>NC_135373.1:31741580-33186580 GCF_049243985.1 Paroedura picta
CTACATCTCATAAGAGTCGGTCTCAAAGCCACTATAGGTTTCTGCAGATTTCTCCTGTACTGTTGGTGTTTTATGGCCAGACTCTACAATTCATTAGCAGCTTCCTATCAGCAGCTTTGATGGACTGGAATAGCTGGCCGAACCATGCTGGCTTAGCCCAGCTGTCAGGCAAAACCATGGCTTAATTGAGCAAACTGTGGTTAGTGTGATTGTGTACAGGCCACTCCACTAACCGTGGTTAGTTAGAGCCCATCAAGCCAGGATCTGAAGTTAGCTTGTTGCTGATGGTTTGTTGAACTGTGTAACGGAGGCCCTCTTGGAACATATATTTATTTTATTTTATTTAAATTTTTGTATTTTTATACTGCCGCACTCAATTCGGACTCGCAGCGGTTTACAATAAATCAATAAAAACCAGTCCAATTCCATAAAACCCCTTAAAAGTATACAATAAACACTGACATTAACATTAAAAGATAGTGATACAGAGTTCTACCCCCCCCAACGTCTCCCACTGACTGGGGCTGAGAACTCTCTTTCATTGGGAGTGAGAGTCTTGATCTAACTGATGTTAAAGGGATCTTTTGGGTGACTTGCTATCTCCTGTTCCCCTCTAGGAAGAACTGTGTGAATGTTCTAATCACCACCACCCAGCTAGTACCAGCTCTGGCCAAGGTCCTGCTGTACGGATTAGGCGAAGTGTTTCCAATTGAAAATATTTATAGCGCAACAAAAATAGGTACGTTTCCTTGTGTCTTGGGGGCTTTTGGCTTGTGTGGCATTGGAGAAATCAGCATGTTCTGGTGCACAGTGGGAGATCAAGGAAAGATTTCAGAATGTGAGATGGTACAGGAGAGCTGGGTTTGATTCCCTGCTGCTCCTCCACATGCAGCCAGCTGGGCGACCTTGGACCAGTCACAGTCCAGTTAGTGCTCTTCATACAGAGCAGTCCTGTCAGACCTCTCTCAGCCTCACCTGCGTCACAGGGTGTCTGTTGTGGGGAGATGAGAGAAGGCGATCGTAAGCCGCTTTGAGACTCCTTCAGGTAGTGAAAAGCGGGTATAAAAACCGATTCTATTTTGCTTATTTTACTTATTCTATTTTTATATGCCACCCTTCCCTGAAGGCTGTAGACAGGAGGATTCGTTGACAGTTCGAGAATCCAGTCAGCTATTATTTCTAATCCTTTTTGATTCCAAAATATGGCTTCCAAAGGGTGCATGCGATATACTTGATGTAAACTCAGCAGGTGGTGTACATTAGGGTCAGAAACCTGGTGCTGCCCTTATACTCAGCATCAATCTCTATAACATTCCTTACTCATTCACTCTGTCACCTGTGGAGGCCGTGCTTTGGTTGTTCTTGCCACCTGAGGCCAGATGGTTGCAACCTGAGCAAGGGGCTTTCTTGGATGTGGCACCAGAACTTTAGAACGCCATCCCCAGGGACATTCATCCGTCTCCCTCTGTTGTGTCTTCCATCAGTGGGTGAACGCTTTTTTGTTTCGTTTGCCATAACCCCTTTAACTAGGGGTAGTCAAACTGCGTCCCTCCAGATGTCCACGGACTACAATTCCCATGAGCCCCTGCCAGCAAATGCTGGCAGAGGCTCATGGGAATTGTAGTCCGTGGACATCTGGAGGGACGCAGTTTGACTACCCCTGCCTTTAACAGTTAATTGGTCCTCGATTCTTGTGTTGTTTGTGTGTCTTTTTAACGGAATTACATTTTATCGTTTTAAACTTGGATTTCAATTTTGCAAACGTTTTTTAACGTTCACCGTCTCCGGGACACCGATTAGGCGAAAGGCGGCATTAAGACGTCTCGATGAAATGAATAAAAATAATCACCCAAAGGATGTGGGGGTGTCTCCTGACAGGTAAAGAGAGCTGTTTCGAAAGGATCGTCTCTCGATTTGGGAAGAAGGTGACGTACGTGGTGATCGGAGACGGGCGTGATGAAGAGATGGCGGCCAAGCAGGTAACTGTAGGCTGGGTTTTTTCTTGCTGCTCCCTTCTTGAGACATTTGAACCTAAGGAAACTGTCTGAGAACACTGATCAGGGTGGCTGACTATAGCTCAGGGGGGGGGGGGGGCTGTTGTCAACAGGGCAAAATTGACTTTCCCAGTACTGGCTGACTGTGGCCCTTGAACTAGAGATTTCAGAGATTGCACCAGAGCCCCTCACTTTGCATAGCACTTTGGGACATGGCGTTTTGATACCCCCCCAGTTGGATTTGCTTCTTTTGCCATTGCCTGTGGCCTCTCATCCTATTTATTCATTTAGGTTTATTGGATTTGTTACCCGCCACTGCCAGACTAGCTGGCTCGCGGTGGGTTACAGAATAAAACCCCAACTTTAATATAATTAATATGCAGCCATAAAACAAACCCCAGGCTGCGAAGAAGGTATCCCCCCCCCTGCGCTACAGACCAGAACCATCTGGCATTATGGGTATTGATGTGAATGGGGGTGACCAATTGTTCCAGCCATTTTGAAGAGGAGACCAGGATCTTCCTTGCCCTGGCCCCAACCAAATATCCGGTGGAAGAGTTCCGTCTTGTAGGCCCTGTGGTACTATGACAGCTCTATCAGGGCCCTCAGGAGCTCATTCCAACAGATCAGGGCCAGGACTGAAAAGGCCCTGGCCCTGTTTGAGGCCAGACATACCAATCAACAGATTTGTGCCTGCAGAGTGAAGAGCCCTGTGGGGGGCATAAGGCGGCCCCTCAGGTATTTGCGGTCCCGGACCACAAATGGTCTTAAAGGTCAACACAAAACCTTGAGCTTAATCCAGGCTGCAGCCGGCAACCAACGCTGCTGCCTCCGCACAAGCTGGATATGAGCCGAGGCGGTTTGCTGTTGCTGCCTTCCACAGAGCCTTCCCTGGGGCCTCTCTTCCAAGTACAGACCCTGCTTAGCTTCCAGGATCTGACAATACTGGGCAATAGCATGCCACTTTCCCTCCAGTTCACATAAAATCTAGAAGGGGCATTCCTCTTCCTTTGCTGAGAGGAGGGAATGTCTCTTCTATGATGGGAACCTGGTCATCTGACATAAACAGTAACCCCACCCACCCACCCCCCTGAAAGTCACTGTTTTTATCTCTATGGAAATGTCTGTCAATTCAGCGGAGGAACAAAACTTTGCCTGGTTAAGCAACTAAGGCAGCCTTTCTCAACCCTTTTACTGTTGAGAAACCCCTGAAAGAGTCTTCAGGCTGTGAAAAACCCCAGAAAAACCCCAGAATGTGAAAAACCCCAAAAATGTCATCAGGCCACACCTTCCTGCCAAGGCCCCCCCCCCCCCAAAGTCATGGCTTCACAGTAAAATTGCAGAAATATATGATCATATCACCCAATAATAGTTTTTTTTTTACATTTGGAAATATATATAAAAATAATGAACGCCCGCCCAATCTACGAAACCCTTCCAGGGCCATTTCACAAAGCCCTGGCTGAGAAATCCTGGGCTAAGATGCCATTCATCAAGTGGCAGCCCTTCAGCCTTCTCTTCCGCGCATCCCTGGCTCATCTCCCTGCCCTGAAGTAGACACGTCCGGCCCCGCTGTGCTCGGCCTGTTTGGTTAACCGTGCCTTGTCTCTGTTTGCAGCACAACATGCCTTTCTGGAGGATCACGAACCACGCTGACCTGGTGTCCCTCCACCAAGCCCTCGAACTGGACTTCCTGTGAGGAGCGGAGCAACAGCAAATTTGGCACGCAGCTCCCCGAACAGCCCTGCTCGGCTTCCCAAGAGCCTGATCGGGCACTGACTCTCTCTTTTTTTGTTTCATCCAGAAGAAATCTAGCTAGCGGAAGTGTACAGTAGGAGGCGCAACCCTGTCGCTTTCCCCAGGACAGCCGCCAGCACTGGCGCAAGAGTTCCACCCAGTAAGCCGCGGTCACCTCGGCGCATAGTTTCGGGAGCTTTAATCGTCCTCTGTTTTGGGGGAAGGGAATTTCTGAGGCTGAGCAGGGAGCATCCTGGGCGTGGAATCTCCAGCAGACCTAACTCACTGTGCGGCCTTTTTTTGTGGTATTATGATAAAAAAAATAATAATAATTGAAACTTTTGTAGAGTAACTTTCATCCTCTCCCGGCTCCTCTCTGGCTTTCCGAAACAAAAAGGAAGTGGGACAGATCTTTATTTTTGTACAGGAAAAAGGGTTCTGAAACTTTCTCTCCTTGCCGAAGCTTGAGACAGCAGCCGCACGTAGATGTTAACCAGAAGGTCACGCAACCGCCTCTGTGTGCTGGGAGGACAGGCAGGAGTTGGGCAGAAAGAGCTGCTCCTCCAAGCCAAGCCACCTCGGGCGGATGACAGCGTGTCCGGTTCCTCTCTCGATCGACGCAGTGACAGGGTGGCTGTGAGGCCACGTCCAGATCCTTCTGAGCATCCTTCTCCAGTGAACACTGATTTGACTACCAGTCTCAGAGCACTCTGGTGGGAAAGAATGTGGTGGATGGGAATTTTCTGAGGAACAGAAGAGGAAACGATTAGTACAGTTTTGGATATTCTGATTTCATCCCTCTTTCCATAGCCCTTGCTTCAAGGAAATCCCCTTTTTATGTTTTAATTTTTTTTTTGGCATTGCTGCAGCTACAGGAGGCCCAGTCAGGGAAGTCCCTGCTTTTCCTTCACACATCTTATACTAGCAAGAGTCCAGTTCAGTTGTCCTTTGTGGAATCTGTATTAACATCAAGTTACCCTTGCCATTTGGGGGGGCGGGGAGTTGTATTGAATAGGAGCCAGGTGACAGATCGTCTCAGAGGACTCATCTCCTATCTGGACTAAGAAACAGAAAAGCCCATTCCTTTGGTAAGGAAAGCAGGAATGTGCACCGTCACCGGCTGAACTAAAAATTGAAAACGTACCAAGGGATGGAGACCTTCTGTTGTGCACAGGAGAGCCTGTATGGGCATCCACTGCAGGTTCTAAATGGGGCAGGTATATTCGGCGCCTGAAAAAGACACCCCTGTCGCCCTTCTGCTTGAACGGTCTCTTTCTGCTGATGGTCCCTGGCCTGAAAGCTCTCAAAGCTGCAAAGATGACACAGCAAGGAGTCAGAACAAGAATGCTTTGGGGAATAAATGGTGCTGTTTCCAGCTAGGCTGACAAGTGTGGTGGTTGCGTTCAGTCGGGTGGATCCTGCCCCCTGCCCAGCCTATCGTTCCATGGAGCAAAGTCTGAAGCCCTCCTCCAACTCGAGTGGCTTTTCCTTTGGAGGAAGAGCCATTTGACTGGAAGAAGGCCCCTTGGAGGAAATTTGGATCCACCCTAGAGAAAGTGGATCCTAGGCAGCGATGAAAGCCCCCTGAAATGGGATTGCCTTGTTTCCATCGATTTTTAGGCAGCTCTCATCTCTTCAGCATTGGTTGCAGGGGTAGTCAACCTGTGGTCCTCCAGATGTCCATGGACTACAATTCCCACGAGCCCCTGCCAGCAAATGCTGGCAGGGGCTCGTGGGAATTGTAGTCCATGGACATCTGGAGGACCACAGATTGACTACCCCTGGGTGAAAGGTTGCACAGCAGGTGCTGAACAATAAAAGTGCATCCCCACCCCCTGAAACAAAGGAAGTTCTAAATTCTGTAGCATACAAGGAAAATCTAATTCCCTAATTTTGTGCATTTTTACTCCTCTGTGACGGCATGTAGAGTTTCTAGCGTTACTGGTTGTTCCCGAGGTTCCTAGAAGGGCCGTAAGTTGGCATGGGCTTTGGGATTCAACTCCGTGCCTTAACCTTCCACCCAATCTCCTAGTAGAGCGAGCAGCTGCACAAAGGGAATTGCAGGGCAGCCTTCCACCTTCCGAGTACTTTACTCCACCTTTAAACAAAGTGCTCTTGGTAGACATAGTGGACAATTAGAAGGCATCACTCTAAATTGGGGCTCGACTTAGGAGACCCTTTCAGAAGCCATCAGTGTCCTGCAGCAAACCTTTTTTGGCTCTCCCCCCCCCCCCCCCCGAGCTTGTTTTTGCACCAGAGACCAATATTTATACAGTATCTCCTCCCCACCTTCTGATGTCAATTAGCTGATTTTACTCAGGTGACAGTTACACTTTCCACCTTAATAAAAGCTGTCCTGGTTCTCATGTTGCTAAACCCTCTTGCTGTGTTTCTCTTGGGTCTTCGTAAAGAGTTGGGGATTTTTTTTTCTCATTGCCTCCTTTTGTTCTCAGTTCTTTTCTGCCCATTTCTCTGCATGGCGTTCCAGCATGAACTGGTCCCACTGTGATGCAGAAGCGGCTGGTTTCCTTTAACTAGCAGGTGTCCATTACACCCTGAAGAGTAACTCTCTCCCACTGCCTCCTTCCCACCAAGCGAGAGGCAGTGGGTGCCACAGAGACCCGTGTGTGTGCTGGTGTCTACTTAAAATGCCGATTCTCCCTCAGGGTCCCGCAGATGTCTAGTTTCAGGCAGAGCTGGCGTCTGCTGTGCTTGCAATTTTTGACAGGAGGGCATTAATGGCTGAAGACTCCTTGAACATCATGCTCTATGTAATGGGAAAGTGTCCTGTGAACTGGAAAAAAAATTAAAGTCTTTTATTTTCTATAACAAGCGTTCTTTTGTCCTTTTCCCTCTTGAAAATGCTTTAGGCTTTTTCCCTCTCACTGGCAGTCTTCAAGCAAAGGTTGGATACACACTTTTCTTGGATGCTTTAGGATGCTCTGGGTTGGACTAGATGGCTTGTGTGGCCCCTTCCAACTCTATGATTCTATGAAAATTCAGCCCAGAAACAATCTCAGCATAAACTTTTCACAAACACAAGCTGGATGGACACTTTATGGCAGGGGTCCCCAAGTGGTTTTGGGAAGTGGGTGTAGCCAGGTGGGGCCTCTGGCTGGTAGGGTTTCTGATTGGTCCCTAAGATTTGACTGGTTGCACAGATTAATGTCTTGGCAGGAGCTGCCCCCACAGTAGTGATTTTGTCACCTCATTACTCTTTCCCAATATTTTTTAATTAGTCCACTTGTCCCCTGCATTTGGGCTTATTGTGTTTTGTCTCTGCCTTCCATAGCAGCCATTTTGTTGTGTTCCCCGCCCCTCTTGGAATGCCAAAGGTTCCCAGAAGGTTTAAAAGCATATCAGACCACTGGGCCTTCAATCTCTGGCTTTCCCAGATGGAAGCCAGTTTGGTGTAGTGGTTAGGAACGCGGACTTCTAATCTGGCAAGCCGGGTTCACTTCCTCACTTCCCCACATGCAGCCAGCTGGGTGACCTTGGGCTCCCCACAGCACTGAGAAAGCTGTTCTGACCGAGCAGGAATATCAGGGCTCTCTCAGCCTCACCCACCCCACAGGGGGTCTGTTGTGGGGAGAGGAAAGGGAAGTTGCTTTGAGACTCCTTCAGGTAGACAAAGGCGGCATATAACAGCCAACTCTTCTTCTTCAGTAATATCAGGGCTCTCTCAGCCTCACCTCCCTCACAGGGTGTCTGTTGTGGGGAGAGGAATGGGAAGGCGACTGTAAGCCACTTTGAGAGTCCTTCGGGTAGAGAAAAGCGGCATATAAGAACCAACTTTTCTTCCTCACGTTCCCTCCTGCCTGTCCTTTGAGTGAGAGATGCCAAGGACAGAACCTTCTGTATGCCAACCTGATGCTCTGCCCCGGAGTCATGGCTTCTCACTATTGTATTCCCACAACAGCTCTAGGATTAACTTCTGACTGGCTCAAGGTTGACCTGGTGCGTAGGGATTTAAGTCAAAGCAGCTGTACAAAGGCCAGCTTGGGCCAGTCCAAACACTCAGCCTAACCTACCTCACAGGGTTGTTGTGAGGATTAAAATGGAAGAGAAAAACATCTGCTTCTTAGGTCCCTGGTAGGGAGAAAACGTAAAGTAAACCAGGAAGGTTTTTTTTTTTCTGGTTATTCAATCACAATCTGCCTTCTGTTCAGTTGCTGCAGCTTTTATCGGTTACCGTTATGAGGTACCTGGAAACATTTCCAGTCAGATACTGGCACCCCCTCCCGATGGTGCCTTCAGACCTCTTCTGTGTCCGTGCTGATAAAGAGAGTCCCAACTGTAACTAGAAATGCTTTTATTTTTGTCTCCACTTCTTCAAGAACGGTCCAATAAGTTAACATTCTCTATGGACAGCAAAACAGAGAGTTGTGCAACGTGTAACAATCAGTTGACCTTTTAAAAAAGGACAAGTAACCATTGGGGGGTGTGCCTGAACAGGAACTGAATAATGGTTTGGTTTCCCCCTCCCCATGTGGAAAAGCAGCAGGGGGGGAGAGGTAGGAAGGGGTAGCTGAATAGTGGCAAAGCCTAAGGGAAAGACTTAATTAAACCCTTGTCCACCCCAACCTTCCATTTAACACCAGTAACTTTTATTATAATAAAAAACAAGCCTTGTCTGAGCCTTGATTGCCACAGATTTAGTCTTGTAAACAGCTTTTTAAATTTAAAAAAACTGCTAAAGTGAAATAAACCACATGCCAACCCTGTGCCCACCTCCGAAAACAGGGTTACTTCTCAGAACATGGGAAGTTGTGGGCTCACAAATTTAATTGTAAGTGTGTTTGTGGAAAAGGTTACAGGCAGGGAGGGGGGGGGCAGACAATGGCCTGGCTTAAGGTTATAAAGGAGTTAAACGGGTTAATAAAGGATGCTGAAGAAGGGAAGTGAAAGCTAAAGAAGCCTAGGCAACAATTTAACAGGACCCCAATACACGTAGAATCCAAGAACGTTTTTCAGGGGCAAATGACTTTGCCACAAGTCAGTGGCATTGCAACATCCAAGTGTTTTACTTAAACTGGCCCATTAAGCCGTTACATGTACAACGTTAACGTCTCTTAGTCTTAAAGTGGGCATTTTTTAGTTATTTATTCTTATTGTCATCGTCTTGCTCATTTCTCAAGTCTTCTCTCAGCTTTCAAAAACACCATAACCATGACAGAACAGGCTTACCCTCTGCTGGGTACAGTACGGTTCACAATTTTCACACAACGCTAATTGCACAGATGCCATATTTAAACTGGGTCACCATCGCATCGAGAGGCAGCTAACACTATCTTGCACAATCTTGGCCTCCTCAAAGGCCCAAGAAGTCACTCAGGATTGTTTTTGATGCCTCAGGAGTAGATTAGCTTGCCTCCGAAGGAAAGGGGCCCTCCTGAGAATATATGCTGGGCCCCAATTAACGGCTCCTAAGGCACCTCTCTAAAGATTCCTCCTTTGTTTCCATGGTACTGGATACATACGTCAAGAGCGCCATGGGCACGGCCATATCAGTCGAACAGCGACGAAGAAACACAAAGGACAGGCGACTTGCCGGTGTGAAATCCACACCAAATGTTTTCAGAGTTGTTGGCCCATGGTTGCAAACTTCTCCCGAGATCACAGGGATCTCGCTCTGGCATTCCTTGTTCAGGATTAGTTGATGCTGCAGATTCTTGGAGGTAGCTTTTAACACCTGGCTCCTGTGGAGCAGACAACAGTGTACCAATATGGTTCGAGCTAATGTCTCGAGGGGCACTTATACGCCGCCTGGCTCACAGAGTCCCATCCCCAGAGGTCCCATTTAGTTGACCCCATCTGTCCAGCGAGAAGCCACCAAAGAAGTACCGTGAGAGTTTGTACGTCCGTCGGTTGACGTCGCCCGTGAATGGCTCTTGCTGGAAAGCAGCCCCGGCGTCCCTCACTAGCCCCCTGGTATCTATTTCATCATAACTGGCTGGGAATGCAGCTTGCAGTGTGGGGTGGAAACATCTGTAGTAGATGCATCGCAGAAGGACTCCAAGGCTGTAGCAAGGCAGGGCTGCAAGGAGAGCGTACAACACAGGGGAGTCCCAGTTCAAGGGAAGGTTGTACCAGACCCAAAAGCAGGCCAGGAGGACGCTGTCCAGCAGTAGGAACATGTAGTAAATGGCGCTACGGTAGCGCGTCTTCCCCTCGGCCACGTTGAACCAGCAGAAGTAGAGGACGACAGCGACGACCGCCCGGTAAAGCCATTCGAAACCGGCGTGCTCCATGAAGTCTGTGCCCTGCAGCGACACCCAGAGGAACATGGCCAGCCAGACGCCCAGGAAGTGCAGGAAGATGTAGCTGGGGAACAGGACAGTGAAGAGGGCCAGGGACAGGATGCGGGGGCACACTAGCAGGAAGTTCCACAGGAAGTACACGGCTGAGGAAAGGATGCCCAGCTTGTGCTTGTCCCGGAGGAAGATGCGCAGGGACTGGTGGTAATCCAAGAGCGCCCAGGCGATGCAGACGAAAGAGGTGCCGATGCCGAGCACTGTAAGGAGACCAAGGGAGAAGGCAGCCCTAAGACAACGGGTGACAAAACTTCCCAAGACATAATTGTGTAATTATAACAGTGCAAAATTCACTCTCCTGAGAATCATGGTACTAAAGAAAGGTGGGCGTTTGGTGAGAAAGGTGGATTATAAAGGAGAAATGAATAAATAATTGTGGGATTTGTGTCAAAGCAAGTTGCTAGTCCTTATGGCAGCGGTAGGCTTGGATATGAATACCTAGGGGCGACCTTAGAGGCCAGAATTGCTCGGCGGTCTGGACTGACAGGTACCAGTCTACTGCTGTAAGTGATAATATGCTGGCCAAACAGTAATGGAACTTACTTTTTCAGGCTGCAATAGGGGGGGTGGGGCAGGTGTTACAAATCCCCCAACGTTAATAATGGTTTCTAAGTGGTAATCTAGGCAGAACATGAAAGGCTAGGCTAGAACCTCTCTGGGTGGTGAATTTTTTTTATTTGCAGAAAGCTCTTACAAGAAGTGGGGACACAAAAAACGGGAATGATCCCTGCCCACTTGAAGTAGTACAGCCCTCTCCACCTCCCAAGGACTGCACCATCTCAATTCCCCCTGCAGGTTTAGATGAGGTCAATACATCTATGCGCAGCCAAGATGTATTTATTAAACAAATATTGTTCTCGGCATTTACTTTCACAGCATAGGTGGGATAATTTCCAGCCTGGTTTTTTTTCTGCACAAAGATTTCACAGCGAATCTTATCTGTGTGGAAAAGGCCAACCCCAGTTGCAAATGGCTTGCTTCAGCATGGAAGGCAGTGGCCCTTTATAATTAAAGAGCCAAAGGATGCCGAGCCAGAGATGAAAGAACCAGCATAAGGAAGCCTGTTCCCTTGACCGAAGCTGTACAATTTAACATTATGGAGAACAAACACAGAATCATAGAATCATAGAGCTGAAAGGGACCTCTTGGGTCATCTAGACCAACCCACTGCACTATGCAGGCTACCCACAACCCTATCGCTCATCCACTGTCACCTGCCACCCCCTTAAGCCTTCACAGAATCAGCCTCTCCATCAGATGGCTATCCAGCCTCTGTTTAAAAATCTCCAAGGAGGGAGAACCCACCACCTCCCGAGGAAGCCTGTTCCACTGAGGAACCGCTCTTACTGTCAGGAACTTCTTCCGATGTTTAGATGGAATTTCTTTTGAATTAATTTCATCCCATTGATTCTGGTCCATCCCTCTAGGGCAGGGGTCCTCAGGTCATGGTACCGGGCTGCCAGCGGCCGTGCCTGCCTCCCCCCCCCCTGCAGCGAGAGGGGGGGAAAGAGGCAGGCGCAGCCACCGGCATGCCAGCGACGCAAACGCACACGTACGGAGCTGCGTTTACATGCAGCTGCGGCGGCCAGGCCGCCGGCTGTCTCCCACCCTCGGAGGTGGTCCCCGACTACAAGAAGGTTGGGGACCGCTACTCTAGGGCAAGAGAGAACAACTCTGCTCCATCCTCTACATGGCAGCCTTTTAAATACTTAAAGATGGTTATCAGATCCCCTCTCAGTCATCTCTTCTCCAGGCTAAACAGACCAAGCTCCCCCAACCTCTCCTCCAAACCCCTCACCATCTTTGTTGCCCTCCTCTGGACACGCTCCAGTTTGTCTACATCCCTCTTCAACTATCTATAGCCCAAACACTGATTATTTTGAGTTTCATGAGGAAGTGTCGCACATGCGGTTTTAAAATAGCAGCCTGTGCAAATGTTTTAGTGCACTGGCATAAATCTGTGCAAGATTTGCACCTGGATTTGTGGCAAGGCTTGACCTCCCTTATTTCCCTTTCTTTGAAGCCTCTCCGAGAAGCTCTTTCCACTCATGGAAATCTTTTTTTCAGCCATTCCTTTTCCATCCTGGTTCTTCTAGCATTCTTCCTAACGTTCCAAAATAACTGGAAAATATTTCATTTTCTTCATATTTTGTTCTACTCTGAGCCATACTTGACTCTAGAACAGGGATCCCTGACCTTTTTCAGCCCGTAGGCGCATTTAAAACTGAGACGAGGTGGGCACGACCACAAAACGGCTGGCAGAGCCAACGGCAGATTGTCAAGGAGTAAGATGGTGCACAGCTTGATCACGTTTGAACATTTCAGACAAAAGTTCTTTGTTTAACCAGAAGCCTTTTGAAACGAACCTAGGGCTGCGAAATGTTTTCTTGCATCTCTTCAATCACGCCATGAAAATCCTTGTGGCATGGTGGCAGCTGATGCCACAGCAGTGTTTTGAGGAATCTGCACAGCCAATCAGGTATCCACTGTACAGACTTTTAAAAAACGTAGCTATGCCATAACGCAAGTGAAATAGCCAACGCTACAGCAGATGCAGCCCAAATCCCTGGAAAACCTGATTCTGCCAGAGTAGTACTTGGAGAGAGCCAGATACTCACTCTGAAAAGTCTCCGCTTTGCTCGTGTGTAGGATAATGTAGAGCCCTAGGGTGACCTGCGGGGCACTTTCCAGGAAGGTCTCAAAAAGGCGCAGCAAGCTGATGTCGTGGGAGAGGAAAACAGCATAGCCCCGCTCGGCCTCCGTTGCGGCTTCCTTCCGGCACACCCGAAAACCTTCCTTCAGGGCATGGAGACACCTGCAACATGGGAAGCAACACAGTCAACCTCTGAGAATCCGTTCAACACCAAATACAGCTTGGCAGATAAGATAATTTGGGGGTGGGACTCCAGTGAGATTACATTGGGTAGCAGAGCTAGGAGGGGAGAAGGGAGGGGAGCACCTTGGTCAAGGCTGAACTCCTGTTCCTCCTGGTAATTAAGCCTGGGTGTGGCCAGAAACCTTTTTTTAGTAAGGGAGGAATATGGGGGATGCTTTTATGGCAGCTGGATGGGATCTGGGCTGAGCCTTCTCAGCCTGCAGGTAATTGAGCCTGGATGTGACCAGATTTCATAAAACTGGAATTCTCTCCCTAGCAAGAGCTTGGATGAACTTTGTACATGCACCATTGCAAGCACCTCTATAATGAGTGGCCCTACCGGACTGGATCTTGGAAGGTAAGCAGGGGCTGCCCTGGCTAGTGCTTGGATGGGAGACCTCCAAGGAATACCAGGGGCATGGCACAGAGGCAGGCAATGACAAACCCCCTCTGAATGTCTCTTGCCTTGAAAACCATACGGAATTTGACATATGGGGAGGGGGGGGAATGGAGAGTGACAGATCTATTTAATTCAGCATCCTTCCCATTTCCACAATGGAGCGACACAGATCCCATGCTTGATGTTCATGGCATGAAAACAGCCTAACAAGAATGAACACATTTAATAATCAGTGATCTACTCCCCCCCGAACATGGCGATTTAATGGGGCTGTCTCAGCAACCTCTGCACTTCCCTACTAGTGGGACCCCGGAAAGAGGCGATGAACCAAAATGAGCCCAGGAAAAAGAAATATTATGCAAAGTGCTATCAGAGCAGCCAAACTGACTCAAGTAACCTGCAGAAGCTGCTGAGCTAAAAGCATCCATTTTACCATTGCAAGGCTGGTCTCAGCTAGAGCAGTGGTCCCCAACCTTTTTATCACGGGGGACCAGTCAATGCTTGACAATTTTACTGAGGCCCGGGGGGGGGGTTGTCTTTTGCTGAGGGACGTCGCGGCCGCCGCCTGAGCCCCTGCTCCACTTGCTTTCCTGCCAGTGCCCCTGACTTCCCGCCGCCCACTGGGGGGGTGCTGCCAGCAGCAGCTGCGCGGTGCCATGCTGAGGGGGAGCCCCAGCCATGGTGGCCACTGGAGAACACCAAAGGTGAGCCATCAGCAGAGTGGCAGGGCAGTCCCCGAGGCAGCAGCCAGGGAGGAGGACAAGGAGGAGCCGTGGCCCGGTACCGACTGATCTACGGACCGGTACCGGTCTCTGGACCAGGGGTTGGGGACCACTGAGCTAGAGAGACTCTGGCCTCTGCATGCCAGGATAAGCATCAAGGGGACCTCACTTAGACTGTTCTTGTTTTGACAATTGTTGCCTGGCTTGGAGGATTCCTTTATGCAAGGAAATATCACCCATCTGGATGGGACACACTGTATTGGGATAGTACTGAACAAGAAGGATCCTGTTAAGATGCATGCGATCATTTCCATTTTAGTTCGGATTTCAGTTGTTGAAAAGGATGAATGCATGACTGCTTGTAACGGCACGCAGATTCAGGTGGGTTGCCGTGTTGGTCGGAAGTAGCAGAGCAAAATGTGAGTCCAGCGGCACCTTTAAGACCAACAAAGGTTTATTCAAGGCGTGAGCTTTCGTGTGCAAGCACACTTCCTCAATGGAACAAAAATCATGAGAGTACAGCTATAAGGAGGGAGTAAATTAATACTCTCTGTTTATATTTGTACACTTGTGATTCTTGTTCCATTTTCGGAGGAAGTGTGCCTGCACATGAAAGCACACACCTTGAATAAAACTTTGTTGGTCTTAAAGGTGACCCTGGACTCACATTTTGTTCTGTAACTGCACATGATTACCTGTTCCTGTTCTGCCAACTGGTTTTGCACGGCGACTGTATTTTAATTCTCGCTCTGTTTTCTTTTTGCTATGCCAATAAAGGCTCTGTGACTGTGTGACCTCTCTTCCCCCCTCCCCTTCTGTTTTCCTGAGCTTGTAGATACCTTGCGCTGGTTAATTAAAAACTCTTAAGATTTTTAAAGATTTGATCTTTGATTAAGCGCCCCTGAAAACAATCAGATTCAAGGCCCAATGAATGTAGAGGCACTAGAACAGGGGTAGTCAACCTGTGGTCCTCTAGAAGTTCATGGACTACAATTCCCATGAGCCCCTGCCAGCAAATGCTGACAGGGGCTCATGGGAATTGTAGTCCATGAACATCTGGAGGACCACAGGTTGACTACCCCTGCACTAGAATATAAAGAGTGTAGAAGCAAATACACAAATGAACCTAGAAACCAGCAAGATTTTGGGAAGGTAATCTGACAAACAGAACTCCCAACTCTGGAAAGCTCAGTTGCCTGAGAATCTTGTTCAGAGGGTAGCAGACCAGCACAGCTACCCTCTGAAACCATTGAAAAGACAACTGCTGACAGATAACTGAGGAAGAAACCAAGGGCCAAGATGGAGGGCTTTACTCCAAAACAACCAACCTCCTCTGAAAATGTGTTGCCTTTTCACTGGTAGGCCCTTCCAAGGAAGGCTCAACGGGATCCCGTCTCTTAAATCAGTGGTTCTCAACCTTCCTAATGCCGCGACCCTTTAAGACAGTTCCTCATGTTGTGGTGACCCCCCAACCATAAAATTATGCAAGGGTTCTTTCACAGAAATTAAACCGAAACTGACCAATGACGTGAAGATCCATGGTTCATGATTGTATATAAATGGGTTATAGATTGTATTGGCGGGCGTGGTGGTGCCCCTCCCCTGCCAAGCCACTCGCCCTGCCACAACCCCTATGAAAGGGTCGTTTGACCCCCAAAGGGGTCCCGACCCCCAGGCTGAGAACCACTGTCTTAAATTCGAGCCTAAAAACACCTTAGCAGAGAGGCAAAAAAAGCGCCTGTGACTTTTTGCTATATTTTGCATTTCTTTTACGGCTGTGTCAGACCGCCAGACCATTTGGACCCCTTTTGAAACCGAAGCCTTATTTAATTTGGGGGTACAGTCCCTCTGTTGAAAACAGAAACCTAAGTCCCAATTCGAACCGCTTTCTCTCGAGTCCGGGAGGGAACCGGCCCAGAAGCCATCCACTCCCCGCTAGGCGAGCCCTTCCCCTACCTGTACAGGTATCCCAGCTGCAGGACGTGCAGGGCAAGCAAGATCTGGTCCCTGAGCCGGTGCCGGCGTAGCTCTTTCGGGTCGCTTCGGTACCACGCCCAGCTGAAGAGCTGCGTGGCCAAGGAGGAGAGGCCCAAAAGGCCCAGCACCAGACCCCCCCAGGAGTCGTGGCCGGCCTGCAGGTAGCTGGCGGCCACCCAGGCATCCGCCGCCAGGTCCACCAGGAACGCCGCCGTGCCCATCAGGGCGAACAGCAGGTCCAGGTAACGGTAGCGAGGAGTCCAGGGCGGCAGGCACTTGGGGCCGCAACCCGACCATGCCATGGCTCGGCAGAAGGGTCAGGCGGCGAGGGATCCGGGCTCTCCTCTCTCAGGATCGCGGGCAGGTCCCCCGGTCGGAGGCAAGCTGGAGATCCACTGAGCCCGTCGCCAGTCCCGACCCTGCTGCGGCTCTACTGCCTGCTGCCGCTGGGGGCAAACGACGGGGGGACCCCGCTGGGCGAGCAGAAGGGGGGTCTGTCTCCAAACTTGTTTTGCTTCTGCGGCCGTCTCGGGTCCGTCTATGATCCGGGGCTAATAATCCCGCTCCCGGCGCCCCCTTTCCTCCTGCGGGCGACAGACTGGGGCTCTCAATCCCCGGCGATCCTCCTCCACCGTCCCTGCGCCCCGGCCAACCACGAACTTTTCCCGACGGTGCGAGGCGCCTCCCTCTTCCAGCCGGGCCCGGCTCCCTTTGGGGAGGGCGGGACAGTGGCAGGGGGACGGCCCTGGGAGCAGGCCTTCCGTCTCAGCCCTCCGTGCGCCAAAGTGCGCAAGAGCGCCCGGCGCGCCCCTCTGCACGGGATCCCTTTGGACTTGAGCGGAACGCGCCGTCGGGGAAGGCGCCCGGGGTCTCTAGACGCCTGGGGCGCGCGGAGGTTGCAAGGCCCGGGCGGAGAAAGCGGCTCAGTTGTCGCAGGAGCGGCTCATTCTGGCCGTTTGCACGGTGTATGCTCGGAAAGGCTCGCTCACAGGTAAACCCAACTAAACCGAATGGGATTTATTCCAGAGTGGGTTCAGAATTACGGCGTCAGTGTTTTCTGTGTATGTGTTTAACTAAATGTTTTGCAAATTCGCTCACTTCCGCCTTTTCTGAATGCTTCGGTGGAGATGGATGGGGCTAGCAACAAGTCTCTTTTAATTACTTTTTTTCCCACAACTGAGAAAGTGTCGTCTGCCATTAATCACTTACCTTAACATTTTTATTGCCCCAAGGCTTTTGTGAACGGTTGAACCCACAGGAGTGATTGGCTTTTCTAGCAAAGAATTATCGTACTGCATATTTAGGATGTTGTGATGATGTTTACTAATTTGCTAATAATTTACTTTCTCCTTATATCTGTTATGATCCCTCTTCTATTGTCTAACAGTTCAGGCACACGCAAGCTCACACCTTGAATAAGCCTTTGTTGGCCTTAAAGGTGCCACAGGACTCAAATTTTGTTGTGCTTCTTTAGAACAACATGGCTATCAATTTGAATCTACCTTTTCTAAATGTCCTTTCTGTTGCTAGCTTGTTTGTTCCCCCCTTTTCCTTGGTTGCAGTGTAGTGAAATAAACCTAGAATTTTGTTACAACCACGAATACTGCTTCACCAATATAGTGTATGCCACAGTTGGCCAAAATGTGGTCCTCCACATGTCTGAACTATAATTACCATGTCTGGAGAGCCACAGTTTGGCCACTCTACTAATGCATGCAGAAGACCAGCTTCACTGCAGTGTTCAAAAACCCTTAGGCTCCTCTGCAACAACAGGACACAAAATGGTGTTTCCTTCTCCCCTCCTTTTGTGACAATCTACTTCATATATGTAGGCTCGCTTTACACAGTCTCCACTTGTATGTGTCCTAAAACAGTGGTCCCCAACCTTTTTATCATCGGGGACCGGTCAACGCGTGACAATTTTACTGAGGCCCGGGGGGGGGGGGTAGTCTTTTGCCGAGGATGTCGCCGCCCTAGCCCCTGCTCCACTTGGTTTCCCGCCGGTGCCCCTGACTTCCTGCTGCCCACTGGGGGACGCTGCCAGCAGCAGCTGCGCAGTGCCACGCTGAGGGGGAGCCCCAGCCATGGTGGCCGCCAGAGACCACCGAAGGTGAGCCGGTGGCAGAGTGGCAGGGCAGCCCCTGAGGCAGCAGCCAGGGAGGAAGACAAGGAGGAGCTGCAGCCCGGTACCGACTGGTCCATGGACCGGTCCTGGTCCCCGGACTGGGGGTTGGGGACCACTGTCCTAAAGTGCAGACCCATGACATAAGGCTGCATATTAAACGCCAACTAGGAGCTATCATGCAACTCTGCTTTAACTATTTGTATACAACCGAGCCCCAGAATCCACATTGAAGCACGCGCATGGGGGGGGGGGGAGGCGGGGGGGGGAGATAGACCTGAGAGAAGAGACTTCAGAAAAGCTAGCCTTGTCAAAATTGTGGGATTATTTCCTATTAGATCTATAGTTAGTAAGAATACTACTTGTCAGTGTTTTGTAGAGCTCTTATGCTGAATCATAACCAGCATGTATTCTGGTCCAGGGTAAACAGAGTTCACCCAGAAGGTCAGGAGGCAGACAGCATGTACACTGAGTACCCCATGGTATCCGGTAGCAGTAATACGCAAAAGCCCATTAGGTTCTAGGGAGTCTAATTACTGTTCCTTACTATTGTAATTGTTACCAACTGAAGGTAAGAGATGTGCTTATCCAAGGAACATTCCCATGCAAAATATTTTGGGAATGATATTATGATGCCCACCCTTAATACCAGAGCCAGAATTCGATTGACCTGTCAGAGCAGAGGCCAAACATGGGATCTGGTATCTGACCAACACTCTGTATTTTAGCATCTGTTTGTGTAGCCATCTGTGATGGACATTGTAAAAGTATGGGAATGCAAAATATTAAAAATTCTTCTCCAGCCCTGGGAGAGCAGAGATCACAGTTTCAGCCGTCTTTGCTGTGCAGTTTTGATCTCCTTATTTTGCACAGAATAAATGTTTATCTTTGTTTCATCCAGAAGTTTACTTGTCGGACTTATTTGGGATTATTGGAACTTTTGCTTATTTTAGGTTTTGTGTATTTGCATGGAAATTTTGGGCCTAATCCTGGGGGGAGGGGGAGAGTTATGCAGTAGCTGGATGTAATTACTTATCTAGCCTTTCTGTGAACAAAGCTGGGATCCCTTTTCTGGGGATGTACTAAAATGAAAGGCAAGAATGCCCACTGGAAACCATGGGAGAATCTGGAAGATCCACTGGAGATAATGGGAGGCACAAGTGCCAGTTGAGTTGCATGGATGAGATTGAAATAAATTACAGTAGGAAAGCAGTTGTAAAGAAAATGTGGAATGGATTTTCCAGTAGATTCAGATAGACTATTCTGGGCGGGAATGAACGATCCCAATGTGCAGTGATGGTCTCTGAGATTAGGAGAGCGTTTCTGGGCCTGAGATGACAGGGCACAGAATGGAATGAAGCCCTCTGGGAGTACCATGGGGGATCTGGATCTGGAATGACAGGGAACATCATTCCATTCTGCCCCCTGGGGGTACCATGGAGTTTCTGAACCTGGAATGACAGGGGGCAGAATGGAATGGTGGACCTGGAATGACAAGCTTACTTTTCACCTCTGCTTCCACTTTATGTTCTGCATTCCCCCCCCCCCCCTTCCTTTCAAATGTATGAGCCTCCGGGGAGGGCGGTATATAAGTATGATAAATAAATAATAAATAAATACTCCCATTACCGATGGTGGAGGGGTGGTGGTGGAGCATACATGTTAAAAAAAGGAAGAGTTACGAACAGACATTTGTATTCAAAATTGTGCAGCTTATTTACAATATCTTCCCCACTTGTCCTGGTTGCTTAAAGAAATTATTAACTCGAAACAGAATTATATTGTATACATCTGACCTGTGTTAACACAGGTCTAGAAGATCGAATTAAACAGGAGAAATCATTCCCCAAAGTCTGTTATATAAAAATCAGCAGAATGTGCATGTCTACAGGCCCTGCGGGAGCTTTTGGCATTCCGCAGGGCCTGTAAGACGGAGCTCTTCCGCCAGGTTTATGGTGAATTGGTATTTTAGTCCACTGTCAAATATTTGGGATATGTTCTAATTATATATTGTTTTAACGGGGTTTTTATTTGGGTTTTTACTGTTGTAACTCGCCACGAGCCTTTATAGGGAGTGACGGGCTAAAAGTCTAAATAATAATAATAATAATAATAATATAATAATAATAATAATAATAATAATAATAATTATTATTATTATTATGTAAATTCTTCTCCCCTATAACTCCATCAAACCCTGCATCCCCCCCCCTAATTGTAAATCTTACGGTTCCCTCCCAAAAAAGCTTTAATTTTCCCCAAATGGTAAAGACATTTCAAGCCAGTTTCTGCAACAGCAAAGGGGGCTTGTCTGCTCTAATGGGCTGTGTGTTAAATTCCACTCTTAATCCATTGGTGCGGAATCCCCCTCTGCCCTGTGTACACTGCTGTTTGCCAAAAGCAGAAACAAAGCCGAGGGAACCTCAATGCAGACTCGTGCCGAACAACGAAAAGAGGGACCCACTCACAAGAGCTGATGTTTCCAAAAACATTCAAATTGTATTATATCTAAAGAAATATAAAGATTACATCAATAATTGAAACTCATACAAAAATAATAGACATTGCTGTTTGTTCAAGATACTCCAGAGCCCCACGGCCAAACAAAAGAAGAGAAAGCCCAACGGGGGGGCTGACGTTGTTGTTGCACCACTTCTGGCTTTCACACACTGGGCGTATTTTGCAAAATCTACTTCCTGGATGGCGCAGATGTGATCTGTCTGACAGGCCTGGTCACAGTCCGTGAGGTCATACTGAACAGAGTTATACCGGTAGTACTGCTGAAGGTGACGGTTGTCCTTGGTGAGTTTCTCTAGGACCAGATGCATGGACTGGACTGAGGCATCAGGGACTTGGAAAGCTTCCGTCAGGCTGTACTCTTTCTCCCATTCGGGAGCCCCCAGGTTAGCACTGGTGAGGTTTAGATAATAAGTCACCATGTCCTAAAACAGAATGAAACAGCCAGGGTGGTCCAGTGCATAGTGTTGGGCTAGAAGAGGCGTCCCCAACATCTTGCCCACCAACATCTTTTCTGACGCTCATAAAGTGTTTTTAAAAAGTGGGCACGGCCAGCTGGGGTGTTTGCCCGGCCAGATTGACTACCCACCTGAAACTATCTGCTTAGGATGGCACTGTCAGATTCTAATCCCACTTTAGCTAGGCAGTTCTGTGTAATTCTTTTTCAGCCCAACTCAAATGGTGTAACAAATTCCGCCTCCCAAACACACTTTATACGCTGATAGTGACTTGGTTACCACTTGACTGACTCCCATCCCAACAAATACACTTCCTTCCCCTAATATGTACGGAACATCTTCGTTCTCTTGACGTTTTAGATTTGGGGATGGGGAGGGGCTGCAAATTAAATCAGGGATGTTATGGGGGCAGATTATGGAACTATTTCCCTCTAAATTGCCCCACCACTTCTGTTCTGGTTGGGAGCATAAAAACAGCACTGAGGGTTGTTGGAGAAATTATTTCTGCTGGGAAAGCAAGGTGAGGGTAAAGTGTTTTCCTGATGCCCTGTGCTTTTTGCAGAAGCAAAACAAAACCAAGCCAGGGACAAACTGCACAGGACTAAGTATCCTCTGTCTCTAGACAGAATAATGATTCGAAGACAAGACTGTATCATTGCTGCAGTTTCCGCAGCCCCTGACACCTTGCTGGCCCTATACAGAGACAAACTGCGGTCAGTCCCACCGAAAGGTTGACCCAATTAGCCCTTTTCCTGTCCTTTTGTGTGTCAGGTCCTTATAAAGTTTCCTGGCCAAACAATTCCCATCTAAATGGGTCTCATCAGATCACTTTAGATACCAAAGCTTGATTTGCAGGAGACAAACCTATCAAAATCCTCCTCCTACCTTCAGCAGCAGGGTCTCTCGGTCATATGTGAAGACTCGGATGCCAGGATTGTTGGCTCCGTTGTGCACCCCGGGCAAAGTTGTCTTCCATGGTGTGACTGCTGGAGCTAAAAACATGACGCTTATTGGGGAACCTGGAAGAAAATGTCAAATTAAACGCGTGTAAGCAAATGTGTACAGATGAGCCTGTCTGCAAGTTACATATATACATGAGCTGTGCCATATTGAGTCAGGCCACTGGTCTACTAAGATCAGTATTATCTGTGCATGCTGAATGGTATTGGCTCTCCGGAGTCTTAAGGAGGGGTCTTTCACATCACCTCTCGTCTGATCTTTTTAACCTGAAGATGCCAGGGACTGAACCTGGGACCCAATGCCTGCCGAGCAGATGCTCTACCCCTGAGCCAACAACACCAAGAACATACCTCTGTCACTGTAAAACATTCTAAAGCTATCTGTGTGATGATGTCCGAAGAACTGGGCCACAATCGTCGTGTGATGCTTCTGAATGATTTCCGTGTATCGTTGATTAAACTGCTTTCGGAACCAGGGCTTTCCTCGCTTCTTTTCAAAGAAGCCAGGCGGGACATGCCCAATAATATAGACCTGCAGTGAAAAAGGAGATGGGTTGAGAAGACAAGGATGGAAACATACTGAGGTCCAACTGATAAAAAAGGGAGGGAGGGAGGGAAGAAAGGAAAGGAGGAAAGAAAGGAAAGAAAGAAATTGAATTTCTAAACCAATGAAGGGCGGGTTGGCCAGGAAAATTTAACTGTCTGCTAAAATGACTACCCAAAACTAACTACAGTTAGATGACTCTCTACCACCAATTAAAATAAAACATGCCCTGTGCAAAACTGACCAATAAGGAGAGACCTACCACATGGGTAGTATAGGTGTGGCTTCCATAGGTAGAAAAAGGCCGGAAACATGGAACATCCAATCAAAACAGTATGCTTGTGAATTACCTTTGCTGTGGGAGCAAAGAAATAGCTCTTCTTTAAAAAATTGAGGTACAGCAAACTGAACTGTCCATAGAGTTTTCATGGCAAAGATACTGGAGTGGTTTGCCATTGCCTTCTCCAGTGGATCACCTTTTGTCAGAGCTCTCAGCTATGACCTGTCCGTCTTGGGTGGCCCTGCACGGCATAGCTCATAGCTTCACTGAACTACGCAAGCCCCCTTGCCACAACAAGGCAGCGATACCTGGAGAAGAGCCTAATGCTGGGAGAGATCGAGGGCAAAAGAAGAAGGGGACGACAGAGAATGAGGTGGATGGATGGAGTCACTGAAGCAGTAGGTGCAAACTTAAATGGACTCCGGGGAATGGTAGAGGACAGGAAGGCCTGGAGGATCATTGTCCATGGGGTCGCGATGGGTCGGACACGACTTCGCACATAACAACAACAACACAGCAAACTGAAAATGATCTGTGTTGAAGGGAGGAAAATCTATGCAGAAGAAACAAGAAAGCCTAGCCCAGCCGAGAAGTGAAGTAAGTTGACATGCAGAAAGGAAAAATACACCCAACAGGAATGCACGGTAAAAGCAACAGAAAACACCAGTGCATAATTTCACAGTCATTTTACTGACTGCATTTCACAATCTAATAAAGGTGTCTGCTTTAATTCCGTTTTTTCCCCCCACCTTGTGTTTGCCGTCAGGTTGCAAAACCAAAAAGGGAACGGAAACCCAACCTTAACAAAATCAGGAACTCAAAAGTTGAGCTATAAAACAATATAAAAATTATAACAAATTTTTATTAACGTGCACCAATATAATGTTTAAAACAAAGTAAAAACTATACAGATCTAACTGCACATGAACAGACCAAATGCGTTTTGACCCTCATGGGCAGGGGTAGTCAAACTGCAGCCCTCCAGATGCGAACGCTGGCAGGGGCTCATGGGAATTGTAGTCCATGGACATCTGGAGAACCACAGTTTGACTACCCCTGCTCATGGGCCTTCCTCAGTGGTCAATATTATTATACAATGAACTATCTAAAACTAATTCTGAAGTTTAACTGGGTGGTCAAGGGAACTCTGTTTGGTGTAGCAAACAAATACTTCTATAGTGTTTCCTTTTGGAGCCCACCTTCTAAGATATATACTGTCTAGGACCACCACTCTCAGCTATTGTCTTATTCTGTATAGAGAGTACATTACACGTGTGTCAGAAAAAAGTCTTGACCACCCAGCTAAACTTCAGAATTCATTTTAGATAGGAGTGCATTGTATAATTATATTGACCACCAAGGAATTTCCACGAAGGTCAAAACACGTTTGGTCTGTTCATGTGCAGTTAGATCTGTATAGTTTTCACTTTGTTTTTAACATTATATCTGTGTACTTTAATAAAGTTGCAACCAATTCATGGCAACCCCATGAAGATCTTTTCCCTTAGGGTTTTTTAGGCATGAGCAGATGTAGGTTTGCTATTCCTTCCTCTGCACAGCAGCCCCAGTCGCCCCCGGTGGTGTCTCATGTCTGATGAGATCTGGTCTATGAGGGCTGCTACATATCTGCTGTGTGGATGACTGGGAAAATTAGCTCAGTTCCCGGTTGAGGACCCTTGATTAATTTTCCTTCCAACAACTTGGAATTATTCCCTAAGATTACTGCTGCAGGAAACCTTTTCTCCTGCTTTCGATGCATTGGCAAGCGTCTCGTCCAGCCACTGGAACTGGCCTCCTGGATCCTCTGAGCTGATGGTTTGATTGTTAGTCTCATAATACAGGTTTGTGTTGAGGACAACCATCCACCTTGCTGAGCCAGGACCGGACAACTTTTCATTGTAGAAAGCACCTGCAAAAGAGCATGATCTGGATTGTGCGTCTACTAAAAGACCGTACAGAGATGATAAAGAACAGAAGTCAATTTAGGCAACTCCAGCTATGAGTGAAACGCAGAGTTGCGGAAGCAGCCCCATCCAAGGCAGTTTGAGGTTTGTAAGGAACAGCAAACTGGCTTCCAGACATTTAATCAAAGGTCAAATAGGCAACTAAAAAACAACCATGCCCCCATCCTGCATGCAAAAGCTTCAGCTTTCTTCAGAAAACTGGATCCTGTTTCCAAATCTTGGCCGAGTCCACCACATACCCCATCTTGCATCATCTGTGTATTGGTGGCAACCCAGCCAAACCTCCGCACCAGCTGAGCAAGAGGGCACATGAAGATATTAAGAAGAAGATCATTGGTTCTTATATATCGCTTTTCTCTACCTGAAGGAGGCTCAAAGTGGCTTACAATCACCTTCCCTTTCCTCTCCCCACCACAGACATTCTGTGAGGGAGGTGAGGCTGAGAGAGCCCTGATATTACTGAAGAAGAAGAAGAGTTGGTTCTTATATGTCACTTTTCTCTACCTGAAGGAGTCTCAAAGCAGCTTACAGTCGCCTTCCCTTTCCTCTCCCCACAACAGACACCCTGTGGGGTAGGTGAGGCTGAGAGAGCCCTGATATCACTGCTCGGTCATAACAGCTTTCTCAGTGCCATGGAGAGCCCAAGGTCACCCAGCTGGCTGCATGTAGGGGAGTGCAGAATCGAACCCAGTTCGCCAGATTAGAAGTCCGCATTCCTAACCACTACACCAAACTGGATGTAGGATAGGATGTTGTATGGCCAAGCAGAAGCTAAAGAAGGCATGTTTTATGGAGCTGGTGTGTATCGTGACCTATACACAATGTAAGGTGACCAGAATTTAACATTGGTAAAGCGGGACACCATTGTCCGGGGGGGGGGGGGGTTCTTGATGAAAAATTTGGTCTTATATGAAGCAACAAAAAGTTTCATAGAATGCATAGAACGCAAAAATAGTTTTGTAATATATATTTTTTAATTTCAACATAAGTACAATTTGCCAGGTGCCCCCAGATGTCCCTCCAAAAGTGGGACAATCTGGTCACCTTATACTAATGAAATAAAAGCTTTGTCTCACTAACTGCAAAGGGCCCTGTGAAACCCTTGGTATTAGGAAAGCAGGAAGGGTAGGCGGAAAAATACTGTCAAAAGTGGTTGTTCATATTCCCGTACTAGCGATAAAGCCCATTGTATCCAGGAATACCATGGGTGCTAGGACCTCTAGGTGGGGAAAGGAAGGCGGGAGGGAGGCAAAGAAGAAAGGAAGGAAGGAAATGGGGTGAAGGAAGGAAGACAGACAGACAAAGACACAAGACAACTGGAAGACAGAAAAAAAAGGGAAGGAAGAGAGAGAGAAAAAAGGGAAAGGAGTGAAGGAGAAACAAAGAGAGACTCTTCTCCCCCCCGACACACACACAAAAAAAAAACCCCTGGGGCAGTGTGCACTGGTGCAGCCCTAGGAGGCCCCACAAACAGCGCATGCTACCCCGACCAGGGCAGTGACATCAGGCGCAGGCCACTGGAGGTCCTGCAAATGCCGTGTGCCACCCTGACTGGAGGGGTAGTGGCATGCACAGGCCACTCCAAGGGTCACTGGCCTGGTCGGGGCAGTGTGTGGAGTTTGCAGGGCATTCCTCCCCCCAAGACAGATGGCACCAAGGCTGGGCCTGGGCCATGTTCCAGGCTCTCTGTTCATCCCTACGCCAGCAGAGCAGTCAGCTGTCCTTCTGACTGGAAGGAGGAGGAGCGGGGAGCATCCCTTACCTGATAGTTCCTCTGGGGCAAGTGATGTCCTGGAGGGCCAAGGAGGAAGTGGTCGGGGATCATGCATAACCTACCTTATTGGTCCTCCAGGGTGAGTGGCACCCCCGAGGGTCAATCAGGTAGGCTGTGAGTTGTCTGGGTGTATTTTTGCTTTTCTTATGTTTTATGATGATTGTAAAAACTGGATTAACCGTACGCCACATGACTTTGAGTCAAGGTGCATGTTTTGGAGAAGAACAGGTCAAAACCAAGTTGAGTTGCCAGATCCCACCTGGCCATTGGTGGGGGATGGGAAGGTAGGGTTGCCAAATGCAGGTTGAGTCTTAAAAATGTTCTGTTACTTTTTAAATTTGTTTGTTTTTTCTTAAATTTCCTTTTACAGTTTTGATTTCTCATGCGTTTTACATTCTGATCTGTTCTTGGACTTGAGGAGCTACGAGGACAGAAAAGCAAGAAAATAAAGGCCTTGGAAAAGTATAATCTCTGTGTGCAGCAGAAAAAGAGCCAAGAGTCCAGCAATACCTTAAAGAGTAACAAAGTTTGTGGCAGGGTTTGAGCTTTTGTGAGTCACTGCTCACATCTTCAGAGTAGTGACTCACAAAAGCTCCCCACCCTGCCACAAATTGTGTTACTCTTTAATGTACTATGGGATTCTTGCTCTTGTTGTTAGACTATGTCTGTTTAGCAAGAGTCAGCCACTGTCTGTCAGAAAAGGGACTAATGTTTATTGACACTAGTTGCTAGTGGGAACAGGCAATAGCGGGTCATGCGGTTTGTTTATTGGTAGGCAAAGTGTTTACAAGCCCTTGCATACCTGCTTGCTTCCCACGTCTGCAACTAATAACAGAAGAGAAGGTTTTCTACTTCCATCCCTTTGTTTCAGAAGAAGAGAACTGCTTTAGGCAGGAGGGAGATCCATATTGTAATCCAGCCATGTTACAACTAAAGTGTAGAACTCTCTTATGAACTATAGAAGCTATGCATTTTCTTGTTTTATTTCCAAACTCCCCTACCTTGGTAGCCTAGTAAAATATACTTTTCGTAGTATGCCTTGTCTGGTCTCATTGTTTATATATTAACTCTGCTATTACTTTTACACAAGATATCCAACACTTTTCTACAGCTACGGACAGTTTAGCATCTCTGCTTCTTAATATAAGGCTGACTTTGGACAGATTCCAGATCTCTCCCAGTTTTTCCAAGCACTCACTAAATGCGATTTATTTTCTCAACCTCAGCATGATGGGATCATCGGGTTCCGTGTGGATAACATTTCAGGACTTCTGAGATTTCTTCAGAACGTCTGAAGCTCAAGGCTGCATGATTCCACCCCCCGCCACACACCTTCTTTGAATGTAAGCACGGAGGAGTTGCTCAGCCATGGGTGCCATAGTTCCGCCACTCTGTTGTATATTGTGTTGTTCTCAGCTGGCAGCTGGTTTTTGGGGTGGAAGTCATGGTTTCCCATTGCCGGATAGACCTGAGTGTCTGGAAAGGAGCAGAAACCAAAGGGGGGAAGGGAGTGAGAAGATCTGAAATCACCTCTTTTGAAATCATAGTGGACATGTCACCATATGCACAAGCTCTCTTTTCTCCAAGGCAGAGGACAAAGAATAGCGATTGGGGAGAACCAGTCACACCACTGTGAACTCACACCTGGAGTCCCACAGGGAGTGATACTCTCCCTAATAGTATTCAGCATCTTCATGTGACCTCTCTCCCAGCTGGTTTGAAGCTTGGGTTATCACCAATATGCCAACAGCACCCAACTCTATCTCCTAATAGACAGTCAGCCAAATAATTGAGGTTTGGGAAAGAGTCAGACCAGGTGGGAAAGAATCAGACCAGGAAGTGCGGCTCCCCAACCTGAATGGAGCTCAACTTGCAATGAAATCAGCCAGGAATCTGGGCGTGATCCTTGATTCTTCCTTGACAATGGAAGCTCAGATCATGAGAGTAACTCAGTTGGCTTTCTTCCATTTCCGCCAAGTGAAGCTACTAGCGATCTATCTGACCCCAGAACATCTTGCCACAGTAATCCATGCAACGGTAACCTCTAGACTGGATTACTGCAATTTACTCTATGCAGGCCTTCGTTTATTCCTGTTCTGGAAACTACAATTGGTCCAAAACGCAGCTGCTTGTGTCCTCACCCAAACACCATGTACAGCCCACCTCACCCCCACCCTCCAACGACTGCATTGGTTACCAATTGAGTACCAGATCAGGTTTTAGGTGTTGGTTCTCACCTTCAAGGCCTTACGTGGGCTGGGACCTTTATACCTTAAGGAGTGTCTGTTTGCCTATACCCCCTGAAGAATGAGTTGCCCCATGCATGTAAACAACGTAGTAATCCCAGGCCCCAAAGAAACACTCCTGGCCTCATCTAGAGCTTTTTCATCTGTGGCCCCAACCTGGTAGAATGAGCTCCCCAATAAGATCAAGGCCCTATTGAAACTTAAACAGTTCCGTAGGGCCTGCAAAACAGAGCTCTTCCGCCAGGCTTTTGGATAAGACCAGCAACAAGGATCCTATCACTGACCTCACCACCAGGAAATGTAACATCAACTCCTAATAGATCCCTTTCATATGTTACACCGTTACAGTTGATTTGCAATATATTGGATACCCGCAGTTATCTTATTTCTTTGTTTGAAATTATTATGAATGTTCAATGTATTTTCTTGTTCCTGTTCTGTGTACACCACCCCAAAACTTCACAGTGAGGGGCAGTATATAAGTTGAATGAATAAAATAAATAAATTGAAAGTGTGATTTTTTGGGTGAGTCCTTTTTTTGCTGGGTCATTTTTGTGGAATCGCGTTGACAGCCTCCAATCATTTCGATACCTCCTACCTGGAAAAACCCGTTTGATCAGGTCAGTTAGTTGTTTAATTATGTCCAGCACCGCTTCTTCACTCAGTTTTTCATTAGGAACATGTGGGGTATCATCCCTGAGGAAAAAAAGAGCAGAATTACTATCCAGCATTACCTATACGCCACAAGAACACAGATGCTGAGCAGAGGCCAATTTTCCTAACAGAGTAGCCCACAGAAATTTAGCAAAATCTTTAAACAGCCCCGTGGCGCTCCGCGCCACGGACTGAATAAAGGAGTAAGGGCACTGTGGGAGGAGTTAGGGCGGGCCCTGTCCGGGATAAAAACTCGGAGGGGCCAATCAGGAGCTGCGAAGAAGGAGAAGGCTCGAGAGAGCCTTGGGGGCCGGGTGGGCCTGGAAGCCTTCTCCCGGCCGGCGGAACGGCCTTGCCGCGTCGTAGACGTGGCGAGGCTGCTCCGCCGGCCGGGAGAAGGCTCGAGAGAGCCTCGGGGGCGGGTAGGCCTGGCTGCCTTCTCCTGGCTGCTCCGCCGGCCGGGAGAAGGCTCGAGAGAGCCTCGGGGGCCGGGTGGACCTGGCTGCCTTCTCCTGGCCGCTCCGCCGGCCGGGAGAAGGCTCGAGAGAGCCTCGGGTGGGGGGTGGCCCCGCTCCCACGCAATCTAGCGCCCATTTCATTCTTGAGTGAAATGGGCTTTAGATCTAGTATTAGAATAATGTAAGAATCATCTTCTAGATTCCGTTTGCATTCCCTCCCTTAAGTTTCAATGGGGGCAGCAATATTTGATCAAATAACCACATCAAAAAAGAAAATCGTTCAACTAAAAAGCTTCTACTAATTAATGAGACAGCAGGCTTTTAAACACATACTTATTTAATACAGGAACTTGCAAAAACTCCAGATGATAACTTAGAAGAGGCATACCCCCTTTTCTTGCATAGACAAGAGGGAATGCCTCATCTTAAGTTGATGTCTGCTAGAGAGGATACATGTGGCCTGATCTGGATGGCCCAGGCTAACCAGATCTCATTGGATCTTAGAAGCTAAGCTGGATCAGCTCTGGTCAGTACTTGGATGTGAGACCTTCAAGGAAGTCACGGATTGCTATATAGAGTCAGGCTGTGGCTTTAAATGTCTCTTGCCTCGAAAATCCAACAAGGCCGCCATTTGTCAGTTGTGACTCCATGGCGCTTTCCCCTTCTATCACGTCATAACAGTAAAAACAAAAGTAGGCCCTCTCTTGGATCCAGTGATTAAACTCATGCAATTAATAGGCTACCATTTCTTTAAGCGGGTCTACTGTCATTCTGCTCTTTAGAAGGCCAGACCCTGAAGATGAAACTCAAATACTTTGGCCACCTCATGAGAAGGAAGGACTCCCTGGAGAAGAGCCTAATGCTGGGAGCGATCGAGGGCAAAAGAAGAAGGGGACGGCAGAGAATGATGTGGCTGGATGGAGTCACTGAAGCAGTCGGTGCGAACTTAAATGGACTCCGGGGAATGGTAGAGGACAGGAATGCCTGGAGGATCATTGTCCATGGGGTCGCGATGGGACACGGCACCTAACAACAACAACTGTCATTCATTCACTGATTTATAATGTGCTTACCTTATACATATTGATTCCCACCCCCTCCTGCCCTAGGCACACTTTTGTCATTATTTCAGGTTTAGATAGATAAAGATGGACTGAACTGAACATTCAAACAATGTGCACAATCTGCACAGTCTTTACCCAGTCCAGAGAATGAAATCTGGGTCGGGGAGGATACTCTTCATGGCATAGATGGAAGAGTTGACAAGGATGAAGGGAGCATCACACAGGTAATCACCCCAAGCTCCCGCACCAGTCACTGGCTGGGAGCCAGCAGATGGGCACACCCCCAGGGGGTCCGGCACTGCTTTGTACTGAGGGTCCAGGTGGAGGTCTGTAATGTGCCAAAAGGAGCCTGCCAAAACGAAGAAAGGCATGAAGTCACTCAACTTTTACTTCAGGAAACGCCACAGTCACTGAGGTCTCCTAACAGAGTCTGAACTCCTGCAATGTACCATTCAAGAGAGACAATACTTAGGTAGCTCCTAAAACACAGGCTAGACATGAGCAGGGCTCCACCATCTCACAAACCATTTTTTAAAACTTCTCTGAAATGTTTTAGCTCTCCCTGTTCTACACACAAGGTGTAGCTCTTCCTAGCAGGGAGGTAGTGCAATGGAGAACACAGAACCACCTTGGTGTCTCTTCTGAGGGCAGAAAGGCAGGACATAGAGTTTGCAAAAAAGAAATTAAAAAAACACGATATTAAATATCTGCTTGCTATGTAGCTGCCATCAGGTTAAGAGGGGACATGGGTGTGTTAAAAATCATCCTGTCACTTCTGATGTATGGTGATCCCCCAAATGTGTGTGCTTGTGTGTATCAAAATGTATTACGCTGTATGTGCCTTTGACCTATATGTTAAGATGTGTAGTGCACAACAATCAAAAGGGGTATGAAGAATATTCTACAAGGGGCATTGGAGGAGATATATAGTTATTTCATTCATTCATTCATTCATTCATTCATTCATTCATTCATTCAATTTATATACCGCCCTCCCCGGAGGCTCAGGACAGTTTACACAGAACATAGAACAATACATGAAACAGTCTATAACATATGAATAACCATACAATATTAATAACTAATAGTGGTAACAATCTAACGGTATAACAATATAACAGTATAAACTATGCAACAGTGCAAACAGGTCCAGAGCACTCTGGTGGAGTTCTGAGAGGGACGGGGGGAGCAGGGGCCCTTTAGTCGCTGTTGGTTAGTTAGTGTATTTGGATCAGGAATGTCCTGATATTTTCCAGTATTTTCCTCATTGATATTTCCTCTCCCGGTATTTTCCTCACTGGCTCCATTGGAGACTTTCTGTTCCTTTGAACACACTTCCTGCCTGCTTGTTGTCAAAAGAACAAGGCAGTTAAGACAGGAATCTCTCTCTCTCTCTCTCTTATTCCATTCAAAGTTTTTTCTCTTCTAAATCAAACCATTTAGCGATTTGAAGCTGCCTGGTGCTTTGCAACTCTTTGCATGTCTAAGCCCTGCCAACATGCATATGAACTGGCAATTTTAGTTTCAGTGAATTTGAAGAAGTGTGTGTGCACGTGAAAACTTATATGTTCCACATAATATATTTCTGGTAACGCTTATGAGGAGGAGCTGGTCTCATAGCTTAAGTGCCACTCAGAGCTTAACACCCAATCAGGGTGGCTGTCCTGTCCCCGAGTGCCTCCTCCTCCAAGCGGCCTGCCTGTCTTTCCAGCGGCCAGCCAATTGCCTTCTCTCTCCCACCCCTGACCACCCCCCTCCTTCCACTTCCCTCTGAGGCTTGGAGGCTGCAGATCCCTGCCACGTGAAAGCTGCCCCTGCCAGTGAGCTCCCTAACAGCTGCCTGCAGCCTTTCCAGGTCCTGGGAGGAGGGGGAGACCGTACGCAGAGTTCTTTCACCCCCACAACCTAGCACCCATTGTATTCCTGAGTGCAATGGGCTTGGCCCCTAGTACCTTGAATAAAACTTTGCTAGTCTTAAAGGTGCCCTTGGACTCAAATCTTATTATCCCAAATGTTAACACTCTGCTCAGATCTTAAAACTGAAAGCCTTCCTTGATTGAGCCAGTCCATCCCATGGTGGATCTCTCTTTTTCTGCCATCTTTAGCTTTCCCTAGCATTAATGTCAGTCCCAGTGATTCTCGTCTTCTTATAATGTGACCAAAGTGTGATAGTCACAGTTTAGTCATTTTAGCTTCTAGGGAGACCTCAGCCTTGATATGCTTACCACTGAAATGGGTCAAAGTAGAAGCAGGAAGTAACATAGGATGCCATGTATAGGGTCTCTCCCCTGAGGCCCTGCTTGCCCCCACACTCAAGTTCTTACCAGGAACAACTCTCGTGTGTTTTTTTTTGTGAGCCCCCGAATAGGATACCAATGGTAAGTCCCCCAACTTCACATTAAGCTTCACATTAGTGCCCACAGCTTGCCCAACAGGATTTTCGAGATATTCTGCATGGGCGGCAGAGCTGAGATGTGATCTGGTCATGCAAGTGAGAGAAGAGCAGCACATCTTTATAATGTTTTTCTTTTTTTTTACCTGCCTGGTATATACATATCAAAGTCCCCCATTCTGGCTTAAACTGTACTATCATGAAAAACAAAAAGGGAACAAAGTCCCCTAGGTCTATGAAACTGAGTTTCCAAAACAACCGACCTGACTCTCACTTTAAACTTAGCTTGCATTCTTCCAAGCAACGGAGAAAAGTTAAAGATACCTGTGGACGCAGCGACAACTGCACAGCACACCAGAAGCAAAGAGACTCTCAAAAGATCCATCTCAGTCCAAGAGCTTTCATTGCCGGCTGTTGCCCGGTTGAAGAGCCTCTTGAGTTTCAGTCTTACAGCTGCAGGAAAGTTTTGCACTTTAGCCTCTCCCAGACTTCTGAGTCACTGGCTGCTGAAGCAGCCCAACTTAGCTTCCAAACCACCCAGTGATTGCATTGCTAGGACTGAAAAGGGCTGTGTCAGTTCTCTTCTTCCAAAAGCTAGTGCCAAGTGACTGAGGTGGGGGTGGGGAGGAAGACATGTAACATTGCTGCAGCTTTTATTTATAGTTGTACAGACATAGAAACACAGAGGCACCTCCTGCAGTTGAACAGATCTACTTTCCCCTATTAGATCTCTGAGGACATCCTGAGAGAAGACAACTCACAGCAGCATCAGCAGCTTTCTATTTCTCCGCCTTTAATCATGTGGCACTGCTTGTGCACAGCATCCAACTTGATCAGACATGCACCGGGAGTTCTGATCTTGGACCTTAATTGCCAGGCAGGCAAAGGGCCAACATGGCTCAGGACCGCATGAGGAGAGGGAGCATAATCTGTATGCCTGTGTAATTCCATCTTTGGTAAAAGCTGATGCTTCACTGCCCCGAGTGTTGTGAGGGGATGGTGTTTAGCCACTCCCAAGGGAACTTTCCTCTCTTTCTCTCTCATACTTGTTAGAAGGCCTAATGTTCAAACACTTTTCTTCCCCCATATTGGACAACAGGGGCTTTTCCGCACCAGTTAAAAATAGTGTCACACCCACTGAATGGAAGCTGAATATTCTGGCCCCTGCACATGTTGCGCACATCCAGCTGACAGCTCACTACATCCTCCGGGCATCTCGGGACCTTTGTTGGAGAAAGGGGATTGGTTTCCTGAATTGACAGGCGGAAGCCCGAGCCGTATACAGCACGTTGCTCTCTTCTGCCATTTCCAGCAGCAGATGTGGAGGGTAAGACATGCAAAAAGAAGGCAGACAAAGATGAGACAGGAAAAAGGTGAGGAGGGCCTGGGGGAGCCCTGATATGTTGCATTTTGCCATTCCGTGAGCGTGACATTATTGTTAACGCGAGGAAATGCCCCAAGTGTCAGATGGCCTGGCATATCCAAATGCTTGGGATAGCTTACTCAACAATTACACAACCTGCATTTACGGTAGAAGACATCTAGTTTTAGTCATGCATGCAGTCCCTGGTTCAGGCACGCTCGTTAAGTGCGCATGTGCTCAAGGCTCCCCGTCTGCATTTTCTGCAAGTTTTGATCCTTTATTAAAACTCCTTATAGGCAAGTCTGGATTCACGTACTATTTCCTTGAGTGTGTGTTTAATGTGTGTTGTTTTGTTTTTTAATACGTAGGAATGTTCCACATGGGGACGCGCCGACTCAGTCCTATTTATTTATTATTTAGCCCCGGCCACTGCAGCTTTTCGTACGCCCTCTCCTGCATGAACGACTCTCCGGCTTAACGCCCAACTATCAGCCCCTGCCCTCTCCTCCAGCCTCAGGTAGTACTTCCGCTTCCTCGGACCCTTTGCTGGGGGCCCGCAGCGGCACAGCGAGGGGCTCTCCCATAGAGATAGGAAGATGAAGAGCTAGAGCGACGCACTTCCGGTTAAAAATCCAGCGTTAAAGCGCATCTGGCTAGTCGGTACTAGGTCGTGTCACACTAAAACTCCGTGAGGAAAGTCCATTTGCGGGGTGGAGGGGTTTATCCTATGAAGGAAAAAAAAGGTCGATGGTGACACTACGGTCTTCGTCTTTTAATATCCCTTCTGCGAAAATCACAGGTTGAATTTAGATGTTTAAAAAACTGAGGTGAAAAATACCCTCAAGAGACGAGCCGGAAGTTAAAAGTGCGCGCGTGGGGAAATAAATGCCGCTCTAGCCTCTCCCGTCTCGGTTTCCAGGTCCTCGCGCCGCGCATCCAGTCCTTCTATCCCGAGCCTCCGCGTTATTTGCATGGCCGTCCATCGATTGGCTGCCCGCGAGAGAGCTGGCGAATCCCGAGCGCCACTCGTTCGTGTGGCGCGCGGAAGACCGAGCGTAGTCGGGGGTTGGCGGAGATACGCCGGGGAGCGAGAGACGTGGTTCTCCCCCCGCCCCTTTCTTCCTGCCGCCGCCGCCGCCTTCTTTTGTTCTCCCCGCGCGCGACATGTGGAACGGTGAGCTGGCGGGGAACGGGTTCGGAACTGCACGTGTGAATGTAGCGCCCGCACATGCGTGTTGCGAAGTGGTGTGACCTCTTCAGTTTCCATTTCCCTTTTCTCAATAGTGGGGAAATATTATTTGGTTTAGGTCTGGGAATGCCTGTCCTCCCTCCTCTCTCTCTTACCCCCCTGGCTGTCTTTCTGTCTTTAAAACTTCCTTTCGTTTTTCTTCCAAGGAGTTAATGTTGAGGTATGTGGGGTATTCCCACTCCCTCATTTTTTATATTTAAGTATAATAACACCCCTGTGTTATAATAACACTCTTCCTGTGTTATTATATTATGGACTCTGGGGAATGGTACAGGACAGGAAGGGCTGGAGGATCATTGTCCATGGGGTCGCGATGGGTCGAACACGACTTCGCAACTGATAACAACAACAACACTCCTGTGAGGTGGATTAGAGAGTCTCTGTGTGTGTGTGACTAGCTCCGTGTTATCAAGTGATTACAGAGGTTAGTAAGACTACTGCATACTGAGAGATCTGACACCTTCATACACACACCTAACCAGTTTGGGGCTACTGAAATAGAATGTTTTGATGTTTATGAAATTTATATCTAAACAAAAATTCAGCCCAGTGGTGCCTTTGAGACCAACAAAGATATATTTTCACGTGGATGCACACTTCCTCAGACAAAAACTGCACGCACACAAAAGATCACACATGGAATACATCTTTGTTGGTCTTAAAGGTGCCACTGGGCTCAATTTTTGTTGTGCTGCTTCAGACCAACAAGGCTACCCACTTGAATCTATGAAATTTATATCTGATTTTATACTTTTACTGATTGTTGATTTATGCTGTTACCTGCTCTTAGTGTTCAGGAAGAGTGGGATACTTTCTGTTGGAACGATGTAGTCAAAACCGAGGGTCTCTATTTCTGACACTCTAACCAGAACTTTGCACTGGCTTCCATCTCAGGACTATTCCCTCTCTTTTTTAAAATATGTTGGTCACTTTCCGCGAGGTCCGCGCATGCGCGTTTGCGCTGGCGGCTGCACTTCCTACTCCCCCCTCCCGCAAAAAGAAGCTTCCCGGGCCGCAAGCTTGTGGCCTGGGACGTTTCTCGCTGCGGGGGGGGGGGGGGCAGGGAGAGGGAGCTTCTGGCCCGGTGGTTGGGGACTACCGATGTAGAGGATGGAGCAGATTTGTTCTCTCTTGCCCCGGAGGGATGGACCAGAACCAATGGGATGAAATTAATTCAAAAGAAATTCCATCTAAACATTAGAAAGACGTTTCTGACAGAATAGTTTCTCAGTGGAAGAGGCTTCAAACCACATGTAAAAGTTTATTTCTTACACTTGCATGTACATTAAGTACGGAATAAATATGTACCACTAAATTAAAAAAAATAATCTGTTCCCCTAATAAAATTTCACTTAGTTTTTTTTTCTGAATCCAGGAAAAGTAAATTTATTTATTTTATTTATTTATTTTTCAATTTATATACCACCAGTCACCCAATGGGCCCTCAGCGATTTACAACAATAAAACATTAAAATTCAGTAAAACCCCATAAAAAGGTGCCAGGCGATCGCAATAACCTGATTACTCCCATCCCCTTCCTTCCTCGTTCAGCCAAGGGCAAGTCTTCTGTTGGGAGTGAGGTGCCATATCTGGCTGAAGCATGGGGGGGGGTCCTTATATAGAATATCGAGGTTACACCCTGGACTCAACCATACGCCTGGCGGAAGAGCTCTGTCTTGCAGGGCCTGTGGAAAGCTGACAACTCCAGCAGGGCCCTCAGCACTTCTGGGAGCTCATTCCACCAGGTTGGGGCCAGAACCGAATGCATTTCAGCGATCCAGATGTTGGGTTAGGATCTGGGAGGCCAAGACTCACTGCCATTACGTGTCACTAGATCACAGTCCTCAAACTAGTCCTTGCAATGATAAAGCAGGGGAGGGGGAGCCATAGGAACTGCCCAAAGCTTTGTAAAGGAAGGATGTATTGGGCAGGGGCTATAAGGAATGAAATTGGCCGTGCAGTTCATTTTCTATCCTGTTTGTTTTGATTTTATTTCCAGCTGGTTTTAACAGTGGATTCGGCAGCTCTTCGATGGGCGGTGGATATACAGAATCCCCAGGAGGATTTGGATCTCAAGCAACCCAAGGGGAGAAGAAATCGGTATGCAGAACTGAACTCTCCTCGTGCATTCCTAAACAGAGTTACATCCCTTTCAGATCTATTGAAGTCGGTTATGCATGGGATAGAGAAGGTGGAGAAAGAAGTGCCTTCCTTCCTTTCTCGCAATACAAGCACTCGTGGGCACTCAGTGAAATTAAGAAGACTTGAGCTCCACCCAAGGAGCAATTAACACATGGAATTCACTGCTTCAGGAAATGGTGGGAGCTCTAAGCATAGACAGTTCCAAGAAGGGATTGGATAAACATATGGAGAGAAGTCCATCAGTGGCTGTGAGCCACAAGGTATAGATGGAACGCTGTGTCTGGGACACTTGGGGGCAACAGTGGGAAGGCTTCTGGAGTTCTAGTCTTGCTGGTGGCCCTCCTGATGGCTCCTTGGGTTTGGCCACTGTGTGATACGAAGTGCTGGGCTGGATGGGCCGGATCCAACATGGATTCTCTTCTGTTCTTAGGTAATCCTTAAACGTTGTAACTCTGTTTAGTGTTGCTCTGTTCTTTCCTTTTCCTTGGGGATATGCTTCTCAGAGCAGAAGCCTGAAGAGTAAAGTTTCTGAACAATCTGGTATTTTATTCACTTACGAGGGGCAAAGCCCGTTGCACCCAGGAAAGCACTGGGTGCTAGGACGCAAGTTTGCACTGTGGCCTTACTGGGTGCTGGCCCTCCTCTCCCTGCTCAGTCTTAAGATCTAGTGTGGTGAAGTGGTTAGAGTAGCAGACTCTAATCTTAAGGGCCAGGTCTGATCGCCCACTCCCCCTCTATGTGTAGGCAGCTTGATACCCAGCCTGCAGTTGGAGCCTGGAGGTCTTCAGGGATAACAGCTGGTCTCCAGGCACCAGTGGAGAAAACAGCTGGAATGAAGAAGGAAAGAAACAAGAAAGAAAGACGGAAGAAGGAAAGAAGAAAAGAAAAAGAGAGAGGGAAGGAGGGGGAAAGGATGGAAGGAGAGTAGGTGGGAGAGGATGGAAGGAAGAAGGAAAGAAAGGTAGAAGGAGGGAGAGAAAAGGAAGGAAGGAAAGAGGGAAGGAAGCAAGGAAGGTGGATGAAGAAGCAAGGCAGGAAGGAAGAGAAAGAAAGGGAGGGGAAGGGAAATAGAAAAAGATAAGGGCGTGGGACGAAAGGGAGAAAGGGAGGGAGAAAGAAAAAGAAAGGAAAGAAAATAGGGAGGGGGAAGGAAGGAAGGAAGGAAAGGGAGAAAATGGAAAGAAGGAAAGAGGATGTAGGAAGGAAGACGACAAACGAAGGGAAGAAAGAGAAAGGGAGGGTGAAAGGAAAGGGGATTAAAGAAAGGAAGGGAGAAAGGGGAGAAAAAAGGGAGTGAGGAAGAAAGGAAGGGAGAAATACTCCCCTGCCACCCCATTTGTTAGGTCACGCAGAGGAGCACTCAAGGCCACCTGGGACCCTATGGAGCCTTTGGGCATTTTTTCCAACCCTCCCCAGATTGAAATGGGCCGTGGTGAGGGCTGGTGGGTGACTTTGGGGGCCTTCCTGGCCCCTCCCCTGCTGACCTGGTCAGGCCAGCAGGGGGAGTTTGTTTGGCCGTCCAGATCTGGATGGGCTTGTGCATGCCGCAGTGGCCTGGTTGGGCTGGCAGGGGGCATTTGTGGGGCCTTCTTGGCCTCCCCAGACCCAGGTGGGCTGTGCTGAGGCCTATGCAGGCTGCAGTTGGGCCGGCAGGGGATATTGTGGGGCGTTCCAGGCCCCCCTTTCCCAGATGAACCAGACCCAGGTGGTTGGCCTATTCGAGACCTCCTGTGTCTGCCTTGGAGTGGGGCTGGCCGTGCTGAGGCCAGTGCAGATTACTGTGGGCTCTGTCCTCCCGGCAGGTGGCCCTTTCCTGGCCTACTCCCACCATTCCCAGGATCTTGTGCAGGCGGCCTTGGGCTGGCCTGCAGCCCAGCCTCACCTTCCCTCCCAGCCACCTTGTTCCTCTGGCTGGCTTTCCTTTGGGAGGTGGGCCAGCAGAGCAGTCCAGCAGTCCAGAGCAGTCTAGTTAGTGGAAGGAGGAGGGGACAGTAGCTGGGGGGGAGAGAACTGCAGTTGGCCCTCCATGGTGGAGTGAATGCTCCCTATTGCCAATCAGGTTGGAGTGAGTTGTCTTTATACAACTTGGACTTTATTATGTTGTGTGTGTGTGTATGCATGTAGTTTTTCTCACTGAGACTCAATGCAAATTATGTTAAAGGTAAAGAAAGGTATCCCCTGTGCAAGCACCGGGTCATGTCTGACCCTTGGGGTGATGCCCTCTAGCGTTTTCACGGCAGACTCAATACGGGGTGGTTTGCCAGTGCCTTTCCCAGTCATTACCGTTTACCCCCCAGCAGCAAGCTGGGTACTCATTTTACCAACCTCGGAAGGATGGAAGGCTGAGTCAACCATGAGCCGGCTGCTGGGATTGAACTCCCAGCCTCATGGGCAGACAGCTTCAGACAGCATTTCTGCTGCCTTACCACTCTGCGCCACAAGAGGCTCTGCAAATTATGTACTGCGAGTTAAATGGAGTTTCTTCTGTACTGATTTGAATACCCCCCCCCAGTAATCTTACTGCATGTTTCTTTTTTTCAGACAAGTAAAATGTTGACCCTTGAACCAAGATGACATTTCCCTTTTTAAAGTGCAAATTCTGAAAACATGGAATTTCTTTCACCATTTCCTCTTTGCAGAGGTCAAGATCACAGAACCTTGTTCCGTGTACAGTGTCCCAGTTGCTTTCTGCTGAACAAATAGAAGAAGTCTTTAAGGTCCAAGGCGTTGAGATTTCACAGGTAAAATTGGTCTGTTTGAGTTGGAAAGAAGGGAGCCTGGTGGGTGGATTACCAAGCTATTAGTATGGTGATCTGTAATATTATTTATTTATTTATTTATTTATTTGATTTGTATGACCGCCGCTCTCGGAAACCGGCTCGCGGCGGTTCACAATGTTTTAATACAAATACAATATATTAACCATTAAAATTCCCCATTAAAACCCCATTAAAATAATGACTGAGTCATTATTATGTTGGCCACTGATATATTATCTGGCTCCTGCTTGCTGCTCCCCCAAATCAAAATGATAGTCCTGGCTTCCCCAAATTTTACAGCAAGAGATGCTTCCCAAAAGCTCAGGACTCATCATCTTTGCAGCCTGCATGGAGCATTTAGACATAGCTACCTCCATCATAGGAGAATGCTTGGCTCAGAACCTCCTGTGGTATTTCATGGAACCACCCCAGGCAGCCATTTTTGTTGTGGTTCTCAAACGTCCAAAAGTGTCCACAAACTCAACAGGATTGGGGAATCCCTGGCTTGAAGTCATTTGTAGCATAAAATAAAAAGGTAAAGGTATCCCCTGTGCAAGCACCGAGTCATGTCTGACCCTTGGGGTGACGGCGGCAGACAATATGGGGCGGTTTGCCAGTGCCTTCCCCAGTCATTACCGTCCCCCCCCCCCAGCAAGCTGGGTACTCATTTTACCAACCTCGGAAGGATGGAAGGCTGAGTCAACCCCGAGCCAGCTGCTGGGATTGAACTCCCAGCCTCAAGGGCAGAGCTTCAGACAGCATGTCGGCTGCTTTACCACTCTGCACCACAAGAGGCTCGTAGCATAAAATAATAGAATTTAAAAAGTTGGAAGGGGGGCTAAAGACAATCCAGGGCAACTGCTTGCACTGTGCAGGATTTACCTACACTGTCTCTGAAAAATAATTGTCCAACCCGCAAGGTCTGTGGGCAACTGATTCCCCCACTGAACTCCTCTAACTGATAAAAAAGCTTGATATTCCAAGGATATCTCTCCACTGTAATTTAAACCCCTTATATGTCCTGCCATCTACTGCTAGCCGAAACAGCTCCCTGCCCTCCTCTAAATCCATGGTCCCCAACCCCCGGCCTGAGGACCGGGACTGGTCCGTGGATCAGTCGGTACTGGGCCACGGCTCCTCCTCGTCCTCCTCCCTGGCTGCTGCCTCGGTGGCTGCCCTGCCACTCTGCCACCGGCTCACCTTTGGTGCTCTCTGGCGGCTGCCATGGCTAGGGCTCCCCCTCGACTTGGCACTGCGCAGCTGCTGCTGGCAGCACCCCTCAGTGGGTGGTGGGAAGTCAGTGATGCTGGCGGGAAAGCAAGCAGAGCAGGGGCTCAGGCAGCGGTGATATCCCTCGGCAAAAGACTACCCCCCCTCCCGGGCCTCAGTAAAATTGTCAAGCGTTGACCGGTCCCCGGTGATAAAAAGGTTGGGGACCACTGCTCTAAATCACAACCCTCCTGATACTTCAACATATCCCCGCTCAACCTCCTCTTTTCCAGGCTGAACATTCCCAATTCCTGCAACTTTTCTCTGTAAGGCTAGTCTGCAATCCCTTGATCATCGTTGTTATTCTCCTCTGCTCCTGTTCTAAAAGCCTTCAGAACTGGACACCATAGTTCAAATGGAGTCTGACTAATGCAGTATGCAGTGGTATTCCATCTTGTGTCCTGGATCAGGCTTTCTCAGCCTGAAGACTGTTTCAGGGGGTTCTCAGTGGTAAAAAATGTTGAGAAAGGCCGTCCTAGATATTGCCTTTGTCGATACACCCAAAGATTACGCTTGCCTTCTTTGCTGCCTTCTTTGCCTTCAGTGGCTGCTTACACTCAATTTGCATGTGATACCTTTTCAGTCTTCATGTGGTTCTGACAAGCTATAACCCATTTGAGATATGATAAGGTAAAGATATCCCCTGTGCAAGCACCGGGTCATATCTGATCCTTGGGGTGACGCCCTCTAGTGTTTTCATGGCAGACTCAATACAGGGTGGTTTGCCAGTGCCTTCCCCATTACCGTTTACCCCCCAGCAAGCTGGGTACTCATTTTACCGACCTTGGAAAGATGGAAGGCTGAGTCGACCTTGAGCTGGCTGCTGGGATTGAACTCCCAGCCTCATGGGCAGAGCTTCAGACTGCATGTCTGCTGCCTTACCACTCTGCGCCACAAGAGATACGATAGCTTTATGTTATATGGGCTGATGGCGTCGAGCAAGCTATCAGTGGCTGCTCGCAGTTGCATGATGAAATCTGGAAGGCTGTTTACCAACAGTATGTTTTGTCTTCATTTCACTATGCAGGTCGTTATCATGGGGATAATCAGGCAAGCGGAGAAAGCCCCCACAAACATCCTCTATAAAGTGGACGATATGACTGCAGCCCCAATGGACGTCAGACAGTGGGTTGACACCGATGTAATTACATTTTTGTGTGTGTGTGTTTTATTGTTGATAGACACAGAGAGCAGGAAGTTAAAGATCTTTTCCAAAGTTCTTGGCATATATCCGACCATCTGCAGAGTTGTACTTTCCCACTTCTGCACCCTCGTAAGCCCCTCACCCTTATTCTTGATGTCAGCAAACACTTGGAAACAGCATAGAGAACAAGGGATGTGTGTTGTGCAGTGAGAGGGCAGAATTAAAAATCACTGCACCCTCTTCCAAATGTAAGACAGCCGTTAAGCATTTGGAATTGCATAACTGGAATCACACCCCATCAGTCAGCCTTAGTTCTGTGTTTGTGGTTTTCTTTACCAGGTTTTTGCTCCACCTTGGCTTAATTGCAGTTGGATTGGTCTGTTGTAGCAAAACAAAGCAGAAGTCCAATTGGACCTTAAAAACTAGCAACAGCCAAGAAATAAAAATTTATTCCATTATGGGTTTTTCATAGACGGCCCCCTCTCCGTTTTTTCAGTAAATTTACAATTCCCCACTTGGAGAATCTTACCTGGTTTATTATATTAGGTGTCTCTCTGCTCAACTGCTTCTTCCTTTCTGTGTAACTGAGATCAAGGTATGCTTACCAGCTCCAAATTAGGAAATATCTGGAGATTTGGGTGGGGTGTGTGCACAGAGGGTTTGAGGTGGGGAAGGTACTTCAGTAGGGCCCAGTTTATTTATTCATTCAGTTTATATACCATCCTTCTTGGGGCAGTGTACATAGAAACCAGTAAAACAACATACATCAAATGATTTTTAACAGAACAGATCATAACAGTCAACATCAAACCTAACTTGGGAGTATTGAACAATTTGGTCATTGCAACAATGAAGAGAGTTTAGGGACAATGGAGTGGCACAATTGCCTGACAGGGATGGGTCCAGGATGCAGGGAGGCCTCTGATCTCTGGCCTTCATCCAAGAGACTAGTGGAAGAGCTCTGTTTTGCAGGCCCTGTGGAACTGTTAAAGTTCTGTTAGGGCTTTGATCTCTTTGGAGAGCTTGTTCCACCAGATTGGGGCCATGGTCAAAAAGACCCTGGCTCTTGTTGAGCCCAGGCAGCCTTCTTTGAGGCCAGGTTATGCCAACTCTGCAGGCGAACAGGGGTGGTTTGCCATTGCTTGTCTCTGTTTAGTGACCCTGGACTTCCTTGGTGGTCTTCCATCCAGATACTAACCAGGGCCGACCCTGCTTAGCTTCCAAGATCTGATAAGTCTGAGAAAGCCTGGGCTACTCAGGGACTTCTCCCGTGAATTCCCTGGGAAAGGTGATCTCTTAGGTGGGGGCTCACCGAATAGGTGTAATGGCTGTTTATCCTCACTTGATTTTGGACCAGGAGGAAGCAGTTCTAAAAATACTGTGTAGACTTTGCGGCTTTGTAGTGCAACCATATAATTTAGTGTTAGGAATAGAATGCAGCGTTTAAAAAAAAATCTAGCTGCATTGTGCACGGGGGTTGGACTAGATGGCCCTGGAGATCCTTTCGAACTCTATGATTCTGTGAGCTGTAAAGATTGGCTTAAAACTGTGGTGTCAAACATACTGCCTGTGGGCCAGAAGCGGCCCTTGAAGAGCTCTTATCTGGCTCACCAGCAACTGATTACCTTTACTGCCAGGTGATCAAGGCTGTTCATTATGTCCCTGCCCTGTCCCAGTGCTAATGCATGATGGGTAGTGGAAGTGGGAGGGAGGGCATCCAGGAGATTCCGTAAGGAAATATTGCATTGCTGTTTTAAGCATGTTTGTATTTTGGGGGGAAATGTATTACCGTTAATTGGGTTTGCCTGAGTTAAAGTTAATATCTGCGGTACCCGGCATTACGTTTTATGGTACACACGGCTCAACAAAGTGACCTTTATGTCAGATACATCCCTCATACCAAATGAGTAATTGAAGAGGCATGGAATCATGCAGTTGGAAGGGACCTCCATGGTCATCTAGTCCAACCCCCTGCACAGTGCAGGAACTCACAATTACCTGCCTACTCACAGTGACCCCAATTTCATGCCCAAGTGATCCCCCCCACCAAAAATCTCCAGAATCCAGCCTGGCCTAGAGGAAATTTGCCAACCATCCCACAGTGACGATCAGCAATTCCCTGGGTATGCAAGGAAGGGCCACAAGAGACAAACACTGGCACATCCCTTCCTTCCCACCCACTCACAATCTGCCTAAGTTCATAAAATCAACATTTCTGTCAGATGGTTATGAAGCCTCTGCTTAAAAACTTCCAAAGAAGGAGAAGGAGGAATCTGGCTTAAAAGTTTTATGAGTGTCATCTGATGAGCTCAAAAAGACTGCATTGCGGCAAATGTACTTTAATGTATTTAATAAGGACATTTGTTTGATTTTTGAATTGCAGACTTCTGTTTCTTGTTGGTGCAGGATGTCAGTTGCATTGCAGCCCTTGAGTGGAATTTGTGGCTGGCAAAATCATTCATAGACTGCATTATTCTTTTGCAGTGTTGGGAAAAGCACTCCCAAACAAATTTGATAACCATCATAGTTATTTTAAAGTAGATTAACATTGCTGGAGTAGACCAAGAAACAGTCAGTTTTTTCTCTCTCTCTTTCCCTACTTTTTCTTTTAAAGGAAGCAGGCAGTGAGAATGTAGTTGTGCCACCTGGGACATACGTAAAAGTGGTTGGTCATTTACGATCCTTCCAGGTAAGTTTTAGATCAGCAGATTTTGAAACTTCACAGCAATCACAATTTAAGAATAATTAGATCTGAGTCCAGTGGCATCTTAGAAACCAGCAAAATTGGTTGGTGCTACAAGATTTATTTATTTATCTTTTTTTTTATTTATTATATTTATATACCGCCCTCCCTGAAGGCTCAGTGCGGTTTACATCAAACAGGAACAATACAAATCAGTTTATAATAATACAATAATAACTATAACATTATGAGCAATAGAACATTGGGGAGAACAATAAATCAATGTTTACTGAAGGCCCAGTGGGTGGGCAAGTCTGCAGTGATGGTTGCAGGAGGGAGGCTGAGGGGGGCCGATTGGAAGCAGTGGTACTGGTCGACCTCAACCAAATGCCTGGAGGAGGAGCTCCCTTTTGTAGGCCCTGCAGAACTGTTTGAATTCTGTCAGGGCCCTGATCTCTGGAAACTTGTTCCACCAGGACCGTTTACGCACTGGAGGTTTCATGCCGGGCTGCAGGCTGGAGTTTTAGTCATGGCAGGTTGCCCCACCTCTTTCTGCACCCACACAAGGGAGCATTTGGCCCGGAGCACCTCATCTACCCCCCATTTGTTCTCCTGTGCAGGAGCTGGGGCAGTGAAGTTCCCAGTGCGTAAACGGTCCAAGTGGGGGCCAGGATGGAGAGGTCAAGAGGGCTTCCTTGGGATCACCAGGAGGTTGGAACTGGTGGAGCAGAAGGCTCTTTGAGGCGTGTAGGCAGAGAGGCCCAGACCTTAAAGGCGATAACCAAAACCTTAAGCCTAGATTCAGATCTAGCTGTTCTACTGCTGCCAACATAACTAACCTCTGATTAAAGAACAGTTACCTATTGTTCTCCAAGAGCACAGATTGTTGAATTAACTACCCATTTTCTGTTTTCTTGTAAGATAAGATGTATGCTGAGCATGCGTTAGCTCTGCTTATTGCTATAATTCCAGTCTGTACTAGAGATTAACATCTGTTAAATCTCCTTTTGGATCGGACAAAAGGACCACAGAAGTAGGGGGGAAATTTCTCTTACAGGCACTAAAACACCACCATACTTCCTGGAACTCTTGACTGATTGGAGTCTTGACTGATTTGGAGGGCTTTGGTTTAATTCTTATAGTTGGCTGATATTTGTAGCTAACTTTTAAAGGTACAAGTTCCACCTGTTTTACATGGTGAACCTTTAGATTCTGAACTGTGTTTATTTAGATATTGCACTTTAATGATTGTTTGTCTTTGGCCCAGCCTGAGTTAGTCCAAGAAGCTGCTGTGTTTTATTAACTATTTTGTTGAGCAGAAACTGAATCCTGCGAGCCCCAAACTGAAATCTTCTCCTTCCTTTGTTCTTGCTAGAACAAGAAAAGCCTGGTTGCCTTCAAACTCATGCCGCTGGAGGATATGAATATGTTGACCACTCACATGCTTGAAGTCGTCAATGCACATATGAGCCTGAGAAAAGAGAGCCTTCTGGTACAGGCACAGAAGCAAGATGCTGACTTTCGATGTGGATGGGGAAATGCACAAAGCTTTGGTTGTTGTTGTTGTTAGTTAGTTGTGAAGTTGTGTCCGACCCATCGCGACCCCATGGACAATGATCCTCCAGGCCTTCCTGTCCTCTGCCATTCCCTGGAGTCCATTTAAGTTCGCACCGGCTGCTTCAGTTACTCCATCCATCCACCTCATTCTCTGTCGTCCCTTTCTTCTTTTGCCCTCAGTCGCTCCCAGCATTAGGCTCTTCTCCAGATAGTCCTTCCTTCTCATGAGGTGGCCAAAGTATCTGAGTTTCATCTTCAGGATCTGGCCTTCTAAGGAGCAGTCAGGGCTGATCTCCTCTAGGACTGACCGGTTTGTTCGCCTTGCAGTCCAAGGGACTCGCAAGAGTCTTCTCCAGTACTAGAGTTAAAAGCCTCAATTCTTTGACACTTGGCTTTCCTTATGGTCCTACTTTCCCAGCCATATATTGCAACTGGGAATACCATGCACAAAGCTTTTAGTGTAGAAACGTTATTGGGTGGAAGGCTTGCAGCAGTGCCACTAAAGACCGCAAGCTGCTCTGTTGCTCTGACACATCTTGTTTGTTGACATTCCAAACCTGATGTTTGTAATTTCCCATGCACATTGTTCAGAGACTGCAGCTTGTAGTTGTCTCATTTCTTTACATTCCAGTCAACATCCATGCTGGGGTCTCGATCGTTCGCTCCTTCAGGGATGGCCAATGCATCTAGATACGGAGGAAGCTTATCCATGCCAGTGAGCGGACTCTCACCACACCAGAGTCAGGTATGTGTCTGGGCATACATGTCCTCCCTGTCCCCTACCTCCCTCCAGTGGCAGCCGTGCCCATCCTTGATGCTTTTATGCCAAGAAGAAAATACTGCTTCTTAGTCTGAGCTGAGCTGCTGCCTTCACCCTCAGCAAAGCCCAGCTGCAGCCCGCCTGCCTTCCATATGTGAACACAGGATGTTGAACTTTTATAGAATCCCTGATGTGGCCCAGTCCTGACCAGAGTGGCAGGAATTCTTGCACTGTGCAGGGGGTTGGGCTAGATGACCTTGGAGGTCCCTTCCAACTCTATGATTCTTAATCTCTAAATCTGCCTCGTTTGCCAATGGAAACCTGGACGTTTGCTCGATGGCCCAGTGGAACCTTATTTCCCCGCCCCCTTTCCATGACATGGAATAGAAAGCATGGGACTGTTCTTCAAGTAACTTCAGGATCCTGCCCAAGTTGCTGCAGGCACTTCTTGCTGGGCCCCGGGTTGTATGGCTGTGTTACGGCGGGGTGGTGGTGGTGGTGGTGAGAGAGCAGCAGTAGGCTGCCAAGGTCAGCAGAAAGATGGAGGTTCTGGAACGTTCCTTCTGGATCCCATGTGTCAAGGCTGCAGTTCAGTGGCCTTTTTCTTTCCCTCTCCACTGGGCTTTTCCATGTTCCCTGTTTGTGGCAAAAGAGAGGCTGTAAATAAGCAGGGCAGGGGGGTGTTGGAGAGGAAGGGCCCTTTACCTCTGTTTTTGGCTCAAGGCCTGGAACTTAAGCTTACAGCTTACCTGTCCTACAGTCTTTCACTGGCAGCTGATTCACAGTGTGACCCACCTGCCTGCCAGAAGCCCTACCAGGCAATGTCCTTCCTCACTTTCTTGCAAATTGGGGCAGATGCCATATTTTGGACCAGTTCTTAGAAAAGCCACCAGTGGCTTCCAAGCCACTGACTTGGTAGCACTGCATTTGTGTATTACTGTTGCAATTTCTATATGTGTATTTAAAAAAAAACTGTGCAGACGGAAGGTACTTGGTTAAGCTGTAAGCCTTGTTCATTATCAGGCGTGTGTGTGAAAAGTCTTCTGTCCTCTGCTTATTTGAGTTTGCAGTAATCTTGCTTGAATTTTGACTGTCCAGGTTTTGAACTTGATCAAAAGCTGCATGTCTACTGAGGGAATAAGTCTGCAGGAGCTGAAGTCTCAGTTGCACAATATGAACGTGGCTACCATCAAGTAAGTCCATGCAGGCAATCGGGCTTTCTAAAGGAAGAGCCGTCTCAGAATAAAAGAAAGTAGGGGAAGGGGCGCTGCTTATTCTGGTGGGATCAACCAGCACTTATTTATTTATTATTTGATTTATATGCCACCGCTCTCCAAGACACGCGGCGCTTTACAATAAATGATAAAACAACAATACTCATAAAATCCCCCATGCAAAAGAGATGGCTCATCAGCGGAGTGGACTCCCCTTTAATCTCCCCCCCGCCCAGCTAGCAGTCCTGAGCTCTTCCATTAGGAGGGACCTAATTTCAGTAATTCAAGGGGACCCCTGATGGTAACTCTGTAACCTCAACCCGGCCTCAACGATATGCCTGGCGGAAGAGCTCTGTCTTGCAGGCCCTGCGGAAAGCTGTTAATTCCGGCAGGGCCCTCAGCTCTTCCGGGAGCTCATTCCACCAGGCTGGGGCCAGGGCCAAAAAAGCCCTAGCCCTGGTCAAGGCCAGGTGAAGGTTTCGGGGGCCTGGCTTCTTGGCTTTGAAACTCTTTAATTAGCACAGTACTAAGCAATGCAGTTTCACTACTGAGCATGCTTTATTATTGGAGGGAAGGGGTTCCAAAACTCTTGGCATGTCGCCCGGGATGGGCAAGAAGTAAGCAGAGGCGAGTCTCCCACTATTACTCCTTTCCCATGTGTTTTGGTACCGAGCTTATCTTTTAATTGTTTTGATCCGAGTTTGCAAGCTGCCTGGAATAACCGTTCGGTTAGGAGAACGGCATTTTAAAAACGGCCTGTTTGAAATACACATTGGCCGGGCAACACGTGGGCGTGTTTCCCCCCCACTGCTAGTTAAAGCTGACTCCACCGGCAGTGAATGCAATCAACAAAACTGCCACAAGACCTGGAAGCTCTCCCGTTTACCCTTTGCCCTTTGAGTCGCCATGTGATCCCCTCTCCCTCCGTCTCCATCTGGCATGTTTCACTCCATTGTGTTTTATTTAGGGCAAAGAAGTAGCCCTAGGCGGCACGGCAATTGTTTTTCTTTCTCCTCGTTCCAGGAAAGCCGTTGAGTTTCTCAGCAGCGAAGGACACATCTATTCGACCGTTGACGACGAGCATTTTAAATCAACCGATGCTGAGTAACGGTAGCCTGGGAAGGTGGCTCCTCACAGCTCACTCAGCCACTGCCAGCTTATACCATTCTTCCCAGTTAATGTAGTACACCTGTAGATGCCCATCTGTGAAGAGGGATCCGTTCCTTTGGCCCTGACATTTCATTTACCTCACAACCAGGCTGACCTTAAGCACACGCGCACACACACAAATAATTGCAATAAGTACCAGTGCAATCATCCATGGACATCCATTCCAGGGATTTCAGAAGGTCCTTCACATGAAGCATCTCTAAGCTTCCAAGTTCACTGCCATAAATGCTTATATGCCTCTGCTGTATTGAGTCAGTTGCCATGATTTAGAGGTGGCATCTCAGACTCCACAGACTAGGGAAAAAATCCTAAAATGGTCTTCTTTGGCACTTTTGTTGTAGATGTGCCTTATTTTTGAGACCCTAATAAAGCTTATTTTTTCATTTTCACCTGTTCTCTTTTTTTCCCCCTTCCCGGGAGAACGTTGTATCATGTAGTCATTTATGTAGCATAGGGTATTGGGGATTTTGCAGTGCTCTTGTTGTGCCGTGAATTACAGGTTAGCAGATCCAGGTAAATCCCACATCTTAAAGAAGAAAATTCTAGAAGAAGAAAAAGCTGTTTTTTATACTCAGCTTTTCACAGCTTGAAGGAGTCTCAAAGCAGCTTACAATCCTTTGCCTTCCATTCCTCTCTCCATGACAGAAATCCTGTGAGGTAGGGGCTGAAAGACCTCAAACAGGACTGCTCTGTGAGAACAGCTCTATCAGAACTGTGACTAGCCCAGCTGGCACAACACCAAGCTAGAAAATCAGCTGCTAGCCCGGAGGTTTCAAGTCCAGCGTGGTGTAGTAGAACTGGATTTGATTCCCCATTCTTTCACTGGGTGAAGTTGAGTCTGTCACCATTTTCTTAGAACTCCCTCAGCCTGACCAACTTCACAAAGTGCCTGTTGTGGGGAGGGGAAGGAAGGTGATTGTAAGCTGCTCCAAGACTCCTTAAGGTAGAGAAAAGTAGGGCATTAAAATCAACTCTTTAGAGCAGGGTTTCTCAGTCTTGATTGCCCTGGAAGGGTTTCCCGGGTGGACGGTAGTTAATTTTTATATATTTTAAAAATTTGTTAAGACTTATCGGGTGATCGGGTGATATTTATTTATTTGTCATATGTATCGACCGCCCCTATCGAACCTGTCATCTTGGCGGTTCACATCATACCATCATGTTTAACCGCTCCTGCGGAGTGGATTAAATAACTGGCCCCTTTCCCTGGACTGACAAGCGGAGGGCCCAATCGAGAGGCGCGAAGCCTCCCGACTGGGCCCTCCGCTTGTCAGTCCACCTCCAAACTGCCAATCGGCAGCCGTGCTGTGCGCGGCTGCCGATTGGCTGTTTGGCCCGGCAAACACCAACCAGGAGGGAGGCGCAAAGCGGCTCCCAACCCGCCCCATCCCCGACGAGGGCAAACCTTCCCCACTCGGTGGCCATTGTTCTACTGGCCGCCGAGAGGGAAGGTAGGCCTGCGGCTCCCTGGCCCTTCCCCCGATTGCGGGAGCAAAAAGGCTTCTGCGGCCCTGGAGACGCCGCTGGCTGGCTCAGCAAACCACCCAGCGCCGTCCCCAGCCCCGTAGAAGCCTTTGCCGCCTTCAGGGTGGGTGGGGGGGCGGCCGCCAGCCTTCTCTGGGCTCCGGGAGCAGCCTCGCCACAGCGGTTTGCAGACACTGAACGCAGTGCCCTCCAAGGCAGGGATAGTCAATTTGTGGTCCTCCAGATGTCCATGGACTACAATTCCCATGAGCCCCTGCCAGCATTTGCTGGCAGGGGCTCATGGGAATTGTAGTCCACGGACATCTGGAGGACCACAGGTTGACTACACCTGCTCCAAGGGACATATTCAGATAGGCGGTCCCTTAGATAGGTCCGGACCGCGTATGGCCTTAGTCAAAACCAATACCTTGAAGCAAACCCAGAATTCACCTGGGAACCAATTAAGCTGCTGCAGTACCAGTCTTATATGGGCCCTCCATGGTGTTCTAGTGAGGACCCACGTGGCAGCATGTTGGACCAGTTGTAATTTCCAGATTAGAGTCAAGGGTAGGCCTGTAGAGTGAGTTACAGTAGTCCAGTCTTGAGGTGACTGAAACATGGAACACTGTGGCTAGATGGTCGGGCCAGGAAGGGCGGTAGTAGCTTGGCTTGCTGGTGGAAAATCCCCCTGCCTTGCTGCTTTCGTGACTTGAGACTCCATCGATACGGAGGCATCAAAAATTATGCCCAAGTTGCTTGCGGACTGTGCAGTTGACAATTGCGCTCCATCAAGGGAGGGTAACTGGGCTTTCTGATCTGACCCTTTCCTTCCAGGATCTTCATCTTCAAAGGGTTCGACTTCAAGCGACTACCCTTGAGCCCCTCCACCACTGCCTCAAAACACCCAGCCAATGCATCCGGAGGGGCATCTGGTTGGCCATCCATCAGGAGATAGAGCTGGGTGTCCATGTATTGATGACACCTAAAAACTTACTCTGGATCAGACTGGCAAGTGAGTGCACATAGATATTAAATAATGCCGGGGAGAGAAGTGCTCCCTGTGGCACTCCACAGTAGAGTTGGTAGAGTTGCGATTGTTTCTCCCTGATTGTGACCCTATGCCTTCCACCCCAGAGAAAGGAGGTGACTCACTGGTGGGCTACCCCCCATATTTCCGCATCAACAAGGCATCAAGCAAGAAGCTCATGGTCTACCACTTCTGCCACTTACAGGTCTAGCAATACTAGCAGTGCTGACCCACCTTGGTCCAGGTGTCTCTGGAGATCATCTGTCAGGGTGACCAGTGCTGTCTTCATCCTGTGGCCTGTGCAGAAGCTCAACTGGAATGGGTCAAAGACTAAAGCTTCTTCCAGTATGCTAGCAACTGGTCTGCTCGACTACCTTCCCCAGGAATGCAAGATACGACACCAAGGGGAAGGGGAAGGGGAAGGATCCCGAGTTGGTGTGTCCACAGCTCTGCTTTCCAACCATATTCTGCAGGATTGCACCACTTCCAGGGTTTCTGGAAGCCTGAGGAATATTTCAGGGCTTTCTTAATGGTAAAAAAGTTGAGAAAGCCTGCTTTAGAGATTTCATTTCAGTAGAAATATTTGTGATGTATGAGTTCCTTTTTGTACAAAAGAGCCAATCTTCATATAGAATTTAGTTCAGATGTCTGCTCAGTTTGGTTGATTTTAACCAGCAGGTTTTTAAAAATCCCCCAGCTTTGTAGATAATAAAGAATAGGTCTTGGGATCTTGTTGCAGGGCATGCGGTATGGCAACCTTGTCGAAGCTAAGCAGAACTTGGTGTGATCAGTGGCTGGATGGGAAACTCTACCTCGGAGTCGTGTGTGAGAAACTCTACCTAAGTGTACATCGCTCTCCTCCATTCTCTCCGCTATTAGTAAGGGGAGGGGAGGGTTTTTTCTGCCGTCATGTTGGTATTTTTAAAGTCTTAATGGGGGTTTTAATGGGGTTGAGATTTCTGTGACCCACCTCGAGCCTGTAGGAAGAGGCAGGAAATAAATCTAATAATAATAATAACTAATAATAATAGGAGTCTTGTGTGAGCAACCTTGATTCACTGTGGAAGAAAGGTAGAGTATTGGTGCAATAGAGAGGAAAAAAAATCTTTTTATGCCATTGGATAATTCACTGCTGAGTAAAAAGCAAAGCCTTGTTTTTATTTTATCAGCAGTCTTAAAAGATGGATACAGAAGGAAGATCATGCAATGTGGCCATCTGTGTGTGTATACAGTATACTACAGGCAAGATCTAAAAGGCAGGCATTCTAAGAATAGGCTGCCTAAGGAGGTGGTGAGCTCCCCCTCACTGGCAGTCTTCAAGCAAAGGTTGGATACACACTTTTCTTGGATGCTTTATCTCTATGATTCTATGATAAGTGTGGCATGAGCTTACCTAATTAAAGGTAAAGGTATCCCCATGTCTGACCCTTGGGGTGACACCCTCTAGCGTTTTCATGCCTGAGTCAACCTTGAGCTGGCTGCTGGGATTGAACTCCCAGCCTCATGGGCAGAGCTTCAGACTGCATATCTGCTGCCTTACCACTCTGCGCCACAAGAGGCTCTTACCTACTTAGATCAGGTCAAATATTTTAATCTCCAAGGGGAAACCAAGCAAAGGAAACAAACTCCCAATATAACACCAAGTGTTAACAGGACAGGGTTTTACAGAAATTTCTGCATTCCATACAATTTACAACTGCCATGCGATGGCGCTTTATTTGTGCATTTACAAAATTTTATATTCGACTCGGGCCGCCGAGACGACTGACAACTATAAACGGTACATTGTAAAAACAAAAACAATAAAACCAAGTCAAAGCAAAAAAAAAACACACACATGTGAAAATAACAATTAAATTAAAGGGCAGGATGGTGGAATCGTTGAGAACATTCTAGATGAAACAAACAGAAGACTTCAGCTGGGAGCAGAGACCGTGATGGAGGCGGACAGGTAAGTATCCTTGGGCATGGAGTTTTGGTGCCACCACTGAAAAGGTCTTGGGTTCTCACCCACCTAACCCCAGAAAGTAGGGACACCCGAACCAAGTCTTCAGTAGATGACTGGAGTGGTTGGGGTAGGTTCATTGGGGACTCTAAGCATAATTCCTCTAAGCATAAAACGTAATTTATGGAATTGAAGGATATACAAGCTATTGTGCTTCTATGTTTCATAAGCAGTCTTGTCTGATATCTCAGTTTATGATACACGTACTAAAAGATGGGTGTGTATATCGGTCAAACCTAGGAGTGGTGTTTTGTATAGCTGTCCCTGAGTATAGGCAGTAACTTTCCTAGGGGTAGATGGAAATCCTCTTTGTTGTTTTAGTTAGACCTCCTGAACACCTGTAGTTGCCCCTAGCTGGCTATGTTTACCCTTCTAACCTGGGTTTTTGGCAAGGTTAATTGATTAGTCCAAAGAGCTCATGCTAAAGTCCAGCGGTGCTGAGATCATGCCTCCTCAGGACCCAAGATGTCTTGCAAAGGTATAAAGAAGCCTTTGCTTAGTTTTCCGGGGTGTTTGGGTAAGGAGATCTTCTGGCTTCTGTCACGCTACCTGTGGAGGGCTACTTATGTCCTTGTCCAGCTTACTCCCAGTACAGGTTCCAAAATCAACACAGCTCTTGCTGACTGGAAATTATAGGGTGGGGGCTACTTTTTCTACCAGGCTCGGTGACTTGGAAGACTGGATCCTCGGCATCTTAATTTGCAAACATTTCCTTGGAATCATTTGAGAATGTCCTCGTAATCATGATCAGAGTTGTCATCACAACTTGCGTCTGAAAATTAAAAAGAAACCAGCTAGTTAGTACACTGTATAATCGACCTGGGTCCTCTGAATCTCGAGACAGGCATGTTCGGTTTCTTTCCTCCATCGCTGTCTGGCCACAAGGAGCTCCCAGCATCACAGGAGAAGGTGGGTCTCAATTTTAGTGGGCCAGTGGGAGGGTCGGCTAGGACAGCAATCTACTGTCCAAGGCCATCCACAGAACATTGTGGCTGACTAGGGACTGGAATTCAGGTTGTCATGGTCCACCCACAAGCCATTATACCAGGGGTCCCCAACCTGCAGGCACTTTTGAAATGTTGACACAATGTGGTGGGCATAACCCCAAAATGGCTTCCACAAATGGTTACCACAAGAGGCAGTTGCCCTTGTACTGCAGTGGCATCTGCTGCCAAAGCAACATTAAAAAAAAAAATCTGCACAACCAATTAAACATCCAGTAGTATTTATCACAGCACGGTGTAGTAGTTAAGGGGAATGGCCTCTAATCTGGAGAACTGGGGTTGATTCCCACTGCTTCCTCCTTCACAGGAAGCTTACGGGGTGACCTTGGGCCAGTCACAGTTCTCTCAGAGCTCTCTCAGCCTTGCCTACCTCACAAGAGGCCTGTTGTGGGGAGGGCAAGGCAGTTGTAAACTGCTTTGAAGCTCCTCAAGGCAGAGAAAAAAGGGGTGAGAAAACCAAGCCTTCTTATTTTTGCCTATTTGTTAAGACTAAATTATAGCTGTTATTTCGCTTGCTTGCTCTGGTGATTTCATTTTTGCCTCAGAGGAGTGCAGTGAGCTAGCATTGTTATCCAATCTTTTTCCCAAGATAATTTTGGGAAAGCGCTTAAGTCAGCGAGGGCGCCTTGGTATGTGTCAGACACCACAATACGTTTCCCGTAGGTGAAGAGCAAAGCATACTTGGGGATTGTTGGAAATGTTTGGTGGTCTTCTGGGGTCTTGGAGGTCCATACTGTATATTATACTGGTTTGGATTAACCAAAGTGTGCGAATCTGCTCTTGCTTGCAGAGTCCTTGGATACAGAAGTTTTGCAGCCTCTTTGAATGTGTCCTTTGCATCTGCAGAAGGCAGCTGATAAAAGAAAAACAGCGGCATTAAAATTTGTTCTGCATGCAGTTCATATTTGGTAGCAATAATTGTAGCTAAGGTCTTTATTACTGGGATAGGTGCTGGTGTAGGGAGAGAGGAATTCTGCTGTTCAGTTTTAGAAGAAGGAGTTGGTTCTTTTATGCCACTTTTCTCTACCCGAAGTGGCTTACATTCGCCTTCCCTTTCCTCTCCCCACAACAGACACCCTCTGGGGTGGGTGAGGCTGAGAAAGCCCTGATATTCCTGCTCGGTCAGAACAGCTTTGTCAGTGCTGTGGCGAGCCCAAGGTCACCCAGCTGGCTGCATGTGGGGGACCACAGAATCGAACCTGGCATGCCAGATTAGAAGTCCGCACTCCTAACCACTGCACCAAACTGGCTCTCAAACTACTCTCTCCACTGCAGTTCTTCCCCTCCCCCTCCATCCCTATATTGACTGCAAAGGATGGAGGTGATTCATTTTCCTCTCCCTCACACGATGCAGGGAATTCTCTGGAAAAATCTGTGGTTGCAACTTAGCTGGTTCATTCGGGTGAAAAAGTGAGGAGGAGGTCCCTTTAGACCAGGGATTCCCACCCAACCAAGAGCTCTGGAGGAGGTCTGCCTTAATGGACTTGGCCACAAGCTTAGGAACTGGCCATCTCCAGCTGGAGGGCTCGGTGGGCTGGCTGTGGTGTAAAAATCAAAGGGGAGAAGTCGATTGTGGCGTGGCATGGGGGGCCTGGGCCGTCTTCTCAGTTCCTGCCCTTCTTTCCGGCCTACGTGAGGCAGAGCCACCGTAGTAGTAGTAAAGGGTGAGGAAGGGAGCAAAAGGATGATGAAGGGAATGGGTGGTGATATCGCTTCCGCTGACATGTCGCTTCCAGGGGGTGTGGCATGGTCAGCTGACATCAATTCTGGGGGTCCTTGAAGCCTGAACATTTATTTCAGGGGCTCTTCCACAGTCAAAAGTCCATCACACGAAGCTTGATTTATTCTGAATCAGATCTACAGTCTATCAAGGTCAGGACTGTCTATTCAGACTGGCACCAGCTCCCACCACCTACTGCCTAGTTCAGGGGCAGTCAAACTGCGGCCCTCCAGATGTCCATGGACTACAATTCCCATGAGCCTCTGCCAGCATTTGCTGGCAGGAGCTCATGGGAATTGTAGTCCATGGACATCTGGAGGGCCGCAGTTTGACTACCCCTGGCCCTAGTTCTTTTTCACTGGAGATGCTGGGGATTGAACCTGGGACGTTTGGCATGTCAAACAGATGTTCTGTCACTGAGCCATGGCCCATCCTCAAGAGGCTGTACTGGTTATAATGGGACCTGCTAAGAAAAACCTCATGGGGCAGGGTGTATAGCAAGGAGGGGAAATGGGTAAGCAGTGAGTTTAAGGGAAAGAAAACTTGCTGATTCTAACCCATTAACTGGAAGAATTTCCTGTGAACTGCTCTAACATATTTATTTTGATAGATTCAAGTGGGTAGCCGTGTTGGTCTGAAGAAGCACAACAAAAATTGAGTCCAGTAGCCCCTTTAAGATTAACAAAGATTTATTCAAGACGTGAGCTTTCGAGTACAAGCACCCTTTTAGTCTGAGGAAGAGTGCATGCACTCGAAAGCTCACACCTTGAATAAATCTTTGTTGGTCTTAAAGGTGCTATTGGACTCTATTTTTGCTATATTTATTTTGACTTGTATTTAGTAAACTTAAAAAAAAAACATCTCAAGTTACTCTTATGTCCCAGAACTGAAATTGAAATATTCAATTAGGAGAAAAACAAGTAATCAAGGGAGGTCGAAGTGTTATATTCAAAGCTTTTTAAAATTGGAATGTCTGCAAAAATTCAAAGTCAGTATAGCTTGAGTATAGCCTGCGCTTTCCTTACATAAAGGTAAAGGTATCCCCTGTGCAAGCACCGGGTCATGTCTGACCCTTGGGGTGACGCTCTCTAGCGTTTTCATGGCAGACTCAATACAGGGTGGTTTGCCAGTGCCTTCCCCAGTCATTACCGTTTTACCCCCCAGCAAGCTGGGCACTCATTTTACCGACCTCGGAAGGATGGAAGGCTGAGTCAACCTTGAGCCGGCTGCTGGGATTGAACTCCCAGCCTCATGGGCAGAGCTTTCAGACTGCATGACTGCTGCCTTACCACTCTGCGCCACAAGAGGCTCTTTCCTTACATTATATTATTTAAATTTAAGGGTGAGGGGGAAAAGACCAAAGACATTGAAAATGACTTATGTGACCCTATGCAGAAATGAAATTTGGCTGAAATTGGGCGTAAAATGGGCAAGCTGTAGGGGAGGGGCCATGGTTCAATGGTAGAGCATCTCCATTGTTTAGAAGTGTAAAATTTCCCATCCCAGATCACTGCACCCACATAGAATTGATTACCATACACTGCTTATTTCTTTTCCTTTGCACTGCATTCTACCTTTCCCCGCTAGGATGTGATGGTATATCAACTCTGCTCTCTGACAAAGACCCAGAGGTAACCATTTCAGTTGCCAGAGTTTTAACTAAGATGTTTTATAATATGCTGCCTACCTTGTATTTTATATTTTATAGTTTATTTAATCATTTTAATATCTGTTTGGTTATGTAACCCCATGGCCTATTTTATTATTTTGTTGAAATTTTAAACCCTATTTTTATTGTGTCTTAAACATATTTTATGCCAATAAAAGGTTACTGACTGACTTGACTATATCAACTCCATGACCTTTGATTCTTTGCCCAAATTCCAGACTTTGTGACATTTTCCCAAACTTTGCAGATTAATTTTATTAATACAAAACTACTTCTGATAACCTTTAACCAGCATCTGTTTCCGATCTAAGGACAGAATTTGGGAGATCTTTTTTTACACTTTTCATTAACATACCCAGCTATCCTATTTCCTCCTTTTCGCCCAGTTGTCTTATACCTTAGGGGGTTCTGAGGCTTTCCTCCTCCCTTCTTTGGAAGACCTTTGGGAACACTTGTTCTTCTCTGAATCGCTCCGCTTAGGGGGCCTTGGAGGAGCAGGTGTGCTGGTGGGCATCATCTTTAACATGTGATAATAAAAGGCCTCCGTCAGCTCTTCCACCTTGGGACTGCTGGAGGGAAACATGGGCTTCTCTGGGCCTCCAGTGAAGAACAGGGACATATCCATCCACCGGGGAGGAATCTCAAAGGTGACAGACGGCTCGTCCTCCAGACTGACGGCAAGAAAAGGCTCTGTGATCTGGTTCTCCAGAGTCAGCACGGAGACACAGCTGAGAGGACCAGAAGTATCCTTGTTGGCCACGACCTTGACCTCACAGGGCAGATGGAAGTGCTCCAGCACCTCCGGGAGAGTGTACTTCCTGCTGTCACGAATGTCTTCGACAAAGCCCGCATCCAAGAAGAGGGGCACCTCGATGCGTTCGGTATCCCCGTCGCCATTGTCCCGGATGCATTCGAGCACGTCTGCGGCGGAAGGATCGGCCGCTCTCGCAAGGCTGAGCACTTCCAGCCGATCCCCGATCCCAAACAGCGGAGGCTCTGTTTCGCCACTGTCGTAGTCCTTGGTGACCACCACGTGCAGTTTCCTAGCCAAGCCTAAACCACTGGTCAGTTCTGAGGTTGAGTGGAACTCCCGTGGGCAGCGGCGGAAGCAGCCCTCGTAGCGGCTGGAGAGGAGGAAGCGGCAAGCGCGTCTCTTGCCTTTGCGGGAAGAGGCCAGGATTTTCCACGACAACACTTTGTGGTGGATCTGAATCTTACAGCCCGGTTGGAGGCGGGAGATCCACTTGCTCTGGAAGACGGGCATTCCCTCCGGGGCCCCGAGGATCTCTGCTCGCACCGGGAGCACGTTATCCATGAGTAGGACTTCACTCAGCATCAGTGGCTTGATGAAGTGGACGTGCTGAGATTCCTCGGTGACATCGACCACCTCGACGTCCAGCGTCGATTCGATTTTGACCACATTGTTTCTCACTGGAAGACAAGCCGAGCAATTGCTATGAGAGCTCTGAAGTGGATGCCCAGGATGTTAGCCATTTTTAAAAAGACATTCCCGTCCCCGGGAAAAAGGGAGAGGGAGGCGGGTGCAAGGGCGGGACGAGGCAGGCGCCTTTAATGCATTTGAGCCTCCATACCTTCCCTCTGCTGGGTGTTCTCCCTTAGCTAGTGCTAAATAGGTTGGGGAATCCACTTTCTGCGATTCCCCAACTAGCGCTTCAAAATGGAGGATGTAGCCGGCCGGTTACTGCCCAGATGCTGGATGCTGGCGACGTCATCCTGAGCGGCTGGAATATAGCGACTACGTAAGGTGAGCATTTCACTACATTTAACGGGTGCAGAAATGCCCCCAGAATAAAACTTTGTGGGTCTCAACGGTACCCCTGGACTCAGAAGAAAAAAACAAGTTAGTATATACTTACAATGCATGATTGCTTCCACTTGATACACAGGGCACAGCTGGAATTTACTGCTACCAATTTCCAGGCACTTCAGCGTCTTCCCTTGCATGGCAGGTGACTGCAAGACCTCCTGGAGCGTGTACTGCCGCTTGTCACAGGCCGAGGGTTTGTCTTTGAAAGAGAGGGTGCGCGAAAGGAAATGCTTCATCGATGTTCTGGGTGACTGTTCCGGACTGAGCTGAAAGAGACCTGAGGGAGTTGGGAGAGTACAGGATTAGTTCCGACTCCTTAGCCATGGCTAGTACTGCCGTCCTCCAAAACTATTCTGCACGTTCCAGTTCCTGCAACCTAAAACTTAGAACCTGTTTGTTGCTCCAGTATTAGATGGTTAAAAGATTTCTAGTTTGGTTTTGACTGGAGTATCTGTGCCAGTATTTCCCTATTCCTGCAGGAAAACTTGCACTGATCAAGCTGTTCTGACTAAGCAGTAATCTCAGCGCTCTCTCAGCCTCCCTTACCTCACAGGGTGTCTGTTGTGGGGAGAGGAACAGGAAGAAGAAGAAGAGTTGGTTCTTATATGCTGCTTTTCCCTACCCGAAGGAGGCTCAAAGCGGCTTACAGTCGCCTTCCCATTCCTCTCCCCACAACAGACACCCTGTGGGGTGGGTGAGGCTGAGAGAGCGCTGATATCACTGCCCAGTCTGAACAGTTTTATCAGTGCCGTGGCGAGCCCAAGGTCACCCAGCTGGTTGCATGTGGGGGAGCGCAGAATCGAACCTGGCATGCCAGATTAGAAGTCCACATTCCCAACCACTACACCAAACTGGAAGGTGAATGTAAGCCACTCTGAGGCTCCTTCAGGTAGAGAAAAGTGGCATATAAGAACCAATTCTTCTTCTTCTTCTTCAGTAATATCAGGGCTCTCTCAGCCTCACCTCCCTCACAGGGTGTCAGTTGTGGGGAGAGGAAAGGGAAGGTGATTGTAAGCTGCTTTGAGACTCCTTCAGGTAGAGAAAAGCAGCATATAAGAACCAACTCTTCTTCTAATGTCTTTGCCTGGACTTCCTAGTGCCAAGCAGGAGGAGCCAGGTATTGAATTCAAGCTATTCTGTACAAGATAAAAGACAATTCATGCTATAGATATTCCATATTACTATGCACAGCTGTGAAAGTTGGACAGTGAGGAAAGCAGATAGAAAGTTCCTTCTCTCAAGTTGTTGGAGGAACATTTTATGCATACTATAGACTGCCAAAAAGACAAGGCAATGGGTTCTAGATCAGATCAAGCCTGGACTCTCCCTAGAAGTTGAAATAACTAAATTGACCCATTGTACTTTGGTCACATCATGAAAAGACAAGTTGTTGCTGCTGCAATGTGAGAGATTTTGAAGGCACCTTTAAAATTCAGTGGCAGTTCCACCAGGTAGTCTTTCTCCGTGCTTTCACAGTTGACTTTCTGGAGCTGGATATCAACAATTTTGATCAGGTCTCCTGTTGATAAGCAGCATTCGCTACCTGAGATCTCGTAAACAGATCCTGTAGAAAGACGAAATCTCAGTCAGTGATTGGGAGGAAGAAATAGTTAATGGTTAGGTTGAGGAGGCCAGAGGAAGCAAGCTGTGACTGGGATTTTGCTGCAGTTAAGTCTACCTGGATGACTTAACTGACTGACAAATGCCAGTAAAACAAACAAAAAATTAAGTGTATAACTAAAGGTTTTCAAATAGAATCACAGAATAGAATCACAGAATTCTAGAGTTGAAAGGGGCCATACTGGCCATCTAGTCCAACCCCCTGCGCAATGCAAGATCAGCCTCAAGCATCCTATTATTATTATTATTATTATTATTATTATTATTATTATTATTATTATTATTATTATTATTATTATTATTATTATTATTATTATGATTATGATTATGATTATGATTATGATTATGATTATGATTATGATTATGATTATGATTATGATTATGATTATGATTATGATTATGATTATTATATGTATTACCTGCCACGAGCCTACTTGGGAATTACAGATGTCTTTTTAAAAACCCCATTCAAACACTATTAAAATGGACAAAATACACAGATACAGTAGACCAACAACCCAACAACATGGCGGACTCCCCCACACACCTCCTACCCCTACCTCTAGAGGGAGGAGAGACTAAGTAATTGAGTTGCAGCTGAACACCAGGAGGCCCCATCGATCTTCCCCCACTGCCCTGGCCTCAACCGTAGATCTGGCGGAAGAGCTCCGTTTTGTAGGCCCTGAGGAACGCTGGAAGGTCCATGAGAAGTAGCTGTCCAGCCGCTGCTTGAAGACCACCAGTGAGGGGAAGCTCACTACCTCTTTAGGCAGTTGATTCCACTGCTGGACTACATCTGATTGTAAATCCCCTCCCCCCCATATCTAGCCAATATCGTCCTAATACTATTTTCTTCAAATAGTGCAAAAGTGGGAAGCCAGCCAGAAAGGCAGGGAACAAAGGAGTCATGGGATTGCTAATGAAGACTAGAGAGTTTTATTTAAACTGTTTAGACCCCACTTTTCAGTCCACTAAGGATCCATAAGGTAGCTGACTGCTTTAAAAAGTGGAGGGAACAACCAGCACGGACTTGCAGAAGGAGCATAAATATAGCCCCCACTCTTAACATTCTTAATTTTCAAAGTCTTTTGAAAGAGCACAGTGTACTAGATGCAGTTTTAACTCTCCAGAAACGTCAGTGGTTAAAGGGGACTTTCGTACTCTTCATAAATTTCATACTATTTGCAAACTGCTTTAAAAGCTTCGTTAAAAATTGATATGCGGACAAGCCGGCCTCCACAAAATAAAAAGATCTCATCAAGTAGCCGTAACGTTAAATACTTAAAAGTTTAAGAGAGTAACAGGGGAATTGTATGCAGAGTTACTTCAGTATAAGCACTTAGATTTCAGTGAGAGCATAGGACTGTAGCGACATTCCCTGTACCAAATACGTGGTGGTATAAAAAGCTCTCGTATATCTGAAGAAAGGCAAGAGCAGCAGAAAGATATAAGTTCAATAAAGTTGGGGGTAACCACTAAAAGGGCCCTGCTCCCGAGAGAATACTGACTAGCATTCCTTTGGTGAAATCTCAGAGTTGGAGTGTTTGTATAGAGCCAGATTGCCCTGCAGCTATTCTTATCCCAAGCTGTTTATAGCTATTGCCAAAGTCTGCCTGGAAAGAAACATGTAAATAATGCTAGTGTTATGCTTTCCCCACCCTATAACAAACAGCTATTTTTGGTGCTAATTGGAGTTCCTAGACAGTCTTCAAGGGCAGCTGCAGTAATCTAATCTGGAATTAACCAAGACATGGATCATGTGGAATTTTTTCTTCTGATGAATTTGCCAAAATTGATTTAAAAAAAAAAACCACACATGGGGAAGGCTTATCTGAGATGATGAATGTGATTTGTAAAAATGTATAATTACATTTCGTTTAAATTTCATTTAAATTTCCCCCCTAATAATTCCTAATAATAATAATTATTAATTCCTAACATTGCTGACTTTACGTAATGCTTTTGATGAGACAGTTTGATAAAACCCTTTTGGAAATCCGAGAGAGAGATTGTGGGAGCATACAATGGTGGCAGAGTAATATCTGGAAGAACGCCATGAATATTTTTCCAACGCAACATGCTTGGATGTGTGTATTAATAAACGGTGAAGTAAACCTTCAAGAGCTTGTGCTCCTTTGTAGCAGTAGAAAAGAGCAACAGCCCAGTAGCACCAAGAGAAACAAAAATTAGTGGCAGGGTTCAAGCTTTCCTGAGTCACGAACGCTCATCCCCTGCCACACATTTTGCTAGTCTTTAAGGTTCCACTCCTATAAATCTGGTGTTCTTTAAAGTGTCACAAAACGCCTTATTTGGGCCCAAACGAGAAAAGGAAAGGCCAACGTTCTGTGCTGTTTTCAGCAAATCCAGGACGGATCTCAAACCTCTGGGGCCGTGCTCCAGTTATTAGATGGCTCCACTTTCCCTTTTGGATCTTTCCCCACCCCTGTTCTCCGTTTCTGTTTTTGCCTTCTCCTGCCTGCCTCTCGTTCCCAGTGTCTATTTCTGGCAGGGCTTTTGCATTTGAAGTGTGAGACGTGCAAATCAGATGTGCTGTTTCAGGCTCTTTGATTTGCATTAGCTCAACCGTTCCCCTCACCCCTTGCGTTGATGTTGGCATCTATTTTGAGGATGGTCGCCTTCCTTCCTTCCTTCCTTCTTCATGTTGCACTACTTGGGAGGGGGGAGAAATGGTAAATCTCTTCTGTATGAGAGCCAGCTTGGTGTAGTGGTTAGAAGTGCGGACCTCTAATCTGGCAAGATGGGCTTGATTCCGCACTCCCCCACATACAACCAAGCTGGGTGACCTTGGGCTCGCCACGACTTTGATAAAGCTGTTCTGACCGAGCAGGAATATCAGGGCTCTCTCAGCCTCACCCCACTCACAGGGGGTCTCTGTTGTGGGGAGAGGAAAGGGAAGGTGACTGTAAGCTGCTTTGAGATTCCTTCGGGTAGAGAAAAGCGGCATATAAGAACCAATTATATTCTTCCTCTTCAGTAATATCAGGGCTCTCTCAGCCTCACCTCCCTCACAGAGTATGTGTTGTGGGGAGAGGAGAGGGAAGGAGATTGTAAATCACTTTGAGACTCCTTATTGTAGAGAAAATTGGACTATAAAAACCAACTTCTTCAGTAATCTCAGGGCTCTCTCAGCCTCACCTCCCTCACAGGGTGTCTGTTGTGGGGCAAGGAAAGGGAAGGTGAATGGAAGCCGCTTTGAGACTCCTTCGGGTAGAGAAAAGCGGCGTATAAAAACCAACTCCTCCTCCTCCTCCATTGGGTCAAAGAAAAAAATTCAGAGTCCAGTTCACCTGTAAGGCCAAAATGGTTTTAAGTCAAGGTATGAGCTTTCCTCTGCATGCATATTTCCTCAGAAACAAGCTATCTTGCTGCATCACGAAGGTGGACAGATGTATTGTTGTATCAGCTTTTGCAGGATAAAGCTCACATCCAAAGAGATGGGACTAATGTACACATTTCACTGGAATTTAAATGCCATAAACTTTCTCCTTGCCCTTGGGCTTTTACACAGAGTTTTGCAGTCCAACATAGCAATTTCCTGTTTTTATATCCCCTCATTGCGTCTCCTGTGTTTTGTCTTGCCTCCAGAATGGCTCATAGTTCCCTCCTTCAATAGGCGGATAACAATATCTGCCATATTGGATAAGTTCAGAGAATTTCTCAAGTTCTTGGGGACAGATAACTATGATTCAAAACCAAGCACGCATGTTAAGGCTTACTTAACATTGTCATATTTAACCACACTCAAAACCCGACCACCAGTACTGCTAATGGAGCATTAGTGTAATGGGCTCGCTATGGAAGCCAGCAAGGATAAATCACACTACATCAATAAAGCTCACAAACAATCATCAAGGGCAGCCCAGTGTCCAGCACATTGCAGCAGTCTAGCCTAAAAATAATAAAGGCATGAATGGCAAGTTGTCATTATCTAGGTGTGGCTTCTGAAGTACACATCTGACTATAGCTTCATACTGCACTTTGAGATGCAGCTGTGAATCCAAGAACATCCCAAAGCTAAAAACTGGATGTCCAAACTGTAAATGATTCAAGAAAACCATGATTAAGTTTCACTGAAGATGTGAGTGGTTTCCTTTCCTCCCTGTACTATTTTCCAGATCTAAATATCCTTTGAAGTTGCTGTTAGCTTTGTGCCAGGGTTTGGTGGACATCAGAGACAGAGACATCAGAGACTGGAGAAACTAGCTATTATCCTCCTCAACCACCACACAAGACCTGCTGGCCATCTTTGTATCCCACAGGTTATCCAGCTCCCAGCCTCACTGGGACAGCACATCAGACTAAGATCTGACATATCCAGGTTTGAACTTTTGATTTGCCATAGAAGCTCACTGGATGTTCTCAAGCCAGTCACATGCTGAACCTACCCTATCAATCCGTTCTTGAGAGGAAAAGATGGAAAATGATATGGACCGTTTTGGGTCACCGTTTGGGAGAAAAGCAGTATATAAATGTCTAAATCAAAGTCTTCTACCATGTCCCCCAAATTAGCCTCAGAGGCTACAGATTCTCCCCTCCCCAAATTGACTTCAAGGTTCGAACTGAAACGGAAAGGGATTTACACACACGCACACACACACACACAAACAGAGGTCATTTTTTTTTTAATTTGGGAATTTGCGAGTGGGAATTCATGTTTTTTAAATACCAAGTCATGGCACAATTGAGGACTAGGGCAGGGGTAGTCAACTTGCGGTCCTCCAGATGTTCATGGACTACATTTCCCATGAGCCCCTGCCAGCAAATGCTGGCAGGGGCTCATGGCAATTGTAGTCCACGAACACCTGAAGGACCACAGGTTGACTTCCCCCGCTCTAAGGCACTATAATCTCCACTTCAGTTCCACATCAACTCTCCCTTCTGTTCTGGTTTAATTGTAAGATGCCTGTCATCAAGGAATGGTGCTAACTGCTGTTCTGTCACCACAGCCCTTTGAACAAATGTCTCACAACTTTTCAGACTCTGGAATCTCCATTTCTACTCATAACTGATTAGGGGAGCTTTGTCAAAAGCTCATGCCCTAGATACCTTGCTGATCTCTATAAGTTGCTTCTGGACTTGAAGTCTAACTTTCTGGCCGTATTTTATCCCAGCCTTCCCCCAAGGAGCCCATTTATTTTAACACAGGAGAATGGAGAATGAAGATGAGAGAGCTGAACGGGGCTCTGATTGACCCCGAGAGATTTGTGAGCTGACCCTGTTTTTTCCTTCAGAAGCCCTAGTGGGAAAGTTACTATATTGCACCAGCTGTCTAGCCAGTCTGGCTCCTCCCTTCTGGCCTCCATGACTCAAACGGACCTTACATCAAATGTCATGAAACTAGCTATGGGCAGGGGATGGGAGATAGAGTTGCCCGATCCAGGTTGGGAAATACCTGGAGATTTAGGGCTGGAGGACCAGGACCTCAGTGGACTACAATGCCATAGACTCCACCCTCCAAAGCAGCTATTTTCCCCGGAGGAACTGATCTCTGCAGACTGTAGATGTGCTGTAATACGGGAGTTCCCCAGGAGGTGACATCCCTGTATGAAACACCACCAGTTTGCACTTAGGTCTGCGAAGAAGGTGCCAATTCATTTGACATAAGCTCTGGAAACTCCAATAGACACTGGGCAAAAGAGCCTTTGTGGTGTGGTCAAGAGTTGATTTATACTGTTGACCTCCATGTACACTATATCATAATTTTAAAAAATATATCACAAAACAAAACGAAGACTAGGAGTCTAGATGGCATCCTACCTGGATGGCACACAATATCTGTCTTGTCATGATGAGAGACCACCAGAGTTGCTACATAGAGGCAGGGAATGGCCAACCACAGATGTTCCTCTCTTGCCTTCAAAACCCCTTGAGGGGTCACCATGAGTCGGCTGTGACTTACACACACAAATGGCATCTGAAAGTGGCAAAAGCTACCACAGGCTGGATCCTGCTCCTCCAGATACTGGAAGCAGAGCCTTGACTACCAAAGCTTATTTGTGTGCGTACAAAATGACAAGAAGTCACAGCCAACTGGTGGCAACCCCACAGGGTTTCCAAGGCAAGGCATTGACAGAGTCAGTTTGCCATTGCCTGCCTCTGCACCATGACCCTGGAATTTTTTGATGGACTCACATCCAAATGCTGACCAGGGCTGACCCTGTTTAACTTCCCAGAATGGAGGAAATATCGGAAAGGGAAGGCGACTGTAAGCTGCTTTGAGACTCCTTCAGGTAGAGAAAAGAGGCATATAAGCACCAACTCTTCTTCTTCAATAATATCAGGGCTCTCTCAGCCTCACCCACCCCACAGGGTGTCTGTTGTGGGGAGAGGAAGGGGAAGGTGACTGTAAGCCGCTTTGAGACTCCTTCGGGTAGAGAAAAGCGGTATATAAGAACCAACTCTTTTTCTTCTAGCTTGGGCTGAAAGAAGCCAGTACATACACTCATAGTGGGTTTAACCATTGTTGTTTTTAAGGTACCACCAGATTCCTGTTTATTTTTTGCCCCAAAAGACAAACGCTACCCCCTCCCACCGTCCTGGCAATATTGTCACATCTTATCACACACAATGCCAACGGTGCTTTGTAAAAGTTTAAACTCAATGTGCGAAAAGACCGGCACAGGGCAATCCTTTGCATTCACCAGGTCTTTGGCGCTCGCTTCCACCCTCCCATTTGAATTCGTCTGAAATTTAGCCTTGGTGAGGTTACCTTGGAAGTAGACTCCGGAGCAGATCTTTACCACTCGGGGCAGGGAACGGAAATCCAGGCTGCAAACGTACTGCTGTAAGGAGGTGGACTCCATCGTTCTGGCTCCCACAGACAAAAGCAGATATGGAGTGTACTGTCGGCAGCTGTACTGTTGGGCAGTTATGCTGGTGGTGTGGAAGTTCAGCTGGGGGTTTCACTTCCACGTTTCAAGAGCTTGGTCAGAGGTTGCTTACTTCTCCTCTGGTTGGGTTTCGATTTGTGGTGTCTTATGAGAACCGAGAGGAGCGTGCATGCAAATAGTCACGAATGTAGCCCTTTTCTTTACAGTTGCGGGCTTCGTCAAGTGGCTTCCCCCTGCCAGTGGCCAACATGCCGATTACATAGGAAGGACTGAATGTGAGATTGGTCCAGTCTCCCTGTGGTTGGAATGAGTCAGGATCCAATACGGTTGAATCGTCACCACCAGACATCCACCCTTCTGAGGAAAGCTGGACGCTGCTTCCCTGTATCTATTTTTTTAAATTGATTTTGGCATGAGGTTTTCTGAGTCAGAGCTCACTTCTTCAGGTGCATGGAAATGTACATCTGTTCGCCCTGGTGGTCTTATAAACCCATGGGAGGGGGAGGCCTTACAAAATCAAGATACAATCAAACGAGAAATCTGTTCTCCCTGACTAGGCAGGAGACTCTTTCAAGCAACAACTGCTGAGAAGATGAGACATTGCATCTAATGCAAGATGATTTTTTAAAAATTAATAACTGTAAAGAGTAGAACCTGTGAGCTATTAGCACTAACAGTGAGTTAGGTATCCAAGGTCCCTTGTAAATCCTGGGGTGGAGCTACAGTGTCTCGAGTTTATGAATATGTACTGATTCGGCAAACAAATGCAAAATTCTTTTGGAAGAGAACAGTAGCTTTTCAATCAGCCATCGTGTCCCTGTGCATGTGTGTTGAGGACCATCAAGTCACTTCCAACCCTATGAATTAATGACCTCTAAAACATCCTATTAATTGTCTTACTCTGGTCTTGCAAACAGAGAGACTCAACTTCCTTGATTGAGTCGATCCTTCTCATATTGGACCTTCCTCTTTTCCTGCTTCTTTCAACTTTTCCTAGCGTTATTGTCATTTCCAATGATTTTTCTTTTCATATGACCAAAGTACAGTAACCTCAGTTTGGTATTTTTAGCTTCCGGGGAGTTCAGGCTTGATTTTATCTAGAAGCAGCTTATTTGTCTTCTTGGCAGTCCACTTTCTCCTTAACACTCTCTTTAAAATTCTCTTCCAACACCACATTTCAAAGGAATCGACTTTCTTCCTGTCAGCTTTCTTTTGTATTCTACTTTTGCACCAATACACAGTAGTGGTGAATACTATGGCACGAACATGTATAAGTACTCCGTAAACCCATAATGATATACCTGATTAGTGCTTTCCACAGTCATATAACTAAGAGAGCCAGTTTGGTGTAGTGGTTAGGAGTGTGGACTTCTAATCTGGCATGCCGGGTTCGATTCTGCACTCCCCCACATGCAACCAGCTGGGTGACCTTGGGCTCGCCACAGCACTGATAAAGCTGTTCTGACCGAGCAGTGATATCAGGGCTCTCTCAGCCTCACCTCCCTCACAGGGTGTCTGTTGTGGGGAGAGGAATGGGAAGGCGACTGTAAGCCGCTTTGAGCCTCCTTCGGGTAGGGAAAAGCGGCATATAAGAACCAACTCTTCTTCTTCTTCTTCTTCTAAAATGCAGGTTTAGATACAGGCTGTGTTCTCCGTGGGTTATTTGTGTTGATTTGTACTACAATCCATCAATACAGAAGGCAACCCAAGCCCTTCAGAAAACCCCAGTGGCTCTCCCTGCCACAGTTCTACTGCAAAAGTGACAGTATTTGGATACAGGATGAGCTCAGAATTGCATGCTCACGCTTGACTGTTAGACCAGTAGCACCTTAGAGACTGATAACATTTTCAGGGTATAAGTCAAAGTTCCCGTCATCAGGTGTCAATTAGAATGGTAATCTCTTAGTCTTTATATTCCAGTTGAAAGGTGGAAGGGGTGTTCCAAGATGAACTCAGAATGAAGAGGTACAAGGTGCATTGTAATCAGCTTTAGACCAGGGAGGAAATACTGGGGGGGACAGGAAATTAGCATCTGTTGTGAGATAAGAATCCCATGTCCCTATTTAACGTTAGGGTAGGACCGTTGTGCTGAATGAGTGGATGAATTCAAGTTCAGCAATCTCACACTGTCATTTCCCCTTGAAGTTTCAATGGAATGACTTGGAAAATTAAAATGTTATCCCTGTAGGGGCCAGGATAATATTTAGCTCTATGCCGTTCAGCTGGCGTAACGCTATTTTTACTGATGTGCGGAAATTGCCTGACTTTCGATGGCCTAGACCTAGAGAACATTGGAAGATGAACCACTAAATTAACCTGAATGGACACAACTGGTGTTGTGAGATTTGGTGATTGTGTTGTTGTCAGAATGAATACGGGGCATTTTTCTTTGTTGCAGGCCCTGGTCCCAGAGTTCATGTCCATGTTGGGAAGGACGTGGTTATGGGTGAGAAGTTGTTTAAGGTTGGGAGGCTGTCTGCAGACAAGAACGCCTGAGAGAGGAGTATCATTGTCTAGCATAGGCTGTAAGTCAAAAGTGATGTGTTAAACGGGTTTGAGTGCTAGATGTGACTACCAGTGGTATTCTGGTTTTATTTATTTTTTTGGGGGGAAGGGGGTATCTTGTAGCAGGTTATGCCTCAATATCATTCTGGCTTAGTTCAGGCTTGGCAATAACATGGGTCCTTTTACGTGCCTCTCACCTGTGGTTCAGATTAGTCAGATTCCTATCCGGTTGCTTTCATTACGGCACTGCTTGGCTGCCCCGTTAACTGAAGGCTCCTTCAGTGGCTGTTCCAGACCAGAAGCCATCCTGCAAAGTCATTCAGACATATTGGCAGCCACGCCCTCAACATTTCACCCTCCTCAGCCAATGCACTCGCTGACTTTCAGATCTCCTTTTTCAAACGTCAGTTTTTGAGCACTGCAGATTTCAAGAGCTTGTGTTGCAACCATGGCTGGTCGTGGCTGGAGCTTTGGAAACAGAATACCTAAGTGCAAAAATACATAAATGGCTCCCCGTTTTCCCACCCTGAGTTTTGCAGTTGATGTGTTTTTGGTATTGCTGCTTTTCATTGGGATAGGTGGGTGAATTTTTTAAGTACCACCAAAGGTGATCGGTATACTAAAGTCAATCGCACTGCAACAAGGAGCCAGTGTTGGGCGGGGGGAGTGCCAAAGAGCCAATAGGAGCTAAGCAATGGGAAACGAAGTCGGTTAGAAATGTGGATTTTTACAGGGCAATCCTAAACCGATTTATGTCCTTCTAAGCCTACTGAAGTCAGGGAACATGAGAAATGCCATTCTCCTTATGGCTGCACTGTTCCCTCCTACGTGAGAGAGGAGGAAGCCTATCCAGATATAGCATTTGCAACTCAAGGTTTTGAATAACCATTAAAAATAGTTAAGGAAACGGCTGCCCACTTAATCAAGGCCATCTCACTCCATCGAAAATTTTGAATTCAGGTGGGTCGCCTCGTTGCTCTGAAACAGCAGAACAAGCTTTGAGTTCAGTGACACCTTTAAGGCCAGCAAAGTTTTATTCCAGGTATACGTATTTTTGCAGTGTGCAAGCAAAAAGCTTAGACCCAGCTTAAAGGTGTCACTGAACTCTGTGTTTGAATTTATACTCTAACGGCCTAACTCTGTCCAGCCCCGATTTAAAAGAAAAAAAGGCCAGGTTATTGAACTTCCCCAATGCTAACTGTGTGTGTCTCTCTGTGTTCCTTTAATTACCTGAAGGAGCAGCACCCATTCCCTGCCTTTGCAGAACTGCCTATCTTGTCTTGATATACTGCAGATGGGACGGGATTGTTTTCAGTGCTCCTGTGTGTTAAAATAAAGCTTCTGTGGGAATAAAAAGAACTTGTCCACGAGGAAGGCGGGGTTAGAAGGCCTCTTCTTTATATGCTGGCTTCCTCCTTCTTGGGACTGCTCCAGAACGGAGTACCCAGAAATGATATCTCCGGCCTGCGGTTTGAAATGGGACAATCGATCCCTTTTATCTCAAGGTCTCTTTCGTGCATTGGCTAGCCCAGGGGTAGTCAACCGGTGGTCCTCCAGATGTTCATGGACTACAATTCCCATGAGACCCTGCCAGCAAATGCTGGCAGGGGCTCATGGGAATTGTAGTCCATGGACATCTGGAGGACCACAGGTTGACTACCCCTGGACTGGCTCTCAACTCTCCCACACTATGTTTGACTTTAATCTCCAGTTTCAGTTTCCCAAATCACTTGACAGATGACCTTGCAATTTACAGCGAGGCCCCAAGAGTGGACCAGGGTGTTTTGATAGGAGGAAAGTATAGCACGATCTTTTGACATCCTTCCTCCTCCACCAATCATGACCAGACTGCCTTTGCTATAGGTAAGGATTCCCAGTTCCATCGCAGCAGTATCAGTGCCATGCCTAAAGGACCGCATTTTGATGAGAACTGAGTTCAAATCCCCGTTTTGTTCACTGAATGACTGTGTGCTGGTCACAACTTCTCCTAGCCTCTTGCTTCGAATTAAAAGGCTGTGTTTAAGGCACCAGAACACTTCAGTTTATTTTTTGCGACCTCACTAAGTTGTTGATAGAATGAGCGGGGGGGGGGGGGGTGTACACCATCCTGCATTCCTGGAAAGGTGGGTTACTGAAATAGGCTACAAATAAAACTCTTCATAACCTGGAAGTTGTCCCTCATCCTGTACAGACCAGGGGTCCCCCAACCCATTTTTAGGCATGTGGGCACCTTTGGGGCTGAGAGAGCCCTGATATTACTGAAGAAGCGTTGGTTCTTATATGCCACTTTCCTCTACCCAAAGGAGTCTTCAAATACCCTTCCCTTCCCTCTATCCACAACAGACACCCTGTGGTGTGGGTGAGGCTGAGAGAGCCCTGATATTACTGAAGAAGAGAATTGGTTCTTCTATGCCGCCTTTGTCTACCTGAAGGAGTCTCAAAGCGGCATCCAATCGCTTCCCTTTCCTCTCCCCACAACAGACACCCTGTGAGGTGAATGAGGCTGAGAGAGCCCTGGTATCACTGCTCAGTCAGAACAGCTTCATCAGTGCCGTGGCGAGCCCAAGGTCACCCAGCTGGCTGCATGTGGAGGAGCATGGAATCAAACTCGGCTTGCCAGATTAGAAGTCCCCACTCCTAACCACTACACCAAAGCTGGCTGCAGGGTCAGTCCTTGGCCTCTCCAATTAAAAGGGACAGGGAAGAGGTGATGTGAAAGGCTGCAGGCTGAGACTCTGGAGAGCGGCTTCCAGTTTGGGTAGACAATACTGAAGGTGATGGACCAAGTCTGACTCAGCCTAGGGCCACTTCCTGTGTGTCAGAGGTTCTGCTTTGCAGTTCTCTTTTGAAGCCAAGTGGCCACTTCAGGCAAGACCAAGCTCTGAATGTCTACCCACAGTGACTTGCCTGACACTGAATTTGCAAACTGTATTCATAGATTTCCCACAAGCCTTTGAGACCCCCTCCCCCTTGTGGAGTTTTATGAATCACCTAGCATTCATTCTGTTTAGTTTTCGTTCTTTTAAAGACCCGTTCTGGGTTTCTGTTGGCTTCAAGGTTCCCTGGTTTTTAAATCAATGCTTGAAATGATTCTTCCTGTTTTTAAAGTTGTTGATTTGTTACTTGCATTTTGGAGAGAAGGGGGGGGCGCTACAAGGGTTTTGCTGCCGTTCCTACCTCATTTTTTATTTGTATCTATTTGCGAGTCTAAATGTGGTCCATCGTCACTTATACAGAAAGGCAGGATGTTAATATTTTAAATAAGGGAAATACGCAAAAGTTACTCATCCAGGGTGTGCACAGCAATTCGCTAGCAATTGGATCTAGTTTCAAAATTATATGGAGCGCCCAAGAGGGAAGTCAGAGCTGGGGAGAGGCAGTAACTTTAGACCAAGCTGATATCCCAGCATGAGGCTGCAAATACAGGTGCCAGTTTAGTTTAGTGGTTAGGAGTGCTGACTTCTAATTTGGCAAGCTGGGTTTGATTCCCCACTCCCCAACATGCAGCCAGCTGGGTGACCTTGGGCTTGCTTCAGCCCTGATAAAGCTGTTCTGAGCAGGAATATCAGGGCTCTGTCAGCCTCACCCACCTCACAGGGTGTCTGTTGTGGGGAGAGGAAAGGGAAGTCGACTGTAAGCTGCTTTGAGACTCCTTTGGGTAGAGAAAAGCAGCTTATAAGAACTAACTCTTATTCTTCTTCTACTGGACTTGGATCTTGCTCTTCTAGCGAGAACCAACCTGGCTGCCCACCTGAAACTACCCTCTTGGGGGAAAGGCACCCTCACTTTCCATAGCTCCTTGAGGGCTCCTGCCTTTCAGAAATGTTCCCCTGCCCTTTATATCTGGCTCTCCCCATTTCCCTCCCACCACTTCCAAGAAGTGCGATTCAGGTGCGTGGCTCTGTTGGTCTGAAGCAAAAGAACCAAGTTTGAGTCCGGTGGCATCTGTAAGACCACGGGGGTATAGGTTTTCTTGAAGTGTGCATGCACACAAAAGCTAATACCCAGAATGAAACTTGGTTGGGCTTAAGGGTGCCATTAGACCCAAGCCTTGTTCTTCAAGAAGCCCTTTACTCATGAGGAACTGGCATTTAGCCTGTTGCCTCCTTATGCTGATTCCCTGGGGCTCTACTCTGTCCTCCACCTCTCATCTTCTGTTCCCCCTCACCCCAACTGCTTCTGATCCTAAACACTGCTCCTCAGGATCTGGCCAGGTGGGGACGACTCCCGACTTCCTTCCCCTCTCTCCCGTTAACATGTCCAACTCTCTATTTGGCAAAACGTTCATTTAATTTACAGTGTAGTAAAGGTTACAGGTAAAAAGCCAAACAGTGTGAAAAGGCCTATTACACAAATGTACAAACTTCTGTACAGAGAGCCCCTTGACTTTCATCCCTCCCTCCCCACCCCCCCCACCCCTTACCAGCTAAGACTGGCTTCAGAATTCTGAAATTTAAAAGTCTGCACAGCCCCTTGGGAAGCTGAGCGACCGAGTCCACCAAGCAATAAGAATTTCCAAGGGATAGAATCTTGCAAAGTCACTCGGAACATCTTTCTTTTGAAATCTCGCAAGACGGGAAAAACAGAAACAAAACAAGGCTTGAACGATCAACTCCAGCTGCTGTCCTGAAGAACAATGTGACTCTGCTGGGAGCCTGGGAAGAGTTAAACTAAAAAAAAAAAAAAAATTACCCAGGAGCTTATAGAGGTTGTGACTGCTACTGCAGAAGGCTTGGGTGGACCGAATACTAAAGCTCACGAGCCACTGGCTACCACAACCTAAAAAAAAAGAGCCCAACATTATAGGACTGTACAAAGAAGATATCGCTCCGGCTTCACAAAGGGGCCTTTATGTACACCAGAGGAAGAAAGAGGCAAGAGCACAATTGGGAAGAGTGGACTTTGAGACTTCATCCCATTCCAGGTCTCAATATAATGAAAAATGCTGTCTCTGTTTGGGGAAGCAGCAGGTGTGTTGACTTAATCTCCCCACCCCCCAAATAAATGTCGGAGGGTATAAGTGACAAGCTAAGGGTAGCTGCTATGCTGCCGAAGCCCTTGGCACAACCGGGCCGGGCTAATGCTGTGAAGTTCCATGGATTTCCACTGGAGAAGAATGGAGAAGACTTCATTATCCTGCTGGAATCAACCGAGCAAAATGCTCGGCTTCCGGATCTACTGTGTGCCGTTCTACGCAGGGCGGCAAATTGCCAGAGATGCCGATGACATCGTCTGCGTAACTGTAAAGAAGGTATGAGTCAACCGAATCCAGATACGGAGACTCCTGAACAGCATGGTAACACAGGACCCCAGGACCTAAAAAGCACAGATTTCATAAGTACTTAAAGCCGATAGGAGGGGTGGCCAGAATGTGCCTCTCCGGATGTCCATGGACTACAATTCCATGGGAATCCATGGGAACTGTAGTCCATGGACATCTGGAGAGGCACAGTCTGGCCATTCCTGGCCTACACAATATACAGGTCTGGAACAGCGGCGTAGTTTACCGTCTGGATTTGGAATGTGTCCCCAAATCAACCCTTATTCCCACTCAGCTGGGAAGGAAACTGAAAACAGTAGCATGTCCATGTGAAATTAAGGGACTGCTTTAGCTCAGGCAATGTTCCTACCTGACAGAATTGTGCGTGTTATTAATAGCAGTCACCTGGACTACTTTTCTGTAGGTACTAGATTTGAGATTAACAAAGAGAGGTTGCTTCCACAGTTTTTGATCTGCACTCCCCCCCCCCCCCCCAAAAAAAAAAACCCCTGCAACTTTTTTTTTTTTGGTCATCAGCACAATATTGTTTTGTGGCTCTTCCCCTCCCGTGTTTCCCTAAACCTACTTCGGGGCGAAAGATCCAGAAAAATCATGCTCAAGGCAGGCTTGGCCACAGTATGGGCAAGGAGATGCCAGAAGCCTGCCCCTTGTGGCCAGCAACAGGCACCATTTCTCCTCAAGCCTGCCCCTCCCAGCTCCTTTGGATCCCCTTTAAAAGAAATTCATCATAGGTGTATGGTTATAGTGTTATTACACTACAGTGGAACACCTACTACTGACTTTTTTAAACCAGCAAGGGCTCTGGCGACCCAGGGTGGCAGGTGCAGTGGGAAAGCAGGGAGAACCCCCTCAGACAGGACCATCACTCCCACCTGTGCCTCTGTGTGCACACTGGCAATGCATGCCCAAGTGGGAAATCATCCTCAGATGGAAGCCGCTGGAGACCAGCAGACAGTAGCTTGTATTTCTTATTTAGCCAAAGCTGCTGGCCGATCCCACCCCTATCCCAAAGCATAAGCCCCTCCGTAAAGTGAAGTGCTGCTGCAGCATTGATTGCTTGTAAAGGAATGCTCTCAGGCTCTCACGTTAACTAGATCTGACTGGTAGGCTCAAAAGTGAAATTCCTTTGCTTTTGGAGTTTTGAATCCAGGACACCTGAGTAGCAGAGTGACTCTCTTCCAGCCTCACGTCCTGTTTCCCTGTGCTTCCTGCCATTCAGCAGCTGCTGCGTGTACCTTGGCAAACAAGAAGGTAGACTAAAAAGCATGTTGCTGATCCTGAGATACAAAGGGATTTGTTTTCTCTGACTTAAAGGATTCTATCACAAACCTGGCTTCGATTCTGGCCGGCTCTATGCCTTCTCCAGAGCTTCGCTTGAGAGTGGAAGCCAGACTCCACATTCGATCCACAATCAAATTGCGAAGGCTCTTTACGGTGCTCTGTCACCCCGCGGAGCACCGTTCAACCCACAAAGAACCTCGGAGCAAAAACAACCGGGGAATTAGAAAGGCCGGGCGAAAGAAGAGAGAAGGGCTGCCGGCGAGGCATTGAGGTTCCACAGGCAGTGAGAGATATATTTGTGGACTTCCTTTGCTTCTTTGTAGACATCTGTAGAACAGTTTTTGAAGGTTCGATCTTGTAGGGAAACTCGGCCCCGTCGCTTGGCTGCAGCGCAGTGCGGTCCTGAGCTGGAAAGATGCCCGTGGCGCTCGTACAGTTCGGTTTGCTGCTCCTTTAACTCCCCCTCCCCCGACACACACAGACACACCCAAGCTCTCTCCGCGCTTCAGATCAAAAGGGAAGGGGTGGGCTTCTTGCCTGGCCACGCCTCTTTTGCATACTTCTTTTTCTTGGGCTCATTCACAACTTCGGGATTAAAGACGGCCGGGTTGGGAGCCGGGTTCATGGCGACTGTGGACGGCGCTACCGGAGTCAAGTCCACGTCGGGGGCGAGGTTAGGGTAGGGCATTGGCAGGCCCCCGATGAGCGCTGTGCCGTGGATGCTGTGGGCCTGGGCGCCCGTCTCGTTGTGGGTCGGGGGCAGGCCACCGTACAGCCCTCCGCTGTAGGGAAAGTTCTGCATGCGCCGCGTCATGGACTCGTCCGTGCTCAGGGAGCCTGAGCTGTCCATTCGTTTTTTCTGCGGGCAGAACAAAACGTTCGTTTAAGGGAAATGATGTAACGTCAGAGGCGTACCTGCTTCGACCCACCCAGAAGAGTAAAGCCTGCCTGCAAGGTTGGAAATGGGTGACTTGGCTCTGCCTCAGATTTCTGCGCACGAATTGTCACTTACTCGCCTCCCCTCCTGAAGTCTGGATCAACACCCTTGAAATGCCGTTCCTGGAAAGTCCTCGGTAATGTGCCCCAAAGGATCCAAGCTAATTGACCACCAGCACTACCTGACCCCCAAAGAGGTCTTTTGCCTCTGAGCATGGAGAATCCACCCCCTCCTCACAGTCACTGCACCCCCCTGGCATTCACCTAATCCTGACCTCCCATGCATGTGCCTAATCCCGTTTGAACACCGTGGCCATCATCCTGAGGCAGTAAATTCTGTAAGACAAGGATGCACTGTAAGGACAAGCATTTGGCCTTTCTGTCCTGCATCTCCTGCCACAAACCACACTGAGTTCAAGCAGTCCTGAACCAGCATGGTGTAGATTAGTGGTTAAGAGTGGCAGACTCTAATCTGGAGAGCTGAGTTTGCTTCCTCACTCCTCCTCCACATGGCACCATCTGGACGACCTAGGGCAGTCACAGGCCTCTCAAAACTCTCAGCTCCACCTACCTCACAAAGTACCTATTGTGGGGAAAGGAAGGGAAGAAGATTGCAAGCCGCTTTGAGACTCCATAAGGTAAGAAAAGCGGGGTATAAATACTATCTCTTTGTCCACACCACTAAAGGACTCAGCTGCAAAAACTAGTAAAACCGTACTTTGCCCTTCTGCAGCAGCAGCAAATCTTTCCCTTTCCCTCTATTGAACAAAGCTTTGTTCCTTCCTGTTTTTTTTAAAAAAGGTTATGATGAGACACGTTGCAGGAGGGACTAAAAGGCTGAGTTACACCTAAGGAACTAAAAAGCCCCTTTGGGTGAATTCATCCCTGTGTGGTGCAATGCATTAAGGGGCATATCCCAAGGGCTGATCTTTCCTCTGCATCACAACCAGATCGCTGCTGTTTTACCAGTGTCCACTTCGTAAGAAAGAGCCATCTCTGCAAAATTGGGTCCCCTCCACATCAAAGCTCAATGGAAACACAGACTAAGGATCACAATAGTCCTGCTGCCCTATTAAAATCTTTCCACCCAGTTATATTTTCACTTTTCACACTTGCTCTTTGCAAGGTTCCTTTAGGGAACTGAGGACTTGTTTGCAGTAGTGCAAGAGATTCTTAGAGTACCAACCGCGTTACCACGGTAAACCACAACTTTGCATTAGGGGCAGAAAAGGAAGAGCAGCAGGAACGTTAGTGGGATAGGGGCACAAAATGGAATTTGAGGAGCACTGCTGGTCCGTGGTAAAACTCCAGCTGTGCATGTGAGACAGCCCCAGGTTGGATCTCTGGCATCTCCAATTGAAAAGACCACAGGCAATAAATGCTGGGAAATCACTTTTCCTCCTGAGACCCTGTTTGTCTGAGTGGGCCATTCAGGGCTCAACAAGGGAAGGGCCAGGAACTGAACAGTGGCTGCCAGTGAGCATAGTCAGTACTGAGGAGATGGACCAATGGACTGACACAGTGTAAGGAGGTTTCGGATTCTCTCAAAGGAGAGGTGTACACACAACTGAATTATGCAGCTGAATGGCATTGTAAAATTTTTTAATAACACACAAACCACACCACCACCGTGCTAGAGCAATGCAATCGGCGCTCGCCGACACACAAACACAGACAGACACACACAAACCCCTTTCCTCCCTCACTTCCCACTTCCCTGTCTCTCCTTCCCCAACCTACTTTCCGGTCCCTTCCCCCGCAGACACACAAACACCCACATAAAAAGTCCTCCCCCCTCCCTCCTTACCTCTTCTCCAGGGAAGGCCCTGGCCTCCTCCAGCCTGAAGGGCAGCACCTGAGCCTGTGTTGGCATCGTGGCCTCCGGCCCGGGCCCCAGAGGCCTCCCCACCACCCAGACTGCCTGCTCCCTCCCTCCCTCTCCTCACCTTTGTGGCAGTGCTGCCCTGCCTGGCCTCTGTGCCGCCTGGCAATGTCCCCTGGCCAGGGTTGGCCTACCCGCTATGCTGCCTCGCGACTGTCCAGGCCTCCCCGGGCAACAGCCTGCGCTGCCCCAGCCAGCCACTTACTGTGGTGCCCAACAGCTGCCCCAGCCTCTTCTGGCACACTCCCTGGGCCGGGGCTACAGACATCATGTCTGTATCCATTTTTGTTCCAGGGGCTGCACCAGAAGATGTGTCCAACATCCCCCCCTCCAAAAAAAAAGGTGTTATATCTAAGCAAATGTAGATGGCCCAGGCTACCCAATCTCATCAGACCAGGGTTGGCCTTGGTTGGTACTTGGATGGAACAGCGTTGCTACACAGAGCCAAACTGTGGCCAATCCACCCCTGTTTATTTCATGCCTTGAAACCCCCACAAGGGGTCGCTGTAAATTGGCTGCAACTTGGTGGCACTTTCCCCCACCAAATTAGGATTAGGCTTCACGTCTCAAATTTACACTGATGTAAGGGGGGGGGGAAGAATCCAAACGCAAAGTTCAAATTATCCAGATTCTAAGCCACATCTTGCTCAAACAGTAGCATACCTTCACTGGGACAACTGCAGTCTGTACCATGTTTCTGAAACGCCCAACGGAAGGGTCCACGTCCTCTGTGTGGGCAAAGCACATTAAAGCACAAGAGTTACTCGATAAACTGGGCTATGAAATGTGTTTTCAGCCCCCTGAAGAGTGTTTTAAGGCAAGTGTCAGGAAAGAGCCTCGTGGCGCAGGGTGGTAAGACATGCTGTCTGAAGCTCTGCCCATGAGGCTGGGAGTTCGATCCCAGCAGCCGGCTCAAGGTTGACTCAGCCTTCCATCCTTCTGAGGTTGGTAAAATGAGTACCCAGCTTGCTGGGGGGTAAAACGGTAATGACTGGGGAAGGGAATGGCAAACCACCCTGTATTAAATCTGCCGTGAAAACGCTAGAGGGCGTCACCCCAAGGGTCAGGCATGACTCGGTGCTTGCACAGGGGATACCTTTACCTTTACCAGGAAAAAGAAAGTGTCTTAAAAGTTTATTAAAGGCTCCCCCTCACCCGAGGCAGAGCTGAGCAGCTGCAGAGAAGGTAAGGAACACAGGGAGAGTTGTAGCACGGTAAGGGGATTTCCCCCCTTCTTTTTTCTAGCTGAGGCAGCCCGCGCTCTCTCTCTCTCTCTGGGTTTGTGTGTGGGAGGGAGGGAGGACAACATTTGTGGGTGAGTGGGTGTTTTTGTAGCCTGATAGTGTGTCCTTTGTTGTGTGAAGTATTGTTAAGAGCTTTTCTCTGTTCCTGATTGAGAAAGTGTGTGCTACAGGAGGTGGTAAGCAACAGAGGGATTCCAAGTCCCATGGCCACGTGAGTTAAAGGCTCCTCCTTGCCAGAGAGGCGACCCTTTGGCACAAGCCTCTTGTCCTGTGGTTCTTTGCCTGGGGATGGGAATTCAAGCAATAAATCTGGCCAAATGTTCTCCTGCCCAAATGAAATAATTTTATTTCCTTAAAGACAACCAATTTGTACCTGCTGCAGTAAGAATTTTTAATGCCAAAATTTCACAGCAGATATTATACAGTGTACCTACGTAGATAAAAGCATTCAACGATAATGTTGAAAAAGTCCAGGAAAATTTCTTTTGGCAATTTCTGGCTGTTCCAAAATATGTGTCTTATTCTGTTATTTTCGCTGAACTGGGCCAGCATTTTTTTGGAAACTAAGGCCTGGATTATAACTTTTAAACGTTGGCTTAGAATACATTTTAGAGCAGGGCCGAGCTGCCTAGTTTCTCACCTAAAAAGTGATTCCTAGGGTGCCAACTGGTTCTCTGTTATTGAGTCAAAAATTGCCCAATTTGGATTTTCAGCCGACGTTTTTCTACTCTTGAATGAATCAGCTGTATTATGTGCATGGCGCATGTGCACATGTATGGCCCGGCCACGCATGCGCAATGCACGGGTGCGTATGCACGGAATGTGCGGGCGGGCAGTTGCCCTGCCGGTCCCCAGCCTCAAAAAGGTTGGGGACCACTGCATTAAGTGACTATTCACCTGAAATGACATCCACGGTTGCAAAATGTTTGGAAGTTAAAAAAGTTAGAACTAAGCTCTTTTAGCATATCTTATTGCAATCGTTCTGTTGTTGTTTATATTTATCTCCAGCGGTTTGACTTTTTCTCACCTATGGAATGCCCATAAAGGTAATGAATAACCGAATAATGGAATATCCTGGGGATTTGTCTGGGGATCACCCTAATTAGTTTATCTTGAAGATAAAAGATTCTAGAGTCAAGGAATCTATTTTTGGAAGACACGGATACTCAAAGCCCACAGGAAAACAATCCAAAGGAGAATGGAGGTATTGACTTATGAAGCCTCCCTTCACTGCTGCAACACAAGCCAGAAGGCGTCAAGTGAGGCAGCACTTGGAGCCATTAGAGCTGAAGAACAGAGTTCAGAGGAGATGGAAGCAGCATTGAGGGCAGAGGAAGAACCTAAACTAATTCAAAGATGGAGAGAAGAGGGCATGGAGAGAGGAGCAAATCGCATTTGAAGGAAAATGAAAGTGTTGGTCATCGGCGACTCTCTTCTGAGAGGCATGGAGCGGCATGTGGCTAGGCCTGACCCCCTAGTTAGAGAGGTGTGTGGCTTGCCAGCGGCAAAGATAAAAGAGATTACGGACAGGATGCCAAAATTGATAAAACCTATGGATCTCTACCTGTTTGTGATGGTCCAGGTGGGAATGAACGACAAGGCCATCAACATAATTGCGCGTATGAATATCTTGAGAGGCAGCTGATACAAATGAGGGTACAAGTAAGCTAAATATGAGCAAACAGTGTGATACAGCAGTAAACAAGGCAAATGCAGTCTCAGGCTGTATCAACAGAGGCATCACATCCAAATCACAAGATATCATAGTCCCACTGTATGCTGCATTGGTCTCACTCAAGCTGGAGTACTGTGCGCAGAACAGTTCTGGAGGCCTCTCTTCAAAAAGGAGAGGGCTCAGAAGAGCATGACGAGAATGATCTGGGTTGTGGGGAACAAGCCCTATGAGGAAAGGTTGAGGGACAAGTCTTTAAGGGGCAAGAGAGGGGACAAGTCTTTAAGTATTTCAAAGGTTGTCACTTAGAGCAGGGGTAGTCAACCTGTGGTCCTCCAGATGTTCATGGACTACAATTCCCATGAGCCCCCTCTAGTATTTGCTGGCAGGGGCTCATGGGAATTGTAGTCCATGAACATCTGGAGGACCACAGGGTGACTACCCCTGACTTAGAGGAGGGCAGGGAAATCTCCTGCTGGCAGCAGATATTAGGACCCATAATAATGTCTTTAAATTATGTGTAAAACGATATCTGCTAGATAGCAGGAAAAAAATTCATAGAGTAATTCAGCCGTTGAATTGACAGCCTAAGGAGTTGGTGAGCTCCCCTTCACTGGCAGTCTTCAAGAAGCGGCTGCACAGATAGTTATCCTGTCTGCTCCTACATTGAGGCTGTTCCTACATTGAAGAGGGAGTTGGGCTAGATGGCCTGCATGGCCCCTTCCAATTCTATGATTACCAACATATGACCTATTCGGGAAAACCTGTTTACTGACACCTTCAAAATGGATTCTGATAAACTGCCTGATTCATGCAGACACCATATGACAGTCTCAGTTCAAAGCAGAAGAGGCTCCCCTATTCTCACTGGCTGCAGTGGTTAGGAGTGCGGACTTTTAATCTGGCATGCCGGGTTTGATTCTGCGCTCTCCCACATGCAACCAGCTGGGTGACCTTGGGCTCGCCACAGCACTGAGAAAGCTGTTCTGACTGAGCTGTAATATCAGGGCTCTCTCAGCCTCACCCACCCCACAGGGTGTCTGTTGTGGGGAAAGGAAAGGGAAGGCGACTGTAAGCCACTTTGAGACTCCTTCGGGTAGAGAAAAGCGGCATATAAGAACCAACTCTTCTTCTTCTATTTTTAAAACATCCTCAAGGACACAGAGAGTATCTGGAGCTCTGCAAAAAAGTTGCAGTCCTCAAAGTCCTGCCACCTTCATAATCCTCCTTAATCCTCTTCCCTCTTGCCTTCATGAATATCTGGCCCAACGTGCCGAGCAAATGGTTGGCATGCCACTTCCGGCACACACGTCGAGGACTACAAACTTTTGCTCTGTATCAAACATGACTTCATCTAAGGACCTGCAGGGATAGGAGGAGGAACTCTGACACAAGCTATGTGGCACCTGCCAACACCTTTTCCAGTCCCCACCAAGTGTTTTGAGAAAGTGGGTGGGGCCTAATGGGGCTTGTGCTCAGGCAGTCGCTTTCTGACTGGACACCAGAGATCGAGTTGGCTCTGCAGAATTTCAATCCTCCGCTTTGCCAGCTGCTGCCACCACCACGGCACAGGGGTCTTCACTGTGTGTCTGAAGGCGAGCTGCAGCGGCCATTTTGTGGCTGGCTCCACCTCTCACAGCGGCTGTTTTATGGCGGTCTTTATGTGGCTGCACCCACCACACTGTGCCAGATTTCCAAAGTTCACCCAGAGGATCAAAAAGGTTGGGGACCCCCTGCTTTAGCAGGTGAAGGAACAGGTTCATACAGGTTCATACAGGGATGCTTTTTAGGAAAGACAGGGCTTTGAAGGGTGAGTAGGCAGGCTTGATAGAAAGCTTCATTTATGTCTGACTGTAGTCAATAGCAGGGAGAAGGATCAAGGATGAGACCAAAGTGTTCACCTGGATTGATGATCTCGTCGTCGTCACTGAATGTTACTCTGGAGTTCTTCCGTTTTCGTTTTGGTCTCTGGATATCCAGGTTCCCTTCTTCTATAGTTAGCGTGGAGATCCTCTTGTTGTGGGCGGTGTTAAACTCCGTCAGGTTCTATGGATCCAAAGGATGGACTGTCAGCACACAGCCCCACGTTTGGACATTTAAAGGCTAAGTTCCGTTCTTCCTGAACCCCACAAAAAGAACCCAGGATTAGAACAAAAAGGGCAAAGGCGCTTGCAGTGCTGGGAGGAGGCCAGGAAGCAGCGGGCAGTCGCCTGACCAAATTGTACCCTGGCTTTGCTGAGGGCAAAAGGGCCATCTGTAACTAAACACGGTTGATCTCAGAGTCTGACCATTCCTGTCAATCTTGTGAGAAGTGGCTGTGACTCAGGCAGAAGATGTGTTTCGCATGCAGAAGGCCCCAGGTTCAATCCCTGGCACCTCCACTTAAAAGAATGATCTGGAAGGTGGCATGAAAGCCCTCTACCTGGGACGCTGGAGAGCTATTGCCAATTAAGAGTAGATGATACTGAGCTTTATGGTCAGTATCCAATGGCCTCATTCAGTATATGGCAGCTTCAGTGCAAAGGCCAGATTCAGTATAAGGCAGCTTCATTTAAACGCAGGCTACATGCTGCACGTAAGCATATACAAAATTTTAAAGGCCAAGCTGCTGCTGCATCTTGGCCTAAGGAAATCTTTCCATTTCCTTCTTGAGACAGAGCTGAGAAATAGCATTAGTCAGGCGAGGGCCTGCAGTTCAATTCCCAGCACTTCAGTTAAAGGACTGTATACAATCAGAGAAGATAAAAACACTTGGTATGTTAATAAGAGAGAATGCTCAAAGTTAAGGATGGGTGGGGATGAAACTGGCACAGATTTTACTCCGAAATGGCCCATGTCCAGTTCCTAGCACCGCCAGTGAAAGCCATCTCAGGTAGTGGGAGAAGGGACTTCACTTCCCGAGTCCCCAGAGAACTTTTGCCAATCAGAAGAGACAACATATGAAGTTCTCTGCACCAACCATCTGCCCCTGGGTTAAGGTCCGTTTAGGTACTCACATCTAACTCTGTCTCCTCTTCAGGTAGGCCGAGCAATCCCTTGAGCTCGTCGTCCTCGGTGGTCATTTTCTCATCTCCTTTCACTGCTGGCAGCGTCTGAGGCTTTTCTCTCAGAGTGTAGGCCCGCGTCGAGGCGCCGAATGAGACCGTCGAGTCGATGGGAATCTGCTGCGGCTTGTGAGGTTCCAAACGAATGTGGCCCAAAAACGTGCCATGTGCTGAACGTTTGGGGGAACAAAAAAACAACACCACATGCAGAGAAACCGTTAGCCAGCAACACACTTCTCCAAGCTCCATGGAGAAGTTGATTTACTTGACTTGATGGGGGGGGGGGGGAATTCTTTCGAGCCATTGCAGTCAAAGAGTTGGATGTGAACCTGAGACCCAAGTTTGAGTCCCCCACTCTGCTGCGGAGGTTCCCTGGTTGGTCAAGGGCCCGTAACTCTCTCTCTGTTTAACCTATCTCATAAGGTAGGGTGTTGCAAGGATAAAATGGAGGAGGGCAGAACAGTGTTGGAAGCCCTGCATTGGATCCCCACTGGGAAGGAAAGACTGACATAAAGATCTAAATAAATGTTACTCTCTGTCTTGCTTTAGCACCACTTCAAAGCCATTGCTCTGTATGTAAGGGGCAAGCGCTTAAAGTCATCCACTTTATTCCCCCACCTTAGGCCGTCCTACAGTGTGGTGTTCGTTACTGTGTGTGCCCCACTCCTCCAGGGCAAAGGTGGCCCTCTGATAGGAGAAAAAAAAAAGGACAAGAACAAACAGAAATACGCACAAGCAAATACAGCAGAAGCAACACTTGCTTGGCAGCTTTAAGCCTTGTTAGGCTTTGCGCCTTCCTCTGAAAAGCTGCTTGGTGGTGTTATGAGCCCCCAGCCTGGGAGCTCAAAGGACCTGAAATGTACCCAAATGCAACTGTGGCCCTACTGATAGACACCTACAGGCACCAAGAAGCCTGGAGGAGCTGGGAGATGTTGCAACAACAGTTGCCATGGGGAAGGAAGATGTCACTGGGAAATGAAGCACAGCAGGAGGCTACCTCAAGAGCATCACCGCTCCCTCCAACTCCCATCATCGCTGGCCATGGGAGATGGGATGTGTGTGTTTAAGTTTAAGTGTGTGTTTAAGATATATATTCCCTGTCATGTAAGACGATCATAGTCTGACGAAGGGTGCTTGCACTCGAAAGCTCACGCCTTGAATAAATCTTTGTTGGTCTTAAAGGCGCCACTGGACTCTGATTTTATTGTGCTACTTCAGACCAACACGGCTACTCATTTGAATCTAAGTTTTTTAGGAAGTGAAAGGATGGCCCCTGTGTTTGTTGTTACTTGAACACAAAGAGAAAAGACACCTGCTCTGGTTGGGCCTCACATGTTCAGTTTTGGGCAGTTGAAGAGGGATGTTGACAAACTGGAACGTGTCCAGAGGAGGGCAAACAAAGATGGTGAGGAGTTTGGAGACCAAGACATACGAAGAAAGGTTGGAAGAGCTTGGTCTGTTTAGCCTGGAGAGGAGACGACTGAGAGGGGATCTGATAACCATCTTTAAGTATTTAAAAGGGTGCCATATGGAGGATGGAACAGAGTTGTTCTCTCTTGCCCCAGAGGGACAGACCAGAATGAATGGGATTAAATTCAAAAAAATTCAATCTAAACATCCGGAAGAAGTTCCTGACAGTTAGAGAGGTTTCTTAGTGGAACAGGCTTTCTCGGGAGGTGGTGGGTACTCCATCTTTGGAAATTTTTAAACAGAGGCTGGATAGCCATCTGACGGAGAGGCTGGTTCTGTAGAGGTTCAAGGGGGTGGCAGGTTAGAGTGGATGAGCGATAGGGATGTGAGTGTCCTACATAATGCAGGGGGGTTGGACTAGATGACCCATGAGGTCCCTTCCAACTCTATGATTCTACCCCACCCCAGAGATACAATTTTAACAATCTTCTTTAGTGCTCTACCCCTCTTTAGTAAGTTATTGACCAACTTACTGCTGTTGAGATCTATAAGAAAAACCCTCTTCAGATGTTTGTGGTAGACCAAGGCAGCGTGGACCCGGGAGCAGGACTGGTGATCGATGGTGAAGTCACACAGGTCAGGGTTTCTCCCAAAGAGGTAGTATTTCTTCTCGTCAATTATAAGTTTCTGAAACAAGACATCGGACAGATGGCAATATTATGACTCCTGTGTAGGGGTGTGCATTCAGCATAAACCGAGCAAAAAGGACAAAAACATCTTACTGGTATTTTCTACCAAGCCAAATACAGACCAGAGAATCACAGAATCATAGAGTTGGAAGGGGCCATACAGGCCATCTAGTCCAACCCCTTGCTCAACGCAGGATCAGCCCAAAGCATCCCAAAGAATCTGACATAGGTAAGCCTAAATAAAGCCGATTTTTTTCCAGCTTTTATTCAGGTATGTTCAGATATACTGAAGATCAGATGGAGCAGCAGGAGCTGAGCTCCTAGCCAGGTCTGAATGCAGATGGTAGGGACCTCTCTGCCACATGCAGATGCTGGGGCCAGCATCTCCTTGGAGAAGCCAAGCCAACCCCAAAGTCAGGCTGGGTGTTTTTCTTAAATCAGAATTTTTCTTCTTGGTTCTTTTGGACCCAAAAAATCCTAGATCCCAATACCATACTAGTATTAGGATCCTGGATTTTTCAGAAATATCCAAACAACCCACTCTGAAAAATACCAATTTGTTTTTGAACACCCCTACTTCTCCATTTTTGCTGAAGCCTTGTAAAAACATGGAACCAAAAAGCTGAAAGAACCTGGTACTGGAGGAGAGCAGAGAGAAACTGCATCTGACCCCAGAAGCCTGAGGATGCCCCAAACGGATTAGATGAAGCCGGAAGTGAAATAGAATCCAGCGAGTTTGATGGGTGGAACTATCTGTTTTATAATTTCTGCATTTCAAACCACATATACTAAAGAAGAATGGAAACACTAGTTTAAAAACACCTGCAGGAGCACAAATGAAACAAACAAACAAAAAAACAACCACCCTGCTGTGATGTAGTAAGAGCAATGAAACCTGAGTTCCTATCTCTCCCTAGGCACAATCCTGAAAGAATTGTCAAACCAATTAATTAAGTTCTTCACACCTCACCTCTCTACCCATTGGAGACTCAAGACAGGTTACAGCATTCTCTTTTCCTCCATTGTATCTTCACAACAATCCTATGAGGTAGCTTAGGCTGAGAGGGTATGACTGCCCAACGTGACCCAGTAAGCTTCCATGGCATGGTGGGGTTTTGAACCTGGGTCTCCCAAATCCTGGTCCAACACTCTAACTGCTACACTACAGCTGTTTAGATAAGAATGTTGACAGCTGTTTAGTCTGAGGAAGAGTGCTTGCACTCAAAAGCTCATGCCTTGAATAAATCTTTGTTGGTCTTTAAGGTGCTGCTGGACTCTGGTTTTATTGTGCTACACTACAGCTGTTTCGATAAGGTCCACCTTGGTTCGCATCATACTATTTTAGGTCATGGCAGTGGCAGAATATCAGGCTTTCACTGGAGTCTCGCGGAAAAGCTGTAATGTGAATGTTATGTGAATGTCCGGGCTGTACAAAGAATAGCTATAGGACCACTGTAAATTATGTGTTCAATGGAGACTAAACATCATGGGACCAAATCTAACCCCTTACGAGATTAAATGGCCCTGACTTGTGTGTGACTTACAGGTCACTCCTTCCAACCCAGCCCATCACAATTCACTCTGCCTTCTTCCTTTCATAGCTACAAGGTTTTTTTTTTATTAGCATCTTTTAGGCAAATATTCCCCTCCACCAGGATACCCATTATAACCAAGGCAATGGCATCTTACATTACAGTTTCCAGTATGAAATCAACGGTTAAGGCTGAGCAGCCATGTTGAAGTAGCACAATAAAATCAGTGTCCAGTAGCACCTTTAAGACCAACAAAGATTTATTCAAGTCATGAGCTTAGTGCTTGCACTCAAAAGCTCATGCCTTGAATAAATCTTTGTTGGTCATAAAGGTGTTACTGGATGCTGATTTTATTGTGCATAGGAATGAGCTCTCAACTACTCATAGAAGGCTGTAAGGCTACATATTTGAAACTAAGTCACATTCAAAGGGAAGGGAATAAGAGTTGATGAGCAAAATGATGAAAATTCATTTCCCGCTAGGAAGAGAGAAAGGGACCTCAATGTTTAACAATGGATTTTAAATGAAGGTACAACTAGCGCATTTGCCCCATTCACAAATGCCTCTTACTTCACACATTCCCTAGTGCTGAAGTGTTGTGAACTGAATCTGGAATCTGAAAGACGCCCAGTGGCAAGCAACAAGAATAACCAAGAACAACACCCCATAAAGTCATGACCTCACCTTCAGCTTCTGTCTGCTCACACGGTTCCTATTGGGAAATCATTCAACATGCACCCCTCCTGCTATCACAGCACAAATCCAGCTGTGCAGAGACTAAACACTATGCAAAGAGGATAAGTGGAAGACATAGCTGACCAAGCTTCTAGAAAAGGCTTAGGTATAAGCAGACACACAGGCACCAAAACACTATGCCAGGGGTAGTCAAACTGCGGCCCTCCAGATGTCCACGGATGTCCATGGACTACAATTCCCATGTGGTCCATGGACATCTGGAGGGCCGCAGTTTGACTACCCCTGCACTATGCCTTTAGTATTGCACTCCCTGTGGTGCTGCTTTCAAAATCACAAAGGACAAGAGGGGAGGGGGGAAGAGAGGAACAGATAATCAGGAATGTTTCACAGGTGTCAAAAACCTAAAAGCTTGTCTGTGCCTCTGAGCTATAACCCAGCGTGTTTGTTTGCACACGTGAGCTTTATCACTTCAGGGCTTCATTTAATGTCGCACTTTCTGGACCCAGCCATCACTAGCTACCCCCCCCGGAACTCTAAATGAGCACGGGGGGAAGAGATGGCTTGGTTAGTATCAAGTGCCACTTGACAAACCTGTAGGGGTGAAACTCGTAATTTGTACTCATGAAGCTGCCCTAGATGGAATCCCACCCTTGGTCAATTAGGGCCAGTACTGTCTAATCAGACTGGCAGCTGCTCTCCAGGGTCTCAGGCAAAGGTCTGTCACATCACCTGATCCTTTTTAAACCTGAGGCGATGGGGATTGAACCTGAGACCTTGTACATACCTAGCAGATGCTCTGCCGCTGAGCCATGGCTCTTCCCCAGCTAGAGCTGCCAGTCAGGGTGTGACAGATTTCAAGTTTGCAGTGCTAAAGAGCAGATCTAACTGCTTACGGTCAAAACGGTCAGGCCAGGTGAACAACAGGTGGTGAGGGACTCAAGAAACACTAGCCATCTAAAAGAGTTCTTGCAAGCGTAGAGAAAACATAAACTTAAATCCAACATGGCAACAGGTTTGCCACAGATGCTCTGAGACTGAACCAGCATAAAAAAGGAACACACTCTCTAAATTTTGCTTGTGGGATTTTCTGCTTCAGATGAGTAGCGGAAACTATTAACATTAACAACAGAAGTATATTCCTCTGCATTTATTTTCATACCTCAATTAGTTTGTCTCCTTTGACTACATCCAAGTGTAGCCCTGGTGGAGGTTTTCCTGCCCTAGGTGGGAAAAGAGAAACAAGTTTTGTTTAGGAATGATTAAAAGTAGCCTTTGTAATCCCCATAGCTAAAGTTACTAGGACAACAAAAAAAACCTCTTCTTCCATGGCTGGCAGGTGCATGTAAATTTTAACTTTTGCTTTTCATTATGAGATAAAATAAGAACTGTTCAAGCCCCTCCCCCTACTGTTTGTTTATTTATTCCCTGCCTTTGGATATTCATAGCAGATTACAAAATAAGGCAACATAAGCAATCCAGTAAAAGGTGCTATAGGAGAAGGGTAACAAAATTAGAAAACAATGCAAAAACAAAACAAAACAGCTATAAGACATGACATACTAGAAAGGCTGAAGGCAATGCAGCAAAAGAGGATACATAGAGTACACAGTGCAATCAATCACAATCTTCTTCCCTTATAAAATCACTAATCTGAACTATTCAATTATACTACAGCTCTATTCTGACGTTGGGGGGGGGGGATAACTGGTGTTATAACCATGAAATGCAGAGTTCCAGTGCAAAACAACAGAGCTAGTGCCACAGCTTGACGGAAATGCTACACAAATCATGATATTTGGATGTTGCCACTCATGAGCTAAGCTCTGAGCAAAGTTTAAGAGAGGAATGAAATAATTTCTTGATGGGTACCTTTTGGCAAGAACACCCAGTGGTTTTATTTACTCCTTAGGAAAATGGGAGGGGGAACCTACAGGGCTGTGTCTGCCAGCCTGATAAATATTTCTGTGTTATTCAAGAATTGTGCTAGTCCCTCACACCGCAAACACAATGTTCAGAGAAAATTGCATGTCTTCTTCATTAGGATGATCAAATTTCACTGAAATTTCTGAAGGAGGTCTGACAAATTCTACTTTGTTGTGTTTTCCCATCACTCCTTGCCTGGCTAACAGAACTTAAACTGCATACCAAAGTGGCTTCTGGGAGAGGAGTAACACTTCTAAGACTGTACCCCCTTCCCCCATCTCCTTTTCTAGAGGTAAGCATGTGCTTCCATTGAAAGCAGCTATATGTGGTGGTAAATCCCCTAGGGGAAAAATTCTGATGGTATGATTTTCCATGAACAATTTCCAACCCACATGTTTGTTTACAGTTGTCAGGACTGGAGATCCATCATGCTAGATGGGCTAAATGTGGGATATTAATCCTAGTACTTTTGCATGGTCCAGGCTTCTACAAAAAGTATTTCCCTTATTTTCAAATTTTATTTCAAATTAGCTAACATTATTTAAAAGGTCAGCTTAAGTCAGAAGTGACCTGTCAGCACGTAACACACATGCATTATTTACTAAAATTTAAATCATGGGGGCATTTTGTGAGTGCATCAACTATTAGAGCAACTACATACACTGATGACCTTATGGTGGAAAAAATGCACACAAAGTTGTAGGATGGGGTCACTGTGGTGCCCATCCTAAATCTACACACAAACAGGAAAATGTCACTGCAGATCCAGAGAGCTGCATCCCCCCCCCTGATGTGAATTGCTACCCCAATTTTACTCTTCAAGTCATTCTTGTCCATTACCTTTTCTCCAAGCTATGAGTCACCAGGCCAAACTAACAGTTCAATCCTAAACAGAGTTACATTCACTGACATCACTGTGCCCAAAAGCTGTCACTCTGTTTAGGATTACACCACAAGTATCTCAGGGCAGTTGTGGAGGAGGGAGGAGGAACACTTCCCCAATCCTCACAGGTTGGCTCTAACTCATGTCGGAAACCATCCCCCCCAAAAAACTATACCTAGATGTAATTCTTCAGTCCTAACTAAGGCACAATGTTCTTCTCAGGCTCTTTTGACAAGCAGCATTTATTCTTCCCATACACAACCGCCCTTTTTAAAAACTTCACATAAGGGAGATGCTTTGTGCTCACATGACGCGGCTCTCTCTTAAGCTGCAAGGCACATGCACTTTGCACATACTCGCAGGTACCAGTTCGGTCTGAAGAACATACTCTTCCTAGGCTCAGAGGCACCAGGTGGTAGAAAGAATATCTACTTTCCCATGCGCGGAGAAACTTTTAAACCGACTCCACGTGGGCAAGGGCGCGAGGGGACCGGGAACAAACAGGCCCGGGGGCTCCTGCGCGGCCCACTATCGCTAAGTCCCCTCTTTCCCCCCTCCATCATAGGGGGTTGCAGCAGCTGCACTCCGGCCCTCCCGTCTCCAGGGGATTCCTCTTCCCGCTCCTCCAGAAATCCAGCCCCCTCGGACTCGGCGAGCACCGTCCCCGCTCTCCGCGGCCACACGGCCCCCACCCTCACCAGCTCGGACAGTCAAAGAGAGGGAGGCTCCCGCCGCCACCGGCAGAGTTCGCGTTCGCCGCCATCTTGCGACTGCCCCCATTCAGAGGGCGCGGGGCACGCTGGGAAGCGGGAAGACCCGGCGGTGGGGAGGGAGGAGGGAAGGGGGCGATCCCAGCATGCCCCGCACGGCGGAGGGAAGCGAGGCGGGCCGCGGCACGGCCGGAAAGGCGCGTCGGGGGCGGGGTCAGGAGAGCGCGCCGAAAAGCGCGGGAAAACGCCGAGTTCTTCCCGGCGGTGAGCGGACGGTTGTGACAGGGTCGGCCTGCCGCCATTTTGGCGGCGGCGAGCCAAGTTTGCTACTTTGCTACACGTTTACTCTCCTCTCCGTACTCGTAGGATCCCTACACCGTTGGCTGAGGAAGCTCGCGGGTTGAATACGTCTTGGTTGGTCTTGAATCATAGAGTTGGAAGGGACCTCCTGGGTCATCTAGTCCAGGGGTAGTCAACCTGTGGTCCTCCAGATGTCCATGGACTACAATTCCCATGAGCCCCTGCCAGCTGGTCCAACCCCTTGCACTATGCAGGGCGTTCACAGCCCTATCGCTCGTCCACTGTCACCTGCCACCCCCTTGGACTCCAAAGTCGTCGCGAAAGAGTTTAGGAGGGTTTTTGTCTCTTTCTAAGGTAGGGGTTTCTCCAAGGGGGCGGTGAGTTTATTATTTTGTTTGTTTTATTAGCTGGTCGTATAGGACAGCTGGCTGGCGGCAGTCGGGGGGCGGTGAGGAATTTGGGGCTGTAGAGGGCAGCGGTATGATTCTTCTTGCTGCAGCTGCGTTTTTCTAGCAAGAGAAGTTCCAAGGGGGCTTGCCATTGCCTGCCCCTGGGGCGTAGCTTCCTTGGTGGTCTGACAAGGGCCAGCCCTGCTTGGGTTCCTGAAGGAAATGACAGCTTCAGAAGGCAGGCTGCATGGGATCATGTTCCTGCTGAGCTCCTCTTCAGACTATCACCTCCCCAGGCCCCACTCCAGATCTCCAGGAATTTTTAAACTCAGGGTTGGCAACCCTTCTCCAAAAGTCTCTATCTTTGGGAGGCTGGGAAAGCCTTCTCCTGCTTGCAGGGGGGACCATGAGATCCTCTATTACTTTGTACTCTCTGTTTTTCTTTCTGTCTTTCTCCCCAGTGAGGACCCAAAGTGGCTTTAGAAATTACTTCTGCAAAGAACTTACATATTTTCCCTTGACTAAAAAGAAGTGTAGGCAATATGGTGTGTTTTGAATTTGCAGTAGACCCAGGAAAGTGGTGTCTGTTTGTATATATGTGCGTGGGGGGGCACTAGGGATGTGGCCTGAGAGCCAACGGGGCAGCAGCCTGGAAAAGTTTGGGAACCCCTGTTGCAAAGCATGTAATAACATTTAAATGGCATGATTCAAAATGCTCACACGTGAAAGCAGGATCCTTTAACAGAAGTGCAAGAAAAGGGAATTTCAGCTCTCGTCCGAAGCCTCTCAAGCAGGGATCTTGTGGCATATTAAAAAACACAAGCACATTAGCCTTTAAAATGACACAGGACTTGGTCATAGTCCTACTGTACACCCTACACCGCATTGGTCAGACCTCAGCTGGAGTACTGTGTGCAGAACTGTGTACAGTTCTGGAGGCCTCACTTCAAAAAGGGCGTGGCACAAATTGAGAGGGTTCAGAGGAGAGTGACGAGAATGATCTAGGCCCTGGGGACCAAGCCCTAAGAGGAAAGGCAGAGGGACTTCGGAAGGTTCAGCTTGGAGAAGAGGAGGTTGAGAAGGGACACACTTGCTTTTAAATATTTGAAAGGCTGTCATTTAGAGGAGGACAAGAAACTATTCCTGTTGGCAGTGGAAGATAGGACCTGCAGTAATGGCTTTAACCTATGTGTAGAACCCTATCTGCTAGATATCGGAAAATATTATTTCACAGTCAGTAGTTCTGCCATGGAATTGGCTGCCAAAGGAGGTGGTGAGCTCCCCCTCCTTGGCAGTCTTCAAGCAGCGGCTGGACAGATTATCCTGGATTCTTTAGCCCAGTTGTTCTCAAGCTTGGGGTCCCAACCCCAATTGGGACCTGGACCCTTCCCCGGGGTCTCCAGATTGGAGGCCGGTGAAAGTGGGCAGCAGCGGGAGGTGGTGGGGGAGTGGTGCTGCTGGCCCAGCACAATACGTCCCGTCTGCCTGCACCGCACTGCCACCAACCCTTTCCCTTGGGCTGGCCTCTCCAGAGGCTCCTCTGGGTGCTGCGGCTTCTCCCTTGCCTGCCCCGCCCTCACTGCCCACCTGCTGGATGCCCCCCATGGCTGCTCCAACGAGCGCCCTGTCGCTCTGAAGCAGCCGGAAAGTGGTGGGCGGCAGCAGAGGAGACATGGCCTCCTCCACTCTGCCCCGACTGTTTTGCGCCTGCACATGCACATGAATGCGCGTACGAACTGACATGGCTGTCAGCGGGGTCGCCAAGACGGAGGGTTGAGAACCGCTGCTTTAGGCTGATCCTGCATTGAGCAGGGTGGTGGACTGGATGGCATGTATGGCCCCTTCCAACTCTGTGATTCTATGATTCTATCAAGCAAGTGGCCCAATCTGCACACAACGTTTCTACCTTACAAGCTACACCCTTTTGGAAGTTATTATCTCTGTAACACTTATGAAGCTATATATAAGCATTTAATTCTCACTTCTCCTGTCCCCTAGCTTAATTTGAACAAGCTCAAGAAAAAGACAGCTTCTCACATACTTTTAAAAATGTTTATTGATAAATTAAATCAAAGGAATGATGGGAGTCATAGTGCAAAGAAAAATGTGCAACTGAGGGTATTCTCCCACACAGACTTTCACAGTTTAGTAATTTATATAAGGGAAAACAGGGACAAATGTGAATGAGCATCAATAGAAGGAAGTTGCAGGTTCTGGAATTAAAGGACTTCAACAACCTGTGCGTCTCTTTTTTGCTGGTTACTTTGAGAAGTAGGACTGGACTGAAAGTGCTCTGCTTACCAATTCCTCCAGTGCATCAGTTCAGTCAGACTCCTACACCCCTGTGAGAAAATAAGTGTTGTCATATAATGTAATGTCAGAAGCTTTCTGTTTCAAAGACTATTATTTGGTTGTAAACTACAAAATGCATAACCCACCACCTTTCTATGTCACCTGTTAAAGTCATTATAGACTCAGTGCTTTGTTTCCTACCTGCAATAGTATTCGTTTTGAGATAATCTGAAGTCACTTTGATGAAATATTTCTATTGTGCGTGCTAGAGGCATACACAAGAGACCAAACGAGAGTGACTCTACAGTCCCACTACAAATATGGCACAGGGAGAAAAATCAGCTACGAAATACATTCTTGGCCTCAAGCTCAGGTGGCCTAAATGTTCTCCACTGTATCATTTAAAAGAATGAGGACTGCCTTTTCCCCTGGCAATTTAAAAGCCAAGGGCTACACAAACAATAGTATGCTTCATTTTGCAGGTCACGCGAGGTTAGTCTTTCCTCACTTTCCCCCAGTACCATCTCATGTTTCTGAAACATGGTCATGTCTCAAAAACAGTCAGCAATGGGACAGAGGTGCTACCCTTTGAAAGAATCCCACCTGTATGTGTATACCTGAAGTGGCTGTCTGCACTGTGTCTAATTAATCATGAGAGACTTATAATTGCTGGGTAAGTGAAAGTTTGTCCTTGTTGGAGTAGTGCATATGCAAATCACTTAAAAGGAGAATAAAGTTTAAAAAAATTATACCTGCACATGTCAGTTAAATAAGGTCATAGACTCTTCATTGGGACTGCATTAGTATATATAGTACAGAAAACAAAAAAAACCCACAAGATCATCAGGTACATAAAATAGTTATACACAAACTGATAAATACTGTTGTCCGAGTTCACCGAGTCCAAGAACTATGTATCTTCATGTTAGTTTCTATATAGAATAACTAGAGGAAAACTGGTTTGTGCTCCTTCGTATCTAGATCACTTCGTTTCACAGGCTTGTCTACTTATTTTTCCTCCCAGTACTGGGGGGAAAATACCCAACAATGTTGCAATTAATCCAATTCTACTTGGGAATTTCATTTTGTTGCCTGCCAAATGACAATGACCAGGATTAGGACAACCACGACAAGGCCAACAATCAGGATGCAGATCTTCTTACGAGATTTTTTCTATTAAGAAGAGAAAAACAAAAACAAAAGTCATTTGTGCCAAAAGAAGGTTCTGTTATTAAAACTTCCACAGTAGGTTGAACTATACATGGGTTGGATAAAGTGAAAACATTTTACCCCTCTCCCATAATACTAGAGACTTGAAGGCCCCCAATGAAGTCGATGGACAACAGACTCAGGGCAGAGAAAAAGTATTTCTTTACTCGGTAATTAAATTGTGGAATTCACTGCCAGCGGACACAGCAAAGGTGGCTTTAAAAGGGGATTAGATTTACAGAGGAGGCATTCGTCAAAAGCTACCAAACACAGTGACTGAAGGATATGTCCACAGTCTGAGGCAGTAATTTTCTGAATACCAGTGTAAGGAAGGCAACATGTGTTAACCCTCCAGAGCAACTGGTTGGCCATTTTTTGAAACAAGATGCTAAACCAGATAGACCACTAGTCTGATCCAACAAGGTACCTCTTGTGTTGTTACATTGGAACTCTGAATGAGTAGCTATATCTAGTTCCACCCTGATAGGATTTGTTCATCTTTAATTCAAGGGAGTTTCTGCCAATAAACTTCCAACATATCAGGGTACAATAACTGTAATGTTACTATACCTCCAACCTGCGGGTAGACTATTTCAGGGCTTCTCATATGCTTGAAAGGGCAGAGGTCAGACAAAAAAAGAAATATGTTGGTGAGAGCCCCTATAGAAACACTAAGGGGCAGCCCATTTAAAGAGGATTCCCAAACACTATAATGGCAATGTCAAGCAATGCTCAGATTATTGGGGGGGGGAAGTAATCCTTAATGAATCCACTAGCCTTGACTTCCTCCAGTTGTAGTCCATTTCACTAGTTCTCAAATGGTCACACCCCTTAAGATCTTACAGGATATTGTGACAAATTACCTCTATGGTTCTGTGACAAATTGTCAACTAGGTTTATAAAAGGCACGTGCAGTTCACAATGTAGGAAAAGGCGTTTGGAAATCTTAGCCACTTTCAGTTCACACAAAAGTTTCACAGTGCTTTTTTGGAGGAGAACAGCAAATGTCTACTCTCATTATTCTCCCTTCCCTTCTTTTCAAGCAGCAGCGCAATTATTTTGGCTGTGGGGTCGACTGGGTAGGCGGGAGGTCACGCAAACATTACCTGATAATATGAAGCCCTCTGTAGCTGTTCATTCGCGTTTTCCACATGTACCTCTGCATTTTCTATACTCGATTCTATGCTGTCTATAGGGGAGAAACACACTCAGAAAGCTAGACCACAAAGATTTACCCCAGATTAACCTGCATAATACATAATACATAAGACTTTATTGTTTCCAGCCATAGGCCATTACAATGCGATCAATATCATATCAGTTGATATAAAAACAGTAAAAGAATTAGAACAATATATGCGGTAGTCCATAGATAATAAAAGACAATAAGAATTCAAGTTTCTAGCTCTCTGGCGGCATAAATTTGGCTCGAATTTTCCTTGCTGCTAATGCAAATTAACCTGCATGGTCAAACTCAATGGAATGTTCAGAAAGATGCAAACTTAATCTTTTGTGTTGATAGTTACAGGTGGGTAGCAGTAGAAGTTGGTCTGCAGTAGAAGAGCAAGATTCAAGTCTAACAGCACTTTGGAGGCCAACAGGTTTTCCAGGGTACAAGCTTTCAAGAGTCAAAGCTTCTCTTCATCAGATATCTGAGAAAGGGAGCTTTGACTCTGAAAAGCTTTCACTCTGGAAATCTTTGTTGGTCTCCAATGTGCTACTTGGACTCTAATCTAGATAATCTCTGGTGGCTTTGTGAAAGAGCAAAACGGAAGCTTTCTTGCTTCTCCTGGGGCACCCGCAATATGATTATTCGCTCCATTCACAAGGTTAGGTTGAGAGGGTGTGACTGGCCCAAGGTCACCTGGCAAATTTCTGTTTTAGAGTGGGAGTTTTGAATTTGGGAGTGGGAATTTTGAATTCTAACCACTGTGCCACTCTGGATACTGTAATTCAGTGATGAAAGAACCACCACTTTTTCAAAGCAATACTCCCTCAACCAGGTCCTAGCCTGCACCTGGTAGAATGAGCTCCCAGAAGAGCTGTAGGCCCTTTGGGAGGTTGCTTAGTTCAGAGGGGCCTACAAGATGGAGCTCTTCCAGGCGTTTGGTTGGGACCAATGAACCGTAGAGCAACATCAAGCTGGCCCCCTTCTGCAAGATCCTGTCCCCCGGAGTGGGAGAAGCACTGAAGGCAAAGCTCACAGAAATACATTTTAACCTTTTAACTGTTTTAACTGTGTCAATTTGGTACTGTGTCAATTTTCTTTATCATACCATGTTGTAAACCATCCCAAGCCAGCTGCTGGAAGGTGTTATACAAATTAAGCAAATAAAATGCAGTATGACATATTTTTGTGACAGCTCTGAATCCTGTTGAGTCTACTCTCGAGTTCTGTAACCAGAACACTGGAAATGAAGAGCTTCTTTTGAAGGCAAAAACATTAGCTGGAATCTCACTTACCGATCATGTCTCCTTGATCATGGATCATCATAGCCAAATCTTTAAATATCTGGTTCACGTCCAGGATATCTGCCTGGAAAAAGGAGGAAAACAATTAAGATTTATTGTATTTCTCCCCTGACTGATAGAGTGTTTAAGAATTTTTAACTGGCGGTTCTTAACATGTCTTATCAGAAACGTAACCCCTTGGCACAGTATGCAATATTGTGGGACGATGGCAGGGGGTCACACAGGATTGGTAGTAGCCCAGGTGATCCTCTACACCTGTCACACATGGATATTTCCTTATTGGCTCATGACGGTCAGTATTGTCTACTTAGACTGGCAGTGGCTCTTCAGCGTTTCAGATAAAGATCTTTCACATCTCCTACTTCCTGGTCTTTTTAAACTTGAGATGCGGGGACTGAACTGGGACCTTCTGCATGCCAAGCAGCTGCTCTCCTACTCTTCTATGGTCAGGTAGCATGCATTCAGCTAAGGCTCTAAGGTCCTCACCTCTAATTGCCTGATGGCCGTTTCTCTCTCCTTAATTAGTTCAAGGTCTTGTTCTGTTATCGCCTCCTCTTCTTGAGACTGCATCTGATTCCATTCTTCATTGCTTTGGACAAAGGATACATAGGACACATAGTTTGCTCCTTCAACTATAGCTCTACTTTTTCTTTACTGTAATTTTTTTTTGTCAAGACTACGGTACAAAATATCACTCAGATCCAGCCTGATATTTTTCAACATAGGCATGTCAGTTTCACAAGCACAGGATTTCCTCTACAAAAAAGAAATTCCTGTCAATAATAAGAGATCCTCAGAACTTATTTGGAGCTCCCTTTTAAAAAACATCCCCTTTTAGATATATACTTATCCTGTGTATTTACCCTTGAGTGCCTGATTGGCATGAAGGGAGAAAGATGAGCAGATTGTCAACAAACTGCACCTGGCTCCATCTAAATGCTATATTTGGCTGCCTTTTGTCCTGTCACTTGAAAATTCCCATGTCCAGATGCCTGCTCCTTGACTTCCACTTGCTATCCAGAAAATACTGGAAGGGATTTTCCTGTGATGTCTCTATAGTGCCCGTGTCATCCGTGCATCCAGTTTTCCAAGACTGTGGACAGCCTCCTGGATTATGGATGGCAGCAAGGTGACCCAAAACGCGTGTGCACCTTACATTAAACAGACATCACCTACACTCCCTGCACGGTAACAATTCCATCTTCAAAAGTTTTACACATTTCAAGACACTGTGGAAAGAGATCAGAAGCCAGAAACAGCATTCACGCCCAAGTGGGATGGTCTTGTTCTAAATCATGTCAAAACCCCAAGTGTCACAAGAACTAGTTGTGAATGCAACCATCTTATTATCCCCCACCCACATTTTCAAGACACGACCCATGGTGATGGCTTTTCCATTTCAGAAGTCAGAGGTGAAAAGAGTGAACCTTCAAGCTGCAGAAGTTACCTGTCAAATGAAACCAACTGCTCATCCTTGTTCCTCTCCTCTGCCTGGAAAACATAATTTGGCTATCATCAGAAACAGCGAGAAAGCAGGGATTCTTATTCTAGGTTGAAAGGTGTGCAGTAGCAAGCAGGTCCTTGCAGGGCCCAGCACACAGTTCTAGAAGCCCTGTAGATTTTTCAGGAAGAGAAATCCTAAGTTATGGCTCCAGGGAACTGGACTAGATCAAGAAACATGCATAAAGTTGCCTTGTTTTGAAGCATACCCTTGATTGTCCATGATTGTCCATACTGTCTACTCAGACTCTCAGCGGCTCTCCAAAGAGACGGTCTCTAATACAAAGCAGAATCACTCCCTTTTTCCACCCTAGTACTGACATAATCTAGAGCAGTGGTTCTCAACCTGGGGGTTTGGACCCCTTTGGGGGTTGAACGACCCTTTCACAGGGATCGCAGCAGGGCAAGCAGCTTGGCTGGGTGGGGGGGCCATCCGCACAACAGCCTTGTGGGGTAGATATAGAGCATTCGCCTATCTGGAGCAGTGAAATAGCGAGATTGGCATGGTGGGACAAGAGGCAATATTTTGGAGCCTCTATTACTGTTGCTCAGGAAAATCCAAGGCAGAACTGAACGGAGAAACCCCGTGAAAAAAAAAAAACAATTTATATCCAATCATGAACAATGGATCTTCACGCCATTGGTCAGTTTCGGTTTAATTTCTGTGAAAGAACCCTTGCATAATTTTATGGTTGGGGTTCACTACAACAGGAGGAACTGTATTAAAGGGTCAAGGCATTAGGAAGGTTGAGAACCACTGATCTAGAATCTAGACCACTGTGGACCACAAGCAGAAAAATCCTGCAAATGGAGTATGTTTTTCTCTACATGAAATACACTGGAAAATGTAGGAAAGGTTTAGCTAAAGACTTACAGAGAGACGGGAGCCGGCCCTTGCTCGGGCAACAGCTTCTTTCTCTTTCTCAGACACTCTTCTCTGCACCTCTTGGAAGTTATTTAGGGCAGCGGAGAAGTCACTCATTAAACGCTCCTTCTGAAGTTTCTGCTGGCGCTGCAAGACAGAATGAAGACAGTGGCTTTATGTGGAGCATTCCACAATTTTCAAAAATTATCTTTTCTAATCTTTACACTTCATATTTGTAACTGTAACCCATGATATCAGTTTAAATCCCTCCCAAGCCATTTAGTGAACATGTCTATAACCCCCTTTATAGTCATGGACCGTAATATAGTCACCAAGTCCCAAGAGGTGTGTTATCATAACACTCTTATTCCGCCATTCTCCTACAGTGTCCCATTTGGGCCAAACTGATACAAATGAGTGAGATATACAAGGGTGCAAAGGGTGTTCCTTAAGCTAGGGATGGAGTGAGAGGGCAGGAATGACAACATAGTGCCCCACCCTGGTCCATTCTGGCAGCAGCATGATCCATATACAAAAGACTCCACATTCAGATCAGCACCAGTCACTGTCCTGAGCTCTCATGCTATACTCTTATCTTCCCAATCACCTTGAAAGAACTCCTTTCTCCCAGATCAAGAAGCAACCTAGGTTGATGAAGTCCTTTGGTTCATCATCCACAGATTCTTCAGTCCATATTTCTGGGTCTCTATTACTCTTGCTCAGGAAATTCCAAGGATGAAATGAAGCTGACCAGAAAAGACTAAATTATTTATTAAAATACCTATAGTCCACCTCTCCTCTGTGCTCAAGGTGGTTCCAATTTCCCCCCCTCTTTTTAGAATGAGGTAAGTTTAATGGCTTGGGGCATTTCCCACCCCCCCTCAACAAATATAATGTCATTGTTAATTGATGCAGGAGTGTGGGAAGTCTGCAAGAGGTTGTGTGTGTGTGCAAGAGACTAGTGACTGGATTCAGACCTGTTTAATTTCAACAAGGTTATTGCACCATGTGCTTCCATCTGGGAGAATAACAAAGCTTGCTCTTACTGCCAGACTAGAAGCAGACCCAGTCTGGGGAGATACCAGTCTACATTAAGGGGCATAGCAGGGACTATGCTTCCTTTTCATGAGGTGGCCAAAGTATTTGAGTTTCATCTTCAGGATCTGGCCTTCTAAGGAGCAGTCCGGGCTGATCTCCTCTAGGACTGACCGGTTTGTTCGCCTTGCAGTCCAAGGGACTCGCAAGAGTCTTCTCCAGCACCAGAGTTCAAAAGCCTCAATTCTTTGACACTCGGCTTTCCTTATGGTCCAACTTTCACAGACATACATTGCAACTGGGAAGACTAGACACACTTTTGTTGGCAGGGTGATGTTTCTGCTTTTTAGGATGCTGTCTAGATTTGCCATAGCTTTCCTCCTCAGTAGCAAGCGTCCCCAGGACTCCCTGGAGAAGAGCCTAATGCTGGGAGCGATTGAGGGCAAAAGAAGAAGGGGACAACAGAGAACGAGGTGGCTGGGTGGAGTAAATGAAGCAGTCGGTGCAAACTTAAATGGACTCCGGGGAATGGTAGAGGACAGGAAGGCCTGGAGGATCATTGTCCATGGGGTCGCGATGGGTCGGACACGACTTCACACCTAACAACAAAAACAAGGGACTATGCTGAGTGCTGGGAGGTAGGAAGCTTGGATGAGGTTTGCTGTTGGAGCTTGGAACAGAGATTTTTCTTCTTTGTTTCATGCCCAAAGAAGCACTGAAAGATTCATCAGTCATATGTTGTTTCCTCATTTACAACAGTAAAGATGGGCTATAATTAACTCTCTCCCTTCAGAGTACCAAGGAAAGAGGAAGGGCAGGAGAGAGATGTGATCAACAGTCAAATTCAACCCATGACCAAAAAAACAGCCAAACTCCCCTCTCCGCTCATATACAGGGCCAGCCCATGAATTTGGGGGCATTCCAGGCAAGTGCCTATGTCTGCCCAGTGTCAAAACATCAAAGCATTTACACAGATGCAGCAGGACTCCCAATTCTAAGCACACCTCATTCACACCTTGCCATTTCTGGATATTCTATACTGCCATCCACTAAATGAGTTTCATGGTCTTCTCAGATGTTTGCAAGCAACACAAATGGTATTGAGACAAAGACAGTTTATCTTCTGGTACACATATAATATCCTAGCAAAAAGACTGACAGACCTGTTCCAGTGAAGATAAGGGGAGTGGCAGGGAGCCCAGCTCCTTCAGGTACTCATTGGTCTCCTTCGCAAGCCGGTTTGCGGTGTGCTGCAACTGTTGCCTGTGAACAAAACACACACATTATCTGCTGAATACACAAGAAGCTTCTTTATACTGAATCAGACTATCGGTCCACTGATGTCAACGTTGCCTACTCAGACTGGCCGTGGGTCTCCAGGGTCTCAGGCAGAGATCTTTCCCATCACCTGCTGCCTAGTCCTTTGAACTAGAGATGCCAGGGATTGAACCCAAGACCTTCTGCATGCAAAGCATAATCTCTTCCACTGAGCCACAGCCCTTTACTGCTTTGATTTCCAGGCTGTCCTGCCAGAAAACTGAAAGCAAACAAGAATGATGTAAAAGGCCAATAACATTTTTTTCCCTTCTGGTTTCTGTGGCACATTATGATGTCCATGTGAACGCTGTTTTGCAGGCCCCAATAATATCTCATCCTTAGGAATGATCGAGGGGAACAAGAAGATACGAATGTGCTTTAACAGATCTTTACAGGTATTATCCCATCACTTTTTTTGGTTAGTGGGTTTAATTCTTCTCACACTGTCCCCCATCCCCCTGACTGCTATTGGCTCCATGGAAGACGGAGAAGTGACCCTGCAGAGCTGCTGCCAGGCTGAGTAGACAGTACTGATCCTGATGGACCAATGGTCCATATAAGGTAGCTTCACATGCAGGGGAAGGTCTGTGGCTCAGGGGAAGAGCCTCTGTGTTGCATGGACAAGGTCCCAGGTTCAATTCCTGGGATCTCCAGTTCAAAGGACCAGCGAGGAGGTGATGTGAGGCTCCCTACCTGAGATCTTGGACGGCCGCTGTCAATCTGAGTAGACAACACTGCCCCTGAGGCCTGATTCAGCCTAAGGCAGTGTTGCGTGTGGGTACATGTGTGACATAAGTTTGCCCACAAGGCAAACAGTCCCAGGAAACTGTATTTAAATCAAGAAAATGGTATATAGGAGAAGGGCTAAATCCTCCTCTAACACAATGCTTGTCTTCTTTCATTCACGCCTTAAACCACAGACCCCTTGCACTAGAATCATGACATGTCAAATTAACTAATCTGACTTTATAATCAGATGTCCTTAAGGACTACTCAGGTGGTACTTACAAGTTTTCCTGAAGCTTGCTGGAATCCTGCTTAGTTCCCAGTTGGCTCATCAAATTCTTTATCTGAGAAGCTGCAAGGGCAGAATTGGAGACATGTTACTGCTGTCCTCCGAGCAAAATAGCCCTGACCATGAAAATGAGGCTTGACTCTCACAGCCTGATCCTAAGCACGCTGGCTCCATTGGGATGTCCGGACTATATTTGATTTTACAAAATATATCCTCTGCCCTCATAAGGTGGCTACATTTATCTTGTTAGGACATTTTTATCCTACTTTTCCTCCAAGCAGCTCATGATTTTTCCCTTTCTCTAGTATATTGTCTATAGCAGGAGTGTGCAAACTGTGGCCCTCCAGATGTCCATGGACTACAAGTCCCATGAGCCCCTGCCAGTATTTGCTCATGGAACTTGTAGTCCATGGACATCTGGAGGGCCACAGTTTGCCCACCCCTGGTCTATGGGATAGGGCCTGAAGTTCACAATGAATTGAGATTGGAACCCACATCTTCCCTTTGGCTGCCTACTCCATAGTGGCTCTAGGCCAGTGTCATCAGAGGATAATACTATCATACAGATACTTCTACTGTTGTGTTTGCCGATCTGCCGAGGACTGAGCTTGAGGTCCAAGACAAATTTGGCAATATAATTAACTAATGTGCTGCTAGATTCTGTCCATGGGCTTAAATCTAAAACTGATCAATAGCGTGCACTGGCAGAAAGACCCATTGTTCATGATTCATGATTGTATATAAGTTGGGGGTTCTTAGGGGTTCTTTGTCTCTTGTACCACCATGCTGAGATCCTAATAAAGAGCTGATTGAACTCCCAGTGGAGTTCCTCCAAACCAACAGATTTAACATCCACAATGGAAATGTTCTCATGCAACACAAAGATATGTTTCAATGAACTGGTAGAGATTTATCAGCAAGCCCACACATCATGGCAACCTATTGCTATGATTGGTTGTTTTTCAGTAATTTTGTTCTACACCATGGAAATCACCATACTTTGTATCTACAGTCAGAGAGGAGAAAACGTAGAACATCACACAGGTTTATGCTTGTATTTTGGCTCCTAGTTTTAATACGTGTTTCATTGGTTAGAGATTAGACATATTCACAGATGATTGGTCCATGAATGTCTACTGGCCATGATGACTACAGAAAACCTCTACATCTCAAGGCACTCTCAGAAAACCGAAGCTAGGAGGCAACACTAGGGAGGGGGGCCCTCCAAAGCAACTGGTACAAAGCAGGATGCAGGATTAGACAGACCAATGGTCTGATCCAGCAGGGTGCCTATAATGTTCTACACAATAATCAGCTATTTGAAAGGCAGAAAGGAGAGGGACGAAGGACTGGAACAGAATTGCTGCACCATCCACCTTTGAAAACTTCAAATTCAGGCATATATATGGCTCGAGGACATTGAGTCATCAACTGCTGTCAGAATGCAATAAGTGTTCTGGGCAATAAGCAAATTGTTCACAAGCAGCTCCCTGACTGGCATTACTTGACTTGCCTTAACTTGGGATTCCATGAAGAATCTTGCCTGCAGTGGCTCTGTGCCTGACTGTGCATTAAAACATCCCCAGGGAGAACTGAAGTGACGACACACGCCAGCAACGGCTCACTCGACAGCAGACACATAAAAGACACTGGCCTGCTCACCTGTGGCAAGTACCAATCACCCCTGGGTGACCAGAGAGAGATGCTTGTTTCTCTCCCCCCCCCCCCCGCCCCTCCGGCCCAATGAAAATGTGTTGGAGACAAAGGTGTCCCGCTCAGGGAACAGCACTCTTGGAAACTATAGGGTCAGATGGGCTAGTAAGTGGTTTTATAGGCCAGCAACCCTGACTGCAATGCTGCCTTCAGAAATGCAGGTAAAACCCAATGCATACCTGAAAGAGTTAAAGATACAGCCAGAAAAACCAAAATCAAAAGCCAGCACAGTGTGACCGTTGGGGTGTCCTATCATGGTAGGGGAGACCTGTCTTCAAATCCTCCTGTGTCATAAAGCTTAACTGGTAATTCTGGAGTCTCTCCAGCTTAATATACATCAAAGTTGGGAGGGAGAAAACCAGAAGAGAATGGAACCAGGAAGAGCAGGGTAAAGACATGTGACAGACAGAGAGCTATTTTAACTCCCAAAATAAATTGAATCCATTTCACAACTTTTTTCATCATCTTTCACACTAGATGATCTTTCACACCAGCTGGGGGAGCTTGGTCTGTTTAGCCTCAAGAGGAGACGACTGAGAGGGGATCTGATAACCATCTTCAAGTATTTAAAAGGCTGCCATATCGAGGATGGAGCAGAGTTGTTCTCTCTTGCCCCAGAGAGAGAGACCAGAATGAAATTAATTCAAAAGAAATTTCGTCTAAACATCCAGAAGAAGTTCCTGACTGTTTCTCAGTGGAACAGGCTTCCTCAGGAGGTGGTGGGTTTTCCATCTTTGGAGATTTTTAAGAAGAGGCTGGATAACCATCTGACGGAGAGGCTGTTTCTGTGAATGCTCAAGGGGGTGGCAGGTGACAGTGGATAAGCGATAGGGTTGTGAGTGTCCTGCGTAGTACAGGGGGTTGGACTAGATGACCCAGGAGGTCCCTTCCAACTCTTATTCTATGATTCTATGTATCTACCTGTTGTTCTGAGCATCATTTATCTATATGGATATAGGCTATTCAAAGCAAAATGGATCAGATTTATTTTGGTGGGTCATTTCAGATTCTGTGAGATGGGTTACAAGATACAGGTATCGATAAGAAAAAAAAAAGGGGGGGGGAACACCACTGAGTTGATAAGATTCAGAAACACAATGGACTCCAGTATGTTGAAGCTGGATCCATTTTGATTAGCTACATTATGTGCCCTACAGGTGTTTAAAGAAGAAGGCTACAATTCAAACAGAAAGCCTTCTCCCTTTTGGAGAATTCGCTTCCCCAAAAACATACCTTACAGTTTCTTTCTTAAGGGCAGTTTTTAACATGCTGCTTGTATAAAAGGCAAAACTTGTTGGGGGAGGGGAATAGCTAGTTTCTGTGCCACCACCATGCATTAGAAATAGAAAAGACTACAGAATTTGTGACAGGACATGAGCTTTTTTGAGTCACTCTTCACTTCGTTGGCTCTCCTTAGTTATTAGAACAAGAGTTGGTTCTTATATGCCACTTTTTTCTACCTGAAGGAGTCTCAAAGCGGCTTGCAGTCACCTTCCCTTTCCCCACAACAGACACCCTGTGAGGGAGGTGAGGCTGAGAGAGCCCTGATATTACACCTCAGTGAGAACAAATTTATCAGTGCTATGGCAAGACCAGCTGGCTGCATGTGGGGGAACGTGGAGTCAAACCCGGCTCACCAGATTAGAAGTCGGCGCTCCTAACCACTACACCAAGCTGGCTCTGTGGAAGATCATTTAAATTTGCAGCTGCTATAATTTGTGTTGTGGAATAGTGGAAGGAAGGGCTCAAGACGTATTCCTCTCTTGGCTAGCATTTGCATCTGCTGGATACAGCAGCAGTTGCAGAGATAAGAGACCTGTAAGGAATACCTGCAAGGAATAACTGTCTAAGCAAGACTAAAAGTTTTTCAAAGGCTTTGAAGGTTGTCACGTTGCTTACAATGGCCCTGTAGACATCTTTGCTGTGAAAAGCAACACGAGCCAAGATTGGCAAAGCTCTGCCAGAGCAAGCAGAAGCTTTTATTGCCAGACTTAGAGGAAATGGCTGCCCTTTCTAAGAGGGTGGGAGGGAGAACAAATCTTACCATGTCTATGAGGGAAAAAAGCCCATATGTCTTGGCCCTGCTTGCTTCTTCTGAAAACTGCTTTCTTCTAGTTCCTGAGTCCCCAACATGGTGTCCATGGGCACTATGGTGCCCACCCACCCCTCTTGCTCTGCAAGGTTTTTGCTTGGCCCTTAGGTATTTGATTTGCTATGAGGATTTTTACATGCATTGCTTTGACAGAAGCTGCCACCACAGCCCAAGGATCTTCTCTGTGTGACTGGAGTTAATCTGTGGCAATCACTTTGTGGCAGGCTCTGCCTCCTGCAGCAGCCATTTTGAAGTAGCCATTTTGTGGCTAAGCCCACCGTGCCATGTCAAAATTCCAAGGGTGCCCACAGGCTCTTAAAGGTTGGGGACCTCATTCTAGCTGCTCTAAAACATCAACATATATTGTTCAGTTGCTTTGGATGGAGGTGGATTGCATTACTTTCATTGCCTCTAGAACCATTCCCCAACAGAGTAGCCTTCAGTACTAAGGTTTTTGAAGAACAGCCTGGTTTTCTCAGCTGCTCATCTACCATGTCTGATTGACAATACTTTACCCACTAGTTTTTTCTTGCCCAGGAATTACATTACCTAGAGGCAGAACAAGAGGGCAGAAACAGAGTGTCGCTTTGTGACTCTTTGAGAAGGTAAGAAGAACTCTACTGGATCAGACCAGTGGTCCATCTAATCCAGCATTCTTTTTCACACTGTGGCCAATCAGTTCCTCTGGAGGCCCAACAAACAGGGCATAGAGGTAGAGTTGCCTGCGCTAGGCTGGGAAATACTTTGACATTTTGGGGTGGAGTCAGAGAGGGGAGGGGTTTGGGTAGGGGTATAGTGTCAAAGAGTCCACCTTCCAAGACATCCATTTCTCCGGGTCAGCCTTCTTCACACCTTGAGAAACCCCAGAAGTGGTGTGATTGTGCAGAATAGGGTTGGGAAGCATAGTTATGTACATGCCCACCTGGGGTCCCTCCCCTTCCCACCCCCTTCAGTCCAATCAGTGGCCATTTTGGGAGAGGAGGGGCTAGGTCACCATGCCTGTATATGGTCATATCACCCATGAATGCTTAATAAATATATATATGTAATTCTCCCCACCTCTTTGGGAAACCCTTCCAGGGCCATAAAGGAATCCCAGGGTTTCATAAACCCTGGTTGAGAAAGCCTACTCCAGGTGAAGTGATCTCTATCGCGTGGAGATCAGCTATCAAACCTTATTTACTCGTTATCTACCTTTCTTGCTAAGATTCAAGGCAGAGGGCAAAGTATAAAAAATAGTGTAAAAAGAAAATAGTATAAAACATACAACAACAATGTAACAAGAAATACGATTGCTAGTTCTGGGACTCAAGGCTGAATACAAAGTATAAAAAACACTGAATGAAAAACCATTTAAAACATACAACAAACAATGAAACAACTTGTGGTTGTCAGTTCTGGAGCCTAGGAAAGGGTGGGTAAGTCAACAAGGTGTAACCATAGAGTCCACACTCCAAAGCAGCCATTTTCTCCAAGGGCTGTGATTGATGTCATCTGGAGCTCACTTGTAATTCCAGGTCTCCGGGCTCCACCTGGAGGTTGCCAATTCTACTTTAGACTGTGTAGCACAAACACATAAACAGTGCAACAAACGACAAGGCTATTCTCTTTGTTTCACATTGTTCTAAGTTGTCAGCAGTAGTAAACTAAGAAAGTTACAAGTTGCAACTGGGCAATGGGAAATTGGAAGCTGAGTGTAGACCAGCCTCCCTCAACTTTTTTTTACTTTTCGAGAAACCTCAAAAGTTGCGTGATCATGCAGCATATGGTTGGGCAGCATAGCTGTGGACCCACTCACCCAGGGCCCTTCCCTTTCCCATCCCCTCCAGGCCCATCACTGGCCAATTTTGGGGAGGGGGTGCAGGTTGACATGACTGTAAATGGTCATATTACCCAATAAACTAACAATTTTAAAATATATATATAAAAAATTAGCTAACTCTCACCCATTCAAGAAACCTTTCCAGGGCCATCAAGAAACCCCAGGATTTCATGAAACCCTGGTTGAGCAAGCCTGGCATAGACCTACTTTCCTTAACTTTATAAACAGCCCTTCACAAGGTCTGTTAAATGTTCACTGCAGAAACAGCCAGTCGGGTATTAAGACTAGCTTGTTATGGAATCTCTCCCAAAAGCTCAGAACCTTTACTAGGCTTTTTTAAAAAATCACAATTCTACAAGTCACAGTTCTGCAAGACCAAATTCTGAACAAATTAAATCATTTGCATGGAATTATTTATTTTGTATGATGATTTGATTCAGCTTCTGGAAGTCCTCCTTAGTCTCTTCGCTGATGCTTAAGATTTTGCTGGGCGTTGCTTTCATCTTTTCAAAGCTATCTCAACAGCCATACGGCTGGGCAAAGAGGATTACAAATGAATGCTTGCCTGTGTTAAGGATCCTCTCCATGCACCCAGGGAGGAAACCCTTTGACATTGGGAAGACAGAATTCCTTTATTTACCTTAGCCCTTGAAGATAAGCTACATTATATTTTTGTACTTTTTCAAAGGCAGAAGTACTTTCTGGGGAAGGAAACAAGGAGGAGTAAAAGTCTGTGCTAGAATCAAGGCACTAAAGAACACATTTCCTCCATGAAAAGCACTTCTATGAACATAAGAGAAACTGTGTCGCATCAGGGCTGTGGCCTATGAAGTCCCACACTTTATTTATTTATCATACTTCTATTTTATTTATTTATTTATCATACTTCATACAGTGTTCCATCTACACATTGAGGCTAATAACCACTGATAGACTTCTGCTCCATGTGTTTATCCAATCTCCTCTTGAAGCAGTTTACTCTTGTAGCTGCCACCACTTCCTACGGCAGTGAATTCGACATGTTCATTACTCTTTGTGTGGGGAAGTGTTTTATTTTATCTGTTCTAAGCCTTCTGCTCATAAATTTCATTGAGTGCCCACAAGTTCATGTATTGTGAAAAAGTGAGGGAAAACAACTTCTTTCTTTACCTTCTCTATCCCTTGCATAATTCTGTAAACTTCTGTCATGTTCACAAAAGGCCACAAGTCTAATCAATGGCAGACGTAGAGCCTTCTCTGTGAGAACTCTCCCAATTGAATTCCTTATCTCACAAGTTTCAATTGGCTACATCCGTTTTACATTTTTGGAGGGAAGATGGCATGTACAGCCCAATCTCATCAGTTCTCAGATGCTAAGCAGGATTGATACTTGGATAGGACACCATCAAGGAAAGTAATGGCCAACCACCTCTGCTATTCACTTGCCTTGAAAGCTCCTTGGCAGGATTGCCATAAGTCAGCTGTGACTGGACAGCACTTACTTATGTATTTAAAATTTGACAAAGCAAATTTTTGTATTCCACAAGCCAGATAACACTGAACATTTTTGTAGGCGGAAGCGGTACGCTGGAATAACAGTTTATTAGTCAAGCCACGAGATTCCCATTTAATTTTGGCTACACCAGTCTCTCCTCTGCTTGTATAAATGCCATTAGCGGTCTCTGCTAATTTAACAAACTGCACTGCAACAGATATCGCACACCCCACATTTTACTATTTTCGCTGTGAGCTTCTGAAGCAAATTGATAGTGTCAACCGTTCCGGCAGCAAGTTGTAAACGAGGCCCGGCCACAATCCTATGTGCCCTTACTTGGAAGTAAATCCCACTGGATTGGCAAGGACGGTCCAACCATGACAGCAGGAAGAACCAACGATGGCTGAACAAAACACACGCATGCAGAGTAAAAAGAGAGATTACGTGCTATTACTCCCACCCGCCCACACCTTCCCTTGACACGGAAGTGTCTTCAGACAAAGCAGGCCGTGTGAATGGGCACCCAAACTATGAATAACCAGGGATCAGTGGGGAGAGGGGGTGGGATGCACAAGGGGGCAGTGTCGGGGGTGAGGCTCCCATTGGGGCCGGGGCGGGGCGGCGCTGTCAAGACACTCACTGCATTGTGTCAGGCGCTGCACGTTGGCGCTGCACGTCTGGATAATGCTGCTGAAGTCCCGAGGCGGGACCGGCACCCCGCCAGGCCGGTAAGTCTCTAGCGGGCCGTACGACATCGTGGAAGAAGAGAAAGGTCTCCCGGGAAGCGAGAAATCAAACCAGCGTCCAGCCGGGCCGGGACAGCGGTGACAACGATGCCGCCGCCTTAGTCAGTACGCATGCGCGGCGCCGACCTGCCCTGCTCCGGCCGTCCCTCGGACGCGCATGCGTACAAGGACCCCGGCATGACAGCGCCTCTTCCCGTCCTTGCCCGCTAAGTAGGGTTTAGAAGCGCATGTGCAGACTCGCCCCTCAGGGGGGAATGGAAGCGGAGGCGGGTGCCATGGCGACAGGAGGCTGTGCTGCGATGGGCGGGGCCTAGTTCAGATAGGGCGTTAGCAGCGCTGGGCGTTTATGCAGGGGTAGTCAAACTGCGGCCTTCCAGATGTCCATGGACTACAATTCCCATGAGCCCCTGCCAGCGAAGGCTGGCAGGGGCTCATGGGAATTGTAGTTCATGGACATCTGGAAGGCCACTGTTTGACTTTCTTTGTTGAGCACAGCGGTGTCCCAGCCTTCCTCCAAGGAACTCGGGGCTGTGGACATCCCTCCTCCGTTTTATCTGCACAACAACCCTGTGAGGGAAACTAGGCGGGCAGAGCTTGGCAAGCCCTGATGATTGCTGAAGGAAGGGCACCCGAGAGGCTTGCTGTGTTGCTTTGAAGAGCCACAATTTTAATGGGATGATGATGTTGACATGATACCCATAAAATATTATAATAAAGCATTTCGACAAAGATTTTTTGGGGAAAACGATCCTCAGCAAAAGCAAAAACAGATTCAGGATATTTTATCCCAGGTAGGGATAAATGCCATCAGCGGTCACTGTTAATTTAACAAACTGCTTTGCATCAGATAGGGATAAAATATAACTGTGTTGCCCCAGGTAAGGATAAAATATATTAAAATTAAAACATTTAAATATTAAAATCCAAGTCTGGGTATTAGAATGATAGAATCAGAATAACAGAGTTGGAAGGGACCTCCTGGGTCATCTAGTCCAACCCCCTGCAATATGCAGGACACTCTCAACCCTATTGCTCATCCTCTGTAACCTGCCACTCCCTTAATACTCTTTGAAATCCCCCCCCCCATATTTCCTTTTGTGGAATGGGTGCCACAAAGTTAGAGCATCAGGTGGGGATTCATCTTGTCAGGAAGCAGCAGCAACAGAAAGGTGTGGAAAAAATTAGAGAAAGAAAACAAAGTGGAGCAGGAGTATTGGTTGGGAGATAAGATGCAACATTATGTATTCAATTAACCAAGGAGCAAAGGTGAGGTGATATCATTGCTCAGTTGGGTACAAGAATTCATGCCAAATGCAGGTGAAAGCTCTGCGGGATTCTCACCTGTTATATATTAAACTCATTTGTACTAAGGTCTAGCATATCATTGACATAGGGATTTATATAGAGAGAGATACTTGATATTTCCAGTAGTGTAAAATAATTCCCTTAGCAACTATAGCTGCTGTTTGGATCCAAAATATGTGGTATTTCGAGAGTCTATTTCCTAGGATTATATTACTGGCTGTGAAGTCTAAGTTATCAGCTAATGTGAGATTGATCCAGGATATAATCTCGTGCCAGAAATATGCAATTTTTTGAGCAATTCCAAAATGTGAACAAGGTTAGCTACAGGCTCCTGGCAGCACCAGCAGGACTCTCAGAGAGACCAATGTGATAACATTTAGTAGGGTACTTGCAAGAGAGGTTTTTTTTTTTGATGGATATGACTTAGTTTTAAGTCTATAGAGGCGGATTGAATAGCTTTGAATGCAGTTTGCCATTGGTTGAACAGGGGCACTCAGTTCTGGGTTCCACTGCAGAGTTTATTTAGTGCACGGCACTCAGTATGGAGTGGAAATTAAATAATGGAAATGAAATCATGGGACCCTGCCCTAAGGCAACATGTCACACCTGCTGACAAGTGGCAAGACTTAGATAAAAGTGGAAACAGTCCAAGTGATACAGAACAAGAGGAAATGGGAATTATGGGATTGGTAAGGTGGATTGCCCATGGTTGCCTGCCAAACTGGAGAGCCAGTTTGGTGTAGCGGTTAGGAGTGCAGACTTCTAATCTGGTGAGCCAGGTTCGATTCTGCACTCCTCCACATGCAACCAGATGGGTGACCTTGGGCATGCCACGGCACTGTTCTGACCGAGCAGCAATATCAGTGCTCTCTCAGCCTCTCCTCTCTCACAGGGTGTCTGTTGTGGGGAGAGGAATGGGAAGGTGATTGTAAACCGCTTTGAACCTCCTTCGGGTAGAGAAAAGCAGCATATAAGAACCAATTCCTCCTCCTCCTCTTCTTCTACATTTTATTTACTATGTATTTATTTATTTGCTTTATTTATATTTCATCTTTCTCCCCAGGGGGGACTCAAAGGGGCTTAAATTGTTTCCACCTCACAGCAACCTTGTGAGGAATTTTAGGCCAAAAGTTTGTGAGTTTCATCTTCAGGATCTGGCCTGTCAGGGCTGATCTCCTCTAGTCAGGGCTGATCTCCTCTAGGACTGACCGGTTTGTTCGCCTTGCAGTCCAAGGGACTCACAAGAGTCTTCTCCAGCACCAGAGTTCAAAAGCCTCAATTCACTGACACTCAGCCTTCCTTATGGTCCAACTTTCACGACCATACCTTGCAACTGGGAAGACCATAGCCTTGACTAAACGCACTTTTGTTGGCAGGGTGATGTCTCTGCTTTTTAGGATGCTGTCTAGATTTGCCATAGCTTTCCTCCCTAGGAGCAAGAGTCTTTTAATTTCTTTGCTGCAGTCCCCATCTGCAGTGATCTTGGATCCCAGGAAAATAAAATCTGTCACTATCTCCATTTCTTCCCCATCTATTTGCCAGGAATTGAGAGGGCCGGATGCCATGATCCTCGTTTTCTTGATGTTGAGTTTCAAGCCAACTTTTGCACTCCTCCTTCACCGGCATCAAGAGGCTCTTTAGTTCCTCTTTGCTTTCTGCCATTAGAGTGGTATCATCTTCATATCTGAGGTTGTTGATAAGGGAGCTTAAAGGATCTTTTTGTCCTTTTCTGTTTTCTCTAGTGAGATATTTGATGATACGACAATCTGGAAGGCCTCGCAAGACGAGCCTGCTTTCTTGTGCACATGTTCAGTCTCGATAAGTTTTGACTGTGGTGTTTTCTGATTTCAAGGAAATTGTATTGTCATTGCACACTCACCGTCCTCTGAGCCCACAGCAAGGCAAGTCCCGTCTTCAGAAGCTTGCCCTCCTCCAGTCCAAAGGACATCAGTTTGGCATGATAAGCAAATCGAGTGAATGGCTTTCAGTTTTCATGTGGTGAATAGTTTCTATTGTGCAGTGACATCCTGTACAACAATAGAATCAGAGGCCAGTAGCACCTTTAAGACCAACAAAGATTTATTCAGGGCGAGAGCTTTCGAGTGCAAGCACTCTTCCTCAGACTAATAACTCCCTGATCCAGTAGCAATAGAGATCCTGCGTATTGATCAATGTCGTTACAAGTCACCTCTGTTGGAATTGCAGTACTTGCTTTGTGAGTCTGCTAAACTGCACACGCAACAAAGACTATGGCAGCAAATGTTCAGTTCAGAGCCAGTTTGGTTTAGCAGTTAGGAGTGCGAGCCGGGTTCGATTCTGCACCCCCCCACATGCAACCAGCTGGGTGGCCTTGGGCTCGCCCCAGCCCTAAGAAAGCTGTTCTGACCGAGCAGGAATATCAGGGCTCTCTCAGCCTCACCTACCCCACAGGGTGTCTGTTGTGGGGAGAGGAAAGGGAAGGCGATTGTAAGCCGCCTTGAGACTCCTTTGGGTAGACAAAAGCGGCATATAAGAACCAACTCTTCTTCATATTTGGGTTCAGAGAGAAAAAGAGAAGACAGGCTGACCCCTGACTCTTGACCCTAGTTGGGGTTTCAAGATTCAAATCACGGAGAAGTGGGCTGTAAGACTTTCGTCTGCTTGTGGCTTTCTCACTGTTTCAGAAACTTAGCTGTGTGCTGAGGCGAGGTATGTGTTCGTGTGTACAGGTTAGTTTTGGTGGGCTATCTGAAAGGATGCATGCATCTGTGTCTTTAAAAGAGGAAACTGTGGCTGGGTGCTTTGCTAGCAGCACAGGAAGAAGCTGCAAGGCTAGTGAAGGGCAGGGGAATGGTGAAGGTGTGTGTGTGTGTGAAGGACAATCATGTGCACCTTTGCGGCTGAGGGCTTTCTAGCCTGGATGACTGCAGACCACTTTTGTGACTCCTCCGGTTAGCCAGAAAGCATCCTGCCCCTGTAAGCATCCCAAGGCAGGTATTATTTAATTAATTAACTCATTTATTCCCCTCCTTTCTCCCCAATGAGGACCCAAAGCCTTGGACATCATTCTCCTCCCCTCCCTTTGGTGTAGTGGTTAGGAATGTGGACTTCTAATCTGGTAAGCCGGGTTCGATTCTCCAATCTCCCACATGCAGCCAGCTGGGTGACCTTGGGCTCCACACAGCACTGATGAGGCTGTTCTGATGGAGCAGGAATATCAGTGCTCTCTCAGCCTCACTCACCTCAGGGGGTCTGTTGTGGGGAGAGGAAAGGGAAGGTGACTGTAAGCCACTTAGAGACTCATTCGGGGGGTGAAAAGCGGCATATAAGAACCAACTCTTCTTCTTCTTCTTCTTCTTCCTCCATTTCATCCTTACATTACCCCTGTCGGTTAGGTTAGCTGAGAGGGTGTGACAGCCCCATGGTCACCCAGTGGGGATTCAAATATGGATCTTCCAGATACTAGTTTGATGCTCTTAACCACATCACCCCCCTGGCTTTCCTAGCCTATATGGGTCTTAGGCCAGTTTCATGCATGGGAGAAATAAGGAGATCTCCTCAGACTGCAAGTGGAGAATCACAGAATTACATTTGGAATGTTTCCCATAAAAGTTCCCTGAAAATGGAAAACCAACGCGACCTGCGCTTGCTGTGTTGGCGCAGGATTAAAAACAAAAACACAACGCAGGAACCTTCAGATTGGAATCTGCCGCATCACCTGTGGTTTGATCCTTAATAGCCGAGCAGAATAGTACAGAGTACCCTTTGCAAAGTAACAATTCCCAAGGGGTTGCCATGTGAGTCTTTCAAAGCAATAATACCTAGGAGTCTTCTGCCACGATTGATGGTGAAGATATTGAATGCGTTCAAGAACTCATTTTTCTAGGATCACAAATCGATGTGAGTGGCGATTGCAGTATGGAAATAAAACGTCAAATTGCTCTCGGTTGCTCAGCAATGAGGAGCTTGAACTGAACATGGAAAAGCAAGGACATCAGCCTGACTACCAAATGGAGATTGGTCAGATGTATCGTACTTCCAGTACCCAGTTATGGCTGTGAAAGTTGGATGATGAAAAAATCAGCAAGAGAAGAATCGATTTGTTTGAACTCCAGTGTTGGAGAAGGCTTCTGTGGGTTCCAAGGACAGCAAAAGTCACAAACAAGGAAATGTTACAGCACATAAAGCCTGATCTGTCACTGGTAGGCAAAATCACGAAACTCCAGCTCACTTACTTTGGCCATATCATGCAAACCAACTCAATGGAGAAAGCAATCATGCTATAGGATTGGTCAGTGGAAAAAGAAAACCAGGCTTACAAAGAGCATGGTGGTTAGACACGATCAGGATGGACACCGGCCAGAACATTGTGCAGCTGAGGGAGGCAGTGCGGGCGCAGGGATCATGGCGACAGCTGTGCCATGGGATCGCCAAAAGTCGGATTCGACTGAATGGTTGACAACTTCTGGCACCTTAAAAAATCACCAGATTTTATTTCAGAAGAAGCGTTCAGAAGAAGAGCCAGTTTGGTGCAGTGTTTAGGAGTGCGGACTTCTAATCTGGCATACTGGGTTACATTCTGCATTCCCCCACATGCAGGGTGACCTTGGGCTTGCCACAGTGCTGATAAGGCTGTTCTGACCAAGCAATGATATCAGGGCTCTCTCAGCCTCACCCACCTCACAGGGTGTCTGTTGTGGGGAGAGGAAAGGGAAGGTGACTGTAAGCTGCTTTGAGCCTCCTTTGGGTAGAGAAAAGCGGCCTATAAGAATCAACTCTTTTTCTTCTTCGTCTTCTTCGTCTTCGTCTTCTTCTTCTTCTAGTGCTGACTCCCACTTCTTCAGATGTTGTGAATGGAATAGAATCTTGGTAGCCTCCCGTTCGTCTTTGCAAAGTGTCGATCAGTCCTTGAAAGAATGGGAAAATAAAACTTCATTTTTAGAGGTTTCAGTCAGGCACCAGGGGGCAGCAATGTCCTGTTACCCTGTCAAAGAGCACAGAAAATTTTCTGTTAGAGTTATGATGGAACTCTGCTCCCTTTCTTTGTTTATTTGCTTCTGCTTCTTGTTTTACAGAACAGCAGAAGCCTGGCTTCTGAGCAAGTCATTTTTTTTTCTCCGGAAAACATCTGTTGCTCTTGAAATGCACGGCCCAGATCCCACAAATGAAAGGAATCACCCTTTCCAGTAAGCAAGACTCCTTATCCAGTAAAGCCTATAATAGCTCAGAGATCACCTGCTCCTGGTGCATTCTGCTTAACCACTTTAAATTTCTTGTTGCATGTTACGTGGGAGATCTGCCACTAGCAGGGATACCCTTTCACCTCCATAGTCTTTGAAATTCTACTTAGGATTGCACTAGAGATTTCTCATTTTACTTGACTGTGAATCATGGAATCATAGAGTTGGAAGGGACCTCATGGGTCAGCTAGTCCAACCCCCTGCACTATGCAGGACACAATCGCTCATCTACTGAAACCTGCCACCCCCTTGAGCCTTCACAGAATCAGCCTCTCTGTCAGGTGGCTATCCAGCCTCTGTTTAAAATTTTTCAAAGATGGAGAACCCACCACCTCCCAAGGAAGCCTGTTCTACTGAGAAACTGCTCTGTCAGGAACTTCTTCCGGATGTTTAGACGGAATTTTTTTGAATTAATTTTATCCCATTCGTTCTGGTCTGTCCCTCTGGGGCAAGAGAGAACAACTCTCTGCTCCATCCTCCATATGGCACCCTTTTAAATACTTGACAATGGTTATCAGATCCCCTCTCAGTCGTCTCCTCTCCAGGCTAAACAAACCAAGTTCCCCCAACCTTTCCTCATACATCTTGGTCTCCAAACATCTCACTATCTTTGTTGCCCTCCTCTGGACACGCTCCAATGAAAAACAATAACAGAGATTTGGATTATTTAGATTGGCCCCGTGACACTGAGGGAAAGGAGGCGTTGAACTGACCCCTGCTGTGCATTACCCTGATGGACACCCCCCCCCTTGACTTGCTATTAGACATGGTAGAAGGAGAAAATATAGATAGGATAAAGGAACTGGTCTTACTCTACCATTGCTGGGAACAGCTTAGTAAGGAGAAACAATGCAGAGAGAAAAGGGATAATCCTTTCCCCAGCGCTGGGACTCCAAAACAAATAACCCAGGGTGACTTATTAATTACTCAGTTTGGTTTTCGTCCTGCTTTCTTTGGCGAAATTAAGCAGCTGCCAAAAACAGCTTTGTAGTAGAAAGGGCTGCCAAGTCACAGCCAGCTTATGGTGACCCCTGTAGAGTTTTCAAGGCAAGAGGTAAACAGAAGTGGTTCACCATTGCCTGCCTGTGGCTGATTCTGCACCAGTGGTGACATTCCGGACCACTATCGGTACATTGTGGTGAAGCAGCATGCTTTGCTGCCTCCTGTGTCCCAACGGGGGACCTTTTACCGCGGCAGACCCTGTCCACCCCGGATTTCTGCGTCCTGATGATGCAGCCATGGCGGAAGTTTACGGCGTTATTTGCAGGAAGGGAACGACGCAATCCCAACTTCCTGCAATAATAATAATAATAATAATAATAATAATAATAATAATAATAATAATAATAATAATAATAATAATAATAATAATAATAATTGCCCCATTCGGCATTGCGGTGCCACGAAATGCTGCTGAGCCAACTTGGCCGTTTTTTAAATCCCTGCCGTCATGCCCCGCTTTAAAAAGTGAAAACCGGATTTCTGAGAATGGTAGGGCTGCACACGATGTTGTTGCCTCAAAGCGGCTACATTCCCTGCAAGCCCCAAGCGGCAAAAAGAACGCAACAGTATTATATGCGCCATGAGTCTCTCTGCAAGGCAAGAGTTTCTCCTCCCTGCGGTCGGTTTGATTCTGCGCAGAGTTTTTAAACGCAAAGCACACCCAAAGCTGAAACCCTCCACCAGCAGTCTGGCATGGTGCAGGCTATCCGAAGGCTTTCGGTACCTCATTCCCTTGCAAGCGTGATCCTTTCTGCCTCACCCGCTCCCTCTGGTATTAGTTTTCTACTTGCAAGGGAGTGTTTGCATGAGGAAATATTTTTAAGAATGGGATTTCACGGCCTGCAGTCTGAAGAGGCAGAGTCTAGCTTACAGCTCCTGGACGGCATTGCACTTCATCCCTCCCTCCCGTTGTGCTAGCTGGGCCTCGGGCATAATTCAGCGCAGTGTTTTTCACACCCAGCAGCTACCGAGGTCCATTTTGCCTACTTAGGACAATTTTGTTTTTCTAGTTAGAATCAATCAAGCCCCCTCCTGGCTTTGAAATTGGAGGACCAGACACCGCTGGCTGCTTAAATGAATCTGGAAAGTGGAGTTGAATAATAGTGCAGAGGGGGACTCAAGCAGGGATGTATGGTGTAAGGGGGGAGAGATCAGGCAAAGATCTACTGTGTATTAAGGCTAAATGTAGGTCTTCCCACTTGTTTGGTTTCAGATACACAGTAGGCACGCCACAGCGCTTCACTCCTGCTGGAAAAGGGTCCTCAAAGGCTCTTGAAGTAAGCATTCATGGAATCGGAGGACAAGTCCTCTTGCAGTTCAAAAAAAATGGTCCCATTAACAGGAAACAAGAGAGTGAGTATAAATGAGCAGTTGGTAAGCAAATGGGGTGGAGAGCAGGGCTCATTACGCGGTTCGGTGCTTTTCAACTTGTTCGTTAATGATTTGGAGTTGGGAGTAAGCATGAGGTGACAAAGTTTGTGGATGCTACTAAATGGTTCAGGGCAGGGAGGACCGAGAAGGATTGTGAGACACTCCGGAGGGATTTGTTGAGGACGGGCAAGTGGGCATTGACGTGGCAAATGAGGTCTGACATGGACAAGTAATGCACACTGGCATCAGAACTCCTCACTATAAATATACGCTGATGAGGTCTGAACTGGCAGTGACTGACCAGGGCTGAATCTGCACGGAGCTTTTATTCCAATCCCAGGTCAATTCAATTCCTGCCGTCTACACTGAATGCGATTTCCATGTTGATTTTGGCCAATTAAATTTTTTTCATCTGCAACAAGCATGACTGATCCGGAGTGACTCTACCTTTCCCCCGTGATATCCTGGAGTGGATATAACCCTCGGTAGTTGAAAAATCAGCATGAGAAAGCATGCATCTGTCTGCTTTTCCCGAAATTACTTGCTGCCTCTAGCCTCCAATGCTGTAGAAAATCCCTGATTGGCCAGGGCGTCAGTTAAAAGGCTTCCTCGTTCCCAGTCTGCAAGGTTTCCATTAAAGGGGAAGCCCTAACTTCTCTCAGCAGAAGCTCCAGAAGTCATAACTTCTCTCGGCAGAGATTTTCCTCTTGGATTTATTCCCTCTCCTCTGCTGTCTCCAATCCTCTCCCCACCCACCTCCACCCACCCTGCTGTGCTTGGATCTCCCCCCACCCACTTCTGAGCTTCCCCAATCGAGTGCAGAACACTTTTCTGTTTCAATGGGGAGGGGGGGATAGAGGAGGACCCGAGTTCAGATCGATCTGAATTCAGCAGGATCCACAGCAGAATCAAGAAAGTAAGTGCAGAATCAGCCCAGGAGAGAGGATGTCAACTCAGTGTGTGACCATGATTTTAAAAAAAGGTAAATTCCATGCTGGGGATCATTAGGAAGGGGATTGAAAACAAAAAAGCCAGTATCACAGGCTTTCTCAACCAGGGTTTCATGAAGCCCTGGGGTCCCTTGACAGCCCTGGAAGGGTTTCCTGAATGGATGGGAGTTAATTGATTTTTAAAATATTTTTAAATTTGTTAAACATTCATCGAGTTGTATGACCATATATGGTCATGTTGACCTGCCCCCCCCCCACCCTCAATGGCCAATGATGGGCTTGGAGGGGGTGGGAAGGGGAGGGGCCCCGGGTGGGCGTATCCACAGCTATGCTATACAACCATATTCTGCACAATCACACCACTTCTGGGGTATCTCAAAGCCTGAAGAATGTTTCAGGGGTTTCTCAGTGGCAGAAAGGTTGAAAAAGGCTGGAGTATCATCATGCCCTTGTATAAATAAATGGTGTAGCTTCATTCAGAATACTGTGCACAGTTCTGGTCCCCACACCTAAACTAAAAAAGATATTATAACTGGAAAAGGTACAGGAAAGGGCAACTAAAACGATTAAGGAGATGGAATACCTTCCCTTTGAAGAAAGGTTAAAGAAGTTAGGGCTCCTTATCTTGGAGAAAGGTGGTTGAGGGGGTGAAATGACCGAGGTTTACAAAATAATGCATGGGACAGAGAAGTTAGAGAAAGAAGTACTTTCCTTTCTTTCTCACAATACAATACCTCATGGGCACTCAATGAACTTGATGAGCAGAAGGTTTAGAACAGATAAAAGGAAGTGCTGCTTCACCCTCTCATTGTCCTGGCTGGTCGTTGTGTTTGATGGGGAGGGTTGATGCTGTGACCGACATTTTGTAATTTGGTACTTTGTATGAATGTTTTTAATAGGGTTTTATTGGATTTTTTTGTCGCCTATAGGATTGACTTTGTAGCTCGCCATGAGCCAGGTTGCCCAAGAGTGGCAGGAAATAAATAGTAATAGTAATAGTAATAGTAATAGTAATAGTAATAGTAATAGTAATAGTAATAGTAATAGTAATAGTAGAATCATAGAGTTGGAAGGGGCCATACAGGCCATCTAGTCCAACCCCCTGCTCAACGCAGGATCAGCCCAAAGCATACTAAAATAGACAGATGGGATTCACTGCTGCAGGAAGTGTTGGCATCTGCTTCAAGAGGGGACTGGGTAAAGCAGAGGTCCATCCGTAGCTATTAGCACAATGTGTAGATGGAACACTCTGTCTGGGGCAGTGATGCTCTCTATTCGTGGGGCTTGAGGGGAGGCAACACTGGGAGGTCTTCCCGAGTTCTGACCCCCGTGGTGGACCTCCTGATGGCACCAGGATTTCACCACTGTGTTACACAGAGATTGTTTCTGCACTGGAAACTTCGCTGCCCCAGCTCCTGTATGGGAGCACAAATCTAGGGCAGATGAGCTGCACCAGGCCAAATACTCCAAGCCCCCCCCTCTGTGTGGGAACAGGAAGAGGCAGGGCAACCTTCCCCAACTCAATCTCCAGCCTGCAGCCCAACATGAAGCCTCCAGTGCGGAAACAGTAGAGCATTGGAATGGATGGACCATTGGCCTGAACAAACGTAGCTTCTGTTTTGTTCTTACGTTCTAACGCTTCCCATTTTCCTAAGCTCAGACTTTGGCATCTGAAAATGACTGGAACCAGGTGGGTTTGAATGCAAGTCCAAACTGGGTAAAGTGCACCAGATGCATGGCTTTCAAACAAAAAAGATAAGATGCCCCCCATTTTTTGGGGGGTGGGGAAGCTCAAAAGCTTTTTATAATCACCATGTTCCGAGAGCCAAGCAAAAAATGCTTTCCCTAAACTTATATATATATATATAGGCTGCTTGTGGAGGCTTGAGTGCTTATTTGCAGAGTTACACCACACACAGACTCTCTCTCTCAGTCACTCTCCTCCTCCTCCCCCCTCCTGGCTTTCTATTCACTCAAGGAAGTTTCAGATTGGGGTGGAAGAAAATAGAGCCTGATTAGGATCGGCTGCAAGCTTTCAATGGAACAAAGACATCTGTGTCCTTGTTTGGAGTTCATAAAATCCAATGAATATCTAATTAAGCCTCAAACAGCTCAGCCTTGCAGCCAGTCCAGTCTCCTGAAACACAAAAAACATGTGCAGAGCCTTGGGATGGGGGGGGAATGCACTAATTGACTTCGAAAGACTGGTCCAAAAACGGCTGAAACTAGCCCCTGCTGCGTTCCAAAAATTATTTGATTAGGTACATTCGTGTCTCTTCTTTCCCCTGTAGAGTTGCATAAGTAGTTCTCCCCTCCTCCATTTGATTCTCACCAGAACCTTGGTAAGGTATATAAATCCAAAGATAAATGAATGAATGAATGAATGAATGAAGGAAGGAAGGAAGGAAGGAAGGAAGGAAGGAAGGAAGATTAGCTGAGGGAGAGTGTCCAGCCGAAGGTCACCCAGGAGCAAGTCTCCTGATGAGCCACAGGGATTCACAGAGGCCTATAAGTCACACTCTGTCTGCCATTCCCAGGTCTATGGTGGACACGTGCAGCTTCAGGTTGGAAAATTCCTGAAGATTTGGGGCTAGAACTTGGGGAAAATGGGGTTCAGAAAGCGACCTCCGCAGCGTACCATGCCATAGGCTCCACCTTCCAAAATGTATTGTTTTCTCCAAGACTATTTCTACGCAAGAGCAATCCCCCAAGTGCAATCAGGCCGTTCCCCATAAAGCAGTCAGCCTTAAAAAAAAAAGTTATGATGTTATACTGTTACTGCACATGCACAAAAAAAAGAGTCTTTCTGTCGCTGACGTATATGAAGACATGGCTGGGCAGCCCCTTTACAAGGAAGTGAGGAACACAAGAGGAGGGTAAAATCTGAATTCAGGGGACAGTTCCCTGAAATAAAAGCCGTTTTATGGAAGAGGTGCTACAAAGTTGGAGCATCAGCTGGGGATTCAACTTGCCAGGAAGTGATGGCAGCACGGAGCTGTGGGAAAGTGCCAAGTGTTCAGTGTTGTCTGGAGATAAGCTGATATTCCAGGATGTCTCCAGATCCCAACTGGAGGTTGGCAGCCCTGGCTCCATGGCACTCTCTGTCGGGGGCAGTTCTTAACGCTACCCGGAAAACAAATCCTGGCTCAAATAAAGTGATTTTTTAAAAAGATCTTGGGGAGAGGCAGTGCTCAGTGGCATGCTGTTGTGTTTTGTTCACTTTATACATATATTTATAGAGCCTATATAAATATATTTATTTTACCCTATAATATTTTACCCTGTTTGGCTGTATTTGCCTTTTATTGTTCATGCCAATAAGGGTGTTGTTGTTGTTGTTGTTGTTATTGGGTGGGAGGTGGTGGGTTCTCCCTCTTTAGAGATTTTTAAACAGAGGCTGGATAGCCATCTGATGGAGAGGCTGATTCTGTGAAGGCTCAAGGGGGTGGCAGGTTACAGTGGATGAGCGATGGGTTTTTCAGTGTCCTGCATAGTGCAGGGGGTTGGACTAGATGACCCAGGAGGCCCCTTCCAACTCTATTATTCTATGATGATGATGATGATATATTTATAGTCTGCCTTTCTCACTGAGACCCCAAGGAGGAGGGACTACCACTTAACACTGTGATACACACATTGGGGACCATGTGCACAAGAAACTAGCTCAGGCAGGTGAACTATAAATAATACAGAAAGTGGATCAAAAGGTAAAGGCAAGAAAAGGAGTAAAAGGAGGTGATATCCTACAGTAATGGTTGCAGTGCACTATCCTGTTATAAAGGTGCTCCGCCTGAGCTGTTTTGGCCTTAGAGTTCTAATCTCTTTTGGAAAACGCTTTCTCGGACAACTACAGTTCTGCGGGATGACAGAGATCACCTCGAGCCAAGCTGAAAGGTGGGATCTGAAAGTTTTAATGAATCAAGTAATTAATTTGACGCAGGAGAGCCATTCTGACCGCTTCAGGCAGGCCATCCCACAACTTGGGCACCACCCCCCAAGAATGCGCAGGGATGGGCAGTGCCTGATCTCACAAGCTCTCAGGATGCCACCTTTCAAAGGCTTTGCCGAAGCCAGAGACAGCGTCACGGCTTGTTACTGCATTATCGTCTTAGAAGCCAAAGTCCAGCGGTCTGCAGGAGTTAATTGCTGAGCCATGCTGGCTGTTGCAAGAAGAAGAACGGGCAATGTGGGAGGCAACAAGAAACCTCAACTTCCCCCAGATGCCCCCCTCTTCTTCTTCGATGCATGGTGAACCTGTAATCTCTCTTTCCCCACTTTCCTACCCTTTTGTGCTGAAAGAAGATTGTAAGCCTGCTGGGAGGAGAATGTGGCGCTTCTGTACGGTGCTCAGCCGGCTGTGGCACTCTAGGAACATACAATATTAATACTGTTGGTAACAGAAGAAGCAGGAACTCCGTCCGTCTGGGTGTGTATGGGGGGGGGATGGAACTGGTTCTGAATAGGTATATAATATTCTTCCTTCCTCTTGCTCTTGAGCATGCAGCGGTGGCCAAGATAGATGTACAATGCACATACCTGAATATTTAAGCACTGTCCTTTTCTCCCCAAGGGGGAGCCAATCAGACTTCAGCAGCATTCTTCCGGCTTCCATTTTATCCTGACAACAACCCTGCGGAGTAGGTTAGGCTGAGACAGGGTGGCTAAACCAAGGCTGTCCAGCTGTCTCATGTCAAGGTTCCCCCTCTTCCCCACACAATACCTGATCCTTTTTACTGGAAATCATGGAGATGGATCCCGGGGCGCTTTCTGCATGCCAAGCAGATGAGCTACCACCGAGCTACTCACCCCTCCCAATGCTGCATTACCCACCCCCTTGCCACCTACTCCTCTGTTCCTGAAAATGCCCCCTCCAACAGGGATGCGAGGGAAAAACAGGATTCGAGAAGCATGCGTTTCTCTTGTCATGTTTGATCTGATCCAGAATGTGGCTTGGCAAACGAGGCGCTTGTCCCACTGGGGCCCCAGAAGGCTCGATGTGAGCGTGCCGCAAATTGGGTCGCTGATTCCTCTTCCTCAGGTGCAGCGTAGAGGTGGTGCTCTCTCGTCTCATGGCCCTCGGAGCGTGTGCTCAAGCAGAAGTCAGAAACAGCGTTCAGACTAACGAAATGGAATACATTTATGTCATGATGGAAGTTCATCGTCTGCGGAAGAGTGCTTGCATTTGAAAGCTCACGCCTTGAATGAATCTTTGTTGGTCTTCAAGGTGCCACCGGACTCTGATTTTATTGTGCCACTTCAGACCAACACGGCTACCCATTGGAATCTACATTTATGTCGTTTATGCGTCTCTGAAGTGCTTGGAGCCCTGCCTCGCCACACATATACACCCCCCCCCTCCAAACAGCAGCTAGTGCCCTCTCAAGGCACGTGCCCTATTTACTCGTCTCTGCAGTGTTCTGGCAGTGCTGGAAACAGCTGTGCAGTGCGCTGCAGTGCCAGGAAGGTAAAAGGACCTTTGGATCTATCCTCTAAGCGACAGGTCAAATGGGGAAAAAAAAGAAAAGTAAATTTGCAAGGCTGTTTGAGCAGCCCAATTCAGAATCAGCACGCCAGTGTTTTTCCACACTCAAAGCTATTTCTGTTACTCCTAGACTTGCTTTGCGGTGTTCCAGCAACAACGGCTTGGGGGGGAATTGGGAAGAGCCCAGCGTGTGGCTGTCTGAATCAGTCCCCATTAACCCTCCATGTTGGTTTCCTCCTTTTTTATTGATTAAATTTGTGTCCAATGTACAGCTGCCAGCTCCAGGGAGGGAGAGTTTGGGGGTTGAGCCTGAGAAGGGGGATCCTGGGGAGGGGCAGGAGTGCAACGGGGTACAATGCCTCCCAAAGCTGCTGTTTTTTTTCTGGTGAAGAAGAGCTGTTTTTTTATACCCTGCTTTTTCCTACCCGAAGGCGTGTCAAAGTGGCTTACATTCTCCTTCCCTCTCCTCTCCCCACAACAGACACCCTGTGAGGGAGGGGAGGCTGAGAGAGCCCTGATATTACTGAAGAAGAAGAAGATCTGGTTCTTATATGCCGCTTTTCTCTACACGAAGTAGTCTCAAAGCGACTTACATTTGCCTTCCCTTTCCTCTCCCCACAACAGACACCCTGTGAGGGAGGTGAGGATGAGAAAGCCCTGATATTGCTGAAGAAGAAGAGTTGGTTCTTATATGCCGCTTTTCTCTACCCAAAGGAGTCTCAAAGTGGCTTGCGCTCACCTTCCCTTTCCTCTCCCTGCAACAGACACCCTGTGAGGGAGGTGAGGATGAGAAAGCCCTGATATTGCTGAAGAAGAAGAGTTGGTTCTTATATGCCGCTTTTCTCTACCCAAAGGAGTCTCAAAGTTTCTTACATTCGCCTTCCCTTTCCTCTCCCTGCAACAGACACCCTGTGAGGGAGGTGGGGCTGAGAGAGCTCTGAAAGAACTGTGACTGGCCAAGGTCACCCATCTGGCTGCATGTGGAAGAGGAGCAGGGAATAAAACCCAGCTCTCCAGCTTGGAGGCCGCTGCTCTTAACCAGAAAATTGTTCTCTTTCTGTCGCCTGGAGATCAGTTGTAATAGGGGGAGATGTTCAGCCACCGCCTGGAGGTTGGCGACTATATTCCAAAGCGTCTGACAATTTGCTCAGTGCTTGGCATGGTCAGCAGCAAAAGGAAACGTGGTCGCCAAAGGATCCACTGGCTTGACAAGATGAAAGCCGATACAGGGATGACCATGAACCAACTGAAAGAAGCGGTCATTGACAGAGACTAATGGAGAAAACTTTCTTATAGAATCGCCGAGGGTCAGACACGGCTGAACAGATAACATCATAATCAAACCAAAACTGGAGGGACAGCCTTTCCCTCCTCTGTGAGCAAGAGCTGGAAATAAAGGACTGCCCTTAGACTTGTGGTTGTTCTATTGTTGTTCCCTCTGAAGCCCTTCTGTAGAAGACTAATGACTTTCAGGGGGTTGGACTCGATGACCCAGGAGGTCCCTTCCAACTCTATGATTCTATTACGTTTGCCCTGCTAAGGCCAGTGTTGCAGGTCTCCAGTGCACACTGGTGGGGGGATGGAGGGCTCAGGTGGCCAGATCCAGTTTGGGAAAGTTCTGGATGTTTAGGGATGGAGCCTGGGAAGGACAGGGACCTCAGTGGAGCACAGGGCCTCAGAGTCCACCCTTCAAAGCATCCATTTTTATCCAGGGGAACTGATCTTTGCAGTTGAGCTGTACTTCTGGGGGACGCCTGGGGGCTGGCATCCATAGTTGAGGCACTGGATGTCCTCTCACTTGGCAGCAGGAATGGCTCACTCCAGGCTGCCCTCCCTTTGCATCATGCCCCTGATATCCCTCAGAGCCTCCAATCTATTACCTAGCCAGGAGGGACCCTGCTTAATTTCCAAGCCCTAATGGAATTAGACGAGCCTGCTTACAAGCTTACTTACCTTGTGCATCAACCGAGCTCTTCTCCACAGGAAACACTAGAGGAGATTCAAGGAATGGTGTTTGTGGTTGTTCTGTTGTTGTTCCCCTTGAAGCCCTTCTGTAGAAGACTAGTGACTTTCAGGTCAGAGTGCCATGGGAGATTCACTAGTTTGCGAATATGGACCTTCCCCCTACCCCAGGGCCAGGGCCTTTTTGGTCCTGGCCCCTACCTGGTGGAATGAGCTCCTGGAAGAGCTGCAGGTCCTGTGGGAGCTTTCAGCGTTCCGCAGGGCCTGCAAAACGAAGCTCTTCCACCAGGTCTATGGTTGAGGCCGGTACAGCCAGGAAGATCTGCATGGCCCCCCTTCCAGGAGCGTGGTATGAGTGGTGGTTGGCAAGTGGTGGTTGGCAAGTGAGGAGGGGGGCTGGGAGAACTGAGAATAGTGAAGGCTTTGTTTTTCTGCCGTATTGTGATTTTGATGTCTGGGGTTTTAAATGAGGTTTTTATTCAGACATGTATAACCCGCCACGAGCCATCAGGGAGTAACGAGTAATCAATCAAATCAATCAAAGGCATTTGGTGGGGCCGACTGAGCCATAACATCTACAGGTGCCCCCCCCCCGCCCCCAGAATGAGGGACCGAACCTACTGAGGGATTGTCAAGTTATTGCTGAAGTGCCCTTCTAATTGTTCCAGTTGATGTGTTGTTGTTATTGTTATACTGTTATATTGATTTTGATAGTGTTCTATGTGAATGTTTTATGTAAACCGCCCAGAGCCGTAGAGGGCGGTATAAAAATACAAATAAATAAATAAATAACAATATTTGATTCATGTCCCATTCATCCTTTTGCACAGACCGTGAGCTGTTTGTCGAAGTTAAAGAGCAGACGGGCATTATGCAGAAATATCTCCACGCTCTCGGTTGCAACTCTCTCTCACACACACACCGCGAATATATAGGATCTCGCATCTGTGCGCACACATGTTTATGACCCGGCAGTTCTAGCATCCAGATGGAGCCTCTTGGATTTGCAAGTCACTGACTTAGGTAGAGGGGGAGCTTTACTCCCCTCCTCCTCAACTTTGGCCTCCTAGTTCATCCCATGTCTGGTCAATGACTGTCCCACGTGTTATTGCAAACCCACAGCCCAGCATTGGTATTGAAATCCTGTCTCCAGGTGCTGGCTGGAGACCTTCCAGTTTTAGAACTGATCTCCAGCCCAGTGAACTCAGTGTGACTGCTTTGGGGACTCTATGGCATCATACCCCATTGGGGTCCCCTCCTGTTCCCCAACGCCACTCTCCTCAGGCTCCCCCCTCCCCCCGAAATCTCCAGGGGACCTACCCAGAGTTGGCAACCCTAAATTCTGTAGAAGTTGGCCAAGCAGCTTGCAACTCACCCTTTGTTGTATCTGTGGCAGAAACAGGAAGAGGGAGAGAGACTGACCGTTCTCGGTGAAACGTTAGTTAGGCAACCCAGCAGCGGATTACCGCCGGCATTGGGGTGCTTCAAACCACATCTTCCTCCATGCTGCAATACAGCAACACTGAAGGATTCTGTGAGGCCCAGAAGCACTAGCTGCGGAGTCCCATTAACCTCAAGGAGGCCCTTGGTGCAAATGTCTGTCTCTCCTTCATATCGATGCATTTCCGTACTTCATTTAGAGCCCTCTGCCTTTCCCATCGAGACTACAGGCAGATTCCAGGGAGAGAAAATAATGCAGTGGGAACAGTTAAATGAATACTGCAAAGAAAGCAACACATTTGTATGGGCAGCTGTTGATACTACCCTTTACTCAGGACGGCACGCTTAGATAACCAAAGCTGTTCTTGAGGAGCATTTTGGAGAGGCAATGCTGCAGATTTGTGTGCCTTAGGCCCGGGGTGACCAAACCAAGGCTCTCCAGATGTCCATGAACTACCATTACCATGAGCCCCTGCTGGTAATTGTAGTCCATAGACTTCCCACCATGAGGGATGGACGAGAACCAATGGGATGAAATTTTCAAAAGAAATTCTGTCTCAACATCCGGAAGAAGTTCCTGACAGTTAGAGCGGTTCCTCATTTGAACAGGCTTCCTCGGGAGGTGGTGGGTTCTCCATCTTTGGAAATTTTTAAACAGAGGCTGGAGAGCCATCTGACGGAGAGCCTGATTCTGTGAAGGCTCAAGGGGGTGGCAGGTTACAGTGGATGAACTATAGGGTTGTGAGTGTCCTGCATAGTGCAGGGGGGTTGGACTACATGGCCCATGAGGTCCCTTCCAACTCTATTATTCAATGATTCTATGATCCAGAGAGCTACAGTTTGGCCACCCTTGGCCTAGGCCATGAATGACTTTTTGGGTAGTGAGAATAAAGTCTTCAGTTCGGCCATTTCAGACCAACACGACTCTATCTTTGTAGGTCATTAGTATCTTGAATTGGATCTGGGAACCGATCAGGAGCCAACAAAGTGACTGCAGAATAGGTGTAATATTTGTCCACTGCTCTAGGTGTTAATAGCAATCAAGCTACAGCATTCTCTACTAGCTGAACTTTCCCATTTGTCTCCAAGAGTAGCCCCATGTAGAATATGTTAAAGTAGTCTAGCCTTTAGGTTAATGTGGCATCCATCCATGTGACCAGATTACCGAAGTCAAGATAGGGAGCCATGTTTCAGGCTAAATAAAGATGGAAGAAAACTTTTGTTTGGGGGGGGGGAGGGGAGTTGAATTCACTTTTGTGCTCTGCCAGTTCACATTTACCAGCGGCAGGCCCTGTTGACCTGCTCAACCCTGTCCTTACCTTACCCTAGAAAGAGATTTTAGGGATGCATTTTACAAATGCTGTTAGTTTAAACCTTATCTGGTCACCAGCTTCGCTTCCACCCAGCTATTCAGATCGGAAATGTTTTTGAATTGCTGATAGGCTATGGCATGCACCACATTTTACAAAGCCGTCAACATTTTACAGAGCGTTTTTGAGTTTCAGAAAACAAAAATAGTTACATTCTGTAGCCTAATCTTCCCACAGCAAAAGACAGCACAAGGCTATACCTTGCATCTGTGGACATCTTCAGAGGCCTTTCATGTAATGTTTGGAAGGTAGGAAAGATAGGGAAGTGAGGCTGCGATCCACGTTCTGAGAACGCTATAAATATGCACAGGAGCGTCCCCTATTTTCACCTTATTAATTTTTATTCAGATATTTACACCCCCTATTTCTCCCCCTCTCCACTTTATCCCCACAGCAACAAATCTGGGAGCCATGAGACTGAGGGAGAATGACCCGCAAGTTTCCATGGCAGAGTGGAAATTTGAACCCAGATCTTCTGGATGCTAGCCCAGCACTCTGACCCTTACACCATGCTGGAAGTTGTTAATTGTTTAGCAGCTCCATTCTGCTACACTGAGAGTTCATCACAAAGCTGGGGAAATAGAAGTACATCTGGGTTATTCCTCTGTAAAAGTAAAGGTATCCCCTGTGCAAGCACCGAGTCACGTCTGACCCTTGGGGGGTGACGCCCTCTAGCGATTCCATGGCAGACTCAATACGGGGTGGTTTGCCAGTGCCTTCCCCAGTCATTACCGTTTACCCCCCAGCAAGCTGGGTACTCATTTTACCGACCTCGGAAGGATGGAAGGCTGAGTCAACCTTGAGCCGGCTGCTGGGATCATACTCCCAGCCTCATGGTTAGAGCTTCAGACAGCATGTCGGCTGCTTTACCACCCTGTATTACCCTACAAACTCAGTGGGGTGACATTTCCTTATAGGGAAATAAAAGGTTTTCAGTGAGGAATCTTGCCAGCTAGGAATTACACTGGTGATTGGCTTTTTTTTTTTTTTAACCAGTGGTGATAGGCTAGCTCAGAAGTCACATTTGCGCTTCCGAAAGACGTGGCGTACTTTGGAATTGGAATTTGCACTCCTTGAACACCGAAGATGCTTCAGCTCCCCTTAAAGCATTTGTCTGATGGATGTGAGGTAACTGTTTTTCATCTTGCCGAGTTGACAACACACCCTTTCTAAAACTGGGAAGTTGCTCGGGCCATTTGTAATATCAAATAAGCTTCCAGTGTTTTGTATTTCAAATCAAGGTGAGAATTCCAACCCCCCCCCCTTTATTTCAGTTACGTAGGTTTCTGATTCCAATTTGTGGGCAACAAGCCAGTGCATGAACTAATAACAGAGCTGGCCCTCTGGAACCGCCGGACCTGCGTCATGTGGGCGTACGGAGTTGGCATCAAAGGCCATGATAGCGTGGGAGCTTTAAGGCCCACCGTGAATGCCCCACTTCCTCTGAAGCTAAGCCGTCTGGACTTAAAAGGGTGTCATTCTGCTTAAGACTGCCCTGTCAGTATAATAACCATTCATATATCACCTTTCGGTGCACACGCCTAGCCAGTAATGCTGGCACAAAGCTCTTTGCCATAAAGAACACTCCTGAAAAATGCAAGGAAGTGGCCTTGCTTCACATTCATGCTCTATTTTCTCTAGGTTCGTTTGAAGGGGGACCTCTTGTGCTGAGCCAGCATGTCTAAGCCGAGCGAAAAGCAAAGCAAACTTGACATGCTGACAGGCCCTGAGATGCCAGCTGGGTTTCTGAAGGCAGCTTCTGCTGCCAATTACGCAGCTCTCAAGGCTTTTATTTTCTTTTTAAGCGCTGAGTTAATGTCATGACAGGTGAACTAAAACCACCTCTCCTGCCTGTCTTGATAGTCCAGTTGTCCTGCCCTGATCCCACAGTCACGCACCCTGTGGGGGGTGGGACTGGGAGGGAGGAGAAAACAAACAGAGGCCCAGATGAAATCCCAGAACAGAAAACCAGGAAATCTTGCAGAGCAGGGACAGCCTCTGTAAGGCCTGTGGAAGCTCCTTGGGCCTGAAAGGTTGCTTTTTCTGGCTGATGAAAACAGGTGGAAACTAAGGGGCTTTTTGCACGGCTTCAAAATCGCACAATGGTTGCCAATTGGAAACGCTATTGATTTGCCATAACGCACGACGTCGTAGACAATCTGCAACACTCCTGAAACCGATCAGCAAAAAGCGCTTCATTGTAGCGCTTTCAGGGGAATCCCAAAAAGTGGATTCACCCTCCGGAAAGCGCTACACTCTTGCAAACAATCTGCAACACTAGCGATAAAGACCTGTGCGTTAACATTGTTGCGGTTTCTTCAAAATCCCTCCTCCTGAGCCTGTCCTCCAAACTTCCGGTGAAGCGATCGCCATTTTTTTTTCTCCGAGCGAGCGGGGATAAACGCACCAGCGAGCCTCTTTCTGTTTAGAGGCTTCCCTGGCTTCAGTCCTTCACCTTTAGTCACTAAGCACAAACCACATAAAAGCCCGTTTGCTGAAATAAAGTCCCTTTATTTTTTACACATTAATTCAGCCGAAAATCGGGCCCGTGAGGGGGGGGGGATTTTTTTTTATCACTCGAGGCTGCGTGGCAACGATCATACGATCAAACGACAGCTCACATTAGGCAGCTGGATGGGTCTCTCCGTTGCAACGAATCTACACAGATTCGTTACAATGGGTCTGTTTTTTTTTAAAAAACCTTTCTTAAAGGGAAAGGGGCTGTTTGGGAGCATGCTAACGGCTGCCCATTGGCTGCTTGACGGCCAGGGGCGGGACGAGCTTGGAAATAGCGCTTCCTTTTCTGCCGAGACCGGAAGCTGTGGGAAACGCTACAAAACGCAACTGGATTCCACTACAAAGGCAGGTATGCATAACGACGAATTCCACTATTTTAAATGGCGATTTTTCGTTCAGTGACCAATTTGCAACAAAGATCCCGGTGCGTAAAGCCCCTAAGTGAACAGAAGGTTGCGCTTCCACAGAGGGCACTATTTCTGGAGATGTCAACAGAGAGGCTCCGCTGGCCACTGGCCACTAGGTGGGTGCTCAATGCCCCTCCTTGCCCCCAGGCAGGCCTTGAGAGATCAGGCCCTGGCCATTTCCCCAAAATAAAAAAAGCTGTCTTATGCCGAGTCAGGGAACAGTCTTAAGATGTTTTGAGAAAGCCTGCAGTTGCATTTTTCGCATCAAAGTTAAAGGTAGGCCTGCATAGAACGGGTTGTAGAAGTCTAGGCAACAGAAAAGAAGAAGAGTTGGTTCTTATATGCCACTTTTCTCTACCAGAAGTCTCAAAGCGGCTTACAATTGCCTTCAGTCACATGGATCACTGTGGCTAGGTATTCCGGGGCCAAGTAGGGCGCTAGTAGTTTGGCTTGGTGAAGGTGGTAGAAGGCCAGTTGTGTTACTCTTGTGACCTATACTGAGAGGGAAGCATCCAGGATCACACCCAGGTTCCTGGTGGAGCGGGCCACTGATGGCTGCATACTGTCCAGATTGGGCAAATGTGCCTCCTTGTTTGGACCCTTCCTGCCCAGCCATAGGACCACCATCTTTGAAGGATTGAGCTTAAGATGATTTTGCTTGAGCCATCTTGTCATTGCTTCCAGGCAGCTGGCTAATGCTTCTGGGGGAGAATCAGGGCAGTCATCCATTAGGAGGAAGAGCTGGGTGTCCTCTGCATATTGGTGACAACCCAGTTCAAACTTCCATCCCAGTTAAGCAAGAGGGCGCATGAAAATATGAAATAGGATTGGAGAGAGGACCATTCCTTACGGGACTCTGCATGCATTTGGTGGTGGCTTGAAGATCTCCCTCCTAGTGCTACCCTCTGTCCACAACCCTGGAGAAAGGAGATCAGCCATTGAAGGGCTGTCCTCCAAATGCCGGCATCGTCGAGATGGTGAGCTAGAATCTCATGGTCCACTGTGTCGAATGCTGCTGAAAGGTCTAATAATACAAGCAGTGCCGCCCTGCCTCAGTCCAATTGTTTATGTCCATGGCCAGGCTGGAAACCTGACTGAGATGGGTCTAGGATTGAAGCTTCTTCCAGGAATGCTGTTTTGGTCCGTGATAGCCCTTTCAAACATTCTCAGGAATGCTAGGTGCAAAACAGGTCAGCAGCGGATGAACCTCTGCCTCTTTTAGCTCCTCCAGGAATTCTCCCGTTTCAAGGGAGAGGTTGATTATCTCCTGGAGGGGCCCCCTTATTCTTATATCTGGTGTTTTTATTAGCCACGATGGGCAGGGGTCTAATGGACATGTGGTAAGTCTTGCTGCTTCAAACATCCTGTCCACTTCAGTCAGCGTGAATCATCTGCTATTACTCAGTGTTTCCTCCAAAGATGGCCAAGGGGCCTCTAGTTCACTTTCTGTGTCTAAGGTTGGAGGAAGGTCACTGTGGAGTATTGAGATTTTGTATGCAAAGTGACTTGCAAATGCCTCACAGCTGATATCTGATTGACTATTATTTTGCTAGCCTTCTTCCAGGGCTGTGAGAGAACAAATTATCCTAAACAATTGTGCTGGGCGTGAGTTCACAGACACGATGGTAGTCAAGTAAAAATTGTGTTTCACTAACTTCACCAGCATCTCATAGGCATTCTCTAAGATGTTCTCAAAGCTTCGTCATGAGTCTTCCTCCAAACTCGCTCTAGTTGTTTCAGTTCCTGTTTCTCTCTGCAAAGCTCCTCAGTGTACCATGGGTGAAGACAAGGCTTGAGACAAAAGTGGAGAGGACGTCGGGGAGCTATCTCATTGATGGCAGTCAGCATTCTGTCATGCCAGTCCATCTAGAGAAGTGCTGGGAGGCATTGGGTCCTGCAGACCATTCAAGAATCCAGTCGGATCCATAAGTCTCCATAGGCGAGCAAAAATCTACTTGGTGCCCAACTGAGGAAGGAGTGGTAGCCTTAGCCGAGCCTTCAGGGTATAGTGGTCTGACCGTGGCATAGCATTTGCCGTGACAAGATCCATGTTCAAACCCACACCGAAAATGAGATCCAGGGTATGACCTGCCTGAAAACAACAAATTGCGAGAGTCCTGATGTCGGCACGGCTGATACCAGGTCCAACCCATTTCTAGAGGATTGTAGCTTAGCATGGACATTAAAGTCCCCCAGACTAATGGCATGCAGGCTGCCACTGCCCCCAGCAGGGCATCTGGAGGTGAATTGAGCACACGGTACACCAGCCAGATGGCCACACTCTTGATTGATCCGCACCCGAGGCCAACACTGTTTAGCAAACACTGGCAGGGGCTCATAGGAATTGTAGTCCATGGACATCTGGAGGACCCCAGGTTGACTACCCCTGCTTTAGGCTGATCCTGCATTGAGCAGGGGGCTGGACTAGATAGCCTGTATGGCCCCTTCCACCTCTATGATTCTAACTTAGTATATATGTGGCAAGGTTATATTTTGATTTTTATCAAAATAAACAAACTGAAGGCAGGAGCACCCTCTAAAGCAGGCATTCTCAACCAGGGTTTCATGAAACCCTGGGGTTTCTTGAGAGCTCTGGAAGGGTTTCTCAGATGGATGGGAGATAATTTTTTAAATATATTTTTTAAAGTTGATGAATATTTTTCAGGTGACATGATCATGTATGGCCATGTTGACCCACCCCCCTTCCCAAAATGGCCAGTGATGTGCCTGGAGGGGGTGTGAAGGGGAGGGACCTCGGCTGGGCATGTACACATCCATGCTTCCCAACCATATCCTGCACCAGGGGTAGTCGAACTGCGGCCCTCCGGATGTCCATGGACTACAATTCCCATGAGCCCCTGCCAGCGAATGCATGTCCATGGACCTGTGGTGGGCTGCAATTTGACTGCCCCTGTTCTGCACAATCATGCCAGTTCTGGGGTTTCTCAAAATCTGAGGAATGTTTCAGGGGTTTCTCAATGGTAAAAATGTTGTGAAAGGCTGCTCTAATGGGACCTTTGGGTATATAGGTGAGAAAGAAATTAGCTGATTTGTCTGTTACTTTGTTCTTCTGGCTATGGAAGTGTAAAATTTATATAGTACATCTCATTATTTCCAAATAAAAAAGATTCTAATATCTTTTCAGTCATGTACAGTTATACATTTGTAAGTATATTAACAATATAGACTCGATAAACATTTACAGTGTATTTTATGCGATGCTTAATGGTGTAGGGGTTAGGGGTGCGGACTTCTGATCTGGCGAGCCGGGTTTGAATCTGCGCTCCCCCACATGCAACCAGCTGGGTGACCTTGGGCTCACATAAAACTCTTCTGACAGAGCAGTAATATCAGCGGCATATAAGAACCAACTCTTCTTCAGTAATATCAGGGCTCTCTCAGCCTCACCTCCTTCACAGGGTGTCTATTGTGGGGAGAGGAAAGGGAAGGCAATTGTAAGCCACTTTGAGACTCCAGGTAGAAAAAAGCCGCATATGAGAACCAACTTCTCCTCCTCCTCCTCCTTCTATTTGCCAATATAGAAAAAAATATCCTAATTTCTTTATAAGAACTGTTATTCCAAGGGTTCCTTGCTAACAGTGAAAATAGGCCTGAAACTTATTGAGGTTTTGTCTTGTCAGCATGTCTGGGAAGGCACCAGTCTGTTTGGTTCTTTACCAGACCTATGAGTAACATCACCCTCAACATCCAAGTTGATTTTCCAGAAAGCCAGCAGATTGCAGGGCTAGAAGCAAACAAAATATCCAGACTGCAAAGAGGAAGAAGATGGCTCGGTCGCTTCCTGACTGCAAACATGCAACTCCCTGTTATTTATCTTTCAGTCCACCCACAGTGTGTCAAGTTCTCCAGCGCCTTTAAAACAGAGATGATTCATGGGACTTGCCTGGTTGGTCATCCGGCTGTGACTAAAATCCAGGGTGCATTTTCACGTGGAGGTGCAAATCCAGAAGAGTTCCTTCCCACCCTGAGCAGCAGCCCTGCAATACAGGAATGAGGACAGGTCAGTCAAGTGATAGCCTGCAGAAAACAGCTCCGTGGTAGAGGCAGTCAACAGTTGTGTCTCACCTGAAGGAGCTTAGTGGGCGGCTACTGTGCCACAGCCAGCCCCGATAGCTACAGCCTGCCCATGAGTGAAACTTTGTTCATAAAATAACAGGGGCTGTGGCTCAGCGGCAGAGCATCTGCTTGGTATGCAGACGGTCCCAGGTTCAGTCCCCAGCATCTCTAGTTAAATAGGTCAGTAGATGACATGGAGGACCTCTGCCTGAGACCTTGGGGGAGCTGCTGCCATTCAGCATAAAGAAGACTGACCTTGGTGGACCCATGGTCTGATTCCACATGAAGCAGCTTAGAATCATAGAGCTGGAAGGGGCCATACTGGCCATCTAGTACAACCCCCTGCTCAACGCAGGATCAGCCCTAAGCATCCTAAAGCATCCAAGAAAAGTGTGTATCCAACCTTTGCTTGAAGACTGCCAGTGAGGGGGAGCTCACCACCTCCTTAGGCAGCCTATTCCACTGCTGAACTACTCTGACTGTGAACATTTTTTTCCTGATATTTTATTTATTTATTTTTATTTATTTAGATTTATATACCGCCCTCCCCGAAGGCTCAGCCTATATTGTTGTACTTGTAGTTTAAACCCATTACTGCGTGTCCTCTCCTCTGCAGGCAACGGAAACAGCATCCTGCCCTCCTCCAAGTGACAGCCTTTCAAATACTTAAAGAGGGCTATCATGTCCCCTCTCAACCTCCTTTTCTCCAGGCTGAACATTCCCAAGTCCCGCAACCTATCTTCATAGGGCTTGTTCCCTTGGCCCCAGATCATCCTCGTCGCTCTCCTCTGTACCCTTTCAATTTTATCGATGTCCTTCTTGAAGCTTCAGGTGCTCAAAACCTTTAAGGCCTTACATCAGTGGTTCTCAACCTTCCATTGCCACGACCCTTTAATACAGTTCCTCCTGTTGTGGTGTCCCCCAACCATAAAATTATACAAGGGTTATTTCACAGAAATTAAACCGAAACTAACCAATGGCGTGAAGATCCATTGTTCAGGATTGTATATAAATTGTTTTTTTTTCCCCTGGGCTTTCTCAGTTCAGTTCTGCCTCTTGTCCCACCATGCCGATCTCGCTCTTTTCCGCTGCTCCAGACAGACGAACGCTCTATCTCAATCTATCCCACAAGGCTGTTGTGTGGATGGCACCCTCCCCGGCCAGTCTGCCTGCCCTGCCACAACCTGTCCGAAAGGCTTGTTCGACCCCCAAAGGGGTCCCAACCCCCACGTTGAGAACTACTACCTTACATGGTCTGGGGGCCGAGTATGTCCCCCGAAGAGCATCTCACTCTGCAAACTCCAATCTACTGGCCGTCCCTGGCCCCAAAGTATGCTTGCTCAGAATGGACTCCTATGATGTAGTTTTCTTGTGCCTCTTTTGTAGAGGGCTACGTAAGTCTTCAAGGGCAAAGTTTTCTACAAAGTTTATCCCCCCCCCCATCTACTTTAAAATATGCTGCTTCATACAGGACAGAACATAATTTCTACTAGTGCCCTACCTGTCCTCTAAACACCTGGCCATGGTGATCCATGCGACGGTCCCCTCCAGAATAGATTTCTGTAACTCGCTCTGCCCTTGTCCTTGCCCTGGAAATTGCAGGTGGTGCATAATGCAGCTGCTAGGGTCCTCGCAGGGACCTCTTGGAGGGCCCACATCCAGCCTGGGGACAAGTATAAATCTCCTTTTCAAGCAGCTGAAATGACAGATTACTAATACCACCCCCTTTTAACAATGTCAAAAATGTGTCTCTTCCCTCCCCCCCCTTAACCTCCTCATACTTGCCCAGCCAAACAATGGCTTGATGTCTAATCTGTCTCCCCGATTGTGCTTATTAGGGATGTCAACACTTTTTAAAAAGTAGTTTTACAAGCTGCACTTGGTCCACTGCCACAACTCTCTTAAGTAGGCCACTAATACACCTGTTGCACATGCCTATCTCCTCCCTGTTCTGTTGTCAAAACGGCAGGGCAGGGCAGGCTAATGGAGAAGGATCGGCCTGGGGTCACCAGAGAACGTGGCAGAAGGCCGCTGTGGATCCCATTGTTCCCAGGCCTAGATGCCTTCCAGAAAACTAGCTCAGATCCAGGATTCCTGGGTTCAGAAGCAAACTGGATCAGCATGTAGACATGATTCATGACTTACCAGAGCTGAATTGTCGAAACCGTTTTTCTAATGCCAACGCTTGAACCTAGAAGAATTGCACCTATTGTTGACCTTTCCCCTTTAACGTGAAATCCTCCTCACCCTGTTCAAGGGGCCCAAGAATGACCAAGGCACAAACATCTCATTTTAAAAACAGACCATCAGAACCAATATGATTTGCTAATGTCAAATCACATCGTTTTCCTGCTCGTATGAATGGACTTCCTCAAAAGGCTGTGCTAGGGGTCATTGGACCAAAGCAGGTTCTTGCCATGCCATTTTTGCATGTTGGAGCTCTGGTGGGTTCCAGATTGCTACTAGTCTAGTGAATGTCCCATCCCATTGCTCAGATTGACCGATTCTGTATAACGTACCTTGGGTTGCAGTGATACAGGCAAACCAAACATAATGCAAATAAATATTGGAAAGTTATTTGGAATATATGAGGCTGTATGTAGTAAAGTGGGACATTAGAATCAAAGATGGAAGGGACCTCCAGGGTCATCTAGTCCAACCCCTGCAGAATGTGGGAAATCCACAACTACCTGCCCACCCACAGTGACCCCAATTCCATGCTCAGATGATGCCCCCCCTGAAAAACCAGAATCAGTGGCCTCATTCCAAAAAACTGTACTATGAGAATTTAAGACTCTACTATAAAGCTGCGCTGTGCCATTTGGATATCTGAAGAACCTGATCCACTTTTGAAAGAGTGGAAGTATACTTATTCACAACACAATATAGGAGTTCTGTCATGTATGAAAAATAATTGACTATTGAAAACGAGAGTAAAGCACCAGACCTCAGTCTGATGAAGCCCTATTATTTATTTATATACAGAGTGACATTTCCTATCCCAAGACTTCAAAAAGTTCTTTACTTAGACAACCATCATCATTCTTTTTTCTTCTTCCTCCAACTTGTGAGTTCGACTGGATTGCTTCTTTCTCTCCAGGCTAAACAGACCAAGCTCTTTCAACCTCTCCTCATACGTCTTGGACTCCAAACCCCTCACCATTTTCCTTGCCCTCCTCTGGACTCACCCCAGTTTGTCTACATCCTTCTTCAGTTGTGGTGCCCAAAACTGAACACTGTACTCCAAGTGAGGCTGAACCAGAGCACAGTAAAGCGGTACCATCCCCTCCTGCAATCTGGACACAATACTGTGGACCCAAAAATCCCATTTGCCTTTTTAGCCACTGAGTCACACTGCTGACTCATGTTCTGTGTATGGTCTACTACAGGGGTAGTCAAACTGTGGCCCTCCAGATGTCCATGGACTACAATTCCCAGGAGCCCCTGCCAGCAAATACTGGCAGGGGCTCATGGGAATTGTAGTTCACGGACATCTGGAGGGCCGCAGTTTGACTACCCCTGGTCTACTAAGACCCCCAGATCCTTTTTGCACATACTACTGCGAACACAGGTCTCCCCCATCCTCTAATGATTTTTCCTGCCTAAATGCAGAACTTTACATTTTTCACTATTGAAATTCATTTTAGCTCACTTTTCCAGCTGTCAAGATCACTCTGTACCCTGATTGTCTTCGGCTGTGTTTGCTACTCCTCCTAATTCAGCAAGTGTCCCCTCTATTCCTTCATCCCAATCATTTATGAATAAGTTGAACAACACAGGGCTCAGGTCAGATCCCTGAGGCACCCATGAGTCACTCCACTCCAAGTGGATGACAAAACCATTAACAAGCACCCTTAGGATGAGATGGAGCAAAGAAGGTAGCTGGATCCAACCCATTTATGTGCAGCAGGCAGCAATTAGCCGAAAGAATAAAGGCACCACTTTTTAAAGTAATGTCCTTCCTTATCTCAGTCTAGTGGGGACTCGCAGAGCAACAAGATAATCTAAAATATCATAGGCCTGCCATCCAAGTAAGAGATTTGTCCAAACCCCTCATTCAGCTTTATTAGTGTCTTGTACACTTACACGCACTTTACCTTCCAATGGTGTTTGAAATAAAACTTTTAAAGTTTTAGCTGGGTTTCAACAAAGTATGCAACAAGGATATTATGATTTTTAATGTGAAGAGGTGATTTAACAAAAAAAAAAAAACCAACCACCATGGATGGAAGTTACATCACAAATACTGTTATTTCCTTTTCTTGCATCAAAAACCCAAAAGCTATTCCTTCGCAATAACTGCCGATTTCTTTACCAGGCCAAGGCTTGTTTCAAATTCCTCTTTTTAGTGCCACGGACCATGCAAAGCTGTCTTATATATAAAAGTCAGTCTTGTCTACTGACTGGCAAGCAGCTCACCACTCTCCAGGTCAATTAGTGGTCACTGTGATCCACACGACAGTCACCTCTAGACTGGACTTCTTCAACTCGCTCTATGCAGGCCTGCCCATATCCCTGATCCGGGAGATTTTTGAGAGCCGGGTTGGTGTAGTGGTTAGGAGTGGGGACTTCTAATCTGGCGAGCTGGGTTTGATTTCCCGTTCCCCTACATGCAGCCAGTTGGGTGACCTTGGGCTGGCCACAGCACTGATCAAGCTGTTCTGACCCAGCAGTGATATCAGGGCTCTCTCAGCCTCACCCACCTCACAGGGTGTCTGTTGTGGGGGGAGGAAAGGGAAGGGGATTGTAAACCTCTTTGAGACTCCTTTGGGTAGAGAAAAGCAGCATCTAAGAACCAACTCTTCTTCAAAGTGGCTACCAGCATTTCCCTGGGCATGCAAGAAAGGGCCACAAGAGCCAAGCACTGACACAGTCCTTTCTGCCCACCCACTCACAATTTGCCTAAATTCACAGAATTAGCATATGTCAGATGACTACCTAGCCTCTGCTTCAAAACTTCCAAGGCAGGAAAACGCGAGGAAGCCCCTCCCACTGAGGAACCGCTCTGTCAGGAACTCCAATCAATCCCGTTAACGTTACATCGCACACAGATTTCTCTCCCCAGTACAGGAAGACATTTCGGTTATCTCTTTTTGGTTCATCACTCTCTGTCCTCTACGTCTTGGGACGTGGTGAAAAATCCCATTATCAAAATCACAAGACCAGTGTTTATTAAAACGCAGCCTTAAGTTTGACATAAAGACACAGGATCCCTATCACAGGCAGTCCCCTTGCTTTTATCTGTACAGAAATGTGTCACTATCAAGAGTCACAAGCCTCTCTAGCTTTACAGGCGGCAAGGAGACCTTTCCTGAGCAACAGAAGAAGAGATTAGCCATCTAATCTGCCTGTTCAGCCTTCGGAAAGCTATTCATCCCTTCAGCTCTGGCTGACATTTCTCCTGCTTCATTCACTCAGCACTATTATGTCTCCAAACGCTTTTCTTACCCCCTAGCCCCATACGACGGTTCGGCCAATTGTCTAATGCCCTAAACAAGCACAGAAGGAAGAAAGCAAGCAGCGCTGATATAGCTCGAGAACCTATTATTAACCGGGGAACAAAATCTGTGTTTCACCGAAGTGAAGGGGCGCCGTTTTGGAGGTTGGGCTGCCAAGTTGGGAGCAGAATATTTTTAGCTGCAGATGCAAGTTTGCCTAATAAGGAGTTAACGACATGCTTCTTTACACTTTACCGGGAAAAAATTGGGAAGTCTGAAATTAGCCTTGCTTATTGACTGACATGGATCAGGGAATCTTCCAAGGCCTGTCTCCTACCATTCCACTCAACCCAATCCTAAACCTTCCCTACCTGCTTCAGGAGCCCTTCTCCAATGTAAGGGGCTCTTCCACTGGAAGAAGAGCTATTTAAATCAGATGAGGGTTTCAGACTTTGTTGAGTAAGGGGTAGGATACAGGCCAGCGGCATCGTCACGCATGGAATGGACCAGAGGTATACAAATAGTTTCCACAAAAGAAAATCCAGGCAACCAGCCTAACATAGGGTTTTACATAAGTTTTACGCATGCCAATAGGCAGCACAAGGACTCAAAGTCCTATAATGTTGAAACTGTAGATGGTTTCCTGGAAGGAAGGGCCACAGGACATGAATGATTCAACAGCACAAATGGAAGCTGAGGGCTCTGTTCAATTTCCAAAGAGGCACAACCATAGAGGGGACAATGGCTCAGTGGCAGAGCCTCTACTTTGCACATAGAACATCTGACGGTCAATCCCTGGCATCCAGCATAGAAAGGATCCAGCAGTGATTGACTTCTGCCCGAGATCCTGGAGAGTTGCTGCCTGCCACAAAACCGACCTTAATAAACTTGGCAGGACCATCCTAAACAGAGTTACGAACTTCTAAGTCTCTTGAATGAAGTGGACTTAGGACTAAGTCTCTTGAATGAAGTGGACTTAGGTCAGCACTGTTAAAATTAAGTAATTTCATGTGAAAGTTAGGGACAGCGAAAAAGCTTTGGCTGGCCTTCCAGATACTTTTGGGTCTGAATATTGCAAGTGGCGGGGTGGGAGAGGTATTTAATTCCCAGGTCCCTTGGCAGAAATAGAACTAGTCTACATGCAGTTGGAAAAATAACACCTTGGCAGAATAAAACACTGTACTCCAGCACCCCCCCCCCCAAAATGAATGTCACTCCAATCATATGAGACAGTCTTTATCATGCAATCAATATTCCCGACAGGTATCTTTTAAGGATCTGCACTTCCCACAAACTTTGGCAACAATTTTTACATCTTGTTGTGTCAGTATCTTCTCTAGCGAATTTAGCATGCTCCCAGTTGCACATCCTCTACGCCACCCTGCCCATGTAACCTCCCGAAAAGGTTGGTCAAGACTTCAGTTGCGTTTGCCCTCAAAGGTTTCGGACATTTATCAAAAGGTTCCATCTGGCGGCCCACAGAAAGAGCAGCCTTTCATTTGCGAGTTGCAGCCGCAGAATTTCACAAACAGAATGTGCAACGTGCTTCACGCCGAGCCACCATCCACATGCCACGAGCCTTCCGTTCATCCTTCGAGCATCTCTTCTCAGGCACCCCGGAGGCATTAGGCTAACTGCCTTTTAAAAACAAGAAGAAATGGAAGCGGAGAATCCCATTTACTCGTGGGATCTGAGTTATTCCACAAAAATTCTGGGATTAGAAGTCCCGGCAAGGTTGAGACACCAGCTATCAAATCACTACTGGAGGAAAGACAGTTCATTGCCTGCTGACCAAAAACATGAGCCAAGCAGCAGGCCATGTACTGGTCAAAGAACATTCCCAATTCATAAGAAATTCCAGTTTGCAAAACCTTCTGCTTTATTATTATTGGACTTACTGCCTGACACTCTCATGACTGACTCATGGCAGGTTACCAAATTAAAAGACCATTTAAAAACCATAACGGACATATAAGTATATACAACAGACTCCTAAACATTTTAAAAGACCATGGCAGACTGTACCCTATTAACCCCTCAAAGGAAAACTGATACAGGAGCAGGAGGAGGCAGCACAGATCACCAAGTAGTGCCATGCTCTTAACTGGGCCCGCAGCAAAGAAATTATATCCGGCATTGTTGAAGTCACCTGTGTGGTGATCTCCAACTTTTTGGCAGGATGACCCACAAGTCCAAATTTACTCGGCATCGTGACTCACTTTCAAAACAAGCGAACAGATCACAGAATAAGCTGCAAAAGCCAAAAACTGCTTTCACAGGCCCTGCAACCCATTCATTGACAAAGGCTGGTCTCCCACCATTTGAACTCCCAAGACCTGCCTTGCACTGTCAGTCAAGCAGTCACTGGACAGAGAACACAAGACACAATACGACATGTTCAGTTCCAGGTTCTTCGCCTTTATTGGTTTTGGGGGGGAGGGGGCGGGGAGGAGCAAATCATTGTCATCTGTACATTCACACTTCATTGATCAACAATGACGTGCTGTTATGTGCTCTCGACAACAGGGGGCAGTAGCAACTTCAGAGTCTGTGCAGGGAACATAGAACATTCAACTGCCCCACAGGCATTCAGAAAACCAGGGAGACTGAACAGGGAACAAGCCGCCAGCCCCCACTGAACAGTTTTTCTTCTTCTGGGAAATGCAACATCAGTAGCAAAACTATTCCAAATCAAGCCCCAGGACAAAGAAGTGTGTCGGGATGCTAAACGCTCTTGCTTTTGCTGCCATGGTTTTAAAAAATAATAATTTTATTGATGTTTCGATGACAGAAGCATCATCATTCCCAATCATCTCAAAAGAAACCAATCGAGCTTTTCCAAATAAATAAAGATCAGGGAGAAGACCATGAGATAACTAAGATTAAAAAAAAGTCAGTCCTATAAAATTACTTTTTTTGGTTTTCTGAGGCAGAGGAAGTAGCTGCAATGGACAGTTTGAAGCCCGTGTTTAGAAATGCCTGGAAGTCCTACGACCTTGTAACAAAACAGAGGAGCCAATTTTTAAATTTGTTTTTCTTTCACACCCACGTGACCCAAGTTTGAAGCAGACTGGTCACTGACATGTTTCTCTTTTTTTTTCGGGAAGGGGGATCCATTAGTAAGCCTGCCAACTTGATTTGAAAGAAGAGGCTACAAAAGAACCGACTTCTGAAGGAAGTCTGACTCAAAGGGAGAAAAGAGCTGGTTGCTCATTTCGCAGCACTGAACGGGCATGTCCTGAAACTTCCCACTCACACACTCAGTTATGACTGGAGACTCATTTAAGAAACAAAAGCCATTGTGTTGGAGAGTCCTGATGAGCTGGCCAACCTTGCCGAAAACAGCCAACTGTACGATCCAACATTCCCTCAGTAGTCCAGACACAACCGACAGTAGCTTTGCGGAAGGCCCATTTCCTCTCCCCCCCCCCCACCCCCGAGATCAAAATTATGTAGCTGCCACACAAATGATCCTCGAACAGCTTCAGTTTCCTTTCAGAGCTGCAAAAAGCTTCCTGCTTTCTATAACGCGAGAGAGAGAGAGAGAGAGAGAGAGAGAGAGAGAAAGAAAGAAAAAACACACTCCCCCCCGCCCCCGTCCAAGGAGGAGCAATGCAGTGCAAGCCTCTGCTGATTGTCCATTGGGTTTTAGGAGAACGGGGAGTGACAGCCAAGGACACCAGTGTATCTTCGTGAAGGGGAGAGGGACACACGAAAAGGAAAAGTCAGGAGAGGGGGGTGAAAATCAAGTCGCCGGGCGGGATTGGGGGGGGGGAGGAAGCCCCCGCTTCCGGCCTCTCAGCAGCTGATGGCACTGGGCTGCTGTTTGCTGACAAAGTCCGAAATGAAGTCAAACTCGTTCTGTCCCAGAAAAAGTTCCGGCAGCTCCTGAATTCGGTCCAAGCCCAGTTCCAGGACCAAGGAGGTCAAAACCTCTTCGTCGATGAGATCCGTGTCCATAACGTTCAAGGTCAGAGCGGGAGAGGGCATATGAGCCATGCCCGGATGCTGGCCGGGTCCCACCCTGTATTGCTGCGCACCTGCTCCTACAGGCCCATTGCTCATGCCCATGAGAGGGTGGCCCTGGTACTGGGTATTGAGTTTCTGCAAATGCATGCTAGCCATTAGTTGCTGAGTGCCTACAGGTCCCATGTATTGCTGCTGCTGCTGCGGCTGGTTGGGATTGTTGAACATCATGGCGTTGGGCACCTGGTGATGGCCCATCTGTCCGCTGATACCCGGGCGTTGCCTCATGGTAGCATCCAGGCTGGGGTTCCCATACTGCATCATCTGGTGGTTGGTGGGTATCGTCCGTAGCATGTGCTGTCCGTGCTGGGGAGGGCCCTGGAGCCCGTTCACGCCCATCCGGTAGCCCTGGAGCCCGTTCACCCCATGGCTCATCGACATCATCATGTGGTCCGCCATGGCTCCCTGGGCACTGTAACACAAGACAACAGGTTAGGGGGCGACGTAGAGTCTGGCCGTCACAAACTTGGGGCAACAAAGAAAACCAGCGTGTTGACCCAATGGCAACTCCTTGTAGGGGATGGCCGACATCTGCATTTATTAACACTATGTTTTCCTCCCCATGTTGTTTGTAGCTTCGTTCTCCCCTCCTCCCGTTACACCTTCGTGCAACAACAAACCTGCAAGGAAGTTTAGGCTGAAAGAGCATGACCGGCCCAAGGTCACCTAGTGAGTTTCCATGGCATTGTGATTCGAACTGGGGTCTCATTGAAGTCCTCATCCAGAATAACCACTAAGCCAGACCACCAATTGGGTCAGTCCTATTGAAGGGTCTCCAATAAATGGGTTCTTGAAAACTAGCTTTTGGGGGACAAAGATTAACTGCAGCATCTACCATAGATACATGCTAAGTGTGTATTGACACAGAAAGGAATAACCAGGAGTTCATCAACTGAGTCCAAGTGATTAGCAACCCGCAAGAGACTCTGGGCAGGAAACTCAAAAGTGGCAGAAGGCTGGAACAACCCCCAAGTTGGCATGAGGAGCACCCCAACCCCAACCAGGCAGGGAAAGCTAGGTCATGCGTGCTTGCAACCAGCACCACACGGCAGGCAATGCCGCCCCCTAGCGTCAGGGAGGTTAAAACAGGTCCAAAGGTTGGCTTCACCCAAACGAGTTGACATCAATATACATTTTATTAGACCTCACAAGTGCCACTGCCATCGGATTTTATTCTGAATGATGATGATGAAGACTCAGGAAGAGACATCTTAAGGTCCTGAGTCGTGTGTGTGTTTAAATCCTCCTGGAGGTGAATTGCAATCTTGCAGAACCTCAACCTGGGCTCGGTTTACCCAGCCAGCCCCTGCTAGGCAAGGCGGCCGCTTGCAACAGCCGCAGCTCGGGCAGAGGGGCTGGATCGGCCTGCAGAAGGCAAACCTTTCGCCGCCGTCTCGCGTTCCCCAACCCCCAACCGCCCTCCCTCTCCTCCCTCCCCCTCCCCTCCCGTTGCCGGCTCCAGGCAGCTCCCGCTCCGGCACATTCCGCCAGCACAAAGATCAGCACTTTGAACAAAAGTTTAACCCTTTCGCGTCCCCGCCGCTCGCGCGCAGACAATGCCAGCGGAGCCGACGCGGGCTGCAAATTGCGGGTGCGCGCTCGGCGGCGGAGGGGACGGGGGACCCGGCTAGTGGGGCGCCTGCCTCCCTCCCTCCCTCCCAGCAAAGCACCCCGGCCTCCCCCTTCCCCATGTCACGTCCCGCTCCGTGCCCGCCTCTCCAGATACATACCCCAAAGGCGGCAGCGGCGGCAATCCGAAGCGCAGCTCCGCAAGGCAACAAAAGCGGCCTCTACCTGCCTAGCGAGTCCGCCCGGGCGCCCGCCTGCAAGCCCGACCCGGACCGGCCGCTCGCATCAAGGTCCCCCCCGGAACAACCTCCGCCGCCTCCTCCGCCCGCGCTCGGCGCTCCGCTGTGTGCACGGCAAGTAGGTTAAACTCCGACTTTATAGAGGCAAAGGAGGGGCGTGGCCAAAGCCCCCGCCCCTCGGCTCCCGATTGGCCCGCGCCCCGAACGGACGCCCTCCCTCCCCAATGGCGGCCGGCCTCGGGGGCCCGCCTCCCTGTTTTTGTTTCAGCGGCCGAGAAGGAGGGCTGGCGAGACAATGGCGGGAGCGGGGCGCGAAGGCGCAGGGTCGGTGTGCGCCTGTTTCACTCCTTCCCTACCTACCTACCTACCTACCTACCTACCTGCAAGTGGGAACTGGGGCTGCCTCTTCCCCGGCGGCTGGCCAAGGGGTCGCGGTGCCTGCCCCTCCGGACGCCAGGCTGGGCAGATGGGGATGCGGGGAGCCGAGTGAGCACAGTGCAGCCCTGCGCCATCTCTGCTTTCCCCCGCAAGGAACAGAAGGGAAAGGATCTTTTTCACGGCCACGTCGGAGGAGGAAGGACGAGGACCTGGGTGGTGGTTTTGGCTGGGAGCCACCTGGGTGCTGTGATTGCGGCACACCTTGCCCTGCACGTGTGAGATGGCTTCGCTTGCCGGTGGGCACAGCGTTGCCTCTGGAAGGCTTTTCTTCTGCAATGGACTTCCTTCCCACCCCTCGCCCCAGGGACCTCCCCAGGCTGCTCTCTTTTTCTCTCCCCCCTTTTATTCTTGCCACAACCACCTTGTGGGGTAGGATTTGCCCAGCAGGGAGCTCAAGAGGCCGCTTTCTCTTTCTCCAGTTTATTTTGCAACAACACCCCTGTGGGGTAGGCTAGGTTGGACAGATCACTGGCCCAAGGTGAAATTAATGGGCGAAGTTGGGACTTCTCAGTCCGCAGGTCCTCAGCCTTTTTTGTCACCTGCAGGCACCTCTGGACTTCGGACACAAAACAGCAGCTGCAGGAGGTGGAGCCGGTGACAAGATGGCTGCCGCTGCTGGGGGTGCTGTGGTGGCAGCTGCCATGGTTTAAAAAATCTGCACAGCCAATCAAATTTCCAGTGGCCAGTCAGAAGCCTTAGTGGGAAAAGGCCCCTGTTTTAGTCCAACATGCTAACCACTGCGCCATACTTTCTCTTAGAGCAGGGGTAGTCAAACTGCGGCCCTCCAGATGTCCATGGACTACAATTCCCATGAGCCCCTGACAGCGAACGCTGACGGGCTCATGGGAATTATAGTCCATGGACATCTGGAGGGCCGCAGTTTGAGTACCCCTGTCTTAGAGAGTGTCACTACTGCAGACCAATAGCTGCCCAGAGTGCTTCCAATCTGGCAAAATTGGCATAATAACTTCAGATTTAATGAAATTGATGTAGAATTACGGACTTTCGTCCAACTGTGGTATCTCACCATAGCTGTGCCTCTCCACTGACACTCTTTAACCTCTGGGCCAGTGAGAGAGAGAGACAGCGAGGGAGAAGACATCTGTATCCTCAGGTGACCTTATAAGAATGCTGCTGGACCAGTCTCATGTACTCCGGCATCCTCATTCCGCACGAAGGTCAACCAAATACTTTTGAGAAGGTCGCACGTGGGCCATCTATTTACAGGTATACTGTCTCTGGCTAAAGAGGTTCTGTTTAATGATCAGTATCAGCTTGGCTCTAACAAAGGTTTGTCCTCTTTGCAATGGTGGAGAGTCACGTGCCGTTGGGAGATTTCTTAGCAGAGGATGTTCATCGGCTTTTTCCTTTGTATTTAGAGGTATGTGGACATTCCATTGCTCTGCTTTTGGCCGAGACTTGTATTTTCCGAGTTGCTGTTCTAGCAAGTAAAGTCTATGTTCCTGAATAGCTCAGCCGTTCACAAGGGTCAGGCCGGAACATCCGTCCTTGGGCATATCTGGGACGTTGCATTAAAGTGCGAAATGTCACACTGAAGTTTGAAAGAGTGGCACCTACTGCATTTAAAAACTCTGTTTTTCTCATTATGTTGGTTATTCCATGTGTGTTCACCCCATTGAATACATTGGCCCCATAACATAAACTTTAAAGACGAAAACTGTGTTTTTTTTAATGGCTGCCGCAAGTGTTTGTAACGTACAGTTCTGAGTAAAACACGCAGAATTGGGCTGTGTAAAATCGTACCACGCCCTGATCAAAATGTGTAAGATTTGTTTTCCAGCTGCTTCTGACCTACAGGATACTAACTGACCAATTCCCCCCAAGAACCAAGAGCCTAGAGAAACTAAGAATGGCATGGCAAGACTTGCCAAGTTGATGAACGGAAGACCCCCTGAAGAATTTCATGAATGCTGGGCCTTCCCCCCCTAAAGCCAGCTGATTTATAGCTAAGATTATTATTGTTTCAACTTTTCTTCCTTTTTTCCCTACTGATATAGAATAAAGGACATTTTTAAAAGAAGAGCAGAGAACCTTCAAACTAACGAAAGTTTATATTATCTACTGCCCTACGCTGCATTCATAATAATAAAACAACATATTATGGAGAGTGGTATAAACCTGAGCTATCTTTGCAAACTAATTGCAGAACGAAGGTAGAGAGCGTGAGGTTGAAGCTCATTGGGTGATTGTGGACCTGCCACTGTTTCAGCCTAACCTACTTCACAGGGCTGTTGTGCAGATAGCTAGTGAAGGAGTGCCTTCCTATCACGGAGAAAAGCAGGACATAAATATCTAAATAAATAAGTCTACTTGCTGTTTGAACAGAGGGGTGTCCATGCCAGTTGGCTAATATGGTGTAACAGTTAAAAGTGCTGGACCCTGGTTCGAATCCCTGCTTGTGCCTTGGAAACTCACTGGGTCACTTTGGGTCGCTCTCAGCCTAATCTACCTCACAGGGTGGTGGTGATGGAGTGGAGAATGCTCCAAAATGCTTTGGATCCCCATTAGGAAGAAAGACGGGGTATAAATGGATGAAACAAATAAATGACCATTACTTTGATGAATAGCAAATAGCTGTGTATCCCAGGAACAACCCTCCCTCCTTTAGTTGGTGGAGCACAGGAGCCGGGCAACCCAAACTGATAAGAGGAATGGGAGAAAGATGGCGAACCAGATACTGGGGAAAGGGCCACATTAATCTCAGACATTTGTCCTCGTCCCTTTCCAAAAGTTTTATCTGTCATGCAAAAGATCTCCTTTTGTTGCACTGTTGGGGGGTGGGGTGGGGACATTGGAAGTTTAACGCCATCTTGGACTTTGCCAGCGGCCAATGGGATTGGAGAAAGGGGGTGCATGTGGGTCTGCCGTATTATTTGAAAACCAAGTGCAAACTCCATTGTCAGGAAGTGCGGAAGGGATGCACAGCGGGGGAAAATAATCCTGACTTGAAACGGCGGAGATGGCTGGGCTCTAATGGCTGTTAGCGCTCCGGGAATAGATTCTTGGAGGTCGTCCTGGATTCCCTCTCTGGAAAACAAACATCGGCACAATGTAAACAGAAGGTTAGCGGCTGTTCATTGTTCAGAGCTCTGTTCCTTGCAGGGAGGGAGAGCCAAGGCTGCTACAATGCATATCATTCTTCCCTTCACTGCAGGGAAGCTGTCGGACGGTGTCATGGCGAGCTGCTTCGTTTTTTAAATAGAGAAGAACCAGGTGCAAATCCTGTGCTCGACCCAAACCAAACAACAACCAAAGCTCCCCAAGGTCAATCCCTGTCTCAGCCTAGCCTGCCTGACAGGGTTGGTGTGAGGATCAGCAGAGCAGGAGAAAACCATGTTAAACTGTCCTGCCTTCGTTGGACAAAGTGTGTCTAGAAGAGACACTTTCTTGACACTTCCTTGAGAGTACACTTTCTTGAGAGTAGGTCCATTGAATAAAGCTGGGCTTGCCTCTGAGTTGGCTTGCTTCGGATTGTTCCCTTCATCTGAATATTTGGACTTTGGGAGGTCACTGCATGGGGTGAGGGTTCTGTTGAGGGTATGAGAGTGGGAGAAACTAGTTTGCACTTCCCTGTGGGTGTTTTTAAAAATTCACTTACATCTTTCTCCAGGGCTGATTCTGCACTTACTTTGTTTATTCCGTTGTGGATCCTGCTGAATTCAGATTGATCTGAACTCGGGTCTTCCACTATCTCATCCCCATTGAAACAAAAAAGTGTTCTGCACTCGATTGAGGAAGCCCAGAATGGGGCGGGGGGGATCCAAGCACAGCAGGAGCCTCTTTTTTTTTCTTGAATGAGGGGCAGGGAGGATTGGAGACAGCAGAGGAGGGGAAATAAATCCAAGAGGCATATCTCTGCCGAGAGAAGTTAGGGCTTCTGGAGCTTCTGCTGAGAGAAGTTAGCCTTGCGATCTGGGAATGAAGAAGCCTTTGAATTGACGCCCTGGCCAATCAGAGCTTACAGTGTTGGAGGCTCAGCAGCAAGTTATTTCAGGGAAAGCAGACAGCTGCGCGCTTACTCATGCAGATTTTTCAACTATTGAGGGTTATATCCACTCCAGGATATTGCGGGGGAAGGGTAGGGTCACTCCGTGATCAATCATGTTTGTTGCAGAAGGAAAATTTAAATCAAAATCAATATGGAAATCACATTCAGTGTAGGAATTGATGGCAGGAATTGAATCGACCTAGGATTGGAATAAAAGCTCTGTGCAGATTCAGCCCTGGTGGCTCAGGGCAGACTCCACAGGGTGAAAAAGCACGAGAGTCTGAATAATTGAAGTAACAGGTTACAAAAATTAGAGGAGCAAGAGGCTTTAAGATGCTGCTAAGGACCATTAAGATTTCCAGGGTAGAAGAAAAAGAAGGGTTGGTTTTTATGCCCCGCTTTTCACTACTTGAAGAAGTCTCAAAGTGGCTTACAATCATCTTCCCGTCCTCTCCCCACAACAGACACCCTGTGAAGTAGGGGGTGCTGAGCGCTCTGTGAGAACAGCTCTAACAGGACTGTGAAAAGTCCAAGGTCACACAGCTGGCTGCATATGGAGGAGCGGGGGATCAAACCTGGCTTGCCAGGTTAGAAATGGCCTCTCCTAACTGCTATCCCAAGCTGTCCAGGATATAAGCTTTTGAGAGTCAAACTTCCTTTGTCAGGCTTGCCTCTGAAATGCATATATCCTGGACATCTTGTGTGACTTTAAGGAGCTACCAGACTCAAACCTTACTCGTCTACGGCAGGCCAACGTGGCTACCCACCGAAAATTAGAACAATGCAAAGAAAGTCTCAGACACAATGCGTCAAACAAAGTAGAACATAGAGTTACCGAAGTAGACAACAATGTAGTAGGAACAGGACAACACATACAATGGAGAGACAATCCATACCCTAAACAGTTGCAAGGGCTACAGTCTTCCTGATTGTCTTTATAAAATAGTCTCCCTCACCTGTTCTGTTACGGTGTTGAGGGTGGAGAAGCTGCCAGCAAGTTGCAAGTGACGCACAGCAACCCTGTAGGGCAGGGGTAGTCAAACTGCGGCCCTCCAGATGTCCATGGACTACAATTCCCAGGAGCCCCTGCCAGCATTCGCTGGCAGGGGCATCCTGGGAATTGTAGTCCATGGACATCTGGAGGGCCGCAGTTTGACTACCCCTGCTGTAGGGTTTTAAAGGCAAGAGATTAACAGGGTTCATCTTGATGGTCTTGAGTAGCATCTTAAAAGTTTGCCATCGCCTGCCCCTGCCTCATGACTCTGCTGTTCTTGCGATCTCCCATCCAAGCGCTCGCCAGGGTCAACTCTGCCTAGCTTCTAAAATCTGACAAGATCCATGTTATGGCTGTTCTTTTACGGCTTTTATTCCTTTTATGAAAATGCTCTTCTGAACACTTGTACATAGTTTGGCAAAGATACGTACACCTGTTTTGTTTTCCTCCCGCAGCCCCCCCCCTGCCCCATTTGCAAGTGAACGCATGCACTTTTTCTAACTGGAAGGAAGGTTGAGAAAGGGAAAGAGGAAGGGAGAACCAGCGAAGACATGAGCAAAATAATACAGAAAGAGCACGCTCGTCTATCTTCATGTTCTCTTTGACTGTTGCAAGCGTATTTCCTAAGAAAAAGCCTAGCCCCTAAACTTCAGCATAGATGTAAATGTAGATATACATGTATGATTTTCAGAATCTGTTGTTTACACTCATGCATGGTAGGGGGAAATATCATGTGAATTGTGGGGACATTCATTCCACTGGTGACAGATGGCTGAGGCAAGGCGTGCTGCTTCAGGAACTTGGAGAAAGAGAAGAAAGTGCCACAATGCCAGAGAAGAATCCATCAATTTAGATTTCTGGGGGAAATGGTGACCTCATGAGCTGAACATGCTTCCTTGTTCCCTGGGGGTGAAACATACAAAAGGTGACATTGTAAAGGATATTTGTTCCACTTAATATTTCGGTAGGGGCTAGGAGGAGGAGCTGGTCTCATGGCTTAAGCGCCACTCAGTGATTTAAATCCACTCAGGACGGCTGTCCCACCCCTGAGTGCCTCCTCCTTCAACAGGCTTGCCTGTCTGTCCAGCGGTCAGCCAATCACCTTCCATCTCCCATCCCTGATTTCCCTCTCCCCCTTTCACTTCCCTCAGAGAATGCAGATCCCTGCTGCGTGAGCGCTGCCCCTGCTGGTGAGTTCCCTTCCCAGGGGCCTCCAGCCTGCACCCTTTCCAGGTCCTGGGGGGGGGGGGAGAGGCCATCCACAGAGTTCTTCCATCCCAGCCCTCCAATCTAGTGCCGTTGTATTCATGAATGCAACGGGCTTTGTCCCTAGTATATGTGTATTACCTTTGTGAACATTCCATGGCACCAGATGCAAACAAAGGCTTCACAATTGGAGCCAATCGCAGCATATTCTAAGACTCTAAAAACGAACCAATGAACTGTTCCCATTAAGAACCAACCTGGTTCTTTGGAGGGCAATCCAAAGTGTATATAAGTTCGTGTTGTGCCTATGCTTCTTGTTCAGTGTTTGGAGTTGGTGTTGGAGTGAATACAAGAGCTGATTGTTTTGGAAGAACTTCTTGTCTGTGTTTACTGAACACGCCAACACTTCTATATCTATATCTGTATGTTATATGCCATAAATGCAAACCATCAGGTGAAGCCCCGTCAGGCACGATAAAAGGAAAAAAGTCTCAACCTGGCGAGGGGTCACTGCTATAGAGGTAATGCACATCGTGCTGTTAATATTAGTAGACCCCTACAAATTTGAATTTATGCGACCAGTGTGGGATTGAATTATATACCCAAGAAACTATAAGACACTAAGTTATTTCAACAATATTATTCCCAACAAACATTATTAGAGAAGATTGAGATTACAATATCGAGAATTCACTGATGAAGGGAGCGAAAACGGAATATACCTGGGAATCCGTTTTGAAATCGCTTTGAACATTTTGATATTTTGAACATTAAATCACTTCGCCATCACCAGCTTGGGACTTTTTTCCTCTTCTTTTATAAATGCAAACCAGCGCAGGGGAAATGGAGGTAAAGATGAAAAAAGGGCCTGTGGAGGGACCACTTCTAGAACACCTCACCCGCCCATTGCTGAAAACTACATAACAGGTACTTTAGGACATGAGGTAACACCAGTCGCAGCGGAGCTGGGCCTGCTGTGGGGTATTTCTGGTGACTGCGCTGAATTTTCAACTTTGTTTAAAAAACAAAAACAAAAACAAAAAACATAAATGTATAACTCTTTTGCTTCCACAGATAAAAAGAGCATGCGAGAATTCTTTTATCCAGTGACATATCCCTCCGACATTTCATAAACAAAGGGAATGCTTCTATTACTCCTAGAGTGGCCAGTCTCCAGATGGGGCCTGGGGCTCTCCTGCTATTAAAACTGATCCCAAGATCAGATCAGTTCCTTAGGAGAAAAATGGCTGCTTTGGAGGGTGGAGCCTATGACAAATATCTAGGTATTTCCCCTCCGAGAACTAGCAATCCTAACTACTACTGTTCTCATAGCAAAGATTGCTGTCCACTAGAGTTGCCAGCCTCCAGGCGGTGGCCTGAAGATCTCCCTTTATTACAACTGATCTCCAGGTGACAGATGGGTTCCCCTGGAAAGAAATGGCTGCTTTGGAAAGTGAATATGATATTATGCCTCATTTAAGTAAGTCGCCTCCCCCAACTCTGCTGTCCTCAGGCTCCACCCTCCAAATATCCAGGTAATTCCCAATGTGTATCTGGCAGCCCTACTCTTCACAAACCACCCCCTCTGTTATATTTTGGCTGCATCCAGACATTGTGGGAAACCTGTTTGGCGTAAGGCTCAACCACAGCTTGATATCTGGTCCCTCATTCCTTCCCTCCACCTTCTCCTTTGACTCATGCCTGAAGCATGATAGGAAATATTTTGGTTCTGGCTCCCGTCCCTCGGCTTCCAGTTTGCCATGACGTCATTAATCCAGGCACCTGCATTCAGACGTTTGTGGTAAACTGGAGCTTGACTGAAGGCTTTCCAAACCCAGAAACTTATCCTCCAAATGTGAGGAGAGAGAGAGCGAGCCCCACACAGTAAACAGGCTGTGTTCGTGCCCATTACAAACAGGTTTGTCCTGACGCCTGAATGTGGCCATTGTTGAAAGCTTTATTCCGCCTGCTCTCTGCTGCGTTCATTTGCTCCGTAATCGCCAGCCCTGCTCTGCTTGAAAAGCCAAGGAAGTGTTTGCTCTTTAGATTAGACATGTCCTAGGGAAAAAAAGAGCTGCCAATTTGTCACAAAATGAGCTTCATCAGTGAGGGGAATAGCAGAAAGTATATGGGCATCACTGGGTGCATATGCACAGTCGAGGCATGCTCAAATATTTAACCCGAGAGAGATTTGAACCCTGCAGACTGACTGTCCTAACTATCACAAGGATAGAATGTGAGCAAAGCACTGCAGGAGGCAAAAATATTATTTTTAATATTGGTATATTCCATGTGGTCCTCAAAGCAGATTTTAGATAACAGCAGTGTTTCATAAACTGGTTTATTTTGAATTTGTGTGTGTGTATGTATTAAAGAAAGAGCCTCTTGCGGCGCAGAGTGGTAAGGCAGCAGACATGCAGTCTGAAGCTCTGCCCATGAGGCTGGGAGTTCGATCCCAGCAGCCGGCTCAAGGTTGACTCAGCCTTCCATCCTTCCGAGGTCGGTAAAATGAGTACCCAGCTTGCTCTTACTGGGGGGTAATCGGTAATGATTGGGGAAGGCACTGGCAAACCACCCTGTATTGAGTCTGCCATGAAAACACTAGAGGGCGTCACCCCAAGGGTCAGACATGACTTGGTGCTTGCACAGGGGATACCTTTACCTTTACCTTTTATGTATTAAAGGAATGTTTATTTGGTATAGATTTCTTTTTGGTCTTTATGAACAGTTTATTTTCCAAATATTTCCCCATTTTTTCTCTCTGATTCTCAAGGCAACTTGCAATAAAACTTGCAAAAAACCCCCCCAAGAACAGAGGATAACCAGCTAAAAATAAAACAAATCCGCAAAATAATTGGCAAAAAACTAGGAACGAAAACCCAGCAGAATTTCTCTGTTGTTTGCCAGTGGCAAGAAGGATACCATAAAAGCAGGCAACAAAAACATATCTTTAAAGAGTAAACGTTGTTTGAGCAGTAAATAGTATCAGAAGAGTAGCATATTTTGAAAGAGTAATGTACCTTCAACTAGCAAAGTCTGACAGCATCTTCCAAGAACAACATTAATACAGGTAGTTAAAAAACAACAACAAACAAAACAACAACAACAAAACTTCACACACTTACACACAGAATAACACAAGTAATCAAAACCAACTGAAAACTTGGGTGAATAGATATATTTCAGTCCTATGACTTCTCAAAGAAGTGAGAACCAGGTTGAGAGGGCACTCCACAAATAGAGAGCCACTGCCGAAAGAGCCCTGTTCCACTGGTCTGCCCACCTGCCAGCTTGGTGACATGGTTAAGAGCAGGGGCTTCTAATCTGGAGAGCTGGGTTTGTTTCCCTGCACATGCATCCAGCTAAGTGACCTTGGGCTCCTCGATGCTGTGATAAAATTGTTCTGACCAAGCAGTGATATCAGGGCACTCTCAGCCTCACCCACCTCACAGGGTGCCTGTTGTGGGGAGAGGAAAGGGAAGGCAATTGTATGCTGCTTTGAGACTCCTTTGGGTAGGGAAAAGCGGCATATAAAAACTAACTCTTCTTCTTCTTCTTCTTCTAACAAGGGAAGCCGTTGGAGTCAGGTCTCCAAAGAAAGCATTATTCAGGCTCATACAGAAGCCAATGCATTTTTACTTAGGCCTCTCCTAAGCTTTTTACAGTGCCCGCACAAGCAGTTCAATCCTGAAAGGGTGCAGAACTGCTTAGGGAGGTGCTGCAAGGGTGTTCAAACAATCCGAACTGTTTGGAAAGACACACAGTGTTTATTCTAGGAATGAACATGATACAGTGTCAGACTAGGAATGCCTGTCTATTGATTTATCTTGCTTTTATTCCATGCTTCCTTAAAGCAGACTACAAAGGGCCATTATGGATTTATAACGTCAGGAGGATGGAGATCTGCCTTATGTACACGTAGAGATGGAAAACATCTTGCGTGCACATCCTTAGGCGTGCAAACTTTGATTGCAGCCACAGCAACATACCTATGGGAGCCAGTGTCTAGAACAGCCATTTACAACCTTTTGACACCGGAGAACCCCCTGAAATATTTTTCAGGCTTCAAGGAGCCTCAGAACTGGGCCAGAAGTGATGTCATCTGGCCACATCTGCCTGCCATGCCCTAGGAGGATGGGCGGGGAGAAAGGTACCTAGGCACCAACCCCTTTCTCAGCCACAGTAACCACATGAGAATGCCCCCCCCCCCGGGTCAAAGAAAGTGGCTGGTTCTCTGCTTTCACAGCAATGCTGGGAATACCTTCTGACTGAGTCCATTAAGGCAGGGGTAGTCAACCTGTGGTCCTCCAGATGTGCATGGACTACAATTCCCATGAGCCCCTGCCAGCAAATGCATGGGAATTGTAGTCCATGGACATATAGAGGACCACAGGTTGACTACCCCTGCATTAAGGCAGGTTATAGGGCAAAGGCTGGGGCATCCTTGGGAAGCTCTCTCCAGGAGTCCTGGTTGAGAATCTTGGGTCTAGAGTAGGCTTTCTTGACCAGGGTTTTGTGAAACCCTGGGGTTTCTTTGACAGCCTTGCAAGGGTTTCCGAAATGGGTGGAAGTTAATTAATTTGTAACAGATATTTTTAAATTTGTTACATTTATTGGGCAATATGGCAAATAAGGTCATGTCAACCTGCCCCCCCCCCCCCAAATGGCAAATGATGGGCCTGGAGGGGGATGGGAAGGGAAGGTTCCCCGGGTGAGTCTGTACACAGCGATGCTTCCCAACCGTATTCTGCATGATCACAATACTTATTGGGTTTTTCAAAGCTTGAAGAATGTTTCATGGGGTTCTCAACAGTCCAAATGTTGAGAAAGGCTGGTCTAGAGTGTCAGACTAGGATCTGGGAGACACTGGTTCAAATCTCCACTCGGCCCCCCCACAGTTCCTTTGGTGATCTTGGCTCACATACATATTCGCCTCAGCCAGCTTACAAGGTGGTTTTGGGAGGATGGAACAGATAAAGGGAGAAGGATGTAAGCTGGCCTGGCTCTCCATCGGGGAGAAAAACGGGGTATAAGCAGGATTTTGCACCTGCAGAGACAGAGAATGTGTGCAAACTGAGAAACCTTCATAGTCCTTTCCTGTCCATTCACATTGCAGTTCAGTTCAGATGCACTGGCATGTAGAAGGAAGTGAGTTTTCAGATCCCAACCTCACCCCCTCCCCTGGGCAATGGCTTTGTCTGTAAAAGGAGGGCTGCTCCTGAAACAAAGAAGCCAAAAGTATCATCGGTCAGTAATCGTGGCAGCGCTCCATTAAATTGGTTAATCACTTGCAATCCTTTTGAAAAACCATGTATACAAGATTTGGCAATATCATTTCACATGATAAAGGATGGGAGTTGCAGGCTAGGATCACTGTAGGAGTAGGCCATATACACCTAGTTTTTTAAAATGAAACCAAATCCTCTGGGCCTGATGAATTGCAACCAAGGGTACTAAAAGAACTTGTGGATATAATCTCTGAACCTTTGTCTATTATTTTTGACAATTCTTGGAGAACAGATGAAGTGCCAGAAGACTGGAGGCAGGCAAATGTTGCCCTATCCTCAAGAAGGGGGAAAAGGAGGATCTGGGTAACCACCCACCCGTCAGCTTGATGTCTATAGCTGGCAAAATTTTAGAACAAATCATCAGTCCGTCCTTGAGCAGCTAGTGTGGATGGCTGGAATTACTAAGAGTCAGCATGGCTTCCTCCAGAACAAGTCATGTCAGACTAACCTTATCTCTTTGTTTTTGAGAAAGTTACTACCTTGCTGGATCAGGAGACTGCTGTGGACATAGGTTAGCTTGATTTCAGTGAGGCGTTTGATAAGGTTCCACATGATATTCTTATTGACAAGTTGGTAAAATGCAGTATGAATCTTTTTATTGTTAGGTGGACTAAGAACTGGTTGACAGATTGCACCCAAAGGGTGCTTGTAAATGTTTCATCATCATCTTGGAGAGGAGTGGATCTATCCTGGGCCCTGTGTTGTTCAACACATTCATAAATGATGTGGATGAAGGAATAGAGGAGTGCTTATTAAATTTGCAGATGATCCTAAACTGGGAGGGGTAGCAAACATACCAGGACACAGAATCAGAATACAGGATGAACTTGACAGGCGAAAAAACTGGACAAAAATGAATTTCAGTAGTGATAAATGTAAAGTTCTTCATCTAGGTAGGAAAAATCATATGCGTCACTATAAGATGGGCGAGACTTGTCTTGGCAGTAGTATATGTGAAAAGGATGTGGGGGTCTTAGTAGACCATATACTAAACATGAGTCAGCAGTGTGACTTGGTGGTTAAAAAGGCAAATGTGAGAAGTATAGTGTCTAGATTGCACAAGGTGATGGTACTGTTTTACTCTGCTCTGGTAAGACCTCACTTGGAGTACTGTGTTTAGTTTTGGGCACCACAACTGAAGAAATATGTAGACAAATTGGAGCATGTCCAGAGGAAGGGTTATGAAGATGGTGAGGGGTTTGGAGACCAGGTCATATGAGGAAAGGTTGAGGGAGTTTGTTCTGTTTAGCCTGGAGAGAAGACGTCTAAGAGGTGATATGATAACCATCTTCAAATACTTGAAGGGCAGTCATGTAGAAGATGGAGCAGAGTTGTTTTCTGTTGCCCCAGAGGGTTGGACCAGAACCAATGGGTTTAAATTAATTCAAAAGAATTTTCATCTGGAAGAAGTTCCTGAAAGTTAGAGTACCCAAAATCAAAATGGAAATTGAATTCAGTGCAGAGGGGAGGGATTTATTCGGGCTGGGAGAAGATAAAAAGCCCCATGCAGACTCAATTTGGGAGTGCATTTCAACTCTTTATTGTGACCCCAACTCGATTGTGCAAGAGGCAAAATGGAACTAGTAAGCCCACACAAACCCTGAACTTATATACATGATAGAACAAAAGGATCTTCCCACCAGTGCATGCTATTGGTCAGTTTAACTTTAAATTGACTGGATCCGGCAGACGGAATCCGATCTTGTGCTGGCTAATAACATGCTCAGGATTACGATCCTTCCTCAGACCCCAAGCTCAGTCCTCAGCAGGTCTACAGACACAGCACCTGGTAACCTCTTTGTCTTGGGATCACCACTTGTGATGAACCCCTCATCTAGAGCTGCCAAATCTGGGTTCTAAAATACCTGGGGATTGGAGGGTGGAGTCTGGGAGAGGGGAGTTTAGGGAGGGGAAAGACCATGGTAGGGTATAATGCCTGGCAATCCATCCACAGCAGCCATGTTCTCAAGGAGAATTGGAATAAACAGTTAATATAAGTAAATAATTAAAGAAACACAATTTTTGTAGTCTGGAGAACAGTTGTAGTTCTAGGAGGTCTCCAGCTCCCCACCTTGAGGTTGGCAACTGTAAATTTATCCCTTTCACCCCCAGGTAAGCTGGTGCCTGTCTTTTGTGCCATTGGGGTGTCAGGACAGGAAAGCCAGATTCCCTGAGGATAATGTGACACAAGGGGCTGCTCTTAACTCCCCTGGTCCAGAAGAAACCACTCCGATAGTCTACACCAGGGGTAGTCAAACTGCGGCCCTCCAGATGTCCATGGACTACAATTCCCAGGAGCCCCTGCCAGTGTTCACTGGAGGGTCACAGTTTGACTACCCCTGGTGTGGACTATTGGAGTGAGGAGGAGTAGAAGCGCATCTCACATCAGTTCTGAATGCCTCGTGAAGGGGGGGGGGGGTTTAGGAGCTTAAAATGAGGAGAATCCTATTTGTCGCTCCTCTCTCTCCCAGCACAATTTCTTTCCATGTTTTTACTAGGACGGTCACCCAATGAGTTGATAAGTTGATTAATGAGTCCCTTGAATCAGAATAAATTTGTAGATGAGGGGAAAATAGTGTTAAAGGGGGGGGGGAGGAAGCATGCTTTGTTTTGAAATGATGTTAAATTTGGCACTGCAAGCAGCTCCTCAAACGCAGGAAGGGAATGCCTGGGCAAAAGTGGGCCTGACTCTCTGAAGTTTTTATCCACATGTTCATTAAAAATATATATATTTTTGAGGGGGAAATACAAATATGTGAAGCAGCTTTCTGCTGAGTCAGACCGGTATCAGTATTGGCTGCTTTGACTGTCAGCAGCTCTCCGATAGATACAAAAGCAAAAGACAAATTATACAAAAGATTGAAATCAGGTCAATCTTCTACATTAGAGTTTAAAATTTTGAGAGTTTTCAAGACACTATATTACAAAATCTCCCAGTTGTTAAAAGCCACTAAAGCTTGGGGGAGCTTGGTCTGTTTAGCCTGGAGAGGAGAGGACTGAGAGGGGATCTGATAACCATCTTCAAGTATTTAAAAGGGTGCCATATGGAGGATGGAGCAGAGTTGTTCTCTCTTGCCCCAGAGGGACAGACCAGATCCAGTGGGATGAAATTAATTCAAAATAAATTCTGTCTAAGCATCAGGAAGAAGTTCCTGACAGTTAGAGTGGTTTCTCAGTGGAACAGGCTTCCTCGGGAGGTGGTGGGTTCTCCATCTTTGGAGATTTTTAAACAGAGGCTGGAGAGCCATCTGACGGAGAGGCTGATTCTGTGAAGGCTCAAGGGGGTGGCAGGTGACAGTGGATGAGCGATATGGTTATAAGTGTCCTGCATAGTGCAAGGGGTTGGACTACATGACCCAGGAGGTCCCTTCCAACTCTATGATTCTATGATTCTATATGCAGAGAAAAATAGGCAGAATATGTTACGTTGCATGAGCCCAGTTCTTTCGTATTCTGCTAGTTAGCCAGGCAGATTTGGCAACCTTGCTGGTAAGATCTCGATGGGTGTCATGCAAAATCAGTTGGAGGCACCATGGTCCTACTCAGCAGCCTGATCGATAGGCCTTACTCCCAGGAAAGTGTTTTTAGGGGTTGCACTGTGCTTGTTTGTTTACTGAGTTGGACTTGGCATGGTCTATTGAAAGTACACCAGCTAATCTCCAGACTGGGGCTGGAGTTCTCTGGGAATTACAGGCCACAAAAGATCAGTTAACCTGGGGAAATTGGCAGCTTGAGAAGGTGGACTGTCTGGCATCACCTCCATGCCGAGCTCCTTCCCCTGTTGAATGTCCCAACCCAGAACTGGCTGTCCTAACTCAGAATGCTCTTCATGGTGTCCAGCAGAGAGCAACCCAAAGCTGCTACCTTTAGCCAAAAATAACCCAGATTGAACTAGTAGCTGCTGAATAGACCCTGCCTGGTCTATCATTCATTCATTCATTCATTCATTCATTCATTCATTCATTCATTCATTCATTCATTCATTCATTCATTCATTCATTCAATGTATATCCCGCCACTCTCCGTGGACTCGTGGTAGGTTCCATAAAAATGAGTAAAATCCCAATAAAACCAATGATCAACCCCTTAATACCATAAAACCACAAGAGGCCGTATAACCCCATTCCTCTCCCATCTGCAGTCAACCATCACAGGGTGGAGGTTCACGGAATGGTATCATGTTGGCCGGAGGAGGGGCCCTGGTTGTTCCTGGTCCTGGCCTCAACCAAAGACCTGGCAGAAGGGCTCCCTTTTGCAGGCTCTGCTCCTTCAGGGCCCTCAGCTCTTCCGGGAGCTCATTCCACCAGGTCGGGGCCAGGATTGAAAAGGCCCTGGCCTGGGTTGAGGCCAGGTGCGTTTCTCTGGGGCCAGGGACCCAGAAGCTACCAAACTAAGTTTGAGTCCAGTGGCACCTTTAAGACTTTGCAAAGTTTAATTCTGGGTATAAGCTTTCTTAAGAAGTGTAAAAGGTAAAGGTAAAGGTATCCACTGTGCAAGCACCGAGTCATGTCTGACCCTTGGGGTGATGTCCTCTAACGTTTTCTTGGCAGACTCAATACAGGGTGGTTTGCCAGTGCCTTCCCCAGTCATTACCGTTTCCCCCCCAGCAAGCTGGGTACTCATTTTACCGACCTCGGAAGGATGGAAGGCTGAGTCAACCTTGAGCCGGCTGCTGGGATCAAACTCCCAGCCTCATGGGCAGAGCTTTCAGACTGCATTTCTGCTGCCTTACCACTCTGCGCCGCAAGAGGCTCTTTCTTTAATACATACACACACACAAATTCAAAATAAATCAGTTTATGAAACACTGCTGTTATCTAAAATCTGCTTTGAGGACCACATGGAATATACCCCATAAAACTCCGCATAACAATATATATCATTTTTTACCACCCTGCGCCACAAGGGGCTCTTTTAAGAAGTGTACATGCACACGAAAACTTATACCTAGAATTAAATGTTGTCGGTCTTAAAGGAGCCACTGGTCTCAATCTTTGTTTTGTTGCTTCAGACCTGAACCTGGCCTAGAAGCTTGGAGTGCCAAGGCAGATTTCATACATGTGCAAGCCTAAAAATGTTTGCATGCCGGGAAGCGTGCGTGCATTTGGCCCAAGGACATTCTTATGTTTTGACAGGGTGGTTTCTGAACAGATCTTAATCTGCTGCCATTTGGCAAGAGGCAGGACAAACGAGAAAGTCCTTCTTCACACAATGCCTGAATAACACATGGGATTTTCTGCTGTCAAGTACGGTGAATGCTTGGACGGCTTTAAGGGGATTGGACACAGTCACAAGGAAAAGACCTGCTCATGTCCATTAGCTATTGCTAGTCATATGTAGGTAATGTGCCCAAAAAGTATCTATTGGTGGGGAGGGGGTAACGGTGTGTGTGTGGGGAGGAGGGCAGTTTCTTTTGGATATTATGAGGAATAGGATACAGGATTAGACATGTTCTCTGATTCAACACAGCTCTCTGATTTTATTGGGCTGTGCTTAGGCTTGCCAACCTCCAGGTGGAGATCTCAGAGAATTACAACAGATCCCCAAACTACAAAGCTCGGTCCCCCAGGACTGTACGTGCCTCTGCCTTCTGGAAACAGGTGGTAAAAATGCTGTCTGTTGGGCTGCAAATGAAAATGTCCTGTAAATCAAAGATACTATTGTCGAACTATTTACCCGAGATCTCTGCTGATCAACGAATAATTGCTTTGCATATGATAAGCACCACTAGGTTGGTTTACGCTGGAAACAGAATAATATCCTTAAAATACAGGAGTGGTTGTTGTAAAAAAAGAAATTTATACTCAAGCGAAATCAACCACTTACCAAAATGATAAGTGTTTTCATTGGATTGCTCTTTTGTGGTCAAGTGCGATCCAAAGAATGGGCTTGATAATTAATTAGATCTTGATGGATGGTCCACCTTATACAGGACAATTATCTGTAGGTAGGGAAAAAAAATCTGTAATGTGTTTTTCATTATGTATATATTTGATTTATGGATATACATTTTAATTTAAAAAAAGAATATGGACTTTTTTTTTGCCATCGTCGCAGTTTGACCCCGTAGGGCTTCCAAGGAAGTAATCCCTGGTCCCAAGGAAGTACATCTAGCTTCAACCAGGGCCAGGACATTCTCAGTCTTGGCCCCTACTTGGTTAAGGTGACCAGATTGTCCCACTTTTGGAGGGACATCTGGGGATACCTGGCAAATATTACTTATGTTGAAATTATATATATATATTACAATACTAGTTTTGCATTCTATGAAACTTTTTGTTGCTCCATATAGACCAAATTTTAAATCAAGAACCCCCCCGGTCAATGGTGTCCCACTTTACCAATGTTAAAATCTGGTCACCTTATATTTCGTGGAATAAGCTCCCAGGGGATATCCAGGCCCTGTCGGAGTTCCGCAGGGCCTGCAAGATGGAGTTCTTCCACCAAACGTTTGGTTGGGCCAGGGATCCCCAAAAAATCAAATGGGCCTCCCTCAGACAACACCCCTTGGCGAATGTCCTCTGACAGATACATTGGAATCCTACTAAGATGTTTAGATTTTAATATTTATTTATTTATTATGCAATAAATAACAATCAGAACATAACATGGCATAACATAATCATAACATAACATGACAGCCATAATAGTATTATTAACAGAACAATAACAATGACAATCCCAGGGCAGGTCAGATTGGTCAGTCATGGAAGGGTGTCGGGGGGGGGGGACCAGCAGATGTTTTGAGTTGGTTGTCCTCACGCAAATGCCTGGTGGAGGAGCTCCCTTTTGTAGGCCCTGCGGAATTGTGGAAGTTCGGGCAGGGCCTTTATCTCTTCAAAGTGCTTGTTCCACCAGGTAGGGGCCATGACCGAGAAGGCTCTGGCCCTTGTTGAGGTCCAACGTGCTTCTCTGGGGCCAGGGATCCGCAGCCAGTTGGAGGTGGCAGAGATTAAGTCTCTTTTGGGGTAGAGGCAGGGAGGCGGTCTCTCAGATACACTGTGTATGGCCTTGAAGGTGATTACCAAAACCTTAAGCTTAATATGAAGAAGAAGAGTTGGTTCTTATATGCCACTTTTCTCTACCCGAAGGAGGCTCAAAGCGTCTTACAGTCACCGTCCCCTTCCTGATTTATTTATTGTTTTAAAGGTTTTGATACCCATGTTATTCGTGTAAACATATGTTGTACATTGTTCTGAGCTGCATAGAAACGTGGTATATACATTTTATTGTTGTTGTTGTTATTATTATTATTAATGATCATGATTCCAAATCTCCTGAATGGTTTGATTAGTCAGTTGTTCTTGGGGGGGGGGCAAATCAAAATACCACATCAGGTTTCTCCACTCTGTATAAATTATGCATATCAATCATGCTTACTTATAGATGTTTATTTTTGCATCATTTCTTCCATGTTTGCTATTCAGAGGTGTGAGGGGCAATGCAATCACACACAATCACACACAATCACAAGGACTCTTATTTCCCCATTCATGTTTGGATACTACTCAGCCTATTTTATTTTGCAGCTGGAAGGGCCAAAACCTTTTTTAAATGAAAGCAAAGTGTTGTATCTGTAGTCCTGCTGAGGACCAAGCTGAAGGTCCCAGGCAGGATCATGAGTCTGCACAGTAATTAGCTATAGCACAGCTAGATCCCATCTGCAGGATCCAGTCGGTTTAAAGTAAAACTGACCAATAGCATGCACGGGAGGGAAGATCCTATTATCTGTGCATGTGCATAAGTTAGGGTTTTCAGGGTTTTTTTTTTTTTTAGTTCCCTTTCAATCCTCCTCTTACCATGCTGGTGTCCTAATAAAGAACTCAAATCACTTCCAAAGTCCATGTCTGTCTCCCAGCCCACAGATTTAACACTAAACAGAGATGCTTGAATGCTGCCAGTTTAAGACATGCCTGGATTACCAGTTAAAAAGGGTCAGCAACCAGATTCTCGGCCTTTATGTGAAAATATTCTACGTGGTGGGTGAGTCCAGATGCCAGGCCCTGGCTGCCACAAGGCCTCTGCCTCCTCCACCTGTCCGCACACACCTGAACGCGGGGGTGGCCTTGGAGGACAAGCAGCAGTGGTGGGTGGTGAGGCCCGGAGCTGAGCCACATTCACTGCTTATCCTCCAGGGCTGCCCCCTACCCTCAGGAGCAGGGGTAGTCAAACTGCGGCCCTCCAGATGTCCATGGACTACAATTCCCAGGAGCTCCCTGCCAGTGTTCGCTGGCAGGGGGCTCCTGGGAATTGTAGTCCATGGACATCTGGAGGGCTGCAGTTTGAATACCCCTGCTCAGGAGAATGCGGGCAGCCTCAAATAGCAAGCATCAGCAGCGGATGGGGCTCACCTCTGAGCCTCACCAGCCACTGCTGCTGCTCGTCCTCCCAGGCCACCCCTGCCTTCAGGCGAGTGTGGACAACCTCGGAAACATGTGGCAGTGGCAGTCTCCTGAGGGTGCAGGGAGGCTTGGCGGATAGGCGGCAGCAGCATGGTGAACGGGGGATTTTTTGTCTCAACATTCAGTCACAAAAGTTGTATAAAAATGTTTTTTTTCAGGGGAGGGGGGAACAACCCAAAAGCAAACTCTACCATTTGGGGTTGGCCTAAGGTAGCCCTGAGCATCACGAACGGCTGCTCATTTGTTTGCCTTGGCCATGCCTTTTGCGCATGCGCAGTCTTGCCAACACTCATTGCAAACCTGTTCTGCAGAAGTTCTGACTCGTCTGGTGCCAAACCGAACAGACCTGGTGATTGTCTCAGGTCTGCTTGTGGCAGTCAAGCACGGTGTCTTTTGCCTGTCAAAAGTGTTGGACATGAAACCTGAAGTCTCTGTGAAGCCTGGAATTCCTCCGCTGCTGAGTTCTCCACTGCATATCAAGAGCCACCCTTGCGGGACGAAATTGTGCAACACACACCGTTCGAGGATAGCTATGCTGTCACTAGAAATAAACCTACCCAGAATGAGTGCCACATTTACATAACGAGGCAGTTATTACAGGTGCCTGGAATGCTGTAGGCCAACTGTGGTGGTTGTGCCAAGGAATCAGCCGTGACTCACAATGGGACTTGCCCAAAGGCACACATGAGAAAGTCACTCATGACACTTGCTCTCTTGCTCTTGACTGTTCATCAAGGCATCTTTGTAAGTAATAAGGGTGATGAAAGCCCCCTGGTCTCATACAACTGCCTGCCACCTCTGGGTGAATTGTTGTTGTTGTTGCAGACGTAGATGGGAGAAATATCAGGTAAACAAGTGGAAAAGTTCAGGGTGTAGTCTGCATGGGGCTTTTTACCCACTCCCAGTCCGAATAAATCCCTGCTGTCTACACTGAATTCGATTTACATTTTGATTTGGGGTGCTTTAAAATTTCCCTCTGCTACATGCATGATATATCCGGAGTGACCCTACCTTTTCCCCTCATTATCCAGGAGTGGATATAAGCCTCGGTATTTGAAAAACTGCCATCAGTAAGGGTGCAAAAAGTGTGCAAAAAGTGTGCAAAAAGTCTTCTTTTTGCTAATTAACTTCTCTGTACCTCGTAGCAAAGCAGTCTTCCCTGATTGGCCAGGGCGTAAGTTCAAAGTTTTCCTGGTTCCCAGTTGCAAGGCTTGTCTTAAAATGACTGCGTTACAGAAGTCCTAACTTCTTTTGGCAGAAATTTACCTATTGGATTTATTCCCCCCTCCTCTGCTGTCTCCAATCCTCCCCCACGCCCGTTCAAGAAAAGAAAGAGACTCCTGCTGTGCTTGGCTCCCCTCCCCCCTCTGAGCTTCCCCAATCAACTGCAGAACATTTTCTGTTTCAATTGGGAGGGGGGTTGGGAGGCAGACCAGAGTTCAAATCGATCTGAATTCAGCAGGATCCACAATGGAATAAACAAAGAAAGTGCCCTTGTTGCTTGGAGCAGGTATCCACCAATGTTCCTTTCCCTTGGGACTTGCAAAGAAGAAGATTGCTACTTCAGATGCATTAGAGGGCCATTCATTTCTCTATGATCCAGCAGCAACATCTCCCAATATATTTCTAGGAGAGCACTGTGCTCTTACAACACGAAACTTTTGGTAATCCCTGGCCCTAAAGATGCTTGCCTGGTCTCAACCAGAGCCCGGGCCTTTCCGGTTCTGAATCCAAACCTAGTGGGATAAAATCTAGGTCTATGGCTGAGACCGTGGCTGAACTGAAGTGGTCCCTCCCTAACCAGCCAGGATAGCAGGCAGAGGGTGTTCAGGTGAGTGGGACGGGGAAGGTAATTTTGTTTTGAAATAGTTTTTAGGATTACATTTTACTACTGTAAACTGTCCTGAGTGCACTTAGGGGAAGGGGCAGTATCGCAATTAAATAAATAAACAAACCACTCCCTAAATCCTTATTCTCAACTTAGTCCTGTTTGCATGTCTAGAAACGGCTACAACTCACACAAAGGTAGGGTTGTGACCTCTGGATTGGGAAATACCTCAAGATATGGGAGGTAGAGCCTAAGAAGGGCAGGGCTCGAAGAGGGGAAGGACTTCAGGAGGATAGATGTGGCTGTTTTTCTCAGGTGAATTGATATCTGTTATCTGGAGGTCAGCGGGAGATCTCTAGTCACCACCTGGAGATTGGCAGCCCTGCACTAAAGATTGAACTAGGAATTGCATGGGAGATCCATGGCTGATTTCATCAGCGGATCCCCCTCCCCCTATTTCTAACTTTTAATTGATCAAGACCCCCAGGTCATCTTGCTCAGGATCGTCAGCTGGGCCCATTAGCTAGAACAGTGGGGCTAAGCATAGTTGGGTTTAGATTTTTTAATTAAGCCGTCATCTGTTGTCATTGTGATATATATTGTTATGCGGGGTTTTATGGGGATTTTATACTGTAATTTTAAATGTTCTTGTAAACCCTCACGAGACAACCAGTCATGGGTGGTGATATATACATGTACATAAATAAATGTCCCGATTTTTCCAAGTATGGCTATAATACACACGCATATTGCCCCTTTTTACACAATATAACAACTATGTCAGAGAAATTGTGGGTAGCTATGGTGGCCACTTTCGGGTTGGGAAATACGTGGAGATTTTGGATGTGGCACCTGGAGTGGGCAGGGTTTGGGGAGGGGAAGGAACTCAACCGGCTATAATGTCATAGAGTCCACCTTCCAAAGTGGCTGTTTTCTTTGGGTGAACTGATCCCTGCTGCGTGGAGATCAGAATTAATCCCGGGAGCTCTCGTGCTCCTTCCTGGAGGTTGGCAGCCCTATGTAGAGCATGCCCTTCTCTCATGCTGTTGGCAAGCTCCTAGTTGTAATGTCTGAAAAGGACTTTCCTGAATTGGTCTTTTATGTTTGTTTCCTTCAGTGTGTGTGGCTTTGCTGAGGGCTTTTTGCATTGGGCTTTCTGCTCTCTAGCGTTTGCCTTAATTACAAGGGAAGGTGGTGGCAGCTGAGGGAAGCGGCCTTGTCAAAAACTGAGCTCTGTTGCTTGGAAAGCGGCCATTTTGGATCCATGTTGGGCTACTCCCCCTCACTCAGCAGCTGAGGCTTTCATAATTAGCTGATCTTTGCTCATCCATGGTCTTTGCTTTGACATAAACACGCACGGCAAGTTTCTACATGGTCTAATTAAGCACTTCAAACCTCCCCCCCCCCCCCAGAAGGAGGCAAAATCTTGCAATACCTGCTGGGGCCGAGGACAAGGGCAGGGCACAGCTGTTTTGTATTTATTGTATCAGCAGTTTAGCCAGAGCCAAGAGGAGGGATTCCCATCAGAAACTCCACTTCCAAAATTAAATGGAACTCAACCTCCATTTCTCCGGGCCTGCTTTCAGTGCCAGGGTTCAGGCCTTGAAATGTGAAGTATTAATTACTGAAAGAGAATCTCTGGGCTGGGAGAGAGTGTGTTCCCCTTCCCAAGGAACAGCCAGAACTAGCTCCCACTGCAAAACTGAGCCACTGCAGTACGGTGGTGAGGAGGAATGAAAACTCTGACTTGGATGTCATCTGCTGAAACCGGGCAAATGGCACAACGGAAACTGTTTTGCTTCCATCTTCTATCTGTCACATGGAGATTATAATAATACTGGCCAACTTTGCAGAGCTGTTGGAAGGATTACTAAAATATTGTTGTGTGAAATGTTTTGAGCATTTGAAATAGTAGGGAGGCCACCAAAGTGCTGGGGGTTCCAACAATTGGGGGACAGGGGAAGTACAGTGGTGAGAGAAGGTGGTTCAACCTAAAGAGTAGGAGACATGGAGGGCCTGGCGGGGTCACCCCCTTTTAGGAGTGCAGACTTCTGATCTGACAAGCCGGGTTTGCTTCTGCGCTCCCCCACATGCAGCTAGTTGGGTGGCCTTGGGATCACCACAGCACTGATAAAGCTGTTTTGACCGAGCAGTAATATCAGAGCTCTCTCAGCCTCACCTCCCTCACAGGGTGTCTGTTGTGGGGAGAGGAAAGGGAAGGTGAATGTAAGCTGCTTTGAGACTCCTCTGGGTAGAGAAAAGCGGCATATAAGAGCCAACTATTCTTTCTTCTTCTTCTTCTTCTTCTTCTTCTTCTTCTTCTTCTTCTTCTTCTTCTTCTTCTTCTTCTTCTTCTTCTTCTTCTTCTTCTTCTAACCCTTCAAACCTTTGTCCTATCTCAAAATACAAGGGTGGAGGGGGCTAGGAAGAATAGCCTTTCTCCGACATGGGTGCTATGTAATGTCAGGTCCATAAATAATCATACCGCTACTCTACAGAACTTCCTTGTAGAGCAGTACGTGGACCTGGTATGCTTGACAGAATCCTGGATCAAAGAAGGTGAACCGCTACCCTGAAAGACCTGATCCCACCCATGGTTTCCGTCTTTCACCAATCCCAGATAAAAAGCCATTTTGTTTTGTTTTTTTGCAGTATTGGTCCAAAAATCTTTTTCCTTTACGGCACTCCCCATCCCAACAATCCCAGTAATAGGGTACAGTGTGGAACTCAGTGGAAAGTTTGGCCATCTGTCTGATGTACCGACCATCTAAAGCACCAGCAGATGTCCTGCCAGGATTTCCTGGAATCAGTGGCCCAGTGGGCATTATGGTTCCCCAGGCTGTTAATTCTGGGGGATTTCAACATCTACACAGAAAAAACTGGCTCCTTGCAGAATTCATAGTGTTGGCCATGACAACATTGGGACTCTCCCAATTTATTACTGGTCCTACACACCAAGCAGGCCACCCTGGATTTGATGTTTGGGATGGGAATAAATATTGGTCCAGTATAATCAGAGTGTCATGGTCGAACTACTTTGCCCTCAAGGCTCAGAATGATACCCTGCTCATATCCACTCTGTATAGGTGGAGAGCTGATTTATACTGACCCAAGAAGACTCATGGATGCAACTGGATTCCGGAAGACTCTGTAGGATCCGATGCCTCCTGGAGACCCAGTCAATGCACTTATGTGTCAGAAGTGTGCTCTCTCATTGTACCCTTCTTCCTGTTTATTGCATACAGCCTTTAGGTTATACCCAGCCATTTGATCTGGTCTGACACCAGTTCCCATTTATCTTGCTAATTGTTACTTGGTGGACAGCCAGGGGTGACACATCTCAGACTCTGGTTCCTTGATTCTACTACACCTCCCAAAGAGCACTAAGATCTAGCAAACAACAGCTGCTCAAAAGAAGGAAAACTGGCCTCAGTCAGAGCCAGGGGTTTCTCGGTCCTGGTTCCAATCTGGTGGAACACTCTTAAACAGTTCCGAAGGGCCTGCAAGACAGAGTTGCTCCACCAGGCTCACAGCTGAGGCAAGGAAACTAACACCAAGAAAGCTTGTCTCTCCACCTGCAAAATAGTATATACATTGTTGTATCCATGAGTTCATGGAAGCAAGACAGAACACTGGGTATAAGATCAGCTCATTTTTTGTGATCTCAGCATGAGTGCAAGTTGTAGTAAGCTACAACAAGATCTAAAAATTCCCACAGGAAACCCCAAATTTATACTTAGCACAGATGAAGGATCTGACCACTGTTGCGTGCAACTGGTAGATCAGGGTTCAAACTGATTGGATCTAGTAGACGGCTCCTCGCTACACATTGGCTGATTGTGCGTCTGTTTGGATTCTGCATCAGACTTCAAGCTAGGTCCTCAGTAGATTCACAAACACAACACCCCTCTCCCCTTAGGAGACCATGTACAATTTCCTGTAGATAGCGGGGTGCTGTGCGAACCCTTGTAGACCGGCATAGCTCAGGCGCTGGGGCCAGCAGAGCAATATCCTGGGTAGTTGCTAGAGCTGCTGAAATGCCTGGAACTGGTTTTTCAGGTGTATGTTCAGGCAGGTCCAGTACTGGAACAGGTGATAAAGGTGGGCTGTCACCAGAGCTGTGGCTGCGAGGACCAAACTTGGTGGTTCCTTGGTCTGTGCCAGCCCAGGGTCATAGCAGCATACCTGATTTACGTGCCGGTGTAGGCTATGTGCATCTGAGGACCGGATGTTGTACAAGACTGGTCCTGTGTGACAGTGGCAGGGATCCAGTTGGGGCTGGCACCATAGTTCTGGTTGTAGATGGGGTCATCTGGGGCGAAGGAGTGGGGCATGGTAGAGACCTCTTGGTGCGATGGACAGGCTGCATCATAGAATCATAGAATCATAGAGTTGGAAGGGGCCATACAGGCAATCTAGTCCAACCCCCTGCTCAACGCAGGACCAGCCCTAAGCATCCTAAAGCATCCAAGAAAAGTGTGTATCCAACCTTTGCTTGAAGACTGCCAGTGAGGGGGAGCTCACCACCTCCTTAGGCAGCCTATTCCACTGCTGAACTACTCTGACTGTGAAATTTTTTCCCCCTGATATCTAGCCTATATCGTTGTACTTGTAGTTTAAACCCATTACTGCGTGTCCTCTGCAGCCAACTGCAGCCATGGTCAGGGTGCAGATGGTCAAGTAGAGTGCAGAGTTTCTGGCCCATTAAGAGTTCTGCAGGGCTTTTGCTGGTGGCCAACATCAGTGTGACATGCTGTCGAGCCAGAAAACGGGTCAGGCACTGTTGCCAATCTCCCCGGAGTGTATCTTTCCATGCAGATGACATGCTCGCCTTGTCCATTCGCTGGTGAAAAGGTGTTGATCGACATGCCAGATAAGGTGCTTATCAAGGAGCACCTTGAACTCTGCTGAGGTGAATTGAGTCCCATTGTCAGAGACTATAGTGTCTGGCAGTCCATGGGTTGCAAAAAGGTGCTTCAGAGCCTTAATGATCACAATGGAGGTCATACACAAGCCAGGGGGCACTTCTAGCCACTATGAAAAGGAGTCAATGATGATTTGGAATGTGTGTCCCTGAAGGGGGCCAGCAAAGTCTAAGTGGAACCAGAATCAGGGCTGACTCCCATGGTTGCACTGGCATTTGGGGCATCTCGGGCCAGCTTTCCAGGCAGGAGACACAATGGTGGACCCAGGCTTCTACATCGTTGCCAGTCCTGGGCCACCAAATGTAGTTGTGAGCCAGCACTACACGATGGGCATCCCAGCAGCATGCACATGAATGCCCATCATGTAGTGCTTCCAGGATAGGCAGACGCAGGTTGAGGGGGACGACAACTCAGTGGCCCCACAACAAACAACCCTTGTGTGCCGATAATTCGGTTTGCTGGGCCATGAAAGGGCCAAAGTCTGGGTCTTGCCTGCCGTTAGGCCACCCCACTCCATGCTCAGTTGAGGACATGGGAGAGAAGGTGGTCCTTGGTGGGCAGCAATGTCAGTGGAACATAGTGGTGGTTGCAGCAGTGAAACCAGAAGCAGGTCATCCATGGCAGGAGCAGGATCCGTGTTGATGTTGGGCTGCGGCAGGTGGATTTTACATAATTAAATTTGAATGTTGAGACTGCTTATCAGTGTAAAGTTACTGTACTTGTATGGATCCTATTGTTACCTGCCCTGAGCCAACTGGGAAGGGCAGGCTATAAAATTATTATTATTATTATTATTATTATTATTATTATTATTATTATTATTATTATTATTATTATTATCATCATCATCATCATCATCATCATCATCATCATCATCATCATCATCATCATCATCATCATCATCATCATCATCATCATCATAAAGAAAATATATAGATCAGTGTGATGTTATGCTTGTGGTGACAAATCCTTAGGCAAAGGTTTTTCACATTAGTTTGGGTCTATCAGACCTTCCAGGGTTCTTGCTCTCACTGGAACCCCCATCCCCGCTGAGAATTCTGCTCATAAGGAAGGGTGACCAGTCTCCAGGTGGGGGCTGGAGTTCTCCTGGAATCTATGTATGGTTCTCTGTTGTAATGTAAACTGTCCTGAGCCTCCGGGGAGGGCGGTATAGAAGTATGATAAATAAATAAATAAAATGACTGACTTCTAGACTTCAGAGATCAGTTCTCCTGCAGAAAATGGCAGCTTCCAAGGAAAATGGAAACTATAAAGTCTAGGAGATATATAGGCCCCTTTCCCAGACACTGCAAATCTCCAGGAATTTCCCAAGCCAGAGCAGGCAACCCTAGAAAAAAGCACCCCTAGTAATAAATTGGAGAGGGAGATCTGCAGTAGTAGTGGTAGAACAGGACACCCCCCCCCCCAGTCCATTCATGGAAGTTCCTCAACTGCATCCGTGGCAATATGCTGAATGCATCCAAGTCATGCACAAGTCCTGCACAAGTCCTGTTGGTTGCATAAATGTCGGAATGCACATTCATTCCCATATTGCCCCCTCCCCAAATTCCAGGTTGCATGCATTGAATTCACATATACACAGCTGGTGAACGCACTATATATGAAATAGGCTGCCTAAGGAGGTGGTGAGCTGGCAGTCTTCAAGCTAAGGTTGGATACACACTTTTCTTGGATGCTTTAGGATGCTTTGGGCTGATCCTGCGTAGAGCAGGGTGTTGGACTGGATTGCCTGTATGACCCCTTCCAACTCTATGATTCTATGATATAATCTACTCCTACACAGTGAACATGAAGTGAGCAGTGAATGTATGAAAATCATTACAGTGAGGCACTGTCCATGACCATTTCAACTGCTCCGGAACAAAGCCAGCAGCAACAAGAATGTCTGCGGTCTATACTCTGCACAGGAAGGGACAGTGGTCGCACTGTCTGGGATGCAAACTTTTGCATTGGAAAGTGAGAACTGTTTCAAGAAGGCTAAAGACTGAAACGCTGTCTGAGAGGAAGAGCTGAGAAGGTAGGGAACCCAAAGGTCAAAGAGCCCAAAGGCAGAATGGATGACACAAAGGGGTGGGGTAGGCAGTAGATACAAAGCAAACAGTGAGGGAAGGGCAGAGGGAACAGAAGGAAGCATTCGTGATATTGGAAGATGCAAACCCTGTGGTATGCATGTATCAACAGAATAAGAAGAATTCCTACAGGGGGTATCAGAGGAGATGTGTGTTGAGCATGGTTAGTTTAGGACCTACTTGATGCTTTTCAAATAATCCCCTCCTGAGTCCTGTTGGCTCTTTGGAGACTTCCTGTTCCTTTGAGCATCCTCTCCTCTGCTTGCCTCCAGAAAAGACTGAATGAAAGCAGAACAGGACAGGTAGTTAGGACTCTCTCCTCTCCTCTTTCTCTATGAAGTTTGTTTCTCTTCTTAACAGAACTATTTTATTATTTGAAGCGGTCTGGCGCTTTACACCTATTTGCATACCAAAATGCAACAGATAAAAAGCCACCGGGGCTACGAACAAGGGTGCCATAGGTTTACAAGATCTGATCCCTGAATGGATTCATTTCCCTTTATGAGCTGCATAGAAGCTGAATTCTGCAAGGCTGACCATGAAAAAGAGAGGGTCAGAGCCAAATGACAGTGGAATAGGAGGTTGTGTTTCCTTTGATAATTTGAACTTGTTGCCAGCCTGCGGGCTTCTGTATTCAGCCCTATACTTCATAGCAGGCCTACTGCCTCGTAAGATGTACAAAAGGAGTTGGCTCACTTCAGCATGAGAACATGGCATTTATGGAGGGATAAGGGATATGGGATGGAGGGAAGGCAGATCTAAGTAGGGTCAGTACTTGAAAGGGAAATCACCAAGTAAGACAATGGCCAATCATCTCTTCTTCTCACTGGCCTTGAAAGACCCTTGTTGGGGTTCCCAGAAGGCCCTGGTCTAAGCTGATGTCATCAGATCTCTGAAGCTAAGTAGGGTCAGTACTTGGAAGGGAGACCACGAAGGAAGACTCTGCAGAGGAAGGCAATGGCCAACCACCTCTTCTTCTCACTGGCCTTGGAAGTCCCTTGCTTTACACATAAGGGACATGGCAACAGAAATTCTTGGACAGATAATGCAATCCTAAACCAAGCGATACCCTTCCAAATCTAAGGATATGGGACATGGTTGTGTATTAAATGCTGTCAAGACTCTTCCAACTTATGGCAACCCTATGGATTAGTGACCTCCAAAATGTCCTGTTGCTCACAGCCTTGCTCAGGTCTTGCATGCAGAAGGCCATGGCTTCCTCAGTGGAGTCCATCCATCTCACACCGGGACTTCCTCTTTTCCTGCTGCCTTCAGCTTTTCCTAGCATGACTGTCTTTTCCAGTGACTCTGGAGGGGTACAGTTTCTCTTACATGTGAGATAATTTTAATACCATATATACAAAAAGAAAACCCATCTCTGATTCTTAGAATATGCACACTGGCATATTCTAATAATTGTCATAATTTCTGCCTGTAGTGTGTAGGGTTGCCTGCTCCAGTTTGGGAAATACCTGGACATTTTGGGGACAGAGCCTAAGTGTGAGAGTGTGCTCCCCAAAAGCAGACTTTGTTGAAAATCTCTTTATTGAAGAAACAACAATGTGAGCATCTTAAGGTCCTTGCTGAGACTGATCTCTGTGGAAGCCATGAACTCTTATCAAGCTGTGTCCACTCCCCCCAGTCACCTATTTGGGTGAGAAACTGTCCAGATGCCTCTCCCCTATGGCACCCAAAGCAAAATCTTTGGTCTCTGTTGGTGCCTTTGCTACTCAAGGCTGGGAGGAAAGATAGTGTGTTCTCATAACATCAAACAGCCCAAGGGCTGGAATCCCAGAGGCACTAAACTATGTACTTTCACAGCTACAACCATGAATAACAAGAGATCAAAAGGGCTCTAAGCAAATGCAAAAGTGATAATCAAAAGCTGGGTACAACAAAGAAAAAATTGGCAAAAGCATGTGTCAACAGGGTTTTGACACTGAGGAGAGTGGGGTTTGGGGACAGGGAGTAATTCAATGGGATATAAGGCCATAGGGACCATCTTCAAAGTGGCAGATTCTCCTGGTGAACTGGTCTGGGTTACCTGGAGATCAGTTGTAATACCGGGTCACTTCCTGATGGCTGAAAACCCTAGTAGAGCGTGACATTTTCACTTTTCCCCTCCTGCTGCAGCCCAAGATGGCCCCCCAAACCTGGGAGGGGACAGTCAAGAAAGTCTTGTTCCACCAAAAAATAGTCCTGCCTGCAAAATTGCACTGCTGGAGTTGAGCTATTATTGCTGCACAGAAGTGACAATGCTGTTGATGGTTACTTAGTGTTTGAAATGGGGCTGCAGATGATAGAAATAACCTGGCCCTCTCCAACAGACAGTTGACTCAGTGGCGTTGGCATCATTAGTCATGGCCCATTCACCCTTGTGTCATGGGCAGGGTTCATTTTCCTGGCCCTCTACTTCCTTGGTCACTGTTGGGGGGGCTGACCTTGTATGTGTTAAAAATGTTCTGTATTCTGTGCGTTTGATTTACATCCAGCCTTGCCGGTTGGCGGCATCCACATGAGTGAGCCATGTCATGCTGCGGTGACACCCAAGATCTCAGATTTTGTATTTGCAGAGCACTGGTGATTCTGGAGCTTCCTTCCTCTGAGGTTTGACTCATCTGGGCTGCCTTCGAAACAAACTCCAGTTTAATACAAAGCCCCTGTGTTTGGACAACTTGAACGAAACGTCGCTGGATTCCAGGCTTCCAGGCAGTGTCAGCATACCCTGAAAGGGGGGAGAAGCTGCCAAGACCTGACTTCACCTCCCCTACCCATTCATCTCCTCTTTCACAGGTCCATGTGCCCTTTTCTGTACTTTTGCTTGCAAGCAGGGACTCCACCACCCATGCTCCCAGGTCCCCAGCATCGATGGGAAAGTGTACACTGGTTTTGCACAGATGCAGTTCTCCACAGTCAGTCCTGTGGGGGAAAGGGCATGAAAGTGGTGCAGGTGGGTGTGATTGCAGGCTTCTGAGATGGGGAAGGAGGGTATGTGCAGGGGCTGGGAGCCCCATGGGCACTGTCTCCCAACATCTGGAACTGGCACAGCTGCTGAAAGCAGGAAGTCTTTGGTTATGCTCTGCATGGGGTGTAGGGGAGAGGTAGGAATGTGGGAGGCCAGGAGCGCGGAGAGCCAATCCCTGCCACAAACAAGCAGAGAGGGCTGATTCAGGTGGGTGGCCATGTTGGTCCGAAACATCAGAAACATCAGAACACCGGAATCCAGTGACACAACAAAACTTTATTCAAGGTAGAAGCCAGCCTTTTTCAACTTCTTTACCATTGAGAAACCCCTGGAACAGTCTTCAGGCTTAGAGGAACCCCGGAAGTGGTGTAATCATGCAGAATATGGTTGGGAAGCATAGCTTTGGACACGCCCACCTGAGGCCCCTCCCCCCACCTCCTCTAGGCCTACCATTGGCCATTTTGGGAGGGGGCCCGAACAAGTTGACATGACCTTATAAGGTCATATCACATGATAAATGTTTAACAAATTTAAAAAATATATATATTTAAAATTAATTCATTCCCACCCGTTCAGGAAATCCTTCCAGGCCATCACGAAACCCTTCCAGGGTTTCACAAAAGCCTGGTTGAGAACGCCTGGTATAAGTGTTCACACGGCAGATACGTGAAACAGGATCTCCTCAACCGTTGCAATGCAAATGACAACCTTATAAACCCAGCTTGTTATTTCTGTTTGATCCTGGCACCGGATAAACATCTTCGTTATGCCATATGTTAATTTCCTGTAAATTCCTATCTGTAATGGTGGAGGGAATTCTGTTTGTTCATGATCTCTGAATGCAGTCGGCTTGTGACCAGATGGAAACCTATGATCAGTGTTAGTTTTTTTCTGTCCCTGTGTGATTAAAAAACCACTCTGCCAGGGTACATCCTTCTGTCTTGTAGTCATATAATGCTGGCTCATGCTGAGTCAGAGTACTGGTCTACCCAGCTTAGTTCAGTCTCTGTTGACTAGCAGCTGCTCTGTGGGGGCCTCATGCAGAGAATAGCCTTTCTCAGAACCACAGATGGGAGGGACTGAAGCTGGGACCGTACCAGTAGGGTTGCCAGCTCTGGGTTGGGAAACACCTACAATTTGGGGGTGGAGACTGAGGAAGATGAAATTTGGGGAGGGGAAGGACCTCAGTGGGATATCTGTTCCACTTAACATTTCTGGTAAGGCCTTGGAGGAGGTCTCATGGCTTGCCAGCACTTAACATCCCCTCAGGGGGGGCTGTTCCGCCCCTCAGTACCTCCTCCTCCAACCGGCTTACCTGTCTGTCCAGTGACCAGCCAATTGCCTTCCGTCCCCCACCCCTGAGGCTCGGAGGCTGCAAATCCCAGCCATGTGAGAGTGCCCCTGCTGGTGAGTTCCCTAACAGCTGTCTGCAGCCTTTCCAGGTCCTGCGGGGAGGGGGAGGCCGTCCGCAGAGTTCTTCCACCCCATCACCACAATCTAGCGCCTGTTGTATTCCTGAATGCAACGGGCTTGGCCCCTAGTAATGTCATATAGTCCAGCTTCCAGGGCAACCATTTTCTTCAAGTAGGGATTCCAGTTCTGGTTCAGAAAATACCTGGAGACTTGGGGGTGGAGCCTAAGGAAGGTGGGATGTGGGGAGGGGAGGAGCTTCAGTGGGGTAAAGTGCCATAGAGTTCACCGTCCCAAGCGGCCAATTTTTCCAGGGGAATTGATCTCTGTTGCCTGGAGATTGGTTGTAATCCCAGGAGATCTCCAGCACTGCCTGGAGGTTGGCAACCCTATTTTCAGGTGAACGGTTCTCTGCAGTCTGGCGATCCATTTTAATTCCAAGAGATCCCCAGGCCCCAGCTGGAGGTTGGCAGCGTTCGTGACGGCCTTTCCCAACTGAAAACAGATTAAAGTCTTATGACAAAATCATAGCAATGAACGCGACGCAAGGGAATTAAGCAATCCTCTGCAAGCAAGCAAAACACAGACTAAATGTGCAAGTCTTTTTTTGGTATGCCTGTGTGACTTTCACAATGAGTTGTGAAACCATCGATAAAAGCAGTTATTATTTTTTGTTTGTTTGTTCCTGAAATGAGCCACATCGGAAACGAAAACTTGTTATGCTGAGCAGCTGGTAATGGCTGCCCCCCTTGCAGAATGCAACCTCATGGACTCTGCCAAGTCACTTTGCCCCCCTTCCTGCCCCATAATGCTCTCTTGGGCCTGGGCTTGGTTGATGTGCTTTTCTGCTCTCCCCCACCCCCCCTCGTTTGCAGTGGTCTGGACTGCTCAGTTCCCTTTGTACAGAGACAGGGAATTAGCAATTCACTCCACCCAACATATAGTAAAATGGAGGGGTGGTCCCTTGTGGAATGTGGCATGGCTTGCCAACCTCCAGGTTGTAGCTGGAGATCTCCTGGGTTTTCAACTGATCTCCAGTCCTGTTCACCTGGAGAAAAGGGCTGCTTTGGAAGGTGGGCTCTATGGCACTGAGGTCATCCTCCTTCCCCAAATCCTGCCTGTCTCAGACTCCCCACCCCCAAAAAAGTGACAGTTATCTTCCAACCTGGAGCTGGCGACCCTAGCTCTCCACCATCCCTCTGATACCCATGGTTGTTAAGTTGTTTGAAAAGGGGCATTGTTATGTCTGTGGGCATTTGGCCACTGATGCAAATGAGGGCTCCAGCCAGCCAAGGAATTAACCAATCAAAGCAACCTGATTGCTCTGCTACAGCCAATCCAATTGCTCTGCTTAGAGCCAATTGGATTGTTCTGCTTAGGGCCAAATCGGATTGCTCTGTTTAGGGTCAAATCAGATTGCTCTGCTTAGGGCCAATCGGATTGCTCAGATTGCTCCGCTAGGACCAATCAGATTGCTCTGCTTAGAGCCAATCAGAGGCAGCATCTGGCTGCCTGAAAGGTATAAAAGTGCATGAGTTTGCCTGTTTTTCTCTGTTCAGTAGTCGTAGTCTGTTGCTGGAGTTGCTAAATAAAAAGAGCTGTTCTGAAGACTTGGAGTCTGTGATCACTGAACCCGCAGACTTAATAGGCACCATGCGTGTTTACCATGCTCCTACAGCCTTGGCAAAATCACTAAGTCATCCCTGGGTCTCCCATGTAGGTGAGCCTCACTCACGGTCTTATCCTGAACAGGTCTCAGCACACCCGTTTGCTTGCTGGGGCTAGAGCAGCTTGCCTGACTGGCAGCCAGCTGGAGATGTTCCACTGTGAGGTCACACAGACCCGTCTGGCAGGTTCCTACGGATGAGGACTTCATTCATACGTGCCGTGGAACTGACGGAATGGTCGGCAATCTGCTCTCTTTGTAAAGAAACGTAGCGGATAAAGTCCCTGTGTTGGGTTAATATGAATTTTTCCCCCCCCCTTGCTTTGGTCTCGGGTCCTTTTCATGGACAACTGTGATCAGCAGGTGGTTCTGGAAGCTTTCCCTGCAGGCTGGCCTAGCCACGTGGCTTTTAACCCTCCCTGCCCCACCCCTTTGTGACTGTAAACAAGCCTCTCTGGCAGGGAACACCAAGAAGATTAATGAACTTTCCTCAGCCGCAGTTCGCTGTTCTCTTGCACAATTGCCTGCTTGGCAGCCCAGAAATGACCAAGTGTTAAAAGGACCCTTTTGCAAAGCAGTCAAAGTTGTTTTCCTGCTGGGGGGTGGGGGGGAGGAGGACGGGAGAGGCAGCTCAAATATTTCCTTGGCTTGTCAAAACGGAAGAACAAGAGACTTCAGCACTCCCCCGACCCTGGGGTAGGAAAAACTCCCCTGGGTTTTTCCGCCACGTTTGCTTGTCTTTTCTAACGCTCCCTGCTGAGCTAGATTTCTGCTTGAGGGAGTCTTTTACATAGGGAATCGTTTAAAAATATGAATCTCTGCCTATTAGTTGCACTGTCACGCTCATTCTGCGCATATTGGATAACGCACTTTCAATGCTCTTTGGAAGCAGATTTCCCTGTTCCGCACAGGAAAATCCAGCTGCAAAAGCAAATTGAAAGTGCATTATCCAGAATGTGTGCAGAATGGAATCTGGACAGCCTAGACTAGCCCAATCTCTTCAGATTTTGGAACGTGAGCAGGGTCAGCCCTGAGGAGTACTTGGATGGGAGTAGGTTTACTTTTGCTATGCCGAGGCAGGCAGTGGCAAAGTTCCTCTGTTCAACTTCTGCCTCAAAAACCCTACCCATGTCAGCTGTCACTTGATGGCACACCCCACCACCACCTGTTAACTGAAATGGTGCAAGCCATGTCAACACTTTATTCTGCTACTGATGTCCAACGGGCCCTTCCTGAGTTCGATTTCAGACTTCTATCACTGTGTCCCTTGCAGGGCTAAGACACTGAGCCATAGTTATTGATAACAGATATTGATACAGTCACTGCGGAAACAACCGGAGGATTCATTTAATATGGTTCATGTCACCAGCGTTGGTTAAATAGTTTTGCAATGAAACCCAAACATTTCCAAACTTGCGAGTGGTGACCATTTGCAACATGGAAGTTTATTAAAGCCAACTATGAGGTTCCTAGCTCTTTGCTCAGACTGTGGTTGTTCTACAAAGATCGTAGAGTAAGACTCTGTTTATTTTTTAACTAGGGGCCAAGCCCGTTGCATTCAGGAATACAACGGGTGCTAGATTGGAGGGGTGGAGTGGAAGAACTCTGCAGATGGCCTCCCTCTCCCCCCAGGACCTGGAAAGGCTGCAGGCAGCTGTTGGGGAACTCACCGGCAGGGGCAGCTCTCATGCAGCAGGGATCTGCAGCCTCCAAGCCTCAGAGGGAAGTGGAAGGAGGAGGGGTGGTCAGAGGTGAGGGACGGAAGGCGATTGGCTGGCCGCTGGACAGACAGGCAAGCTGGTTGGAGGAGGAGGCACTCAGGGGCAGGACAGGCACCCTAAGTGGGTGTTAAGCTCTGATCGGCACTTAAACCATGAGACCAGCTCCTCCTCCAAGCCCTTACCAGAAATATATTATGTGGAACAGAGAACAGATTTACATCTTCTTGTGTAAGACCAGAGCAAGCCAAAATGCCAGGTGTGGTAGAGATCATGTAAACCATTTGCCTATTCCCGCATCATACTCTAATTGTTTAATTCACGCCCGGAATAAATCTTTGTTGGTCTTAAAGATGCTTCTGGACTCTGATTTTATTGTGCTACTTCAGACCAACATGGCTACCCATTTGAATTAATTCACACACGTGAAACATAAATCTTGCCCCCTATATTAACAAAATGGAAGCAGTGATCAAGGGACTTGGAAAAATTTGTTTAGATATTTATGCCCACCTGTTCTCCCAAGTGGGGGCCCAGTGACAACACTGTTCTCTTCTCCTTCATTTTATCATCAGAACAACCCCATGAGGTAGGTTAGGCTCGAGACAGTGACCAACCCATGGCTTGACTTTAGGTCTTCTAGATCCTAGCCCAGTGCTCTGACCACAACACCATCGCTGAAGACTCAGTGATCCTCTAGACTAGGAGTGGCCAAACCATGGCCCTGTACTATCCAACTATTAAATGAATTCATCTAAGGAGCTTAGGTTGGCCTTAGTGGTTCTCTCACTTTACAGTATCCCTGTAAGGTAGGTTTGGTAGAGCAAAACTGGTCCAAGAACATGCATTGTGCTTCACAGCTGATTGGGCTTGGAGATTCTAAACTTGGGCATTCTCCCCCAAACAAAGTTGACACTCTAACCTCCAGACTCTCTGCTTTTCAGTTGGCTTAATGCTTTGGACAATGATTGATCCAGTTGGACTGATGCCTCAGTAAGACAGATCCCTCAGTGTTGTGATGTCCATTTCTCTTTCTACATGTTTGCATTTTGTCCCAGAGACAGAAACCAGCTCTGTTTTCCTGACTTCTTCTTTTGTGTCATACAGCCATCGACACGAGTGGTTCATGAATTAACCCGATGGGTGGTTTTAAAAAAAATAAAATAAAATCATTTAGATACTTTCTGAGTGACACTGAAACTGTTTACATTCCCTTCTCAGGCTTTGGCCACCATTTTACTTTTGATCTTGCAAGTTTCAGGCACGAGAGAGCCGTTTATATGAAAACAGGAATAAAGCATGGGGGGGGGGGAATCTTACCTAGCAGGGGTCTTTTACTGAGGCTCAGGGAATGCTCTTCTGAAACAGGCTAGAAAAGCATTGATCCTTTTGGTGTTACACTAGGGGCCATTCCGCACAGCGCAAATGTTGCTGAAATCTTACCATTGTGTAATGCTATTTTTTTAGTGTTACGCACGACGTCGTACACAATCTGCAACACTCCTGCAACACTCCCACAAAAATCGCTTCGTTGTAGTGCTTTTTGGGAAATCCACAAAAGTGGATTCCCCCTAAAAAAACCCCACTAAACTGTTGAGAACAACCTGCAATACATCCGAAAAAGACATGTGCGTTCTCAGTGTAGCAGTAGCAAGCATGTCCCTCCCTAAGCTCTCACACCCGAGCTTCCGGCATCGTGATTGCCATTTCCCCTCCCCTTAAACCAGCAAAAGTAAGCGATGTTTCTTTGGCTGAAATCCCTCCACCAGCAATTGTCAGTAAAGTTTCCAAGCACAATAGAGCCCCCTGTTCGACACTGCCTGTGATTTCAGCCACAAATTGCATGGGGGGGGGGATTTTTTGAAAATTTTAAGGGTGTGTAAACAATTAAGTGCCAGCTCCCACGTCAGTGAAATAGGTCTTTCTGATACATCGAATGAACAAATATGCGTTGCTACAGGTGTTTTCGGGCTTTTAAAAAACAGTTTTTAAAGGGAAGCATGAACACAACAGTTAATTGGCTGTTCTGTTTCATTGACGGCCAGGGGCGGGAGGAAGTGCGGAAAAATATCGCCTCCTTTGTTGTGATTTTGGCAAGACCGGAAACTTGTGTGTTACAAGAACAGCGCTAGTGGGAGAGCCTTTTTTCCGATAGAAACGGCTGTGTGCATTACCAAGACATGCCGCTTTTGATTGCAGCGCTTTTCAATAGCGCACAGATTTAGCAACATTGCCCGTTGTGCGGAATGGCACTAGGTTTGCCAGCTTCCAGGTAGCTCCTTGAGATCTCCAGCTGTAGATGGCCCAAATCAGTTTCCTGGGAGAAAATGGCTGGTTTGGAGGGGGGACTGTATGGCATTATAGCCCTGCTAAGATGCCTCCCCAGACTCCACCACTAAAAACTCCAGGTATTTTCCAACCCAGAATTGGCAACCCTACATTACCCAGCCATAAATGTTGCTCTATTTTTCCCCTTCCACAATACCTAGCTTAATAGCAAAGGGTGGAATGTTACTGGTAGATGATAAACACCTGACCCCTCCCAGTAGATCATGTGCTAACTCTAATCTTGCTTACAAGCAAGATTTCCATTACAACCTGCCCACAATTTAAAAAAACAAAACATTGAGTAACGTGCCTGTAGGTACAACTACCATGTTTTGAGCTTCCCTGTGACCATTACAATGCTACCGAGGCCCTTGTTGCCATAGCGATTCCCAAAAAAGAAAAAAAAACACTTTAAAAATACTTGTGCTCAAGCATGGAGTAAAATAAATTAAAAGTTACTGATTTGCTAGACACCCATTTTTGAGCCCTTAAAAAAAAGAAAAGAAAGAAAGACAGCCTTGGAGAGTCATGCGCTTTGACATCAGCCGTGCCCCGAATTTTTCTTCCATACTACGTTGACCTAATAGTAATTTCCCCAGTTTTTTTTTGTTTTACTGGCCATTTGGTAGTCATTCTGGTACGGACTGAGTTGATTTGTTAAAAAATTATTCCGTTTTCTTGAAAGAACCTATACCTTTGCACTCAGCCAAAGGTCAGGTTCTGGAGAAAACTGAATAACAAAGAAATAATTCAAGAAAGAGTCAGGGATAAAAGCCGCGGCAGCAATCCAGAGGGATCCATGCTTTTGTTTTTGTAGCTGTTGGTCAGTGACTGTGAATAAACAACGGACTGATTGACAAATCCATGACTTTAAAAAAGGACACAGGAAAGAAAGAGAGAGAGAGAGGGAGAGAGAGAAAGGAAGGGAGAGAGAGAGGGCGAAGGAAGGAAGGAAGTAAGGAAGGAAGGAAGGAAGGAGAGAGAGAGAGAGAGAGAGAGAAAGGATGGAGGGAAGAAAGAGAGAGGGAGGGAGGGAGAAAAGAGAGAGAGGAAAGAAGGAAGGGAAGGAAGGAAGGAAGGAAGGAAGGAAGGAAGGAAGGAAGGAAGGAAGGAAGGAAGGAAGGAAGGAAGGAAGGAAGGAAGAGAGGACGAGAGAGAGCGAGAAAGAGAGAAAGAGAGAGAGAATGAATTTGCTACTACTGTGACAAGTGTGTGCTTTAGGTTTGCCCACCTCCAGGTGGTGGGTGGCTATCTCCCACTATTACAACTGAACTCCAGGTGACAGAGATAAGTTCACCTGGATAAAATGGCAAACTCTAACCTCAACCTTCTTCAAGCTCTACCCTCAAAATCGCCAGGTATGTCCCAATCTGGAGCTGGCGACTCTAGTGTGTTCTCATGCCCTGTGTAGATGCAACCTGGTTTGGGCAAAATGGCCGAAGACCTTGACTGGAAACTAGGGTTGCCATCCTCGTGGTGATGGGTGGAGATCTCCTGGGATTACAACAGATCACCAGGAGACAGAGATCAGTTCCCCTGAAAATGGCCACTTTGGGAAGTGAATTCTATGGCACTGTACCTCACTGAGGAAGAAGAGTTTTCACTACCCAAAGGAATCTCAAAGCAGCTTACAATTGCCTTCCCTTCTCCTCCCCACAACAGACACCCTGTGAGATAGGAGAGGCTGAGAGAATTCTGACAGAACTGCTCTGCAAGAACAGCTCTAACAGGAGTGACTTGCCCAAGGTCACCCAGCTGGCTGCATGTGGTGGAGTGGGGAATCAAACCCGACTCGCCAGATTAGAAGCTGCTGCTGTTAACCACGACACAAAGTTGGCTCTCCCTTCTCCAAATCCTGCCCTTCTCAGACTCCGCCCCCAAATCTCCAGGTATTTCTCAACCTGGAACTGGCAACCATCCCGGGAACGTGAGTGGGGTAGGAAAAGGTAACAGGATAGTGCAAAAATGGGGTTGCTAATCTCAAGAAGACAGGGCCTGGAGATCTCCTGGATCTCCATCTGACAGAGATCAGTTTCCCTGGAAAAAAACAGCTGACTTGGTAGGGACACCAGTCTGGAGTCCCTCCCCTCCCCAAACCCTCTAATTTCCGAATCCAGTGGCAGCAACCCTGTGCAAAGGCTGTGCAGAACGGGGAAGGCAAAAGTTGTGTTGCCTGCACATCTGGAACTTCCCTGCAAAATTGCCTACGCTTGCATGTTAGGCATCGCATTATAAATCTTAGGTTCGGTGCTTTTGACCCGACTTCTCAGCACTGCCTCCCGAGAGCCACGTTCCTGTCCAGGAGAAACAGCACTGGGAAAGCAAGACACCCAAACGAATGCAAATCCTGTTTGCTCTATCATGTCCTGACAGCTCTGAACCTTCCCCTAGCAGTTGGGGAGGGGTAACACATCACACTGTGCAGTCATGGACGGGGGAGCCTCAGCAGGCGCTGACTCATCACATTCCCCCAGTAAATCATAAAAACAGACGCATGTTGAGGCAGTGTGATTTCTTGCTTGGAAAGCTCTTCTGTGGTATTTGAGAAAACTCTGGCTCCGGCCCAAGGTGGCCAGTTACCATGACTCTTATTGTCAGCTTTGCAAAAATAAAGAGAGCCGTGCTTTGAACAGGGGATAGAGGTGCCTATCTAGGGCCACCCACCTCCACCTGCTCCTCCAAAGACTGCAGGAGATTATCCTGACAGGCTTGGGGAAAAACAAAGCCTCCTGAAAGTAATCGATAAATAATAGAACAAGCTAGGATTGCCAGTGGCTGGATCTCGCTTGAGATTACAACTGATCTTTAGGCCAGGGGTAGTCAACCTGTGGTCCTCCAGATGTCCATGGACTACAATTCCCATGAGCCCCTGCCAGCATTTCATGGGAATTGTAGTCCATGCACATCTGGAGGGCCACAGGTTGACTACCCCTGCTCTAGGCAACAGAGACCAGTTTCCCTAGAGAAAATGACTGGTTTGGAAGGCGGACTCTATGGCATTATGGCCCACTGAAGTTCCTCCCCTAAACCCCGCCCTCTTCAAGCTCCACCCCCAAAATCTCCAGGCATTTCCTAACCCAGAGCTGGCAATCCTAGCAGGCAATAACATCGAACAATTAGTTGCCATTGAAAACCATCTAAGATCTACTTCATGTCACGCCTAATCTTGGGCATTTTCCCTCCAGGTTTTCTGATGTTAACGTAGGTCGGCTGATATGATGCTACCATAGGAATAGATTTCTGTTGATCTGAAGTAGCACAACAAACATAAAGTCCAATGGCACCTTTAAGGCCAACAAAGATTTATTGAATCTTGTTGTTGTGCTACCTTATGAATTCACCATAATGTATCAAGTAGTGTTGGAGCACCAGAGTGGGAATACAGAAGCTGGCCTGCCTGCCTGCCTGCCTGCCTGCCTGCCTGCCTGCCTGCCTGCCTCTCTATCTATCTATCTATCTATCTATCTATCTATCTATCTATCTATCTATCTATCTATCTATCTATCTATCTATCTATCTATCTATCTATCTATCTATCTATCTATCTATCTATCTATCTATCTATCTATCTATCTATCATCTCTCTCTCTCTAGATAGCCATCCATCCATCCATCCATCCATCCATCCATCCATCCATCCATCCATCCATCCATCCATCCATCCATCCATCCATCCATCCATCATATTTTATTTGTATACCACCCGATCCCTGTTAGCTTGGGGCAGTTGACAACATTTTGCAACCATACATCATAAAACAATAAAACAGTATAACAACAGTCTATTGAAAACCGCCTCCTATTGTCTCCCTATGGGAGTTGATGGGCGTTTGGAGGAGTCTGTGATGATGGATGTTTCAAGTGGGGAGGCCTGCATCTCATGGTGTCATTGCCTGGCCTCAACCCTAGGCCTGGTGGAACAACTCAGTTTTGAGATCTTGGATGCTCATTGTGGCCAGTAGTTGCTTGGGCCACGTATTGGGTGTGTGAATTCACAGTGGGAAAACAGTGCTGGGAATGATGTAAACTGTCTTCATGTGGTGCCACAACCTGATCCGATTCAAAATCGGTACCTGCTATTAAAAGAAACATAAAACAAAGGGCGATCCAGTCATAAATTTCAAAATTCTGTCTTGCGTAGCCCTCAGAATACTTTCTATTGGTGTATTTGAACTTTTCACTTTCCACATCCTGAAGACTTATGGAAGGAGGTAGCAAAATGTTCATTACTCCCTTTCTAATCGTCCCAGTGTCTGGTCACCAAAAAACGAGGCTTGCTCACTCTGGATTGAGAAATACCTGGAGATTCTTTTGGGTGGAGCCTGCATAGAGTAGGATTCGGGGATGAGAGAGACCCCAGCAGGACACAATGGCATAGACTCCACCCTCCAAAGCAGCCATTTTCCTCAGAGGGACTGATCTTGGTCGTCATATGACGACTGATCAGTTGTCATAGCAGGAGATTTCCAGGCCCCACCTGGAGGTTGACAACCTTCTTGAAACTCATTTAACTGCATGCCTTGACTGATACAAATTGATTTTCTCCTCTGGCTTTCTCGTCCGGCCTGATGCCATAAGCAGCACCTACTGTGAACAATGTAATTAACACCGCAAGAGCTGAGGTGCTGCTTTCCCAGGAACTACTGACTAACATAGCATTTTTGTGACATTTTCTCTCAAGTTAAAAACAAAACAAGACACTGAAAGAGTTCTTCTCCACTGGACTCCTAAACACACACAGACACATACAAGGAAAAGGGCAGGCTTTGTTCTCCGAATGTTATTAAAGTGGGACTTAGACAAAGAAGTTCGCCGAAATTGCGCTGACTGAACTTTGCTTGGCAACGCCTTTACGAGGTCGCACTTGGATATAGAATGTAGAAAAGTAAGAAGGCATCAGGAAAAAGGGAAATGAATGTGAAAAGGGGGCAGGAGAGAAAGGAGTTGCTGGTGTTTTCTGAGGACACCTAGGGAAGGGAAGAAAAACAGAGTTGCCAGCTCTCAGAGGGGAAATTCATGGAGGTTTTGAGAGTGGAGATGTGGGGCCAGAGGGGAGGGGCCTCAGCAGCATAGACTCCACCCTCTGAAGCAGCCATTTTCTCTAGCCTGGGGGTCGGGACCCTTTTGGGGGTCAAACAACCCTTTCACTGGGGTCGCAGCAGGGCAAGCAGCTTGGCCGCGGGGGGGGGGGGGGAGACGCCATCCACACAACAGCCTTTCAGGGGAGATCGAGATAGGGCATTCGTCTGTCTGGAGCAGTGGAAAAGAGCGAGATGGGCATGGTGGGACAAGAGGCAGGACTGAACTGAGATACCCCAGAAAAAAACCCAATTTATATACAATCACGAACCATGGATCTTCACTCCATTGGTCAGTTTCGGTTTAATTCCTATGCAAGAATACTTGCACAATGTTATGGTTGGGGGGTTCACCACAACATGAGGAACCGTATTAAAGGGTCTAGGAAGGTTGAGGACCACTGCGCTAGGGGAACTGATCTCTGTTTGCTGGAGGTCTGTTGGGACGGCAGGAAATCCTGGCCTCATCTGGAGGTTGGCAACCCTGGAAATGAGGGAACTCGTGCTTAACTATCATTTCTTGACTTCCTAATATTTTGGAGTTGTGTGAAATAGAAATCGGGCACAAAAACCCACAAGACAGATAGACCTGCCGGTTAAGGTAGCTGGCCAACCTCTCCAGTGAGCTTCTGTGCCAGAGTGGGAGACTCAAACCTGGATTCCTCAGGGCCTAGTGTGAAATTATACCACCCTAAAATCAGAGTCCGGTAGCACCTTTAAGACCAACCAAGATTTATTCAAGGAGTGAGCTTTCGAGTGCTTGCACTCGAAAGCTCACGCCTTGAATAAATCTTGGTTGGTCTTAAAGATGCTACCAGACTCTGATTTTATTGTGCTACTTCAGACCAACACGGCTACCCATTTGAAACTCTACCACCCTGGCTGTTTCAAGATGTAGATGTGCAGTGGATCTCAGCTTGCATAACTGGACCATCGTAGAGATCGGCTCGGTCTAGTATGGGAGCAAAGGCCTCACTGAAGCTGTTCTTTTCCAAAGGGACATCTTCTGTAGGAAGTGCCAGGTGGGGGGGGGGGGGGAGAGGGAGTGATGGTCATGGGAAGGGAATCTGTGTGGAATGTGCTTCCAAAACACAGGGCTGGTTTGATTGGAGCACCCCAGTGCATTCCTGCCCCTGGCTGTGTTGCACAGCCTTCTGTTGTTTTGCAAATCACTGGGAAACGCAGTCACCCAGGGGCCTCGCAGAGCTGGGAATGTGAAGAATTTGAGACTGCTGCCTTGTCTTTTGCAGAAACTGGGAAAACAATTGCTCCCCCCCCCCCCAAGCCTCTCTGCTATCTTGGGCAATCAAGTGGGGGGGGCAGTGGGGGGTTTAAATCTGGCTGTGGACGTTGCCAAACTTCTGATCCCTGATGCTTACGCCGATGCCTCTGTGTGTCTTAACACTGCAGCAAACTGCACGTCAGGGTTCTCATCCTGAATTCATTTCAATGACAAAGGGAAAGATACATTTGGGGCAACATGGACTGCTGCTCTTGGTTGTGTGGCGTAGGGTCACAGCTTCTGTTTACCCACCTGAGGTGGGAAATTAACCCAACCTCACCCCCATCCTAGTTTCCTGCCTCTAAAGAAATGAGAAAGTGGGAGGGAATAAAATGACAGCTACACAGTGGCACTCTAGGAATTTCCCCTAGTCTCTACTTCATTTTTTTCAAGTTTTTATACTGTTGGCAGGGTTTGAATATGCAGATAGAGCAGAGCACCGGGCTGCCTAAAGAATAATTTTTGTTTATGAAGAGAAACAACTATGTATAAAGAGAGAGAGAGAGAGAGAGACAACTATTTATTTAGCTATTGGCCCTTTCTGCATTGGCAATTTCCCTTGTTTTTGCATTGAAATTCCCATGATTTTTTTTTCAGGGCGTTCTGCTCACCTGTCTAATTAAAAACGAACCTGGTTCCAGATTAAATTTCCCTTCTGCATCATTCCCCTGCACTTCAGCTTTCAGTTCACTTTCCCCCTGAATTTTATCTGCTTTTTGAAACTATTTTTGTGGTGACCCCCTTCCCTTTAGAACCCAAACTTAAATCAAAAGCCTAAGGATTCTGTTGGATTTCTCCCCATCCCTTTCTGTGCCTTGTTTGCCACTTCTTCACTGCAGACATTGTGTAGCGTGGTTGGTCTCTGTTATTGGTCAGTTCCAATATTAATGGAATGGGGCACACTGTATGCTTTTTAAAAAGTATTCTTCCAGCACTGGGTTATATAAACACATTAGTCTCGGTGCGCACCATTGCCCAAGATCTGCATTGTAAATACATAACTTTTCTGCGCATGTGTATTTGCCTCCGGAATCCACACTGAGCATTCCACCCTGTTGGTCCCTATATATTGATTGCATTGTTCTGTCCTCTTATAAAAGCAGTCACTGCGTTTCTCTCTCTCCATCACTGCTTGCAAAGTCTCATGATCAGTGTGTTGGTGTGTTATCTTGCCATTCCTTTTGTTTTAGTGTGTGTTGCAAAAAAAGAACAAATGCATCAATACTTATGTTTACATAATCTCTCCCTCGTCCTTCTCTTGTGTTAAAATACAAGCACTGGGCAGCAAGTCTGCCCAATTAAGTTCCTGGGAGGGGGGGGGAAAGAGAAATACAGCACCGAGGGAGTGTAATTTAACTTTCAATCAAATCTACATGTCCTTGCCAGGCCTGGTGCAATCCATTCAAGTCAACAAATTTGGAGAGATTGTTGAGTTTAATCAATTCAGAGCATCGAGATGGAGTCCAATTCAGTTCAGGTGCTTGGTTCTCTTCTCCTCTCTGCTTTGGCATCGCAGATCTCCAGTGCAATTTCTCCAACTGACTAATTGGGAGGTTTACAAAACACAATTTCTTGTCCCCAAAATCGGATTTTTTTCTAATTTTCTGATTGGAATGCAAAGTTCATACTCTGGGAGCCCATGGGAAAACTTGAAATAAAAAAGTTTTGTGCTGAGGGATCACACAATAACTGAAGTAAGCCAATTTCTTCCAGGCCAGACTTGTTGGGGATTCTGGGTTTTTGGGGGGGAGAGGGGGGCATCATCTGGGCATAGAATTGGGGCAACTGTGGGTGGTTGTGAGGTAGTTGTGAATTTCCTGCGGGAAATTGGACTAGATTATCCTGGAGGACCCTTCCAACTCTATGATTCTATGATGCCCATGTGGTGACTTCTGGGGAGAGATCCTCCAGGACCACCCCTTCAATCCATTATCTTTAACTTACTGTTCAAGCTAACTGAATTTTTGAACCATTGTAATCTTTGCAGTTAATTTGGTTCTGTGACCAATAAATAATGTGTCCCTAGATATATTACCACTGGGCAGCAGGGAAACCTCAGGGCAATTCCGCACAACTTAAATGTAGCGGAAGCCTTACCTTTGGTAAACGCTATTAATTCAACGTTCCGCATGACGTCGTACACAATCTGCAACACTCCTGCAACACTCCCGCAAAAATCGCTTCGTTGTAGCGCTTTTCGTGAAATCCAGAAAAGTGGATTCCCCCTAAAAAAAATACTAGACTCTTTAGAACAACCTGCAACACATCCGGAAAAGACATGTGCGTTCTCAATGTAGCGGTAGAAAGAATGTCCCTCCCTCGCTCTTGCCCCCGAGCTTCCGGAGACACGATTGCCATTTTTTCCCCTTAGACCGGTGAAAGCAACAAACAAGCAAGGCTTCTCTGGCTAAAGTCCCTCCATAGAAGTGCTTAACAGTATAACAAAGCTCCCTACTGCAAGTGTCTTTAAAGTTTCCAAGCACAATACAGCCCCCTGTTCAACACTGGCCATAATTTTGGCCACAAATTGTGCCCTCCGGGGGGGGGGGTTACTTGAAGAGCATGTAAACGATTAAGCGCCAGCTCCTACGCCAGCAAAAAGGTCTTTCTGAGACAATGAATGAACAAATATTCGTTGCTACTGGTGTGTTTGGGTTTTAAAAAAACAGTTTTTAAAGGGAAAGGGGCTTTTCGGGAGCACGAACACAACAGTTCATTGGAAGAAGCACAGAAAAATATCGCTTCCTTTGTTATGATTCCAGCAAGACCAGAAACATGTGGGGAATGAATACAACATTACTGGAACTTCAGTATTCCACTAGAATTAAAGGTATGCGGAATGATGAAATTTCACTATTAAATATAGCATTTCTGCATACTGCAAACATTCAGCAAAATTGGTCCTTGTGCGGAATGGCCCTCAATGTTCATAAATAAAACCAATTTGTCCACAGCTGGAGTTACATTTTAGAAGTGCCCTCATCTGCACCTGTATACGTGAAGGCAAATAGAGTACAAGAGAAGACCCGTCAGCTGATGGATACTGAAGAGAAAAATGCAAGCTGGTGTGCCCAAAATGGGTCCAAAAAGTAACTCACAACACGAGGGGATCCTAGTACCCTATTAATTGGGGCAACTTGATGCTATTAGATACTTACTGGAATTTCCCAGGGTCAGTTGAGTAAAAAATCGACTATACTCCTTACAGAGTCACTGATGAAGATATTTTTCTCGAAAGTGAGTGATACACCGGGGCTCATTTTGACTCTCATATTGTAATAGACTTCATTCATATATATATATATATATATATATATATATATATATATATATATATATATATATATATATATATATATATATATATATATATATATATATATATATATATCTTGAAATAGTCAAACATTTATTGAATGACATAACCATCTATGGTCATGTTGACCACCACCCCCTTTCCCAAAATGGCCAATGATAGGCCTGGAGGGGGTGGGAAGGGGAGGGGCCAGGATGGGTGTGTACACAGCTCTGCTTCCCAACCATATTCTGCAAAATTGCACTTCTTTTGGGGTTTCTCGAGGCCCGAAGAATATTTCAGGGGGCTCTCAATGGTATAAAAGTCGAGAAAAGCTGCCGGAGATGAAGTGCACGCTCAAACATAATAGCCCAAAGACTTCCATTGGTAGCCAGTGGAAGGCCAATGAAACCTGAAAGGGCTCAGCTTTTCTTAGGAATGCCTTTAGCCACTATGCTAAATTGGAAAAAAAGTGGCAATTGGAGTTCCTAACTTTGGCTGAATGCATGCAGTTCCGTCAAGCGATTAAATCCTGAAAACATTTTGTGCACAGGCTGGTTCAGACAAAGCTGTTGGCGTTGTCTTGACCTTTGCCCTTGTCATTGGAGAGGACACCAAAAATAGCCTAGTTGTGCAGAAAGGCCTGATAAGAAAGATCGAAGCTCTGGGCACACTCCGGAGCTGACGTGCCGCCCAGCACATGAATCAGGCAGTCCCTGCCTCTGCTTCCTGCGCAACCCACATCGCAATCCTGAACGGAGAGGGCTTTGAAGAAGGGTAGCTTTGCTTAGGGAGGTCCTGTGTAATTACTCTCCTTTCTTCCTCAAAACCTGCTTTACGAGGAAACTGCCTTGGACACGTGCTTGAAGTCAGTCGGCACAGATATTAAGCAATGTCCTCCATGGAAATAGATCTGTAGTCACGTCTGTCTTGCTGCTAGGGCTGCCAGGCCCCCTGGCCATTGGTGGGGGACGGACGGTGGTGGATGCAAGTGCAAATTCAAGACTGCACTCACCTTGTCTATTGAGAGGGTTGCCAGTCTCTAAGAGGTGCCTTGAGATCTCTCAATTACAATGGATCACCAGAAAATAGAGCTCCTGTTCCTGTGGGGAAAATAGCCGCTTTGGCCTTATACTCCTCTGAGCATCCTCTCCTCCTCAAACGCCATCCTCCCCAGGCTCCACACCCTAAATCACCTGGAATGTATAAACCACATCTGGGAATCTACGCAGTGGCACCCTCTTGGCTGCCATGCTCTGAGACCTCGCATTCTAATTGCTCTGTAGACATTGATGACTATGGATACATAGAGCCTTGTGATTGATCACAATCTGCAAATAACCAAAAGTCACTGTAAAATATGATCACCTAATCCCTATACCCCCCCTGCTTTTGTATCTGGACAAAGCTCTCCCATACCTGCGAGCTGAAGGGCGGCATTATATGCATAGAATTTTGATTACAACTTGGAGTTGGTTGAAGTACTGAAAACTTCTGGGATAAGTTTCAAAATCACAGGGGGAAACAACCACCGATGAAAGGTCTACTTTGAAAACGGAACAAAATCTAGAGTCCGTTCTGGTTGTTTCATTTATCATTAAACTAGAGATTATATAAATATATTGTGAACTGATTTTGATAGTCTGGGACAGGTTCTCTCTTTTTCTGATATTTTTTTAGAACCACCTGTTTTTTCATGTTGTGTTTGTTGAAATTAAACGCTGATCCTTTTTCAGGATGAATCTGGGTTCAATTTGCAAATGTCAAGTCTTGGCAGGAATAGGGAGCAAGAGGTGAGGTTATCAGTGCCGGATATTGTAACTCTGCATGCAAGAGAATCTAGGAGGAAAGAGAATTCCCTTTCCGGGGCGCACTTGGCGGTTGGCTGCACCCAACCAAGGTTTCAGGGAACCCCGGGGCTATGCACGAGCTCCCCAGGGGTTACACGGCCTTTCCCAGAAGTTCAAGTGGCCTCTGACATCACCAGACATCACTGGAGCCCACTTCCCCTGTTGCTTTACAGGCCTTGACCCTTTCTCCACAATTGAAACGGTAAATGATAGATTGATTGATCGATCGATCGACTGGCTGCCGCGTCTTACTTCTGAAGGGGCATGTCACCACTTCCTTGAGTTCCTTAAAGCTTGAAAAATATTTCAGAGGTTTTTCCATGGTCAAAAGGGTGAAGTTAGATGTTAGGATTCTTTCACCATTGATTACCTTCTGTTTCATCATGTATAGGACCTCTGTTCTTCTCTTTCTTACCTGTGCTTGGAGACGTGCTTCTGTTTTTATAAGTAAAATGTCTTTCTCTTCTTTTGCTTGGAGTCAGATTATCTTATTTTAAAAATGTAATTATTTATTATTGTATTTTTATACCGCCGCACCGAAAAGCTGTCTCACGGCGTTTCACAAAACAAGAAAAATACAGCAATATCCGATAAAAGTCCCATTGAAATAAAAAGCCTCCCAAGGTGGATCTTGGGATGGCAGGTCCCCTGGCCACTGGTGGAGGGTGGAGGTGGGAAGGGTTGTCAGATTCATATTAGGAAACTCCTGGAGATTTTGAGATAGATCCTGGGGAGGACAGGAATTTAAGTGGGGTGCAATGCCTTAGAGTCCTCCCTCCAAAGTTCCTCCAGGGAAACTGATCACTTGATGCCAGAGCTGATCTGTAATTACAGGGGATTCCCAGGTCCTACATCGCATACCTACAATATTTTCTCAGTGGAGGAGGCAGGGTTACCTGATGCAAGTTGGGAAACATCTGGAGAACTGGGGTTGGGGAGTTGGGAATGAAGCCTGGAGAGGACAGAAATTTAAATGGGGTACAATGCCTTAGAGTCCTCCCTCCAAAGTTCCTCCAGGAAAACTAATCACTTTAGGCTAGGGCTGAGCTGTAATTACAGGGGATTCCCAGGTCTTGCCTCACATCCCGACCATCTTTCCTCAGTGGAGGGGGTAGGGTTACCAGATCCAAGTTGGGAAACATCTGGAGAATTGGGGTTGGGGAGTTGGGAATGAAGCCTTGAGAGGGCATAGATTTCAGTGGGGCACAATGTTATAGAGTCCACCCTCTTTTTTTTCTCCAGGGCAACTGATCTCTGGAATCCGGAAAGGAGCCGTAATTCTGGAAAATCCCCAGGTCCCACCTGGAGGCTGGCATCCCTAGGCGGATCACAAAATTTAAAAGCAGTGCAACACACCAACAAGAGTCATACTATAAGCAATGCAATAAGATCGGCTTGCAAAATTACAAAACAATGCAGTTAAAGCATGACAATGACTGGATCACAGAAGTTAGAAACCAGCAAGATAAGAACAAGACAATCCATGCAATAAATACAGCAATCAAGTACTGTTCCTATCTCCTTTGTAACAGCACCCACCTGAATAATTCTATTTTACTACAGGTTGCAACTTGCCAGTTGTAGCTTACTGTAAACAGAACACTCAGGATTGCATGCATTCTTTTATTTTGAATCTTTTTATCCTGTCCTCCTTCCATGGAACTCTAGCTGGAATACGTGGTTCTCCCCTCCTTTGTTTTGTCCTTACAACAACCCTGTCTAGCAGGTTATGCTGAAAAGGAGTGGTAGGTCTGGGGTCACTCAGACCTTGATCAAATCAAGCCTGAATTCTTCCTAGAAGCCAAAAAAATGACTCAACTGTGGCTATCATACTTTGAGAAGGAAAGAAAGACTCACTGGAGAAGACAATCACACTAGAAAAAATCAAAGGCAGCAGGAAAAGAGGAAGGACTAACCAGAGATGGAAGGACTTGATCAAGGAAGCCATGGCCCTCAGTTAGCTAGGCTGCTAATAAGAGGATGTTTTGAAGGGCATTAACTCATAGGGTTGCCATAAATCAGAGGGAACTTGATGGCGCTTAACTCTCACACACACATACCACCAACCCACTTCAGGAGCAGAGTCAGGATTTGAAGCTGGGTCTTCTGGATCCTAGCTCTGCTGGTGTAGTGGTTGTGGGGAGAGGAAAGGGAAAATGACTGTAAGCCACTTTGAGCCTTCTTCAGTAATATCAGGGCTCTCTCAGCCTCACCCACCTCACAGGGTGTCTGTTGTGGGGAGAGGAAAAGGAAGGCGACTGTAAGCTGCTTTGAGACTCCTTTGGATAGAGAAAAGTGACATAAAAGAACCAAGTCTTCTTCAGTAATATCAGGGCTCTTGCAGCCTCACCTCCCTCACAGGGTTTCTGTTGTGGGGAGAGGAAAGGGAAGGCGACTGTAAGCTGCTTTGAGCCTTCTTCGGGTAGAGAAAAGTGGCATATAAGAACCAAGTCTTCTTCTTCTTCTTCTTCTTCTTCTTCTTCTTCTTCTTCTTCTTCTTCTTCTTCTTCTTCTTCTTCTTCTTCTTCTTCTTCTTCTTCTTCTTATTCTTATTCTTATTCTTATTCTTATTCTTATTCTTATTCTTATTCTTATTCTTATTCTTATTCTTAACTGCTACACTATTCTAGCCCTCAGTATTTCCTTTTATAGCAGATTCAGGTGGGTAGCCGTGTTCGTCTGAAGTAGCAGAACAAAATGTGAATGCAAAGGCACCTTTAAGACCAACCAAGTTTTATTCAAGGTGTGAGCTTTTGTGTGCGCACACACTTCCTCAGACAATGGAACAAAAACCATACAAGTACAGCCATAAGGAGAGAATAAATGAGCAAACAGCGTCATGACAAATATGCAACGTGATGATGAAGATTGGGTGGCTCCTTGTTATTCTTGCAAGGATCCATCCAGTCTTTCTCATCATGCAGCATGTTTGTTGTGACTCTGTTTACTGATTTGCTACTAATTTACTTTTGCCTTATATCTGTACTCTCACGATCCTTGTTCCATTGTCTGAAGTGTAGTGCATGCACAGGAAAACTCATGCCTTGAATCAGGGGTAGTCAAACTGCGGCTCTCCAGATATCCATGGACTACAATTCCCAGGAGCCCCTGCCAGCGAATGCCCCTGCCTTGACTACCCCTGCCTTGAATAAAACTTTGTTGGACTTAAAGGTCCATCTAGCCTCTGTTTAAAATGTGTATCTAGCCTCTGTTTAAAAATGTCCAAAGATGGAGAACCCACCGTGTAGAAAAAAATCGTATTAGAATTTAATATATACATATTATTACAAGGATATTGCCTTGGAAAGGTTCCTTGTTTTTTCTGTTGATATTCTATTGTGAACCTTCCTTTTTTCGTGTTAGAATCTGGGAGGCCCAGGTTCAAATCCTGACCCGGACACAGTTGGTTCCATTTAGCCAGTGCTTGAGGCTGTCAGAGGCCAAGGTCTGAATCCCTCACTCCACCATGAAAGCTCTGTGGCTGACCTTGGGCCTGTCCTACTCTCTCAGCCTCACCTACCTCGCAGGATGGCAGTTTTGAGGAGAATGGCATAAGCGGCTTTTGGTCCCTGCTGGGGAGAAAGATGAGGTATACATGAAATAAAATAAATAAAATCCGTTATGGTTTTCAACAAGTGCATTTGTCATTAGGCATGGACAGAGCCACACGCAGGGTTTCTAGCGTCAGTAAACACCATCTAAAACTCAAGAGTTTTGAGAATCAGCGCCTACTTATCTTGAGTCTGTAACAGGGCATGTTAAAGACCGTTTATGCACTGGCAACTTCATTGCCCCGCCCCCCTGTCAGGAGCACAGATCGGGGGTGGATGAGATGCACCAGGCCAAGTACTCCCCCATATGAGTGCAGGTAGAGGTGGGACAACCTGCCACGACTAAAACTCCAGCCTGCAACCCGGCATGAAACCTCCAGTGCGTAAACGGTTAAAGAGACATGTTTTTCATGTCCTCTCTCCAGAGGCAAGGTCAGGGCACTGAAACTACAGTAGCTGAAAAGTGCTACTGAGAAACCCTGCTTGTTTTGGACATCTCTCTAGAATAGGTGAAAGTGACCTAGGGTTGCCAACCTCAAGGCTGGACCTGGAGATCTAATGACAACTAATCTCCAGACGGTAGAAGTTTAGCTCCCCTGGAGAGGTTAGATCTGGTTCCCTGCTCCCATTGGAAGAGAACTGGGCCCTTGGGCTGAATCAGGAGACAGGGGGTGGAGTGTTTAAAATCTTAGGGTAGTGATCACCATCTGTTTGGTTTCTGATAAGGGCTGCTTTTATGGGTTTTTAATGGAATTATTGTTTTATACTTGTAAACCGCTGCAAGACTTTCCAAGAGTGGTGGTATAAAAATCAGGGGTGGGGGGTGGGCAGTTGTTTTGGAAGGTGAACTCTGTGGCACTATAACTCCATTGAGAGCCCTCCACTCAAAGGTTGCCAGAGCCAGATTCAGAAATTCCTAGAGATTTGAGGTGCAGCCCGGGGAGGAATTTGGGGAGGGGAGGGACGCCAGCAGGTTATAATGCTCCAGAATTTATCCTCCAAAGCAGCCATTTTTTTCTGGTCGTGGTCACCTGGCATTCCCTTGTAATAACAGGAGATATCCAGGGCCTAGTCTGCACACAATAGATAATGCACTTTCAATGCACTTTAGAAGTAGATTTTCCTGTTCTACACAGGAAAATCCAGCTGCCAAAGCACATTGAAAGTGCATTATCTATTGTGTGCAGACTAGGCCCAGGCCCCACCAGGAAGCTGGCAACACCATTCCCCTCTCCAAATCCCACCCTCCCATCCTCCATTTCCAAATATCCAGGAATTGCTCAACCTGGAGTTAAACAACCCTAGAGAAGCCCCTTTGGCAATTGATCATTGTTAAGGTTGTCAGTTCCAGGTTGGCAGGGACCTGGAGATTTTGGGCACCTGAGGAAGGCGGCGTTTGCGGAGGGGAGGGACTTCAATGGGGTCTCCTGCCATAGAGTCCATCTTCCAAAGCCTTTTTCTCTCTGTCGGCTGGAGATCAGGTGTAATCCCAAGAGATCTCCAGTCACCACCTGGAGGTTGGCAACCCTAACAACTCTCATTAGCTAGCATGTCAATGTCGGGAAAAGGCACAAAGATTCCAAGGGCCGATCTGAGTGGCCCCTTCCGGGTCCAAAGAAGGCGTTGGGCTCCTCTTGTCATGTCATAAATATTTCGGGCCATGAGAAGTCTGCCTGGTCATATTACAGCTGTGGCGTTGAGCAAAAGGCTCACCGAGGCCTGCAATTACAGTCGAGCCATCCCATGAGAACCCTCCCTCCCCCGTCCTGCCCTCCTGGCAGCTCAGCTGGGCAGAAAGGAGCAGGAAGGCTGATGTGTGAGAAAGTGGTTTGACTGGAGGCTTGTCAAATGTGGGACAGGTTTGGTGACTCTTCAGAAGGCATCAGCTTCTGAGATGATTTCTAGATGGCCAGGTGACAGCCAGTTGGGACAGCCAGTCCATTTCACGTGGACCGGGGGAAGGAATTCATGGGTTCTTCTATTAACCATGACTAACATGGACTGCAAGGCGAACAAACCAGTCCATCCTAGAGGAGATCAGCCCTGACTGCTCTTGAGAAGGCCATATCCTGAAGATGAAACTCAAATACTTTGACCACCTCATGAGAAGGACTCCCTGGAGAAGAGCCTAATGCTGGGAGTGATTGAGGGCAAAAGAAGAAGGGGACGACAGAGAATGAGGTGGCTGAATGGAGTCACTGAAGCAGTCGGTGAAAGCTTAAATGGACTCTGGGGAATGGTAGAGGACAGGAAGGCTTGGAGGATCATTGTCCATGGGGTCGCGATGGGTCGGACACGACTTCGCGACTAACAACAACAACAACAACAACAACAACAACAACAACAACAACAAAATGATAACTCGTGTTGTTTGGTGAAGTTCCTCCTGATCCCAAAGAGTGCTTAGAAGTTATCTCACTGGAACAAAGACATCTTGGCACAAGGGTATATACCATAAATCTTCTTACACGTTCCCTGCCTTGAGGGCAACAGCCTGCTGTGTTCCTTGGGGCCTGGTTGGATGAAACTTGAAACATGAGTTGGTTGGGGGTGTTGAACATGCGAGCCAATGCTTACTTTTAAAAAACAGTGTGGGAATCGGCTCCTGGGCAGACACGTGGAAAGGCTTGCCAACTCTGGTTTGGGAAATACCTGGAGATTTTAGGGTGGAGCCTGGGAAAGTCAGGCTTTAGGGAAGAGAGGGTTAGGGATGGGAGGGACTATGCCGTAGAGTCCACCCTTGAAAGCAGCAGGAGCTTCCGGCTTTTTGCAGGGCCTGCAAAACAGAGCTCTTCCACCAGGTCTATGGTTGAGGCCAGGGCGAAGAGACCATCTGTGGGCCCCCCCAAAGGAGGAGTAAGGAGGGGAGATATTCCACCATGTCTTACGTATGTTGGCCAGCTGCTTGCCGCTGGTCCCCAGTGGGGGTAGGTGGGGGGTTGGTCTGCTGTTGTGTTCTGGTTAGATTGTATTTTATTAACTACTGTGTTTTAGGGGGATACTGTGTTTTAGGGGACTGCGCTTGTTTATTTTATCTTGTAGCCTGCCACGAGCCGGCTTTGCTGAGAGCGGCGGGCAATTAATAATAATAATAATAATAATAATAATAATAATAATAATAATGATGATGATGATGATGATGATGATGATGATGATGATGATAAGGATAATAATAATGATAATAATAAAGATAATAACAACAACAACAATAATAATAATTCTGACTTCTGTTGTCTAGTGATTAATAGTGGGAGATTGCCAGGTCCCACTTGGCAAACCCATTTTTTACGGAAGTAACCATAAGAAAACTAATGCTCCCTGATAGCTAGAGCTGCTGACCTTCAGGTGGTCCCTGGAGATTTCCCACTATCACAATTGGTCTACAGATGACCAAGATCAGTTCCCCTGGAGAAAATGGCTGCTCTGGAGGGTGGGTTCTTCGGCATAATCCCCTGCTGAGGCCCCTCCCCTCCCCCAAACCTTGCCCTCTCCTGCTGGTTCCACCTCCCAAAGCTCCAGGTATTTCTCGGCTTACAGCTGTCAACCCTATGAAGCCCTCTTCTGCCAGCAAAAGGATGGAAAGATGTGAATGATGATGTTCTTCATGCCTCCAAGCATGCTTGGAAGCTGTTTTGCCCGCGCACAACTGTACTATTTTAAATGTGAGTGACGGGAAGGTGAAAATTGTGCATCAGTAGTCTGTGAGAGTAGAACTTATCATGCTGGACTTCAGCGATCCGATGTTCATTGATTCCTGGCGCTGCTCACATTTGGCAGCAAATGACTTGAAGTCTGCTGAACAGCTAAGCGTAAGTCCTCTTCCCCCCCCAGCAACAAACTAGGCATGTGCGAAAATGTTGCAGATCCAAACCAGCCAACAGTCCTTAATATCATCAAGGACAACTATTTTTAACACAGCAGTGATTGATTTGTGACTGTTTGAAACGTTTAAATCGCCCAGACCTAGATGACACAGACAAACTCAGTCGCACCAGCTCTCTGATGCTAAGCAGGATCATGCCTGATCAATACTTGGATGGGAAACAGCAAAGAAAGTTGCTGCACAGATATCTTTTTCACATGAAGACTAAAGGCTGGCCCGGCACTTGTCTGATAGCAGGACTAATCCCCACTTCCAGATGATGTCGATTCAGACCCTTTGTTATCCTGTGGAAAGGGATTTCTATGTTCCCTTTTTCACCCTGGATACGAATGAGTCCTATCTCAGGGCAGGCCTGTGTGGAGGGGGAAGAGCCAGAAGATGTGTTCCACATCAAAAACCCAGACTGAATTAGAGCCTGCTTATATGAAATGTGGTACTGTTAGGAAGGAACAGGCTGAAGGAGCCTGCCAAACAGCCACGAATGGGTCAAGAAACAGACGAACAGTATACTGAAAAACTGACTTTCTATTGGTGACTGGCAAGCAGGATGTGAAGTGAACCAGCAAATATTTGAACTTCCCTTCCAGAAACAGCTTGTCCACAACAAGATACCCACCAAGCCTACCCTGTGCTGTTGCTAGAGGTGGAGCAGGGGTGGACAAAAATTAGTGGAGGGAGGAAATCCTGTGTGGTTAACTTAAGAGTTGTTAGCTCTGTGAAACCAGCTGGTGGGGATGGGAGAGCTTACTGTTAACCAGGAGGAAAGAAGCCAGAAATAAACGCAACATTGCTATGTCACTCAGAACTGATGTAGGCACGTTGGTGACATTAGGGGGTAATGCTCTGGTTTTGGGGCAAAACTCTATAGTAGAATTAGTAGGTTAACTCTTGCATAGCCGGTGAAATCCTGTTGTGAACAGGTAGTTCTTTCTGTTGTTGTTTTCAGCCTGTGATAAACTATAAAAGTTTTGCGGGGTGTGTGTGGGAACAGGTAGCAACCCCCACAGAATCACAAAGCTCAGCTGTCTCAGGACCACTCAGCCAAATTCAATAAAACTGTTCATTTCTCAAAAAGGATTTATCTCCGAAACTGGTGAGCCATGAGCTGGGACAAGATCAACTTCTATAGAGGCACAACAAAATCAGAGTCCACTGGCACCTTTAAGACCAACAAAGATTTATTCAAGGCGTGACCTTTTGAGTGCTTCCTCAATCTGAGGAAGAGTGCTTGCTCTCGAAAGCTCACATCTTGAATAAATCTTTCATTGGTCTTAAAGCTGCCACTGGACTCTGATTGTGTTGTGCTACTTCAGACCAATGTGGCTAACCACTTGAATCTATTCTATAGAGCAGGGGTAGTCAACCTGTGGTCCTCCAGATGTCCGTGGACTACAATTCCCATGAGCCCCTGCGGTATTTTCTGGCAGGGGCTCATGGGAATTGTAGTCCACGGACATCTGGAGGACCACAGGTTGACTACCTCTACTATAGAGACAGTAAGGGCCACGGTGCTAGAAAATGCTGTGAAGTTGCAAGCAACTTATAAGGTTTCCAAGGCAGTATGCCTCTGCATAAACTTCCTTGGAGATCTCTCACCCAAATACTAGCCAGGCCAAACCTGCTTTGTTTCCAAGATCTTTTAAGTTGGTGCCAACCTGGCTGAACAGGGAGTAAACGACATCTAGTTCTGGGCTAATATATTAACAAATATTGACAAGAGCTTCGTGGCATCGGACCAGGAAGCCTGTGTTCTACTACCTACTCTCTCATACAGGGAGCTACAAGTCAGAGTACGCACCAGGCAGACTCTTTTGAAGGGTTGCCATCTGCCTAGATCAGCCATTGATGGCTCCTAACCAGGGAGGGCCAGATTTCTAGTTCCTCTTCATGCAGAGAGCAGAAAGGACATTCCGTCCAGGTTGGTTTCCCTAGGCAAGAGTCACATCGTACCTTTCATGTTTCTGGTTTCACCGACATAACAGAACGAAAAACAGCACGGAACAGATTTATATGAAGGAGAAATCGAAACACCTTGTAAAGCATCCAGGTCAGGGAACAAAGGGATGGAAATAGTGCTGAAATGCTTATTGACATGAGATAGCTGTATGTTCTGCTGATTCAGCTGCGAATTAAACTCATGGGAACTGACGTGCGCAAGCTGCAACAGCAGGAGACTGTCACGAAGAGGAGTCAAAAGGATTTGTTTACCAACTCATTCCCGTGTGATTGCCGTTTGGGGCAAGATCAGTGCGGAGGTGGGTTACCTATCATGCAACCCCTACAGCTAGGGGAAGATTCCCTGGAAAATGGATATTGTTTCCTTCCCATATGTAGAGAAGAGATCCTTTCTGCAGACAAGGGCATTTTTGGTGCTGTTAATAGACAAATAATCCTTCACTCACTCACAGCGATGTGATCATCATGGTTTGGGCTCCTGCCTATATAGTGGAAAGGAAAAAAATACACATATCTCCCCGTACCTTATAATTAAATCTTAAGTGAGTAGTTAACCTAGTCTCTATGAACATTACTGATTGTTATGGAATCCAAAAATTCTCTGACATTTCCTAGGATCCTGAGAAGAGAAAGCTTGTGGTTAGGGGATGTTGGTGGCAGGATTATGTATATATATGTGTGTGTGTGTGTGTGTGTGTGTGTGTATTGGGGTGGGTGGGGAAAAGGGTTTGGTTCCAACAAAAAGATGTCATGCAAGACCACACAGCTAGGAGATGAGTCAGCATTAATTCCAGAGGCACAGTGCCAGTGGTCTTAGAATGGAGTCACTCTCCTTAGGACTGCACAGTAGAACAGGCAGGGTTGTGGGTAACAGAACTGGTTTGAAATCAAGAAGAGAGAGAGTTCAAGTTCCCCTTTTCCCCCACCCATTTCAGCTTGGTGTCTCAATCTGCAAAGGTTAAACTTTCTGTAGGAAATACTTGGGTCAAAGAAGGGTTAGGTCAAGTACTGAGCTAAAAATGCCACCGTTTTATTTTGTGCAAGGATCTTATAAAAGGACAAGTGGGGGGCCTGTGAGACTCATGGGGGAGATTTCCCCATTGCCAGTCCTGGCATAGCTCCAGGATCCACAATCCACCTTTGAGTCCAGCCACAGTGGTGGTCTCTGGAAGCCACTCTGAATGTACCCCATAGGTTTGTGTGTGTGTGCGCGCGTGTGTGTGTTGCAAGCCTGCAGGGGGATCCCCTGGTTTTGCAGAAAAATCTATTTAGCATTGGTGTGGCCCCAATCTGCAGATTTATGTATCTGTATATACAGCCACATTGCCAACCTACATAGAAGTGCATCTTTTTATCCCATTGACTTACAAAAAAAATTAGTGACAGCCTGACTCTCCCCCTCACACACTCCCTCTCCCTCTCCCTCTCCCTCTCCCTCCCTCTCCCTCTCCCTCTCTGTTTGTTTGCCCATTAGTGCCAAGGTGTTTCTTCCATGAATCCATGGATATTGTTGTTATTGTTGTTATGTGCAAAGTCGTGTCCGACCCATCGCAACCCCATGGACAATGATCCTCCAGGCCTTCCTGTCCTCTACCATTCCCTGGAGTCCTTTTAAGTTTGCACCTACTGCTTCAGTGACTCCATCCAGCCACCTCATTCTCTGTCGTCCCCTTCTTCTTTTGCCCTCGATCGCTCCCAGCATTAGGCTCTTCTCCAGGGAGTCCTTCCTTCTCATGAGGTGGCCAAAGTATTTGAGTTTCATCTTCAGGATCTGGCCTTCTAAAGAGCAGTCAGGGCTGATCTCCTCTAGGACTGACCGGTTTGTTCGCCTTGCAGTCCAAGGGACTCGCAAGAGTCTTCTCCAGCACCAGAGTTCAAAAGCCTCAATTCTTTGACGCTCGGCCTTCCTTATGGTCCAACTTTCGCAGCCATACATTGCAACTGGGAATACCATAGCTTTGACTAAACGCACTTTTGTTGGTAGGGTGATGTCTCTGCTTTTTAGGATGCTGTCTAGATTTGCCATAGCTTTCCTCCCTAGGAGCAAGCGTCTTTTAATTTCTTTGCTGCAGTCCCCATCTGCAGTGATCTTGGAGCCGAGGAAAATAAAATCTGTCACTATCTCCATTTCTTCCCCATCTATTTGCCAGGAATTTAGAGGGCCGGCTGCCATGATCTTTGTTTTCTTGATGTTGAGTTTCAAGCCAACTTTTGCACTCTCCTCCTTCACCCGCATCAACAGGCTCTTTAGCTCCTCTTCACTTTCTGCCATTAGAGTGGTATCATCTGCATATCTGAGGTTGTTGATATTTCTCCCTGCAATCTTGATCCCAATTTGTGACTCCTCTAATCCCGCCTTTCTCATGATGTGCTCCGCATACAAGTTAAATAGGCAAGGCGACAGTATACAGCCTTGCCGAACTCCTTTCTCAATTTTGAACCAATCCGTGATTCCATGTTCAGTTCTCACTGTTGCTTCTTGACCTGCATATAAATTTCTCAAGAGACAAATAAGATGCTCTGGTATTCCCATCTCTTTAAGAACTTGCCACAATTTGTTGTGCTCCACACAATCAAAGGCTTTAGCATAGTCAATGAAGCAGAAGTAGATGTTCTTCTGGAACTCCCTAGCTTTTTCCATGATCCAGCGTATGTTGGCAATTTGATCTCTAGTTCCTCTACCTCTTCGAAATCCTGCCTGTACTTCTGGAAGTTCTCGGTCCACATATTGCTGGAGCCTAGCTTGTAGGATTTTGAGCATAACTTTGCTAGCATGAGAAATGAGTGCAATGGTGCGGTAGTTTGAACATTCTTTGGCATTGCCCTTCTTTGGGATTGGAATGTAAACTGACCTTTTCCAATCCTGTGGCCATTGCTGAGTTTTCCAAATTTGCTGGCATATTGAGTGTAGCACTTTTACTGCATCGTCCTTTAAGATTTTGAATAGTTCAACTGGAATGCTGTCACCACCACTAGCTTTATCGTTGCTCAGACTTCCTAAGGCCCATTTGACTTCACATTCCAGGATGTCTGGCTCCAGGTCAGTAACTACCCCACTGTGGTCATCAGGGATGTTAAGCTCGCTCTTGTATAGTTCTTCTGTATAATTTTGCCACCTTTGCTTAATCTCTTCTGCTTCTGTGAGGTCCCTACCATTTTGGTCCCTTATCATACCCATCTTTGCATGAAACGTTCTCTTCATATCTCCAATTTTCTTGAAAAGATCTCTGGTCCTCCCCATTCTATTGTTTTCTTCTATTTGTTTGCACTGTTCATTTAAGAAGGCATTCTTATCTCTTCTAGCTTTTCTCTGGAATTCTGCATTCAATTGGGTGTATCTTTCTCTTTCTCCCTTGCCTTTCACTTCCCTTCTCTCCTTAGCTATTTGTAAAGCTTCCTCAGACAGCCATTTTGATTTCTTGCATTTCTTTTTCTTTGGGATGGTTTTAGTTGCTACCTCTTGTACAATGTTGCGAACCTCCGTCCATAGTTCTTCAGGCACTCTGTCTATCAGATCTAATTCCTTAAATCTATTTGTCACCTCTACTGTATATTCGTCGGGGATATGATTTAGTTCGTACCTGAGTGGCCTAGTGCTTTTCCCTACTTTCTTCAATTTAAGCCTAAATTTTGCAACAAGAAGCTCATGATCTGAACCACAATCAGCTCCTGGTCTTGTTTTTATTGCCTGTATAGAACTTTTCCATCTTTGGCTGCAGAGTACATAGTCAATCTGATTTCTGTGTTGACCGTCTGGTGATGTCCATGTGTAGAGTCGTCTCTTGGGTTGTTGGAAAAGAGTGTTTGCTATGACCATTGTATTCTCTTGACAAAATTCTACCAGCCTGTGCCCTGCTTCATTTTGTACTCCAAGGCCAAACTTGCCTGTTATCCCAGTTATCTTTTGGCTTCCTACTTTAGCATTCCAATCCCCCATGATGATAAGCACATCATTTTTTGGCGTTGCTTCTATAAGGTGTTGTAGGGCTTCATAGAACTGATCAACTTCATCCTCTTCAGCAGCAGTGGTTGGGGCATAGACCTGGATCACTGTGATGTTGAATGGTTTGCCTTGGATTCGAACTGAGATCATTCTGTCATTTTGGGGATTGTATCCCAAGACTGCTTTTCCTACTCTCTTATTGATTATGAAGGCTACTCCATTTCTTCTGCGAGATTCTTGTCCACAGTAGTATACCTGATGGTCATCTGAATTAAATTCACCCATTCCTGTCCATTTTAGTTCACTGATTCCTAAAATGTCGATGTTCAGTCTTCTCATTTCTTGTTTAACCACGTCCAGCTTGCCTTGATTCATGGATCTGACGTTCCAGGTTCCTATGGAATAAAAATCTTTACAGCATCGGACTGTCTTTTCGCCACCAGTTACTTCCACAACTGAGCGTCCTTTCGGCTTTGGCCCAGCCGCTTCATTCATTCTGGAGCTACTCGTACTAGCCGTCTGCTCATCCCCAGTAGCATATTGGACACCTTCCGACCTGAGGGGCTCATCTTCCGGCGTCATATCGTTATGCCTATTGGCAAAGATACTGGAGTGGTTTGCCATTGCCTTCTCCAGTGGATCACCTTTTGTCAGAGCTCTCAGCTATGACCTGTCCGTCTTGGGTGGCCCTGCACGGCATAGCTCATAGCTTCACTGAGCTACACAAGCCCCCTTGCCACAACAAGGCAGCGATCCTTGAAGGGGGTCCATGGATATAACAGCTACCAAATAAATTAACAACAACAACAACAACAAAACCCTCTCAAAACTTTTTCTCTTTTGGAAGACCAAAAGCATCTTTCGTACTCTTGAAGGCTGAGTCCTGAGAAGAAGGAGAAAGAGAAGGTTTTGCCTTCCTTAATAGATCAAGAGACTGGGAAGACTTTAAACAGCTCAAGAAATAACCCGAGACTGAGGCTTAGGGCTTGTCTTACAAAAAATGTCAATGCAGGCCTAGCCACTGAGGAAAGAGCCTTTGAAAACAAAATAAAATCCAGAGGTCATTTGGGCTGGACTCCGAGAAGAGAGAAAGCTTTGGGCGTTTTTGTTGTTGCTGTTAATTGACTCGGTAGCCTCTTTACACAGGTGGTCCTTGTTTTTCTTGCATGTTGCTGATCTGTGGTGCTTCTTTGCATTTGCCTTGCTGGGTTATCACGAGACCCTGCCCATTATTTATTTATTTATTGCTGGCTTCTGCAAGGGTTGTTAAGGGGAGTGTTAGGAAGATCCCCCAGGATTCTCAAACAATTGCTGGGTGATGTCGGGAGAGAGCAGAGTTTTGGGGGTGGAGGGAACAGATCAGGAATGTGATTCCATATAGTCCACCCTCCAAAGCTGTCATATTCTTCTGTAGACTGGAGATTCGTTCTTCCTGAGAACAACAGGCCCTACTTGGAGGCTGGCAACTTTTCCCCATTCACTTGTGAAGGAACCACTTTGTTTACACATTGGATGTAAAGGCTGCAGCAATTAGTAGCCTATTTAACCAACAACAACAACAGCAGCAGCAGCAACAACAACAGCAGCAACAACAACAACAACAACATTGTCTTCCTTCCAGAGACCAAGAGGCAGCTGGCCCTTCCCTACAAATATCAACTCTTTATTGTATATATCATCTTTTGTGTATTCTTTACCATCAGAAGGGCCTGCTGCATTGACAGCAAGGGTATCACCCTCCAGCTTCTCTCTGGGTGCATATTAGGAGGAATATCAGGGTGGTAAAGTTAGGTCACTTAGCATGATTCTAAGTTCTGGTTTGTTCCTTGCTCCCTTACGCCTCCTGGCATTTGGCTTGTGTTCTCTGTTTCCCTTCTAATCGGAATGACGAGTTCCAGGTTGAGAAATACTGGAGATTTTGGTGGGTGGGGCCTAAGTAACGTGTGTTTTGAGGAGAGGCGGAACTTCCATGGACTATAGAATTCTATAGAATTCACTTTCCAAAATGCTCATCTTCTCCAAGTGAATCTCTGGTTGCTTGGAGATCAGTTATAATCCCAAGAAATCTCCAGGCACCACCTGGATGTTGGCCACCCTACTTGGCCTGCAGTTTGTGATATTGGCCTTGACGCCAATAAAATCATAATTTTGTCTCTTCTTCCTCTCCCAAGGCACCTGTGTTGCATGGTTTCCTGTCACATGCTTGTAGCCTTGTGAGTACCCTGCTCAGACTGAAGACCATTGCGTGTTCCATAATGGGAAGTGTCAGAGCTTGGAAAAGCCAATCAGGAGCTTGTATGTTAATGATTTCCCACTGTTGTTGCCTACAGGAGACAGATAACAGGATTAATAGACTGCTGATGCTATTTTCAGTCATTATGTTTCCGGCATTCTTACCACACATGCCAGGAGAGCGCATCATGCATGACTTCTGTATTGCCTGCAAGGGTAACACACATATAGTCTCATTTTGGCGTGTGCATTCAGATACCCTGATAATTCAGGGTGTGTATTCTGAAGATCTGGACAAAATTGGTGATTGCACGTATCAAGAGGATCAGGCATACTTGACTGGTGTGTGTGTGTGTGTGTAGTGCCATCAAGTCGCTTCTGACTTATGGTGACCCTCCAAAATATTCTCTTGTTAACAGCCCTGATCAGGTCTTGCAAACCAAGGGCTGTGACTTCCTCTATTCGACTCAATCCACATCTTGTTGGGTCCTCCTCTTATCTTGCGGCCTTTGACTTTTCCTAGTGTTATTATCTTTTGCTAGTGACTCCTGAGTTCTCCTAATTTATTCATTTATTGGATTTATAGGCCACCACTCTCAGAGACCAGCTTATGACAGGTTACATAAGCAATCCATACAATATCATACAACAAAATCTTATGAAAAAGCCCCAAGTACTAGAATACAATAATACAACTACCACAGATGGCAACCGTAGTCTCAATTTAAGACAACCCTTATGAAGGCAGCATGGGGGGGGGGGGACTAAGATGTTCGGCGCTGATTTTGGTGTAGTCTCCCTTTCTGTTGAGTGTGATACGTAGGGCTGCCAAACATCCATTGGGAAACTCCTGGAGATCTGGGAGTGGAGTCACAGAATCTGACTCCAAAGCAGCCATTTTCTCCAGGGGAATTGATCTCTGTAGTACACAGGTCAGTGGTAATTCCAGCGGATTACCAGCACTCACCTGGAGGTTGGTAACCATGCAAGAGACATGCACGGCGAGAGTATCAGAAATACAGCAGTCTGAAAAGCGCTTGAGTCTGACTGCTTTGTTGACTACCAAAATAGGGATTTTTGCCCACCCAACACCTTTGAGAGCCTGCTTGGTGTAGTGGTTAGGAGTGCGGACTTTTAATCTGGTGAGCTTTCTTCTTCTTCAGTAATATCAGGGCTCTCTCAGCCTCTCCTCCCTCCCTGTCTGTTGTGGGGAGAGGAAAGGGAAGGTGATTGGAAGTCGCTTTGAGACTCCTTCGGGTAGAAAAAAGTGGCATATAAGAACCAATTCTCTTCTTCTTCTTCTTCAGTAATATCACGGCTCTCTCAGCCTCACCTCCCTCACAGGGTGTCTGTTGTGGGGAGAGGAAAGGGAAGGTGAATGTAAGCCGCTTTGAGACTCCTCCTGGTAGATAGAACCAGCATTTAAGAACCAACTCTTCTTCCTCTTCTTTTTTGTTTTTGATTTAAAGGCAAGATGGGAATTCCTGCTTGGCCTCCCAAACTGCCCTCAGGAAATCTGGTGAAAACAAACCGGCTTCATCACACCTTCTCTGAATGTCCTGTTTGCTCTCTCAGGCTTGTCTGATGACCTTTTTGCAGAGGCTGATTTGACTCACAGGTGAGCTAATTGCAGTTAGTTCTGCAAACGCTTCTGTGACTGGGAGGAGCAAAATAGACACATGGACGCCTTTTGTCGAAGCATTGACTCACCCACCAAGAAACACAGCCTGATTCATATCCAGGCACCAAAGAGATTTGGACCAGCCCTGCCTAAATCTCCTTCCCTTTATTATAAAACTTGACCTGAGATTTTATTTTTGGTCCTCTCCTTAACAGATTGTGACATTTTCTCTAGACCCAAATTGTTTGTTTTTATGTTTCCTTTTACTCATCTATTTTTATTTAGATCTCCGTTCCAGCCTCTAGTGGTAAGTTTAGAATAAATGTTGTGACATTTCTCTGACCGTTTCCGCACTAGGAGACATACCTTCTTTTAGCCTCACTTTGGATTTCCTTTGGATGTTGCGAGTCAACTCCAGCATTTCCACATTTGGGCTTCCCTCCCCTTATTTCCCAGGCTGAAATTTGTGACATGTTTGCTCCCATCATGCTTTGCTCCCTTCTCCTTTTCCAATAATGTGTTTTTTTGCAAAATGGTGCCTGCTTACACCTTTGTTTTCATTGTGCCCTCTAATCCCACCATTCTTCGTCCTTGATCACCTCCCCCTTCTTCCCCAAAGTGTCCTGAATGTAATTTTTTAAAAATCTTAGTTATAACATTATAACACTAAGACTGCAAGACTGCTTTAAAGGAAGCTCAGAAACAGCATTGTAACGTGATCATCCCTTTAACCCCCCCTACACCAGGCTCGGTGGCAGTTCTGGTGGCTGACCATGCAAAAGGACATTGAGCTCTATGTACAGGGCTGCCCGACATGCATAATGGCCAAGAGGGTAGGTGGGAAACAGTGCGGGTTATTACGACTTCTAGAAACCCCTGTTGCATGATGCCCTAACATCAGTAATAAAGGGGTCCAGCAAATCTCTTATGGAAGTTGTGGGGCTACAACCCAGAAGCCCATATCCCTGATCACCAGCTGTTTCAGTTCAAGCGTTCTGGGAACTCTGTCAGTGGCCTCTGAAATACATTTCATGAATAGTCCCCATTCATTCAGAAACAAATGATCCTTTCAGTAACCTGTCCTCAGACTATTCAGGGATTTACATGAATAACCCCAGCACTTTTCATTGCTTAATTATTTTTTTTAATGTTTACATCCAAGGAGCTCAGGATAGCACATTTAATCCCCACAACAACCCTGCAAAATAAGTTAGGTTGGGTGAGAGTAAATGGCCGAAGATCAGGCATAAGAACATAAGATGAGCTCTGCTGCATCAGACCAGCATCTTGCATCTTGTTTCACACAGTGGCCACCAGTCTGCTATGAAGTAGGGTTGTCACATCCAGATTGGGAATTCCTGTGTTAACTAAATTAGAATTAAGTTGGGAATTTAGCTTGTGAGAGGGGTAGCAACAATGGAATCTTCCATTGTGTATGCAGGTCCTTCCCTTAGGACTTGCATAGAGATAAGTTTGAAATAAAATGAAAATTTTTGGGGAAAAAACTAGCATACTTGCACGCAAACTAAGATAAGCATTCATATAACAGGAAAGACAGAGTTGAGATGGTGCGATAGGGGAAAAGATAAGTATAGCTATCATTGTGACGTACAGAAGTCCAAGGAGAAATGGCCAGTGTTTCTAGAAGAGATTAAGAACCTAAAACCTGTAGGGATATGGACACTGGATCCAAGAACACACAGACAGAGAAGAGTTCTGGTTTGTGGCTTAAATAGCCAGCTTTGTATCTGTAGGCTAACGTTGGGTGCTGTCACCTCTAGAACAATAGGCTTGATAAGATTGCATGTGCATAATAAAGAACCCTAGAAGGTAGGTACAGTTCTGGTCTGGACAGAAATAATGTGATTGCCCTTGGTAGACCCCTGATGAGTTTCCTAGGCAAAAAGACAAAAGACATGTTTATACCACCTAAATAAGACAAAAAAGCAAATAGTTCCCTGATGACCCTGGGATTACAGGATGGGAAATGGACTGAATGCAGTAGTATGTTACTCATGACTAATGATGTTCTAAAGGTATGCAGGAAGGAAGAAGTACTTATGTGATTAGCTTCACAACAGATGTGACATTGATCTGCAGATAGGCATTGTTTCTATATTGGGGAGAAGAAAGCCAGTGGTTGAGTACCACTGAGGGTATATAATTGTTGGGATATTCAAGATCTGTAGTATGCATAATTGAGCAGAATATAAAGGGTATATGTGGGGGGCATCAGAGGAGATGTATATTTAGTATAGATAGGAACTTCCTAATGGTTTTCAAATAAACTCCTCTAGAGTCCTGATTGGCTGAACAGGAGACTTCCTGGTTTTTGAGCCCGCTTCCTCACTGCTTGCCTCCAGAACAGCAGGTAAACAAACATAAGATTGACTGCATTTAGCTAAATAATTAAATCATTCTCTTTCTATACACAGTTATTTCTCCTCGTAAATAAAACCATATTCTTTAAGCAGCCTGTTGCTTTGTGCAGTGGTTAAGAGTGGAGGATTTTAATCTGGCAAGATGGGTTTGATTCCCCACTCCCCTAGATGCATGACCTTAAGCTCATCATGGCACTGATAGTGCTGTTGTGACTGAGCAGTAATTTCAGGGCTTTTGTAGGGTGCCTGTTGTGTGGAGAGGAAAGGGAAGGTGATTGTAATCCATTTTGAGACTCCTGGTAGAGAAAAGCCACATATATGAACCAGCTCTTCTTCTTCTTCTTCTTCTTCTTCTTCTTCTTCTTCTTCTTCTTCTTCTCCTCTTTACATATTCAAACTCTGCCAACTATGATGGTGTCACCTGAGAAATCCAGGTAGCTTCTGGAAAGCGTGGCTACTGGCTGGAGAAAACACTTCCCAATTTCTACACAAGTGAAGATATTGCTGGTCAGTCTGGCTAAACTTAACATGCTTTGCTACATTTCTAGCACAGAACTGCCATTGCAGAGCAATGCGATTGCGACGTGCAGGAAAGGTTGAGAAACATTTGTAGGCAAACTTCCCCTCAAAGCAAGGAAAGTCTGATCACTAACATCTAGAGATTTGGGGATTGAGCTGGGGATGGGGGAACAGCATCTCAGAGGGGTATTATGTCACAGTGTCCACCCTCCAACGAATCCTTGTTTTCTAGGGCAGAGGTCCCCTAGAAAAGTCCGGGGACCGGTCCCGGTCCGTGGATCAGTTGGTACCGGTCCGCGGTTCCTCCTCATCCTCCTCCCTGGCTGCTGCCTTGGGGGCTGCCCTGCCACTCTGCCGCTGGCTCACCTTTGGTGCTCTCCAGCGGCCGCCATGGCTGGGGCTCCCCCTCTGCGTGGCACTGCACAGCTGCTGCTGGCAGCGCCCCCGGTAGGCAGCGGGAAGTCAGGGGCACTGGCAGGAAAGCAAGTGGAGCAGGGGCTCAGGTGGCGATGGTGGTGGTGACTTCCCTCGGGCAAAAGACTACCCCCCCATCGGGGCTTCAGTAAAATTGTCAAGCGTTGACCGGTCCCCTGTGATAAAAAGGTTGGGGACCAATACTCTAGGGAAACTGATCTCTGTAGTCTGGAGATGAGTTATAATTGTGCGGGATCCCAGGACCCACCTTGAGTCTGGCATCCCTACCATGGAGAGGCCAACAAACAGACCATGGAGGCCAAGGCTCATCCCTGATTGCTTCCTGGGACTGATATTTAGAAACCTATCGGCAGTGACTAACTTCTGTGCTATGCCAATAAAGGTGTCTTGAGTCTTGACTAACTTCTGGATGGGATGGACAATAATCAATGCTGCAACTTGATGCTGCTGATTTATTAATAGGTTTTAATTAGGTTATTGTATTCATGTCAATGCTTCATAGCTGTTTTAATGGGTTGTTACTGATAAATTATGTATGTACACCGCCCTGAGGCGGTCTCGAATGGGCGGTCTGGAAATCTATTAAATAATAATAATAAATAGTAGGGGCATTTTAAATGAGAATTTTCGTTGTGTCCAGATGCACCAGCTCTGATGGTTCTCCTGAGCCTCCTGGCTGGGAGCCTGGAAATCCCGGTGACCTCCACTGTGCCAGCAAGGCAGCTCTGCACCAAGTGACTTGTGGACAAGGTCGCCCTTGAGGAGCCATTCCACAATGGCGGAACAAAGCTGCCTGAACCGACTGGGGCAGGCGTGACTGGAGCTGTGGAGGAGCGCCCCCTGTTGGCCTCAAATTGCCACACGTCTTGGCGCTGAGAGCACAGGTCCCAAATCCACTCCTGGCCTCACCTGGGAGCCCATGGTTGGCTCAAAGAGAAACAGGGAGGCAAGGGAGGCTGGGTGGCCATGATGAGGGCCTAGAACAGCAAGAATCCGGGCAAGGCATCCATGGCTGCCAGTCTGAGGATGAGGGAGAGGTGGAAGCTGAGGACAGGATGCTGAGAAGAGGGGTGGGATTTAAATAACCTCACATGAGGTTGGTTGGGGGGAAGGACTGAGGAGGCTAGGAAGGATATAACGGGGGGAAGGGAACATGGAAGAGGGAGGGGGTAAAGAGAGGTAAGGGGAGAAGAGAGAGAGAGAGAGGGAAGGAGGAGAATGAAGTGGTGGAGAGAGAGCAAGATGGAGGAGAAGGAGGAACAAGGAGAGGTTTGAGGACAGCTTGTGTGATAGTGTAAAGGAATGCCCGTGTTTTCTTCTGTAACTCCTCCGCTACCAACAGTACAAAGGTACGACCCAAAGTGGCGCTTTTATGACCAACTTTGTTGACTCCTTCCATCTTCAGCATGGTGCTGTCCCCCAGCCTTACAGGCGTGCTCTCCAGTCCTCATCCACCATGATCACATGTCTGAAGTGAAATGCCTTTAGTGATCATGGTTAGTGTCCATCTATGGACCTCTCCATGTAACCTAGTGACTAGTGTTGCGTTTTGTTAGTAGGCTTTGAATCTAGGCCTGCCCAGTTGTGGTCCAACACTCTAAGCCAGCCTTTTCCAACCTTTTGACCAGGGAGGAACCCTGAAATATTTTTCAGGCTTTGAAGAACCCTGGAAGAATTGACACGCCCATTCAATAAATATTTTCCCATTTCCATTGTGGAGTAAGCGACTAGTCCTGTAGAGCTACAGGAGAAGTGGGCTCCAGTGATGTCAGTGGCCTTTCCCAGGGGAAAGGCCACATAACCCCTGGGGAGCTCATGTGCTGGGAATACCTGTCAGTTTCAATGGCTCAGAAGGAGTGCTCATGAACCTTACACCCTGAATTAAACTTTGTAGATCTTAAAGGTGCCCCTGGCATTCCTTGTCCCTGCGGTCAACTTCCTTGAGGTTTCTTCCCCCTTCTTCTTTACATGTTATAACCCTTTCCCGCCCCCCACCTACAATAACATATCATTTGTTTCCAACAATGCATTGTTTTTTAACATTGTTTTATTATCTTAACATTTTTACGTAGCAACACTCTTGTATTTCTTTCACGACACATATCGATTAACTTTTATAACTGATTGCAGTTTCTATGAATGTATTATTTATATGGGTCAATTGACCAAATAAACATACTATATACTGTATATTGTAAGGTGGGGTAGTCAACCTGTAGTCCTCCAGACTTCCATGGACTACAATCCCTATGAGCCCCTGCCAGCACTGGCAGGGGCTCATGGGAATTGTAGTCCATGGACGTCTGGAGGACCACAGGTTGACTACCCCTGCTGTAAGGTGCCCCTGGACTCGAACTTTGTTCTGTTGCTTCAGACCAACACAGCTACCCACCTTCACCTGTCTTCACAAAGCACTGAATGGGTCAGTTGTGCTCAGACAAAACATGCAACCAACAGAGATCTCCGAGCACACGTTTAATCTGAACTTCATGCTGTACCCGTGTCAATGCCTTTGGCTTTTGCCGCTCTTGCTGCTCTTGCAGCCCCCCCCCCGACCCCACGTTACATTAATCTATTGTTCTTGAGTGAAGGATGAAGTTAAAACACCATGAACCTACTTCTCCGGGACTCCAACGAAAGGAAAATTCCTGTGAGTCCCCACGGAGATATATTGTTATGAAGCTAGGTCATCTGATGTTTGTCCAGCTAGGAAATCCATCTCTACTTATGTAAAGTTTAAAACAATATTTGCCTTATCTTTTCCCCAGCCTCCCAAAGGGCTTCTAAGAAAGACACTGACATGAATATATTCATTTGCCATGTACACAGCAGCCTGCCGGTAGGATCAGGAGGATAAAAAGGACAGCGGCGTTTTGTCCTTGAACAGAAATAGACACGAATGAGCTCGCAAGCCAGGGTTGCCAGCCACCGAGAGGAACAAGAAAGAATGTCCTGTCCCTTTAACAGAGGTGGGCTGGGATGTTATTTACCTCCAAGCCATGAAAAAACATCTGTCCATTTCAACACATAAAGTCTCTGTTTAAAGGGACACAAGCTTTCTCCCCTCTTAATGTGTATAAATGGGCAGGGGAAGCATTTCATCGCAGGGAGGTAAAACAGGGTTGTCATCTGATAGCCATCTTCAAGTATTTAAGAGGGTGCGATTTAGAGGATGGAGCAGAGTTGTTCTCTCTTGCCCCAGAGGGACGGACCAGAACCAATGGGATGAAATTAATTCAAAAGAAATTCCGTCTAAACATCAGGAAGAAGCTCCTGAAAGTTAGCGTGGTTTCTCAGTGGAACAGGCTTCCTCAGGAGGTGGTGGGTTCTCCATCTTTGGAGATTTTTAAACAGAGGCTGGATAGCCATCTGACGGAGAGGCTGATTCTGTGAAGGCTCAATGGGGTGGCAGGTTGCAGTGGATGAGCGATAGGGTTGTGAGTGTCTTGCATAGTGTAGGGAGTTGGACTAGATGACCCAGAAGGTCCCTTCCAACTCTATGGTTCTATGAATCTATGATTTTATGATTCCTCAAGCTCCACCCCCTAAATCTCCAGGTATTTCCCAAACTGGAGCTAGCAACCCTAAGGTAAAAAAAAACATCACCTGGTAAATAAGATTCTCAGTAAGCTTCTGTGAAAAGGGCAGAGTATTTTTTTTCTTCCAGGTAGTTGGCAACCTTATCCCAAGGTACTGAGATAGGTGTGCGTGTTTACACACCTTGATTTCCCCCCTCTAGAAGTCTATATTCTGTCCAGTTGTCTAATTTCCCCATTCCTGCCTCTGCAGCAGACTCTCAATGGATTTCAACATTCTGCACTCCTAGAACATGTTCAGTCCTTATATAGGCCATTTTTTGGGGTGGGATGGGAGGCTTTTTATCTTTTGGCTACAGGCTCATGTTACTTTAAATATCTGTGCAGAAACCTTGTATGTGGGTGACCTCGTTTTATTGCTTTTGTGAAACACTGGATACAGTGATAGATTGATTTTCTGCCAGTTGGGGACAGCACATGAAATGTCATTCCATTCCTCCTCTGCTTTCATGAGACATCTTGTAACGGCTAACACAGAAGGCATACGCTACAAAGGACCGCTGGTGTTATGGCGCTTTCCATCATGGTTCCCCCCAAAGAATCCTGGGAACTGTAGTTTTGTGAGGTCCTTTATCACATGTTTAACCTACCCTTCTGCCACAGTGCAGCAGGTTAGGCTGAGCGTGTGATGGGCCCACTAGGCCATCCAGCCGGTATTGGCTTTTCCATTTGCCCAAGGGAAACTGCTGTCTCAAAGGAGTTTGCTCAAGTACCACTGAAAAACCCTGCATTTTCAATGCTTTGAATTATTATGAGTCAAGAGACAAGTGATAGAATTTGCATTTCGGAGGGAGGAGGTCAAATTATACAAATGTTGGAAAGCTATGATTAGGGCAGGGAATGCCACCTCTGCTTTAGGAAATCCCTGGAGATTTTTTGGGACGTGGTTGTGGTGGAGCCCAGGGACAGTGCAATTCATAGAGGAGGAAAGGGACCTTAGTGGGTACGGGGTGGCCAAACTGTAGCTCTCCAGAGGTCCATGGACTTCAATTCCCACAAACCCCAGTCCATTTGCCTGGCAGAGGCTTATGGGAATTGTAGTTCACGGACCTCTGGAGAGCCATAGTTTGGCCACCTGTCTACCTTCCAAAGCAGCCATTTTCTGCAGGGAAACTGCTGGAATCTGGAGACCAGTTGTCATAGCAGGAGCTCTGCAGGCCCCACCAGGAGGTTGGCAGCCTTAATCAGGGCAGCAATTCTAATCAGGTCTATTCAAAACAATTGTCATGTGATTCAATGGGGCTTACTCTCAGAGTAGTGTTCTTAGAACTGCGGTGTAGATCACCCCTCTTTAAACTTTGCTAAATAATAGCACCCAACAGGGGAGAGGATTTAGATTAGTATTGCATCCCAGGAAGTGTTTGTGTACTGCATTGATCCTCTTTCCTCAAGATAAATCACCCTTCTGGTGGTGAGATTTACCCAAGTAGGGAATACATACTGGAAACTGAACTATTTTGACCATTGTGCGGAATTACCCTTGCACAGGGGATGCGCATCGTGCCTTTGTATAAAGAGACAGATGGAAATAAATTATTTGGACATAAAGGCACTTTAAACAGAGTTTATGTTTTCTGGAAATAGGCTTGTTATTTTTGTAATGTGGTGGGAGAGGTTGTTATTCTTATTTTCTTGTGGACATTATTTTGAAATGCCACTAGAATAATTAATAGGAGAGATACTACTTATTTGCAGAAATATCCTTCTGGAGAAAATAAAAACCCACATCAACAGGGCCATCCTACATGGAATTACCCCATCGTAGGTATTTTTTTTAATTTATAATTTTATTTGCATCCTGCCACTCCCACATGGTGGTTCATAGCTGGATGGGCTGTACCTTGTCCAGTGTGGGATGCATTGATCTAGAACCCCAGGAATTCCACCGAGGGGATGCCAAGCCAGCACTGTTAGCTCTTGACTTTGAGGCAGGTGGACTGGAACTGGCTCAAGCCTTCTCGGTGTGAGGTTTCTGCAGATCGCTCCAGTAATTAATCCTTGACTTGAGGAAAAAGATCTGTTTATTGAAAGTAATGCAAGTGAACCAAATCTATACGTCACTAGAACTGGTCGGTAACCATGAAGCTTCAGTTTTTATCCCAGTACTGCACACATACATACACATGGACACACAATCATTGGATTCCAGGTTTTGGTGGGAGAACACCAAAGCCAAAACAAACAGGGCAGTGTGAAACCAACAGTTTCTTATCCAGGACACTGGCCTGTCCTCCCAGGAACATTTGGACGATTGATAGGAGATGGAGAGAAGACGGAACCAAGAAGCGCATCCCAATGACCAGGCAATAAAAGCAATATCCCTTGACAAGTGTTCCTATATCTACATGCCCTCTGGCTACATAAAATAGGGCAGAAAAGGCACTTCTGATACTCAGAGGAAGGGAGCAAGCTCGGACAGGGTCCTCCTGGTGAGAAGGACATCATTAAAATAGGGGATGACGCCAGGGATGCCAATCAGGAAGACCCCTGGTGCAGATTCCTGCCAGTATGCGCTATTGGTCAGTTTCACTTTGGGCCTTTTTGCACGGGGATCTTTGTTGCAAATTGTTTGCGGAATGAAAAATCGCCATTTAAAATAGTGGAATTCGTCGTTATGCATACCTGCCTTTGTAGTGGAATCAGTTGCGTTTTTTAGCGTTTCCCACAGGCTTCCGGTCTCGGCAGAAATCGCTAGAAAGGAAGCGCTATTGCCAAGCTCGTCCCGCCCCTGGCCGTCAAGCAGCCAATGGGCAGCCGTTAGCATGCTCCCAAACAGCCCCTTTCCCTTTAAGGAAGGTTTTTTTTTTTTTAAAAAAACAGACCCATTGTAACGAATCTGGGTAGATTCGTTGCAACGGAGAGACCCATCCAGCTGCCTGGGGTGTTTGAGCTGTCGTTTGATCGGTTGATCGTTAACACGCTGCCTCAGAGTGAAAAAAAAAAATCCCCCCCCCCCTCTCACGGGCCCGATTTTCGGCTGAATGGAATGTGTGAAATGTGTGTGTGAAATGTGTGTGTGAAATGTGTGTGCTTAGTGACTGAAGGGGAGGGACTGAAGCCGGGAAGCCTCTGTTTGAGCTGTCATTTGATCGTGGCCACGCTGCCTCGGAGTGGAAAAAAAATCCCCCCCCCCTCACGGGCGCGATTTTCAGCCGAAACAGTGTGAAAAATAAAGGGAAAATACATCAGCAAACGGGCTTCTGCGGGCTTCTTGTGACTGTAAACAGCTCTGAGGAGGGACTGCAGCCTGGGAAGCCTCACTGGCTAAACGGAGGCTCGCCGGTGCGTTGATCTCCACTCGCTCGGGGAAAAAAAAATGGCGATCGCTTTGCCGGAAGTTTGGAGGACAGGCTCAGGAGGAGGGACTTTGAAGAAACCGCAACAATGGGAACGCACAGGTCTTTTTCGCTACTGTTGCAGATTGGTTGCAGGAGTGTATCGCTTTCCGGAGGGTGAATCCACTTTTTGGGATTCCCCTAAAAGCGCCACAACGAAGCGCTTTTTGCTGTTTGGTTTCAGGAGTGTTGCAGATTGTCTACGACGTCGTGCGTTAAGGCAAATTAGTAGCGTTTTCAATTAGCAACCATTGTGCTATTTTGAAGCCGTGCAAAAAGCCCCTTTGAATAGATTGGATTTGGCAGTTGGGATCCAGCCGTGCATTGACCGCTTACATTTGCAGGATTACGATCCTGCCTCAGACCTCAACCTCAGGTTCTAAGCAGGTCTACGTACTCAACATGTGTCTATCCTCCAAAGCAGCCATTTTCTACAGGGGAACTTACTTCTTTAGAGGGGAGCTGAGCTATAATTCCAGGGGATCCCCGGATCCTATCTGGATGCTGGCATCCCTAATTTACAGCCTTTTGAACTCTTGAAGCTGCCTGATCCTGAGTCAGACCGCTAGACTCCCAGTGTCAGTTTTACCTACTTTGGCTGTCATCAGCTTTCCAGTAAACACCTCTCACTTTGCGTCCTGCCTAATCTTTTTAACTGGAGGTGTCAGGGACCTTGTGCATGCAAAGCAGATATTCTGTCAATGCTTTCTCGGTGGATTCTCAACCTGGTTCCTTGATATTTAATAAACGGCAGTTTGGACACCTTGTGGAGATGTTTTCCTGGGCCCTTGCAATAAAAGGATAGGGGTGGGAAGTGCCATCAAATGGCAGCCATCTTTTGGCAATCCCATAGAATTTTTAAGGCCCAAAGCATACAGTGGTGGATTGCCATTGTCTTTCTCTGCTAAGAAACCCTCGACTCCCTTGGTGGTCTCCCATCCAAGTTCTAACCAGGGATGTCCCTGCTTAGCTTCTGACATCTGTCAAGATTGGTCTAGCCTGGGCCAAACAGGTCAGAGCAATAAATATGTAGCTGTATACAAAAATACAGAATCATAGAGTTTGAAGATACCTCCTGGGTCATCTAATCCAACTCCCTGCACTATGCAGGACACCCACAACCCTCTCACTCATCCACTGTAACCTGCCACCCCCTTGAACCTTCACAGAATCAGCCTGGGACATTTCATTTTGTTATTCTTTCCTTGAGCTCTCGTTACAATGTTAGTGTAGCTGCTGCATCTTCATTTGGTAACTGCAAAGATAATAAGGCGTCCTTAACAGCGTTGACTGTGTTTTTATTTGGATTGTTATTGATGAGCCGTCTCATAGCAAATATCTCCAGGTGTCATCACGTGACTGAAATAAAATAATTACCAAACCTAACATGCTAACAAATCAGGGTTCACTGAGCGATCGGAATATATTTATCGGAATATATCCTGTGCTTGTAAATCTACATTTCTGTTAGCGACATGTCACATGAGGGGCATCTTTTGGCACAGAGCTCAAGGAACAAAAATCTCAGATTTAATTTTTTTAAAAAAAAAAATAAACAGTTCACAGATTCCCTACCGTAAGCTGTGAAGCACGTGTCCTGAAAAGAATCAATAAGCACACATGCAAATTCCCAGGGCATGAATATTTAATGGGTCTAAGTGCAAAGGCATAGCATAGATTTCAATTGTGCCGTTGTTTTAAATAAGCAAACTTAGTTGTTAATGAGACCCCCATGCATATTTAGGGACGCTGAATCATTTATGAAGGAAATGGAAGGGGAGGGAAGAAGGGGCAAGGTTTTTATATTGTAATTGGGAGGGGGAGGAATGATGCAAGGGCCGGATCCCCTTGTTATACAAAACAAGCCCTCCTGAAAGCAAAACAGAGCAGGTGCCCCATTGTGAAGGGGATATAGATGTCCGTTTCCACTCGAGATCTTGAAAAACGATGGACGTGTGAATGCACACATAAAGCTGCCTTCTCCTGAAGGTCTATCAAGGTCAGCATTATCTCACTCTGGTAGCAGCTCTCCAGCTTCCCAGACTAGCCATGTTGTCCACATCATCTCCCACCTGGTCCTCTGAGCTGTAAATGCTGGGGATCAAACCTTCACATACCAAGCAGATGCTCTCCCCCTGAGCCACATCCCATTTCCCTGGAGGGAACTCCTAACTTCTGTTGCATTGGTGATTGCAAAAGTCTTGCCACCCATGAGGGCAGCTAAGAGGTGGCTGACCACTGGAACAGGATAGGCATGCTGCTAGAATGCCTTATTTAGAGTACATTTAGAGTCTGCGCAGGTACGGGTGCTTCCTTTGGACTTGAGTAGAGTCATGGGAGGTGTATTCCATTTGGCATGGGACATCGGCTCCAGAACCCCCTGAATGATCAGGCACTGCAAGACTCTCCTTGTCGTGAGGCAGAGTGTGAGGTGGGTGTGCTAGATCAGACCTGTTCAGGCAGGTTAGCGACCACATCAGAGGTTGGTTCACTGGTGGCTTCAGCTGAACCGTTGTGTCCCAGGGCAGGCTGCCCAGGACAGCGATCCCATCTTCGTCACCAGGGTTAGATCTGCTGATTCAGTAGACACAAAGTTCTTCCAAAACAATCAGCTCTTTATTACTCCAACACAAACACCAAACTGGGAACACAGGCACAACAGGAAACTAATACACATTTTAGTTAGCCCACCATGGAACCTGATTGGTCCTTCATGGGAGCAGTTCAGTGGTCCATTTTCAGTGTCTATAACAATTGGTTGCATTTATGAAGCTCTCAAGCTTCCTTCACATAATGTCAAGTGGCACAGAATTCCCACGTACATAACATTTCCCATCAATAAACCAACATTGGAAGATAAAGAATTAAGTTGTGAGGCTGTATTTTTAAAGGGAGCACAAGAGATCCACATACACTACCTTGCGGGAAGGGCAAGATTAAAATGTGATGCGTAGTAAAATATTCTTGTACTTTTAAAAATTGTTGCTATTTTGTGCGGTCAAATTGGAGCCAGTTTATTTTATTTTATGCATTTATTTATTAGATTTTTATGCCACTCTTCCCTACGGCTCAGGTTGGTTTACATATAAAATCATGGGGAGATACATGGAACAATATTCTTGCGCTTTTTAAAATTGTTGCTATTTTGTGCAGTCAAATTGGAGTCAGTTTATTTATTTATTAGATTTTTATACCGCCCTTCTCTATGGCTCAGGTTGGTTAACATATAAAATCATGGGGGGGGGGGGGTACATGGAACGATCTAACATATAACATAGTCCAATACAACAACAACAATCTAACCGTGGTTCTGAATAACACTATTTCATGGCAATCCCATAGGGCTTATAAGGCAAGAGATGTTCAGAAGCGGTTTGCTGGTGGCTGGCCTCTGCTCAGCAACCCTGGACTTCCAAGGACTAGCTCTATCTGACCCTGCTTAGCTTCTGAGATCTGATAAATTCAGCCTAGAATTATCCCGGCCTGCCTTACAAGGTCACTTTAAGGATTACTACAATTTATATAATGTATCATTCATTCATTCATTCATTCATTCATTCATTCATTCATTCATTCATTCATTCATTCATTCATTCATTCATTCATTCATTCTACCATCCAACAAGCTGTCCATCCCTTTGACCTCTATCTTGAATATCTACTTCTCCCCATTGCCAGGCTTCTTGCAAGAAGTTTGGAAGAATTATGGGAGTTATAGGTAGTGGAAAATGCCATCAAATCACAGCAGACCTTAGATGACCTTGCAGGGTTTTCATTCATTCATTCATTCATTCATTCATTCATTCATTCATTCATTCATTCATATACTGCCCTCTCCGGAGGCTCAGTGTGGTTTACATAAAACTTATAAGCAATACAAGAAACAATCAATAGCATATAAATAACCGTAACATTAATACTAATAAGTGATAATTGTAACAGGGCAAACATGTCCAGGAGCAGAGTGCGCTGATGGAGTTCTGGGAGGGAGGGAGCAGGGGCCCTGCAGATACTGTTGGTCACGCCTCGTCTCAACCAAATACTTGGCGGAAGAGCTCCTTTTTGCAGGCCCTGCGGAACTGTTTTAACTCTGCCAGGGCCCTGATCTCCTCCGGGAGCTCATTCCACCAGGAGGGGGCCAGGACAGAGAAGGCTCTGGCCCTGGTCGAGGCCAAGTGGGCATCTTTAGGGCCAGGACTATTAGCCTGTTGGTGGTGCCGGAGCGTAGAGCTCTTTGAGGGGCAGGCAAGGTGACACACAAAACAACAACCCTGCGAAGTAAGTCAGGCTGAGACAGAATGACTGGGCCAGGCTCACCCAGTGAGCATTCGGGGCAGAGGAGGCTCTGAAACGGACTTTCCCGGACCGAGTCTGACCCCTGGACCACGACACCATGTGCACTAAGTGCATCGGGTGCTTGAAATGTAGCTGATGAATGTTAAGCGTTGCGTGAAAAGCCAGAGGTTTCCTTTCAGACAAAGCAGAGTCCACTTGGGCAAGACTGACAGAGTGCCGGAGCTGTCCACAAATAAACAAGATGGTTATTTTGCTGGGGTGGTGTGTGGTGGTGGTGGGGAGGTTCAGGACTCAAGTGGCTTTATCAGAGGCACGATCGAGGGGCATCGTTGCCATGAGCCCGGCGCATTGGTGACGAGATTCATTTTCAGTGAAAAGAGTGTGGTTGTGTGATAAGAGGGGGCATTCACAAATGTCTGAACATGAGTCCTGCCGGAGACAAGAGACCCTCTATTGCAGCGCCAAGGACGGGGTCTTATCTCTGTGGCCTTTGGTGAGAGGCCTGTCCGCCCAGCCGCAGAAACAGCAATCTCTTCTGAGGAGGTTCCCTGGCCGAGGGGGGTGTAAGGTGTCCACACGGCGATGCACTGTGGAGTGGTGTTGTTTGCACGAGAAGGAATGAAAGGCCGGGGACTAAATTGATTTCCATAAATATTTGAGCGAGGCTGAATTATTTATGGCCCTTCAGTGATACAATGGAGGTGGGGGTGGTGGGGAGGGAACCGACGGGAGGCAGCTGTGAATTTTTCCAGATGATTTCATTTAGAAATGCTGCCGGTTATTATTTCGACGACTCCGATTCCCAGCCCTGTGCCAAGAATTACCCGAACTGAACTGAGTCAATACCTGGATACAAATTTCTCTCTCTCTCTCTCCCCCCCCCATCCTTCCCTTTATCTGTCTTAATCTGCCAGCCGCCTAAGTGTCTTGCCCCTGTTTGATTCCCCGTGAGGACTGTAATTGGAAGCCTTTGTCATTCAGATGAAGGCAGCGAAAGAGAGGGAGAGAAAAAGAAAAGACAGAACAGAAGAGGGGAACAAGATCTCTTTGTCTAGGTGCCCACTAACAGAAGACAGCGCCTGGCGGAGCAGGGCGATCGGCGTCCGCTCCCTTGTGCAGGCCACGGAGGCCCTTGCAAGACGAGAAGGCAATAAAGCCACTTAGTATTGGGCTGTCCTGTTCTCTTAGGGAGGCTGATACCTTACACCGCAATTCAGTGCCAAAAATCTGGCTTGGACATTCGAGGGCCACTTGGGGTGCTGTGAAGAGCCTTGCCCGAAGGCCCGGGTCAGTGCAATGACTTGTTAGGGGTGACTCAAGGGCGCTTGAGGGTTGCCGGATCTAGGTTGGGAAATACCTGGAGATTTTAGGGATGGAGTCTGGAGAGGGCAGAATTTGAGGAAGGGAAGAACCTCGTTAGGATATAATGCTAGAGAGCCCACCAAATCCCTCCGTCGTCATATGAGATGGATGTCGGAAGAACTGTTATGCAGTGAGATCTAGGCTCAGTAACGTCATTAGACCGCCATCTTTGGAAATTGGTATGATTGTTTTTTTTGAGACATTGGGCTAGAATTTTATTATTAGGATGATTTACTTGGTTTTCTATGTATGTTTTAAAAAAATTATATGTAAGAAGAAGAAGAGTTGGTTCTTATATGCCACTTTTCTCTACCCGAAGGAGTCTCAGAGTGGCTTACATTCGCCTTCCCTTTCCTCTCCCTGCAACAGACACCCTGTGAGGAAGGTGAGGCTGCGAGAGCCCTGATATTACTGCTCAGTCAGAACAGCTTGATCAGCGGTGTGGTGAGGCCAGCTGGCTGCATGTGGGGGAGTGCAGAATCGAACCTGGCATACCAGATTAGAAGTCCGCACTCCTAACCACTACACCACTACACCAAACTGGCTCTCAGTTTGTAAACCGCCACTATTCCTGGGAGTGGCAGTGTATAAATATGATTATAAATAAAATAAATAAATAAAACAAATCAGCCATTTTTTCCAGGGGGACGGATCTCTCTGTCGTCAGGAAATTGGTTGTCATTCCAGAATCTCTCCTGGCCCCGAGAGGAGTCTTCTAGCAATCCAATTTGAAGAGAGTTAGTGTGCTATAGTGTAGGGTTAGGGCCTGAGATGGCTGGTTTGGAATCCCCTTGCTTGACCGTGCAAATTTGCCCGGTCACCTTGGGTATGTCACAGTGTCTCAGCCTAACCTTCCCTCACAGGGGTGTTGCGGTGGGGATTGTGTAAAACAAATAAACAAATAATTTAATATATTTTTACCCTCCCTTCTCTCAAAGGAACTTGAATAATCTTTTCCACTTAATATTTCAGGTAAGGCCTTGGAGGAGGAGTATGTCTCATGTCTTAACTGCCACTCAGTGGTTAATACCCACTGAGGGGGTCTGTCCCACCCTTGAGTGCCTCCTCCTCCAACCAGCTTGCCTGTCTGTCCAGTGGCCAGCCAATCACCTTCCGCCCCCCAACCCTGACCACCCCCTCTTCCTTCCACTTCCCTCTGAGGGAGAATGTCTGTTGTGGGGAGAGGAAAGGGAAGGCGAATGTAAGCTGCTTTGAGACTCCTTTGGGTAGAGAAAAGCAGCATATAAGAACCAGCTCTTCTTCTTCTTCTTCTTCTTCTTCTTCTTCTTCTTCTTCTTCTTCTTCTTCTTCTTCTTCTTCTTCTTCTTCTGGGTTTGTGCTGAAAGTGACATTGGGGCTTTGGTGCAACACCTGTGTCCATCCCCCCCCATTTTCCTCCACTGCTGCTCTATGGATTGGCAGGAGGTGACCAAGCCTTCCAGGTGTTATCTGGCCGTCTTCAAGCAGCGGCTGGACAGGTACTTATCCTGTCTGCTTTAGGCTGGTCCTGCATTGAGCAGGGGGTTGGCCTAGATGTCCTGTATGACCCCTTCCAGCCCTAGCAGTCTATGATTCTGTGACCTTACCTGTCCTGTCCAAGTGGGGCACTTGGCAGCCCCACCTACTTTCTAGCCCATTGACTTGAATGGGCTCAGGTGTACCTGGGTGGTACATTGCTCTGCCTGTTCCATGGAACCTTCGACTGAGTGGTTCACACAGTGACAAATACATTGTGGATTATCTTCCTGTCACATCTGGACACATGTGACAGTCTGATTCAGGTACTTTCCAAGTCAGGAACTCCCGAGCTATGTGAGATTTGATCTACATGGCAGATAACAGAGACAACACTCTTTCTAGAGAATACAGCCCTGGAGTTCCCCCTTTGCCTTATAAGCATGTCTACTGTGGTCCAGCCTCAATTAACAATTAGACTTGCCAGGTTGTCTGCAGACCCCTATCTCTCCCTACCAGCTAGTCCCCAGCTCATGCAGGCAGGTGAAAATGAGGCCGGGGGCAGGGGGAATGCTGCAGATGTGTTGATGTCACTTCCAGCCATCGTGTGTCCCCAACACTCTAGAAATTCCATCAGTTTCTATGGACTTTACCATAGAGACTAGGGAATTACCAGAGCATAGTGTGACTCACCTCTTCCCCGTGAAACTCCAGTACTCCCAGGATTGTCAGACACAGGCCTAGCAACACTAATCAATGTGGTGATCCTTATTTCTTCAAAGATAAGATGAATACAGTAACACAACTAGTGAAAAATCCCAGACCAACGTTTGGCTAGTGCAAGCTAGCAACAAAAGATTATTGGGTTCCTAGCTCATCTTTTAGTTGGAGCTCCTCCTGTGTCCTTTTGCTCACACTGAAGAAGAGAAGAAGAAAAAGAGTTGGTTCTTATATGCCATTTTTCTCTACCCGAAGGAGTCTCAAAGCGGCTTACAGTTGCCTTCCCTTTCCTCTCCCCACAACAGACACCCTGTGAGGTGGATGCGGCTGAGAGAGCCCTGATATCACTGCTCAGTCAGAACAGCTTTATCAGTGCCGTGGTAAACCCATGGTCACCCAGCTGGCTGCATGTGGGGGAGTGCAGAATCGAACCTGGCTTGCCGGATTAGAAGTCCGCACTCCTAACCACTACGCAAAACTGGCTCTCATTGGTACTTTGCTAAATACTCTGCTAAATTAGATGTGTCCTGACCTGGAGGGCCCAGGCTAGTCCACCCTCATCAGATCCAAGAAGCTAAGCAGGGTTAGTCCTGGGCTGAATCTGCTTGGAGTTCTTATTCCAATCCCAGATCAATTTAGTCCCTGCTGTCTACACTGAACGTGATTTCCATTTGGATTTTGGGCGATTTAAATACCTTTCCCCCGTGATATCCTGGAGTGGATATAACCCCTGATATTTGAAAAATCAGCATGAGTAAAGGTGCAGCTCTCTGCTTTTCCTGAACTAACTTGCTCTCGAGCCTCCAACACTGTAGAAAAGCCCTGACTGGACAGGGCATCAGTTCCTGGTTCCTAGGTTGCAAGGTTTCCCTTAAAGGGGAAGCCCTAATTTCTCTCAGCAGAAGCTCCAGAAGCCCTAACTTCTCTTGGCAGAGATTTGCATCTTGGATTTATTCACCCTCCTCTGCTGTCTCCAATCCTCTCCCCCTGCCCTTCAATCCTCTCCCCCTGCCCTTCTCCAATCCTCTCCCCCTGCCCTTCAATAAAAGAAAGAGGCTCCTGCTGTGCTTGGCTCACCCTTCCCACCTCTGAGCTTCCTTAATCACGTGCAGAACACTTTTCTGTTTCAATGGGGAGGGGGGATAGAGGAAGACCCAAGTTCAAATCAATCTGAATTCAGCAGGATCCCACAATGGAATAAACAAATTAAGTGCAGAATCAGCCCTGGTTAACATGTGTATGGGGGACCACCAAGGAAGTCCAAGGTTGCTCCACAGAGGCAGGCAATGACAAACCACCCTGTTCATTTTTTGCCTGGAAAACCCCACAGGGTCACTATGACTGTGACTTGATGGCACTTTCCTCCAGGAAAACAGATATATTTTGCTGAAGTTGCTCATTAAGAAATGAACATCACAGCAGAACTGAGGGTGGGAGTTTCTGGAAGCAGGTGTTGGCTTATCAGATGCAGAAGGCCAGAGAAGGGGATGGAGATACATTTATGTACCGTGGTGGTGGGGGGAGTGAACAAGGAGAAACCTAAAGCTAATATAGAATACATTCTGCTATAATATGGTCTGATGTGTCAAAAATGAATGAGTTCCATAATCTGAACATATTTGAAAGGCTAAGAATATACACATAAAGAATAGTTAGCTTGCCAGGGGCATGGTGGTGGTGGTGGAACAATTCCTTTTCTTTCTTTCTTTTTTTGCAAACATCCATCATCCTTAGTTTATTTGCAAGCTGCTTGGTCAAATCTAGATGTCATTCGCCTGACACCGGAGATGTGGACAGATTGGCAGAACAGCAAGGGGAAAACCAGGGCTGAGCATTTCTTAGCAAGCGAATGGCACAGAAGCGTGCTGGGTTTTGTGGAAGCTGGCACATTCAGCATTTCACTTGACCAGCCAAGTAAATGAAAGCAGTGACCTCAGCACTTTCAATGTCGGAGAGAGCAGTATTTCTCCGAATTGCCTTTATGAATGCAGCTCCCTGATACCCGGATTATGCATGAATGTTGCAAAAGACCGAGACACCTGTGTCGTGGAATTCCGCTTCTTCAGGAGCGGAATTTTGAGCATGAAGTAAGCGCATTCCTGAAAGATTGGCCTGGGACTTTCTGATGCCCTGTCCAAAATGTGTGTCCCGCCCCCCGTTTACCTTCTTATATGCATCAACACACTCGGTGTCTGGGATATCATTTGTGGGAAGAGGCACCTTTGGTGAAGATGGTAAGGATTATGCCAGGATGTCTGCAGCGGTCACAGGAGAACATAGCGAAGGCTGGCATTTGTTAATAAACCCATTTCATGTCTTGGTTTCGGATCCTGGTGGGACAGACCCCGAGTACAGGCCAGGCATTTAGGCAACTGCACAGACCCGAATAATTCAGATGTTGTTTTGCTTGACATCCTCCCCAAATGCAGTGAGGCTGAGATATTTGCATTGCTAGAGGGAGGCATCCCTGGACTTTTGGCATCCCGGTTTATAGCGTTGTTTGAGGTTATGATCATGATCCCTATGGTTGCCAACCTCCAGGTAGAGTCTGGTGATCTCCCACTATTGCAACTGATCTCCAGACCATAGAGATCGATCGCCCTGGAGAAAACAGCTGCATTGGAGGGTAGTTTCTATGGCACTGTACAATGCTGATATTATTATATTTATATTTATATTTATATTTATATTTATATTTATATTTATATTTATATTTATATTTATATTTATATTTATATTTATATTTATATTTATATTTATATTTATATTTATATTTATATTTATATTTATATTTATATTTATATTTATATTTATATTTATATTTATATTTATATTTATATCCCGCCATTCCTGTAGACTGGCTCATGGTGGGTTACAATGGTCCTTTGATAAAACCACCAAATAAAACCCATTAAAACAGGACACAATAATAATACAATACAAATAATAAAATACAAATAATACAATACAGAGCTCTTCACTCTGCGGATATGAACTTACTGGTAATCCCGGTCCCAAGGAAGCTCGCCTGGCCTCGACCCGGGCCAGGGCCTTTTTGATCCTGTCCCCATGCTGGTGGAATGAGTTCCTGGAAGAGCTAAGGGCCCTGTCGGACTTGTCAACTTTCCACAGGGCCTGCAAGACGGAGCTCTTCCGCCAGGCGTATGGTTGAGGCCAGGCCAGGGCCTGCTATTCAATCTGAGATCTCCCATGTCCTTCTGTCCATCTGTTAATAAATAGACCTGTCTCCCCACTCTCACCAGTAAGAAGAAGAAGAAGAAGAAGAAGAAGAAGTTGGTTCTTATATGCCGCTTTTCCCTACCCGAAGGAGGCTCAAAGCGGCTTACAGTCGCCTTCCCATTCCTCTCCCCAGGACAGACACCCTGTGAGGTGGGTGAGGCTGAGAGATCCCTGATATCACTGCCCGGTCAGAACAGTTTTATCAGTGCCGTGGCGAGCCCAAGGTCACTCAGCTGGTTGCATGTGGGGGAGCGCAGAATCGAACCTGGCGTGCCAGATTACAAGTCCGCACTCCTAACCACTACACCAAACTGGCAGTCAGAAGGCTGGCCCTGGCTGGTCGAGAGGGTGAGTTTAGTTAGTTTTTTCGCTTGCCATCTTGTCACCTTTAGAAATTGTAATTACGGGGTTTTATGGGTTTTACTGTGTTTTTATTCTTTTATTATGTGAACCACTGTGAGCCCAATTGGGAACGGCGGTATATAAATTTAAATAATAAATAAATAGAACAGAACAGAACATGGCGGTAATAGCACACAACACCCATCCCCCTAGAATACCTGCAGTGAAGCGGTCCCTTCTTAATCCGTCAGTTTGCTCATAGAACCCGCTGGACCCGTGTCGTTCTGACTCCATAGCCTGATCTTCTGGTTTACGACTGGATCGTTCTGGATCTCTCCAGCGGTGTGTCTGCGAAGGCCTTAATAAAGGAGTGTTTTCTCAGCCTCCTGTCCTGTGAGTGGAGTGTTGTTATCTTAAAAGGTGAGATTCAGCGGCTGGTTGACAAGGAAGATAAAAATAAACCCCACATATGCCAAATTAAGAGACGAAGGAGTTTTGGCACAGGAATAATTGGAGTAATTGGGTTTTTCTTAAAGGAAAGGTGATGACAGTGTTGGATGAACAAAGAAAGGGAGCTTGCTTTTTGTTTTGTCGTTGCAATCAAAAGTGTTACCCGGAAGATGTTTGTTACAATTCCGTACCCTTCTGTGGTTTCTTAAATGCATTGGGGATGCGTCTCCATTGCTTGTTAGCTGTTCATTGTTGTAGCAAGCTCCTGGGGGGGACGTGGATGGCCCAGCTCGCCTGACGCTAAACAGGGTCGGCGCTGATTCATATTTGGATGGGAGACTTCTGAGGAAGCCCAGGTCTATGAAGCAGAGTCAGGAAATGCTAAACCACCTCTGCATTGTCTCATGCCTTGAAGATCCTACGGGGTCACCACCAACTGGCTGGGGTTAATGGCACTTTCCACTGCAAAGGGGACCCAAGGCAGATAACACCATGGCTCTTCCATCCTCTCTTTGATCACTGCAAGAGAGACAATGCTGGCCCTAAAGTCACCTTGCAAGTTTCCTCAGGAACGTTGGGGCTCCAATCTGGGTCTCCAGATCCTAGGTTGACACTCTGTTGGAATTTGTGTGTGTGGGGAGGGGGTTAAGGGGCAGTAACCTGAGGCTTCATGTTTGGCTCATGAATATTTATACATCCATCTCATGTATAAAATCAACATCAAAAGGCTTGTTGGGTGGCAAAGGACAAAATCTGTTAGGTGCTGTTCCAACTCTTCTTTCTAATGTAAAAGTATCTGATTTGGAGTCCACCTTCTAAAATATGCACTCCCAGAGGCCATCACTCTCTGCTTTTGCCCAGCTCTCAATCACCAAATGTGTCCGAAAAAGCTTTGTCATTTTAAAGTAGGGGATTTAAAATAATATTAAACAGGAATGATTTAAAAGCAGAAATTAAATCACCCCAAATTCCTGACAAGTTTCCACTGCTAACGTATGTTGGACATAGCATGCAAGCTACAGCATGATATTTAGCTACCTGTTTAGAGATGTCTGGGTCTTCCCCTGAGAGGAGCATTTTGATTTTTCTTTCCTCTGTTGCTCCAGGAAATGGAAGCAAAAGGGGAGCAAGGATCTGATTTCTCCTTGAATAAGATGCTTCTCTTTGACCGTTTATGCACTGGGAACTTCACTGCCCCAGCTCCTGTGCAGGAGCACAAATCAGGGGCCGATGACATGCACCCGGCCAAATGCTCCCCCATGTGGGTGCAGGAAGAGGTGGGGCAAGCTGCCACAACTAAAACTCCAGGCTACAGCCCAGCATGAAACCTCCAGTGCATAAACGGTCTTTGTGTTAACCTGGAAGCTGCCCTCTGATCCTTCCTGTCACTCACCTTGCATGGCTTTCCATGGAGACACCTGTCTCTGAAGGTCTCTCCTGGACACTTTCATACTTCTGCACACATGATGCTGGACTGATGGTGACAGGGAAAGCGCTCTTTAGAGTAGGCTTCTTTCTCTCCTTTCAATTGCAACCTGAATGTGAACTGAATCGAATAAATGGAAGTTTAGCTTTTTTGCAAGAGGCTTTCCTACGCTTGGTATCACACTTCAGTGACTGGGTGAACATTGCTGTATTAACCCAATTGTTAAATCTGTGGGTCAAGGAACACAGAGGCACTGGAATCCTTCAGCTCTTGATTAGTGATCAACTCATGGTGCAAATAGTACTGCAACTGCACTAGAAAACCCCTGAACTAAGCCCCCAGTATGTACAGACATGAAACAATGGATCTGCCTGCGGTCATGAGTGATTGGTTACAGCAGGGGTAGTCAACCTGTGGTCCTCCAGATGTCCATGGACTACAATTCCCATGAGCCCCTGCCAGCATATGCTGGCAGGGGCTCATGGGAATTGTAGTCCATGGACATCTGGAGGACCACAGGTTGACTACCCCTGGGTTACAGGACAGCTCAAACTGACTGGATCCTTGATGGATCCTGCCACAAGCCACCCAATCTGGCTCTGACTATCTGCTATGAATCCACTGGCTCTCTCGGGAAAGCCAGCCAGACCAGAGTCAATCACATTGAATTACGATTCTGTCTTGGAACTCAAGCTTGGTCTTCGTCTGGTCTGCATACACCACACTGATATCCCAATACTTCCCGTAGCTCAGTCTGTGGTCATCACTCACACGCATTCTCTCTCCCACCTCTCACCTCTTTTAGTGTTTGGGTACTTGAACACAGACCTTCCTTTCCAAGACTTTGAACCCAAATGCTACAGGGGACAGAATTTCAGCAAAACATAGAGTGGGAACAAGTGATGTTAAGGAACCGGGAACATTTCATTCCTTGCCTACTTGAACCACTAGAAGCTAAGCACCACTTGAACCTGAGCCAATGAAATCATTCTGGCTAGCTTTGGGATTGCTATTTTTTAAGAAAACAAAACAAAGAACGCAACTCGCCCTGCTGATATGCTACCCAGCTGGATGCACAAACTGATCAGGTGATACTTTCTCCTCTATTTTCCTGTGCTCCAAGCAATGCTTACCTGCTAAATTTCTGTGTGCTTTTAGATGTCAAAGATTAGGGTCACTGTTTGCTGTGGATCATCCAACCGCCTGGCCAGATTTACATATGCAGAAGAATGAGAGGGGAATAAAGGTGATAGTAGGCTGGCCATTTTCCTCCCTGTTGTAAGTAAACCTCAGACCTCAGTCCCAGTCTTCTACTCTTGTGCAAAATGGCCAGAAAAAATGGCCTTTATAGTGATGCTCTAGGAATTTCCCCATGTCTCTATGGTCTCTTTACCACAGAGATTAGGGGAGTTACCTATGCCAGCATCTGGAGGTGATGTCACATCCTTCCCAAATTCCCCCCTCTCCATCCACTGCCGCCTAAATCTCCCAACATTTGTTGAGGCAGTGCCAGTAACCTTAGAAGGTAGAATTAGGTTTGCCAACTTTCAGTTGATGGTTGGAGATTTCCTGGGATTACAACTGATATCAGAGACCAGATCACCTGAACAAAATGGCAATTTGGAAGGTGGAATCTATAGCATTATACCCTCTTGAGGTTCCATCCCTCCCCAAATCTCACTCTCTTCAGGCTCCACCAGGGGAGGGTGGTAAATAAATAAATATATAACCAAACACACGAATAAATAAATGGCTGCCTGGTTGAAAAATTAACAAGTTGAAAAGCAACAAGTAAATAAAAAGCGATAACATCATGCACAAAACAGTAAGAAAAGAGCCATTGTCAGGCGAAATTATACATTTTAGCTAGCGTTGAAAGCTCAGAAGACTTGGAGGTCTGGGAATTCTTGTAACCTCTGTATATTTGTGCCATAACATGGGCTGGTAGGCAGAAGAGACAACAGGCTGGCTCCTAGGGGAGTGTGTTACTCCCATTGAACTTTCTCTTGATGCCTGATACTCAAAATTTTCTTTTGGCAAAGGTGGAGTTACTGAACCATGCCTGGTAGCCAGCTAGAGCTTGAGGACCTGGGGGGATTCATGGTATCACCCACACCATGACACTTTCGGAGGAAGAAAAAGTGATGTCATGTCACTCTAGGAACTGCCAAAAACCCTATGGAAAAACAAAGAGCTTCTGGCAGTTCCTAGAGGCACAGGACATTTTCCTCAGGAAGTGACATCATGCTGCATGCTATCCTGGCACTTAAAATATCCCGTACAGGAAAAATGAGCCTCTTGTGATGCAGAGTGGTAAGGCAGCAGAAATGCTGTCTGAAGCTGTCTGCCCATGAGGTTGGGAGTGCAATCCCAGCAGCCGGCTCAAGGTTGACTCAGCCTTCCATCCTTCCAAGGCTGGTAAAATGAGTACCCAGCTTGCTGGGAGGTAAACGGTAATGACTGGGGAAGGCACTGGCAAACCACCCGTATTGAGTCTGCCATGAAAACCCTAGAGGGCATCACGCCAAGGGTCAGACATGACCTGGTGCTTGCACAGGGGATACCTTTACCTTTACCTTTACAGGAAAAATGGACATAGAATTCAACCTATGGTTTGTATTTTGTTAAATCTTGCTGCCTTCTCTAGGGTGTAAACTGCACGGAGCTTTTATTCCACTCCCAGGTTGATTCAGTCCCTCCCGTCTGCACTGAAATCGATTTCCAGTTTGATTTCCATCGATGGAAATTTTCCATCTGCAACCGTCATGCCTCGACCCGCATTCACCGTACCTTTCCCTCGGAATATCAGGGAGCGCTTATTTTCCGGAATATCCCCCAATCCGCGCCGGATGCACGAAAGAAAGGGGGAATAATTGTTTCACGGGCAAATACGCTGTTCAGCTCTGTTTTGAGAGCTTAGATTGTTTGAGACAGCACAGAAATGGAAAAGTGTACAAATACGGTAATAAAAAAAACATATCCAGGCGCACTCTGGTGGGAAGTACGTCAGAACGTCAGGGATCGATTTAAACTAACGTGATGCAGATGAGGCAAGTATGTTAAAGCTGTTTCGTTTCGGAAATAATGTTTGTTGCAGATCACTCATAATGCCCGAGCCCAAATCGGGCGGAGATCGGCAAGAATAAAAGCGGGAAAATCAAGAGATGCGGAATAGGCCCAGCAGTGTCCTTTGTGGCAGCTCTACAACCGTTTTACAGCACGGTTGCACTAATCAGTTACAGCTTTATAGATCGGTATTACAGAACTAATTTGTATACTGTTTTATATTTTGGATGCCAGTAAAGGTTTTTGTATTGTATTGTATTGTATTGTATTGTATTGTATTGTATTGTATTGTATTGTATTGTATTGTATTGTATTGTATTGTATTGTATTGTGCTAATCTGTTACAAACTGCAATACCCAGTCACTAATTCTCCTTTACAGGAGGTGCTAGGCCCCAAAGCACAAATCAGGAGAATCAAAAGTGAGCTGCATCGTTCCACTGCGCCAGTTTCATGTTTTGCCCTAGGATCTTCCAGATAGGGCGTATCACTGCTCAGCACCGAAGGGTGTCAGCTGGCATTGGCTCCTCTCGCGGCACAATAGGGTTTCCATTTGCATTACCAACGGATGTAAGCAAACGCTGATTTCTAAGCCTTGGGTTTCAAAATACTCCAAGTCTCCCTGGAGCAATGGGCTACACCAGCTGCCAACTCTCTCCCCTGGGGGTGCTCTTTAATACACATGCTGGGGTTGTCCCTAGTAACCCAGCACACAAACCTCTATCCTCACTCCCCCAAGCCATTATTTCTTATTTCAGAAATAAGAATCCAGAGAGGCAAAGTAGAAGAGAATAACACGTATAATGTTCACCATTAGGTCGTGTGTGTGTGTGTGTGTGTGTGTGTGTGGTGCATGTGCCTGAACTCCCAGAATTCCACAGGGCCTGCAAAAGGGAGCTCCTCCACCAGGCATTTGCCTGAGACCGACCACAGGTCCCCCTCAGACATTCCCTCTGTGGCCCGAACCAGTCTGACCTCTCTAAATTCCTATTATATTGTTGTTTAAGATCACTGAAATTGTGTTATTTAGAACCACTGTTATTGTTCTTCAGTTCAGTTCAAACTTTATTACAGTCGTTCAGACCAAGGTGTATGAAGTTAATACATAAAAGACCAAAAGAATATGGCCATTTGATATAATGCAATTTAAAACAGATCATAAAATAGAACTTAGAATTATGCTACTTTAGAGCATCGGATTTTTATGGCGGCGGCACAAAACTTGGCCAGCTGAGTTGTCCCCTGGGGGGACTCATCACTTAGCAGACTCTTTGCTCGATCTACAACATGATGTTCTGGCAACTTTTTAAGGAGTGGCTCAATCAAGTTGCTACGAATGTCTACATAAGCAGGGCAGTGGAACAATACATGCTCTCTGGTATCAATTTCGCCACTCCCACAAAAACATTGTCTGTTATTGTTGTTGTATTTGACTATGTTATATGTTAGTTCGTTCCATGTATATGTAAACCACCCTGAGCTGTATGGAAGGGTGGTATAATCCTTATTTGAGCATGCATGCTCTGCTCCTGAATGTTCAGGTAGTCATAGACTACGGTTTGCCTTCTAGCAGCTACAGCTATGAGCTGCAAAGTTTTTCTCCACCCCTTCCTTCATTGTTGGTTCATTTGCTTATTCAGATCATTGGCAGCTCCAGGCTTGGAAATTCTGGGAGACTTGAGGGGGTGGAGCATGGTGAGAGTGGGATTTGAGGAGAGGAGAAACCAAAGTGGACTTTAATGCCACAAAGTCCACTCTCCGAAGCTGTTGCTTTCTCTAGCTGAATTGATCTCTGTAGACTGGGCATTTAATGCAGTTCTGAGAGGTCTCCATCTACCACCTGGGAGCTGGCAATCCTATGCTCCAGGGAACATTCAGTATTATCCAGTTTATAACAGAAGTGTGTAAATTGGGCAAATCACAGGGACTGACATTAAAGCAAACGAAGGGGGAAAATTATGGAAAGCAATAAGCATGAGGCAAAAATGCAGAATCAGCAGGTAAAACTACGGTGTCCAAAATCTTGCAAAGAGCGAATTAATGGCACCAAAGGCTGCTTCTCTGCATAGAATAATTTAGATGGGGGGAGCATCCACAGATGAAATGCTCAGAATGTTCTGGACCTCCTGAGGCTTTCTCCTTTAAATAAGACCAAAGGAGAACCTCCTTTGTTGCGATTCAACACAAGAACTGCAGGGTGGCTGCAGGTGGAACACCCATTTGGCTCCACCCACAGTTGACACAGGAAAAGGGTGGAGTTAATTTCCACCTTTCCTCCTGCCCCTTTCGGGTCTTAGCAGACTGGCCCTCCCTTCTCCTATATCCTTATAGTATGTTTCAGCTAGACCGTTTACGCACTGGGAACTTCACTAACCCAGCTCCCACGCAGGAACACAAATTGGGAGCAGATGAAGTGCGACAGGCCAAATGCTCCCCCATCTGGGTGCAGGAAGAGGAGGGGAAACCTGCTACGACTAAGACTTCAGCCTGCAGCCCGTCATGAAATCTCCAGTGCGTAAATGGTCCTACAAACAAAAAAGGAGATAAAGGAAGGCTATTCCATCACAGCTGAGCTTCTGTGCAGAGGGAAAGCAAGGAGGGCGGAAGCAGCAGTGAAAGGTGTGGGTATACAGGGGTCCATTATGCACACACTGGATAATGCACTTTCAACGCATTCTGCACAGGATAATCCAGCTGCAAAAGCACATTGAAAGTGCATTATCCAACGGGTGCATAATTGGCCAGGGTGTGGATGCCATTCCTGCCTGCTTTTGTGTTACTTGCTACTGCTACGGTGGATAATCAAACCAAGAAACAAAACACTGAGTTAAGGCTCCCAAATAAACTGTGATAAATGTAACTGTTTATTCAAAGCAATGGCTGGAAAGCACACAGGTTGAATTGGTTTTTCAATATACTTCTTCAGCAGCCAATACTTGTATTACATTTATAACACGTAGACTATCTCAAATGTAGACAAAATCCAAAAGTAAAAAAATCAAACTACATTCTGATATTACACTTAGAGGTGGCATAAATACCTCTCTTTAAAAAGCTTTCAAAACCAGAATTTCATTGGGAAAACATATTATGCATGACCATTTCAGTCAAGAGTAGAACAATCTAAATTGCATAGAGTCTTATCCAAAAGTAATGAAAACACAATCATGGAGTAAGATACAATTCTGTAGTTTGAAATATCTTTTGGGGGTCCTGCCTACTAGCAGAACATCATCTATGCTCAGTACCAAGAGAAAAGGCCATGCATGTCGGGACAGTCTATAAGAATTAGCCCTTGAATTACTGTATAATCTAATATATCACACCCCTTTCCCCTTATTCCAAATAATCCTTTAAGTAGGCAGTCAGGCCTGCACCCACAGAGACCCACGTGCACTGTCCTGGGATGGCAGGTCCAGTGGGCATGGAGTTTAGAGAGCCAGCTTGGTATAGTGATTAGGAGTGCGGACGTCTAATCTGGAGAGTCGGGTTTGATCCTGCACTCCCCCACATGCAGCCAACTGGGTGATCTTGTGCTCGCCACAGCACTGTGAAAGCTGTTCTGACTGAGTAGAAATATCAGGGCTCTCTCAGCCTCATCCACCTCACAGGGTGTCTGTCCTGGGGAGAGGGAAGAGAAGGTGAATATAAGTCTTTGGCCTATTATGCACGAAGGTCCGCATTCGGGGTGAAATGGCAGCGGCTAAAATCACCAATTATGCACGCTGCAGGCGGCAACCGGGTGCAGAGTCAATGTATGCAGCCGAAAAAGCCACGTTAGCGAGATGCGGAAGAAAGTGGAGCTTCCCGGGACCAGGGCGCAACTAGAAGCGGCTCTGGAGTAGCCGTGTGCATAATCGGATACTCTGGGTTTTGCCGCCACTGTGTTCCGTCCCGTGCATAAGTGGTTTGCTTCGCTTCTTCCTCCTCCGCGTTCTCCATGCCGCCATTTCAGCAGCCATGCATAATAGGCTTTCCTGATAGAGAAAAGCAGCATATAAGAACCAACTCTTCCTCTTCCTCTTCCTCTTTTTCTTCTTCAAATGATGGCAGCTGCTGTTTCTTATCACCTGGGAGCCAGAGGAATGAGGATCACCTGGGAGCCACAGGAAAGGCATCCTGGAGCAGATGGAGGCAGGAGGAAGGGAAGCACCTCAGAACATCAGGCCTGCTGTATCAGACTAGAGACTCCTCTACTTCCACATTCTCCTTCACACAGTGGCTAACTGGTTTCTATGGAGAGCCAGCAAACAGGGCCTAGAGGCCATGGTCTTCACCTGAAGTTGACACCTAGCACTGTTATTCACCTGCCTATGGCCATAGCTGTTTTAACCAAATTTTAAAGCTTAATTCTTTGATTATTGTATATTTATATATGATAACTGTTATGCCGCCCTGAACTGGTCCCCTGGGAGGGCCGGTATAAAAATCCAATCCAATCCAATCCAGTAAATCAATTAATCAACGAGGTCATGGAGGTTTGTTTCTTTTTTCACCCCACCATTCCCTTAAGCCAGTGGTTCTCAACCTTCCTAATGCCGCAACCCTTTAATACAGTTCCTCATGTTGTGGTGACCCCCAACCATAAAATTATGCAAGGGCTCTTTCACAGACGAAACAGACGAACGCTCTATCTCGATCTACCCCATGCTGTTCTGTGGATGGCGCCCCCCCCCCCCAACGGCCAAGCTGCTTGCCCTGCTGCGACTCCTGCGAGAACCATTGCCTTAAGCCTTCATGCTTAGTGGTCACTGATGGGCCTATATTCCATAGAACTCACTAATTCCCTCCTAAAGTTATATATGCTCTTGCCTGTCACACTGCCCACTGACGGTGCATTCCACAATTTAATTACAGCTTCCCGAGCTTTCTCCATGTCCCCTTTCCACGGTTCAGGAACAGAGGGGAGGGGACGTACCAAGAGGGGAGATGCATTGCAGGGCATCTTGCTGAGGGCCTCCGAAACTGGCAGTCTTCAAGCAAAGGTTGGATACACACTTTTCTTGGATGCTTTAGGATGCTTAGGGCTGATCCTGCATTGAGCAGGGGGTTGGACTAGATGGCCTGTATGGCCCCTTCCAACTCTATGATTCTATGATTCTAAACCTAAAAACACCTTTGACTGACAGCATGAGATCTCTTTTGCTTTAGGAGACACCTGCAGCAAGGCTTCTTCCCTTCACATGGTGATATTTATTTATTTTATTACGTTTATATACCACCCTCCCCTGCAGCTCAGGGTAGTTTACGGTGAAATTCATGATATAATACAAACCCCCCCCCCCATCATCAGAACATAGAATCATTGAGAACATGTAATATTTCTAACAGTAAAGCTCATGACAACAGAACGTTTAACATTTAATTATGACTTTCTGATTTTGCAGCTCGCTGTGGTTTGACACCCTGCCTGCGAGATGTAATTGGTGGTGGGCGGGGTCTCTGGGCTCTGATTGGTGGAATTGCTTTATTGCTCCCGACCGGAAGCCTGGCGGAAGAGCTCCATTTTACAGGCCCTGCAGAACTGTTTTATGGGTGGATCTAGACCAGCACTGGTATCCTGCCCCAAAAGCAGTTCGTCACCTAAGCAAAGCCCTCTCTGAGGAAGTTAGGCCAGCAGGACTAGCAATACCGGAAGGGCTCTTTTTCACAGCATGTCCTTGAACAACAAGTTTTCTCTGGGCTAATTATTAGCCTGGTTAAACATCCTGGAGGCTGGTCATTGCACCGGCCCTGTAACACAGGTGTCTTCCTTCTAAATGGCAAATATTACGAATTCTCTAATGCTAGCTGTTTTTGTTCGTGTTTTGTTTGTCCATTGCAAAGAGGGAGGTGAGTTTTCAATGGACCGTTATGATGCAATCCTAGCAGAGTTACTCCAGCAGACCCATAGCTGTGGTGGTGCAAAAGGGGGCAGTGCCCCATTTATAATTTGTTCAATAATTCTTACTCTCCCCTCTCCCTGAATTCTTGAACAAAATTATTCTGGCTTGTCCTTCTTCTCCTCTCTCTAGATCAGTGGTTCTCAACCTGGGGGTTGGGACCTCTTTGGAGGTCAAACAACCCTTTCACAGGGGTCGCAGCAGGGCAAACAGCTTGCTGCGGGGGGCGCTATCAACACAACAGCCTTGTGGGGTAGATCGAGATAGAGCGTTTGTCTGTCTGGAGCAGCGGAAAAGGGTGAGATCGGCATGGTGGGACAAGAGACAGAACTGAACTGAGAAATCCCGGGAAAAAAAACAATTGATATACAATCATGAGCAATGGATCTTCACGCCATTGGTCAGTTTTGGTTTAATTTCTGTGAAAGAACACTTGCATCATTTTATGGGTGGGGGTCACCGCAACATGAGGAGCTACATTAGGAAGGTTGAGAACCACTGCTCTAGTTATACCAGGCACCTTACTTTACGACCTTGACGATACCAGAGTAAACGAAGGGTCAAGCCAAGTTGGAAAAGAACCTTGCATGAACAGGATAATGACCCACTATCAAGCTACAATGGAAACGCCAAGCAGTTGAAGAAGGGACCCCAGCTGGACTTTATTAAAAGGAAACGAACAAATGCTGCACCGAAAATAAGAAGAGAAAGAGACGGTAGAGACTATTATCCATAGCTGAACAAGCGATCGCAGCAGATGTCTTATAATTTATGTATTCTTTGAAGCTTTTATACTGTCAAACAAAAAATCCAAATAAAAATTGTTGAAAAAAAATAATTTGTCACGCCCCTCCAATCAACATTAGGGGTTTTTGTAAGTTTTCTATGTAAGAAACGAAGGAGTGAAGCCTGACATAAATCTTGTATGGGTGAATTCACGGACCTGTACTCCAGTCTAAGCTATTTCAGTTCACTGCAGTAATTCTGCATTGGACTGCACTATTCGTTTATCTCCTGTTAACCAATCACAAACAGGGGGCCAGTTTTTCAACAGTCCATTCATCTTTCTGCAAAACATTTGCAGCTGTTTGGCAGGCTGCTTCTTCAGGTGTCTTCTTAACAGTACAGTACAATGCAATCGACTTTTTGTACATGTACGTTCACACATGGTCTGACTGAGTTCTCCCCCCCTCTCCTCCCCTCTCCTCCTTGTTGTGTCACCATTCTAGGCAGCAGGAAGTGTTTTAATCAGACAATTAAATCTGTTGCAAATCATACAATCAGTCAGAAATAATTGCCGCTTTCATGTGGAGTTGGCCTGACCAGCCCTTAGCAACATTAACAGCTGCTGAATTGTTGACATGAGCAGTGGTTTTGCACATGTGCTGTTCTGGAAAAAAAAACACAACCTAATGCAAAACTGTTGAGTGGACTTTTGAGCCACTCACTGCAAATGGTACAAGTTGATCTCTGATCCACCATAGTCAAACAAGACAAGATGATCCCATGAGGACCCTAGCAATTTCTGGGTCAGAGAAAAGGGAAGGCCACGTAGAGTGAGTTACAGAAGTCTAGTCTGGAAGTAACCATTGCATGAATAATCATGGCCAAGTGTTCTGGAGACCGGTAGGGCACTAGTAGCCTAGCTTGATAAATGGTTGATGGTAAAGCACCACTTGGGCTACCTTCATGATCTGAGGCTCCATAGACAGGGAGGCATCAAAGATCACACCCAAATTCCTAGCCACAGGCACAGCTATAAGGTGCACGCTATCCAGGCAGGGGAGGCATGCTTCGTGGTCCTGTTCCCTTCTACCCAGCCACAGGACCTCTGTCTTGGAAGGATTGAATTTCAGCTGACTCTGCCTGAGCCATCCAGACACTGCTTCCAAACAAAAAGCATGGGGGAGAGTATAGCCTCCTGCAGCATCCCACAGGGGAGTGCAAAGGGGCATGACAACTCTTCCCTCACCTCCACCCTCTGTGTCCAGTTCTGGAGGAAGGAGATCAGCCATTGCAAGGCTGTCTCCCTGATCCCTGCCCTGGCGAGGCGGTCGGCTAACAGCTCGTCGTCAACCATATCAACCATATCAAATGTGGCCAACAGATGTAAAAGCACAAGGATAGCTGAGCTGCCCTGATCCAGTTGGTACCGGAGATCATCCATCAGGGCAACCAGTGCAGTCTCCATCCCATGGCCAAGATGGAAGCCTGACTGGTATGGGTTAAGGGCTGAAGTTTCCTCCAAGAATGCCAAGTCCGAGCCAAGTCCTGGGGGCAGTGCATCTGCATGAATATTGAAGTCACCCAGGATTATAAGCCTCGGAAACTGCAGCACCCAGGCAGGTGCCACCTCCAACAAGCCCAACAGGGCATCTGGAAGTGCAATGGGTGAACAGCACACTAACTGGATGGCCAAGTTATCGACCGACTCCCACCCTAGGCTGACACATTCCACCCCCAGGATTGATGGTGCTGGGAGAGCCCTGCAGCAGTAAGCCTCCTTGACAAGGATTGCCGCCACCCCCTCCTCTACTATGGAGCCGGGACTGATGAAGGACCGAGAACCCAGGTGGGGCCAGATCTTTCAGGGCGACAGTTTCACCTTCCCATGCCCAGGTCTCCATCACACACACTAGGTCTATCTAGTGGCTTGAGAAATAATCCCGAAAGGTCAAGGATTTGTTATGGATTGACCTGGTGTTACACAGCATCAGAGTCGGCTCCACTCTAGCCCCCCCCCCCCAGATCTGGGGATGGGATCGAGATTTCAAGGGCATATCGACCAGACCCACGACCATGGGGAACTCAAGGCCAGGGCCCTTTTGGACCTACATATGTTGCTGCCCCCTATTTTTGAACCTCCTCCCGTGTATACCTCCTATGTATAGAAAGAGAGATTTAATTATTTAGCTAGATGCAGTCATTTTTCTGTTTGTTCACCTGCAGCGAGAAAGTGTTCCCCAAAACCAGGAAGTCTCCTGTTCAGCCAATCAGGACTCTGGAGGGGATTATTTGAAAAGCACCAGGAAGTTCCTATCCTGTCACTGTCTGCCACTGTCTACCGATCCTGGACTTCCCTGTTCATCTTCCATACAAGGATTGACCTTGCTTAGCTTTTGAGAACTGATGAGATGGAGCTAGCCTGGAATATCCAGGTCAGGGTTCAATCTCTGCTACATCCAGTTAAGGGATCAGGTAAGAGGTGCAGTTAAGGTTTCCCTGAAGAGCTGCTGCTACTCAGTATTGTTTAATCTAACAATACTGAATTAGATGGTTCAGTGGTCTGACCCAGTATAATGCAGTTGGGTATGTTCATAAACCAGAGAAGTTGTGACCCAGTGGCAATTCCCACAGTTTCCATGCCCAAGGTCAGAGGTTCAATTTCTGGCATATCTGTTTAAGTGGATCTCTGTCTGCAGGACCGGCAAGGTATTTCTCTTGCTGAGACCCTGGAAACTGCTGCTGGTCAGAGCAGAGAATTCTAAGCAAGATGGACTAATAGATTGATCTGATATAGAGTGCTTTCATTTATGTTCTGACTGGTAACCTTAGATCTGCAGGGAGAATCAGAGGACAGCTAAATCCCCGACATGTTACATGACTCTTCCATCTGCAGAATGAAAATTAGAAATGTCACACATTCTTTGGGGACCGGTGGGAACAGTTACTGAAAATAAAACGCTCCTTGGGCTGACCTACAAAAAAAATCACAAAAATTGCATTCGGGATAGTTTTACTAGTTGCCTGTCAAAGCTGAAATATATAAATCCATTTCTGAATTCTCCAAGGTTATGTGATCTTCAAGTTCTCAGCAGGGGAGTTTGGATCAGAGCACCATTCTAATGCATAGAGAATAAAGACTTAGAAGGGTGTTTGCATGGTCAGTGTGAGTTAAGCAAACCTGAGAAGGTCCATAGTAAGAAACGAGTGGATGAATGAAATAAATTGTATTTATTTTATTTAAGTCATTTATACCCCAGCTTTCTCCCCAAGGGGGACACAAAGTGGCTTACACCATTATCCTCACTTATATTTTACCTCATTAGGAAGGTTAGGCTGAGAGTGTGTGATTGACCCAAGGTCATCTTCTGAGGTTCTGTGACGGAGAAGTGATTCGAACTAATCATAACCTAATACCTAGCGGTTTCCAGTCAGGATTACACATAACCCCAGAGTTAAGCCACAGCTCCAGAGGGCTCCCCCACATGCAACCACATGCAGCCAGCTGGGTGACCTTGGGCTCGCCACAGCACTGATAAAACTGTTCTGGCTGAGCAGGAATATCAGGGCTCTCTCAGCCTCATCTGCCTCACAGGGTGTCTGTTGTGGGGAGAGGAAAGGGAAGGCGACTGTAAGCCGCTTTGAGACTCCTTTGGGTAGAGAAAAGCGGCATATAAGAACCAACTCTTCTTCTTCTTCTGAAAAAGGCTGCTGTTGGCTCTCTAAATGTGGCGAGAGAAGCCTCAGAGGAAGGGGAAAATCCCCCTCTGCTAGTGCTAGTTGCAAAAAATATATTTAGAAGAAGAGTTGGATTTTATACCCCGCTTTTCACTACACAAAGGAGTCTGAAATTTATTTATTTGGATTTTTTTTGGTTTACAATCACCTTCCCTTTCCTCTCCCCACAACAGATACCTTGGGAAGTATATGGGGCTGAGAGAGCTCTGACACTACTGCTGTGTGAGAACAGCTCTAATAGGACTGCGATTGGCCCAAGTTCACCCAGCTGGCTGCGCGTGGAGGAATGGGCAATCAATAACGCGGCTCTCTTAATCATGACACCAAGCTGGCTGGTTAGTATGGGAGAGGTCCTTTTTCCAGAAATGCATCTAGCTCTTTAGTAGTTAAGATAAAACTGCAGCACAAGGAAGCGGCCTGGACCTTGTTTGCAAGCGTGGGATTATTATGTCCACCTGCCCTGGGATTATTATGTTCACCTGCCCAGACCAGAGGGCATGGCAGTCCTTTAGCTCAGGGCCTGCAAATTCAGCCTTGCCAAGGAGCTGCATAATCCTGGCAGTGCCCTCTGGATGGCCTTCCTGCGCACTCAATGTGCCATTGTTGATTATAACGACATCTCAGTCAGCTAATAATCTCGGCACTTGGCTCCCAGCGGAGGGAGTTAATAAGATCAGGGATCACATACACCGTCATCTTTCTAGAGAGATCCGCCTGCATCTGCTGCTCGACCAGGACCATGAAAAGGTTTGTTTATGCCGTTTCAGAGACCTTCCCACACATGCCATTCCATATCCGCCTGCTTCCTGCAGCCAACAAATCAACAGCACTCCCGTGCGCAGAAAACTAGAATCATGTAGTATGTTGCTTACTGGTGAGCCGGTGTTGTGTAGTGTGTCTGCTCCCATAAGGAGAACCATGTTGTTGCAATAAATCCAGCTGTTAGAGGGCCAGGCAATGACCTGGCAGTGTCTTCTTCTTCTTCTTCTTCTTCTTCTTCTTCTTCTTCTTCTTCTTCTTCTTCTTCTTCTTCTTCTTCTTCTTCTTCTTATCATCATCATCATCATATCCTGCAGCTTTCTGAAGACTCAGCTTACACATAAAACCATGGCCCCCCGATAGAAAGCCAGTTTGGTGTAGTGGTTAGGAGTGTGGATTTCTAATCTGGCATGCCGGGTTCGATTCTGCGCTCCCCCACATGCAACCAGCTGGGTGATCTTGGGCTCGCCACGGCACTGATAAAACTGTTCTGACTGGGCAGTGATATCAGCGCTCTCTCAGCCTCACCCACCCCACAGGGTGTCTGTTGTGGGGAGAGGAATGGGAAGGCGACTGTAAGCCCCTTTGAGCATCCTTCGGGTAGGGAAAAGCGGCATATAAGAACCAACTCTTCTTCTTCTTCTTCTTCTTACTGGTGAGAGTGGGGAGACAGGTCTATTTATTAACAGATGGACAGAAGGACATGGGAGATCTCAGACTGAATAGCAGGCCCTGGCCTGGCCTCAACCATACGCCTGGAGGAAGAGCTCCGTCTTGCAGGCCCTGTGGAAAGTTGACAAGTCCGACAGGGCCCTTAGCTCTTCCAGGAACTCATTCCACCAGCATGGGGACAGGATCAAAAAGGCCTGGAAGCATAAAATGGAAGCATACAGTGGAGGAGGGGAGAACAATAATGTAAGAACCTGTAGGTTGCCATTTGGCAGAAAACAGGGTATAAATATAATGTTGAGGGGCTGTGGCTCAGTGGTAGAGCATCTGCTTGGCAAGCGGAGCAGCCCAGATTCGATCCCTGGTGTCTCCAGTTAAAGGATGTGGAAGTAGGTTATGGGAAGGACTTCCACCGGAGACCCCAGAGAGCTGCTGCCAGTTTGAGTAGGCAATATTGACTGCGATTGATAAGGTCTAATTAAGTATAAGGCAGCTTCATATATTCATGTGTGTTCAATAGAATAGTCTTCTAATATATAATAACTAGCAAGTAAGCCCATTGCAACCAGGAATAAAATGGGCGCTAGGACCCAGGGAACACCGGCAGGCACAGATCTCTCTCTCTCTCTCTCTGTCTCTCTGGAGCCACAGAAGGTAATCAGGGCTGGTATGTAGCAGAGAATGAGGGCTCATTTGCAGTTTGGGGCGGCTCTGTCTCTCTCTCTCCCTTGCAGCAGGACAGCCCCCAGCCTGCTTCAACATCACCTGCATGCCTGGCACAGTCCCTCACCTCCTTCACTGCCTCTGCCAGGCTTGCCTCAGTCCCCAGGAAGCTTCACCACCTTCACTGGGCCCACCATTGCTCCTAGGGGACACCATGCAGAAGACAAGAAGCTTGCTTTTGGTCGAATTTCACTTCCTTGCCAGATAGACTTTTGAAAATTTCAGATCCTTCGGCAAACTTGGGAGATCACTCAAGTTTGTAGAAAAATCTGTTTCGTTCAAGTATGGCATTATGGGGGTCACACTTGGGAAATAATATACGAATAATAGAATAATACTAGGGGCCCAGCCCGTTGCATTCAGGAATACAACGGGCACTAAATTGGAATGGGGTGTGGTGGAAGAACTCTGCAGATGACCTCTCCCTTCCCCCAGGACCTGGAAAGACTGCAGGCTGGAGGCCCTGGGGAAGGAATTCACCGAGAGGGGCAGCTCTCACGCAGCAGGGATCTGCAGCCTCCGAGCCTCGGAGGGAAGTGGAAGGAGGAGGGGGTGGTCAGGGGTGGGGGATGGAAGGCGATTTGCTGGCGCCAGACAGACAGGCCAGCCGGTTGGAGGAGGAGGCATTCAGGGGCAGGACAGCCACCCTGCGTGGGTGTTCAGCCCTGAGTAGCACTTAAGCCATGAGGCACGCTCCTCCTTCAAGTCCTCACCAAAAATATATAGTGGAACAAATAAATATAAACAAACTGTTCCTTTTCCCCGACTGCATTTTTGGTGTTACTCTGCACCTGCAGATTTTCTTAAAACTACCTTGGTGTTCACTTGTTTATTTTTGCATTTGTTGTGCAGCATTTGTCTTTACACCTAACACTCTACACTCCAGAATGATTGCATCCTTTCCAACCACTGTGTTCCGATGGTGGAGCTGCATCATCCCACCATTCTTCCTGTTGCTTCCTGCCCGTTGCTGATAGGGGTGTTGTTTGTATCATGATTGCATCTGAGCCCGTCCCAGATCGCTCCCGTATTGCATGGAACGACCGGCACAGAAAAAAGGAGGGGGGGAGCAAATCCGTATGGATCGTCAGTCCACATGCCACACAAATCGCTTTGCCATGCACCGAGACAATGTGTGCGGTTCCCACGTAATTCACAGTCTGATTACCTAATGTGAGTGTAAGACCCGGGGGCATTTGCGTAAGGCATGCTCAAAGCTGTTTATGCTTCGAGAGATGTAGAATTCCAACGCAAGATCTTGTGCGTCTAGAATGGAAGGACTGTTTTCCCTTCTGTAGCTCACCTTGTGTTAATTAGTCTCAAGTGGGGTGAGTAACTCACAGGAGTCTCGGTAAAAAAAATCAGGTGGTAAATATACATTGTTTGTCCGCTTATTTTACTTCTTTTATATATACAGTGTTTGCCCCCAGTGGAGTCCCAAAATGGCTTATCTTGTTCTCCTCTGCTCCATTTTGTCCGAGCGGTTAGAGTGAGAGCTAGGAGACCCAAGTTCGAATCTTCACTCAAGCATAGAAGCTTACTGGGTAACCTTGTGCCAAGCATACCGTCTCAATATAACTTACCTCACAGGAGAGAATGGCCTAAGCTTCTTTGGGAAGAAAGTTGAGTGCACGTGAAATAAATAACTACCCTGTATAAGCCTAGTGTTTTAGCACCTTTTTTCACACTGAAAGAGCCCTCTTCGGCTTATACGCGGGTATATATGGTAATTGAAATAAAAGCCTACTCCAGCCAGCCAATTTGTTGCATTGCCTTTTGCAAATGTGTACTGCAAGCAGAGCTTTCTCTGACTTGTGTTTCTTTTAAAAGTTGATTTTTACAGTTCTTTCTTTCCGTGTTCAGTTTTACAGTTCTTTATTTCAGTGTTTTGTTCTGAGGGGGGCACTGCAGTTGTAGTTAGAGTTCTCCATTCTCCCAGTTTGGTAGCTGTTGTACTAGTTGTAGTAGGTTGCCGATTTTGAGTACTGTTGTTCTGTTCTGGTTTGCGGGCCTGGGGTGGCACTGTTTGCTTCTCCTGCCAGAGCTGTTCTCACAGAGCAGTTCTGTCAGGGCTCTCTCAGGGTATCTGGCACCAGGGAGGAAGGGAAGGCGATTATAAGCACTTTTTGGTTAGTGAAATGCAGGGTACAAAAGCCAGCAGCTATTCATCCTCTTGACTTTTCTGTATTTGTTGGGGTGGGGAGGCTGGATGGGAGAGCCTGTGATGATGGAGCATTTCCCACCCTCAGCTTATACGCGAGTCAATAAATTTGCCCAGATTATGTGGTAAAATTAAGTGCCTCGGCTTATATGCGGGTCAGCGTATAGGCGAGTATATATGGCAATTAGATTCAGGTATTCGTCGGAAACAGCAGAACAAAATTGAATTCCAGTGACACCTTTAAGACCCGCAAAGTTTTATTCAAGATACCAGCTTTCAGTGTGCATGTACACTTGGTCAGATATCTTTAGCATCTGATGAAATCTATGTGCCCACAAATACTTTATACCAGGGGTAGTCAAACTGCGGCCCTCCAGATGTCCATGGACTACAATTCCCAGAAGCCCCTGCCAGCGAACGCTGGCAGGGGGCTCCTGGGAATTGTAGTCCATGGACATCTGGAGGGCCGCAGTTTGACTACCCCTGCTTTATACTGTGAATAAAACTTAGTTGGTCTTAAAGACGCCACTGGACTCTAACTAACTATATAAATGTGCCAGAATATACATGAATGCTACAGTGCATGCAACCTTCCATTCTACTTACTGGTCTGGCTGCTTTCTTGCCAAACTGCCAATTCCTTTCCTGGCATATCTCTAATCGAAAGAGCAAACACTTTTCTCCGTTTTAAAAAACAGTTGCAGGATGGGCTGCAGTGGAATAAATGAAGACAGAGCCGGCCTTTCACAATGTGTACGGTGGGATGGAGCAGTAATCCTTGCGACGAAAACGAGGCGTTAACAAGGGTGTCTTTATTCTTCATCTGTGAAATGCCGGAGGGCACGGATTAAGCCCGGGGATATTTTAAGCCTTTCCAGCTACCGATTGGATAAATTCAATCTGATGGTGGCGGTGGCAGTCGATTGGAAGCGTTGTGTTTATAGAAGTGCCTCCAAAATCTGGAGCCAAGTCAAGAAAGCAGATCTTGGCTGGGAGCAGACATTTGCTTTGAATTTTCATATAGTTAGAGCCAGCTTGGTGTAGTAGTTGGGAGTGCGGATTTATAATCTGGTGAGCCAGGTTTAATTCTATGCTCCCCCCACATGCAGCTAGCTGGGTGACCTTGGGTTTACCACAGCACTGAAAAAGCTGTTCTGACAGAGCAGTAATATCAGGGCTCTCTCAGACTCACCTCCCTCACAGGGTGTCTGTTGTGGGGAGAGGAAAGGGAAGGCGACTGTAAGCCACTTTGAGACTCCTTCTGATACAGAAAAGCGGCATATAGGAACCAACTCTACATCTCATCTACCAAATGTAGATGACCAAATGACTAACTAATGTAGATTAGTTATCATATTTCCAATAGCTCTTTATTGCTGTGGATGTTGGATGACGAAAAAATCGGACAAGAGAAGAATCGATTCGTTTGAACTCCGTTGTTGGGTTCCACGGACAGCCAAAGTCACAAACACTGCAGTGGATAAAGCCTGATCTATCACTGGTTGGCAAAACCCCGAAACTTCGGCTCACTTACTTTGGCTTACTCAATGGAGAAAGCAATCATGTTAAGATTGGTAAGTGGAAAAATAAAACCAGGTCAACAAAGAGCATGGCGGTTGGACATGATCAGGATGGACACCGGCTAGAACATAGCAGGGCTGAGGGAGGCAGTGCAGGGTTGGGGACCGCGTGGAATCAAATTGGTTTAAATAAATTATGTTTGATCCAGCCAATCTCACGTGGCCATGGGTGATTCTTTGGTCTGTTTTTTTAAAATATAAGTTGGGGGTTTCTCATCGGGGGGGTTCATCTTGTCGTCACCTGCCACAACATGGACTCACTGCTGAGATGCACTAATAAAGGGTTGTTTGTTTGTCCAGGAGAAGAAGAAGAGTTGGTTCTTATATGCCACTCTTCTCTACCCGAAGGAGTCTCAAAGCAGCTTACAGTCGCCTTCCATTTCCTCTCCCCACAACAGACACCCTGTGAGGTGGGTGAGGCTGAGAGAGCCCTGATATTACTGAAGAAGAGTTGGTTCTTTTATGCCACTCTTCTCTACCCGAAGGAGTCTCAAAGTGGCTTACAGTCTCCTTCCCTTTCCTCTCCCCATAACATACACCCTGTGAGGTGGGTGAGGCTGAGAAAGCCCTGACATTCCTGCTTGGTCAGAACAGCTTTCTCATTGCTGTGATGAGCCCAAGGTCACCCAGCCGGCTGCATGTGGGGTAGCGCAGAATCGAACTTGGCTCACCAGATTAGAAGTCCGCACTCCTAACCACTACACCAAACTGGCTCCAAACTTCAGTAGCCTGATGTTCCTTCTATGATGCTACGGATCTAACAATAGCCGTGTTCTCTGATTAACTGAGCGTGCACATTGTTCATTGTGCAAGCTGTATAAGTATGAAGGAAACCTTAGATATTGGGGCTTTGCACTCGTGTGTCCCACCAAGCCTCCACAAATACATAAACAGTTAAAGACCCTGCAACCCCTTAAACTGGGGCTTCTCCTGCTATCAGAATTGATCTCCAGATGATCGAGAGAAAATGGCTGTTTAGGAGAGTAAACGCTATGGCACTGTGCCCCCCCTGAGGACCTTCCCTTGCCTCCCCAAACTCTTCCCTCCCCAGGCTCCACCAACAAACTCTTCAGGTATTTCCCATCCCAGACCGGGCCATCTTAACAGGAGATTTTCAGGAATGTCCAAGGTGGCTGCAGAGAGGCAGGCAATGGCAAACCACGCTCTCTTACTCTCTTGCCTTGAAAACCCTGCCGTAAGTTAGGTGCAACTTGAGAGACCTTTCTAACCCCCCACCCCTAAATCTTTACCTACTCATTTCCCAGCATGTGTGAACGAAGTTGCTCTCCCCTCGATTTCCAGCATTATGGGAGCAGGGGGGAGCCGCTGTGCCTAATTTTTAAAAGAGAGATAGAGAAAGCACTTGTTTTGAAGAGTCAGATCAGCGGTTCTCAGCCTGGGGGTTGGGAACCCTTTGGGGGTCGAGCGACCCTTTCACAGGGGTCGTGGCAGGGCGAGCAGTTTGGCTGGAGGGGGGGGGCGCTGTCACTGTTACTGCTCCTCCTGCAGGTCTTAAAGGCGCCCCTGGACTCCATTTTTGTTCTTCCAAATCATTGTTTTTTGTTACTCAGTTCGTACCCCGCCTTCTCTCCAAGGGGGTCCCAAAGTGTCCGACGTCGCTCCTCTTCCATTTCATCCACACAACAGCCTTGCAGGGTAGATCAACATAGAGAATTTGTCTGTCTGGAGCATCGGAAAAGAGCGAGATGGGCATGTTGGAACTGAACTGAAACCCCCCCGGGGGGGAAAACAACAATTAATGTCCAATTTTGAACCATGGATCTTCACACCAATGGTCAGTTTGGGTTTAATTTCTGTGAAGGAACACTTGCATAATTTCATGGTTGGGAGTCACCACAACATAGAAACATTGAATCATAAAGTTGGAAGGGGCTATATAGGCCATCTAGTCCAACCCCCTGCTCAACGCAGGATCAGTCCAAAGCACCCTAAAGCAAAGCATCCTAAAACATGAGGAACTGTATTAAAGGGTTGCAGCATTAGGAAGGTTGGAACCACTGGGATAGAGTTTTTTTTTTTTTTTTTTAAACAGGAGGATAGGAAATGCCTTGATCTCTTTCTTTGGTTGTCAGCATCAAGGAAGTAACAGGTGGGTTTGGGGTGGGGGAAGGGACGGGGATGAAAAGTCACATTAGACAATCACGCCCTGGACAAAGTCCAATATTGTTCTCCTCATGAGCTCAGCATCTCCCTTCTGCCGGAGCCCTGCGGGTGCAGTTCTGCATGAAGAGAGAGGAAGGGAGAGAGGAGGGAAAGGGGCAGGGATGCTTTTGTCGAACAACATCCCTCACTGAAATGAAAAGACGAGGAAAAACAATACCTTTAAAAAGCAGCCCCCCTCTCCCTCCCCCAGGCCTCTCCTCCTGCCATCCCCCCCCCTCCCAGCTTTGTCCTTTCAGGAGGCTGCAGACAGAATCAATAGCTATAATGTCTGCTTGGCATGTGCCTCTCTCCACCCCGAACGTTAAAGGGAGTGTTTGTTTGCGGGGATGGGGGATTCCCCCGACAAGGAGACAGATGGCATTTGACTGGCTGGCTGGCTGGAAAAGCCAGATTTCCTTTCTGAGAAGACTATGAACAAATGCCTGCCCTCTCTATGGCATTGTGCCATAGAGCATTGTCCTCTGCCCCCCCCCCCCCCTACCTTTCAGAGGCAGGGTACCAAAAAGCTCCTCTCCTGGTCGCCTGTGATGAGAAAGGAATTCCTCCAGGTGACCGGTTAAAGGTGAAGTGGAAAAAAGTTTGCTCATCATCCCGTTTAGACTTTAAGGCTATCTCTATCTCTATCTCTATCTCTATCTCTATCTCTATCTCTATCTCTATCTCTATCTCTATCTCTATCTCTATCTCTATCATCTCTATCTCTATCTCTATCTCTATCTCTATCTCTATCTCTATCTCTATCTCTATCTCTATCTCTATCTCTATCTCTATCCACACACGCGCGCACACACACACACACATAGATACATACATACTAGGGACAAAGCCCGTTGCATTCAGGAATAAAACGGGTGCTGGATTGGGGGGTTGGCAGTGGAAGAATTCTGCGGAAGGCCTCTCCCTCCCCCCAGGACCTGGAAAGGCTGCAAGCTGGAGGCCCCTGGGCAGGGAACTCACCGGCAGGGGCAGCTCTCCCGAGGCAGGGATCTGCAGCCTCCAAGCCTTTGAGGGAAATGGAAGGAGGAGGTCAGGGGTGGGGGACGGAAGGCGAGTGGCTGGCCACTGAACAGACAGGCCAGCTGGTTGAAGGAAGAGGCACTCAGGGGCGGGACAGGCACCCTAAGTGGGAGTTAAGTGCTGAGTGGCACTTAAACCATGAGACCAGCTCCTCCTCCAAGCCCTTACCAGCAATATTAAGTGGAACAGATATATTGCTGAATTGTTGCAACTTTACTGTTTAAATACAAATAACAGCTCCAGGAGGCAAACCATTCACAAATCCACAGTTTAGATGTGAAGAGGACTTCCATAATGTTGCCAGTCAAGCAACAGTTTCTGTCTTCGGCCTGTTCTTCCTCTGAGGAGCGCAGAGTGGCCAAGGTGGTTCCTTCAGTTTATTCTCCAACAATCCTGTGAGGTAGGTTAGGTTGAGAGATTACGGCATCGCTAGCCAGTTTTTAAACTAGCTGTTCCTTTTGTATCAGTGTAATGTGCAGCGGATGCTATGCTGGTTACCCCATTGCATTGCAAAGCCTTGACGAAAAGGACAGGGCATTTATCTCCTGTCTGGTTGGCAACGGTAATTCTGACTGGCTCACATTAGCTAACAGGGTCCGGGGGGGGGGGGGTTGAATCTGTAGCCTTCCCAGTTCCAGCCTAGGCCTCTAACCCCTGCACCACACTGTTCCTTGAATTTCACAGAGACTGTCCCAGCTGAGTGTCAACCATCTGATGACTACCTTCTGTGGAATTAATCTCATATTGATTCTAAGACTGCTGACTCGGGTTTTTTTGTCAATTCACAGCCAATGGAGGTCACTGTATTGCTAAAAACACTCTTGGGCTAGCAGCCACCGGAATGTAGAAATTATATCTATGTATCTATAGAGGATTGGAAGTATGAACATCACGGACCCTATTTCTTTGATGTCCAAAAGCCAAGCTTGGTGTCACACCAAGAGAGCCAGCGTGGTGTTGTGGTAAGAGCATTGGGCTAGGAAGTCCATAAGTATGAATCCCCACTCTGTCACGCAAGCTCCCTGGGTGACCTTGGGCCAGTCACACGTTCTCTGCCTAGCCTGCCTCACAGGGTTATTGTGAGGACAAAACAGGAAAGCCTGGGGTCCATGTGGGGAAGAATGCATGATTTAAAGAAAGTAAATTGATTAATTAATGTTATGACCAGGGTCCTACCTACGGAATTTCTCTCTCCCCCTCCCTCCCTCCCTCCCTCTCTCTCTCTCTCTCTCTCTCTCTCTCTCTTTCTTTCTTTCTTTCTTTCTTTCTTTCTTTCTTTCTTTCTTTCTTTCTTTCTTTCTTTCTTTCTTTCTTTCTTTCTTTCTTTCCAGTCATCAGTTCACCACACATTTCTTTCTTTATTGGATTTGTAGGACTCAGAAAGGACATGGAGATCCTCTGGAAGAGGCTGTGGGTTGCAGTGTCTCTCCAGGTAGGCAGCTGGAGTAACATCCCATCACCACCCCCCAAGGGAAGTCCGTGGGGCTGCATACACAGCACCCTAGCCTGGACATTTGGCAATGGAGCAAGGGAGACCACCTGCACAGCCTGCCACCTGAATGGTTGAAGTGGGGGGAGTCTCCCTCCAATGGTAGAATGTCTAGCCTGGCTGAGGACTTCATCAATTTGCCCCTCTTGCTGTCCACTGGAACCTATGCCCATTTGACTGGACCGAGGTTGACCATGGATGCCGAACATGGAGAGTCCATCCTAAGAACACTTGTTGCAGTGGGGCTGAGCAGCCTTCCCCAGGGGGCAAGGCTCCTTTCACCCGTCTCCGCAACTCCCTTTGTTCAATGGGAGGGAGCAACAGAGCTCAGCTCACTCACTGCCCATGGAGTTGTTTACCAGCACAGCTGGATTGTCCCAGGGTCTGATCCTGGCCTTGCCAGGCCAATTCCGGCCAGCTGCGGTGCACACACCTCTGCTGCGGCTTCTGACCCCACAGTCGACATGGTGGCCATGGCCTCAGCAACTGCTGCTCCCACATGCCCTGCCAGTCTATGGCCCATCTGCCTAGGGCTGTGGTAGTCAAACTGCGGCCCTCCAGATGTCCATGGACCACAATTCCCATGAGCCCCTGCCAGCAAATGCTGGCAGGGGCTCATGGGAATTGTAGGCCATGGACATCTGGAGGGCTGCAGTTTGACCACCCCTGCCCTAGGGAATCCCGCTGCCAGCTCTGCTGCCACCAGCAGACAAGTAAGCATTCACAGGGTTAAAAGCCTTAAAGGATTTGCAGGCATAGGTAAACATCTCTAATGACCCCCCTCTAGAGCAAAGGTATGTTGGATTGCTTCAAAGCTTACAGGCTGGACTTCGCTCTGTCTGGTTGCTAAAAAAGAAATAAAGTCCTGGTGAAAGTTAAACAACTCTATGTTGATCAAACTGCTCCATTGTGGGGGTCAGATTCTGTGTCATCCCTCTTTCATTATACCACAGGGGCTTATCTCCCAGGGGAATATGGACCAAGAATATCGACCAGGGAAGCCCACTATAACAAAAAAAAAGCCTCTTCAAATATGTGAGGAGCAAACATAAGGTAAACAAGGCAATACGCCCAATGTGGGGTGAAGATGGAGAAACTCTGACAGAGGACAGAGAGAAAGCAGAAAGGCTCGGTTCCTATTTTGCCTCTGTGTTTTCCCAGAAGAATATGGACACATCTAGGGATGGTAGTAGGCAAGGTAGAGTGTCTGGGTGGAAGGTTGACAAGGACAGAGAGGTTGTTGAGAGGCACCTTGGGTGCACATTAAAAAACCACTGGGTGTGAAGGAATGAGAGCCTTCCTCTCACCTGAAAATTCGATTGTTGTAGGTGGCGTCTTTGCATGGGGATGAGAAAGAAGTTGGGTGGGTGGTTACAGTGTTGTCACAAAACAGAAAATTCCCCTCGCAAGGACACCACACACACACAAAATAATTTTAGTAGTTAAGTTTTCCTTCATTATACATTTTTTCTGACCGATTAATTAAAATAAAAACTTAGAGAAGAATTATTACAGAGGCTGCGGCATGTCTCTGTTGATAATCTGTCCTAAACTGGGTAGTCATCTTTGGCATTGTTGTCCTGAAATTTAGATGTCGACCACCATCGATGTGATCGCTTCCTGATGCCTTCTCTCCCTCTGACCTAAGCCAGCACCTTCATATACAGAGGAGCTGCACCAAACGAAACAGGAGGAAAGAAGGCTAGAACGAGGTTGGAGGAAAACTCATGATGAAGCAATGAAAACATCTTATAGTTGTGATCCCCAACCTGTGGGCTGCGGACCACGTGTGGTCCGTCGACTAATCGGAGGTGGGCTGCGAAGGACGCCTTCTCCCCCCCCCCCCGGCCTTTAACAACACACTTTGGGTGTCATTGTCTCCCATCACTCCCAGATGGGACTATCTCGTTGCAGAGAAACAAGCTCAGGGTTTCCATTGATTTGTCATTGTCATGAGTTAAAATTTCCATGAAAATAAAATGTTCTTTTTGTTCATTGTTGGGGCGTGTCTGTATCTTATTTTGAAGGGATGTTTAAACATTACCATAGCGATCAGAGAGCGTTAGGGCAGTGGTTGGGAGTAGAGGAGTAAACTACCCTCCCCCACCGGGCCTCAGTAAAAGGCATTGAGTAGTCCCCGGTGATAAAAAGATTGGGGACCACTACCTTATAGGACACTTATGGAAGCCTATGAGATCTCACCTAGCCAGCTCCTGGTGGTTTACATAAAAATTTAAAACCCAGCATAAAACCCAATACAATCAACGGCAGCTACTATCAGCAACCTAATCTCTCCTGTGGACCCTCACCTCTTCTGCTAGCCGTCATTGTGCCTGGATAGATGACCCCAGGTGATGTTAACCTGAGGAGGAGTTGTTGTTAGGTGTGAAGTTGTCTCCGACCCATCGCGACCCCATGGACAATGATCCTCCAGGCCTTCCTGTCCTCTACCATTCCCCGGAGTCCATTTCAGTTTGCACCGACTGCTTCAGTGACTCCATCCAGCCACCTCATTCTCTGTCGTCCCCTTCTTCTTTGGCCCTCGATCGCTCCCAGGAGGAGTACAGATTGCAAAAAGGAAAGTTCTCCTTTCTCAGAGCAAACACACACAACCCCCACTATGTTATTCCCGAGCGTCTACTTATTGCCAGGAACAAAAATTGTCCCAGCAGTGGAATAAGGGAATTGGCAGAAATTGCCACAAACACCCCTCCCCCTTATGAAAAATGAAGGGCGCAACATTTGCTTAACTGGGTGATGGGATAGGGGCAACAAACTCTGAGTTGTGGACTGGCAACCTTATCCAAGGGATCGTCTTTGCTATTTGTTCAGTGCAGTGTCTTACCAGAGGTCCAACAACTACGAGTCAGCAGAGATAGACTGCTGTTGGTTTCAGCCAGCGCACCATCGGAAAGCAATCCAGAGCTGGGCTCATCTCCAAATTAAGTAAGCCCAGATAAGAATTTATTTCCCTTTTAATAGTTTGTGCCTAAATCTGCCATATAAGTTGACGTGGTCGTTACAATTTAAGTATGAAGGTGTCCATTGCTGCGCTGCACACAGAGCGCCGATCTTCCAAGCATGTGAATAATGGAGATGTATGGGGTGACTAGTTTTTAAAATGGGCTCTACTCCAGATCCTTTAACAGCAGGCCAATCTACAAAAATTTAGCTGGTGAAATGACTTGGAGAGAGGAATTTGTAGAGTTACCAATGCCAACCTCTGGTGGTAGCTGGAGATTTCCTGGAATTAGGCAGGACAAAGCTCAACAAGACTAAAGCAGGAAAGGGGGCCAGAAACATGTAAGACAGCTTGAGAAGTATAGAGTGCTAGTGAGTTGCAATTATTTCTCGCAATTCAGCAGGCTTCACGCCACAATGCCCAGTGTGCGGAAAAGCCCTTGGTATTTCCCAAATCCCCTGCCTCCAAGGGAACTGATCTCTGCAGCATGGTGATCAGCTTCAATCCTGGGACTTCTCCAGACACCACTTGAAGGTTTACAACCCTAACAGCACATTGTTTTCAATCAAGGACTGCAAGCAAGGCCTTACATTTTCCTTAGGCCTGAGGCTCTCTGTGAGGGAATTCCTTAACGTGCGGACAATGGTCGATGGCCCTGCTAGGGGGGTTGCTTAGGAGATCATTCCAGTGTGCTCAGACTCTCTGCCTCTTTGGGCCAAGCTCACCCCTATTTCTCCTAGAATAGACGGCATCCGGAGAAGCCAGGAAGTCAGCCCAAGCGGCTGTCAGAAGAGGCACCTGCTCTTCTTTCTTGCTGATTAATGAAGAGGAAGGAAGGGCTCCCATGCCTCCCCCCCACCCCCCACGTCTGCTGGCCTCTCGCGCACACCCGTGTGCAGTCATATTATCTGCTTTAAGCACATTTTTATGCAAATGATCCGGGCATTCTTTTCAAGAGACACAAAGCAGCTCCAGACGAAGAGCCTGAATGAGGACAACACATTGATCCTGCCTCAGCTGCTCTGGCAGACAGGCAGAAGTGTGGCTCGGAACAAAGGGGTATGGTAATTGTGAAGAAGAACTGAGAGAAGAGAGGCAAGGGCCGGCTGTTGTAATGGCAGCAGCAGTGGAGGGGCTGTACTTATGGGCATGGTGCCTTGGCACATTCAGACTCACAGGGCTACCAGTGTCAAGATGGGACTCCTTAAATTACAATAGATTTCAAGAGAGGCCTTATTTCCAGAGATCAGTTCTCCTGTAGGAAGTGATGGCTTCAGAGAATGGACTCCATGATATACTACAAAGACTAGGACAAGTGAAAATCCTAGAGTGGCTCACATTCCCCGGAGCTCCTATCCCTGGGCACTACCCCGAAACCTCTAGCAAGTTCTTAAGTCAGAGCTGGCAACCCTAAATCAGAAAGGCCTGGTTGTGGGGTGGGGGGGGATTCTTGTACACCTTTGGTACAAGAGTGGGTATATAGGGCCTTCCCCTATATACCCACTCCCCATACACACTTCTGCACTTCTCCATGTCAGTATTGTAAATTGCTCCCAGGTAACCGGGTGTTCCCACCTTGGGACCAAGGAGGATGGTAATCTGTTTATACCAACTGCTGGAAGTCTATCATTTATTGTCTTTCTTTTAACGGAAACTGTTTTATTAATTATAATAATGTTTTTATTATATTGTAATTAAAATGTGGTTAGCTGCCCGGCGAGTGAGGGGCAGGATATAAATCAAATAATAACCAAACAAACAAACCAACTAACCCAGCTCGCCAGATTAGAAGCTGCCACTCCTAACCCACTACAAGGGGTGGGCAAACCTGTGGTCCTCCAGAGGTCCATGGACTACAACTCCCATGAGCCCCTGCCAGCATTTGCTGGCAGGGGCTCATGGGAATTGTAGTCCATGGACCTCTGGAGGGCCACAGTTTGCCCACCGCTGCACTACACCACGCTGGCCTCCCAAGGAATCCCAGAGTGACTACAGAAAGGCAGGTGAGGGTGAACCATCCCCGAATGCCACTTGCCTTGAAAACCCTATGATGGGATCTCCATGAATATAGTTGTAACTTGATGGTACTTTCTACCCCCATTGAGGATCCGTGAGTTTCCCAGTAACAGCCTCTGATGGTAGCAGTTCTCTCTCACTATTACGTCTCAGATACCTTGGCCCCTTTGTTTTCAGTTGTGAAGTCATTTGGCAATATGCGGGAACTGAAATTTTGTAAGCGGGCCTGCTTGGAGGTGGGGTGCCTGTTTGTGCAGAAGGGTGATACGAACATCTAGATAAGGAATTCACAAAAACACAGTTGTGCAATCATCTCTGAATGCTGAAATGAAAGTTTCTCCCCCCCCCACCCCCTTTGATCAATCTTTCCTGTATCATTCCTTTTACTCCTTAGCTGACCCATACTTGGACAGATATCTAGGGATCAAAACCTCTGGGACTTACACCATCTGTATTGTTTGTATCACACTGCGGTTTTCGGTGCAATGTTCCCTAATTTTGTGTACAGTCAATATTGCATAATGGTTGGCTGTTCGTGTTGTGTTGTTCTCACTGCACTATTTTTTTTAGTTGTAATTTGTTTTGAGAACCTGTGAGAATGGTGGACTGTAATTGAAATCCATAATGGAATAGTTCTGGTTTTAGGGGAATTTTAGGTAAAAAGTTGAGTCCATATGGCAGATGTCACTCTGGACAGACAACAGGTCAGAGTCAGGGTGTCATAATGTTTAGAGCAGGGGTCCGCAATCTTTTGGCGCACGGGGGCCACATTAGCATGCCCAGTGCCTCAAGAGGGCCACATCTTAAACCAAAATGTAACAAAATTATTTAGATCAAAAGTAAACATTCAAAGGTAAATGAAGAAATGTTAATTTTAATACAATCCCTTTTGGAACAATAGTTTACCGTGGAATCCTTTTATTTCACTACACATGCTCTTCTAGTCAGTGTGATTTTTGCGGCTGTCTTCTGTTAGCCAAGGCATTGATGGCCAAGTCAAGGTTTGTGATGGATGCTCTTAAAATGTCATGTAAATATTCATCTGTAAGCCTTAATATTTTGATTTCACAATTTTCATCTTGGGAAAGGCTTGTTCACAGATGTGTGTGGTGCCAGAGACTGTGAACATGCCTGCAGCAGATTTCTTTAGGTTGATAACTATATCAGGTAGACCAGAACAGAAATCTAACCGACTAATGTCTCTGAGAGGATGGCTGGCTTGCAAATCAATTAGTTTCATCTGCAAGAAGTTAAAGGGACAGGATGAACAGCAGTAGAGGGTGCCTCTTGAGGCAGGAAGAACCGTATGCGTCTGAGAGAAAACACCCTGAGGGTGATACCAGCAGACTAGCAGGTTGGAGGGCCACACAGAAAGAGGTCAGGGGCCGCAAGCAGTTGGGGACCCCTGGCTTAGAGCAGTGGTTTGGAAAGTCTTCTTTTGAAGTGGGATCTACTTGCAAGTTTTCCAGAACTTCTTTTAAAACTACACGCCCTGCTTCCCTGCAGAAAACACAGGGATCTCACATCTGTTAACACTGAATAAGCATGAATTTTATATTTCATACTTATACTATTTATAAAAACATAGTGGATATTTATTAAATTACTCCAAAGAATTTTTGAGAATAAATCCTAGGTTAGTGAGGACTAAACTTGCCTCAAGGGGTGGAAAGTTGAAAACAACTGTTAGTTTAGGGAGGAGCAGAGGCTCAGTGGTAGAGCCTGTGCTTTGCAAGAAGAAGGCCCCTTAGGGCAGTGGTAGTCAACCTGTGGTCCTCCAGATGTACATGGACTACAATTCCCATGAGCCCCTGCCAGCATTCACTGGCAGGGGCTCATGGGAATTGTAGTCCATGGACATCTGGAGGACCACAGGTAGACTACCCCTGCCTTAGGGGATGTGAAAGACCTCCCCTTGAAACGCTGCAGAGCCACTGCCAGTCTGAGTACTTAATACTGATCTTGATGGACCAAGGGTGTGATATTGATTGAGCGCCACAGTGGTATGGTGGACAGGAACATTCCATGAGTATCTGGAAGTCCTAGCTTCAGATTTCCTCTCATGCCATGGAAGCTTGCTCAGGGAATTTTGGCCAGTCAGGTCTCTCAGCCTAACCTACCCCACAGGGTTGTTGTGAAGATAAAATGGGGTAGAGATGAATGTCGCAAACCATCTTGGGTCCCCATTGGGGAGATAGACGGGATACAAATTAGATAAATACATTCAGTGTGAGGCGATTTCATGAGTTCTGTGAAAAGCAAAAAAAGAAAGAAAGGAAAAAACAACAAAGAAAAAAAGGAGGGTTAGAAATAAGAAAAGAAAAATGTTGGAAGAAATAAGAAGCGGATTTCTAAATCAATCCGTGTCCCATGATTCCTTGCAATTCCCCAGCACTGTCTTTCCCCTGGGGAAAAGCAAAGCCAAGGAACGGAAGTAAACTTCAGTGTGGTGTAGTGGTTATAGCTTTGGTCTAAGCCCCAGCTTCCCCTCCCCACTCATGAAACTCCCTGTGTCGCAGTCACTCCCTCCCAACCTTGAGTAGGTCTCCCAGAGAGATGGCATAAAAACATTCCGAAATAATAAATCTAGCCTACCTCACAAGGTTGTTATAGTGGTTAAGAGCAGTGGCTTCTAATCTGGTGAGCCAGGTTTGATTCCCCGCTCCTCCACCAGCAGCTAGCTGAGGGACCTTAGTCTTGTCACAGTCCTGATAGTTCTGTTCTCACAGAGCAGTAACATCAGGGCTCTTTCAGCCCCACCTGCCTCACAAGGTGCCTGTTGTGGGGAGAGGAAGGGAGGGTGATTGTAAGCTGCTTTGAGACTCCTTCTGGTAGAGAAAAGTGGGGCATAAAAGGCAACTCTCCTTCTTGTTGTGATGTTTAAAAAGTGGATGGAAGAACCATGCGTGCCACCCTGAACTTGTTGGAGAGACAAGGTTTTTAAAAATTGTACTCAATAATAAAAAAAAACCTTGCAATCAGAACAAAAATGTGCTGTTTTCCTTTGGACCGTTGGACACCTTAAAAAAAAACAGACTCTATGGGGTGCCTGCAACTTAACAGGTCATTCTTCCATACCTGTATCTGTGGCTGTGGGAATGTATATGCATTTTCCTGGTATAGATATAATGAAGGGAATATCTTCTCTTTCAATGACCTTCCCTCATCATTTACACCTGCTCAAAGACTCAACTCCTGGTTCATCATTCTCTATTAGAGTCTCAACTGAGCACTTCATCTACCATGAATAATGCAATCATTCTCAAGGAATCGAAATGGGATTCTTTGACTCTTTGCGTCCCGTCCCCTGTCCCCCCCCCCGCCCCGCTTGCATGGGAGAGATGTTTACTCTTGCCTGTCTGTTTGTCATTCAGGCTGTGTGCTCCGGTGGCCATTGGTCAGCTGCGCCAGGCCCGTCGCCGCTCCTGCCAGATTGGAGGAGCAGGTGAGCGCTTCTGCTTGCAAAATACCTGTGTGTGTGTATGTTGAACGTCCCGTTGCCATGGCGATACATTCGTGCTTCTTTTGAAAAAATTTGCTTTCCCAACGATGTGGGTGCCAACAAAGCTCCGTCGCTTCCAGTGTTTGTTAGAATGGCGACATCAAAGGAACCGGGAGAAGATTGTATAGCCTGCTAGAGTGTGCTATGTTGTGTTAAGTATTAACATAGTTCATAGACTGTTTTATGTATTGTTGTTTGTTCTTATGTAAACCGCCCTGAGCCCCCAGGGAGGGCGGTATATAAATATAATAGATAGATAGATAGATAGATAGATAGATAGATAGATAGATAGATAGATAGATAGATAGATAGATAGATAGATGGATGGATGGATGGATGGATGGATGGATGGATGGATGGATGGATGGATGGATGGATGGATGGATGGATGGATGGATGGATGGATGGATGGATGGATGGATAGAGGGATAGAGGGATAGAGGGATAGAGGGATAGAGGGATAGAGGGATAGATAGATAGATAGATAGATAGATAGATAGATAGATAGATAGATAGATAGATAGATAGATAGATAGATAAAGAGCTTTTGTCTGTGCTTGTGCCTGATTGAGCAAGTGGGTGCTGGGGGTGGGGAGCAACAGAGGGATTACAAGCCCCACCCTGTGCTGGGCTGTGACCCTGTGAGTTAAAGGCTCCTCCTTGCCAGAGGTGCTAGCCTTAGTCTGGGGATCACCCTAACTTACTTTATCCTGAAGATAAAGATTCTAGAGTCTAGGAATCCATTTTTGGAAACATGGATACTCAAGGCCCACATCCAGTCACCTGCAAGGAGTGTGCCATGTTTGTTTTCCTCTCTGAAGACAAGATGGACTACACTTGACATAAGTGGAAATTGGTAGGGCTTTTAGAGGAGAATATTAGGGTACTGGAGGATTAAAACACTGCATGAAAATCAATCAAGGAGAGAATTTGATTGACAGGAGCAGTACAAACCTGCATATGGAGGAGGAGAGCAGTCCAAAGGAGAATGGGGGTATTGACTTCGCTATGGAGCCTCCCTTCACTGCTGCAACATGAGCTCAGAGGCATTGAGCGAGATGGCACTTGGAACCATTGGAGCTCAAGAACGGATTTTGAGCCCTTGCAGAGGAGATGGAAGCAGCATCGAGGATAGAGGAAGAATCCAAACAAATTCAAAGACAGAATGAAGAGGGCATGGGGACAAGAGGAAATAGTATTCAAAGGGGAGAAAAAGGGTTGGTCATTGGTGACTCTGTGCTGGGAGGCTTGGAATGGCATGTGGCTAGGCCTGACCCCCTAGTTTGAGAGGTGTGTTACTTGCCAGGGGCAAAGATTAAAGACATTACAGAAAGGATGCAGAAACGGATAAAACCTATGGATCCCTACCCGTCCATGTAGGAATGAATGACACAGCCATCAGCAGAATTGTGCATGTTAAGGCTGACTATGAAAATCTTGGGAGGCAACTGAAATGAATGGGGGCACAAGTGGTTTTCTCTTCGATTCTGCCTGTCAGGGGAAGAGGAGCAAGTCGGGAGCTAAAGATAATGGAGGTAGACCACTGGCTGTGTTGGTGGTGTTGGCAGGTAGGATTTGGATCCTGGGACCACGGGATAGGTTTTCTAGAAGAAGGCCTGCTAGCACAGGATGGGCTTCACTTATCCAAGTCGGGGAAGAATGTGTTTGGCAGGGTGATTCATCAGGCAAGCTTTATACTGAAGCCGCCAGGGAAAGGAGATATCCAACATAGAGATGCTAATGTAGGAGAGCAAATACTGATGGCCTGCCTGGGTAGGATGGGTCAAGTAGAACCAAAGGTAAGAGGTTCAGATACCTATATATCAATGCCCAAAGCATGGGCAATAAAAAGGAAGAGCCTGAGCTTCTCATGCAGACAGAAAGATATGATTGAGTAGGCATTACAGAAACTTGGTGGAATGACTGGAATGCTGTAAGGTAAAAGGTAAAGGTATCCCCTGTGCAAGCACCGGGTCATGTCTGACCCTTGGGGTGACGCCCTCCAGCGTTTTCATGGCAGACTCAATACGGGGTGGTTTGCCAGTGCCTTCCCCAGTCATTACCATTTACCCCCCCAGCAAGCTGGGTACTCATTTTACCGACCTCGGAAGGATGGAAGGCTGAGTCAACCTTGAGCCGGCTGCTGGGATTGAACTCCCAACCTAATGGGCAGACAGCTTCAGGCAGCATGTCGCTGCCTTACCACTCTGCGCCACAAGAGGCTCTTTGGAATGCAGTAGTGGATGGATATGAGTTGTTCAAAAGAAACAGAAAAGGTCAAAGAGGAGCTGCATGTGAAGAGAGGGCTTGCCTGTCAAGAGATACTAGAGGAGGAGAGTGACACTTCATTGGAAAGAATCTGGGTGAAGATAAAGGAGGGGAAAACAAATAGTAGTTGGCGTCTGCTACAGACCACCTAACCAGGGTGAAGATGTGGATGCTGCCCTCCTTAAGCAGCTTTATAGATTATCCAGGCAACAGGACCTTGTGACTTCAATTTCACTGATGTGTGCTGGGATATAAACTCTGCTAAGCATCCTGAGTCGGGTAAGTTTCTGACCTGCCTGGCTGACAATCTCATTTATCAAATGGTGAAAGAACCTACAAGAGCCTCAGTCATATTCAACGGGGAAAGTCAACAATTGTGGCCAGCAGATAAGAGCTGGTGGATGGGGTGAAGGAGGTGAGAACCCTGTGGGGAGAGTGACCATGTCCTCCTAGAATTTCTTATAAGATGGGGGGCCAAGGAAGTTTGTAGCCAGATGTGTCTGTTAGACTTTCATAGGGCAGATTTTAATAAACTCAGAGGCATGATGAGAGTCATCCCATGGACCAGAATGCTGGAAGAGAAAGGAGAAAGTGCCGGGTGGTCTCTCTTTAAACAAGAGTTATCGTAGGCTAAAGCCATGACTATTCCAGTAGAGTGGAAACATGGTAAGGGATCCCATTTGAAGGAACCTATTTGAATGAACAGAGAATTTCAGGAGGAGCTAAGGAAGAAAAAAAAAAGTTCAAGAAATGGAACGACGGACAGACTTCTCTTTAGAGTAACATAGGTTACTAAGCACTGCAGGTCAGCCATCAGAGAGGCCAAAGCTGGGAGTGAGCTAAGACTGGCCAGGGAAGCCCACTATAACAAGAAAAGCTTATCCAGATATGTGAGGAGCAAACATAAGGTAAACGAGACAATAGGCCCACTGTTGGGTGATGGTGGAGGGACTCTGACAGAGGACAGAGAAAGCAGAAAGGCTCAGTTCCTGTTTTGCCTCTGTATTTTCCCAAAAGAATATGGACATATCTAGGGATGGTAGTAGGCAAGGTATATTGTTTGGGTGGTAGGTTGACGTGGACAGAGAAGTTATTTAGAGGCTGTACTAGATGAGTTCAAATCCCCTGGGCTGGATGTTGTGCACGCAAGAGTGCTCAAAGAACTTTCCGGAGAGCTTGCAGAATCCTTGTGCATCACCTTTAGGACCTCTTGGGAGACTGGAGAGGTGCCAGAAGACTGGAGGAGAGAGAATGTTATCCCAATCTTCAAAAAAGGGAAGATGTCCCAGGAAATGACAGACCAGTGAGTCAATTGCAGGGAAGATAATGGAGCAGATTGTAAAGGGGGTGATCTGCAATCATCTTGAGAATCAATATGTTGATCTGGGGAAGTCAGCATGAATTTGTTTCCAACAGGTCCTGCCAGACCAACCTGGTTTCCTTCTTTCATCGAGTGGCACTTTTCAACATTTTTATCAATGATCTGGACAATTGGGTAGGGGGACTCCTCATTAAATTTGTGGATGACACCAAATTGGGAGGAGTAGCAAACCCCCCAGAAGATAGAGACAGATTTCAACAAGATCTGAATACACTGGAAAAGTGGGCAAATGAGAGCAAGATGCAATTCAATAAGGAGAAGTGTAGAGTTCTACATTTGGGCCACAGAAATGAGAAGCATATATAGCGGATGGGAGATACACTTCCGGGTAGCAGTGTGGATAAATGTGATCATGGGGTACTTGTGGACTATAAGCTAAATATGTGCAGACAGCATGATGCAGCAGTAAAGAAGGCAAATGCAGTCTTGGGTTGTATCAACAGAAGCATCACATCAAAATCACAAGATGTCATAGTCCCACTCTATATGCATTGGTTACACCCAACTCGGAGGACTGTGTGCTTGGAGGACACTTCACTTCAAAAACGACATGGACAAAATTGAGAGGCGTCAGAGGAGAGTGACAAAAATGTTCTGGGGCCTTGGGACCAAGCCCTGTGAGGAAAGGCTGAGGGACCTGGGAATATTCAGCCTGGAGAAGAGGAGGTTCAGAGGGGACATGATTGCTGTCTTAAGTATTTGAAAGGTTGTCCCTTAGAGCAGGGGTAGTCAACCTGTGGTCCTCCAGATGTTCATGGACTACAATTCCCATGAACCCCTGGCAGAAAACGCTGGCAGGAAACGCTGGCAGGGGTTCATGGGAATTGTAGTCCATGAACATCTGGAGGACCACAGGTTGACTACCCCTGTCTTAGAGGAAGGCAGGGAAAGGGTCCTGTTGGGAGCAGAGGACAGGACCTGAAGTAATGGGTTTAAACTATGTGAAGAATGATATCAGCTAGATACCAGGACATTTTTTTCACAGTTGTAGTTCAGCAGTGGAAATGACTGCCTAAGGAGGTGGCCAAGGATACCTGGAGCCTGAAAAAGAGGCAAACAGGCCCCCATCGTGGCTGTTTCCACTGGCAAAAATGGCATGGTTGGGAAGCCTGAAGTGCCTTCTCCTCTCTTGTAATGCTGCCAATGGTGCATTGGCAGGTGAGTACCCCAGTGATATGTGATCAGTGTTCCTGTGGGTTGGCTCATGTCAAACACATCCGATAGCTAGACCCGAGGTAAGTCTCTAGCCCTTTCAGTTGCAGGATACATGCTCAAGTCCTACTTGCGTACATGTATATCTGCTTGTAAGAAAGAGCACGCTCACCTTAGAGCTAATACAAAGATCAGTACCTGGCAGTTTTAAGCCACATGTTCATGTCTACAGGAATTAAAATGTAATGTTTGGCCCCTTGGAGCAGCTACTGTTTATTAACTATTTATTTAACTTCTAGACTGCCCCATAGGTTCAGGGCAGTTATCATAAAACTCGTACAAAGTTAAAATAATAAAACATCAGTCATAAAACAGTATAGATGACCAGCGAATAGTTGTCAGTGTAAGGTTGGAGTAGGTACTCAGTTCCTTAGTGGGGCTACTCCCAGTTCTAATTTCCCACGGTAGGGAAGGAAAGAGGAGGGATGGGAGGCCCGTTTTGATGTACTATTACTCATTTTGGTCTCAATGGCCCATTATGCACGGGGGGGGGGGGGATAGTGCACATTCGGGGTGGAATGGCAGCGACTAAAATCACTGAGAACGCACGGAGCCGGCTGCAACTGGCCGCAGATTCGGTGCATGCCGCTGAAAAAGCCGCGTTAGCGAAACTCGGAAGAAAGCACAGCTTCCGGGTGACTGGGGCGCAACCAGAAGCGGCGCCAGGGTCACCGCGTGCATAATTGGTTACTCAGGGTTTTGCCGCCATTGTGTCCCATCCCGTGCATAAGCTGTTTGCTTCGCTTCTTCCCCGTCCGCGTTTTCCATGTGACCCGAAATCGCCGTTTTGGCGGCCGTGCATAATGGGCCAATCACACGCTGTCTTCTAGGCTTTGATAGTCCATATTGGGAACGCGAGAGTCTCTGCGATCCAGGGTCACCATCTCCAATGAACTGGGCAAGGTGTAGATTTTACATGCAGCTACAGCTTCCACTTGTGTGAACTAGAACCCTTTGTGCTCCATATCCCTGCAGCTGGTGCGATCCCAGTCTGCATGACTAGAATGGAACGCCAGCAGAGCGCTTTGCTCAATGCACGTAAAAAGAATAACCAAATGTCCACCGTACTCTGTAATGCCCTGCACGTGGATCATCTGTGTGTTCACACACTGGACAGAGGGCTGCCTCTCCACAGAGAAATGCAACAAAACCTTGCCATAAAAGGATTGCCTTTGTCTGGGGCCGCGGCTGCCAGAATGTGTGGATCTCTTTCTCTTTTTGTTTCTTCTCTTTGTTCCAGGGAGAAGGTTGGCTGCCCTTCGAACAGATGGCTCTCTTGGTCTTTGATGAGTTTTGGACTCCAGACATTCTTAGGAAGGCAGCCTTGTGGAGGAGGGGAATCTGCCTGGTGTGAGCGTGTGCAGAAATGGACCCTGGATGACTCTAGGGGAATCTCTTCTTGCTGTTCTAGGCAAATGCGGGGCTTCCAGGGAAGGGAGTGGTCTGCTTGCTCTGTTTTCAAATGAGTTGCATGGTGTGGGTGGAATTACATGTCGTTTACATTGTATTAGGACAAAAAGAGCCTACACTGTTCAACACAGATAAGCAGAAGTTAGGGATGCCAGCCTCCAGCTGGGACCTGGGGATCCCCCAGAATTTTGTTTTGATCCAAACTGCTGTGTGGGCAGGAGGGAAGAGTGAACCCTGACCTTTGTCAGGGTTGTGTCCCTGATCCTGAGCCTCTCCCCAATGGCGACTGCTTCTGAATGTATCTATGAGACCTTCGGAGTTCTAATCACAGTATTCCGACACAATCTGTAGTCTGGCCCTTCAAGCCGCTTTGTCTTTTCCAAATGGGCACAAGGCTTTGGGGGTGGGTGGTTGCCCCCCTTTCCGTGTCCCTCCCCAAGGGCTTCCCCACTTCTCTGTTTCGCAGTCTCTGTTTCAGGAGACCACTTAACCTTCTCACCTGAGGGAAGCCGAGTGTCTTGTCACAAAAGTCACTCATCCAAACTCTTTTCCCTTCCCTTTTTATTATTCAGTGGCTCTCCCAAGAAGGCTCTTTAGTTAAGGGGGTGGGGGACACTGCTAATCTCGGGATAGATAACAGAGCGCTTTAAAAGCAGCAAAAATAGCTTGCGGGTGAGGCTAGTTCCCCTTTGTTAGCCATTTAGAGAGTTAAAAGCCTGGACCTGGCAGAGAAGCTCACGTCAAAGAAAAGCCACAACAAAAACACCCTCCTCTCATGTCCTTTTACAAGGACTGGTTATAAACTGTAGGAATGGTAGCGCATATTCTTCCAGGGCTCTCAGCGGATCTTTTCAGTTATCTTTTGTTAAATCTATGGGTTCAGAAACCAGGAGTCCATTTCAGCTTGTAATGCCATTTCTAAGGTTTAGAGTGGGGGTCATCAACCCCAGCAGGCCGCGGGCCTCGGCAGTGGGCCGTGGATCCCTCTCCCTGCCTCCCCCTGCAGCAAGAAGCTCGCCAGGCCATGAGCAAATCGGCTGTCAAAGCAGCTGATTAGCTCGCGGTCCGTGAGTTTCTCGCTGCGGGGGAGGGAGGGGAGAGGGAAGCGCGGCCGCTGGCACACAGGTGGGCGCAAATGCGCATGTGCCACATCTCCATGCATGCACGTTTGTGCGAGGCTGCCATGCATGCGGGGCTGCCCCTCGTGCGCAGCGCCCCCTGGTCGCCCTCTCCCCCCACCCCTTGGCAATGGACCGCAACCGGAAAAAAGTTGCAGACCGCTGGTATAGAGGACCAAAACTGAACTGAGAAACCTGCACAAGCCCACAACTTATATATCCGAATAAACAAAAAGATCTTCCCACCGGCGCACACTATTGGTCAGGATCCAACCTTGCACTGGCCAATCACCTACTCAGGATTATGATCCTGCCCTGGACCTCAAGCTCAGTCCTCAGCAGGTCTACAGACAAGACATCTCTGTTCAAGGGCAAGAACAATGTTAAAAATATTTTTCAAAAATCTCTGGAATGGTACCACGGCTGCAGAGTTGTTCTAAGCAGTTGTTTATTTAGTAGTGGAAAAGTCTCATGTGTGTGTGTGTGTGTGTGTATACGCTCAAATTAAATCTATTAATTTAATTATTTTGGTGAAACCAGCAGTGTTCCTGATGAGATGACTCTTTCCCTCATCCTCTGTTATGTACAATTAGGATCTGACGTCCAGATCTGAATCTCAGGTGTCTGAAGGGAAAGGGCAGATAGAACACCTCCATATAGAGAGAGACAGTGTGGTGCAATGGTTAGAATGCTTGACAAGGAAAGTGGTCCCATATATCAGGGGTAGTCAACCTGTGGTCCTCCAGATGTTCATGGACTACAATTCCCATGAGCCCCTGCCAGCAAATGCTGGCAGGGGCTCATGGGAATTGTAGTCCATGAACATCTGGAGGACTACAGGTTGACTACCCCTGGTGCCTGTGGGTGGCATAGAGCCCATCAATTGTTTTCAGAAAGTGGGCTGGCCTGATTGGACTTTTGCCCAGCAAGGCTTCTGATTGGCCACTGGAGAATTTGATTGAGCGTGTAGAATTTTAAGAAGGTTGCTTGGCAGCAGCTGCCACCACAGCAAAAGGATCTTCACTGTGCTGTTGAAGGTATGTTGTGGCAGCCATTTTATGGCTGGCTTTGACTTATGGCAGCCATTTGGGGGCTGCTCCCACCACAGAATTCCAAAGGTGCCTGCAGGTTCAAAAAGTGTGGGGAACCCTGGACTAGAACCTTGGAGACCCAGGTTTGAATCCTTGCTCTGCCATGGAACCCTGCTGGGTGAGCTTGGGTCAGCTGCACACTCTCAGTTAACCTCGCAGGGTTGTTGAAGACATGAACCTGCCTTATACTACATCCAACTATTGGTCTATCAATGTCATTATTGTCTACTCAGACTAGGGTTACCAGGCCCCTTGGTGGGGGTCACCTGCTGCTAGATCCTGATCCCTCCAGCCATCAATCAGCTGGCCAATGTGGGGACTTATCAGTAGAAAGAGGAAAGCCATGCCACGTTGCTGGAGCCACACATGAAGTAATATCATCATGACCACTCTAGTATTTGGGCAAAAACTCTATAGAATTTGCCATAGAGTGTTGCTCAGAAGTTCCGGGCATGATGATGTCACTTCATACGTGATGCCAGTGACATGGTGAGGGCCTTTCTCCTTTTCCCTTTAAGTCCCCACCCCACCCTTGGCCGGTTGCCAGGAAAACTGCAACTCATACTGTGAATGGCTCTTCAGGATTTAACTTTCGTATCACTTACTGATTATTCTGACTGGAGATGCCGGGGATTGAACCTGGAACCTTCTGCCTGCCAAGCCGACATTCTGCCACTGAGCAGCAAGTCTTCTTTTTTTGTGATGATAAAACCAAGAAGGGGTCAATACTGTAAACCACTTTGCATCCTGATTGGGGAGGAAAGTGCAGGGTAGATGAAATAAATCAACTGAAGGGTGCAGCATACTTAGTCCAGCATCACTGTTCAACCGATTACACCTACCACCTGTCTATGACAAGATCTCCCTTTTCTTGGAATGGCTGTGTGACACAATCAGTACTGTGCACAGCCAGGCCTGAGCAGGAGGGGATAGTTGCTTGACAGAGAAAGGCCAGCCAGTCACAGCTGAACAAATCTGTCATGGTTCTAAACTAGAAGTACAGCCTGGAAGAAAGAGTTGAATCAGGACTAGGCAATTTGGCTTCCCTTCACTGGGCCAACCACACGTTCACAACCTAGTCTACCTCACAGGGCTACTGTGAGAAGAGAATGGAAGAGGGGTGAACCATGTACGGTATGTCGAGCTTTTCAAAGCTCTTAGTTGTGCCAGTGATGTTGAAGAAAACTCTTTTTGTTTATGGTTTTTTATCTGGCGGGCTAAAAATTCCAGGAAGTTAGTCTCTGCTTTTCAGATGGACTTTATCTCACTTGAGAAGGTATAAATAGCACACTTCCGGGTTGAAGTGTTGTTCTGCAATTTTAAATGAGACTGAGAGAGAGAGAGAGAGAGAGAGAGAGAGAAGCAAAAAAATTGACTCACAGCTGGGACTTTCACAGAGATAAATTTCTAGGCAGAGCAAAATAACACTTAACGTTCTGGCACCCTTTCAAAATAGAACCAACAACAGCAGTACACAACAGAAACCTTGTGACCCAAGCCTTTCACATTTCTGACAATACCCAAAGAGGTGACTGGGTTCTTCTTGGGAAACAATTTCAGTCCCACCTTCTGGCCAACAGATTTCTAGACAGCTGGAGGAGCAGAGGCGGACTGGCCATTCGTGTCACCAGGAAATGTCCCAAGGGAAGTGGGGGCTTCTCCCCCCTCACACTGGGGGTGCTCTAACCCTACGGCAACCCCACACAAACTGGGCAGCAGCCATCACTGCTATGGTTTGGGGGAGATGAGTTTTAACCCCCTCTCTTTACACTTTGCACTCCTAATTTAATTGGACCCATTTTACAGCTGTCAGTTCTGGGAAATGCCTAGATTTTGAGAGGGGTGGAGCCTGGGGAGAGTGGGATTTGGGTCAGAGAATGGCCTCATCAGATGATAAGGCCATGAAGTCCATCTTCCAAAGCAGCCAATTTCTCCAGGGAAACTGATCCTTGTTTCTGGAGAACAACTGTAATAGCAGGGAATCTCCGGGTACCACCTGGAGGTCAGCAAGCCTCCATCTAGATGGAAATGCAAAAATAAATGAACTGAGAGGGGTAGGCTCCAGTGAAAAACACGATTGTGAAACAGTACAGATGCACTGGGACAACAATGGCAATAATAAATCAAGGAAAAGTCGTCTCTCTTCAATTTCAGTTGTTTCTTTAATCCTTCATATAAGTCCCAGTGCGTTTCGCCTGTTGGCTTTATCAAGGGACAGATATGAGTGTTACAAACACACTTCTTATATGCAAAAAACTTGTCTCTTGGATAGTATGTCAGGTCGTATTAATCGCAGCTCTTAGCTAATGGCGTTCCAGATGGAGCCATGGCTCAGGAGCAGGGCATCTGCCTGGCATGCAGAAAGTCTCAGATTCAATTTTTGGCATTTCCAGTTGCAAGGATTAGGCGGAAGATGATGTGAAAGACCCCAGAGAGCCAATACCAGTCTAAATAGACAACAACCACAAGAAGAGTTGGTACTTATATGTCGCTTTTCTCTACCCGAGGGAGTCTCAAAGTGGCTTACGGTTGTCTTCCCTTTCCTGTCCCTACAACAGACACCCTGTGGGGTAGGTGAGGCTGAGGTGGCCTTGATGGATTCATGGTCTGATTCAGTGTAAGGAAGCTTCGTATGTGTGTTCATAATGTATGCTGACCTGTCTCACGATCATTTCCGGGGAAAGTGTACTTAAAGTCCTCAGTTTGATATGAGTCAGGTGCGCTTTTTGGATAACTTCATCATTCCCCACAATTCTCAGGCCTGCTCAGGGCATCCCAACAAACTTCCAAACATTGTAATATTTGCCTGCTGCTGAACTGATCAAGCTTCCCAAGGATGATGGGAGGACACTTCTGGGCCCTCATGTAGATTTCTCCCTTTGCCAGCCTGCCCTACTCATCCGTCCACCTTTGTCTGCCATCAGAACCCAGCGGACAAGTTCTGCGTTTGACTGCGATCAAAATGTTTTCCTGCAAGCGAAGGAGGATTGCACTCATTACATAAGATGCAGAGCTCTGTTGCCATAAGCTGAGTTGTTTCTCAACCAGTCTTGTGCAAGTACTGAGTGGAATTCTGGCCTAGTTGAAAGAAAGGACACATCCAGTCATTGGCTCTCTCCAGCAATTCTAGTGTTTGTGACGGTAAGCAGCATGCTGGTGTGTTGATGTGCCAGAAGTTATCAGGTTATGAGAGTTGGTTCTTATATGCCGCTTTTCTGTACCAGAAGGAATCTCAAAGTGGCTTACAATCGCCTTCCCTTTCCTCTCCCCACAACAGACACCCTGTGAGGGAGGTGAGGCTGAGAGAGTCCTGATATTACTGAAGAAGAAGAGTTGGTTCTTAGAGGCCGATTTTCTCTACCTGAAGGAGTCCCAAAGCAGCTTACAATCGCCTTCCCTTTCCTCTCCCCACAACAGGCACCCTGTGAGGCAGGTCTTGATCCCAATTTAGTGAGAAGAAGAAGAGTTGGCTCTTATATGGTGCTTTACTCTACCCGAAGGAGCCTCAAAGCGGCTTACAGTCGCCTTCCCTTTCCTCTCCCCACAACAGACACCCTGTGAGAGAGGTGAGGCTGAGAGGGCCCTGAGATTACCAAAGAAGAAGAAGAGTTGGTTCTTATCGGCCGATTTTTTCTACCCGAAGGAGTCTCAAAGCGGCTTACAATTGCCTTCCCTTTCCTCTCCCCACAACAGGCACCCTGTGAGGCAGGTGAGGCTGAGAGAGTCCTGATATTCCTGCTCGTCCAAGGTCACCCACATGTGAAGGAGGAGCAGGGAATCAAATCTGGCTCACCAGATTAGAATTCCGCACTCCTAACCACTACACCAAACTGGCTCTGCCGAAGCCTCTGTAGTTTTACCCAAATACCACATGATAGAATGTACCTATCCTATAAGGTATTTCTTGGTTTGCTTCTTCCTCTATGGACAATGATTCACGTGGCAAAGTGTAGCGGTTAGGAAACTTTTTGCGTTCATGGGCAGTTTGTTAATTATTGCGTGCAACATTTCATGTGTTTATTTATGGTTATTGGCCAGCATCAGAAAACAAATAAAACTACAGTAACATTCAGACATTTTAATAACCAAGTCAGGAAACATCATCCGAGGATTTCCGCACTATACTGGCAATATAACAGAACTTCGCCACTGTATAAGAAATAGAATAATCTTTTTCTGGAAGTCCACATACAGATCCCCGTTCCTGGATTGGTAGCATCAAGCCCGATTAGGGTTCCCAGGTCTCCTCTGGCCACTAGCAGGGGATGGGGGGGGGGGGGATGCCAGATCCAGTTTGGGAAATGCCTGAATCATAGAATCATAGAGTTGGAAGGGGCTATACAGGCCATCTAGTCCAACTCCCTGCTCAATGCAGGATCAGCCCAAAGCATCCTAAAGCATCCAAGAAAAGTGTGTATCCAACCTTTGCTTGAAGACTGCCAGTGAGGGGGAGCTCACCACCTCCTCAGGAAGCCTATTCCACTGCTGAACTACTCTGACTGTGAAATTTTTTTTCCTGATATCTAGCCTATATCGTTGTACTTGAAGTTTAAACCCATTACTGAGTGTCCTCTCCTCTGCAGCCAACAGAAACAGCATCCTGCCCTCCTCCAAATGACACCCTTTCAAATACTTAAAGAGGGCTATCATGTTCCCTCTTAACCTCCTTTTCTCCAGGCTGAACATTCCCAAGTCCCTCAACCTATCTTCATAGGCCATAGAGCCCACCCTCCAAGGAATCCATTTTCTTCAGGGGAACTGATCTCTCTAGTCTGGAGATGAGTTCTAATTCTAGGGGAACCCCAGGTTCCTTCCACCTGGAGGTTGGCATCCCTAGGCGAGAGCTGAGAGCAGGGGTATCGCTCTGTATTGGGAAATACTTGGAGGTTTTTGATGTGGAAACACATGCCATGCCAGGGGTGTGAAGAACAACGGAAATGATGACGGATGTGATACATACCGCCCCCTGCCCTGCCACTGCAGCACAGTAGCACTCACCTAGCCTGGTCAAGCCCCGTTTCCTTAGTGGAGGGCCCCTGTTGAGCCGGTGTTTTGATCAGTGCCCCTGGAGAAATCAGTGGACTCAATGGCATAATATCCCTTTGAATTCCCTCTCCTAAACTCCACCCTCCTCAAGCTCCCCACCCATCTCCAACTATTGTCTCAACCAGAATCTGGCAACCCTAAAAGAGGTGGGTGTTTCCACATAATCTGCAACAATCCCATTCTCACAATTTTTTAGAGAGTGGCAGGGCTTGGGAATCCAAGGACCTCACCAGGGTATAATGCCATATAGTCTATCCTCCAAGCAGCCAATTTATCCTGGGGAAGTGATCTCTGTTGTTTGGAAATCAGCTGTAACTCCAAGAGATCACCAGATCACTGGAAGTTGGCAGCCCTGTAGGTCTCACCTTACTATGTTTCTGAGGTGTTTTACTTCCAGTCCTGCTACTCAGAGAAGGAAGGGGATGCTCCTCCCCCCCCCCGCGCCCCCCCGCCCCCCCCCCCCCGGTTTACTGTGACCTTTCTGCCTATGCAGTTGATGAAACAGTTTCTATAAATTGGGAAACCACTTCAAGCTCCCTTTTCCTCCTGAAAGGAAGATATTCCTCAGAATTTCTGAATGGAATCGGCTCCTGTAAACCCCCCCCCACACACACACACATGTCATGAATGACTCATGAACTTCTGTATCCTTTCGAACCAAAGAAGAAGCCTCAGGACTGAGAAAGAAAATGGAGAAGTTTAAATCTGCCATCTCATTAGAACAGGGTGTGTGTGTTTGCAATGGCTTTTATTTGGAGCATGGCTGGTACAAGGGCGGGGTGGTTGTGGTGATGCCTGTATGATGCTGGATGAGATTCTTGAAGATGCCTACCTCTGTGATTGATTTTTGATAACAAAGGTCAGCCCAGATGGAGAAGAAGCCCTGAATGTGGGTGTATGAATCAGAGGCATGAATTGCTCAAAATGTGTCACAGCTGAGCATCCTGAAGGCCACGTCGCATGTGGCTCATGTTGGCAGTTTCTTCCGAGCAGAGAGCAGCTTATAACGGGACTTGAACAAATCACAAAGGGAACACGGACCATGCATTAAGCAAACTGTTTCAAAAAAGGGCCATGAAAAATAGGCTAACACACGCTAAATAAAGTAGCTATATATATATATATTCAACAATGCCGTATTTATGGTAACACTCTACATCTATTGCATCAAATCAAACGGTAAATATAATAACCAATGTTGCTCCCCTGAGACAATTTAAAGTGAAAGTAGCAAGCAGACAACGATTTCTATGTGAGCAGCTTAACAATTACTTGTCCTGGAAGAGAAAAGGAAAACATGAAGCTGCCTTATATTGCATGAGACCCTTGGTTCATCAAGCTTCACATTGTTTGGTCTACAGTGCAATATGAACTGTTTCCTGTTGTATCTTTCCTGTTGAGTTGTTATCACAGGAATTGTTGCCTGGCTGTAATGGGGCTTGGGCATCTCACAAGTCCTATGGTGCGAGTGTTACTGCGCCCTGAATCAACCACCCCAAATAGCAACTGTTTCTTAGAATAAGGGCATTTCCGCACGGGATAAATATAGTGTAATGATTGCTGAAAGAAGTCGCTATATTCCAGCCCCTCCACATGACGTCGTCAACATTCATTTGGGAAAATGTTTTTTTTCCTGTTCTGATCCATTTAAATGCCTCAGTGGCAGAGCCCATGAAACACATGATGAATCAAGTTGCTAGGCTTAAATGGCTAGAATCTCCATTTCAAGAATTCTTCTTGTTTACCTCTCCCCCTTCCAAAAAGAGGGAAGTGAAAAGCGTCATTGGAATGGCAAGCAGCCATTCCAGAGGTTCCTTTCACTTACCTCTATTAGGAAGGGGGGTGTATGAAAGGGAGGATTTAAATGGCTGCTGGCTGCTTAAATTTAAATAAAAATACAGTGGAACAGTGTTGAAAAATGCCAAGCGCACAAAACAAACACCATAATTTCAACAATATAACCTTATCAGTGCGCTAGATGCCTCGCATTTCACATTCACGGACTCTCTAATTATATCCTCAAGTTCCAAAATGTTTTTAAAGTGTACAGCACAAACAAAAGCTTGACAAATATGCAGGCAAAGTCATTTGGATGAAAGCCCAAAGGGCACGATCTCTTCTTGTTCAATTCTCATTAATGTTTTCAAAACAATATAAGCCGTGTAGATTTTCCTTCTTCATAACGTCATGCTTCACAGGCAGACAAGAACCCTGGTGCATGCTCGTTTCGTCGAAACCTCCACCCAATGCCTTGTTTCTCACAATATTTTCAAATGCCTGAAAAGGGGAAGCTAAAAGACACCAGCATGTGTTTTATACAATTCCAACCATGTTCCAAAGAACAAACATACAAGGCTCCCAGCTGCAGGATAAACATGAGCTTCCATACTCTTATTTTCCAAGCCCTCAGATGCATCCAATTAACAGCGAATTTAAAGGAGACCATCAGAAATAAGTGTTTAATTCTAACTCGGTATTTAAACCCATTTCACCTGTTGTTTTAGATTTATAGGTAACTAATGCCTCTAACTGTAACAAACTTTTCTCGATATTCATTCTATTAAAGGGATGTGGTTGGAATTTTTTCAGAGATCCCTTTGGCTCCCTCCTGCTTGGAAGTGTGTGTGTGTGTAGCGGGGGAGTGAAACAGACAGCTGATTGGTATAGCTGAATATGCCTAAATAAAAACTAGGAAAAATCAGCTTTTATTCCGGTCCGCTATATCAGTACCCAAAAACAGATGAGAGAATCTGTATTTGGATTAAGAACACTGAAAAAAATACCAGTAAGATATTTTTTACTATTGATACCAGTAAGGTTGTTTTTTTTTTACTTTACTTTTCTTTTCTTTTCATTTTTGCTTTGGGTGAACTGTATGCACATGCCGAGAGATGGTTTGTCATTGCCAGTTTCTGCACAGTGACCCTGGATACCCTTGAATCATAGAATCATAGCATTGGAAGGGACCTCCAGGGTCATCTAGTCCAACCCCCTGCAGAAGGTGGTACCTTTGTGGGCTCCCAGTCAAGTGCTAACCTAGCTTTCAAGATCTGATGTGCCTGGGCTAGCCTGGGGCAGGGCAGTTGTATGTCACCATTTACCCATCCCTGGTCCTTAGCGTTTTTGCTGTGAAGACAATTGTATTTACACATGCAAAGTTAGGGCTTGCCTGCTCCTGGCCAAGGTTCCTTGCCTTGTATAAATCAAACTTAACTTTTATTGCAGGCTGTTAAATTGCAAGGAAGAAACCGAAAGGAGCAAGGAAGTCCAAGGGTGGAGTTGGAATCCAGCCTACGGTAGTACGTTTTTTAAAACAAACTCTACAATCACCCTCTCACTTGGCTATCAACAGAGGCAGGCTGCCACCTATGGCTACAGACCCATATGCAGCTCAGTCCAGAAGCATTAGGTTCTTTTAAAAAAACACTGACATCTTGAAATTAAGACTGGGGTCCCCAGCGTGGTCCCCATAGGCACTGTGATGCCCACCACCAACATTCCTGGGCTGATTCTGCACTTACTTTTTCCCCCCATTGTGGATCTTGCTGAATTCAGATTGATTTGACCTCGGGTCTTCCTCTACCCCCCCCCCCCCAATTGAACAGAAAGTGTTCTGTACTTGATTGGGGAAGCTCAGAATGGGGATGGGGGCGCCAAGTACAGCTGGAGCCTCTTTTTTTTGAACGAGGGAGGGGGAAGAGGATTGGAGAAAGCAGAGGAGGAGGAATAAATCCAAGAGGCAAATCTCTGCCGAGAGGGCTTCTGGAGTGCAGTCACTTTAAGGGAGGCCTTGTAATTGGGAACCAGGTAGACTTTGAACTGACGCCCTGGCCAATCAGAGAAGACTGCTTTGTTATAGGAGGCAGGGGGCAAGAGGCAGGGTTAATTTGCAAAAATAAGAGAGCTGAACTTTTATTGTTGCTGATTTATCAAACATTGAGGCTTATATACACTTCTGGATATCACGGGGAAAAGTAGCGTCACCGTGGATCAATCATGGATATTGCAGAGGGAAAAATTAACGCTCCCAAACTCAAAATGCAAATCGAATTCAGTGCAGATGGAAGGGATTCACTCGGGCTGGGAGAGGATAAAAAGTCCCGGGCAGATTACACCAAGTGATCAGGGACAGGTCTGGCTTTAGCCCAGCAAGACTCCTGATTGGCCATTGGAGATTTGATGGGCTGTGCAGATTTTACAGACATTGCTTTAGCATCAGCTGCCCCCACAGCACAAGGATCTTCCCTGTGTTACTGAAGGTATCCCGCTGCAGCCATTTTGTGCCTGGGTGCATCTCCTGTGGAAGCCATTTTGTGGGAACCATTTTGTGTCAGAATTCCAAAACTGTCTGCAGGCTTTAAAAGATTGGGGGGGGGGGGGGCTCTGAACTAAGGTATAGTGGAGTGTTAGGTGGGATACTAAAATAACCAGTATATGAAAGGAATGGCAGGCAAAGGTTTCCATGGGACCAAAGAGCTTTTTAGAGATCTTTTACACAAAGGGAAATGATGTCAACCCTTGCCCGGAATCCAAGTGAGATTGCAAGTGAGAACTTTGTACAGTTTTATGCTTATGCCCTAAAATAATAATCCTCTTATGTACATGTCTAATTTATTATGAAATCTCTTGGGTGCCTCTTCATAACAAAGGTCTTGCAACACTCCAGTGTTTGACTGCGGGAACCTTGTGGATCATTAATCCGTCTGTCAATCAGTAATTGTGTCTAGTTTCAGTTATTGAAGCTGGACTCTGTCGATGCCTTGCTCTGGATTTTGACATTTTGGCACGTTCATTGCTGACCCCTGCTTGGACCCCTAAACAACAGAGGCAGGCTGTTTGCAGGATTGTGCGACACAAAATAAGAGTTTTGCAAACGTGCGCCTGCTTTCCTCTGTGAAATGTCACCGGCCTGGACTGTGTGTGAATATTCCTAGTCATAAGAAACACACACACACACACACTCAAGCCTCTTCGGGTAGGCTAATCTTTGAGTGGCACTTGGCCAGAGCCTGTTAAGATGGAAGGAAGTGGTTTTCCACTGAATTCAGCCAGGAGCTCAAAATTGTTTTTCCGCTGTGCTACTAAAGGCCTGGTCTCATGCAAAAGCTGCCCTGTTGGGGAGGGAGAGATATCAGCTGCTTCTTCCTCTCCATGTTCAAAATGAATTCTAGGAAAGAACCAAAAACGGGCTGCGCCATGAGCCGCCTCTCGATTTCCATTTAATTGGGTAAGCAGAACTTGAGCCACAGCCGGGATCCAAAATGACAAACAGGCGACCTCTGGACTGGAGTATTGTGATCCATCCCACCCCTGGCTATGCATACTTTCAGGAACTTGGGGTGATCCTTGATGCCTCCCTTACCAGGGAGTAGCTTGCCAGCAAAATTACTAGGTTAAAAACAAGGGGGGAAGGAATTTGAACTCAGGTCTCCCCAGTCCTAGTCCAAGGTATTAACCACCATGGCAGCCTCCTTTTCAATGCAAAGCATAGAGCATTCTCACTATAGAATTGTGAATGCATCGAGCAATGCCACTCTGTGCCCATGAGAATTTGGTCCAATGGCAGATTACAGCAGACAAGAGAGAGTTCAGCCCATGTTGATGCTTGAGATCTATGAACAGTTTCATGAGACTTACCAGGTGACCATTTGTTGTTGTTGTTAGGCGACCCATCGCGACCCCATGGGCAATGATCCTCCAGGCCTTCCTGTCCTCTACCATTCCCCAGAGTCCATTTAAGTTTGCACCTAGTGCTTCAGTGACTCCATCCAGCCACCTCATTCTCTGTCGTTCCCTTCTTCTTTTGCCCTCAATCGCTCCCAGCATTAGGCTCTTCTCCAGGGAGTCCTTCCTTCTCATGAAGTGGCCAAAGTATTTGAGTTTCATCTTCAGGATCTGGCCTTCTAAGGAGCAAGCAGGGCTGATCTCCTCTAGGACTGAATGGTTTGTTCGCCTTGCAGTCCAAGGGACTTACAAGAGTCTTCTCCAGCACCAGAGTTCAAAAGCCTTAGTTCTTTGACGCTCGGCCTTCCTTATGGTCCTACTTTCACAGCCATACATTGCCATACACAGCCATACATAAATGACCATTAATGGCAGGCAAAGCCCTGGTCATAGCTGCCAATGCCCACCAGTACACACAATAGATAATGCAATTTCCATGCACTTTAGAAGTAGATTTTCCTCTTCTGCACAGGAAAATCCAGCTGTCAAAGCACACTGAAAGTGCATTAACCTATGTGTGCGGAATGAGCCCTGGCTGCTGACAAAACAAGATTTGTCATGAACTGGAGTTTTGAGGCAAGTGTTAAGCATTGCCCCAGCTCAATGTCTGTGCTTCCAAATTGACCAGAAGTGACATTGTTGCAGAGAGGCAAAGATCACTGCCACCCCTAGAAGTACCCCCCCCCACACACAGTAAACACCTGCCTCCTCCCATTTAATGCTGGTTGCCTAAGTTTCAGTGGGATATTTGAACTCGTGCTCGGGGTAGGGAGAGGGGTGGGGTGGGGACTGATCAGGAGAAAGAGAAAGGCCTGGGCCACATTGTTGGCATCGCCCACAAAGGGACATCATCATGCCAGTGACTTTGGAGCGACACTCCAAAACTGGCTTCTACCACAGAGTTTTTGTCCAAATGTCAGAGTGTTGCTGAGAAGTCACTGGTATGAAGACCTCACTTCTAGTAGGACTCTGACCATGTGGCCTAGGCCTTCTTCTTTGTACTGGTAAGTCCCCTTGCCAGCCAGCTGATCAGAGATTAGGGGACATTCTTTAGGCTTTGAGAAACCCCAGAAGTGGTGGAATCGTGCAGAATACGGTCAGGAAACATAGCTGTATACACACTCATCCAAGGCCCCTCTCCTTCCCATCCTCTCCAGGTCTATCATTGGCCATTTGGGGAGGGGTGGGTGGGTTGGCATGCCCATATATGGTCATATCACCTGATAAATATGGTCATATATGGTCATATCACCTCCCTCACCTCCCCCCTGGCTCAGGATTGAGTATTAGACCTGTCTAGAGCCATTAGGCAATATGCCCGTGTTACCCATTTTTAGTCATCAGTATTTTACACCATCACCAATGACTTGAAATGTTGGGCAGGAGTTTTTGTAATGTGGCTTATCATAGAATCATAGAATCCAAGAGTTGGAAGGGGCCATACAGGCCATCTAGTCCAACCCCCTGCTCAACGCAGGATCAGCCCAGAGCATCCTAAAGCATCCAAGAAAAGTGTGTATCCAGCCTTTGCTTGAAGACTGCCAGTGAGGGGGAGCTCACCACCTCCTTAGGCAGCCTATTCCACTGCTGAACTACTCTGACTGCGAAAATTTTTTTCCTGATATATTGTACTACCACTTGTTGTTAATATTAATATTTTATCATTAAGATTTTATAGGATTGTTATGGGTGGGAGATGTCTTATGGGGTGTTTTTATAGATGTGATATTTTGTGAGCTGCTGCGAGCCAGCTGTGCTGGGAGCGGCAGGATAGAAGTATAATAAATAAATAAATAATAATTAATGAATGTTTAACAAATTCAAAAATATTAAAAATTAATTAACTCCCACCCCTTCGGGAATCCCTTCCAGGGCCACCGAGAAACCCCGGGGTTTCAAGAAACCCCGACTGAGAAACTCCGGGCTATAGGAACAGGCGAAAAAATAACTTTTCTCCTCCCCCAGTTCCAACTCGTTCAGCAGCTGGAGCTCAGGGGCTTCTGGTTCCTTCAGCTCTCACCAGCTGTTGGCTGCACAGAAGCAAAAGCTTTTCTTCAAACCGTGCAAGATGCAGCTTGAGTGCATCTAAACAGGAAGCGTCAGTGCGGTCTGTTGGTGGAACTGACATCCTGGAGAGTTTCACCAAATCCCACTGCCGCTTTTCTGCTGGGGGAGTGGCCCGGTGCACATGAGGCCCAATGTGATCAGGCTTCCTGACCCAGAGGGGAGAATGAATTCCTGCTCCATGCTCAGCCCTGTAGCAAAGGTGTTACCTTGTCTCGTGGGGCTGCCAGCTCTGGGTCACGAATACCTAGCGATTTGGGAGGTAGAGCTTGGGAAGAATGTGGCTTGATGATGGGAGGGACTCAGCCTGGAGGTATTCTACACGGAGCCAATAAAACAGTTTAAAAAACAACCAGTTTAGACCGCTTTATTATAATACAGTCATTGTTCTGCATTGAATATAGTCTGTTGAAAAACTACGTTGCAATGCTCGCTGCATGAAACAATTCATAGCCCTGCCCCCCTGTAGTTTTGCCAACTCTACTTTGATCTCCAATGCAGTCTCTAGTCTGCATAACTAAGGAGTTTCTCTGCATGACTAATAGTGCATCTCAGGTAGGCAGGAGATAAATGAATCGGTGAAAAGTATCTTTCAGAAACAACGCTTAAAAGACGCTTAAAGCACTGAAGAGGCAGTTCACCATGCAGAGCAAAATCAGTTTTGCGGAGTAAATTCACTCTTCTGTGCAAAGATCAGAAAAACAACGATGTATTTAGTGAGTTTTCATCACCTTATCCATCATTCAGAAGAGGCCCTGGTCTAATGCCATGCGACCCACCTCCCAAAGCAGGTATCTTTCCCCCAGAGGAACTGCTTTCTGTCGTCTAAAGACCAATTATCATTTCAGTAGCTAGAAATCTGCAGAATGGCAACCCTAGCAGCAAGTAAGGTGAAAAGCTTCCTGTCTGCAATCCCAAAGAGCTGCTATTAATCTGTGTGGACAAGACTGGCCCTGAAAGACCAAGGACCTGAGTTAAGTCTGCCAATTTCCAGGTGGGGCGCGGAGATCTCCCAGAATTACAACTGATCTCCAGGCTACAAGGCTAATTTCTACCAGGGAAAAGGGCTACTTTGAAGGGTGGACTGTAAGGCTTTTTATCCTGTTGAGGTCCACCCTCCTCCCTAGACCCCAAATCTCCAGAAATATTCCAGCCCAGAGCTGGCAACCCATTCACTTCATGCAAGGGGAGGGTTCAGTGGCACGGCATCTATTTTCCACGCAGAACACTCAACGTTCAGTCCCCGTCTGTGAAAAGCTTCAGGTAGGGCGTGATATGAAAGACGGAGTCCCTAGCAAGCTGCTACGAGTCAGAGTAGACAAGAGGCCATGATGGACTAAGGGTCAGACTCAACATATGGCAACTTTATGTGTTCTCATTAACGGGATCGGCAATAGCTCCGTGTGACTTTCACTGCACGGAGGACGCCAAGGTGCGCTGCTGCCTGGTTTTCGGTCCAGGGCTAGCAGTGCCGATTTTTCCACCTACCACACTTTAGACCAGTAGTTCTCAACCTGGTGGTCGGGACCCCTTTGAGGGTCAAACGAACTTTTCACAAGGGCCGCGGCAGGGTGAGCAGCTTGGCCGGGGGCGGCGCTGCCACTGTTGTTGCTCCTCCTGCAGGCGCCCACGCTCGGCCGCCAGCCACTCCAGCAGTGCCTCCAGCGCAGCGCAGTCTCCTTCCAAGTGGTGGCGCGGCTCAGCGGAACAAGAGGCAGAACTGAACTGAGAAACCCCTATCCGGTGCCCTCTGAAAGGGGGAGCTAGAGGGTTGGGCCAACCGGCGGTAGGGGGAGCCCTACCTGTCACCCCCCTGGACCCTCACAGCTGACCTTGAAAGGCAAAGGATCCAGGTTTGTGAGCTCCTTGTTCCCATGTGGTTTTGCAATAGGCTTTGAGGGCACTGTTGAAGGACGAGTGTGGAGGAAGGCCGCGTAAAAGTGCAATCGAAATAAAGCCAGAGATCAAAGGCTGGTTAAGAAAAAAAGAACAGAGCTTTCCGACTCATTCCTTTCTTCCTCTTGGGTGAAAAGACAACAAGGAGGAATAATGTTCTTGGAATGGATCCCCCCCATCGCCCCCCCCATGCTGCCATTGTTGAATTACAGAGCACCGTTCCCAAAATGACCTGAGTTATTAGCTGAATTCTCTAGCTGGTAAACTGTTTGCTCTGTGGAGGAATTAGTGCCGGCATCACCTCAAGGGCTACCATGCTTGTGTCAACATTGGCTCCTCAATTAGATTTTTTAAAGAGCATGGTAATAAGGCAATTTAGTAGATTTTCAAAAAGAACTCCCCTTTTGTGCAAAATGTGAGTGCACTTGTTAATCAGGGGCTTTTCTGCACCCCCCCTCCCTGATTCTGACCCCTTACTGCTTCAGTTTATCCCCCGATTTCTGCACTCATTTTTATGCCTGTAGTTTTCACTGTGGGGGGATGTGTTGTTATCTGCCCCCCACAGGTTTATGGGGGGGGCTATTCTTTTGGGGCCAATTTTATTCCCATGATTTTACTGATAGCTGGTTTTGAGTTGTTCCCCCCCCCTTTTTTTTTTGAGCAGGAGATGTATGGAAAGGACACATTTTCTCAAGGATAGGGGGTAGAGACTCACTTTATTTCAAAATGAAACGTCAGAATTCAGGGAGCCTCCTAACCTTTTGTTTCTGCACTGCGGTGGTAAACTGATTTTTTATTGCAGTTTCTTTAAAAGGGCGGGGATGGGGGAGAGCTGTGATTCCAGACACCTCTGATGAAGAGGTTATCTCCCTAAAACATCCTCATCATTGAGGGCACATGCGGAAGAAAAGTCCACAGTGGTGAGAATGCAAATGGAGGACAGCTGTGAAGAACAACATGAAGAAGTTGGTTCTTATACAACACTTTTCTCTACCTGAAGGAGTCTCAAAGTGGCTTACGGTCGCCTTCCCTTTCCTCTCCCCACAACAGACTCCCTGTGAGGTAGGTAGGGCTGAGAGAGCCCTGATATTACTGAAGAAGAATAAGAGAATTGGTTCTGATATGCCACTTTTCTCTACTTGAAGGAGTCTCAAAGCGGCTGTAGCCGCTTTGAGATCCTTTTGGGTAGTGAAAAGTGGGGTATAAAAATTAACTCTTCTTCTAATAGAAATGATTCTTGCATGAGCTTTTGTGAGCCAGAACACACCTCATCAGATGCATGGATAAGAGAGAAGGTGGTGCTTACTCTTTATAGACTTTTTGGGGCTTGCAGATTCGCGCATTTATTTTTGTGTGCATATGCATACATACATTACAAAAAACATACACCCTCTGCAATCAATACTCCCACAAATTAACCAGCATTGTCCATGGAATTAACTTTTTTGTACTTAGAAATGGGAGGCAGGGTCTAAGTTGATTTAGAGTAAGCAGGTCTTCAAATCTGCAAATGTATAACTCTTACGTTTAGAACTTAACTGCTGGGAAAGCATGCCCTCCTTCCTTTATATGAGTAGTTGCGATTTGTGTAACTTCTTAGAAATGCATCAAAACATTTGCAGTCCCACCACCACCACCTGTAACACCCTTGACCAGCCTTTCTTGGCAAACAAAACAGTCCTCTGTGTCCAGGAGGTAAAGCTAATTCAGAGCTCTCCACTCGCAGATTACTCAGTGATGTAACATGATGGATTTCCAGTGGAGTCTGGCTCCATGGGATACATGCAGGATTAGTTTTGCAGGTGAATTTTCCAAGCTATTTTTAGCCTCCCAATCCCTCAAGAGCAGATTTGCCACTCGTCGCCGAAAGAAGTCAAGACAGAAAAGTGTTTTCTGAGCCATTTGCCTGGGTGAGTCAAAGGCCGTTCGCTCTCTGAAGGAAAATGAAAAGAAGTGTTAAAAAGGAGTATTTTGGAGAAAGGGCTTTACTAAGGCTCTTTGTAAGCACACGTTTCTCCATTAGTTCAACTTGGGATTTCCTCTGAAGGGTCACAGAAGTGAAGGTATTTTCCAGAGATCTGCCCTATTTTCCCTTTCTCACAACACAAGAACCCATGAGATCAATGAGCAGGATGCTTCGAATGGATAAGAAGTCGTCTTTCTTCGCCCAAAGAGAAATTAACATGTGGAACTTACTGCCAGAGGAAGTGGTCGCAGCTACAAGTGTAGACAGCTTCAAGAGGGTTCTGGATAAACATATTATTATTATTATTATTATTATTATTATTATTATTATTATTATTATTATTATAATATTTATTTACCACCACTCCCTACAGGCTCATGGGGGGTAACAGTAGTCTTAAAACCCCCCGTTAAACCCCCCGCTAAACTACTATAAAAATACCCAACACGATGGAAAATACCACCCTCCCCTACCCAAACAAGGGCATTGGGGGATGGAGGGTGATGATGACTACTTCAAACCCCCCAGGGGGGGTAATGCTCTTCTCGCCAATCCCAGCCTTAACCATAGACCTGGCGGAAGAGCTCTGTTTTACAGGCCCTGCAGAATGCTGACAGCTCCCGCAGGGCCCGCAGCTCACCCGGGAGCTCATTCCACCAGGTAGGGGCCAGGAAGAGAAAGCCCTGGCCCTGGTTGAGGCTAGGCGCACTTCTCTGGGGCCGGCAACGACCAGCAAAACATTTGCAGCAAGGTATATTAGCTGCAAGGTATAGATGGAACATTCTGTGGGGCTGTGGGGATCTTTTTTGGCGTGTCTGGGGGCAACAGGAGGAAGGCTTATGGAGTTCTGGCCCCATTTGGTAGATCTCCTGATGCCACCTGGGGTTGGGTCACTATGGTCAGTTCCGCATCAGTGGAAAAGGCTGGACCGGCACCCATATGACTGCGGGGCTTATCCCCATAGCCACTTGATGTCTCCACCGTCCTGGCCCCAGCTTGAGCCTGGTGCAGATCAGGCTCTCCGTTGCCCCATGCGAAGGGAACAGGAATATCTGCTTTCCCTTTCTCGCCACAGGGGGCCAACAGGGCCTAGCCCAGCAGAGGCCTATGTGGATGTGGAAAAGCCAGGCCTAGCAACAAGTCTCTTTTAATTACTTCTTTCCACAACTGGGAAAGCGTCTGCCATTAATCACTAACCTTAACACTTTTATTCCCCCTATGTTTTTGTGAATGACAATCGAACCCCAAGGGCTGATTTTGCTGTTCTAGCAAGGAACAATCTGATCTTCATTATCATGCTGCATATTTGTCGCGACACTGTCTACTAATTTACTACTAATTTACTTTCTCCTTATATCTGTTTGTTGTTGTTCCATTGTCTGAGGGAAGTGTGCATGCACACGAAAGCTCGCACCTTGAATAAAACTTTGGTGATCTTAGAGGTACCTTTGGGTTCAAATTTTGTTCTGCTATTTCAGATCAACGCCTGAATCTGTTTTCTTCTAGTGAAATGTCTTAAGAATGAGGCTTGACAGTTTCAATAGAGGGGAATAGAGTAGTTGTAACTGATCAACAGATCACAGTGATCACTTCCCATGAAGAAAGCAACCGCTTTTCAGAGTTGACTTATGTAAGGTGGGGAAGCTGAGCAGGAGATTTGGGGGCAGGGACATGGGGAAAGTGTGACTTTGTGTACACCATTATGTCACTTCAGGGGAAAACTAGGAAGTGATATAGGGTAACTATAAGGGCATTTCTGCACATTAGTAAAAATAGCATCACACCCATGGAATGGCAAATTAGATCACCTTCCCCTGGCCCTCCTCACCTTTTTGCTGTCTCGCCTTTGTCTGCCTTCTTTTTGCATGTCTTACCCTCCTCACCTACTGCTGGAAGAGGCGGAAGAGAGGAACGCACCTTATATGCGTTGCACTCCCGCCTGTCAATCAATTCAGGGAACCAATCCCCTTTCTCCAACAGTTTAAAGGTCCCACAATGTCCACTATTTAAAAAAAATAAACATACTTCTCCATTGCAATGCCTATGCATAGAATCATAGATGCATAGTGCTTTTGAAATTTGGAGAGGAGTCAGGAAGAGACTCTAGGAGCTACCCTGAAAGTCTGGAGGTGGCCGGCCAAGTCCTTTGAAAAATGAGTAAATTAATATCATTCCTGATTTTGTGTGTATGTGTGTGTTTGTGTGTGTGGCGGGGGGGGGGGGAGAGGGAGAAAACTTTCAAGAGGCACGCTTTGTTGAATAAAATATTCTTTTATTTCTGGCATCACCTGCATGCTGGTCTGCCTATTCGTTGCTCCTGGAAGTAGTTCACCCCGGGAACAAGGAAGAGGGAGGTGGGAGTGCGGCTGGGATGCTGCAGACGACTTTAGCGTGTTTGAGCCTCAATACCTTCCTTCTGCTGGTTGCTTGCTGGTTGCTCTCCAGTCGCTAGTGGTTTTTAGGGTGGTGAATCCACTTTTGGGGATTCCCAGAAAAGCGCTTTAAAATGGGGGGTGCAGCGAGCAGTCAGCAGGCCAGACGCTAGATGTGATTGACATCACGTGAAGGGGCCAGAATATTCAGCTTGCATTTGACTGGCATGACGCTCCATTTAGAAGAAGAAGAAGAAGAGTTGGTTCTTATATGCCGCTTTTCCCTACCTGAAAGAGGCTCAAAGAGGCTTACAGTCGCCTTCCCTTTCCTCTCCCCACAACAGACACCCTGTGGGGTGGGTGAGGCTGAGAGGGCCCTGATATCACTGCTCGGTCAGAACAGTTTTATCAGTGCCATGACAAGCCCCAGGTCACCCAGCTGGCTGCCTGTGGGGGAGCGCAGAATCGAACCTGGCATGCCAGATTAGAAGTCCGCCCTCCTAACCACTACACCAAACTGGGTGCAGAAATCCCCTAAGAATTGCCAGCAGCTCTAATGGCTTCTTATGGAGTTCCCAATAATTTACAGAGCTACCCTCTTATAACCCTTCTCTGAAGGAGAGATTGACAAGCCAAATGCTATGGTCTAGGACAGTGATCCCCAACCCCTGGTCTGGACCCGGGACCGGTCTGTGGATCAGTCCTTACCAGGCCGTGGCTCCTCCTCGTCCTCCTCCCCAGCTGCTGCCTGGGGGGGCTGTCCTGCCACTCTGCTGCCGGCTCACCTTTGGTGCTCCCCGGTGGCCACCATGGCTGGGGCTCCCCCTCGGCGTGGCCCTACATGAGACGCTTTCCTGCCTAAAACCAGGAGACTAACCTCGTGCGAAGAAGCTGCTCTGTTTGGGAATCTGTTCTTATCAACATTCAGCACATATACAACTGTGGCCCAGAGGTATTCTCTGTGAGCCTGCGCATGCAGCACACTGCAATTAGGAACATGATTAGCGAGTTCCAGACTTCTCGGCATGAATGAATTAAGGATCTTTATGAGACATGCTCACCTTGCCGATTTGTTCGCTGTTTAAATCTGTTTCCCGCTTGTCCATCTTGTATGTGTGTGTGGTGTGTGTGTGTGCATGTAAAAACAGAGGAGGAAATAAAACCTGATCCTACACAAAACATTTCCACAGCAATTCTGTCCCTCTGCCTTTCTGAGGATCGTCCAGACTGGCTGCCCCTTGGCTACGGCTTGGTCACTTTCGGAGCTATTGAGGTCGGTTACAGGAAGAGACTCTCCTGCCTCATTTCCCAGCATATTTCTCACCATGTAAAGTTAATTAGAGAGCCCGGAAAAGCTGAGGAGACCAGAGAGTTGGCTTCGGTGCAGATAAATGGTTGCGGGAAGAAAAGCTCCAGGCAGACTGGGGAAGCTAAAGACACACTAGGAAGGTTTGGTTGACAAGCCCCAGGGCTTGGGCCCTTACTTTGCATTTTCCACCTTGGCTTTTCTGCCATGCTATGCTTTGTTTTGTTTTGACTGTACAGATTGGGCAGCTAGAAATTAATTAGTGCCAGAAATTGTCCTCTTTGCTATGGATCCAAGCCCCTGATGCCCTGTGTTTTAGATAGCTTGTCATCGTGATGATGATGATGATGATGATGATAAGAGTTGTTGTTGTTGTTAGGTGCTAAGTCGCGACCCCATGGACAATAATCCTCCAGGCCTTCCTGTCCTCTGCCATTCCCTGGAGTCCATTTAAGTTTGCACCGGCTGCTTCGGTGACTCCATCCAGCCACCTCATTCTCTGTCGTCCCCTTCTTCTTTTGTCCTCGATCGCTCCCAGCATTAGGCTCTTCTCCAGGGAGTCCTTCCTTCTCATGAGGTGGCCAAAGTATTTGAGTTTCATCTTCAGGATCTGGCCTTCTAAGGAGCAGTCAGGGCTGATCTCCTCTAGGATTGAACGGTTTGTTTGCCTTGCAGTCCAAGGGACTCGCAAGAGTCTTCTCCAGCACCAGAGTTCAAAAGCCTCAATTCTTTGACGCTCGGCCTTCCTTATGGTCCAACTTTCGCAGCCATACATTGCAACTGGGAATACCATAGCCTTGACTAAACGCACTTTTGTTGGCAGGGTGATGTTGCTGCTTTTTAGGATGCTGACTAAATTTACCATAGCTTTCCTCCCCAGGACCAAGCGTCTTTTAATTTCTTTGCTGCAGTCTCCATCTGCAATGATCTTAGATCCCAGGAAAATAAAATCTGTCACTATCTCCATTTCTTCCCCATCTATTTGCCAGGAATTGAGAGGGCCAGATGCCATGATCTTTGTTTTCTTGATGTTGAGTTTCAAGCCAACTTTTGCACTCTCCTCCTTCACCCGCATCAACAGGCTCTTTCGTTCCTCTTCACTTTCTGCCATTAGAGTGGTATCATCTGCATATCTGAGGTTGTTGATATTTCTCCCTGCAATCTTGATCCCAATTTGTGACTCATAATAATAAAATAACACATTGCGTTCCACCTCTGATTCCCTTGTGTGAAAGGAAGGAAAGGCGTCTGTCTTGGCCCAGAGCAACCTCCTGGAATTCCTTCCCGGCTGCTGAATTGGCAAAAGAGAGAAGAACTGCTATAGCAGAACTCTCATTTCATATGCTGAAGATCCTAGGGATGTCAGAGCAGGGCCTGCTTTGGAGAGAATACAATACAAGCCAGGAAGAAAGAAATAATCCAAGACCAAAGCTTGCTAGTAAAAGCAGCTTCAAGCATTTCAAGGTGCTGATACCTTGGTGGGGGAGCCTGGGCAGGGCAGGGTTTGGAGAGGGGAGGGAAATCAATTGCAATTGTGGGCGATCTCCAGGTGCCACCTTGAAGTTGGCAACCCTACTTTTAACACTTGCTTGATGGCACATAGACAGGCAAACAGGTTCCTTCAGGTTTGGGGTTCTTTCTCAAAATAGTCCTAGGAAAGCCTGCCAGATGCTGACCAGTTTTGGGGAGAAGAAGAGGAGCTGTTTTTTTTTAAATACCCCACTTTTTACTGCCCAAAGGAGTTTACCACCCAAAGGAATGGCTTACAATTGCCTCTCCTTCCGTTCCCCACAACAGACACCATGTGAGGTAGGTGAGGCTGAGAGAGTTCTGAGAGAACAGTGACTGGCCCAAGGTCACCCAGCTGGCTGCGGGTGAAGGAGGGGCGGGAAATAAAACCCAGTTCTCCAGATCAGAAGCCGCTGTTCTTAATCACGACACCAAGCTGGAAGGGATGGGGAAGGAAATTGAACATGAACTGGTTTGGGTAGTGAGGTCAGGGCTACTGCAGTGTGCTCATCCTAGGGCTGCCCTTGAAGTAGAGAGTGAACTTCCCAAGGCTGGCCTTTGTTTACTCCTGCTATCCTCTGCCCCTCTTCTCTTTCAGACATAACACCCACCAATTACCAGGTGGTGTTGGTATTTTTAGCATTCTATTCCTATTACCTAATAATAAGCAGAGTGAAGTAGGTGGGCTGAATTTGTGTGCAACCTGAAGTCACGGGTGGTTTTTCAGCTTCCTGAATGGCGGCAAAAAGGGGAGCGTTTTTTTCTGCTGTGTCCTCTGATTAAGTGTCTGTGCGTTGACTTTGCCCTTTTGTTAAATGCCAGTGTGAGCCTCTTCCCTCACTCTTTTCTCTCACGTCCCACAGAATGAGTTTTACTGCATTGTAATACATGAAGGAAGTAAGGGGGCTGCGTGTAAAAATCCAGCAGTGGAAAGTGCTGTCAGGTTGCAGCCAAATGTATGCTGGGTTTTATTAGGGTTTTATCTCCCTGTTTTAATTAATTAAGAACAATATTTCACCTACATGCAAATAACAAATTAGTAATCCATACAAGTTTACAAAATTTATCCCCCCCAAAAAAATAAAATGATGATTTAAAAGCATATTTAACAACAGTACCAACCCTTGGTGTAGTGGTTAGGGGTGTGGACTTCTAATCTGGCGAGCCGGGTTTGATTTGGCGCTCCCCCACATGCAGCCAGCTGGGTGACCTTGGGCTCTCCACAGCCCTGATAAAGCTGTTCTGACCGAGCAGGCATATCAGGGCTCTCTCAGCCTCACCTCCCTCCCAGGCTGTCTGTTGTGGGGAGAGGAAAGGGAAGGCAACTGTAAGCCGCTTTGAGACTCCGTCAGGTAGAGAAAAGCAGCTTATAAGAACCAACTCTTCTTCTTCAGTAATTTCAGGGCTCTCTCAGCCTCACCAACCTCACACGGTGTCTGTTGTGGGAAAGGGAAGGCGATTGTAAGCCGCTTTGAGACTCCTTCAGGTAGAGAAAAACTGCATATAAGAATCAATTCTTCTAGTTAGAGGTAGGTGAGTGCCTCCTAATCTAATGCGTTTAACGCATCAAAATCTAATGCATTTAATGCATTCTCCATTCTTAATATACTCTCAAATTTTTGTTTTTCTGCTTTAATGTCAATTTAATCAAGGTGTATGTTTCTTTAACTGTATTGCCCCAAGTATTCCAATTGGGTGGTTTCTTATCCTTCCCCCTTTTAGCAAAGTTCATCCTTGCTGCTGTTAACATGTGAAAGGCCACAGATAGACATTCTCCTTTCAGTTCAGGAAGACAGTTTAGTAAAACTATTTCTGCTTTCACAAGAATCTCTTTTCCTAAACTTATCAAAGTTATTTTAATCACCTTCTCCCAATACATAGGGGCTTTTCGCAAGCCTTCAAAATCGCACAATGATTGCCAATTGAAAACGCTACTGATTTGCCGTTATGCACAACGTCGTTGACAATCTGCCACACACCTGAAAACGATCTGCAAAAAGCGCTTCCTTGTAGCGCTTTCAGGGAAATCCCCAAAAGTGGATTCACCCTCCGGAAAGCGATACACTCCTGCAACCAATCTGCAACACTAGCAAAAAAGACCTGTGCGTTAACATTGTTGCGGTTTCTACAAAGTCCCTCCCCCTGGCTCTCTGCTCTGATCTTCCGGCGAAGCGATCGCCATTTTTTTTTTCTCCGAGCGAGCGGGGATAAACGCACCAGCGAGCCTCTTTCAGTTTAGAGGCTTCCCCGGCTTCAGCCCCTCCCCTTCAGTCACTAAGCACAAAGAACAGAAAAGCCCGTTTGCTGATGTATTTTCCCTTTATTTTTTACACATTCATTCAGCCGAAAATCGGGCCCGTGAGAGGGGGTGGATTTTTTTTTTCACTCGGAGGGAGCGTGGCAACGATGAAATGACAGCGAGCCTCTTTCTGTTTGGAGGCTTCCCCGGCTTCAGTCCCTCCCCTTCAGTCACTAAGCTCAAACACACCAGGCAGCTGGATGGGTCTCTCCGTTGCAACAAATCAACACAGATTCGTTGCAATGGGTCTGGTTTTTTTTTTAAAAAAACTTTCTTAAAGGGAAAGGGGCTGTTTGGGAGCATGCTAACGGCTGCCCATTGGATTTTCAGCCGAAAATCGGGCTCGTGAGAGGGGGGGGATTTTTTTTTCACTCGGAGGGAGCGTGGCAACGAATAAATGACAGCTCAAACACACTAGGCAGCTGGATGGGTCTCTCCGTTGCAACGAATCAACACAGATTCGTTGCAATGGGTCTGTTTTTTTTTTTTTTTAAACTTTCTTAAAGGGAAAGGGGCTGTTTGGGAGCATGCTAACGGCTGCCCATTGGCTGCTTGACGGCCAGGGGCGGGACGAGCTTGGCAATAGCGCTTCCTTTCTAGCGATTTTTGCCGAGACTGGAAGCCTGTGGGAAACGCTACAAAACGCAACTGGATTCCACTACAAAGGCAGGTATGCATAACGACGAATTCCACTATTTTAAATGGCGATTTTTCATTCAGCAACCAATTTGCTACAAAGATCCCGGTGCGGAAAGCCCCATACAGTCCCACCACATATGACTAAATATTTTCCTTTTCTTCTCTGCAAAACCATCTCCTTTCCTCTGTTTTCAGTGCAAACACTTTTTGTATTTAATCAGGAGTCAGGCGCCACACCGTATATCAGCTTAGGCACATTTTCTCTAAACGATAAACCTATTGTAAAATTGATAATCGTATTGTAAAATGTAAACCTTTCATGAAAATGAACTGCCATTTCTGTTCATCCAAAATACCACCGATTCCCTTGTTCCATTTAATCTGATAAGTATCTATTGTCTCAATTGTGGTATTATTGGGTAAATTTTACGCAACCTGTTAAGTTTTTCAAGGCAAGAGGTGTTCAGAGTTGGTTTGCCATTGCCTACCTCTGTCTCCCTGCACCACAAGGAGGGTGACAATCCTAGCAAGAACTGAGAATATATTTTCCCAGGGTTGGGAATGGCAGCCAGGGCAAGGGGAAACCTGGGAAGAAAGGAATCCTTGTGCAGGCTGTGCATAGTCCTTGCACCGGGTCCAGGGGTAGTAGCTCTCAGCTAGGGATGCCAGCCTCGAGGTGAGACCTGGGGATCACCTGGAACTATAGTTCATCTCCAAACTACAGAGATCAGTTTCCCTGGAGGAAAAAAAAAGCTATTTTGGAAGGTAATCCTCTCCTCCCTGAATATCTGAATCCCTTCCTCCAGCCATTTTCTGCCAAGAAGAAATTTTGAAAGGGGGAAATGGGAGGAGCTAATGGGTGTGCGTGTGTGAGTGCAGCGGATACAGCTCTCCCCCCCCTTCCTTTTCCACTTTATGTACATTCAACAAGGCTGCCACAGAAATCCTAAAAGACCCCCACACAAAATTGGCCACTTTGGGAAGGGGAGCATCAACCTGCCCAAAAAAGATGAAAACCACAATTAAATCTCAAGCAACTGGACTAAGCCCTCTGGGGCTACACGTCACCCTGGTTGGTAATAGCCGGTCCAGCTGAAGAGGAGAAGCTAGAGTAGAAGGGCACCAATTGACCAGCCTTTTTGCCAGTCATGTAGCTGGTTCCTTCTTTCTCTCTCACACCCACCTGTGTGCAGTGCTGACTGGCCAACCCTTTTGTCAAGCATGAAGCCACTGCCTTCCTAATTTCTCAAAACCACCTGCACACAGTGACGACTGTGCTTTTAAATGTAGATCAGTGGTTCTCAACCTTCCTAATGCCATGACCCTTTAATACAGTTCCTCATGTTGTGGTGACCCCCAACCATAACGTTATGCAAGTGTTCTGTCATAGAAATTAAATGCAAACTGACCAATGGCGTGAAGATCCATGGTTCACGATTGTACATAAATTGTTTCCCCCCCAGGGTTTCTCAGTTCAGTTTTGCCTCTTGACCCACCATGCTGATCTCACTCTTTTCCGCTGCTCCAGACAGACGAATGCCCTATCTCGATCTACCGCACAAGGCTGTTGTGTGGATGGCACCATCCCTGGTCAAACCCTTGTGAAAGGGTCATTCAACCCTCGAAGGGGTCCCAGCCACCAGGTTGAGAACTACTGATGTAGATCAATCATGGGATAGGTTGTGATGTAAAATCCTGAACAAACTTTAATGCAGATTGGGCCTGGTTGGGTGAGAGGGGCAGAGCCTACGATAACATTGGCAGCCTGTTGGGCTTGTAGGGAAACCAATCCTCTAGCACTTTGAGGCTAGAGACCACACTTAGAAATAAAAGCAGAGCTTGGTGTTTATCTGGGGGAAAAAATCACCCTGGCTCTTTTTTTGCAAGAACATCTGTCTTGACACTCTCCCAGTTTACACTCACACTAACCTTCTGTGGGAAATGAGGCACTGAGCCGACTCAAGATCACACTGCGGAAATGTGCCTGAGAAAAGCTAATTTGGGTTAACGCATTCAAAATCTTTCCTTGGCAAGTTTTCCTGAGCACCAGCAAATGTCCAAATGTGATGGATGTCCACGGCATTTTGGGAAGGGGAGGGAGGATGCTCACATTCCACTACATTTTCTACCCTCCACCCCAAAAAGTAGTGTTCGGTACTAATCTGCCCATCCAATCAATACATACAGCAAACTCCATGAATCTGAACACTGGAGTTCGGGAATCTCTCTCACAGACCGAGTAGCTCTTCTTTCCATCCTGCCTCCCCTCAGCAGGAAGCTGGTGTTTTGGTGAAAAGGTAGGGAGAAAGATCCAGCGACAGTAACACTACCCTAGAGTCCAATGTGCAACTGAGAACGTTAGTCTGCTTCCTTCTGTTCTGATCGGTGTCGGCCTGTTCTGGGACATACAGTTCTTACTCACTGGCACACGGCTGGGTGGATATGAAAAGCTTTCTAACAGGAAACGGTATTCTGAGAACTGCGTCCTACTTCTAAAGAGTGTCCTGCTTATATAAAGGATTGTATAACCCCCGGGGTTGTATTTATGTCATCTGATCAGGGAAAGGCTGTGCTCAAAAGGTAAGATCTGTTAGAGTCCAATTGGATAAACAGGTGGTCGTGGTGGCCAGAACTGCCTTTCTGAACAAAACCAAAAAGGGAACGGAAACCCAACCTAACTAGATAAGTTAGGAAACCAGGGGTTGAGCTACAAGGATCATTTTTAGATGAAAATATATATTACAATAAAGTGCACGTTAAAAATGAAAAACATTGATAATTCACAATTGGATACTGTATATCGTTTCCTAGCTACACTTGGAACTGAGACTAAACGTGTTTCGACCCAAATGGTCTTCCTCAGTGGTCAAGTTGTTTTAAAACGCACCAATATGTCACATTTTAGGGCGTGCTGGGTGGTAAAGAAAGTCCTGGAAAAAATATTTTTCGAAAGAGATTGGAATGGGCATTTATGAAAATGGTCTAATATAATATTTAATTTTTTAATTCTCAATTAAATAAATAAAAGTGGTGGCAATTTGCCATCCAACAAGCCCTAAAATATTTTTATATTAGTGCATTTTAAAATAACTTGACCACTGAGGAAGACCCAGTGGGTCGAAATGCGTTTGGACACATTTTCCCGTGTCGTTGGGAAATGACATACGTCATACAATTGTGAATTATCGATGTTTTCAATGTTTAACTTGTGGACTTCATTGTAATAAATATTTACATTTGAAAATTATCCCTGTAGCTTAACCTCTGGGGTCCTAACAGGGCTACTTTATATCACTGGAGCCTTGGAATGGTAGGTTCTAGGTCTTCTGAATCCCCAGTTTGTTTGTTTTTGAAAGTAAGTCTCTATCCCTCTCTCTCATGGAGATATAAAGAAAAAGGCATATCACAGCAAAGGAAAGCTTACTTTTTAAAAAGAATCAAAGCTGGGGATTCAGAGAACCTCCCAAGACTATAGTTATAATGCCCCAGTGCTACATCCATTAGTCCTTTTTAAAAAAGGGTGTGTGTGTTGTAATGCTCCTAATGATGACAGTGCTGTCCCTTGGAAATCCTGATTACTGAAGGCACATGAGGAAGAAAAGAAGCTGACTGCATAAGTATGATGATACACAGAGAGGACAGATGTGTAGAAGAATCCTGCTCAGACTGATTTGTGGATCAGCTCCCAAGAAAATCAGGAGTGATTTGACCCTGTAGAAAAGCCCAGCATAAGGCAGCTGCAGAGTGTGCTTTTGCAGGAGGTTTAGAACTTTGCGCTTTGTAAACCCGAGAACTGAGATTCATCATCAGCCTGAGAAACGAGATTCAGTGCTTGTTCTTGGGTGAACTTTTGAGCAAGGTGACCAAAGCTCACTCTGCATTGAGCTGGATTAGGAAACAAGCATCTGTGTACTATTTTTAAATGTACACTTCGTTTGGCCAGCATTACTGAACAAAATGGTAGAACCTGTTGAACAAAAAGAAAAAAGGACCAAACAGTGACACCTTGTGACAGAACACAGTATTAGCTTCCCCAAGGCCAGATCCTGAAGATGAAACTCAAGAATTTTCCTGGGGAAATTGTGCAGTGGGGGAAACCTTGAAAAAACTTGGTAAAAAGCACTGTGTTTTTTTCGGTTTCTGCATTTGGCACTGTTTTCCTCATGGAAGCCCCATTGTGGGATTTTCAATTCTTCATGGTACTCAATGTGTCTGGTGATGATTGTGCATTTTCCACATTGTTTCCTTGTGGTATTTTAATCTTGCTTTGCAATGCCTTTTCTTTTATGTAAATACCACAGGCACCTTTTTTTGGATGGATAAATGTTCCATGTTTTTTGTCTCCACCCCTGTACTCTTGTCCACCAATGGGTTTTGACTCCTTTGAACTGTGTCTGGTTCAAGTTCCCAGGAGAAGGGGGGCACGAACCCCTATATTGCTTGTTCTGTGCTTCGTACATCAGTCCTGACTATGCCTTCGTTGTAGATGCTTTCATTGTTCTTAGATAAAGAAACTTTCATCCCAAGAGGTTCCTTATTTAGAAATCAAAGTTTCTCATACTTCAATAAACTGAATGCACAGTGTCTACCTTCCAAAATGGCTATTTTCTCCGGGGGAACCAATTTATGTCACCTGGAGTTCATTTGGAGTCTCAGGAGATCTCCAGTCACCATCTGGAGATTAGCATCCCTACCTTTTACCCAGACCAACAGGAAAAACCACAGAAAGTGTCACCTCTAGACAATCGCTGCTCCATCAAATCTTATTTGTCCTATGAGATGAACCTCTTCTGCTCTGGGGGAATGAACTGCCAAATTCAAACAAGTCTTCATGGGGAGATATTAGAACTGGTCCAAGATCTTATGGGGGGGAAATAGTCAACAAAGTCATAGGAGACAATTTTATCTCCAGGATTGCATAATACAAATGCTTTATGTGACATAAAGAAAAGGCTATTATAGTTTGGGGCGAATGTAGCATTTTAAATGGAAATTTTAAGATGTTACACTTTTTCTTATAAGGTTGTAAGCTGCCCCAAGGCCTTTTTAGAGATGGGTTTAAAAACATATTAAGAAATATTTGAGGCGCTGTTAGTTGAGTTTGAGAAGCTCAGTGTTATATATTTGAATATTACCACTGGAATTGGTAGAATGTTGTAATTCAAAACTAGAACTACAATCCAGATAATTTGGAGAATTGGAAATAAAGAAGTGAGAAGTGAACCAGCTTCAGCCTCCGAGATTTCATCAAAAGCATCGTTTGTATTACACTGTCTATATACGCAGATGGGTTGTTTACGCTTTAGCTGATATTTTATAAAGAATAGGGAAACTAAAAACCATATGAGCCCTTTGATGGTGTGAATTTGTACTACGTGAAGAAGGAGTTTGTGAATGATGTCACTTTCAAGCCAGCAAAAACTGAGATCCACAAGCAAAAACTAATAATGAATCACTGAAAACAATCTCTCTCTTCTCCATAACAGTCATTTTCGAGGGAGTCACTTGCCATGTGTTCCTCCTGCTCTTGAAAGAGATGCTGGCATTGACCCTTCTTCCACTGACTATGAAGACATAAATCAAACATTCCCACCCACCCCCATAGTTGGCTGTCGTGGGCCAACTATCAACATTCTTAGAGGAAGAATGTCCTTCAGTCCTAGACCCATCTCGGGTTTCCAGCCTGGCCATGGGGTAGAAATAGTGCTTGTTGCCCTGACAGATGACCTCCATTGCCAGTTGGACCAGGGTGGGGTGGCGCTGCTCATGTTATTAGACCTCTCAGAAGCATTCAGTACAATCAACCATGAGCTTCTAGCTCACTGCCTCACCAATGCTGGGATTAGGGGGACTGCCCTTCAGTGGCTGATCTCCTTTCTCTGGAATCACAGATAGAGGGTAGCAATAGGAGAGAGTTCATCAAGCTGCCACCAGCTTGCTTGTGGAGTCCCTCAGGGAACAGTTCTCTATCCAATCCTATTCAACATCTTTCTGAATTATCTTGCTCAACTGGCGCAGAAGTTTGGGCTGGGTTGTCACCATATGTCGATGACACCCAGCTCTTCCTCCTGATGAATGGCTGCCCTGATTCTCCTTCAGAAGCATTAGCCAGCTGCCTGAAAGCAGTGAAGAGGTGACTCAAGCAGAGTCATCTGAAGCTCAACCATTCAAAGATGGAGGTCCTGTGGCTGGGAAGGAAATGTCCAAATGAGGAAGCATGTCTATCCAACCTGGATGGAGTGCAGTTATCAGTGGGGCCAGATTGGGCACTAGTAGACTTGCTTGGCATAGATGGAAAAATACCAGCTTGGTTACCTTTGTTACCTGAGCCTCCATAGAAAGGTAGGTATCAAAGGTCATCACTAAATTCCTAGCAGAGAGCAAGATCTCAAGCTGCACCCTGTCCCGGCAAGGGAGATGCGCTTCGTCATCCAGGCCCTTTCTATCCAGTCACAGATCTGCCATCTTGGAAGCCTCCGAGGAGGGCAGTATATAAATATAATAAATAAATAAATGAATGAATAAATAAATAAATAAAGACTGATTTTCAGGCAACTCTGCTTGAGCCAGGCCGTCACAGTTTCCAAACAATTTGCAGATATATCTGTGGGAGAGTTGGGCTGCCCATCCATTAGGAGACAGAGCTGGGTGTCATCAGCATATTGATAACAACTCAGTCCAAAGCTTCGGTCTAGCTGGACCAGAGGGCGCATAACAGATGTTGAACAATGTGGGAGAGAGGACTGTTCCTTGCAAGACTCCACACGGAAGTTTGTAACTGTACAACTGCTCCTCTCCCACTGCAATGTTCTGTGTACCATTCCAGATTAAAAATATCAGCCATGGCAAGGCTGCCCCTCATATTCCGGCCCTGATAAGGAGGTGGGCTAACAATTCATGGTTGATAACCTCAAATGCTGCCAACAAGTCCCGCAACACAAGGAACATCAACTCGCCTCTATCCAGATGACACTGGAGGTCATCCATAAAGATGACTAGCACTGTCTCTACCCCGTGGCTAGGTCGGAAGCCCGACTGGAATGGCTCAAGTGCTGAAGTTTCCTACAAGTATTCCAGGAGCTGATCCATGTTGGCCCTCACAATCACCTTCCCCAGAAATGCAACCCTAATTCTTTGCATTGCACTGTTTACCGAATGTCCAATCTGTCGATTGTATTGACTTACTCTGCATCATCTGCCATGAGCAAGTGAGAAAGGTGAGCTATAAATCATGTAAATAAATAAACTGGCACCACACTGGTGTGATGTCACTTCTGGCCTGACCCCAGAAGTGATGTCATGATGTCGGACCAACCCTCTAACATCGTGCAATGGAATACCAGGCCCTCATACCAACGTGATGACATCCCTTCCCAGGCTGAATAACAAAAAAATAGACACATCAGATTTTTCTCCCACTTGACCTGAAGCAGTTCATTTTAATTTCAGGACATGTGTTGACTATAACAAAAAAGCCTTAAAGATTAATAGGGTAGCCGTGTTAGTCTACTCAAGGTATATTAGCACACAGCGTTGTGGCACCTAGTCACACCAGAACACATTTATGTCAGATGGATAGTGTTGCAAATTCGGGAAATTCAAGGAGATTTTGGGGTGGAGCCTGGGGACGATGGAGTTTAGGGAGAGAATAGAGCTCAGCAGGGTATAATGCTATCTAGGCCACTCTCCAATGCAACCTTTTTCTGGGGAAAGTGATATCTGGAAATGAGAGGATATTCTGGGAGATCTGTAGACTGTGCCAGTAACCCAACATTAGAGTTATTGGAATAGACCAGGGGTAGTCAAACTGTGGCCCTCCAGATGTCCATGGACTACAATTCCCAGAAGCCCCTGCCAGCTTTCGCTGGCAGGGGCTCCTGGGAATTGTAGTCCATGGACATCTGGGGGGCCGCAGTTTGACTACCCCTGGAATGGACAATGTTTGGCGTACAAAGGCGAGAAGAAGATCATGCAGGGGGTAACAAGAGGAGTGCTAGATAGGATCATGAGGTCAGGACCTTGTCTCCTGTTAAGTGTCACTCTTTGTCTCCAGTTTGCTACTCTTTGGGGGCAATTTCCTACTTCTTCTCAGAAGCCACATCTTCCTCTCTCTCTCTTGACAGTTAGACACGTAGTAGGCACGTAGTCAGGCTCTGTCTCTGTCTCTCCTCTGCACTAACGGAGCTCTTCCGCCAGGTTTATGGTTGAGGCTGGGGTCTGTGAGGTAGAGCGTTGCCCCTCCCCCGGGGGTCTGAAGTATACATCACCTCCCCCATTTTCTATCGCCTTGGTAGGTGGGAGTAGATTGTGATTGGCTGCCGCCATGTTATGTTATGATTTTAATGTCTTTTAATGGGGTTTTAATTGGGGTTTTTAAGACAACTGTCACCCACCACGAGCCTACCCAGGGAGTGGCGGGAAATAAATATAATAATAATAATAATAATAATAATAATAATAATAATAATAATAATAATAATAATAATAATAATAATAATAATAATAATAATAATAATAATAATAATAATAATAATATAAAGTATGGTAATTCTTTAATAAATCCTTTTTCCTATTCTTAATACAACATGTGCCACTTATTTACTCTGAGTGGGTCCAACAAACTTGGTAGGTGCTACAAGGTTCTTTGTTGTTTGGGCAGAGAAAGAAAAAAATCTGCAGCAGAACCAAAGGCGCTGGATACTGTGAAATGAAAAGGAAAACAACTGGAGCCCATTCGCATGATGATGAGGAAATCAAACTGGCTGCCTTTGTGCTGCAGAGCCAAAAATGTGCCCTGCGTTCTGCTGAGCTGGCAGAAGTTGTTCTGCTTACTGAATGAGCAGCTAATGAGAAATGTTTCCAGAAGCAATCAGTACTCCTGGAGAATAGCAGAACAAAGCCTGAGGGTCTGATTCTCCCCCCCCCCCCCCGGCCCAAATCTTACATGCATTGGGCTACCTTGATTATGTTGGCAGAGTAATTAATAGAGCAACAGTGCCCAACCTGATTAAAGAGGAGACAATGGTTTATTTAGGAATGAACATACTTGATAGGAAGCATCAGGATACTTGAAAGGCAGTGTTAACTGGTCTCGTTGATGGGAAGGGGGCTTGCTGATAGTAGAAGATCCCAGTTTCTATCCCTGGCAATCCTAGTTCAAAAGGATCCCGCAGGAAGGAGGTGATGTGAAAGACCTTGACTTGAAAAATTGGAAAGAGGCTGCCAATCAGAATAGGCAATGTTGACCACCTTCACACACCAAGGGCCATTTCGCACGGGGATCTTTGTTGCAAATTGTTTGCGGAATGAAAAATCGCCATTTAAAATAGTGGAATTCGTCGTTTTGCACACCTGGCTTTGTAGTGGAATCAGTTGCGTTTTTTAGCGTTTCCCACAGGCTTCCGGTCTCGGCAGAAATCGCTAGAAAGGAAGCGCTATTGCCAAGCTCGTCCCGCCCCTGGCCGTCAAGCAGCCAATGGGCAGCCGTTAGCATGCTCCCAAACAGCCGCTTTCCCTTTAAGGAAGGTTTTTAAAAAAAAAAAACAGACCCATAGCAACGAATCTGTGTAGATTCGTTGCTACGGAGAGACCCATCCAGCTGCCTATTGTGAGCTATCGTTTGATTGTATGATCGTTTGCATGCTGCCTCGAGTGATAAAAAAAAATTCCCCCCCCCCTTCTCACGGGCTCGATTTTCGGCTGAATTTATGTGTAAAAAATAAAGGGACTTTATTTCAGCAAACGGGCTTTTAAGTGGTTTGTGCTTAGTGACTAAAGGTGAAGGACTGAAGCCAGGGAAGCCTCTAAACAGAAAGAGGCTCGCCGGTGCGTTTATCCCCGCTCGCTCCGAGAAAAAAAAATGGCGATCGCTTCGCCGGAAGTTTGGAGGAGAGATCCAGGGGGAGGGACTTTGAAGAACCAGCTACAATGGTAACGCACAGGTCTTTAGCGCTAGTGTTGCAGATTGGTTGCAGGAGTGTATCGCTATCCGGAGGGTGAATCCAGTTTTCTGGATTCCCCTGAAAGCGCCACAACGAAGCGCTTATTGCTGATCGGTTTCAGGATTGTTGCAGATTGTTGACGACGTCGTGCGTTATGGCAAATTAGTAGCGTTTTCAATCGGCAACCATTGTGCTATTTTTAAGCCGTGGGAAATGCCCCCAAGGGTCTGACTCAGTAGAAGGCAGATTCATGTGACCTGAATGGCTGTCCCAGCACTGGATGCCTGTGTGTAAATACCATACTGTATATCATGGTCCTGATCTGAGTGAACTCTGGACTTCAGACTCTTCCATCATGCCCTGAAACAGTCTCTTCTCCCTCACCTCCTTTTTGCTCCTTAGCATCAAGCCTGAAGAAAAGAGTTCTGTCTACAACTTAGAAAATGTCTGCTTTCTGTGCTGTGCTTTATTTGTTTGTCGGATTTATAGACCGCTGCTCCCAGCAAGCTGGCTCACGGCGGTTCACAGAATTAATATAAAAACAGAACACCCATAAAAACACCCCAATATTAACATCCTCCTACAATTCAAGATATGAACTCCTCCCATGCTTCGGCCTACCGGCATCGGTCCAGATAGTGGCCAATGATTGATGGTCAAAAACCAGGGGGCGGCCATTGACTACTCTAATGCTCTGCCCGAACTCAGGGGGAGACGACCAGATCTCATACCCCGGGGTCCTCCCACTTGGCCTCAACCAAACGCTTGGTGGAAGAGCTCCGTTTTGATTGATGGTACAAAGCAATTGCACTTCTGTGGCATTTTCAAAGCTTTGTCTTTAAATATTATATTTGGGTTGCTATTTTTTTTTCAAATGTGATCCTTTTGGTTCTGCATCGTAAGAAAACTGACATTTGTTCGAATGCTGGCAGGGGCTCCTGGGAATTGTAGTCCATGGACATCTGGAGGGCCGCAGTTTGACCACCCCTGGTTTAGATCATATTAGGGTTGGGTGCTTCGGTGCCCGAAGCGGCCATTTGCTCCCGATGCAGCCAGCGCCATGCCACGGGGGGGGGGGGGAGGCTCTGCACCTGCATGTGTGCACTCACCGGTGTGCTGATGCCCGCGCCTCCCCTCCTCCCCACGGCGTGGTGCTGGCTGCGTTGGGAGCGAACGGCTGCTTCGGGCACTGACGTGCCCAACCCTAGTTCGTATAGCTTGCTGTTGGTGGAATTGCTGTTACTGGCTAGGATTTGCTACTGCTGTTTTGAATCTTGTGGTTTGTTTTTTGCATGGCTCTGAGATGGTTTAAAAATAAGTTTTGCGCTCCACCGTGAGGTGGTAGGAAAATCATTTGTACAAAGAAACATGTCAGTCCTTCCCTCCTAGCCTCCCTTCTCTGTTTCTGGAGATGAACTACAAATACAAGGGTGCTGGTACTGAAACCTCCAGATGGCTGTTTTCATAAGCAAAAGTGGCTGGGGGAGGTAGCTGGAAGTGTAGGCTCTTTAACTCTTCTCTTATTCCACCCTCCCTGCTGACCTCCTCTCCCCTTTCTATTCCTTCTAAGGAAGTTCAAATATTGTTTATTTACAGTCTATGTTTATAGAAGAGCCTCTTGTGGCGCAGAGTGGTAAGGCAGCAGACATGCGGTCTGAAAGCTCTGCCCATGAGGCTGGGAGTTCAATCCCAGCAGCTGGCTCAAGGTTGACTCAGCCTTCCATCCTTCCGAGGTCGGTAAAATGAGTACCCAGCTTGCTGGGGGGTAAACGGTAATGACTGGGGAAGGCACTGGCAAACCACCCCGTATTGAGTCTGCCATGAAAACTCTAGAGGGCGTCACCCCAAGGGTCAGACATGACTCGATGCCTGCACAGGGGAAACTTTTACCTTTACCTTTACTATGTTTATAGACTTCCCTTTAGTCATAATGGCTCCCAGGAAGTAATGGCTTGTCACTTGTGGGGATGCCTCCATGATTGGGTGGAGACGGATGGGGCTAGCAACAAGTCTCTTTTAATTACTACTTTTCACAGCTGGAAAACTGTCTCCCATTAATCACTAACCTTAACCGTCTTATTCCCCTAATGTTTTTTGTGACTAACAATTGAACCCAAAGGACTGTTTTGCTTTTCTAGCAAGGAATTAACATACTGCATATTTAGGATGTTGTGATGCTGTTTACTAATTTGCTACTAATTTACTTTCCCCTCATATCTGTACTCTTATTATTCCAATGGCTGAGGAAATGTGCATGCACACAAAAGCTCATGCCTTGAATAAATCTTTGTTGGTCTTAGGTGCCATTGGACTGACATTTAGAAACTCTATAGTTCTGGTGATTCCTAGAAAGGATGGAGAAATACAAAAGTGTCAGCCAGACAATGATTTTTTTCTCTTTATTTCTCTCTTGTCACTGATCTGAACAGTGGTGGGAATCAAGAGCCAGGGCTGGGCATTCTACTATTCTTGGAAGGGGAAGCAGCCAGGCGTGGGCCATCCCTACTGATTGGCCAGTCATTGGATGGACAGCCAATCAGGGACAGGACAGCTGGGACAGCCTACCTGATTGACAGTTAGGCGATGAGTCCCAACTCCTCCCATCACTCTCTTACTGTTTTCTTAAGAGGTTCAGGTGGAATAAGCCTTAGGTTTGTAATTATAATAAGTATTATTACTTAATTTTAAAGTTGGATTCTACCCTACACCGGGTTGAATTCATTCCCCTTGTTTTGACCTTTTTGGGTTCTTGCCTTTGTGTCAGGATATTTTCTCCGTTTTGTTTTGGATGGTGTCCTGTTGCTTCAGCGCGTGTCCTCTTTCCCCACACAGTTTCCCTCTCCCATCCCAGATGTTGCCAAAGCCTCCGAAGTGTGTGCAAACATGTTGAGCGCAATCTCTTTCCACCTCTGCTTCCCTCTTCCTGGAGGGCAGGAGACATAAGTTACCCTTGACAGCTAAATCGCATTGCAAACAGCAGCCTGCTATTCAGCTTTTGCTGAAGATGGGCGACAAAATTCGCCTCTGCTTGCTGAGTGTTGGCACGTAGCCTTCCGCTACAGTGTCTCCGGACAGACCCAGCCCTTTGTGGAAGAACATGAGCAGACATGAGCACTCAGACTGACGTTAAAAATTCGATATGTACCTTGTTCGCAAAGCACGGCTAGAAATGGGATGTGAAATTCCTCTGGTTGCTTGGGCTGACATCACTAACACAGAAGCAGAAGGAAACACACCCCTCCTCTTCACCAACACCAGGATTCTGGAATGTGACTTTGGGAAACCCTGGGTGGGTTCAGAGGCCAACTTGAGACCATTCTAGGTGGACGTTTGGTGCATTGATTTTGTGCTGGTGGGTAAGGGGTGAGAGATCACCCATTCTGAGCTCTGTTGCACTAAGTAGTGATGGGGACAAAGACAACATTGCCACTATCATGATGTAACTTCTGGAGAAAATGTGGAATCACGTCTAGGAATCACCAGAAACTCTGTGGTTTTCCCACAGAATTCCCAGTAATCCCTAGATTTTCCCTAGAAGTGATGTTGTCACAGTGGCAATGACAACCTCACCATGCCTTACCCTAGCCCTCCCTCCCATTGTGAGGCTTGGCTTAGGAAACCCTAGTGAGTATCAGGAAATGTGCATTGGACCGGTTCAAAATGTTTCTAACCCACCAGATTCAGAAAGTGACCATTGGAGTTCAGTTATCATGAGGGTGAGACCTGTTCTTTGGAGTTCACAGGGTGCAATCCTATTCCTCATGCTTTTTAATCTCTTCGGACACATCATTCATGAAGAGGCTTATAATATCAACCTCTGTATCTCCTTCTCCAAATCTCCTGGTTGCTCCCCAGCCGCTGTGATTAAATGACCAAGTGTGAACAAATTGAGAATGAATCCTGGAAGGACAGAGGTAAGGCGGGATGGAAAGGCAGAAATCTTGATGTTGTGATCTCCACCCTAAATAGGGTTCAGCTAATCCTTGCTGATTCAAAGAGCTTGGGGATTATACCAGCTCCAACATTACTGTTGAAGAAGCAAATTAATGCAGCTGCAGAAAAAATTATTTCTTCTGAGTCAGTTGAGACAATATCTGCTTTTTTCCCCGACCCAAGTATGATGGAAGAGGACAGGGATGACACACAGCTTTGTCTTTGTTTTTTTTAACAATATGGAAGTTCCCTAATCTTCTTTCTTTTGTTCTTGCTGGTCAGCCTGGTAGCATGCTATATTTGAACTAGTTCTCAAATTGTGCCTCTAAATTAAAAGGGGAGCAGAGACGTTCCCTCCAATTATACGCCAATAAGTCTCCAAAATATTAGCAAGTTTTACACTAGGCTTGACAAATTTTCAAACTGGCTGGATCAAGAGAATTTTCTAGTGATAGAACAGGCTGGTTTCAGGGCGGGTAGGTCCACAATAGATTCTTTATTCTTCAACATTTAATAGAAAAATACAGCTCAAAGGGTTGTTCTTCACTGTATGCCATATTCATAGATCAGCCTTTGATTCGATATCTAGATCTTTTGGGCTAAGTTAGAAGCCACAAATTTTGATAGAAGGCTCCTTGAGCATATATGAGCCTTACATGAACAGACAATTTTAAGAGTCAGGTACAATAGAAGAGATTATCTTTCTGATCCCATAAAAACTTACAAGCCTGCTTGCCCTTTTGCTTTTTATATACTATATAAATAAATATATACTACAAGCCCTCCACCCCCTGCCCCCCCCCCCAAAAAAGCTGTACAGTCTGCCACCACCAGCTGGCTGATGATCCCAGAGGGTCAGACCAGAACCAATGGGTTAAAATTAATTCAAAAGGATTTTTGGTTAAACATCCAGAAGTAGTTCCTGACAATTACAGCAGTTCCTCAGTTCAACAGGCTTCCTTGGGAGGTGGTCTCCTTCTTTGGAAGTTTTTAAGGCTAGATAGTCATCTGACCGAAATGCTGATTTTATAAACAGGCAGATTGTGAGTGGTGGGTAGATAGTTATAAGTTCCTGCATTGTTCAGGGGGTTGGACTAGATGACCTTGAAGGTACCTTCCAGCTCCATGATTCCATGATTCTATGATCACTGGCCCCAAAGAAGCATTCCAGACCTTAACCAGGGCCACAGCCTTCTCTGTTTTAGCCCATACCTGGTGGAATGAGCTCCCTGAAGAGATCAGGGCCCTTCCTGAACTCCCACAATTCTGCAGCGCCTGCAAAAGGGAGCTCCTCCACCAAGCATTTGGTTGAGGCTTTCTGACCTCCCTACGGGTTCATGTTAGAAATTGTTGTTATAATGTGAGCTGCTATAATACCTTGCTCAGTTTTGGAACCCACTGTTATGGTTGTTGTGATTATGATTATGATGTATATTCCTTTGTTCTGTGTAAACTCTCTGAGCCTTATGGGAAGGGTATAGAAATTTAAGAAAATAAAATAAATAAATATAAATAACAATGGTCAGCTCTCTAAACTCATTAGATCCTCATTCACCTAAATTGGCAATCAGACATATTCATAGACTGTTTCTGCACAGAGGGGTAAAATGTGCATGCCCCCCCCCTTCTTGCAAATGTGGGATGGTAAACCTCATGTTAGCAGCCCTCCTCACAGGAGACCCTTCTCGTGTTTTCCGACAAGGCTGCAAGGGTAAACAATCCAAACTTCTCCCCCCTGCTCCTGGGCTTGTCAATCACAGCAGCCCACCAATCACAGCACAGCAGTTCTCTCGTGGACTGAAACTTTCTCCCCCCCCCAACTCCATCAGGTAGTGAAAAACAAGGTATAAAAACCACCTTCCTCTTCTTTTTACCCAAGGTTTTTAACAAAGGTAAAAAAAAATGTTTACAATACTTTTTAGGCAGTATTGTTAGGTCTTTCTGGGCCATCAGTGGAGAGGGAATAGGGTTGTCAGCTCCAGGCTGAGAATCTCTTGGAGATTTGGGGATGGAGCCTGGGGGTAACAAGGACCTCCGTGGAGTGCAATGCCAATAAGGCCTACTTTCCAAAGCAGCCATTTTCTCCACAGAAACTGATATTTCTGGCTGGAATCTTTCCTTACCTCTGCCACCTTTGGTAATTGAGCCAGAATACCTGTGATTGAACCTGTATTCTTCTGCCTGTAAGTCACAAGCTCTAACACTTGCCTAGGCCAAGGTGCTGAGCAAGTGGAGATACTAAAACGAAAACTCCCAAGAAAACAAGGGATGATAAGTGCCCCTTTAAACATAAAATCATCTCTAACCTCTGGATGCTGCTGTTTTGTCCTCTCCTCTGGCTGTTCATCTGTGTGTGGTAATTGTCCTGTTGGTTGATTTAGCGCACTTTGTCACTTCTGTAGAATGCTAATCGGCAGATGCAAATTTAATTAACTTGAAAACTCTAAAAAGGTTGGTGTTTTGGCGTCCGTCAGTTGTAAAATCATTTTGTTAAGCCCACTGCTTTTTATGATCATTTTTCCCCCTTATGAAATGGGGTTTTGTCACTTGCAGAGGAAAGCATATTTAAATGATCCCCTTGCCAGCTGCCAAACATTCGGCCAAATGAGATTTCACAACACATCCAAAAACTAATCCATTTGGAGTTTTGGGCACATTTGCAGGAAAAGCAGATTTCAAAATTACAGATCCATTGCTCCCCCAACAGCTTTGTGTGAATGCCATTGTGATTTTTTGGTAGATGAAAATGCTAGCGAATTATGCAAAACCGAACTATTCAAGAGGGCTCTTTTTGTACAAGCTGTACTGTAGAAAATGGCTCACAATCGTACTTGGATACATGCTTGGGACTTGTTGTCCATACTGTTGTGTATAGTGTATTGTAATAAGGATTCTAAGCTGTGGTTTCTGTACAGCCTAATGTGTCAAATTAATACTTATGGTTCCAGACTTCTAAAATCCTAATGCATTGTTAGTCGGGTGTCCTATGTTTGTTGATTGTACAGACTTACTTTGTGGAATCTGCCTGTGAGAAAGAGCCTCTAAAAATAATGTTAACAGGATGCAAATAAATTTGATACACTGGGTGACGTAACTTACTTATTTTTTATTTCTCCAGGTTCTATACCACACCTCTCCAGCCAGTTATCTCAAGGCGATGTACAACCGTCAACAAGATACATCTTTAGATTATCTTCATAAACAATAAAATAATTTTTCCGACAAGCAGCTTCTCCGCCATTATGTGGAACACATTCTGCTGGTGAGGGCCGACATCAAGCACCTCTGGCTGCACCACCCATCTTCTGGAACTGTCTCTACTCTCCTGAGGGTGGGACCGGCCTTGGAAGATGGGCAGTGGCAGAGCACTGAGCAAGGTTGTGCTGTTCTCTCTGTTCTTCAACGTTCATAGCCATTCATTGTGGAATAGCTTCTAGTTGTAGATTTCTCCTAATCTTCCTGCATTCATTTAGGACATCAGCTTTCTTAGCCCAAGGTAAGAAGCTGAAAGATTATAATTCTAATTTAGAGGTAAATTAGAAGCGAAAGCTGGACCCTGAAGAGGGAAGAGGAGGAGAATAGATGCCTTCGAATTATGGTGTTGGAGACGAATGCTGCGAATACCATGGACAGCCAGAATTACCAACAAGATGGTTTTGGAGAGGAGCAAACCAACGATGTCATTAGAAGGCAAGATATTACGGCTGAAGCTCACTTACTTTGGACACATCATGCGATCAAACTTGTTGGAGAAATCATTAATGCTCGGCATGGTCAGCGGCAAAAGGAAATGTGGTCACCAAAGGATCCTCTGGCTCGACACGATAGAGGCCGATACAGGGATGACCATGAACCAACTGAAAGAAGCAGTTATTGACAGAAACGTATGGCAAAAACGTCCCTATAGAATCGCCGAGGGTCGGACACGACTGAACGCATAACATCATCATCATTATCATCATAGAAGTCTTAACGAATTCTCACAGGAACTTGCCTCATTCTTAGTCAGACCACTGGCCTAACAATATCTGTTCACTGGCAGTGGCAGTAGCTCTCCTGTGTATCTTGCACACCATGCACTACCTGATCCTTTGACCTGGAGATGCCAGGGACTGAATCTGGAATCTTTGCATAAAATACCTCTAAATAATTCTTTACTTTTAATCTTTATTTTTATAACCCACCCTTCCCACTCAGGGCGGGCAGCAACATGCCGTCAACAACTGATAAAAGTAGAAAATCATGGATAAATACCAAGTAGTTCAGGTTTGGGTTGAGGGAGACGTCAGATCTTTAGAGGGCAGGTCCTCTCTCAAATTGTGATAGCAAGTCCAGCAGTTCTTGAAGGTCTATTAGGGCCCCAATCATAGGCCAGATGGAACAATTCTGACTTGCAGGGCTGGAGGGAACAGTTAAGGTCCCACAGGGCCCTGATCTCCTTTGGCAGAGCATTCCATGAGGCTGGGGCCAATGCTGAAAAGGCTCTGGTCAAGGCCCGTTTCACGTCCTTTGGGCCAGGGATCCTGAGCAGGTTTTGGTCAGATTATTTTAATAACCATTGGGGTGTGTAGTGGAAATGACAGTCCTGTAGATATGCTGGTCCCTGACCATTTAGGGCTTTGCATGCCAAGCAGATGCTCTCCCACTGAACTGCTCTCCCTTAAGTTAGAATCATAGAATCATAGAGTTGGAAGGGTCCTCATGGGTCATTTAGTCCAACCCCCTGCACTATGCAGGACATTCACAACCCTATCGCTCATCCACTGTAACCTGCCACCCCCTTGAGCCTTCACAGAATCAGCCTCTCTGTCAGATGGTTCTCCAGCCTCTGTTTAAAAATCTCCAAAGATGGAGAACCCACCACCTCCCGAGGAAGCCTGTTCCACTGAGAAACTGCTCTAACTGTCAGGAACTTCTCCTGGATGCTGAGACGGAATTTCTTATCCTCACGAAGATCTCTTCTTTTGTCTATTATATTTCAACAGGTCAATTACAGCTTTTGAAAGTCTTGCAAGAAAACCTGTTGGGATTTTAGCACTTGGCTCGGTCCTAGGACCCTCCAGAAGAGTAGAACTGCATAGTAACAGAGCGTTTCGAAAGTAGTATGCAGTTATTCATCATTGTCGTGAATAAGGCACAGATCCAGGCTCACAGCGCTTGGAGGTTTAAAAGAGAGAATTTTATTTACAGAAAATGTATCAGATTCATCTGCTTTGGTCTCCTTACTGAAGCAGAGTACAAAAGCTTAAAGAGCAGTTACAAAGAAAACACGCTGCAAGCCCCCATGGCTAGCTTTGCAGGCAGGACTAAATACGGAGAAAACATGTAATGCTTTCTCTGCTCCTTGCTTCAGCAAGCACACATACACACAAAGACATATACACAAACACACACACTCACTAATCTTCTCTTCCTGAAAAAGGAGGAAGTGGGCAATGGCCCGCTCAGACAAAGGCATTCCCGTAGCATATGTTCAGTTGTTGTTTTTTTACTGCTCCTGACTGCAGTTCCCAGCACTGACCACCTGGCAGCAATAGCGAGCACACAGGTATTGCATAGCTGCTCAAACAACAGCCCTTCGAGGCTGACTTCACGAAATTGCTTGCCGATTGTTTAGATTGGATTTATTGAAATATGGCTTCGAGCCAGGTACAAAAACACTTAAAAACCCCAAAACAACACGATAATTATGGCACAATAGGGTCAACCAGTAAATACTCCTAAAAATGGGGGGATTTTAAATAATATTAAAGAGGAATAGTTTAAAAGGAGAAAAATAAATCGCCAAAATGTATAAAGCATTTCCAGAGCTTGCATATGTTGGACGTAACTTGTAAGCTACAGCACAATATTTAGCTGCTTGTTGAGAGACATTGGCGTTTTCCCCTGAGAGGAGCATTTTGATTTTTCCTTCCTCTGTTGCTCCAGGTGCAAAGGGGAGCAATGATCTTACTGAAGTGTACCGCATTGAGTGGGCACCTAAAGAATCATAGAATCATAGAGTTGGAAGGGGCCACACAGGCCATCTAGTCCAACCCTCTGCTCAATCAACCCCAAGAAAACACGCCCCTAATTCCCTTGGCCCACATATGCATGTTCTCTTGGCCTTTGGAATCTTTTGCAGATGGTAAGGCAAAAGACGCCCTCCTACGATTCTTGATTTCCATAAAGGACAGATGTACTGAGGGCTTTTGAATATATATTTACTACTTGGAGATGCCATCAACATCCGGAGACCTAGACAAATCTAATTGGCGCTCTGTATCATTAAGCCTTTGTTTAATCATTTGCCTTGCTTGATCTTTGCCCAGCTCAAGTACAGATTGGATAGAAAAACCAAGGCTCACAATTTTACGTTCTGCAGCTGCCACCATCTGGATTGGAATTTGCCGCAAATAATGAATGGTAGGAATTCCTGATTGCAATCCCAACAATTCCCCTTCTCAAGCCGTGAGTCATTCGGATTCAGGGCAGCATCCGAGAGAAGAAACTTCGAAAAGACATATTAACAACAATAAACAACAATCACGGTATATATGAACATTTACTGTGCAGTGACAAACTTAACCTTGTGACTCAGCTTAGCTTTTAGGTCCTTTGCAGCATCTCGCTGCTGAATGGACATTCCTGCCAGAGCAGCATGCTTTAGTACAGTCATGGAGGTTGTTGCCATCTTTGCAGGGTTGGCATTGCCAGTAACACCCTTCTGTGTTGGTGCTAGCCTCAGCGCAGTCAGCTTGCCTCTCTTTGTTGATGGGTTTCATCCCTATGGAATTCATCCAATATCTCATTCGCATCACTCCTTGAATCACTGCTTGAATGCCTGGGTCCAACCTCTGAGGCTGAGTGTGTTGGTTCCCCTTCTGAGCACGCCTCCTCAGGTTCCGTATCTGTCAACCATGAAAGGACCATAAATTGTTACTCATGTGCTTGTGCCTGAGAATTACCTGAAAGCCTGTGTGTTTGCGTGGAAGAATTGTTTCCCAAAAGTTTGTGCATTTGTGTCTGAGAATTGTTACTGGAGAGTTGTGTGCTTTGTGTTTGGACCAGGGCCAGGTGTCAGGATTCAAGCCCTCTTCCCCCGGCCATAAAATTCAGTGGATGTCCTTGGGCCCCTGAATCCCTGGGCCCGGCCTATTGTGGGGAGGATAATATGGAGGGACACCTCCTTGAAAAGGACACTGACACCCTCCTTGAAGAGATGAGAGACAGAGGTGACAAATGTGAGAAAGGGAAACACAGAATAAGAACACAGCTCTCAATGAAATACAGAAATATATTTTAACTCAGGTTTTCTCAGTCAGGGCCTCTTGATGGCCCTGGAAGGGTTTCCCAAATGGGTGTTAGTTAATTAATTTTAATATATTTTTTAAAATGTGTTAAACAATTTTGGGTGATATGACCATATATGGTCATGTTGACCCACCACCCCTCCCCAAATGGCCAGTGATGGGCCTGGAGGGGGCAGGAAGGGGAGGGGACCCAGATGACTGTGTACACAGCTCTGCTTCCCAGCCATATTCTGCAGGATCACGCCACTTCTGGGAGTTCTTGAAGCCTGAAGAATGTTTCAAGGGTCTCTCCGCAGTAAAAAAGTTGAGAAAGGCTGTTCTAACTGATAAGAAATACCTGCCTTAAATTCATACACCCTGCCATTCTCTCAGTCATGGTAGCTAAAGGGGATTTTTTTTCCCCCTTTCAGACTTTTCTTCAGCAAAACAGAGAAGATAGAGATCTTGAAAAAAAAATCTGGGTCAGGGGAAACTGGGTAGGCGAATCTGGGCAGGTTGGGTGGATGAAGAATGAGAAATGGGGGCAAGGAATTATCAGCTGCTGCGGTTGTTCTAAAACCACACCCGAAAAACAACCTTTCATTCTTGAAAGAGACAGTGTGGTGGCTAAGAGGGGCAGATTCTAGCCTGGGGGACCAAATTTGATTCCCCATTCTTACACATGAAGCCTGCTGGGTGATCTTGGGCTAGACATTCTCTCAGCCTCACCTGCCTCTCTCAAGGTGACTGTTGTGGGGAGAGGAAAGGAAAAGGGATTGTAAACAGCTTTGAGACACCTGAAGACAGAGAAAGGTGGGCTATAAAAATTAACCCTTTCCCTCCCAGATCCTCTTACAGTTACAATAGCCAATATAACCGACATTAGTAATAAGAGAGCCTATCAAGGGGGGTCATCCAGGAGGGCCAGCCTACAGCTGATGGCTCGCGAAAGGACAGCTCCTCTCCAGGTAAAAGACATCAATTTGTCTGGAGAAAATGGCTGCTTTGGAAGGTGGAGTCTATGACGTAATGCCCCACGGAGGATCCCCAAAACTAACCTCCCTAGCGCCCCCCCAATCACCAAGAATGTCACAATCCGGAGCTAGCAACCCCAATTTACCACCTGCCTGGATTTCTTCTTGTACTTTTTGAAGACAATTCCATGGCAGCTGATGTGCAATATTTAGTCCTTTAAAAACAATCTCAATTAATATTAAATACACTGGCTTGCTGCCTATCCAAAAATGAACACGGATGGAAAGGTTTATTTTGTTAGTCGGGTGCAAATTTCCCCCCTTCCTCCCCTCACTGCAGCCCAAAATATGCCCCTCCCCCCCGATTGTGGCTCATTGACCGATGATGCACGGGCCGGGTAGTCCTGGGTGGCGGCAGCAGGGCAGCGGGGCTAATCCCTGATTTTGCATGATGCTACTGCTATCCCAGCCCCAGCCTGGAGCAGGGCCCTGGAAAGCCTGCGGTAAGGGAACACAGATTCTTCCATGTTCCCTGTGACGCCATGGATGCTATCCGCGGCCCTGCTGGTCCAGCCCCGTGCATAATGGAAGAGGGGGCAAGGAATCCCACGACCAACGGTGGCCCTGCAGGGACACCAAATGCCCGTCAGTGCCGCAGAGCCGCGGAGATGATCAGTGTGGTTTCCCACACTGCACGATGGCGGGAGAGTGGCATGCCACTCTCCTGCTAGCGTGCAGTGGGGTCCCTGTGTTCCCCGCTCCTCCCTGCTGCCAGCTCTGCTATACAGCGCAGCAGGGTCTCCCAGCCCCTGCGGTGTGCGTGTGTATGCACAACATTGACCATTTACGCACTGGGAACTTCACTGCCCCAGCGCCTGTGCAGGAGCACAAATCGGGGGCGGATGAGGCACACCGGGCCAAATACTCCCCCGTGTGGGTGCAGGAAGAGGTGGGGCAACCTGCCACGACTAAAACTCCAGCCTGCATCCCAACATGAAACCTCCAGTGCATAAACGGTCATTGGGGCGATCCGCATGCACTGGAGGATTCCTTCTCCCGTGTGTTCTCCGGATGCAACGGGGCATGCTACGCAGCCGCTAATAACCAGCAGTGGCTCGGCATGGCTTCTGCCCTGCATAATAGGTCATTGGGACCCCAGGAGCAGCATAGGGGTGGGATGCAGTGTGTATGTGTGTGTATGTGTGTGTGTGTGGGGGGGGGGGTAACGTAAAATCAAAAAAGGTTTTCAAAATGCTTTTTAAAAAGTCCCTATAGATTTGCTCCCCACCCTTTCTTAGTTGGAACTTGCTTGGTCACTTTTGCCGTAAAGTCACTTTAATAATTTTATCTGAAAGTTTATCTGTTAATTTCTGACATGCCACTGGGCTCCTATTTGACTTTACAGCCAGTTTTCTTTTGAAAAATACTGCACACTAGCTGATCACAAGTTTGTTTGGGTCTTTAAATATTCAAACATCACTCCCAGTAGCTCAAAGGGAACTGAATAATCAACTATTATTCTGTATATAAGACTATTTTGGGACAGTGCCACCACATACGCATACAATTTGCTACCGGCTGGAGCCACTGCCAATAATCATCTGATCCATTTCCATGAATTTTATAAATTCTCTGGAGAGTGAAATGCCAAAGAAGAAGAATCACAAATGATCATTCGTTGAAAATTCAACTGAGTATAAGGGCTGACTCATAGAGGCTTATAATACAATATATCTTTTGCTAGTTCTAGATCGAATCAATCCTCAGCTCTCCTGAGAAGTTAAAACTGAGGCTAAACTGAGGTCACATTATGAGAAAACGAGAATTACTGGACAAGACAATAATGCTAGGAAAAGCTGAAGGCCGCAGGACAAGAAGAAGGCCCAACACAAGGTGGATTGCCACAAGAGCCAGTTTGGTGTAGTGGTTAAGTGTCGGCCACTAATCTGGAGAATTTGATTCCCCACCACTCCTCCACATGCAGCCAGCTGGATGACCTGAGGACACTCACAGTTCTCTCAGAACTCTCTGAGCCCCACCTACCTCAGAGAGTGTGTGTTGTGAAGGGGAGGATAATTGATAGTAAGCTGCTTTGAGACTCCTTCAGTTACTAAAAAGCGGGGTACAAAATACCAGCTATTCTTATTTATTCATTCATTGTATGCCACCCTCCCTTCTTCAATTATGATAGCCACGACCCTCAGTCTGCAAGATGTGAGCAAGGCTGGTAACAATAGGATGTTCTGAGGGACATTAATTCATAGAAGAAGGAGAAGGAGAAGGAGAAGGAGAAGGAGAAGGAGAAGAGTTGTTTCTTATACGCCACTTTTCTCTACCCAAAGGAGTCTCAAAGTGGCTTACAATTGCCTTCTCTTTCCTCTCCCCACAACAGACCCCCTGTGAGGGAGGTGAGGCTGACAACCCTGATATTACTGATGAAGAAGAAGAGTTGTTTCTTATAAGCTATTTTTCTCTACCCGAAGGAGTCTCAAAGCGGCTTACAATCACCTTCCCTTTCCTCTCCCCACAACAGACCCCCTGTGAGGTGGGTGAGGCTGAGAGAGCCCTGATATTCCTGCTCAGACAGAACAGCTTTACCAGAGCTGTGGTGAGCCCCAGGTCACTCAGCTGGTTGCATGTGGAGGAGGAGCAGAATCAAACCTGGCTTTGTAGTACCATAGGGTTACCATAAAATGGGGCCACTAGACTGCACTTAACACACACATTCTGCTAGTCTCTAGGTACCCCTGGTCTCCTATTTTAATTTGTCACTGCAGACAAACACAGTTACCCATCGGCAATTAGAAAGCTGGTCTTTTGACAAATCATGCTTTTTTGCTCTGCTCAGCCCACCCCCTCGTTTTAGTTTGTGGATAGTTCTTACATGCATGACAGGTTGCAATTGTGTAGGGGTTTCTCATCCATTGTGATTTCATTCTCTTCCTCCTTTTCATCTGCCACTTTGGAAAGTCATCTTGAATAGCACATCAAAATCTTTGAGAATGAATTAATAATGAAAATGATATTCCCAAGAACGGGTGATAAGGCTGTATCTTTGTTAAGATCCTTTTCACAAGTTCTCATCCTCTTGCCATGAAAGGTTTGTTTATATTTCTTTGCCATATATGCTTTTGACATGTATTTTGAATTCTTATGCGAAGCCCCCGTTATGAATTCTGAATTTTTTTTTTTATGTTTCCTGTTCTAATGTAGTCTCTGTGTAATCTCTTCTTTATTATAGCTGCTGGGGAATGTTTTATTGTACTGACCTTGGCACAATGAGGTAGCTGAGGAGGAATGCATAAGATGCCTGAAAGCTTTTGCTTGGGAAGATTTTCATACCTGGCACACTAATTGGTGGAGAGTCAGCTTGCAGGGAGGGATTCTATGGGTTTCATAAAGGTAAGTTAGCCTATGTGTCATTCAGTTTCAGCAAGGGAGGCCTTGTTCCTGTATCTTACACACTTCCAATAAAGAATTTTCCTGTTTACCACGAGACTGCTTATTGAGAAACACCTCCTTCCCTGCCTATGCCCCTCAAAGAGCTTTATGTCTGCTGCCACCAACCAGCTGCCACCACTAATGATCCCTGGCCCTAAAGAAGCCCGCCTGGCCTCGACCAGGGCTAGAGCCTTCTCGGTCCTGGCCCCCACCTCGTGGAATGAGCTCCCTGAAGAGATCAGGGCCCTGTCTGAACTCTCACAATTTCACAGGGCCTGCAAAAGGGAGCTCCCCGCCAGGTATTTGCTTGAGGCAGACTAGCCCCAAAACACCCACTGCCCCCCCAGACACCCCCTCCCATGACCAAAGAATCTGACCAACTCAAAGCTGTGTCAATGTCCCTGTTCCTGTTAAATATGGTTAACATGCTATGATTGTTATATTTGTTATTTGTTATATTTTTTATATATTGTTATATAAACATTTGCTATATTTGTTGCAATGTTCTATGTAATTATGTTACATGATATTACATGTAAACCGCCCAGAGCTGTAGGGAAGGGCGGTATATAAATCTAAAATAAATAAGCAAACAAAACAATCTTTAGCCCACTTAACTAGGGAGTGAGTGCCATTGAGACCTGACCTGGGTAGTCCATGATCTGGTCAAACCACAGAAGCTAAGCACGGTCAGACCTGGCTAGAATTTGGATAGGAGACCTCCAAAGAATACCAAGGTTGGAGGCAGGGAATGGCAACCCACCTCTGAAATATCTTGCCTCGAAAACCCTACAGCAGGGGTGGCCAGACTGTGGCTCTCCAGATGTCCACGAACTACAATGTCCATGAGCCCCAGGCCCTACCCTGCTCTACAGGGTAGCCATAAGTCAGCTGTGACTTGACAGCGTTTTTCACCACCAAATTCTCGTGAATTGAGTGTGATGTGCTTATAAATGCTTCACATCACGCTGTTGGTTACATTCTATTCCAGGCTGGAATCGTTCATTCCCAGGAACGTGGGAGGGGTGACTTCAAAATGAAAAAGTCCAGCAGTGCTCAAAGAATGAAATGTGACAAGGCCTAGATTAACTCTGATTGCATCTATTTTTCTAATTATTTCCTTGGCAGCTTTCTCACATACCCATCCCAAGTAGAACAAGGACAATTTGAATGGGAACTTTTTAACATGCACATGCCTTGGATACTTAAAACAATGGTTTAATTAATCTGAAACTAACAAAGCTGGATTGTTTGGTGGCTGCAAAGAAAGAATACTCTGAAAGGAAATGCCAAAGATTAAGCAAACATCTTTTCCAGCAAGCCACGGAGAGGTGCCCGTGTTTATAAAATTAGAAGCAGGGGAAAATACAACAATAAATTTGAAAGGGGGAGATAGAGGAGGGAAAGAGCAGGTCATATGGAAAAAACATATCTAAGTTGACAATCTTTTGTGTAGATATGATTTCCCATTCATTATTCATTATATTTTGATACAAAAGCTTTTCTGTTTGACTGTGTGCCTTGTCTTTTTCCTATATATATAAAAAAATTAACTGGAGATGGAAATGTTTTCAAAGGGAGCAAACTCATTTAAAAGAGGGGGGGGAAGTCACAGAGATGCATTTCATCAGATCCTGTTTGATAGAAAGGTTGAATGACACTGCAGGGAAGGGTAAACACATTTTATTTATTTATTGCCATACATCCTTGCTAGCCACTGCCCGGAACACACACAAATTACAGAGAATTACAGAGAAGAACGATGCCACAGCTAATTGCTGATTCAGAATACTCCTTTCTCATTCCTTGGAAAACAACAGGCAGCACATGGGGGGTAGGGGGTGTGGAATACAATAGGGGCAATTCTTATGGGTTGCAGCTAATCATGTGGTTTAAAGTGGTGGTCTTCTACCCCGAGGGAGGCCAATCCCCAGGTGGGACCTGGGGATCCCTTGGTTTTACAGTTCATCTTACTGCACACAATCAAGAAAGCTCAACTGACATGCATGAGGAAAGTGAGGGAAACTGTAATATGCCTTTATCTCCCGCAGATTCCAGGCTGCCTACAATGCAATGCCAACTTGCAAGGAAGCAGAATGTAACAGACTGATGAACAATTTATTTAAGTTGATTAAAAACACAGATTTTTTTTTAAAAAAAGAAGTTACACAGCATACAGATTAGAAAGTGCCAAGATTTGTCTTTTTAAAATGCTCAGAATTCAAAATCTAGCATGCTTCCTGTCTCTCTGGAAATGCACTCTGAGAGGTATAGCAGAATAGTGAGGCTTGGTCACACAGTGGTAGTGATCACTCCCTTTTACCATAGGCAGGTTTGGATGCTCTGGTTCCTCCTCTGAGGTCAGATAGTTGTTGAGCAACATGTCCCTGTTGCTGGCTGGAATTAAAGATAGCTCCCCCATCTGGCAACACTAAAGACAGCGCTTAAAATGAAGAGAACTTTCACAACATTATATTTAACAAAGATTTTTCCTCTCTTAAAAGCAACTGCCAGAATAGTTTAACAATAGTGTTGGGGCTGCAGGTCAGCCATTCCCTTGGGAAACAGGTGGCTGATGTGTAGGCATGTAGTCTGCTTGAGCCAGCCATAGGGGCTTGCAATGTGGTTACTTTGTAACTACCTTTTAAACTTTTGTATTCTGCTTCAGAAAAGACGCTGGATGAATATGATATCTATTAGTAAATAAACTTTCCTAGTAAAGATTCTCTTTTTTTAAACCTCAAAGCGCTGTGAGTCTGGATTCGTGCCTCATCCACAAAGGTAAATAATAATAGCATACTTTCAAATTCTCTGTTACTCTGCAGCTCTACTTCTCTGAAGGGACCCGGGACTAAGCCAAGCCCAAAAGTCCCAATATTTTTGTGGCTGCCTAGCAAGCCTCAGGATCCCTGGATAACATGGAATGTAGTCTGCAAGATCTCAGTGGGCAGTCTTCTTTTACAACTTCCGTTGTTGCTGTTAGTAGCTGGGATACTGCAAACTGCCAGTGGAAAACACAGGTAGTCTGATATCTTCCCCACTGTCCTCCTCTGGAACATCATACAGAGCATCACCCTGGAGTAGCATCATGTCCATTAAGGAGGGACTTCACCTCACCCATACATGTGCAGGAATAAACTTCCCTGGGATTGGAAAGCACTCCAAATGGAAGAGGAAGATGGAGAAATCTAGTTCATCGGTCCTGCAGTGACAAGTACCTGGAGATTTTTGGGGAGGTTAGAGTTTCCAAAGAATGTGATGTCATTTGTGGGGAAATTCCTGGGGAAGAGTGACACAGAGGATGTGATATCACTTCTGAGAGCAGATTTAATGGACATCATGCCGCTCCTAGCTGAAGCATCACCATTGATACTATTCTCCCATTCCTCAAATTATAGAAGGCAGGGGGCCTGACATGTGGGTGGGAGGTTGCCTGTTGCTGCTAGATCAGTGATAAACTTGGATCCCATAATATTTGCACCCAAAGATCCTAGAATCAGCCTCGTTATGTAGAAAAATCCCCCTTCTCTGTCCTTTTTGTGGACTGTTTCATCCACACCCTAGAGCAGCGGTTCTCAACCTTCCCGCTGTTGTGACCCCCGCCGCCATGGTGGTGGCAGTGACCCAAAGGGGGTCATAAGGTTGCATGCTCCGCTGGCCACCTCGGCCTTCCATGATCTCTGCTGGTCACTCAGCCTTCCATGATCGCCAGTGTGCGCACAACACTACAACCCCCTTTGGGTTGCCGAGGTCGCCATCACAGAAGTAGTGGTTCTCAATCTTCCCCTTTGGGTCGCTGCTCTGGTGGCCTCAGCGACCCCCTTGAAAGGGTCAATTGACCCCCCTGGGGGTAATGAGAGCCAGTTTGGTGTAGTCATTAGGAGTGCGGACTTCTAATCTGGCATGCCAGGTTCAATTCTGCACTCCCCCACATGCAACCAGCTGGGTGACCTTGGGCTCATCACAGCAAGGATAAAGCTGTTCTGACCAAGCAGGAATATCAGGGCTCTCTCAGCCCCACCTTCCTCACAGGGGAGAGGAAAGGGAAGGCGACTGTAAGCTGCTTTTGAGACTCCTTCAGGTAGAGAAAAGCGGCATATAAGAACCAACTCTTCTTCTTCTTCTTCTTCTTCTTCTTCTTCTTCTTCTTCTTCTTCTTCTTCTTCTTCTTCTTCTTCTTCTTCTTCTTCTTCTTCTTCTTCTTCTTCTTCTTCTTCTTCTTCTTCAGGTTGAGAACCGTTGCCCTAGAGCCTGGCTCAAAATAAGATGCAATGACCTGTTCTAACGTCTGCAGCTCCCCAGGGTCTCAGGAAGACGTACCCCAAAATCCACAGCCACCATTTCTTTAGCTGGAAATGCCAGGGGGTGAGCTTGCGTCCTTCCATATGTGCACTGCCAGTCTCAGCAGGCAATGCTGACCTCGAGAGCGGTCTGACCCCATAGAGAGCAAGTGCATGTTTTCACCGCTGGGGCTGACCAAGCCAAGACCCCATAAAACCAGAGATTCCATGACTGTTGTTGCTTTATTTGGACCTAAGAATGCATTCATATTGGAGGTGGGGGGTTGGGGGCTGTAGCAGGGAAGGAAGCAAAAATAACTTGTGCACTATGGCTTGCTCCTCCAAGTTCCTTTTTTCCCTCTTGCATGTAAATGATTAATGGAGGATATTGTGGAAGCAGATTTACTGTTACCACAGTAACCAAGGTGAATAGGGAGGAAGGCACTGCCAGAATACTGAAGCGGTGTTCCTGCCATCCAATGTAGCTCTTTTCGCCATCGAAAGATCCTGGTTAATATTTAACACCAGAGTACCCTTTCCAGGTGAAGTGCTGATCTGAGACCAATTTTATAATAACCTCCCTTTCCCGTATTTTGTCTTCGGATCCTCACATTTCTGCCAAACAGGTCTTGTATCATTCTAGCTAGCTGAAAGCTGCGGCCTGTGACCCTGCCCTCACGGTTTTATCTAGAACTAGGAGTAAAGCCCATTGCATGCTGTAATGCAATGATTGTGGGTTTAGTGCCTCTCTTGGAAGCTGGAAACCATAAGGGGAGGTCTCCCTGTGCACAGCAGTCTTGATCCTAGTCAGGTTTATGCACACCCAGGAAGTGCGGAATTCCAGAACGTGAACCTATACCAATCAGGATGTATTCTGCATGGAGCCAAATAAAACAGTTTAAAAAAGAACCAGTTTAGACCGCTTTATTATATTACAATCATTCTGCATTGAATATAGTCTGTTGAAAAACTATGTTGCAATGCTCTCTGCATGAAACAATTCATACCCCTGCCCCCTGTAGTTTTGCCAACTCCGCTTTGTTCTCTAATGCAGTCACTAATCTGCATAACTAAGGAGCTTCTGTGCATGACTAATAGAGAAGGCAGGCAGGAGAGAAATGTATAGGTGAAAAGCATCTTTCAGAAACAACGCTTAAAAGACGCTTAAAGCACCAAAGAGGCAGTTCACCATGCAGAGCAAAATCAGTTTTGCGGAGTAAATTCACTATTCTGTGCAGAGATCAGAAAAACAACGATGTATTTAGTGAGTTTTCATCACCTTATCCATCATGCAGAAGAGGCCCTGGCCACCTTACCTTCTCTCTGCAATCTTTTCTTGACCTGAAATAGCCCGGGGGCACTATGGGGCTAGTCAGGGAGCTGCAGAGACATTATACCTTTTTGAGGCCCCACTTTCCAACCTCAAGGAATGTTTCCAAACTGGGGTAGCCAACCTCCAGGTGGGGCCTGGAGAGCTCCTGGAATCACAGCTCATCTCCATACTATAAAGATCAGCTGTCCAGGCTGAAATGGCTTCTTTGGAGGGTGGACAGGGTTGTTGTGCAAAAGAAACATTTGAGGCCTCCCACACAGGTTGTTGTGGAGATGAAACACTTGTGATGTTGTGCAAACGAAACAGGAAGAGGGAAAAAAACCACAACAGCATCCATTTTTGCACAATAACCTTGTGCGGTAGGCCTCAATTTTTCAGAGAGTGGCAGAGACATGCTTGGCTGGGTTGCATCTTCCCTCCAGCAGCGAGTCTGGCCATAGCAGTGTTTTAAGTGAGAAGGGGCTTTTCTGTGGCCTCCCTGTCAGCCAACGGTTACGCAGGCGGGGAATGGTGAGGCTGAGAAGGTGATTGTAAGGTGTTTTGGAACTCCTTCAGGGAGTGAAAAGCGGGGTAGAAAAACCAACACTCTTCTTTCTCTGCTTTGCTGAGTTTTATAAATCCTGTGATGATATAAGACTCAATAGCTAGGGAGCGTCCCAGAAGGACAGAGGATAAATCCATAAACCAGTGTGTGCACTTTGATTGAGGCCTAATGCAGAGGAAAACAGAGGCGGGCTTCTCATACCAAGTCTCCCTGCTTGAGTTCCTCACTCTATTATTACCCAGATGCCTGTGGCTTTGCTCCACATCATGTGCTCTCTATTCGTTTACTCTGCCATTATCTTCATCTCTCCTCTGTGGATCACAAAGCCTAGAGAATCTTTGCTCTTTCAGTGGAAGATATCCCCTGCAGAAACACCATTATTACACAATAGTAACAGTTCAAATGTTTATGCATTTCAGTGGCTGGGTCAGATACAGAGTTGTGCACTTTTTAAGGCGTTCATCCGTGTGGATCGGAACACATGCCTCTGACACACATGCACCAGGCACATTGGGCATTTCCGCACCCGTCAAATGTAGTGAAATGCTTACCTTAAGTAGTTGTTATATTTCCGCCCTTCCATATGACGCCGCCAACATCCAGCATCTGGGCAGTACCCGGCTGGCTGCATCCTCCATTTCAAAGCACTAGTTGGGGAATCGCATAAAGTGGATTCCCCAACCTATTTAGCACTAGCTAAGGGAGAGCAAGCATCAGGCAACCAGCAGAGGGAAGGTATGGAGGCTCAAATATGCTAAGGGCACCTGCCTCGTCCCACCCTTGTACCCGCCTCCCTCTCCCTTGTTCCTGGGGACAGAAATGTCTTCTTAGAAATGGCTAACTTCCTGGAGCAACGAATAGGTGGACTTTTTTGACCTCCTTCCTCGCCCCTCCCGTAGTGGGGATGGGAGGGGGAGGTTTCCAGCATGTTTGCGATTTTTATGTCTTTTAATGGGGGTTTTTAATGGGTTTTTATTGGACTTTGTAACCCGCCACAAGCCAGCTTCGGAAGTGGCGGGAAATAAATAGAATAATCATAGTCATAGTCATAGTCATAGTCATAGTCATAGTCATAGTCATAGTCATAGTCATAGTCATAGTCATAGTCATAATCATAAAATTCAATGTTCTTGTAGTCCCAGAGGCTAAGTAGCTAGAGACGGGAACAAATTGTTGCCATAAGCAGAATCATGTTTTATAGTTTGCTGATCTCATATGTTAACAGATTTCTGTAGTGCACCTACCAAAAGCAGCCTCTTTTTCCTTGTCCCTCTTTTTTGCCTTGGGAGAGGCCTGCTGATTGAAATATTGGGGCAGTTGCCAAAATTGTCACTCTTCAGGATTCCTCCAAGGTCTCTAGGAATGAAAATAATGGGCAATGCATTTCCGCACAATGGCAAAAAGAGTGCTACGCCAGCTGAATGGCGTAGTGCTAAATATGGAAATGGCGGAAGAGAGCAACGTGCTGTACATGCGACATTATAACATAACATAAAAATAATAATTGAAAAGCCGATGAATTGTTTATAAACAAGACGGTAAGATAGGAATTCATAAGCTTTTGGGCAGTTAGTAAGTTTCATTTTAAAATTTGTTCTAACTGTTATTTTTATATTACAGACAGAATACATTCAGATTGAATATATTGAATTTATTAATACCACTTTGTGGGGGTATGGACATTTTCATACATTTCCAGTTATTATTTGTGACATTATGTTATCCTAAGGATATTTTGTGATTTAGGACTCATTATTGGCACTGACGAAATGACTGAAAACGGATAAAAGCATCTAAACACTGTTTTGGCTGAGTCCAAGAGGAAATTATAATAAAGAGATACCAGAGACTCTTATATGTTGAATATTATTTGATTAGCCACTGGACAGATTTTTTTCTCTTCTTCTCTTGTTGAATAAGGGCAACCCAGAAGGCTTTGCGAGACAAGAGGTATACAGAGGTAGTTTGTTATTGCCCACTCTGCATAGCAACCCTGGAATTCCTTAGTGGTCTCCCAACCGAGTACTAACCAGGGCTGATCCCAATTAAATTTTGAGATCTGACAATATGGGGCTGATTAGGGCCCTCCAGATGCTAGAACATGGAAAATCTGCAGAGGGGCTCGCAGAAAATGCAGAGGTTAACTCGAGCTCAACTGAATCTCATCAGATCTCAGAAGATAAAGGGTCAGCCATGGTTAGTCCTTAGATGGGAGACCTCCAAGGAGGACCAAGGTTGTTATGCAGAGGCCGACAACAGCAAACCATCTCTGAATGTCTCTTGCCCTGAAAACCTCACAAACTGGGCCTTGATAGCCAAAAACAACAAACACCAACCCCAAAAATCCTATAAAGGAAAAGTGAAACTCCAAGAGGGCTTGAAGCCTGAGAACCTACTCCCCCCCCCAAAAAAAAAATTAAATAGGAAATATTGGGGCCAATGTAGGTACAAGTGAAGTGTAGGAAGGATAATTTATTTTGCAGGGAAGCTATGATGGAATCTGATGAATAAACTGCAGTGAAATCATCAGAAGTATTATCAGAACCAGGATGGGTGGGAAAGCATGGATGGGTGAGGCCTGAAAGTTAGCTGGATTTTAACAATTCAGGAGATTAGGAAAGAACATTGCTGACAAAGTAACTGATTTCTTGGCATTGGTCTCTGTTGAGACTGTTATTTTTTTGGCAATAAAGCCGTGCTTTGTGAAAGTGAGGCTTTCAAACAGAAGAAACGGACAATTTTCAGTCAAATAGGGCTCCAGAGTTAAACAGATGTGGCTACTTAAGGAGGACAGAAGCACATAAAGGGCAAATTAGGAATTTTTATTATTATTATTATTATTATTATTATTATTATTATTATTATTATTATTATTATTATTATTAAACTTGTATACCACCGTTTCCTTAAGCCAGGGGTAGTCAAACTGCGGCCCTCCAGATGTCCATGGACTACAATTCCCAGGAGCCCCTGCCAGCATTCGCTGGCAGGGGCTCCTGGGAATTGTAGTCCATGAACATCTGGAGGGCCACAGTTTGACTACCCCTGCTTTAAGCTCACGGCGGTTTATACGATAAAAATTACAATAAAACCCATAGTTAAAACGATTAAAACCAGTTCACACTATCAATGTTAGGCAACAGGTGAGCACTAACTAACCCGAGTAACCCCCCCCCCAAACCGCCCCACGTTAGCCGAGGGACATCAGGTTGCTAATATGGTAGTGAGGCAATCAGATCATTCAGATGCTGTGAATTTAGATAGATAACATTTAATGGACAAGCCAGGATTGTCTGGCCCAGGTTTTTTCAACCAGGATTTCTTGAGGGCCCTGGGTTTCCCAAATGGGTGGGATATAATTAAATTTTTAAATTATTTTTTTTAATTTGTTAAATGTTTATCAGGCGACATGACCTTGTATGGTCATGTCAACCTGCCCTCCCAAAATGGCAGGGACGATGCTCTGACGGCAGCATGTGTTGTATTTGATGGCCTCCACCACAGCCTGCCAAGTGACAAGGCAAGTGGTTACTGAAAGTATGAGACATCTAACTAATCTCCATTTGGTAGTCAGGCTTACATCCTTGCTTCTCGGTTCAAGCTTGTCATTGCTGAGCGACCCAGAGCAATTCGACATTTTATTTCCCTACTGCAATCGCCACTCACATCAGTTTGTGATGCAAGAAAAATAAATTCTTGATCTCTTTACCATTTGAGCGTTTCACCATCAATTGTTATTGCGACATGTCTGCTTTTGGTCATTATTTTTGTCTTGTTAGTGCTTGAGAAAAGGCCATTTTAGGGCAGGAAAACAGTGCGCGCTAGAGACAGCACCCTGTTCTGTAAGCGTGCCACAGTTGTGATCAGAATAGGTCACCATAAGCATAAAGGCTGAGAAGAATCCGCAATACGTATTTATTTTATTTAACTTAGATTTCATGATGACCTTCATACAACATAAACAATATGAACATTAAACTGTAACATAGGTGTAAACTATAATGCAAACAGGTCCAGAACAGAACATATGGGTGGATTTTTTAGGAGGGAGGGAGCAAGAGCCCTGTAGATGTTGCTGGTTGCTCGGTCTCAACCTGGTGGAAGAGCTCCCTTTTGTAGGCCCTGCGGAACTGTTTTAGCTCCATCAGGGCCCTGATCTCCTCCAGGAACTCGTTCCACCAGGTGGGGGCCAGGACCGAGAAGGCTCTGGCCCTGGTTGAAACCAGGCAGGCTCCTTTAGGGCCAGGGATCATTAGCTGGTTGATGGTGATGGAGTGTAAAGCTCTTTGAGGGGCATAGGCAGGGAGACGGTCCCTCTGGTACACTGGGCCCTGACCACGTATGGCCTTAAAGGACTGTTACACAGGATACAGGTTGGATCTCAGATCGAACCTGTGTATTTCATAATATGTGGATTAGCTGACCTGACACAACTCATAATCATAAACATCTTCCCTGCTGCTGTTCTAATACTCAGTTATGGAAGTCAGAAAGATTCAAATTCGTACTAAGGGTCATGAGGTACATCTGTTCCTTTCCCCTCTGTCAAGTAAAATGCTGGATTTACAATTTACCTCAACAACAGTTTACCAAATGCAATTGAGTCCTGGAGGAGGTGCAATTTTTGTAACTTGGGTCCAATTCTCAATATATCCACCTGGCTGTTCTAGTAATGATTTATTTTATTCAAAATGACCAAGTTGATCACAGAAGTGCTGATTTGATTATGGAAATAAACCTGGGTATACACAAAACAGAACAGGCAAATAAGCTTTACAAACCCTGTCATTCCCAGGATGTGAATTCACCTCCCAAAGGTCCTTGTTAACATTATTTGCCTATTCAAAATCCACCTGAGATGAAATGCTACCGAGCCCAGCTTTGTAATCACTAGCACTGATTTTAAAGTATTATTAATCAGGTTTGCAAATGACTGTACTTGGGTATAAAGCAACAAGAGTTTGCCTACGTTTAGAGTACACCTTGTCTTTTCCTAGTGCCCTAAGTTTTTGACCCGGCTCTATACACTTTCTGTTCTGCGAAAAGGATCTTGGTATTTTTTGTTTTGTAGAAGCTTCTTCCATTGTTGAGGGCTGGGGAGGAGGGAGGAATGTGAGGTTTAATTTACACATCACCATGTCTTTGAATTGTTGGGGAACAACACAAGGACTTCGTATCACATGTGCAATTGGAATTCGGTGCCTCCCAGGCTCTTACGACCTCTTCTTTGTTCAGGATTAGAACACACTGGAGGAAGCAGCATTAGTTTCCGCCCACATACATATAAACACTCTGTTTTCATGGTCTCCTACTGCCTCTTAGGGTTGCTAACTTCTGCCCCCATTCACATTGCCCATCAGTGCTCAGCTGGGCAGTAGAAGGACATTTCTGAAGAAATGGGATGGCTCTGTGGTGCAATATCATCACTTCTGCTGTGACCCGGAAATGATACCATAATTCCATCTGATGTTCTAGCATTTGCCCCAACCTCTACAGTTAGACTATAGAACTTGGGATGAATGCTAGAGTGTCACCGTGATGTGATGATGTCACTTCCACATGGTACTGTATGTGATATAACAAAGCAGAGAACCAGTTTGGTGTAGTGGTTAGGAGTGCGGACTTCTAATCTGGCATGCCAGGTTCGATTCTGCGCTCCCCCACATGCAACCAGCTAGCTGACATTGGGCTCGCCACAGCACTGATAAAACTGTTCTGACTGGGCAGTGATATCAGGGCTCTCTCAGCCTCACCCACCCCACAGGGTGTCTGTTGTGGGGAGAGGAAAGGGAAGGCAACTGTAAGTCGTTTTGAGCCTCCTTCGGGTAGGGAAAAGCAGCATATAAGAACCAACTCTTCTTCTTCTTCTTCAAAAGAAACAACGAATTGTGTAACCGTCTATGTCTTAGGAGCGCAATGAAGAAAGAGTGAAAGTAAAGTCTCTTTATTGTGTTTCCTTTAAACAAGGATGAAAGTTGACGTTGAAAGCTGAGCTGAACAAGCTTCCGGTATATCCTTGTTTCAATTATATTTCATCATCAGCGAAACCTTTTGATTTGCTATATTGTTTTCATGTTCTCCAATGTGATCGCATTGTGGCCAGGACACAAGTTAAACAGTACATCTCTGCTTTCTTATATTCTGCTGGTTGCCAGACCATATCTGGATACCCTACGTTTCAGTTTTGGTTGGCTCAGTTGTGAAACTTGCCTGTAGACACAGGGGCTTCTCCCTGTATGGTGTGGCCCCAAATTGACAAAAAGCCCATGTATACCAAAGTCTTTGTACTTTCCTGGACATCATTTTATCTACCTGAAGTAGTCTCAGCTATTGGCCATGCTGGAATAATTTTTATGTAGCCCATCAATTGCACAGAACTCCCAGTATAATCTGTCAGCGGATGGACCTGGAAACCGTATATGTGCGGCCTCATTTGAAATACTGTGTACATTTATGATCACTTTATCTCAAAAAGGTCATTGGAGAGTTGGAAAAAGTACAGAGGAGGGCAACCAAGATGAATAGGGGTGGGGGTGGGGGGCACCTTCCCTTTAAGGAAAGCCTGAAGAGTCTGGAACTTTTCAATTTAGAAAAGAGACAACAGGGGGGGGACATGATAGAGGTTTATAAAATTAAGCATGGGGAGGAGAATGTTGACAATGTCTTCTCCCTCCCCTCAAATATTATAATGCAAGGATATGCAATAAAGCTAACAGGCAGTTGATTTAAGATGGACACAGTGTCAGAAGTGCCCATTTTTTGCCATTTATTATGTAGTTAGTGGGGATTGTAGAAATTTAAATTGCTTTTATTGCCTGGTCAATTGGGTGCCCTCTTTCGCCTTCTTCACACCATCCTCCATCTATCTTCCAAATGTTTCTAGGAGGACAGGCAACGATAGGAACCTGTTGATTTTACACTGCTCCATTTGTTTTGGATTTGATGTTCTCCTGCCAGATTCGAGTGGGAGAGGGTGTGGAGTGCAGGGATATAAGCCGAAGCTTTATTGTTTCAAGCCAGTTCTGGCAACATAGTAATTTGGTCTACTTGCATTACTTTCAATAAATTGATTTTTTTTTTTTTTGCATCTAGTCAACATTATTGGGGCAATCTGTAGGAACCTCACAGGTTGCAAAAATATGCATCCTGTCTTTCACAGCAGCCTCCTCTGATGTGCCCCGCCTCCTGATCGGTAGCATCTGACCCCTAATGCACCTGGACCTGTCTGTGTTGACGAGCACACCCACTATGAGGTCAACGAAATCTTGGACTCCCAGGGCATTTCCACACATTGTTAAAAATAGTGTTATGCCAGCTGAGTGGCATATAACTCTAAATAAAATCACACCTCCCGGCCCATCCTCACCTTTTTGGCAGTCTCACTCTTCTCAGCCGCCATTTCATGCTTCTCCCCCTCCACAAGTGCTGCTGGTAATGGCGGAAGAAAGCAACGTGATTTATAAGCAACTCTCTTCTGCCTGTCAATCATGCCAGGCAGCCAATCCCCTTTCCCTGGGCTTTAAAGGGTCTGCAATGCCTGCTGATTGCTCCAGGCAGTTCACTTTAAAAAACTGTCCCCGGGAGAAGGTGGGACATTGGAGGCGGAGATAGCGTTTCTTTGCCTCCATACATTTTTTTTGCTTGTGGCGTGCTGGTTGCTCTCTGGTAGGTAGTGCTACATATGTTGGTGAATCCACTTCTTGGGATTCACCAACAAGCATTTTAAAATTGCAGATTTAGCCAGCTTGGACTCTGGATGTTGGCAACATCATGTGGAGGGGCCAGAATATAACAACTACTTACGGTAAACGTTACACTATATTTAAAGGGTGCATCGAGTCAAGGATTTGTTATTGGGACAATCTACAGGAACTTCACACAAAGAAGCCTTTTCCAACCTGCAGCCACCTTCTGGGTTTTTGTTGGTGTTGCGGTGGTTCCGATTATTGCGCTATTGGTGCCAAATGCACTGACACCTCCAAATTTTGCGGGGCTTCCCACAATTTGTTGTGATCCACACAATCAAAACTTTCTTGTAGTCAATAAAGCAGAAGTAGACATCCTTCTGATATCCCTGTGACTTTTCCAAAATCCATCGCAGGTTTGCCATGTGATCACAAGTGTCATGTCCCCATTGGAAGCCAGCTTGAACATCTGAGAATTCTCTTTCAATGGTTGTTGCTATGTGTTTTTGTATAATTTTAAGCAGGATCTTTCTAGCATAAGAAATTAGGGCTAAAGGTAAAGGTATCCCCTGTGCAAGCACCGAGTCATGTCTGACCCTTGGGGTGACGCCCTCTAGCGTTTTCATGGCAGACTCAATATGGGGTGGTTTGCCAGTGCCTTCCCCAGTCGTTACCGTTTACCCCCCAGCAAGCTGGGTACTCATTTTACCGACCTCGGAAGGATGGAAGGCTGAGTCCACCTTGAGCCGGCTGCTGGGATTGAACTCTCAACCTCATGGGCAGAGCTTCAGACTGCATTTCTGCCGCCTACCACTCTGCGCCACAAGAGGCTCTTTTTTTTAGGGCTATTAGGGCTATTGTATGGTAATTGGAACAGTTTTTCGAATCACTCTTTTTGGGTAGTGTGATGAACACAGATTGTTTCCACTCCTCTGGCCAGTTATTAGTTTCCCAGATTGTCTGGCACACAGCTGTAATAGTTTTGATTGGTACACATCTCAGCAGCTCCACAGGTTTGATATCAGTGCCTCGGGCCTTGTTGTTTAGCAAGTGACTCAAGGGCCATTCAACTTCATCTTCAAGAACAGCTGGTTCGAGTTCTAGGTCATTTTGAAGACAGTGAACTTTCTTTCCGCATGTGTACAATTCTTCTGTGTATTCCTGTCACCTGTTCTTGATGCTTTGTTGGTCAGTCCGTTCCTTCTCTTGTTTCTCTTTGATAATGGTTTTGCGAGCCATAAATGGCATTTGGAACCTATTGACTTGTGCAAAAGCATTTCTTGTGTTTCCTTTTTTGCAGTCTTCTTCTAACTGCTTGCATTTCTGATTCTGGTAAGCTTCATTGCCTATTCTTGCTGCCCAAAAAAGATTTATTTTGGACAGAATAGATTTATTGAATAACAGAACAGGAAAGAGCAGAGAGAGGAAAGAGCAGAGAGAGGAAAGAGCAGAGAGAGAAGCCTGTCTGTCTACTCTAGATCAGAGGTAGTCAACCTGTGGTCCTCCAGATGTCCATGGACTACAATTCCCATGAGCCCCTGCCAGCTGGCAGGGGCTCATGGGAATTGTAGTCCATGGACATCTGGAGGACCACAGGTTGACTACCCCTGCTCTAGATGGAGAGATCAAGAGAAATAATTAACTGTTCTCAACAACAACAAAAAAACAGGGGGAAAAGCTGAATGAGCCAATCAGAGGCCAGAAGGAGAAATATTTGAAATAGGGGACAGTCCCTATCTTTGCTATTATAGTTAGCTGCCCCTTTATTGCTCCTCTCAGAATTTTACAGTCATTTGTTAAAATATATCTATGCACAATAGATCGTGAATATTCCAACAGGGGGAGCTTTTTAATAAAACACTTTCAATAAATAACCTCTAAGCAGTACTATCAAAAGGCCTTGTTCTATGTGACTTCTCAGATAATGAGGGAAAACAGTGCAAATTCTCTAAAACAGCAATTTGCTATAGAGTTATTCTAGTAAGTCCACTGACTCCTCTCTACGGAGCAACTGCACTGACTGTTTAAATAGAATATTAATTCCTGGTACATATCTGGGCTTCTGACCAATTGATGCCTGACAAATTATTATTAAACTCTTTAATGTCCTGTTAGCAACATTTTGGGGACTAGCAGAAACTTTTTAAAGGAGCAAGAGCTACTGACATTGTTAAGCTCCTGGGAAGCGCTATGAAAAATTCTCTCTAATCATTGGTAGTAAGACCTAGTGGTGCATGCTTACCTGGAGGATTATAATTGTACTTGAGAGAAGTAATCCCCCCCCAACAAGATTCTTTTTTTGCTGCCTCCTCCTATTGAAGAATAAAGAACTCAGCAGCTTCAGAAATTATTTTGGTGTCTTTCTTTGACAGTATGCCTTTTCAAAGAGAGAGAAGGCCATCTTCAAAAGGCCAAGAGCCATCTCCCCAACTCCAGAGATAGATGAATTAATAAGAAAGAAGAGCGGTAACGTTTCACACACACACACAAACACAGAGATAGGTAAATAGGAAATTGTTGCTAGACCTCCCTCCTGATCCTTGGCAACTTGAAATAGAGCTGCCATTTCTAAATAAGTAATGAAGCTTTTCATGTGCCGTTCTCTCCTGGTGAGAAGTCAACAAAATGGCCATTCCCAAAATGACGGCAAATGTCTTCACCTTTAATGTTTATTTCCCCTTCCCCAAATCCATGGACATCTGAAGGGCCGCCATTTGGCCACCCTGTTCTATCACACTGCAGCCTGCTGATGTCCTTCCCTTTCTTAAGCCCCGCCCCTGGCTCCACCCCCTAGATTCTCCAGGTATTTCTTCACTCTGAGTTGGCAACACTATAATATTGTGCATGTAACATTTCATTTCAGTGTTTCTGCTTATCTGTGTGTGTATGGTGAACAGTCCAGGGACTGGATCCTACCAGCTCTTCCATTACAACCATCTCGTTCTATTGCTACTTGAATAAACAAAAAAATGTGTGAGAATTGGATTGTCACGTAAAATGTAAGTGAAAACACCAACATTAAAACTCAGGTCCATTCCGCACAGCGCTAATGTAGCTGAAGTCTAACTGTTGTGTAACGCTATTTTTTTAACATTATGCACAACGTCGTACTTAATCCACAACACTCCTGAACACTGGCGCAAAAAGTGCTTCGATGTAGTGCTTTTCGGGGATTCACAAAAAGTGGATTCCCCCTAAAAAAAACCCACTTCACTACTGAGAACAATTTGCAACACATCTGAAAAAGACATGTGCATTCTCAATATAGCGGTCCGGAGCTCCCCGAGCTTCCGGAGACGCGATCACCATTCCCCACCCCCTTAAACCAGCGAAAGCAACAAATAAGCGAGGCTTCTTCGGCTGAAGTCCCTCCACAGAAGTGCTTAACAGTAAAACAAAGCTCCCTTCTGCAATTGTCTTTAAACTTTTCGAGCACAATACAACCCCCTGTTTGACACTCCCTGTTATTTTTGGCCAGAAATTGCACTCATCCGGGGGAGGGGGCAGGAATTAAGTGCCAGCTCCTACACCAGCGAAAAAACTCTTTCTGAAACATCGAATGAACAAATATTCATTGCTATTGGTGTTTTGGGGTTTTTAAAAAACAGTTTTTAACGGGAAAGGGGCTTTCAAATTAAAGATCTTAGTGAGAAAAATGTTGGTTTTTAAAGTTTTGGAATTGTCCCCCAAATAACAGAGATATCACAATGCAAAGGTGGAGTGTTACCCATGCTGCCTGTGGCCGTACCATATGGGATGTGGCACCCTCGTGAAGTGTACACCTCTTGGCTGGCCTCCTGGATTATTATGGCTCAATTCTCCGAGTCCTTTACATTTCACCTGTCAATGATTACTTCAGTAACAGATTTCTGTTGCATTTTTTGTTATATATCAAAGATTTCCCCTATGTCTGCCAATAAAATTTTTTGACACTAAAAAAAATGTCTTAGAGCTAACAGCAGGACATCACTTCTGGGGAAACCCTAGGAATATGGCTAGAAACTCTATGGAACTGAGTTTCCCTTGGAATTGCCAGAAACTCTATGGTCACACAGAGGGGGGATGGGTGGGTGGTTGGGTGGTTGGGAGGTATTTTGCCATGTTGTCTGTTTTATTGTGATCTGTTTTCTGTTTTAATGGGATTTTTATTGTACATCTGTAACCCGCCACGAGCCAGTCTCGGGAGTAGCAGGGAATAAATTTAATAATAATGATAATGATAATGATGATGATGATGGTGATGATGGTGGTGATGATGATGATGATGGTGATGGTGATGGTGATGATGATGATGATGGTGATGGTGATGATGGTGGTGATGGTGATGATGATAATAATAATAATAATAATAATATACAACTTGCCCTTCAACAGCTACATTGTTTCCCAGTTGAATTCTGTATCAGGCTCAAGGTTTTGATGTTGTCCTTTAAGGCCCTACATGGTCTGGGCTCTGCATATCTGAAGGACCGTCTCTTTCATAGGGGTCTTCCACCTCTCTCCAGATTTCCCTCCTTTTTTTTGTTCTTGCCTTGACATTTGTTTCCAACCAATGGTTGGGGCAGGATAGGGAAGGGTGGGTGGGGCGAGAGAGGTTTTGATTTGGGAGTTTTAATTGTGGGGTGTTTTAAATTTTGACTGTTTCTTTTGTAAACGGCCCTGAGTCCACTTGTGGAGAAGGCAGTCTATAAATCTAATAATGAGGGTTATGATGTTGATAGTGCCCCCATGTCTTTGCTCCCTGGACTCCCACTAGAGAAGGGGTAGTCAAACTGCGGCCCTCCATATGTCCATGGACTCCAATTCCCAGGAGCCCCTGCCAGCAAATGCTGGCAGAGGCTTCTGGGAATTGGAGTCCATGGACATATGGTGGGCCGCAGTTTGACTACCCCTGCACTAGATCATAGAACCTGAAGGACTGGGGCTCCGTGTCTGAGTATCAGCTTGGCTTGCAGAGGGTCTTGGGTTCTATCCCCAGGATCGCCAGTTGGAGATGGCGATTGGGTGAAAAGTGATCTGAAAGAGCTTGATCACAGACCCTAGAGACCTGCTGCCATTCCAAATATGCAATAATGATTTTGATGGACCAAGGGCCTAATTCAGTATTGGGCCGCTTTGTAAATTCCTATGTCGCGGAATATAATTAGGAGGAAAATCCTGTGAGATTGAACAAAAGCAATAGTGGGATCCAGCAACATATCTTGGAATAAGTCTTGGCTTCTGTGTCCTGTTGTTGGCCCTCCAAAACAACTGGCTGGCTACTGCGTAAACCAGGATGCTGGCCAAGACAGACTACTGGCCTGATCCTGCAGAGTACCTGTTTATGTTCTTGAACTCCTTGGCAGAACAAAGCAATATGAAAATGTTTCAAAACCCCATATAAAGTGGTTATGATCCAAGGCTCATATGATCCTGACCCGTTACTATATTCTGCCTTCTTATACTTCCTCCCACATAGCTGATTACACTGATCATCGGCAGGAAAAGCAGCTTTCTCCGAGCAAATTCTTGCGGACAGTTTTGTGTGGCAATTAACACACAGGGAAGGCTGGAACATGCTGAGAAGCAAAACCCAACAGGAAGCTAATGAAGTCAAAAGATGTCACGGAGCCATCTTCGGAACAAGAAAGCCAAGGAAGTAGAAAATTGTGCACTCAGGATGTGCCCTGGGAGCTGTTGCGATAAATGGAAGACAGAGCAAAAAAATAAAAAATTAGAAGCCAGACTTCAGATAGTTTGACCCAGTTGCTGTTGAAGAAGCTAATCAGGTCAACCTAGGCCTTGTCCGATGAGACAGTACCTGTCTTTGTTCTCTTATAACTACTAATAATCCACCAGATAGCAAAGGATGAGGGGGGACAAGGTCACCACTCCTGGTTCGTTTCTGCCACTTTGCTGTTCCAGTGTGAGAACGCTCTCAAAAAACATTTCCTTCCATCTTGTCCAAACTTTTATTTTCTAAGGGAACGTCCTCCTTCCACAACAAGAGCCATCATAGTAAGGGGTCAAAGTGTCAGGCCTGGGAGACCAAAATTTGAATCCTCACTCTGCCATGGAAGCTCGCTGGGTGGTCACTCTCAGCCTCACCTACCTCAGACCGGTTGTTGTGAGGAAAAATGGAGAATGATGCTAGAAGCTACTTCCAGGCCCCTTTGAGGAGAATGGTGAGGGATAAATAGGTGAATAAATAAAAGGACACCCCAGACAGTAAGTAAACAGCTAATTGGGCACCTAGGTCTTTAAAATAAAGCTGTGAGGGGCCATCATGGTAGTAAGGAGTGCTTTCCTGAGCTGATTTCTACCGTTGTAACAGGCATGCGAAACAGCATATGGAGGAACTGTGGTAAATGCCAAATGGAGTGTCACAGTAGCTCAGTGCAGACAGCAGAAGACATATGTCCAGATGGTTCTTGTTTTAGGGATCAGCACTGAGGTCTTTCCTCTTTTCAAATCCTATCTTCCATAGGCTTAACCACAAAATCCTAGCATTTTCAGACCTGGAGTTGGCAACCCTATTTTTGACCAGCTGAGAAGACTCTCTACCTGGAGGTAGGGATGATACCTGTTTGGAGTGGACTCTAGGCCAATTTTTTCTCCCTACTGAGTTGATATTTTCATTGGAAGGAGTTGAAAAACAAAACATAAGAGAACATTAGAAATGTGGCACTCCTCGGTTTCAGATGGTATAACGACATATAAGAATGTACTCTTCCTCTTCATTAAGGTCGGTGTTCGCTGCTCAGATAGGCAGCAGGTCTCCAAGGGAGGAGGAGGAGGAGGAGGAAGAAGAAGAAGAGTTGGTTCTTATATGCCACTTTTCTCTACACAAAGGAGTCTCAAAGTGGCTTGCGCTCACCTTCCCTTTCCTCTCCCACAACAGACACCTTGTGAGGGAGGTGAGGCTGAGAGAGCCCTGATATTCCTGCTTGGTCAGAACAGCTTGATTAGTGCTGTGACGTCACCCAGCTGGCTGCATGTGTGAGAGCGGCTCACCAGATTAGAAGTCCGCCTTCCTAACCACTACACCAAGCTGGCTCTCACATCACCTGCTCCTTAACTGGAGATGTCAGGGACTGAACCGTGGCCCTTCTGAATCCCAAGCAAAGACTCTTCCACTGAGCCACAACCCGTTTCCTTAACAAAAGCATACACAGCTGCCTTATCTTCAGATCCTTGGTCTATCAAGGTCAGGATTGCCCGCTGACACTGGCAGCAGCTCTCCAGGATTTTAGGTGGAGGTTTTGCCTGTCATCTTCTTCCTGTTCCTTCACCTGAAGATGCCAGGAACTCAATCTTCTGCATGCAACAAAGATGCTCTGCCACTGAGCCATGGCTCCTCCAATACCCTCTTCATTCTGTTTGAATTTCGAAGGAGACCAGAGGTTTGAGAACATTTGCAACCTTCATCCCAAGGTTGGATTTATCTCACTCTTCAGGTTTTACCAGATCAAATCCCCCCATGCCCCCAATTCAATGTGCACAAATTATTCTTGCAGCAATTTTGGGCGACAACCCAACTCCGGCTCATTCTTTCTTCTTCAGCCAGTTTCTGTTCCATATTATCCTTCAGTTATATATATATATATATATATATATATATATATATATATATATATATATATATATTTTAAAGTTCCATTTTATTTTCTCCCTCCTCCCCAGCTTTGCCTTTGAATAATTACCTTCATCTTCTTCTTCATCTTCAAATCTTAAATCCCAGCTGCTTATATTTTCAGGGGGAAAAGACAGGCCATTATAATTACTTGTCTTTTCCACCCACTGAAGCCAAAGGTAAGAATTCACTGACCTCCTTTCAATGCCACAGATTGCTTTCTAAGACACTGTATTAAGCCTCCATGGAGGATAAAGACAGGCAGAGTACAAATGCCAGTTCTATATTTTAAAAGTGCCTGCTGCTTGTCCCTACAGGGGCCTAGATCAAGAGTTAACTGATCCTCTCCTCCAATGCTGCAGATCTTTCTGCAAGACCCAAAATGCACACCAGGAATTCCAACCATGGAACTGCAATGTCACATATTGGAAGAGCCGTCTGGGCAAATGTGAAATTAAAGAGGTCAGATCAATCGATCTGTTTCTCCATCTGAGAAAGAACATGAAAAAGGAGACACTTTGGATAATGCGCAGATTCTTGGTAGAAGCAGCACATTTCAGGGGGACAAGGGCGGGGGGAGATCTGAGACTATTGGATTAAGCCACCTCTGTGACATGCATGAGGAATAACGTTGCCTCCCGGCTAATTCAATCGTGGGCTCATTTGCCTTGCCATTTAATTTGATCAAGACTCCTGAAAAGTAGCCATTTGCATTTGCTGTATCTAATGGATCTCACAACACAGTTTCATCTGCTTGGGGTTTAATTCACTTTTCAGCTTCATTTCAGTACAAAGCCAGGCATCTGCTTCAGGCGCTTTCTTCATGGAACTCATTTGCACAAATTGGGCAAGGCTAAGGAAAATATTGTTGCAGGGAAATCTTAAGTAACGTGGGTGATGGAAAGTGTTGTCAGGTCTTAGTCAACTTGGGGAGATGGGGTAGATGGGGCCCAGGTGAGGGTACTTCATTGAATGATGCCTGAAGCCACAGGTGCAGCTGTTTCAATCCCTGCCAGTGGTTGCACTTAAGGATGACTGGGGACAGCGTTTCCTAGTGGGTGCAATTGCACATTGATCTCACCATCACCTTGGACTTTGGTTCCTGCCCTGACACCCACTCCAGTGAAGCCCTGCCTATTTGCTTACCAGTCCCTGACTCCCGTTTTGGCTCCTGGACTTTAGTATTAGGACTTCTGACTTGGCTCACACACTGACTACTCCTTGGCCTCATCCCTTGAACTCGGGCTTGCCCAGCTGGTAAGAAGACTCAGATTGGACTTTGACTTAGCAACTGGAAAGTGGTTTGGTTCTTGGCTTAACAGATGGGGGTATAGTAACTTGGACTCTCCCCAGAGTGCACCTGAGTAGGGCAGCCTAAGAAACTCTGTAACTGATGTCTGGTCCAGGGTGGGGACCTACCCAACCTGTCTTGTACCTTGGCAGGGTCCATTTCCAACCCCTGACTGGAAAGTCTGTACCCTAGGAAGTTTAAGTGGTCTTTGTGAAATTCACTCTTGGACAGTTTGGCATACAGGTGTTTTTTCTTCAGTTGTTGCAAACCCACCTGCAGCAGCCTGACATGTTCATCCAAGGTTTCTGAATATATTTTATACAGTACGCAGTGTAACACCCAATTGATCAAGTCCATAAACATTCCGGGGGCACTGCTGCGGCCAAAAGGCATAATCAGGTATTCAAATTGTCCAAGAGGGTGTTAAAGGTGGTCAACCACTCATTCCTCTCCAATACACACATGCATTAATACACTTCCTTCAGGTCCAGTTTTGTAAAGATCTGCCATTTCCCCATGTGCCCAAGCAAGTCTCTGATCAGGGGGAGGGAGTAAGTTGGTCCCCTAGATGCAGTGGTGAGCGCAGCAATTATGACTAGGAAAAGTCAAACTCATAGTTAATTAGATTAGATTATAATGCTGTTTCTACTGTATCCTGTCTAGAATGGAGTTCGTTATAATAAAAGACTTGTATTTGTTTGCAAAATTTAAGAGGCACCATTTGTTATTTTATTTCTTACCAGCACACACAAGCAGATAGACTTCTGCTGTGTTATGTGCCTTGAGTACTCTGCTAGTCCAAATAATTCCATGACTCTTCTTCTTAGTACAGCAAGAACTGTGAGCTATGCTAGTATTTTAAAAATATACAATTATCCAGTGTTTATATTGAGTTAATGTTGGCTTTCAATTTATGGAGCAGCACACAGTCAAGGCAATGAAGAGGGGATAACATCTTCAGTAACTATATTAATCTTCTTATACCTCCCTACCCACTGGAAAAAATTACATTGCTCATGTGGCTTTCAATTACAGCAGTACTGACAGTGTGTGATATTGTTAAAAAGCTGGAAGTTGTTGTTTTGAAATCTGCCTAATTCTCGATGCTTCTTGCTGGTCTGAAGTACTGTGATCTCTTGATTGCATTATATGGCTGTTAATTTTTTGAGCTATTTCTTTAGAAACACGAAAGAGTTCCCCCACCCCATCGCTGCAAGATAATGAGGTTTATGAGTTTATGAGTCCCAATAAAAGGGCTGGTTGGATTTTTAACAATGTTTCTGTTTTCCATTCTTCTTGTACTTACTAACTGAACTTACCCTCTGGAAGCAGCAGGCAGGGGAGGAGAGAATAACACGTTTGTTTGATCCCCTTGCTTGGTGAAAGCTAGTACTTCAAGGAGTAGGTAAGAACGCTTCACATTGAGGGCAAAGCTAGATGAGGAAACCAGAAATGTAAAATTTTGCGTAGGGTTGCAAATTCTATGTTGGGAAATACCTGAAGATTTAAGGGTGGAGCCTGGGAGGGTGGGATTTAAGGAAGGGAGTCCAAAGCACCCTCCAAGGCAGCCATTATTTCCGGGAGATGTAAAATAAATGTTGCAAATAAACAAACAAGCAAATAAATTATTTATGCAGCCTGGAGATCAGTTGTAATTCTGGAGCCTGGAAATGCTACTTTTGGTCTTTGTCAAACACTAAAAGGAGCTGTGCTGGGGAAGGGGCATACATGGTATTCGTACTTTCGCTGATATCTGAATGTGGAATGCTGATGAGTGCAGCTGGAACATCTGATGACATGTAAAGCAGATGCAACACTCCCGGTCTCTCCCCTTGCAGCAGAACAAAGCCAATACAATCTTGAGTTTACAGGAATAGGCTGCATCCAACCAGACTGTGCACACATATACATGTTCAAATCAAGCTGCTTACATTGAATCAGACCATTGGCCTGTCAAGGGCAGTACTGGCAGCAGCTCTCCAGACTGGCAGCAGCTCTCCAGGTCTTTCACATCACCTACTGGCTAATCATTTAAATGGAGATGCCAAGAATTGAACCAGGGACCTTTTGTGGGCCACTCAGATACTCTACTGCCTCTCATAGAAACATAGAATGGGAAGGTACCTCCTGGGTCATCTAGTCCAACCCCCTGCACTATGCAGGATGCTCACAACCCTATTGCTCATCCACTGTAACCAGCCACCCCTTTGAATCTTAACAGAATCAGCCTCTCCGTCAGATGGCTATCCAGCCTCTGTTTAAAAATTTCCAAAGAACGAGAACCTACAACCTCCCGAGGAAGCCTGTTCCACTGAGAAACCACTCTGACTGTCAGGAACTTCTTCCAGATGTTCAGACGGAATTTCTTTTGAATTAATTTCATCCCATTGGTTCTGGTCCATCCCTCCGGGGCCTCTGTGGGTCAAAAGTCAGAAATTAACATGGTTCGTAGAAATATTCTAGTTTACCTGCCATTTTAGAATTCTGCTTACAGGGACATTTTTCTATGACAGAACATTCCAAGGCATAATCCCTCTCCCTTTGTGTCTGAAATGATGCAGTCCACCTTGCCACCTGTCTACTGCATGCATAGACCTAGGCCCATTCCACACACATAGGATAATGCACTTTCAGTGTGCTTTTGCAGCTGGATTTTCCTGTGCAGAACAGGAAAATCTACTTCTAAAGTGCATTGAAAGTGCATTATCTATTGTGTGCAGAAGTCTGACCTCTGTAGAGTGAATATGGATATCAAGGGAAATTTTAAGGGGAGATGTTTGGCCACTCCCAGTCTCCTGACTGGCCACTCCTTCCCCACACATACTCTGAGTTCTGGACTCACATGAACTGGTGAGACACATGCCTGGCAAGCCCTCGATCGGCCCAGGTCAATGAGAGGCCAAGGCAAGGCCTTCTGGAGTTCAACCATACCGCAACACTGTCGGCATGCCAGAGGAGCCATGTGGCATCCTGGCCAGAGCACAGCTGTGACAGGGGTAGAGCACGGCCAATGAGCAACAGCTCACCCCAGTCTCAGGCAGCCTGACGAAGAAGAGTTGGTTCTTATATGCCACTTTTTTCTTTCCAAAGGAGGCTTACAGTCGCCTTCCCTTTCTTCTCCCCACAACAGACACCCTGTGAGGGAGGTGAGGCTGAGAGAGCCCTGATATCACTGCTTGGTCAGAACAGTTTTATCAGTGCTGTGGGAGCCCAAGGTCACCCAGCTGGCTGCATGTGGGGGAACGCGGAATCAAACCCAGCTCGCCAGATTAGAAGTCCGCGCTCCTAACCACTACACCAAACTGGCCTGAGTGCAAGGGTGGGCCTAGGAGCAACTGTATGGTTGGGCTGGAAAGAAGACTGGGCCAGAGCCCAAGGTCACCCAGCTGGCTGCACATGGGGGTGGAGCGGGGAATCAAACCTGGCTCACCAGTTTAAAAGCCACCACTCTTAACCACTACACCATGCTCGTTATGACCAGGTAATTGTTCAGTCTCCAGGGCTGAAAGGGTTCCTCTCCTTGATTCCCAGAGTTGGCAACCCTCGTTCCTATTCTGCACAGCATCCTCCTTGGGTTTGGGATGATCCTTGCTGCTAGCTCTGTGCTTTCTGTTTTTGCATATGAGATGCTGGAGAGGGCTCACTTGGAAAGTGGAAGTGCTGAATTCTCTCTCTCTCTCTCTCTCTCTCTCTCTCTCTCTCCCCACTCTCCGCTTTCTTTTCCGGTGCCAGCTTTGCAGCTGCAGCCAATTTGGGAGCTTGTGATGAGCTCTCTTTTTTTGGTGCCGAATAAAGATATTTATCTTTTGCTTTCCAAACTATTTCAACACTGCTACATTTTTAAAAACAACCAAAAAAGTGTTAATTTTTTTTAAAATCTCCTCGTAAAATTAAACTGCATGGGAACCGGTGTGTGTGTGTATTATGTTGGTCACTGACGAATTTCGGCAACCTGCTTAACTGGCTTGAATCAGAAGGGCGCAAAACAGCCCTTGGCATGGCAGCCACAAAACCAAAGCCCCATTCCTCACAAGCTTATTTTAATTTGATTGGACTATTAAAATGTGCACAGTAGGGATGCCAGCTTCTAGGTGGGGCCTGAGGATCTCCTGGAGTTACAGCCAGCTTCAGAACATAGAGATCAGTCCCCCTGGAGAAAATGGATGCTTCGGAGGGTGGGCTCTATGGGCATTGCACTCCACTGAAGTCCCTTTCCTCCTCAGGCCCCAAATCTCCAGGAGATACCGAACTTGGATCTGGCAACCCTATACCCCCCTCCCCCACTGGTGGCCAAGGGAGCCTGCCAACCTTAATACATAGCTTGCCTTTCAACTGGGAAAGCTCTCTGCAGTAGAGGTCTTAACAACCATATCTGAATAAGATAAAAGCAAAACACAAAGAGAAAGTGACCCAAGTGATCAACTGCTGTAACCCTCTCCCAAGGTATCCAACAGAAGTCAAGGGGTGTCAGAATTCCTTCTGGATCACATTCACAATTGTGAGGCCACAACTGTACAGGCCACCTTGCATTGCATCTCAGACAATGGGGATGTTGACCAGATGGCATGGGTAGGAGCAAAAAGAAAGAGGTAGTCTTTAAGATATTGTTTTGGAATAGTATAGTTCAATGTGGTCCTGTCTGAGCAGCTCAGGAGGGTCAGTACATGGACGGGAGGCCTCCAAGAACAACTTTGCAGAGGAAGGCCATGGTAAACCACCTCTGCTTAATCATTCGCCTTCAAAAAAAAAGACAGGAAGTTGGGTACAACTTGATTGCACTTTATGCCCACATGACTGAGAGTGACAGAACCATGAAAACTAGAGGAGGGAGAGGATGCAAACAGAGACTGGGGGGGGGGGCTGTGAACAGGGAAGAGAGCAGCAAGGGAGAAGGGTACAAGTGGCTGTGGGTAAGAGGGGAGGGGAAGAGAGCAGAGGCAGCAGGGAAGGAGGGGAGAGGTAAGGATATTTGGGGGGGGGGGGGCAGAGCCAATCGGGTGAGTGTGGGCAAAAAGGTAGCAGTAAGAAAAGTGAGAATCAGCAAACTATAGGGTGGTCAACTCCAGGCTGGAAAGTTCCTGGAGATATAAGGCTGTAGTTTGGGAAGGGGAAAGGAGCACAGTGGGAATGGGATGCCATGAAATTCTCTCTCTGAAATGGATAATTTCCTTCAGAATCTGGGACTCAGTCATAATTCTGGGAGAATTCCAGACCCCGCCTGGAGGTTGGTTGCCCTAGTGAGTAGGGAAAGCAGTGGGGAAGAATGTGAATGACTGGCCGCAAGAAGATTTCAAGTTAATTAGGCCAGGCATTTGTGGCGATTACTACATTCAGAGACACCAACATGGCTTTTTTATCATGTGTTCTTTTCCTCCTCCCTCCAGGGCAGGAAGCATGATTGAAAACTATCTAGGGTGGGAAGCCTTGAGGAGAATTTGTGAGAACTTCCGAATTCAATCAGTTGTGCAAACTTGAGTTTTGTTTCTCCCCCACAAACGGGGAATTTGGACTGAGGTTAAACAATGGACATCACAGCAAACTAAAGCTTACTGAAAGTTTTTTGAGCCGATGACAAGAGGAGGAGTCAAGGAAAGTCATGAGAACATGTGCCTGAGCACAGATAACAGGCTGCATAAGTGCCTTTAAAGGAGTGGGGGAGCTCATGGGAATATCTGAAAGGGTCCAATGATTCCTCCCCAGTTTCTCTAGTTTTGCCAGAAGCGATGGGATGTCTTACATGAATTGGGAGTGTCGTCCCACTTAACCCACCTTATCAGTTCATTGTACACTAACCAGGAGGCTACGGTACGAACAATATATGGAGACACTGATTGGTTCAAGGTCAGCCAAAGAGTGAGACAAGGGTGTGTCTTATCACCCTTTCTTTTTAACCTTTATACGGAGGTAATTATGCGGAAGCTTGATCTGGAAGAAACTACGACCGGAGTCAAAATTGGAGGTCGTAACGTCAATAATCTCCGCTTTGCGGATGATACAACACTCCTTGCTGAATCGGAGTGTGATCTGAACACCCAGATAAAGAAGAAGAAGAAGAGTTGGTAACTATATGCCGCTTTTCTCTACCCGAAGGAGGCTCAAAGCGGCTTACAGTCGCCTTCCCTTTCCTCTCCCCACAACAGACACCCTGTGGGGTGGGTGAGGCTGAGAGAGCCCTGATATCACTGCCCGGTCAGAACAGTTTTATCAGTGCCGTGGCGAGCCCAAGGTCACCCAGCTGGCTGCATGTGGGGGAGCACAGAATCGAACCCGGAATGCCAGATTAGAAGTCCACACTCCTAACCACTACACCAAACTGGCTCTAAAAAGAGACTAAAAGAAGAAAGTGAAAAGATGGGACTATACCCAAATATCAAAAAGACCAAGATCATGACAACTACTGGCAGTAGCACCAAAGTCACGATTGATGATGAGAACATTGAATATATTGACGATTTCATCTTTCTTGGCTCTATGATCAATCAAAGTGGTGGATGCAGCCATGAAATCAGACGGTGAATAACACTGGCCCGGAACGCAATCTTAGGCATGAACCAAATATGGAAGAGTGAGGATATCGGCCTTAATACAAAGTGCCGGCTAGTCAACGCTATTGTCTTCCCCATAACAACCTATGGATGCGAAAGCCGGACCCTGAAGAAGGAAGACAGGAGGAGAATAGATGCTTTTGAATTATGGTGTTGGAGACGAATGTGGCAAATACCATGGACAGCCCAAGTTACCAACAAGATGGTTTTGGAGAGGAGCAAACCAACTATGTCATTGGAAGGGAAGATGTTACGGCTGAAGCTCACTCACTTTGGGCACATCATGAGATCAAACTCACTAGAAAAATCATTAATGCTCGGCATGGTCAGCGGCAAAAGGAAACGTGGTCGCCAAAGGATCTGCTGGCTCGACACGATCTAAGCCGATACAGGGATGACCATGAACCAACTAAAGAAGCAGTCAGAGACAGGGGTGCATGGCGAAGGCTTTCCTATAGAATTGCTCCTAGGTTAGACATGAAAATCTGACCCTTAATCCTCCAATCCTCCAGGCTCCTAACCGGATTAATACAACTAGTATGACTAACCAGATGATCTGTACCTGGATAACATTATTCCTGGGACTGACCTCTTTGTTTAGCTGTTACCTGGGAAGGGGCAAAGTTTTCATGAACATAAAAACTTATATCTTGAATAAAAACATTGTTGGTCTTAAAAGGTCACTGGACTCAAACTTGGTTTGGCTCTTTCAGACCACAGATTCATCTGAATCTATTTTCTTATTTAAGTTTGCCATCTAGTGGTCATACCCAGCCATTACACCTTTATTTTCGCCTGCCCGTGGAGACTTGGGGATCCGACTGGATTCCTGAACGCTCTGTGGGACTCTATGCTTCCCAGCGGCTCGCTGGCAGCACTGGTGGAGGACTGGCAGTCCCGCTTGGCAAGAACCAATAAAAGAAGGAACAAAGTGCACCAACTAACTCTCTCCCTGAAATCTGCCAGTTCAATTTCAACAACTGGAATCTCCTGTTCATTTAAAAAGAAAAACCTTTCTTTCTTGTTAGTTACCTCTGCTTCTTGCAGGGTTTTGGTTAATTTTTAGTCTTTTAAAAGCATGTTATTAAAACATCTTTTATTGCTGAAGGAAAAGCATCCATCCACCAAATAAAGTAGAGAAGAGGAAACTTACGTCTGCCGTTTAAAGTCTGCTCAAGAAAGAAAGAAAGAAAGAAAGAAAGAAAGAAAGAAAGAAAGAAAGAAAGAAAGAAAGAAAGAAAGAAAGAAAGAAAGAAAGAAAGAAAGAAAGAAAGAAAGAAAGAAAGAAAGAAAGAAAGATGTTGATTATGATCTAATACCAGAGTTTCAGCCGATACCGGCTTATAAATATGGCCTATGGCAGAAAAATAATCCAGGAATCACACTTAATGAAACATTATGGAACCTCCTCGGAACTCTTGTTTCTCCAGAGAGATACATCAGCTGTAAACTAAGTCCAGCTGGCAAAATCTCTTTCGGCTGCTTTCTGCTAATGCAGAAGGCATCCACATGCCACTGTAGGAGAGGGGGCAGGCAAAATTGCCAAGAAAATCTCTTTATTGGAGATACAGTGATGCTTCCATCTCAGCATCTTTGCTAACTCCCAGAAACAGTTGCTCTGTCTTAACCTCCAACCCCCTCACTCACCCTCCCTCCACTTGCCCATTTGGAAACAAAACTCTCCAGATGCCACCCCCATAGCCGGGCCACCTTAGTGCCACAGAAGGCATCATTGGTACCTCTTGCCCACAGAGGGAGATAACATATTCCCAATATGGGGGGGAGAAGGTGTCCTTCGGGGCCCACCTCCAATTAGTCGAAGGACCACATGTGGTCCGCAGCCCACAGGTTGGGGATCGCTACTCTAGATGTTAATGGACTACAATTCCCATGAGCCCCTGCCAGCGAATGCTGGCAGGGGCTCATGGGAAGTATAGTCCATGGACATCTGGAGGGCTGCAGTTTGACTACCCTCGCTATAGAGCAACAGGGGAAGTGGGCTCCAATGACAATAATGTCAGTGGCCATCTAACCTTCTGGGAAAGGTTGCGTATCCCATGGGGAGCTCTCGCGTAACCTCAGGATTTCCTGGAACCCTGGCTAGGAATCTCTATAAACTAATATTAATAATAAGCTTCATTACTATTACGTATTACATTAATATATTGTTGTTAGGTGTGAATTCGTGTCTGACCCACCGCGACCCCATGGACAATGATCCTGCAGGCCAGGGGTAGTCAAACTGCGGCCCTCCAGATGTCCATGGACTACAATTCCCAGAAGCCCCTGCCAGTGAATGCTGGCAGGGGCTTCTGGGAATTGTAGTTCATGGACATCTGGAGGGCCGCAGTTTGACTACCCCTGCTCCAGGCCTTCCTGGAGAAGGAAATGGCAAACCACTCCAATATCTTTGCCATTAAAACTCTATGGACAGTTCCAAAAGGCAAAACATGAACATATATGTACATCAATATAGCAGCCTTTGGCTTGGAGGCTACCAAGGGGCTGCTAGGGGGTGATTAACAATGGGAAACCCACCACCTGTGTTTGGCTCTTGCCTTGAAAACCACAGGAGCTCCCCCACAGGCAATGGATGCAACTTGTCTGCACCTCATGATTATGTTTACAACTTGTCCGCACCTCATGATTATCATTACATGCCAACACTGTAATTTAGTATATATGTTGTGAACCACCCTGAGTCCGCGAACAAGGGTCGTATAAAAATTGAATTAAAAATATCTATATGTGATATATAACCTCCAAATCGCACAAGCTTCTATTAATCTGTATTGCCTTCTATCAGATGCACAGATCGATATATGCTATTTATTATTTATTATAATTAATAATAGATGTTGTTGTTAGTTGCGAAGTCGTGTCCGACCCATCGCGACCCCATGGACAATGATCCTCCAGCCCTTCCTGTCCTCTACCATTCCCCGGAGTCCGTAAATAGATAGCGTCTATCAATCCATGCATCTGACAGAAGGCAATACAGGTTAACAGAGGCTCGTGCAATTTGGAGGTTATGTATCACAAATAGATAATTTTTTATTTTTAATTATTCATTTTCTATTTATTATTTACTATTATTATTATAAATAATTATTATCTATTATTATATAAATAATAATAAATCTATTTAGATTATCCAATACATTTCGATCATTTAGATTACCCAACACACTATTTAGATTTTCTAACGCTTTCCTTTGTAATAAACCGAGAGTCAACATTTCGGACATTGAAGCGCTCACACGCGCAAACGCAGCGCGGCCACTCCGAAATAGCACGCATGCGCGCGCGCTCTCCCTCCTTCCCGCCTTCGTTCCTGACTGGGACTCCTCCCTCTCCCCGCCCCGGGGAAAGAAGCCCCGCCCGCCAACCAATCAGAAACGGCCGGGAGAAAGTCAGCCCAGTCGCCGGCTGCCCGGCCAGCCCTCGCGCAGGCGCACTCCTCTTCGCCGCAGCTCCTCCTCCTCCTCCCCCTTCTGGGCCATGCGTTGTCCCGCGCGCGCCGGCTTCGCTCTGCCTTTCCTGCCGCCTCCTCCCTCGGAAGACCCTTCTCGGAGGCCTTTGGCTCGTGTTTGGCGGTTGGGGTTGGTGCGCGCGCGCGCCGAAGGGGTAGGCTGAGAGCGCGCACGACCAGCGGAGCGGGCGGGGGGGAGAAGCGCCTGTCAGGAGATGGGGATGCCAACCTCCAGGCGGGACCTTGGGTACCCCCCCCCGCCCGAATTGCAACTCATCTCCAGACTGCGGGAATCAGCACCCCTGCAGGAAATGGATGCTTTTGGAGGGTGGGCTCTGTGGCATTGGATCCCACTGAGGTCCTCGCCCTCCCCCCATAGACCTCCAGGTGTTTCCCATCCTGGATCCGGCAGCCCTACCCCCCCATCCGCCACCAGTGGTCAGGGAGGATCTGGCAACCCTGCTTAGGGAATGGTTTGCTGGAGCAGATGGCGGGGGTGGGGGGGGGAGAAGGCACGAGGCGGGTTGGAGGACACGGTGTCCGCTTCTTTCCTTCCTTTGCCCGCCCCAGCACCACCAAGGGTCCTGCTTCTGTGGCACTAAGGTGGTGCAAGCTGTCATGTAAATCAGGGGTAGTCAACCTGTGGTCCTCCAGATGTCCATGGACTACAATTCCCATGAGCCCCTGCCAGCGTTTGCTGCCAGGGGCTCATGGGAATTGCAGTCCATGGACAACTGGAGGACCACAGGTTGACTACCCCTGATGTAAATAATAGCTGCAAGCTGAACTGGCCTTTTCCTCCTGTGCTCTGTTCGCTTTGCAGAATAAATGCTTATTACTTTACATTCCCCCCTCGAAAATCGGGAGCTCTGTTATATGTGGACACATAATTGCAATATGTGTGTGTATAAACAATCTATACTGCCGATGCATGGATACTGAAAAGGGTCGTGTTTGTGTAGAAACTCCATATCCAGGAGCAGTCTTCCTCTAAATACCAGTGCTACTGAGGCAGTATCAGGGGTCATCCTTGGCCTCTATGCCCTGTTGATGCCACCACTGTATGGCCGCTATGTGAGGCAGGATGCTGTGCTGAATGGATCGCTGGTCTAATTCAGAAAAGTTGTTCTTATGTATACAAAGTGGCCAGCATCTTTTGCAGGACACTCTTATCCATGAGATCTGTTGCCACGAATCTGCTCCTCGGCTGCAAAGCCCAGGGGGTGTCAGTTGTATCCCAATAATTTTTATTTATTAATTTTATATATATATAAATATATATAGAGGCTCAGGGCGGTTTACCGGAAACAGGAAAGATACAGATAACATATGGTAACAACATGTGATAACAGCAATAACATCATAACAACAATAACCTTAACATGATAAGAATAACATTAGAGAATGATGGAGCTGTAATAGAGCCTCAGGTCAATTAGCCAGGGGCCTTGTGGCATAATGCATTTATTAAGGCTGAACCATCTGAGTCAGCTAGCTTCCTCCCTTGGATGCAGGTCCACCTGACCAAGTGGGGTTTGACTCACAAAAACTTAATGCTGTCTTAAAGGTGTATTGGTAAAAGTTTTACAAGACTCCTTGGTTGCTTCTGCTATAACAGACCGACTGTGACCCTAAACATTATTTACTTAGAGGTTAAGTCCCATTGAACTCAAGGGATCCTACTCTCTTAGTGTGTTTAGGATTGCAGCCAAAATTGGCCACCTGTCATCAATTCAGTAAAATCCTATTCCTTTAGAGTGGTCCTCTTGGCCAGGCATGACATCATACTCAAACCAAATTGCCAGTTCATTCTAGGAAATCTAGTAAATTGCTCAGTTCCCAGAAGAAGAATGCTTTCTTATCCCAAGCTTACTGTACTCGTAAAAGTGCTATGCCCTGAAGTAATATCATTTCCCAGAAATCGTGTTTATTTGAAAGATTTTCATTCCACCTGTCAACCTAGAGATTTCCAAGTAGTGGATGAGCATTCCAGCTAAATCTTCAGTTCTTTTTGGTAGCGTTTTTATGAAATTATCCTTTTCTAAATCTTAGTGTCTTGATCCTTCGCTCTCCCTGCCCCCAGCTGTCTAATTCCTGGGAAACCTGTGCTGCTTCTCTGTCTGTAGATCCTGCTCTTTTTCAGATATAACCCATATAGCTTCACTCCTGCCTTTGGTTAGCTACTCTTGATTGTCACTGCTATAGTGTCCAGCAGCATTACAGAATAGGGTGAGCCAAAAGTCAAGTCCTTGTCTCAGAGGAGTTTACAGTCCAAGTGGGGGTGAAATATAGGACAAGAGGAAGAATCTGTGAATTCAGTTGCAAGGATTTATGCTTGGTTTCAGAAAGGGTTAACATAGTAATGATTACATAAACTTGCCATGAGGACTCTGATGAGAACTTGATGAAGAACCAAGGGGAAAAAGCAATTCCTTCTCTTGGAGTTTTCCTTGGACAGAATGGGCACCAAATTTGGCAGAACTGCAACTAGAAGGGTTTCTCATGTTCCACTGATTTGAGATGACAGCATTAATGAGTCTGTTTTGTAATTTTTTAGAACGTATTCCAAACAGTTGCTTTGTTCTGATTGGGGAGGGAAAACATGGTTATGTTTCTCCCAACAGAGATGCTTTAAGTTTTTGACATTCCTGTTTTCTTTTCCAGACAATATAACAAATGAAATACATCTTGGTAACGGGCGGTGTTATCTCTGGGATTGGGAAAGGGATCATTGCCAGCAGCATTGGGACTATTCTGAAATCATGTGGATTGCACGTCACGTCCATTAAAATTGACCCGTACATTAACATTGATGCAGGGACCTTCTCTCCTTATGAACATGGTAAGGTGGAGATAAAAATCCTTGCTGTGTAATGTTTGCACACGACTTGATCCATATCTGAGAATGTAACATTTCACGTTTGGGAATGAAATCTTTCTCTTTTTTAATGTTCTTTTCATTTTTATTAATGACAAGAAAGAGAATACAGAAAGAGAAATACAGAAAATCAGGGAGTCTCCCCAACAGGACCAGAAATTGCAGTTCACCGATCTTTGCTCTACTTACTAAGATAGTCTGAGTAATAATGCCATTCTTGAAATTCTTGCGTCGGTCTTCGATTGACCTGACTAGTCAGTTTAGCCAAGATTGCAAGATCTGCAGGTTTGTCTAACCAGGTCGATATCGGAGGTGAAGTCAATGATTTCCATTCCTTTGCCAAAGTTATTCTAGCCACGGTCATAGCATAGAAAAGGAAAGTCTCTGCTTGACGTGCCAACTGTTCCAGATAGAAACTCAACAACATATATTCAGGTTTTAAAGGAAACTTAAAGCTAAGCATTGACTGTAGTACCAGTTTTGCCCAAAATTTAGCTGTTTTAGTACAGCTCCACTGCATATGGAAAAAAAGAACCAGTTTTATCATTACACTTCCAACAAGTATCTTTATACCCTTTTTCAATTTTACTTAAGACAATGGGAGTAATGTACTAACGATAAAACATTTTATACCAGTTCTCGCTTAGACCATTTATGCACTGGGAACTTCACTGCCCCACCTCTCATGCAGGAATACAAATCGGGGGTGGATGGGGTGTACTGAGCCAAATGCTCCCCCGTCTGGGTGCAGGAAGAAGTGGGGCAACCTGCCACAACTAAAACACCAGCCTGCAGTCCAGCATAAAACCTCCAGTGCATAAACGGTCATAGTGATTGACATTTTGTCAGTTTAGGCAGAATGAAATCTTTCTGAGTGCATAATTTGTAGTAAGTGTAAAATTGCATCCATACCTTCTCTCTGGAGATGTTCACTAATGGTACTAGCAAAAGTGTTAACTAACAAAGGGAAAAAAAGAAGCTAGAAAAGACTCCTACTGAAATCCTTTGATATGCACTCTAATGTATATGCTGACAATAGTTATTCTTTTCTCTGGTCTGTGGTTATTGTCTCTGTTAATCTTTCATCTTCTTGTCTTTGTCCTTGTTGCTGTCTTGCTTGTCTTTTGAAGCTAAATCTTTCAAAGACAGAATTACTTTTTTCCCCCTAGGGCTCTTCACATTCCTGTCCTTTATAATTTTGCCATTTTTCTTTCTCACCAAGCTAAAGAGTTTGGTATTTTGTCTTCCCTTTTTTTCCTTTTTAGATTTTAGAATTAAGACACCCACACATCATTCCTTCTTATAATTTAGGTTGTTCTCTCGTTATGTCTTGTTTTGATTATTGTCTCACTTCAGTTATCCATATTCCTACCTGGCCTCTTGTTTCTGTTTTGCATCTTATTTTGGTTTTTTTTCTACATGTAAATATGATCAGGTGTCACTGTCCTTGATTTTTTCCACTGATTTCACCTTTTAAATGCAGTGTGAGCTCTGTTCCTTATTTTTCAAACATTTCATTCTCTAGCTCTGTCAGTTAGAGTTCCCCAGCTATTCAGTTTTTTAACTACTTGCTAAACTCCTTTATTCTATTTTGAATCATTATGCTCCCCCTGTTATACCTTAAGAGCCTCTTGTGGTGCAGAGTGGTAGGGCAGCAGAAATGCAGTCTGAAAGCTCTGCCCATGAGGCTGGGAGTTCAATCCCAGCAGCCAGCTCAAGGCTGACTCAGCCTTCCATCCTTCTGAGGTGGGTAAAATGAGTACCCAGCTTGCTGGGGGGTAAACAGTAATGACTGGGGAAGATGACTGGGGAAGAGAATGGCAAACCACCCCGTATTGAGTCTGCCATGAAAACGCTGGAGGGTGTCACCCCAAGGGTCAGACATGACTCAGTGCTTGCACAGGGGATACCTCTACCTTTTTATTATAGCTTATTTCTATGGGAGCATTCCACCATCATTATAGCCATTGAGGCACACTGCTCACCATAGTTTCGTGGAGTGGACTAGCGGCATGACTGAAAAAATTAAGGGGTTTTGGATAATGATGTTACTGTTTTTATTTCTCTGCTGAACGGTCTTAGCAGAGGAAGGGAGACATGGAGTAGGAAGTAGCCGCTGTTTCCAGGCATGACTGCTCACCTTTGCATGTCACTGTTTGCTCCAGGTGAGGTGTTCGTGTTGGATGATGGCGGGGAAGTGGACCTGGACCTCGGAAACTACGAACGCTTTCTTGATATCCGCCTCACCAAAGACAATAACCTGACAACGGGGAAGATCTATCAGTATGTCATCAACAAAGAAAGGAAAGGGGACTATCTGGGCAAAACTGTTCAAGGTAAATATCAGCAACGTAATAGTCCGTTTGTCTGCTTTTGCAGTGTTTCCATCTTTGGGTACTCAAGTTGATATATAAGATGCTGTTTCTTATGGACCGATTATGCACTGGAGCCTCTTGTGGCGCAGAGTGGTAAGGCAGCCGTCTGAAAGCTTTGCCCATAAGGCTAGGAGTTCAATCCCAGCAGCCGGCTCAAGGTTGACTCAGCCTTCCATCCTTCCGAGGTCGGTAAAATGAGTACCCAGCTTGCTGGGGGGTAAACGGTAATGACTGGGGAAGGCACTGGCAAACCACCCCGTATTGAGTCTGCCATGAAAACGCTAGAGGGCGTCACCCCAAGGGTCAGACATGACTCGGTGCTTGCACAGGGGATACCTTTACCTTTATGCACTGGAGGTTTCATGCCGGGCTGCAGGCTGGGGTTTTAGTCGTGGCAGGTTACCCCACCTCTTCCTGCACCCACACGGGGGAGCATTTGGCCTGGTGCACTTCATCCACCCCCTATCTGTGCTCCTGATAGGGGGGTGGGGCAGTGAAGTTCCCAGTGCATAAACGGTCATGGTGGAGCATTGTGGGGTATTCTTTTTTTTACTTTACAATGCTTAGCCCTCAGGGTTTCCACAGCATCATGCAACTTTTAAAAAAATTCCTGTGAATAGAGAAAACAAATTGTCATTAAATCAGTCAGTGTGTACAGTACTGAAAAATAACAACTTAGCGGTTTTAAAACCACAGAGGACTTTGGCACCCTGTGCTTTATAGATCAAAGGCATTTCTGAGAAGGGAACTCTTTGTCTTGTCTGCATAAGCTAGAATGGGAGTTGGCTACATCAACCTCCCCCAGTAGAGCATTCCAAAGCAAGTATTCTGCTGCAGATCAGTCTTAAGATCTCACTGACCTCATCTCCCCTCCCCACAAGTGAGATTTTCACCTACAGAGTTTTCACTGCAAAACTAAGGACATGCTGGATGATCTTCACATTGTTTTGGTTGAAAATCCACCTTACCACAGGCCTGAAGCCTGGGCTTACTGATATAGTGGACTTCATAGGCTGTGAATAATTGAATTTCTGTAATTTAGCCTGACTTAGTACTTTCCCATGTCCTGACTCGTCTGCCTGTATTCTGTAATCTCCTTTTCACAACGTTTTTATCTTTCCTTATCTCTGTATTTTATCTTTCCTTATCCAGCTGGTCTTTTTTCACCACACTCTAATCTTTGGCCTTCTGATTAAGCGAACAATAAGATTTGCTGTCGTAATCATGACACTTCATTCGAATGTGAGGTCACGGGCATTTGTGTGCTACATCCTTTGTTAGTGATGTTTTCTAAGATAGTATGAACAGAGGCAGTGTTTTGTTTCTCTGTTCTCTCTGTATGTGCTAGGAGTTACAGGCACATGAGAAGAACCCAGCTAGATCAGACCAGTAGTCCTCCCAGTCCAGCATCCTTTACTGCTTGCATTGGGCAACCAACAAACAGGGCATGAGAAGCCAATGCCTTTCCCCTGATGTGGCCTTCTAGCAGTGGCATTCACAGGATTACTGTCTCTGAATGTGGAATTTCCCTTTAGACACCGTGGCTATTAGCCACTGATAGGTCTGTCTTTCACAAACCTGTCTAAGCCCCTTTTAAAGCCATCTGTGGCTCTGGTCATCACTACATCCTCCGGCAGCAAATTCCACATTTTAACCCATGTTTTGAAGGCAGCACTTTCTCCGGGTACAGTTGACTGTAAGGATGGGGCTTATGTTGAGAGCAGGGCACTAGTCCTCAATGACATCTGGCATGAAAGCATGTTCAGGGGAATAGCTTTGTTGATCTGAAGCAGCAGAACAAAGTTTTACTCCAGAAGAAGAAGAGGAGGAAGAGGAGGAGGAGGTTCTTATATGCCGCTTTTCTCTACCCGAAGGAGTCTCAAGGAGGCTTCCATTCGCCTTCCCTTTCCTCTCCCCACAACAGACCCCCTGTGAGGGAGGTGAGGCTGAGAGAGCCCTGATATCATTGCTTGGTCAGAGCAGTTTTATCAGTGCCGTGGTGAGCCCAAGGTCACCCAGCTGGCTGCATGTGGAGGAGTACAGAATCGAACCTGGCATGTCAGATTAGAAGTCCGCATTCCTAACCACTACACCGAACTGGCTCTTGTTGTTAAGCCCAGCAAAGTTTAATTCTGGGTATCTGCTTTCATGTGCATGCACACTTCTTCGGATGTTTTGGAACCGAAGTCACCATTTCATGTAGGTGGAGAGTGGGGACATAAATGGAATTGTCAGTCACTTCTGTTTCAATGTCTCTGAAGAAGTGTGCATGCACGTGAAAGCCGATACCCCAAATAAAATTTGGTTGGTCTTAAAGGAGCCACTTTGTTCGTCTGACACGAAAGTTCTAGCAGATCTCTAAGGGTTAATAGGATTGTGCCGTGGCAGGCAAAGTTCTGTATTGGGCTATAAAGAAAATGAAACCTAGTATGCTGAGAAATGCAAAATTTTTGTCATGTGACTTAGGTTGGAAAGCAGCCAATCTGAGTCCCTAATACCATCTCTTCTGCTGTTTTGCAGTTGTGCCCCACATTACAGATGCCATTCAGGAGTGGGTCATGAGGCAGGCCCGGATCCCTGTTGATGAAGATGGTATGGAGCCCCAAGTCTGTGTGATTGAGGCTGGTATCTTCTCCTTCCTATGCCTGTTACTTGGTGATGATTCAGGACAGGTTTAATCTCTCAGGAATCCCTTTATATGGAGGCAGCATAGCGTCCTGAGGTTTGGACGAGGATACTTGGGATCAGCAAAGCACTTGGGGTCTGTTTTTCACCCGAGGGCTTGCAGTTATGCTGGTCCATAAGGTGTGTGGTTTCCAGCTGCAATAACTAAATTTAGGAAGGGTATAGATTTTGCAGTCTGAGAGGAGGTAGGACAGGAAGGGTGGAGGTGTCAGAATTTGCATTACTATGATGTGGACATATATTTGTTTGTCTGACAATGGAAGAGAAACCACCCCTGTCAGTACACTCTTAAGATTAAGTGCTGACAATTCTGTTCCATAATACGGACAGAGGCTGTGTGGTTCAAGAACAAGGCATGTGCTTAATTCTGGACCTGTTTCTTTTAGCTTGGAGGAACGGTAGGGGACATTGAAAGCATGCCCTTCATCGAGGCGTTCCGCCAGTTCCAGTTCAAAGTCAAGCGAGAGAACTTCTGTAATATTCACGTTAGTCTGGTTCCCCAGGTAAGGCTTGAGAAAGCTTTTTGTGGTGTCCTTTGTTGCTTGTTGCAGATCAGTTTTAGGTCGCGTAAGGCCAATCTGCCTAAAGCATTGGGGATATAGTTGAAAGCAACTGTATAAGAAAAAAAGATCACTGATGGTTTGTGACTTCTTAGAGCTAGCTTAGGAGAGCTGTCAGTTTAATCCTGTGACATCAGAAATGATAAGAACTAGATTCTTGGAAATTGCAAAAAGGGGTTGAAGTTCTCTGCCTGTTACACAAAGTGCTGCAAAAACACAACAAAGGGTAAAAGAATCTGTCCAATGGCTTAATCAAAATTTAACTGTCTCTGTTATCTCTTTCTTATAATAATTTTCACCTGGACTCCGCCAAAGACTCCTGGCTCCTGATCTGTTTTTAACTGGGGCTGTCTGAGGGATTGAACCTAGAACCTTCTGTGTGCCAAGCAGAAGCTTTTCCACTGAGCCACAGCCCCTGTTATCGAGCTTCAGTTCTAGCAAAACCCCTGTAGTACATATGTTTCAATTACATTCCAAATAGAAGCAATAAGCGATAATCCTGAGATATGATCTTGTGTATCCTGGATACAGTTAATCTGTCTCTCTCTCTGTCTCTGTCTCAAGCTCACTCACATACTCTCACTTTGTCTCTCACTCACACATGCACTTTTATGTATATATTGTTTATTATTTATGTTACTTATAGTCGTGGCTTTTTCACTGGGGCTCATATATGCATGTATATAGTAACAGCACACATGATTAGTACAAAATGTCACTTCATTTGGCTTCCTGCTGAGTGTTTCCCTTTGAGGGCTTAAAAAAAGATTAAAATAATCACAATGTGACATACTGACTTCTTGTGGTTGCTTATTTGACAGCCAAGTTCGACAGGAGAACAGAAGACAAAACCCACCCAGAACAGTGTCCGTGAACTCCGGGGTCTTGGTCTTTCCCCAGATCTGGTAAGTGTTGCATGGATGGAGAGAGAGAGAAATGGCACATGCTGGATTTTTACAGAAACTTTTGTTCATTCTGGGATTTGGGACGGAAGCGTTTTTTGTAACTACACTGAAGACATTATAAACGGTGAAAGATACATAGGACCCTGTTTTTGGAAACAAACCATGGGTAATTTGGGTAACATATATTAATGTTCATTAAAAGTTAGTTTTACAGTTTGTTTGTGTTTATTCCCCCACCCCCTGCCCAGATTGTCTGCCGGTGCTCGACTCCCCTAGATACCTCAGTAAAAGAGAAGATTTCCATGTTTTGCCACGTAGAACCAGAGCAGGTAAAATCTCTAACAGTGTTCTGATGCTATTGGTCATGTGGTTGCTTTTACTGGAATTTATGTGTCTGTGTTCGGTTTAGAAATTGGGACAGCATGTCTAACTCCTCTTTGGGGCGTGAATGCAGATAATATTAAGGTTTATGCTTAGTTAGGGACACTTTGAGGGGCCCCCATGCACACTCTTTGGAATGGAATGTGAACTTCCCTATCTTGTTGTATTTCCTTTAGATTGGACAAAGTTATTGTTTCTAAACTGAAAACACAAGAGCATATTACATTTCCTCAGCCTGGAGAAAAGGAGGTTGAGAGGGGACATGATAGCCCTCTTTAAGTATTTGAAAGGTTGTCACTTGGAGGAGGGCAAGATGCTGATTCTGTTGGCTGCAGAGGAAAGGACACGCAGTAATGGGTTTAAACTACAAGTACAACGATATAGGCTAGATATCAGGAAAAACATTTTCACAGTCAGAGTAGTCCAGCAGTGGAATAGGCTGCCTAAGGAGGTGGTGAGCTCCCCCTCACTGGCAGTCTTTAAGCAAAGGTTGGATACGCACTTTTCTTGGATGCTTTAGGATGCTTTGGGCTGATCCTGCACTGAGCAGGGGGTTGGACTAGATGGCCTTTATGGCCCCTTCCAACTCTATGATTCTATGATTTGTGAACCTGGTTTGTGCACTGCTTCTTAAGTAATGCATTTTATAATGGCCATTAATATGAGATAGATCTGATAGATACTTAAAGCTCTTTGACAGGAGATTTTAGTTCATACCGTTTGTCATTTGGTAGCTCTGGGAACAAAGAACTGACTGAAGTGCTGGCTAAATTTATTTTTTCTTTATTTGAATTCCCAGTGTCCGATACCATTTCCCCCCCTCATTTTGAGAACTGGAGTCATAAAATGCAAGTGTCTGGCCTTCTTTAAAGATAAAGAAGAGATTAATCCTGGGAAGTAAAGGGGGAGAGGAAATCCCCTACTTTGTGTGTTTCTTCCTGTCTTTTTTAGAAGTTAGCTATAGGAATAATTAAACGGTAATGACTGGGGAAGGCACTGGCAAACCACCCCGTATTGAGTTTGCCATGAAAACGCTGGAGGGCGTCACCCCAAGGGTCAGACATGACCCGGTGCTTGCACAGGGGATACCTTTACCTATGGGAATAATACTCAAGTAGTATCAGCTAATTCTGTAAAACGGGCTGCGGCTCATTTTGACTGCTAACATAGAAGAAAGGCGATCTTTCGCTAGTTCCAGTGTTCAAAGAAAAGCCCAGTTTGAAAACTTCGAGAACCAGAGAAATACAGAGGGAAGAACCAGCTTCAGAAATCAATTCAGTGCAAAGCACAACAGAAACACATTAAATTACAGAGCAAATGCAGAGGTGCCCTCAGACCGTGAGCATTCCAGAACTGCTGGATCAGAAGAGACCGTTCAGTCCTGCCCCCCACCTTCCCAGGGATTTCATCTGTCATGAGGAAGTGAAAAGGCTAGTGAGAAGGGAAGGGCTTTATGATACTCATCTGAGATCTTTGGTCTATATCAGCCTTACAGTAAGATCTCATTCTAGCATCCTGTTGAAGTTCCCTGCCAGCAGATTTCTTTCTTAGGCCGCAAAGTCCCTAAGATGCATTTCTGCTAGGACAAACCACAAGGGAGTCGCCGTGCTGCTGTTATATGCAACAAAGGCTGCAGTCTAAAGCTTGTGTAAGCCCCATTGAACAAACTAGGTCTTACTTTTGACTATGTTAGGAACAGGCTTCTTCGGGAGGTGGTGAGTTCTCCATCTTTGGAGATTTTAAAACAGGCTAGAGAGCCATCTGACAGAGAGGCTGATTCTGTGAAGGTTCAAGGGGGCGGCAGGTTACAGTGGATGAGCAATAGGGTTGTGAGTGTCCTGCATAGTGCAGGGGGTTGGACTAGATGGCCCATGAGGTTCCTTCCAACTCTGTGATTCTATGATTCTATGCCTGCTAATATTTGTTCCCTAAGGCTGCACTTCTGAGTGAAGTTACTATGAGCGTCATAGGGTCAGAGTTGGAAGGGGCCATCCAGGCAATCTAGTCCACCCCCCTGCTCAGTGCAGAATCAGCCTAAAGTATCCAGGATAAGTATTTGTTCAGCCGCTGCTTAAAAACTGTCAGTGAGGCTGAGCTCGCCAGCTCCTTAGGCAGTCGATTCTACTGCTGAACTACTCAGACTGTGAAAAATTAAGTCCCATTGAACTCTGGGGCTTCCTTCTAGGTATTTATTAACTTCATTGATCGATGATATCCTGCCTTCCTCCTCAGTGAAGACCCAAAGTAGCTCATGTTGTTCTTCTGGTGCTCCATTTTAACCTCACAACCGCCCTGCAAGGTAGGTTAGGCTGAGAGAGTGTGAGTGGTCGAGGGTCACCCAGCAAGCTTCCATGACACAAGTGGGGATTCGAACCCAGGCCCCCCGTATCCTGAATCCAGCACTCTATCCACTATTCCACATTGGCTCTCAGTAAACGCGCTTTGAATTTGCACACGTTTTGTGTTGGCCATGGCTTTCGGGTACAGCAAATTTTAGGTCACGCCCTAATAAGTCTGTCCAGCTTTGTCAAGGTTAACAGGAATAGCAGCAGTGCAGCTTGCTACACCAGGTAGTTTCATTAGGTGTTAATGATTTCAAATAATATCTCCAGAGGTAGCCACGTTGCCAGTGGAGCTCGAAGGACTTTTTAACGTCCAGCGTGAACCAGCACAAATTGCATGCATATCTTTAAAAAAAATTAATCCAAAGCTTTGTAGAGTACAGACACTGAACCTATCGTCCTAATGCAGCACTTTGGTGAAATTTTATGGATTGGGATAGTTCTTCTGAACATTAAGAAGTCAAGAGCGACACATGCTTGATAACCTTGACTGTAACGTCACTCTCTCAAAGGTCTAGTGTAGACATCCATCTGCCAGATGTGGGTCAGAGATCACATGAAAGCCAGCTTGGTGTAGTGGTTAGGAGTGCGGACTTCTAATCTGGTGAGGGTTTGATTCCTTGCTCCCCCACATGCAGCCAGCTGGGTGACCTTGGGCTCGCCACAGCACTGGTAAAGCTGTGACCGAGCAGTGATATCGGGGCTCTCTCAGCCTCACCTCCCTCACAGGGTGCCTGTTGTGGGAAAGAGGAAAGGGCAGGCCATTGTAAGCTGCTTTGAGACTCCTTTGGGTAGAAAAAAGCAGCATATAAGGACCAACTTCTTCAGTAATATCAGGGCTCTCTCAGCCTCACCTCCTTTGCAGGATGTCTGTTGTGGGGAGAGGAAAGGGCAGGCGATTGGAAGCCACTTTGTGACTCCTTTGAGTAGAGAAAAGCGGCATATAAGAGCCAACTCTTCTTCTTCGGTAATATCAGGGCTCTCTCAGCCTCACCTCCCTCACAGGGGGTCTGTTGTGGGGAGAGGAAAGGGAAGGCAACTGTAAGCTGCTTTGACACTCCAGGTACAGAAAAATAGCATATAAAAACCAACTTTTCTTCTTCTGCATACTTTTCCTCATGAGGTAATCCTGAATTTGAGCTGCCCATTATTTTACTTACCACCTGACGGACTAAGTCCTTAGCGTTCCCTTTCTCTCACTAAACAGGTCATCTGCGTTCATGACGTATCTTCCATCTACCGTGTGCCTCTCTTGCTAGAGGAGCAGGGGGTGGTTGATTACTTCCGAAACCGACTTGACCTTCCGATTGAGAGGCAGCCCAGGAGAATGTTCATGAAATGGAAGGAGATGGCAGATAGGTGAGCTCCCTTTTGAGGGTGCAAATTCTGTTTGTGTGCATGCGGCTTGGTTTTCCGGGAACAGCAGTGCAACAGGGAACAAGGCATGCTGTTCTTAAACTTTTCCAGCTGTGTGACCAACAGGGTCATTGGGCAAGCTTCCATGGGAAGGTGGGGACGGAACCTGGATCCTTGCACAGTACTCTAACCAGCACCCCGAGAGGGAGGGGCAGTGGCTCTGTGGTATGGCATCTGCTTGTTGTGCTGGTGGGCCCAGATTCAATCCACAGTGTCTCCCCTTAAAAGGGTCAAGTGATGTGGAGGAACACAGGGAGCTGCTACCAGTCAGAGTAGGGAAAACTTGGCACAGGTGGACCAATAGGTCTCTCTCAGTATAAGGCTGCTTCTTGTGTTAAAAGGCCTAAAGGGAAATCTTATGTTTTTAAAGCTTTTTTGGCCCTGGACCCAGCCTGGTAGAATGAGCTCCCGGAAGTGCTAAGGGCACTGTTGGAATTAACAGCTTTCCGCAGAGCCTCTAAGACGGAGCTCTTCTGCCAGGCGTACGGTTGAGGCCAGGTTGAGGTCCCAGAGTTACCATCATGGGGTCCCCTTGAATTACTGAGATCAGGTCCCTCGCTCCTAATGGAAGAGCTCAGGACTGCTAGCTGGATGGAGGAGGGAAGGGAAATTAAAAGGGGAGTGAACTCCAATGATGAGCCATCTTTTTGTATGAGGTTTTTTAATGGTATTGTTATTTTATCATTTTATTGTAAACCACCTCGAGTCTTGGAGAGCAGCAGTATATAAGTCAAATAATAAATAAATAAATAAATACCCCCCAAAAAAACTTTTTGGGGATCTTTTTGCAGTCTTTTCCTAGGTCTTCTAAGGAGATGCACAAGCTCCCTGTTGATCTTTTGTCTCAGTGGTTTCTTTCTGAATGAAGGGAGCACACTGACTGATTGTTTGTTCAGTTTGCAATTGGTATCTCTGGGCTCCAAACTTGGACCATGCTATTGCATTCTTTTGTTGTCCCCGATCCAGATATGATCGCTTACTGGAGTCCTGCTCCATCGCTCTTGTTGGCAAATACACCAAGTTCTCCGATTCGTACGCCTCCGTCATTAAAGCTCTGGAGCATTCGGCCCTGGCTATCAATCACAAGCTTGAGATCAAGGTATGCTCTCTCACCCGCTTCAGCAGGCTTTCGGTTGTTGTGCTGCAAAGTTAAACACAGTAGTCAGTTGGGCGTCTTGGTTGTGACAATGGTGCGGTTGCCAATATTCCATAGTGGTACTTTTTTGGGTCTTCCTTTGGTGTCTGGCTAGGTGGGTGTTTGTTTGTCCTAGGCCAGTTTTCCCCATTTCCTTTCACAGGTAGGAGGATTCACGTCCCTCCCCGCCCCCCAGTTCTGGTCCTCTGTATTCCTCAGCATCACCGCAGAGGTGTTTTCAATAAGGTTTTCTAGATTTCTGTTGGATTCTGCCCTAAAATAAGGGGAGCGAACTTTCCCTAGGAGGGTACAAGGCAAATCAGGATGGTGCTTGTGCAGAGAGCGGAAGGGTTTGCAGCTCCCAGCCCACCTGAAAGTCGTTTCTCCCCCTGCAAGGACTACATACATTCTTGCTGTGTGTTCAGACTGCGTGAGGCCTGCTTGTGATCTTAATGGTGGAAGGCAGCGACGAAACCCAGCTGCCTGCTTCTGTTGTTGATTTCCTGTTCACAGTGTAAGCCAGGGGTAGTCAAACTGCGGCCCTCCAGATGTCTGACTACAATTCCCAGGAGCCCCTGCCAGCATTTGCTGGCAGGGGCTCCTGGGAACTGTAGTCCATGGACATCTGGAGGGCCACAGTTTGACTACCCCTGGTGTAAGCTGTCTCGGTAAATTGATGGACTTAAATGCCTCTGTGGCACACAGTTAGCTCAGAAGCATGGAAAGAAAATGCCCTGAAACAGGCTGCTGTGATGGGTCTTTCGAAGTGCGAAATGAGACAAAGTCGTTTGTCTTGTGGCCTGGCAGGGCAGCTGTTTGGCGAAGAAAAAATGTAAAGCCCTTCTGGGGTCACAGAATGACTTCTTTGGTCTTCCAGCAAAGAGCAGCCGGGGCTCAAATTTGCCAATATGCATCAATGATGATAGGATTAACAGTTGCCAGTCAGCTCTGAGCATTGAACACTCATTAGCAGAACAAACACGTGACCCTTAAACCAGGACTCAGCCCACCCCCTGTCTTCCTACAGATACATTTGTTTGGGTGCTGAAATGATGCCCCAAACACCCCCACCTTTTATGATTCAAACAGATTCCAGGGGTCTTTTTTCATAAGAAGCTTTGGAAAGCAGCCAGCAGTCACATCTCAAAATCCTTCTAGATGTGTTTGGTCCAATTGTAGCAATGAAAAATTCGTATTTCTTTTTTTGGGGGGAGGGGAGCGTTATCACGCTGGTGTCAGTAATAGTGTTCTATAGGTTATTTTTTCTATTGGTTGATGTGTCAAATTTTCAGTAAAAATATATATTTTTAAAGTTAGTAAGGAAGAAGCAGATACTCTGCTCTGGGGTAGGATAAAGACAAAATCTGCAGCAAGCAAAAAAGGGACGCTCTCAAGGGCCTGCTAGGTCTCTCTGCTTCTGCGGCCGTCTCTCATATTTCTTCATGGATTTCTTCCCAGTACATTGATTCTGCTGACTTGGAACCGGCTACGCTGCAAGAGGAGCCAGTTCGATACCACGAGGCCTGGCAGAAACTGTGCAGTGCTGAGTAAGGAGATGCGTAACCTTGCGATCCGTTGACAGAAACTGCTGACTGGGAAGGATAGCTGCTGGGGTCAGTGGGGGAGCTCCCTGTGCAGGACAAGCCCATTCGAACACCTTGTTCCAAAGACAATCTAGCCTCGCGTTTGTCTTATGGCTCGAGCAAGCTATATGCCTCAGTAGCTAGAGGAAAGAGGAGGGGAACTCTGGTCTTCCCTTGCGCAAATGGCCAGGAAGGTGGATGGGGTGGTCGAAATGACAGAGTTTTGTGAGCGAGTGAGTGACTATTCACTGTCCTGGAGACTGAGAGGAGAAGGGGAACCAAAGAGATTGAGAAGTCTAAATATGATTCTCATAAAAAAATATAGTAAATACACATTTTTTTTTGCACTGGGCGAAGGGTCAATTTAAACAAAGCCTTAAAATCTCAGTAGAAGACCCACGACTAACAAATATGCCCAACTAACAGAACGACCAATAACAAAATGACCAGATGTGTTTCGTTCCAAAAGGATCATCAGAGGTAAAGTACAGATCCACACATGCATATATAATAAATATTCATAAACCAAAAACGTTTTACAGCTGGCAGGTTGAATGAAAGTCCTTACTGCATTACACGGAGGTGCCACTAATCATCCTGAGTCTATATCAGGGGTAGTCAAACTGCGGCCCTCCAGATGTCCATGGACTTCAATTCCCAGGAGCCCCTGCCAGCGAACGCTGGCAGGGGCTCCTGGGAATTGTAGTCCATGGACATCTGGAGGGCCGCAGTTTGACTACCCCTGGTCTATATCATAGAATAATAGAGTTGGAAAATTTTTTATAAGGACCTTGGGGGGGGTGATTTAAAGGGGGAGACTCTGCAAGCAGGAGAGTATCCTACTTCCCACTGGGTTTCTCAGAGAGCGTGCACTACATCCTGCAGACAAGGGGCAGTGAGCGGCTCCATGCCATTAAGCACCCCTTCATACCCTGCTGCATCTGTGTTCCAAATCCTGGTTTCTCTCTGTTTTCTCTGCACCTGAGGACAGAGACCTGGGGGCTCTGAGGTTCTGGGTCTGCCCAACTTCTGGCTCTGCCTCCTGTGAAACAGAAATCTATTTATGGAGCTGGGTGTATCGATGTTAGAAAGGCCCCTCTGATGTTGAAATATATTTTCCGGGGATAAGGCTGAAAGATGCAGGCTTTGCTGAATGGGCCGCTTTCTCTTTCTGTAGCGGAGTCCTGGTTCCGGGTGGCTTTGGTGTTCGAGGGACGGAAGGGAAAATACAAGCCATTTCTTGGGCAAGAAAGCAGAAGAAGCCGTTCTTAGGTGAGAGAAAAAACAGTTGTTGGCCTACACAGAAACATGGATAGAAAGTGGGAGCAGAACTATTTGCTGCATACTGGAAGCATACTTGGATCATTCCTGGCAGCCTGTGAAGACGGCATCCAAAGAGGCCTATCTATGATCCAGGACTCTACTGGTGCTGATTTTTGGTGGCCTTTCCTGGGACGGGGAGCAGCATTTTGGTAATACATGGCAGAGTATCTGTTTTGCCTGCAACATTAAGATTGCTACAACTGCGCAGATTTGTTGGCCTCTCCCATTGTGTTTCTGTCCTCTGCATGTTGGCCCTCTGCAAATGATTCCTGTGAGTTTTGCCAGGAAGTTGCAAACAGGAATGGAACAAGGAAGGCCAGCTTTATTGCAAAAGCAGTTTTGCTTTATCTGTGTACCTGCATTAAATAGCTTTCTCTGCTCCCCCCACCCTCTTTGTTTCCCCTTTTCTTTAGGGGTCTGTTTGGGAATGCAGTTAGCAGTGGTGGAGTTTGCACGCAACATCCTGGGTTGGCAAGGTAAAGGCGACAACGGAAGGATATCTTGTTGGGGATTGATTGTGAAGTCCTGTCAAGTTGCAGCTGACTTACGGTGACCCTTCATGGGGTTTCAGAACAAGAGACGAACCAAGGAATTTGCTGTGGCCTTCATTTGTGTAGTAACTCCAGTCTTCCCTAGTGGTCTCCCATCCAAGTTCTACCCATGGCCAACCCTGCTTAACTTCCAAACTCAGGCTAGTGTGGGTTGTTCAGGCTGTTGAGGGCTAAGGATGCTCCTATGTCAGGGGGTTGGATCCATAGGGGTTTTCCACTAATGGTACCGTCTTCCTCCAGTGATCCCTTGGGTTAAGGAGCCTTCCACCAATGGAACATGCCTCTTCACCTAAGAGAAGCCTCCATTGTTAGCGGAGCAGAAACTTTTGGATCCAGGCCGTGATTGTAAACAGCAGGTGTTTGCTGTGGCTCTAACAGCAAGCTCCTCCACCGGGCATTTGCCTGAGACCAACAACATCCATAGATCCCCCCTCAGACATCTATGCCCTGAACCAGTCTGACCTCTCTGGGGGCCTAAGTTATCGGTCCCGCTTTATTGTTGTTGATTAAGATTCAGAACCACGGTTGGATTATTGTTGATGTTATTTTTGACTGTTAGATCGTTCCATGTATTCCCCCCCCCCCCCCCCCCACGTTATATGTAAACCACCCTGAGCCGTATGGAAGGTTGGTATAAAAATCTAATAAAATAAAAAAATAAACACTTTTGAAATGGACGTGGCTTAACCATAAAGGGGGAGCTACGCTCAGCTCATTCCCCCCCCCCCCAGCAAAGTCAAGCTACCCACAAGCAAGGCAGGAGTTTCGGTATATTCAGGAGATACCTAGATATGCCTCCCCCACAACTTTTGCAATTAGCCAAAAGAAAAAAGCTCCCTGCAAATGGCCAACTGAGTAGGTTGCTCGGATACTGTCTGACAGCAGCTGAGTCAATTTAAAGAGAGAGGGAGAAGGGCCCAATTTCTTCACCCATGGTTCTTTCTGTGCTGCCAGCTTGTTCTGTGTTCAGGTGTCTTACTGGGAACACAGCAAAATGTCTACAACTGACAGCCCCACCACCCTGTAGTGAGGGCTAAGCCTGCTTCAGGAGGCGTGGGATTCTGAGGGCAGAGGTGCTGACGGCAAAACCAGGCTGCTCAGTCTCTTAATACAGGGGTAGTCAACCTGTGGTCCTCCAGATGTCAATGGACTACAGTTCCCATGAGCCCCTGCCAGCGTTTGTTAGCAGGGGCTCATGAGAATTGTAGTCCATGAACATCTGGAGGACTACAAGTTGACTACCCCTGTAAATAGCTTGCAGTATGCTGGGAGGGGAGATTTAGGTCAGAGGGAAATCTCATCTAGTGGTACCTTTAACTTATTACATGTATATGGTCTGTCTACCGTATGTCTGATGGGTGGGGAAAGATGCCTCTTCCTGAGGATGGAGGAAATTAGGATTAAAATAGAAAACGGGTTTGCATGGCAAGTGATGCCTTGGGGACCAATGCTTAGCCTGGAGAAGAGGAGGCTGAGAGAGGACAGGGTTGCTCTCCTTAAGGTTGCTAAGAAAGGTTGTTCTTTGGGGGTTTCTGTTGGCAGCAGAGGATAGGACCCACAGTAATGGGTTTAAACTACGTATTGAACAGGACTAACTAGTTATCAGGGGAGGAAATTTCACAGTCGGAGGAGTTCAGTGGTGGAATTGGCTGCCTAAGGTGGTGGTGACCTCCCCTCACTTGTGGTCTACAAACAGCAGCTGGACAGATACTTACCAGGGAGGTTTTACACTGATCCTGCATTGAGCAGGCGGTTGGACTAGGTGCCCTATAGCAGTGGTCCCCAACCCCCGGTCCAGAGACCGGTTCGGTCCGTAGATCAGTCGGTACCGGGCCGCGGCTACTCCTCATCCTCCTCCCCAGCTGCTGCCTCGGGGGCTGCCCTGCCACTCTGCCGCTGGCTCACCTTTGGTGCTTTCCGGCAGCCGCCATGGCCGGGACACCCCCTCAGCCTGGCACTGTGCAGCTGCTGCTAGCAGTGCCCCCCAGCGGGTGGCGGGAAGTCAGGGGTGCTGGTAGGAAAGTAAGCGGAGCAGGGGCTCAGGCGGTGGTGGCGACATCCCTCGGCAAAAGACTACCCCCCCCCCCGGGCCTCAGTAAAATTGTCAAGCATTGACCGGTCCCCAGTGATAAAAAGGTTGGGGACCACTGCCCTATAGGACCCCTTACAACTCTGATTCTGTTTTCTTCTGATGTTAATGTACTCATGTCTCTTTAATGTACAGATGCCAACTCTACAGAATTTGAACCCAAGACTACACATCCAGTGGTAAGTTGATGTTATTTCTTGCAGTCCACAGCAGAGGCAAATTACAACCCGCAGCATCCAAAGGAAACCCAAAGCGAGGCAAAAACAAGTGCGGAAACGGTCCACGTCACTTTAGCAGTGTTTGCCCTCTAATTCCTTTTCAGTTACAACGTGCTTTTCTTCTCAATCTCTTCCCTCAGGTAATAGACATGCCGGAGCATAACCCTGGCCAAATGGGTGGTACCATGAGACTTGGCAAAAGGAGAACAATCTTCCAGACAAAGAATTCAGTCATGAGTATGTCATTTTCTAGACCCTGTTTCCCCCACCCACCCATCATCTCCCTTTTTGGTCACTGATGGGTTTTGCTAAAACTGGTGGCTGCATTCAGAATCTCCCTTGGAAAGTTCAGATCTCTGCTCTCGTAACCCCAAGGGCTTGCTAGGCAGACTGTCTCAAGGGTTGGAATTGCATGCCCTCATGACCGACTGAGATACTTTCTAACTGAACCGGGATTTAATGGAAGCCTATAATGATAGAAGTCGGATCAGTCTGAACCTTGAAGCTGGGATGAGGGCAATGGAATCTAATCAGGTTTCCTGTAATTGAAGAGTTGTGTTCTCTTCTTGGCTAGGAAAACTGTATGGCGACAGCGACTATATAGAAGAGAGGCACAGGCACAGGTTTGAGGTACCATCTGCCATGCTGGGATTGTCCCTTTCCCGTTCCCCATCCCCTCATTCCCTGCGAACGAGAGGGCATGTGACACCAGTTTCCTTTCCACAGGTAAATCCAGAGCTGAAGAACGTCTTTGAAGAAAAAGGGATGAAGTTTGTGGGCCAGGATGTAGAAGGAGAGCGAATGGAGGTGGTCGAGCTAGAAGGTGAGTACTCAAATTAGTATCCGGGGTAGCGGGAACCGAGGTTAGGGTAATACATTTCCTGTGACCAGCAAAACTGGCCCAGAGTAGCAATTCAGCATTTGAGTTCACCAGAGTTCTTCTTCAGCTAGATCAGTGGTTCTCAAGCTTCCTAATGCCACAACCCTTTAATCCAGTTCCACCATAATCCAATTTTATGGTGGTGACCCCCAACCATAAAATTATGCAAGGGTTCTTTCACAGAAATTAAACCGAAACTGACCAGTGGCGTGAAGATCCATTGTTCATGATTGTATATAAATTGGTTATAAATTGGTTATAAATTGGTGGGCGCCTTCAGGAGAAGCGGCAACAATGGCGGTGCCTCCCCCTGTCAAGCTGGTCCTTCCGTGACCCCTGTTAAAGGGTCGTTCAACCCTAAAGGGGTCCCGACCCCCAGGTTGAGAACCACTGATCTAGATGGTCCACAGCAAGGAAAATCAGGGAAAGGGAGAGATGTTGCCAGCATGATGGAAGAAACTTGAGTTTAAAATAGTGTTAAGAGCAAATCTTTCTCAGAGATCCGGAGCCTTTTTCCTCCCACTATGGTTGAAAGCTTCATCAAAGGCTAACTGGGACAAAGCAGCAATGGCTGATTCTCCACCCCACCCCACCCTGAATTATTAAAAAACTACTTTTGTATGTAGGGCATCTCTTTGTCCCTTGATTAATGAGTGACAAGCATTCTAGCAGTCCCCAGTGGAGAGAATTCTGGACTCTAGCTCATAGTTAGAAGCCTCTTTTCCTTACATTCCAGAAATGAGCACAGATGCCTGTCAGCGATAGACAGATGCTAGCCCCTGCTTTGTATGGAATATACACTTTGGTCTGGGTTTCCTTCAGGTGTTTGCTGATGACGGCATGTGCTGCCTTCTCTTTTAGAGCATCCATTTTTCGTTGGTGTTCAGTATCACCCAGAGTTCCTTTCCAGACCCATCAAGCCGTCTCCTCCATATTTCGGTCTGCTCCTGGCATCTGCAGGGAGACTGACGCATTACCTACAGAAAGGTTGCAGACTGTCCCCCAGGTGAGTTCAGTTAAGCTTCATTAGATCATTGTGTGACAGCTTGGCAAGTGCTTTCCATCCCATTGGTTGTGCTAATAAGAAACCGTCAGTCATGCTACATGCAGATGCTTTTAGGCTGTGCAGAATGCTTTCGTCCTGGAGCATGGAGTGCAGTATCCTACATTATGATGGCAATTCCAGATGTGTAGAAGAAGAATTGGTTTACCTAGCCCACTTTTCACTGCCCGAAGGAGTCTCAAAGCGGCTTATCATCGCCTTCTCTTACACAACAGGCACCCTGTGAGGTAGGGGAGGTTGAGAGAGCTCTAACAGGGCAGTGACTAGCCCAAGGTCACCCAGCTGGCTGCAGGTGGAGGAGCGGGGAATCAAACCCAGCTGGCCAGATGAGAAGCCACCACTCTTCGCCACGACACCAAGGAGGCTCTGTGCTAGTCCGTAGCAACAATGCCAAGCAGGGGCCTAGCGGTGCCTCGAATGAAGAGAGCGCTGACTCTTAAAACGCTCGTGCTGGAAGAAATGTTATCAGTCCATGTGGTGCAACTGGACTCTGGTCTGATATTTATTTATTATCACCGCCCCAAAACGTCAGAGTGAGGAGCAGTATGTGAAACAAATAACTATAGACATTGATAAGTGTGATAAGAAAACCGGGCCCTGGCCTGTTCCGCAAAAGCAGGCAGTAAGTTGGCCAAGTGGTTTTAGTAAGTGAGCGGGGCTAGGTGGGGCTCCTGCCCATCAGGGCTTCCGATTGGTCTGCGGAGGCCAGATGAAAATACCATTGTGTCAGCAGCACCTGCCACTGCGTTCCTGGTTTACCACTGGCCACTCTGGGTGGGGAGGTAGTTGTGAATTTCCTGCATTCTCCAGGGGGTTGGGCTAGATGACCCTGGAGGTCCCTTCCAGCTCTTATGATTCAATACCCTCCCTCTTTCTCATTCCTCTTTCCCTGTGTGTGTTTTTTTTAATTGCCGCTCTTCTCCCCTGCTCATGGGCTTCCTGTGTGTGTGTGGCTCTGCCTCCTGCAGTAGCCCATTTGTTTTTGTGCCCACCACTCTGCGAAGTGGCCCCATTGAGAATGGCTGGCTAGAGGACTGTTTTACAGAGAGCTCTGCAGAACAGCGGAGGGGTCGGGGAAATTATAATTATTTCTCATAATCGAGCATCCTGCGTTTCGGTAGAAGGTGAAAAATTCACTATTGTCTGCAAAAACAGTTTTGGTAGAAAGATGCAAGGGAAGGGTTCTTCAGACATAAGATAACTGTGATAGCTAAGTGGTTCTGTCCTCCTTGGGCCACATGGAAGTTAAGAGGAAATGAGAGGGCTAAGCAGAATAACGTGGCTCGGAAGGTGTAGAAACCATTCCGGGGTGCATCAAATGAGGATGTATGTAAGCAGGGGTAGTCAACCTGTGGTCCTCCAGATGTCAGTGGACTACAATTCCGATGAGCCCCTGCCAGCATTCGCTGGCAGGGGCTCATGGGAATTGTAGTCCACGGACATCTGGAGGACCACAGGTTGACTACCCCGGTATGTAAGCACCAAGGCCACAAGCCAAGGAACTGCCTGTTTGCACTCCCTCCTGAGTGTGAGTTCTCTCGTGGTTTATGAGCCTTAATGCCTATTCTTGATTCTTCCCCCACTCAGTCATCTTTGAGGGTTCCTGTTAACGCAGGCAGTGATGTCCCTTCCAGGGGGGCGTGGCAGGGAGGCAAGGCCAGTTTTCAGCCTTTCTGGTGCTCCTTGAGGCATGCAGATTATTTCAGGGGCTTCGCCACAGTCCAAAGGTTGGAAAAGGCTGTCTCCGTCTCACAGCTGAGAGCGTTGCTCTTGCATATCATGTCCATGTGAAGTTCTCATAGCATCAGTGGGTAAGCTGCTGCCCAGCTCCGGAGAGGCAGGCCTTCTGTTTTTGGAAGCCCGCAAACAGTCTGAAAATCCCGAAGCCTAGCAGTCGTCACCGAGTCACCAGCTTGGCCTGGCCGTGCCTTGGAAAAATGACCGCAGCCAGTCTGCCAGAGCGAGCACTGACACTGAGAAGGGTCTGCCGCAGTAAAATCATTCCTCTTTTAAAGGCCCTGCAGAACTCTGCTGCCGGAAGGAAGCCTGTTTCTCATTTGGGGAGAGTGGCTTGTAGTAACTGAACAGCCTTGCACTAGAAGTTTATTGTAGCTCTTTACGGAAGTCCCCACTGCATCTGCGAAACGGGATCGGTGGAGGCTTTTTGCTTCCATCAGAGCTTGACACGCCCTGGCTTTCATCTCCCTCCTTAGAGAGATCGGTCTGTCATCTTGCCCTGACTTCTCAGTGTCCAGCTGTCATTTTGGGTAAGATACTGCTGATGCTGTGTTTTGGAAGTCGGCCTTCTTAATGTTCTTTCTTCTGGCTCATTGGGGATCTGCTCTCTTCTGTCCTTTCGTTCCTTAAAAAAAACCCCAAAAAACTTGCCACTAGACTGTTGCTTCTCCTTGCCTTGTGTACTCTGGCTGTGTTTCGTGGAGTTCTGCTGAACCTGGAGGGTTTTCTTTACAAAATGACCTTCAAGGACCCTACAGGTCATCAAGACAGTGCCCGTGTGTGCCACGGTCATCTCCAACACCTCTCCCCGTGCTCACCAAGTGTTTTTATAAAGCAATCCGGATATACATGGGACTTTGGCCAGCAAGGTGTCTGAATAGCCATTGGAAAGTTGACTGGCTGTTCAGATTTTTAAAAGCATTGCTATGGGAGCAGCTGCCAAAACATCACCAGGGTCTTTCCCATGTGAGTGAAAATACGCTGTGGCAGCCATTTTGTGGCTGGCTCCACCTCCGGGAGCAGCTGTTTTGTGGCAGCCATTTTGTGGCTGGCTCCACCTCCTGCAGCAGCCATACTGTGGCTGCATCTACCGCACTGCAACAGAAGTTGAGAGGTGCCACAGGCTCAGAATGGTCTGGAACCCCTGCCTTATGGCTAGCCAAGCCCAGTTATGGTTCAGTGCTCCCTGTGGCAACAGGCAGAAGCCCCATGAGCACTGAGTGTAGATTTGGGTGAAGCACACAGGCAGCGAAGGGGTCATGGAAAAGGCTTGCGCCTACTACTCCATATACAAGAGGAGAGCTCTGCCCATTCCTCGGTACGTGGCCAGGGGCCGTGGCTCAGGGATGGGACCTTCTGCATGCCGAGGCTCTTAAGTTCAATGGCTGCCTCCTTCAAATGAAACTGAAGCAGGTGGTGATGTGAAAGACCTCGCCTGAGATTCTGGAGAGTCTGAGTAGCCTCTGCTAACCCTAATGGTCTGATTCTGTATCGGGCAGCTTTTTGTGTGTGGAGTTCGACGGGCAAGTTTTTTAGAGCCCGTAGTCTTTCCTTTCATTACTCTTTGTACCCCGTAATGTCCCAAGTTGCCCCTAGAATCAAAGGACTAGCAGAAGCTTGACTGCGGTCTGTTAAGACCTGCTCCCGAACTTGGGGGCTTTCACACCAAATACTTCTATCGGAAGAGAAATGCCATTTGCCTTCTGGATCTTGCCACTATGCTGGTAGCCATCAGCTCTGGCTTCTTCTTATCAGTGGAAGGGTTGACCTGGTGTCCTGAGGTTGTAGTGAGTGGAAATGAGGGCCAGTCCGCTGCAGCAATAGTGCAGTTGATCAACAGGGTTGCCACTTGGGGGTCAGGAAGCAAATGCAGATTCTGAAAATGCGGGCAGAAAATATTGTGTCAGTGCTTGGCTCTTGTGGCCCTTTCTTGCATGCCCAGGGATATGCTGATCATCCCTTTGGGGTCAGAAGTCAAAATTCCTCCAGGCCAGAATGGCCAGGAACTCTGTGTTGCTGCTGCTGCTGTTTTGGGGGAGGGGGTCATCATCTGGGGACAGAATTGAGGTCACGGTGGGCGGGTGGGTAGGTAGTTGTGAATTTCCTACATTCGGCAGGGAGTTGGGCTAGATGACCCTGTGGTCCCTTCCATCTCTACGATTCTAAGTGGAGCACAGTACTTCTGTTAAACGTGGGTTGGTAGGCCCTCTGCAGGCTTTCCTTGTGATGCATGGCCTAGCCATCTGTGCTCTGGACCATACGTCCCCAGCTTTTTTCAGCCCACGGGGACCTTTGAGATTCTGACACCACACAGTGCATGCAACCACAAAATGGCCGCCACACAAGGTTGAGCCAGCTGCAAAATGGCTGCCGCAACTTCCCCTCATTCCCACAGTGAAAATCCTGGTGCTGTGGCGGCAGCTGCTTCTACAGCGATGCTTTCAAAAACCTGTACAACCAATCAGAAGCCCAGCTTGGCAACCGCACTGCCTAGCCCCACCCCACTTTCTGAAAACACTGGACAGGCACCAGGGGAGATGTCGGGAGGCACCCACAGGAGGCGCTGTCCTCTGCACACCTCCAGACGGACTGCTGCAGCATGCCCTTGGGCTCATCTTTGTTTAGAAGCCTTCATAGGTACAAGACCCAGTCCTGATTGGCTTAAGCTACTCTGGCTGCCTGTTCATTTCTGGAAACATGTCAAAGCAGCGGTTGCCCTGAAATGGCCCAGGGACAACTAGGGGCCCCAAACCTCTCTGCCTCTCAGATGAGTCCTTGGTGAGAGCTCTGTTCACCGTTCTCCTTACCTTCACCAGGGAGGCAAGTGGCTACCAGAGGGCCTTTGGGCCCCTCCCCACAGTTGCTTGGTGCCTAGTCTGCTCAATGCCAGGCACTTGGGTGTCTGTTCAAGTGAGCCTTTTGGTTGAGGGTGGTGGCCTAGTCCAAATCCTAGTCTGGCATCCTAACCACACCACCACGCTGCCTTAATCGCTTTTAGCTGCACGGTGCAATGTTTCATGACGAACAAGTGATTTCAGAACTGTCTGCCACTTCAAAAGCCTTCGGTGCAAGGGATGTATTAATATCTATAGCAGTAGTTCTCAACCTGGGGGTTGGGACCCCTTTGGGGATCGAACGGCCCTTTCACAGGGGTCGCAGCAGGGCAAGCAGCTTGGCCGTGGGGGCGCCATCCATGCAACAGCCTTGTGGGGTAGATCGAGATAAGAGTGTTTGTCTGGAGCAGCGGCATAGTGGGACAAGAGGCAGAACTGAACTGAGAAATCTTAGGAAAAAACCAATTTATAGACAATCGTGAACACTGGATCTTCTCGCCATTGGTCAGTTTCGGTTTAATGTCTGTGAAAGAACCCTGGCATAATTTTCTGGTTGGGGGTCACCACAACATGAGGAACTGTATTAAAGGGTCGCAGCATTAGGAAGGTTGAGAACCACTGACCTATAGGAAGGTGGGGGTGTTGTAGAGAGAAATGCTTGTCTAGTGATGGGTTTGGCTGGGTGTTGCAGGCTGTGGGCGTTGGCCACGCGTGGCCTGATTGCTCAGTGACTCGAATGAACGTAACAAATGAGCCTCAGGCTGTTCCCAAGCAGTTTCAACCAACCCCCCTTCTTTTCCGCACGCAACCTGAATCCTACAGGGATACGTATAGTGACAGAAGTGGAAGCAGTTCGCCAGACTCCGAGATCACAGAACTGAAGTTCACGACAGTTAATCATGAGTGACCACCGGTAACGTTTCCTTTTTAATATTTTCGTGCTCTTCCCTCCCAGCTGTGTATTAGGGGACAACCCCCTCCCTATTATTTATCCTGGTCAGATCCCTGCATCCTTTCTGGTTTTGAAATTGCATACTCAGGATTGAACCTTGGCCTTGGTGGTTCTTGTCTCCTTTGATTTTTAATTGTGAGCTCCACGTCTGGAGTCTTGTTCCACTTAATATTTCTGGTAAGGGCTTGGAGGAGGAGTGTGTCTCATGGCTTGAGTGCCACTCAGGGCGGCTGTCCCGCCCCTAAGTGCCTCCTCCTCCAACCGTCTTGCATGTCTGTCCAGCAGCCAATCGCATTTTGTCCCCCACCCCTGACTGCCCCCTCTTCCTTCCAATTCCCTCTGAGGCTCAAAGGCTGCAGATTCCTGCTGCGTGAGAGCTGCCCCTACCAGTGAGTTTCCCTAACAGCTTCCTGCAGCCTTTCCAGGTCCTGGGGGGAGGGGGAGGCAATCTGCACAGTTCTCCCACCCCACCTCAATCTAGCGCCTGTTGTATTCCTGAATGCATTGGGCTTTGTCCCTAGTATTATATATATTGTGGGAAGCTTCACGTTTTTTGATTCTTATCAACCAGGTCTTATTGTAATATTGTAATTGTATCATTATATGTTTGCACGTATTTTATTTGACCACTGATGAAAACCCTCTGGATTCAAACGTGTTTGGACTATGGTCATACCATGTGCAACCACTGAGATCGTGCGTGCCATATTGCACAGACCGATCATTCGGTTTTAATGTTGTTTTGAGTCTTCTTTCTGTGCATTTTATTTGTATTTTAATTTTAACCTGTCTTGTTGCTCAGCCTTTGAGTTCCTGACTCGTTTTCTCAGGTTGGGCTTTCTTTCCGTTTCTGTTTTTCATCCCACCTACGAACGGGCCAAGGGGATCCTTTCGGAGAACGCTGTTTCCCTGATCGTAGCGAAATTGTTTATTTGTATTCCCGTGGGGGCTTCCACCTGATCAATAACTCCTTTTGTCTCTTGCTTCCATCAGGGTACCCTGGGCCCTTTCAGTGTGGACACTCCAGGCATTCTCTCTGCGGAAGCTGGGATGCTCTCGGTGGTTGAAGTTCCTTAAATCATGTCAATTACCATTTAATTTCGAGGAATCATGTCACACTCTTCTATTCTTTCACTCTGTTTTTGTTCCTGCTCACGTCTGGTTAAGCCTCTGAAGCTCATGCTGTGTGCCACCAAGCCTGTGAAATTTGAAATGAGGACTTCCCAAGTACGGGGTAGTTCTTGTATTTCTGAAGAGGCTTGAACTTTTCCAAGAAGACAGAGTGGCGTTTTCTGGCCATTTAGGTTGTGGGAGGCTTAAATGGTGACGTCCCTTTCCTTAGAGCAGGGTTAGTCAACCTGTGGTCCTCCAGATGTCCATGGACTACAATTCCCATGAGCCCCTGCCAGCGTTTGCTGGCAGGGGCTCATGGGAATTGTAGTCCATGGCCATCTGGAGGACCACAGGTTGACTACCCCTGCCTTAGAGGACTGGAGGATGAGAAGCTGCCCTTTGTCCCAACGTATTTTAAAGCCGAGCGATGGGTTTAGGGCTTCATTGCCACACTTTTTTCGTCCCAGGAGTCCCACTTCCTGCTTAGGAAGCCTTGGGATCATTATTCCTGAATACCTCATGTCAAGCTGCAATTATAGCATGCAAATTTGTAACTCCCCCTCTCTCCCCCCCCCATTTTTAGAAATTTGAGATCCCCCTTCCTCTTTTTTTCAAGTCTTTCCTGGACTTGAGAGATCTCCTTGCATCAAGGGGGCTATATATGTGAGAAAGTGACTTCAACAGAAGATGCCTTTGAGGCTCTCCTTGAGAGATTTGCCTTGGACACAGGATGGTCTGAGGTCCTTACTTCTGTAAGAGAGGGCCCTCCTGTTTCCCCCGTGCTGGGCCAGGGGCCTTCTTGGATGCCACACGTGTTGCTGGCTTCTTCAGTAATTTATCTGCAGTATTTGCTTTGGCTCCCCACGTACACGCAAAGGGAAGAGGTGTGGGGGCATCCAGAAACAAGGCTTTCTAATCTCTCCTTTTGCCAATGGAGTTGTAAGCAGTGTTAACCACTAAGCTATTGGGGGTTTCTTTTGCTATACAAATGTACCACAAGTCCATACCCTCATTAAAATTTGGGGAACACAGTTTGTATCACGTGTCATCTGTCATCCTTTCAGATCCTTTTGATGGCTCTTATAATTTTTTGGATGTGGAAATCTTTTATGCTGGGGGCGAACTGCAATGGAAATGGTTCCGGAATTGGCCTTGAGCCCCCATCCCCCCCCCTCGTCGCCCCATGGCCAGCCAGGCCCATCTTCCGGGGCTGAGGACGCAGGCTGCACCAGTGCCCCACACAGGCAAACCAGAATGCCCAGTGGACCCTTTCCAAGCACTTTGTAAATAAGTTGGATGTTTCCACGCTTTCACAACAATCCAATTCTCTTTGTTAGCAGTGTGGCATCTAGGAAGCCCCCAGCATGGTGCTCATGGGTGCCATGGCGCCCGTCGTGTGATTTTAGACGGTGGGGCTTTCGCCCGACAAGATTTCTAACTGGGAAATGGAAGTTTGATGGGCTGCACAGATTTTTAGAAAAGGGCACTTGGCAAGGACAGCACAAAGGATATTCCCTAAAGGAAAGCTACGGCAGCCATTTGGGGACTCCTGGGGACTCCTGGTGGACTTGGGGACTCCTGGTGTAACGTCTCTTTGTCAGATTGTCAGGGCTGGGTAAGAACTGGGGGAGGGGGACAATTTGAAAATCTTGCATCACCTGATAAAAGCCCCTCCCACCGGGGGTCAGGGTTCTCTAAGCCAGGGGTAGTCAACCTGTGGTCCTCCAGAGGTCCATGGACCACAATTCCCATGAGCCCCTGCCAGCAAATGCTGGCAGGGGCTCATTGGAATTGTAGTCCATGGACCTCTGGAGGACCACAGGTTGACTACCCCTGCTCTAAGCTGTCATGGACTCAAACAGGCTGATTTCTCCCCAACCTCCTTGCCTTTAGCTGACCCTTTGCTGCCTGTTACAGCTACTTCTTTGAGCGCACAGGCGCAGTTGGATTTCTGACATGGCTCAGCAGGGGCTGCAGCAAAATGGCAGCTGCAGGAGGAGGAGCAAGCCACAAAACTGTCACCAGAGCTTAGCTTCAGTCACACTATAAAAAGAGGTGGGTGGCTGTGTTGGTCTCCAGGAGCAGAACAAAATTCGAGTCCGAAGGCACCTGTATAAAATAAGTAACAAAACTTTGTTGGGCTTAGAGATGCCTTTGGACTCAGGCACACTGTGTATCCTTGGGCTTGGTGGCAGCTGCTGCCACAGCACTGGCCCCATCCACTTTTGAAAAAATACAGGAACAAGGGTTGGGTACACCACATTGAGAGGGGCTCTGCTTTTGAGCCTGGTATAATCCGTCTTCATCAAGCTGTCCCTTGGGGGGGAGAGGAGGATCTTTCAGAGTCTCATTTTTCTGCAAACCTTCTATGTGGAATGCCAGAGCTTGCAGCTTCTGACCTCTATGCAAAGACCTGCCGGTTTGCTATGAGACAGGGTGAAAATGCATGCTATAGAGGGTGGCCGTTGTGTGGATAGATATCCGTTGGGGAGAAATGCTGTACTACGCAGTGTAAAATTCCAATGTCACCAAGCCAGGCAAAAGTGCCTGTGAGCATACGCTGGCCTATGCCTGCACACACACTGAGTTGCATCACCCAGGGCCACCCAAACTGCTATTGCTGGTAGCAGTTCACAACCGCCTTGTTTCCTGGCTAAGCCAGGAGTTTTATTTAGGCAGCTGTATGCTTCAATTGGAGCATCACAAGATATGCAAACCTGCCTGAACTAATCCCAGTTTCCATAGGAGAGAGATTCGACCTGGCTAGCACTCCGGTAGGAGGAGAAGGGGGTAAAGAAAATAAATTCACTCAAGGATCTCCCAAATGAAAATTCTTACACTGCAGTTTTATTCCTTTGCTTCTGTGAGTCTTCTTAGATACAGCCCTCTTGTCTGCAGTGTTCTGGCAGGACAGACAATTTGGTCAACAGTTGTGATGTATAAATTCACATAGTATTAACAATTTTTGTTGGGGGGGGGATTTGTTAGACCAACCTGGGATTTCCAACAAGGCATTGTTGCTTGTTGATGTGGAACACATCTTCTGGCTTGCTTCCTGGGACGGAAATGAGTTATGGACATGACGTCTGTAGTCCCACCCCAAAGTGAGCAGGAGGAGGCAGGGAGGGAGACAGCCAGTGGAGGAGGAGGCTGGGGCGCTGTCTGTGAGGCCTTGGTTGGCTGGGGTGGAGGCTGCAAAATTTCTGGGGACTGCCCCACTGCTTTTCTTTCCAGGCCTCCTGGGATCAGGCACAGGCCGCGCAGCTTCTGGGGGCCGCCCTGTTGCTTTCCAGCCCAGAGAAGGTCAGGGCCCTCCCGGCACGAGGTAAGGGGGGAGGAATGTATGTGTGTGTTTGTTTGTATAGCTGGGGGAGGGGATCAGGGAGAAGGTTGGGAAAGGTGGGGGCGAGGGTGGATCAAAGCTTTGGAGCAAGTATGTGTTCCCCATACCTGCAAGAGACTGGGTGTCACTACTTTTATTTACCCACTGTGCAATAATCGGATGTGCAATAGCTGCGGTTTTCTGTAACCTCTGAATTTGCAACCATGGCTTTGAGCAATTGATGTTCTTCAAACTTGCTTAGCGGCAGAACAGCAGGATAGAGAAGAGGTCCTTGGTGTTAAGGGATAACGAGGAAGCCAGAAATAGACAAACAGATTTGTTACTTTAGTCGGGTCGACTTCTGCACAAGCTGTGGCGTCTGACTGAAGCTCAGGCGGTGGGACCTAAATGCAACCTGCACCGTGCTGCCACAAAAAGAGCGGAGACTGGACACTCGCTTTCTCTCGGCCTCTGTTTACCCCCAGCACATTTTGGCTGGTTTCGTCATAGTGTTCCAGTGGTTACATGAGGGCGCAGCATCGCGGGCTGGCATTCCGTTGCACCTGCTGCCGAAGCAGCACCTCCTCTTTCAGCAAAGTCTCAACCTTCTCCTCCAGCTTCTTGATCTCCTCTGTCCATTTCTGGGGATTCACAAAAGGAGAGTCATCCCCTTTCCCCCCCTTGAGAGCAGCTCAGATTATTTGCAGGTAGTGGAACTGCCTGGAAGAATCGATGGGAACTGGGCCACTTGCAAAAGAGATGGCTAATGGATCTGGGGAATTCTGGCCAGAGATGTCTCACAGGCTACTAAAACAATGTTGAATAGCAAAAACATCAGACCAGTTTCTTACCTGCCTCTCTCAAGTCCTAGTACACTACCAGGGGACAGACTAGTTAAAGAATAAGCTCTATTGATCAGACACTATGGCCATGGCTACGTGGTCCCCCAGATCAGGGGTAGTCAACCTGTGGTCCTCCAGATGGCCATGGACTACAATTCCCTGAGCCCCTGCCAGCGTTTGCTGGCAGGGGCTCATGGGAATTGTAGTCCATGAACATCTAGAGGACCACAGGTTGACTACCCATGTCCTAGGATATTTATCCCAAGAGTCGCTGTTAAAACGCTGTAACAATGTATGTGGTTCGTATATACTTTGATGCTGGTCAATGACTGTAAATATATTATCTATCCAAAGAGCCAAGTTTCCCATATGGACATATAGTGCTGTCTTGTAAACTGGCTGTCGGTCAGTCTGTTTCCCGTTTTGACCAACAGCTATGTCCGTCTCGGGCTGCCTTTCACCTCCCCTGCTCCTTTGAAGCGCCTGTGCTGGGAATTGGTTCAGACATCTTGCAAAGCAGACATTCTACCACTGAGCCAATGGCCCTTCCCCAACAGCAGCCAAGGGAAACAGTGGGCAGGGGTTTGGGATAGAGCCCCTAATTTTGTTTCTGATTGAAGAACAAACATAATTACGGAGGTGTCCATTTGAAGCTAAACTCCCCTTTGTCCAGCAATTCTCTGTGGAAGAAGAGTTACAAGTTTCTGGAATTTCTCAAAAAAATCTTGATATGAAAACCAAAGCCAGGGGGCTCCAAAATTCTTTATTTTGCTGTCAAGTTGCAGCAGAATTACTGAAACCCCATAGAGCAGGCGTAGTCAACCTGTGGTCCTCCAGATGTGCATGGACTACAATTCCCATGAGCCCCTGCCAGGATGTATTCCATGGACATCTGGAGAGATACAGTCTGGCCACCCCTGCTCATGGGAATTGTAGTCCATGAATATCTGGAGGACCACAGGTTGACTATCCCTGCCATAGAATTTCAAGGCAAGAGTTGGAGAGAGGTGGTTTGCCGTTGCCTGCCTCTGTCATGCCCCTGGACTTCCTTGCAGGTCTCCCATCCAAGTACTAAGCAGGGCTGCCCTTGCTTAGCTTCTGAAATCTGGTGAGACTGGGCTGGCCTGGGCTATATAGGTTGGGAATCACTTAAACTTACTGCTGCATAAGCTCCTTGTATCAACCCAATACACCCTATTTAGAAACACATCAGTAAGTTTTAGTAGTAAAAGAAATGTTTTTAAATAGTGTATGTGGATACATTGAACTGTCCATGGACTACAATTCCCATGAGCCCCTGCCAGCATGTAGTCCATGGACATCTGGAGAGATACAGTCTGGCCACCCCTGCTATGACATCCCCGTTAAGTTGCCTGTGATAGCACTTTGCACATACAACCTGTAAATTGCTCTCCGTTAAAGATCCTGTTCAAAGTGCTATCAAGTCACAGGCAGTTTATGGTGATGCCATAGCAGGAGTGTCTCTCCAGATATCCACCGACTACATGCTGGCAGGGGCTCATGGGAATTGTAGTCCATGGACAGCTGGAGGGCCACACTCTGGCCAATCCTACCATAGGGAAAAGACCGAGGTGGTCTTCATTGCCTGCTTGTGTGTAGCACCTCTGGATTTCCTTAGACTTCTCTCATCTGAGTATCAACCTACACCAACCCTGCTTACTTCCAAAATTGAGCCTGAGCCCTCTTTGCAGCTTCCTTCCCCTGAAAACGAGCCCGTCCGCGTTGCTTCCTGCAACTCCATGGATCGGCTGTCGAGCAAGCCACCAACCAGGTTCTGCAAAAGCCATGCCAAAAAAAAAAAAAGATTAAGAATTACCTGCCGACACCACTCTTGAATGGCGCTCCCGGAGAGAGGGCCTTGAATGCTGCCGTCCCGCCGTATGTACACTTCCCCCTGGTCCGTTTCGTAAAGAAGAGGTTCCCTGTGCTGCTTGGGAGGATGGACGGTCAGCCGGATCACTTTCAAGAAAATGCCGGTGTCTTGGTCCTTAATGACAGGGATGAAACTGAGGGCATAAGCAGCCGGGAAGATCTGAGGCTTGAAGCCCTTCAGAACGGAGTCAACGAGGAGGCGGACCCGGTCTTCGTCTTTGTGGTCGCAGCGGACGCCCAGCACCAAGCCGTTGTCTTCCACCCCCACGAGAAGACTCCCCCCTTCGCTGTTGAGGAAGGCGCACGCGTACTTCCGCACGTGATGCTTCAGGGTGCACGTCAAGTATTCGCCGCCGCCACGCTTAAATTCCACGTTTCGGGTCTCGTTGCCCATGAAGGCGCCGTAGAACAGGCGCTCCTTACCCGGGATCTCTTTCTGGACGATGGCGCTGTCGGAACGCGTGCCGCTTAGGAAGGCCGATGGCTGGTCGGTCGTTCTCCAAGCGTGCCGAGCAAGCTTTCTGAAAGAGGCAGCCTGGGTTTCGCTGGGGGGCGCCAGCTTCTTCTTCCGCCTCTCAGGCACCTGCAGCCCTCCCACACGGGATTCTGAGCTGCTCCCCACGGAGTCGGTCTGCAAGCATCACAGTGAAGCAAGGCAAATGGGTACCGAGTAACCTTACAAGGACTGCAGGGGGCTTTGCTAAGTGGCAGGCCTGCTTTGGCGCACAACGCTTGACAAGTGTCCTGGACGTAGGGAGCGCCTTATTGTAGTAGTTAAGAGCAGTGGTCTCTGATCTGGGTTTGATTCCCCGCTCCTCCTCCACATGCAGCCAGCTGGGTGACCTTGGGCTCGCAACAGCACTGATAGAGCTGTTCTCACAGAGCAGTCCTGTCAGAAGTTCTCTCCACCCCCACTACCTCACAGGGCGTCTGTTGTGAGGAAAGGAAGGGAAGGTGATCATAAGCTGCTTTGAGACTCCTTCAGGTAGAAGAAGAGGAAGAAGAGTTGGTTCTTATATGCTGCTTTTCTCTATCCGAAGGTGTTTCAAAGTGGCTTAGTCGCCTTCTCTTTCCTCTCCCCACAACAGACAGCCTGTGAGGGAGGTGAGGCTGAGAGAGCCCTGATATTACTGAAGAAGAAGAGTTGGTTCTTTTATGCTGCTTTTCCCTACCCAAAGGAGTCTCAAAGCGGCTTACAGTCCCCTTCCTTTTCCTCTCCCCACAACAACCCTGTGGGGTGGGTGAGGCTGAGAGAGCCCTGATATCACTGCTCGGTCAGAACAGCTTTATCAGGGCTGTGGAGAGCCCAAGGTCACCCAGATGGCTGCACGTGGAGAAGGAGCAAGGAATCAAATCCAGATCGCCAGATTAGAAGCCCACACTCGTAACCACTACACCAAGCTGGCGAGTGTAAAGACTAACTCTTCTTTATCTTCTCATGGTCTGTGCTGCTGAGCCTAAGTAGGTCTGCCAGGGTAAGGAGATCTCTGCCATTGTTGATTCTGGCTTCTGTGCACTGAAGGACTGGAATTAACCCAGGCACTGTATGGGATTAGTTTGCAGAGCCTTGAAGTAGGGGAGAACCGGGGAGATCGATGACCAAAGGCTTATCCAGCAGGTAACATCCTGGGGCTGCTGGAGTTCATCAGTCTTTATGTATGTAGGTGCCATCCAGTTACACCAAAATGATGGTGACCTCAGCAAGGGTCTTTCAAGGCAAGTGAAAAGCATAGGCGACTGGCCATTGCCTTGCTCTGCAGGGCCTGCCTTGGTGGTCTGGTCTCCCATCCAGATATCAATCCTGTTTATCTATCATGCTGTTTCACCTCTTCATCAGCCTATAACTCCCACTAGTTGCTTGGGTGGGAACAAAACCATTTGCAACCCCTTCCCTCAGGACACGTAAACAGAAGTCCCCCCCCTCCCCTCACACACAGGGGTAGTCAAACTGTGGCCCTCCAGATGTCCATGGACTACAATTCCCAGGAGCCCCTGCCAGGGAATTGTTGTTGTCCATGGACATCTGGAGGGCCGCAGTGTGACTACCCCTGCAACTAGAAGAAGCAAATTTCCAAGTAGGGAGAGCCAGAAGGGAACGAAGGGGCCAATGCCCTGATTGACAGGCTAGGAGCCTTCTTGGGGGTGACGGATGCTATCTTTGCCTCTCCAGCACCGTGTGTGGATATCAGAGCAGTTGGGAATTGTGCCTGTGTGTGCGTCTTACCATATGCCTGTTCACTACTTGTAACCCAACTCCTTCTGTTGTGGAAAGGGGTTGCTACTTGCACATGACACAAAGTGACACAACCTGACATCTGTTGTCTCTGTGGGCTCTGTTGTGACAGTTGCAGAGACTCAACTCCAACGCCCAAGGTGGCATTTGTTGATCAGGTACGCACGGGAGGGTTTTTTTTAATACACATATATAACAAATATAGCTACTTAGGGATGGCTGAGGTCTGCCCTTGGAGGAGTGGGCTAAACTGAATAAAATGAAGTTCAATAGGGATATATGTAAAGTTCTGCATTTAGGTAGGAAAAACCAAATACACCAATATAGGATGGGGGAGACTTTCACCACAGTTGAAGAAGGATGTAGACAAACTGAAGCGTGTCCAGAGGAGGGCAACAAAGATGGTGAGGGGTTGGGAGACCAAGACGTATGAAGAAAGGTTGGGGGAACTTGGTCAGTTTAGCCTAGAGAGGAGATGACTGAGAGGGGATCTGATAACCATCTTCAAGTATTTAAAAGGGTGCCATATGGAGGATGGAGCTTAATTGTTCTCTCTTGCCCCAGAGAGACAGACCAGAATGAATGGGATGAAAAAAAATTCTATCTAAACATCCGGAAGAAGTTCCTGACAGTTAGAGCGGTTTCTTAGTGGGACAGGCTTCCTCGGGAGGTAGAGGGTTCTCCATCTTGAGACATTTTTAAACAGAGGCTGGGGAGCCATCTGACGGAGCCTGATTCTGTGAAGGTTCAAGGGGGTGGCAGGTTACAGTAGATGAGCGATTGGGATGTGAGTGTCCTGCATAGTGCAGGGGATTGGACTAGATGACCCTTCCAACTCTATTATTCTATGAGTCTGCCCTGCAGGAAATAATTCTCCTTGTGTGTATGTGTGTGACCAAAGGACTGAAGTTGACTCTCCTTCATTGGAAGTTTTAAAAGGAAGGTTGCACAGGTGTTTACTCAGGATGCTCAAGCACAAATGGCATTGGATTGCTCAAATGCCTCATTATCAAAACTGGAAAAGCATTTGCACGATGCCTTCTGCCCCAAAGGAGACTGCTAACAGCATGGGTATACGGGAGGGGGCGGAGGGCACCAGGAATCGCTTCAGGTGTGCTGTGGGAGAGGGGGTGGAAATCAGCAAAAATGGCCACAGCCAGAATTTTCAGGTAGGACCCAAGCCAGAGTGGTTGTTCCCCTCCTGGTATCAGAAGAAGGAAGAAGAAGAGTTGGTTCTTATTTGCAGCTTTTTCTCTACCCAAAGGAGTCTCAAAGCAGTTTACTTTCCCCACAACAGACACCCTGTGAGGGTGGTGAGGCTGAGAGAGCCCTGATATTACTGAAGAAGAAGAAGAGTTGGTTCTTTTATGCTGCTTTTCCCTACCCAAAGGAGTCTCAAAGCGGCTTACGATCCCCTTCCTTTTCCTCTCCCCACAACAGACACCCTGTGAGGTGGGTGAGGCTGAGAGAGCCCTGATATCACTGCTCGGTCAGAACAGCATTATCAGGGCTGTGGTGATCCCAAGGTCACCCAGATGGCTGCACGTGGAGAAGGAGCGAGGAATCAAATCCGGATCGCCAGATTAGAAGCCCGCACTCCTAACCACTACACCAAGCTGGCGAGTGTAAAGACTAACTCTTCTTTATCTTCTCATGGTCTGTGCTGCTGAGCCTAAGTAGGTCTGCCAGGGTAAGGAGATCTCTGCCATTGTTGATTCTGGCTTCTGTGCACTGAACGACTGGAATTAACCCAGGCACTGTATGGGGTTAGTTTGCAGAGCCTTGAAGTAGGGGAGAACCGTGGATGTTACTGAAGAAGAAGAAGAGTTGGTTTTTATATGCCGCTTTTCTCTACCCGAAGGAGTCTCAAAGCAGTTTACTTTCCCCACAACAGACACCTGTGAGGGAGATGAGGCTGAGAGAGCCCTGATGTTACTGAAGAAGAAGAAGAGTTGGTTCTTATATGCTGCTTTTCCCTACCCGAAGGAGTCTCAAAGGGGCTTACATTCGCCTTTCCTTTCCTCTCCCCACAACAGACACCCTGTGGGATAGGTGAGACTGAGAGAGCCCTGGTATTAATGTTCGGTGAGAACAGTTTTATCAGTACTTTGGCAAGCCCAAAGTCACCCAGCTGGCTGCATGTGGAGGAGGATCAGGGAATCAAACCCGGCTCGCCAGATTAGAAGTCCACACTCTGAACCACTACACCAAAATTCTACACTGTCCTAATTCCCCCAGCCTTGTCCAGAACTCAGTGGGATTGGAGGGTTTTGGCTCCTGCTGGAAGATCATTGTTGCTGGTGAACAACACCAGCCGGTCAGGGCACAGCCAACTTATGGTGACCTCTAGTGTGGTTTTCAAGGCATGTATGGCTTGCCCGTCGCCTGCCCTTGCATAGGGACCCTGGATTTCCTTGGTGGTCCCTCATCCAAATACTAACCTGCTCAGCTTCTGAGATCGAATGAGACCAGACTGGTCTGAGTCAGAAGGCTGTTTGTCCTTCCAGAAGCAGAACATTCTCTTTCCTAACTCCTGAGACAGTGTGGAGGCATCTACAGGCTGGGATCATCCATGGGCAGAAAACCCAGGCTGCCACTCCGTATTGGGTCTGGGAAAATTAGCCTTACCTCTCTATCGTTGACCCCGAATGGAAATTTCTTGCAGTGTCCCACGACCAGAGTTTTGCCTTTCTTCACCAGTTCCCTGACCAGGTCTTGTTCCGATTCCGACGCGAGTAGCAACTGCTTTAGCACGAGCTCCAAACTCACTTCGGTGGGCACCTGCACAAAGGCTGAGGCCTGCCTCCGCTTCCGGACCACCTCGATGTTGTGCCGCTGGAGAGCGATGCTGGCCACGCCTAAAATGTCCTTCAGCATGCTGCAGAGAACTTCCCGTGAGTATCTGGGATTCAGATTCCCAATGTAGAGGATGATGGAGCGCGTCGGCTCGGGAGGTTGGTCTTCTTCCTTATCTGAGGTGACTTCTGACAAAACAGCCAGTTCTGGCACCTGATCTAAGTGGGGCTCTGGTAGGTCACTTTCTGTCACCTCCACAGGATCAGAGACGGTTTCCATTCTCAGACTTTAAAGCGAGACTCCAGAAGCAGTCATGTGGCTTGCTCTTACTCTTCATTGGCATGTGGCTGGCCGGTGAGTTGGTCTTGTTACGTCTACATTGATCGCCTTGCTTTGTCCTTAGTACATTATTGGAGACTCCTGGCCACTCATGTCCAGTTTCTTATTGTGGAGGAAGAAACTGGGAGCTCCCCCTGCAGGATCCGTGGCTGATAAGGCCTCGGAAGAGTATCAGAGCCTGTGAGGGAAAACAACCCACAAGAGAAACCTGAACAAAAAGATTCCGTGTGCACCATGACTCACCGTAGGAATGCATGGTCCCACTGAGGCTTTTTGCTTTGACTTAAATGGGATTCTGGCTACCTGTTCTGCCATTGCTTCCAAGGGTCTATGAAGCAGCTCTCAAGAACGGCGATGTTTGCCTGCCGCTTCTGGTGCTGTGGTTTTTCTGGACCAAGGAAGACCTAAGCTGTTCCAGAATCACAGGCTTTTTTCATCCAGCTGTTCTAGCTACAAGGCGGATTCACACAGGAGAAGACCATCCATGGCTACTCCTTAGGTCCTCCCATATATTGTGGTAGCGAATTCAAGAACTGGGCATTTCCTAAAGTTCAGAAATGGCACGGCGTAGCAACTCGGACCTGGGTTCGAGTTCCCACTTCTCCATGGAAGCTTGATGGAGAAGGTCCTAGTCCTGTTGCAAGCTCTCAGCCTAACCCAGCCTTTCTCAATTTTTGTACTGCTGAGAAACCCCTGAAACAGTCTCCAGGATTCGAGAAGTGGTACGATCGTGCAGAATAGGGTTGGGAAGCATAGTTGTGTTCACGCCCGTCTTGGTCCCCTCCCCTTCCCACCCCCTCCAGGCCCATCATTGGCCATTTTGGGAGGAGGGGCAGGTCAAAATGACCATATATAATATAACTGATGCATGTATAACAAAATGTATCTCTCTTTCTCTTTAGTTAATTAACTTGCAGCCATTTGGGAAACCCTTCCAGGTCTGTTATTAAACCCTTGTTGAGAGCCTGGCCTAACCTTCCCTCCCAAGGAGGGTGTGTGTTGTGAGGATTAAGTGAAAGGGGAAGGGGGGAGAACATGAAACACTGCTTTGAGTCCCAAGCAGGGCCACATGTGGACTATACATCAAAACTCTGAGCCTAAGAATTCCTTGCTTTGTTACTCTAAGGCAGGAGTAGTCCAACTGCGGCCCTCCAGATGCCCATGGACTACAATTCCCATGAGCCCCTGCCAGCGTTTGCTGGCAGGGGCTCATGGGAATTGTAGTCCATGGGCATCTGGAGGGCCGCAGTTGGACTACCCCTGCTCTAAGGCAAGGGAAGAAGCAGGGCGGTGACCACAACCAGCCATGGTGCTGGTGGAGGTGGACGTCTATGTAGACTAAAGCCACCAAGGCAAAGAGAAGCTCCAGGTCCATTCCTTTGCCAAGTTGCAGAGCAAGGAGAAAACCGAGTCAGGGGTGCGTGGAGGGGCTAGCAGCAGCAGACTGGCTCCAGGTTCCTAAACCTGAAACATAGCCTCCTCCAAAGCAAAAGTCCTGTTCACCTTTGTGGCTTCTGTGCAGCCCCACATGGGATCTGCACAGAAGACCACTCAATGAACAACAATTACAGTTAAGTGCAACCCTGTTTTCTGTCTCCTCACCCCACCCCTCACGCTTTCCTAGACATCCCAACTTCTCACCATGGAAGGAGCTACGGGTCACCCCAAAGTGAGCAGTTCCAGGTTGGGTGCGGACAAACCCTGTTGCCTCCAGGGAGGGCCTTCCTTGCCTTTCTGTGCCCTTTTTGGTAAGAGCTTTTAATTATGAGGTCACAGAACATCCTTGCTACAATTCTAACCTGAAGGCCGGTGATGTTGAGTTGGGGAACGAAGACCCGCTCATCCCACCTGTGACAGAGGCAGCCTCTCCTGCCCCAAATACAATCATAATGGTGACAACTGCTGTGAAGGATCAGAAGGAAACCAAGGGTATTGCTTGAATCCCAGCAAGGAGGGAGGTCTCCTGGGGGTGAGGGAGGGACAACAGCAGCCAAGCCCCTGCCAAAGATGGCCCTCACTTACATGGGCTCCCTATTGTTCGCAATCAAGGTGGAATTAGGCATGAGAGAACAGGCAAGCAGGAGAGCCCTCAATGGAGGGGCCTTGCCACAGGGGTAGAGGAGAAGCTGGGCAGTTTGGTATCTCCATTTACAAGGCAGCTCCTGAGGAAGGACCTGGCGTTCCTATAAGGAAGCCTCATGTCCAACGCAGGCCAAGCTGGCTCTGCTTACAGTATTATTATTATTATTATTATTATTATTATTATTATTATTATTATTATTATTATTATTATTTAATTTTTAGACCGCCCTTCTCCCAATAGGTCTCAAGGCGGTTTACAACATAAATAGTTAAAACACAATAAAAACCCCAATTAAAAGTTACATATAACATATAGCGGCGGTGGTCACAATTCTGATCTTAGTTCAGCCTGGTGGGGAGAATAATATTCAGAAGAGGGTGGCACCAATACAATAGATCTAACCATGATCTCGATGTTAGAGATCTCAATATTGGAGGGGATCCTCTGATGGATTAGTGGGAGAGCTGCCCTGGCCTCAACCATATGCCTGGCGGAAGAGCTCCGTCTTACAGGCCCTGCGGAAAGCTGGTAGATCCTGCAGGGCCCTTAGCTCTTCTGGGAGCTCATTCCACCAGGTTGGGGCCAGGACTGAAAAGGCCCTGGCCCGGGTCGAGGCCAGGCGAACATCCCGTGGGCCCGGGACAACCAGTAAATTCATACCCGCAGAGCGGAGTGCCCTGCGGGGGGCATAAGCAACCAAGCGGTCCCGCAGGTAGACGGCACCCAGGCCGCGTATAGCCTTAAAGGTCAATACCAATACCAGTAGCTTTGTAGCCACTGCCACAACTGGCCCCAAAGAAGCACGTTCGACCTCAACCAGGGCCGGAGCTTTCTCTGTTCTGGCCTCTCCCCCCACCCTTTCCAGTGGAATGAGCTCCCTGAAGAGATCAGGGCCCTGCTGGAGCTACCGCAGTTCCTGCAAAATGGAGCTCTTCGGCCAGGCATTTGGTTGAGGTTGACCGAACCAACACCACCAGCTGGGCCCCCCATGAACAGATCCCAGAACCAACCCACCGATGGGACCACAGTTGACAATGTTGTCGCCACTGATGTTGGAATTGTTGATACTAGTTGCTTAAGCTACTGTTGTTGTGTAGGTTGATGTTGTTGAGCTGTACTGATCCCTATGTTCTGTGTAAACTGCTCTGAGCCACAAGGGAGGGCAGTATATGAATATAATAAATGAGATATTGCTTTCAGGTGAGGACATTTTCCAGCTTCATGGAGTACAAAGCAAACCATTATAACTTAGGGCAGTTGTACTACTTATATGTATGCATGAGTTTCTGCCCCAAAACCCTTTCCCCTTCAGCCGAGGTGGAACATGGAGAGAAGAGGCCCTACAGTTGTCACAGCAGTGGCCATGTCGCAGACCCCATGGTGTTGCCACAGGGCTGGGACAGTCTCGCTTCTTCCCCCATGGACTGCCCCATTGGCACTGCAGAGGCCATGAGGGGGTGGGGGAGTCCTGAATAATGGAGCAGGTATTAAAGTGGCAAACTGTAATCATCTGAAGAACAATTTGTTGATCCGGGAAAGTCAGCACAGATTTGTCTCCAACAAGTCCTGCCAAACCAACCTGTTTTCCTTCTTTGACCGGCTTATTAGATTGTGGAAACTCAGTGGATGTTGCTTACCTGGATTTCAGGGTGTAGTATGCACGGGGCTTTTTACCCACTCCCAGCTCAAATAAATCCTTCCCGTCTACATTGAATTTGATTTCGATCTTGATTAGGGGCGCTTAAAATTTTCCCTCTGCAACATGCATGATTGATCTGGAGTATCCCTACCTTTACCCTGTGATATCCAGAAGTGGATATAGCCCTCGATATTTGAAAAATAGTCATCAGTAAGTTTGCAGATTTCTGCTTTTTCCAAATTAACTCACTTCTCTGTGCCTGGTAGCAAAGGAGACTTCCCTGATTGGCCAGGGCGTCAGTTCAAAGACTTCCTTGTTCCCGGTTGCATGGCTTGTCTTAAAGTGACTGCACTCCAGAAGCCCTAACTTCTTTCCGCAGAGATTTGCCTCTTGTATTTACTTCCCCCTGTGAAGCTGCTGTCTTCAATCCTCTCCCCACCCTCCTTGTTCAAGAAAATTTCTTGAATTTCTGCTGCACTTGGTTCCTCTCCCCGCTTTGAGCTTCCCCAATCAACTGCAGAACACTTTCTGATTCAGTTGGGGGGAGAGGGGGTTAGAGGAAGATCCGAGTTCAAATCGACCTGAATTCAGCAGGATCCACGATGGAAAAAACACAGTAAGTGCAGAATCAGCCAAGGTCTCCCATGATGTTCTGATGGGAAACTGGAGGACTGTAGACTGGAATTTCAGATGGTTAGGTGGATAGGGAACTGGCTAGAAAACTGCAAACGAGAGTGGGTGTGAATGGCATTTTCTCAGATTGGAGGGATGTGAGCAGTGGGTTGCCACAGGACTTGGTACCAGGTTTGGTACTTTTCAACATTTTTCCAATGAGAAGCATGCGTACTGGATGGGAGATACACTTCTGGGTGTCAGTGTGTGTGATCTTGGGGTACTTGTGGACTGCAAGCTATATATGATGAGCAGAAAGTGTGATGCAGCAGCAAAGAAAGCAAATGCAGTCTTGGGCTGTATCAACAGAGGCATCATATCAAAATCACAAGACGTCACTCTCCTACTGGTTGCTGCATCGATCAGACCCCACCTGGAGTACAGTGTGCAGATCTGAAGGCCTCACTTCAAAAAAGACATGGCCAAAATTTGAGAGGGTTCAGAGGAAAGTGACAAGAATTATCCAGGGAACTACTGAGGGACTTGGGAACGTTCAGCCTGGAGAAGAGGAGGTCGAAAGGGGACATGATTGCTGTTTTTAAGTATCTGAAAGGTGGTCACCTAAGAGGAGGGCAGGGAACAGTTCCTGTTGGCAGCAGAGGAGAGCACCCGCAGGGAGGACCCACACAATATCAGCTACATATCAGGAAAAAAATTCACAGACAATGTAGTTCAGCAGTGGAATCAGCTGCCAAAGGAGGTGGTGAGCTTCCCCTCCCTGGCAGTCTTCAAGCAGCAGCTGGGCAGATACTTATCCTGGATGCCTGCACAGAGCAGGAGGCTGGACTAGATGGCCTGCATGGCCTCTTCCAGCCCTATGATTCTACAAATCCTCCCTCCTACTAGGCTCTCCCCATCGATTTCAGCACCAGTCACCAGAGAGCCACACGGGAGCATCGCCCACCCTACTTTTTTTCCTTTATTTATAAACAAATCAACAGAATAAGTGGAGGGAGAAAAAGGTTTGCTGGCAGGTGCGGGAGGCGGTGTGCAACCACAGCCCTGTTCTGCAGCTAGCCAGGCCTCCTAATGACCAGGTGGCCCCTCCTCCCCATTCCCTAAAAGGCCCACACCAGCCGTAACCAGTGCCTGGTTTGCGAGGTCTCACTCCTTCCCTGCAGGTGGGCTTATTGCCAGTGAATTTCCATGGTTTCATAGTGAAGATTTCCTCCGCTCAACTCCCCCCCCCCCCCCCGCTTTCAGTCCACTCTGCTGGGACCATTCCAAGAGTGCCTGGAGGGAGAGGGGAGGGCCGTCCACTGGAGAGGCCGCCAGACACCGGAAGGCTCTGCAGGAGTGTCACCGCCCTCCCCCTCCTGAGGGTGGCAGGCACTCTGGGACAGCCTCCTGCAGGGGCGAGATGACTGGCAACTCAGGCTCCTTCGGCTTCCCCACAGCCCAGGAAGAGGCGGCTGAGGGTCTGGTGCAAAACCTCCGCTTCCGCCCTCTTTTCCTCTAAGGGGAATGGACAGCCCGCCACTCAAGTGCCATAGAAATAAATACATTAAACATCCCCCCTCCCCCAGAACACATACGTACAAAACAATTCATGTTTCTCACTTGAGTTTTGGGAAGGGCAAGGCTCCCTCCCTGCCCCTACCGGTTTCATCATCCATGTGGTCTTTTTGCCCTGCCCTGCGAATGGCCAGGGAAGTAGAACCTGAAGTAGGATTCTGACAAGGTTCATCGGAGGGGATGGTACCGGTGCTGAGTAAGAACCATTTCACAATGGGAAGTAGACAAAGGATAAGTACGAAATCATTCTGAGCTTGGGGCAGGAGGACGGGAGACACCCCCCAAAAAAGCCTGCCTGCTTGGTCATCTCTCTCCCTGACATAAGAATCAGGACAAAGCTACAGTTTCTTCCCACCTCGTTGCTCAGGGCTCACTCGGTGAGCTGCAAAAGGGATGGACGGTTCTTTGGGGCACAGGTGCAGATCCACTGCGGTGCGCTTACTTATCTTCCCTTCCTTATCCCAAATAAATACCAATGCGCTCTGCCTTGACATGCCATCAACGTACGGAGACCGATTGCTTGAGCCCTTAAGGGCAGACACAAAGTTCCAGCACCAACTGATGGGAGTCCTTTGTCCTGGGGGTGTGGAGGTGCCTTCTCCCCTCCCTGTCCACACCCCCAATGGAGTGAACAATCCAGTTAGCAGCAGCTGTTCAGTTTAGGCCTGAGCTGACACACCGCAGACTCTATCCTGCATGGCATGGAAAACATAAGGGGGGTGGAGACAGCTCCTAGCCCTGCCCACTTGGAGTTCCACACCATGCTCTCCATCTGGTGGGATGAAGACTTACCAAAGAGGGAAGGCAGGGCAAGCGACAAAGGGATCAAAGCCAACAGGAGCTCGCACAACTGACAGCATCTCTGTTGCTAGCAGGTGGACTGTATGTCGCTGGCTGTCGCCAGGAGATGGCACAGAAAGCCTCCATGGCCCTTTGGCAGGGCTGCTCGGGGGCACTTTCCTCTTCTCCCTTGCCAAGAAGGTGCGAGTGGCGCTCTCCTGTCTCCACGACAGGGTGGCTGAGGAACACAGGCATGTGATCCCTGCTCGCAAGGGGGTGGCGGGAGTGCAGCTGGACGGCCGCTCCCTCCCTCAGAACTTGCCCTGCTTTAGCTTGTCGATGTGGTAGGTGAGCTTCAGCGCAGGCCCCAGTTTCAGGCCCATGTACTTCATCATCATGTCACTGCGCAGCAGGAGCAGAGCCTTGCCGTCAATCTCCTAACACAGAGCAGAAGGAAGCCTGTTAGAGCAGAACCGCAGAGAGGGTGCATTTCTTCTTTCTCTCGTACAGAGGTTCCCAACACTGCCTGTGGGCACCCATCCACACTTCACCCGCCACCCACCTTTTTTTTTTTTGAGAAAGTGAGTGGGGCCGGATGGAGCTTTCGCCCAGCGTGGCTTTTGATCAGCCTTTGGAGATTTGATGGCCTGTGCAGGCGCCTGCAGGCTAGAAAAGGTTGGGAACCCCCACTCTAGACCTGGTTCTGCTAAACTCTTGAGCAAAAATGGCTTTTCTCCAGCCTTTGCTAGTGTCCAGCTGTCTCACCTCCCGGTGTCTGATCTCTGGACAGGTACACAGGTTAACCCTTCTGTTAAGAATGGACCCCTCCCTTCTACCCAGTGCCCTTTATGTCTCACTTCCGCTACTCCCTCCCCCTTCTGCCCTAGAGGTCTGTTTTTGTCTTTTAAAATTATAAGCCTGTGGGTACAATTTCCTTTCTGTTATGTCCTGTGCAGCCCCTTGGTCCCAGGATGCTTTCTGACTAACATTTTGATGGCTGCTGCTTTCCAAAGCATTATGATACCATGACGCCAAAAGTTGTGCCTTCCCAAAAATGTCTCCCTTTGTCCTCCCATTAATGGGTGTTGGAACACTAGAATACGAAGAAGAGTTGGTTCTTATGTGCCACTTTTCTCTACCAGGAGTCTCAAAGCAGCTTATAATCGCCTTCCCTTTCCTCTCCCCATAACAGACACCCTGTGAAGGAGGTGAGTCTGAGAGCCCTGATATTACTGCTCAGTCAGAACAGCTTTATCAGTGCTGTTGGAAGTCCAAGGTCACCCAGCTGGCTTCATGTGAGGGAGCATGGAATCAAACCCAGCTCACCAGATTAGAAGTCCACATTCCTAACCACCACACCAAGCTGGCTCGCGAGCATTTTTGCTTGCTCTGTATAATGCTACTTTCCCTTATCGCGAGGATGAGGAGCTCCCCCGTTTCTATCCTCTTGGGGATGCTCCAGGTTTCTCCTGTGAACCATAAAGACCCAGGAACCTTCCTTACGAAAATGACAAGAGCTGTCGTCCGGCAACAGATCATATTTACGTGTTTTCGGAAGAGGTCGGCATGGGGCCCGAGCTGAGGGTCAGCTTCTCTCACAAACTGCATGACATCTTCCACTGTCCAGATAGATGTGTCCCGGATGCCCAGACGTGAGGTCTCTCGGGACCCAAGGTATCTGTCCGAGCCTAGAGGGTACATGACAAAAAAAACTTTGGTCCAGGAGCAGGGCGGTATTTCTAGTCTCCTGTCGTCACCTCAAATAATCAACATTCCAATGGATGGAAAGAACCGGGATGACAAAATTGGGCTTCTCCTCCCCTCTAATTGATATCCCTCTACAAGACTGATGTCGGCAGCACTGTTATACAGTGTGTTCATGAGATCTAGGCTCACTGAACATCATTAGATAGTACTGCACCGCCATCTTGGAAATTTACATGACCTTGTTGACAATTAATTAGAATTTTATTATCAGAATGTTTTATTGGGTTTTATATGTATGTTTTTTAAAAATCTTGTATGTAAACTGTTACGAGTCAGTATCCCTGGGAGTGGCAGTATATAAATATGATAATAAATAAATATAAACAAATTTATTTTTATTTTGCATTATCTGATTTCTTACCCGGCGCTATTGACAAGCCATCCACTTTATCATTTGGGCCATAGCAATAGCAGAGCAAAGGCTCTGCAGTCCTGTGCAGAACTACTCTAGTGTAGGGATACCAGCCTCCAGGTGGGACCCGGGGATCCCCTGAAATGAGTGCTCATCTCCAGAATAAAGTGACAGTTCCCTTGGGGAATGGATGCTCCGGTGGGTGGGCTCTGTGGCATTGTTCTCTACTGAGATCCTAACCTTCCCAGACTCCTCCCCTAAAATCTCCAAGAGTTCCCCAACCTGAAGCTGGCAACCCTCCCCTCTGCTTCCCCTGACAGTGGCCAAGGGGGACCTGGTGACCCTGTCCTGGAGCTAGTCCCGGATGGGAACATTTATGTCCCTCAGGAATGCTTGCAACACAGGGCTGGAGTTTAACAATCCCTTTGCAGGGAAGCCGTTCCTGCTCTCTTACCCCCGGTGCTAAGCCTGTGCAAAGCAGAGGGGCTGCATTGTGTGAGAATGGAGGGCTGGTGCCGGTGCCTGTATCCCTGCAGCCGATAGTCCCGGGAGGTCCTGCTGGGGCTGGATGTGCTGACGGCGTTCAAGGCAGAGTCCATGGGGTCCAGGCGAGGCTCCAAGGCCCCTGACAGCCCATCGCCCAGGAGAAACGTTTCCCCTGCAAAGCACACAAGCAACAGATGAGTAGGAGGAAGGAGGAGGGTCGTGACTTCCTGCTGGCTGCCTAGAATGGCACTGAAGCCTCTGTAGCCATCAGCCCAGCAAAACTTGGCATGCTTTTGTTTAGAATAGAAAGCTGGGAGAGGAAAACAGCACAGGCTTCCCTCTGAAGAGCGGCCAGCAAGGCCTGGGTCTGATCTGTCTCGGGGCACCCTGAGTGGCTGGAACAGCCAGAGGGGAGAGCAAAGGGGCCACTGTTGGCGCCCTACGGCAATGGCCGCTTCTCTGTTTCCAACCCTTGTCTGTACTGCAAGCATTTTGGCAAGCCGATTCGGTACTCTTGGGAGCAGGAGATAAATGTTCAGTTGCATAAACCAAGCTCTGCTTCCACCCATTCCCTGTTAAAGATGCATTTCTCTAAGCGATCACATTGGCTGTGTGTTTGACTTGCTCCACACATATCCAGCCAGGTTGGGATGGAAACACAGGAGGTGGAAAGACAGCATGATTTGAAGTGAATCAATAATCTACTTTATGACATCTCTCTTCTAAGCCGATTCTCTCTTATGCCTTATCTTTCTAATACAGATAACTCTGAATTTAGAAGGGCGCTTACTTTATTGTGCTACAACGCTGTCCCTTCTACTATTAAAAATATTCTCTGTTGCTTGGGATGGAAAGGCAGGAGGTGGAAAGACAGCATGATTTGAAGACAATCAATAATCTACTATATGACGTCTCTCTTCTAAGCAGATTCTCTCATATGCCTCATCTTTCTAATACAGATAACTCTGAATTTAGAAGGGCACTTACATTATTGCGCTACAACGCTGTCCCTTCAGCATGGGTAGAGGGAAAATATAATAAGCTTCCACCCCAGGAACATATTTGCATACATGCATAGTCAAGAACACCGAACAAGTGATTTTTGATTGTTGCATTTACAACCAATTGTCAGGAACTGCTATAGTCCAACTTTACTGGTGTGAGGGCTACTTCAAGACAAGCCAAATTAAAGGAACTCTTTTCAAATAAAAATAAGAATGTATCCTATATTGTTGCCCTTAATGCAAAATGCCCTAAATGCAAGATTCACAATGAAATGTAGAAGCGCCTGGCTGAATATGTACAAGGGTTAGGATGGATCTATTGGACGTATGAAGTATTCTGGATTTTTTAAATCAATCTTATGTTGTATTCTACTGTTGTGCATTTTGTACTGGTCACCGACCGAAAGAAACTTATCTGACCTGACTTAAACTGCTGGCCTTCTGAAGTTCAGGGGTGTTGCCCAAGTGAAGCCTGCAAGCAAAAGGCTGCAAGAATTGCTCACCAACGAAACCTGGAGGGGTGGAACCCACTTGTCCTCCTGCCCCCCTCTGGTGGCTCTGAACTCCGCTTGGTGGGAATGTTCTCCCACATGGGCCAATGGCCGTCACAGTCCCTCTCAGTCCCAGGGGCTCCTACCTGGTAGGTACCTGTCGTGGTTGTACTCCCGGGAGTGCTGCATGTGATGCTGAGTGAAGGGCTGGTTGCCAAAGAGGTTGTCGCTGCGGAGGTTGTGGCAGAGCTTCTCGAGGAAGCGGAGGACGTACGTGATGCTGTTGACGGCTGGCAAGTTCAGGGTGTGCTGCTCACGATCGAACATGGCTGGTGGCGGAAAGGACAAACACAAATGTCTTAAAGCTGGTCCGTGGAGGGCTGGGAGTCCTGATGGTCACAGAGCACCCCTCTCTCGCCGCTGGTCCGTGGAGGGCCAGGAGTCCTGATGGTCACAGAGTACCGCCCTCTCTCCCAGTTGTGCCGTTTTTCTGAACCAAAATGAACTGGGAGGGCACATCAACAAATAATACCCTATCAGCAACTTTGGGAGTGGGTGGGGCGAGAGAGCAGATAACCCCTCTCCCCCTGTGCTTTGGTGGTCATGACCAGAATCAGGCCCCTGTGAGGCAGCTTCAAGGACTTCTGAGGTGGGCTCTGCCTTGGTAATCGTGCAGCTGAACTGCTGTGAAGCTCTTGATATGAAGCTGCCCTGAAAGACAACTAGGAAATTCCACTGGTGTCAAAACGCAGTGGCCAGCCAGCCTGTTCTCAGAGGCTGGCTAAGGTAAATGCATCCCACGAGCCCTAAAACAATTAGAACGGCTGCCTGTCTGTTTGAGAGGGAAACAGTTTCTACTTTAAACTGGTGCACATCTGGTTTTTGTGAGCTGTCTTGAATGCATGACTGGAAAGAGAGACAAATCTAATAATCAAAGAAATAATGCCTAGCAGCAAAGAGCCCTGAGAGACTGAAGAAGATGGATGAGGTTGCCACAATAGCAAGCGACCAAACTTCCCACAGGCCTCTAGAAAGCACACAATACAAGTTTGATTCCTAAAATGTCTTCCTGTACGTGACATTAAGACCAAGAAAAGGCAGTCTGCTTTGGCAGACAGATAAGGACATAAGAAGAGGCCTGCTGGATCAGACCCTACTATGGTCCTACTAGTCCAGCACCATGTCTTGCCCAGTGGGTAACCAGTTCCTCTGGAGGTCCAAGAACAAGGCCTGGTGGCCAGGACCTTCCTCCGATGTTGCCTCTTGTCCTGGGATTCAGAAGCTGCCTGAATGGGGGGTGGGGCATTCCACCAATGGGCCTCTCCACCATGAATCTGTCTATTATTATTATTATTATTACTACTACTATAACTACTACAACTACAACTACAACTACTATTTATTTATTATTTAAATTTATTGCATGCCTCCTCCGAAGGCTCGCGGCGGGTTACAACGTCAGAATAAAACCCCAATAAAACCCCCTTAAAACAGACATAAAACCCAAGCAAATACAAATACAATCAAAGTCCCATTGGGGCTGCAGCAAAAACCCATCCAAATTCTAACAATCCCCCCCATAATACATTTTAGAGGGGAAGGGTCAGCAGAGGGCGCAGCTGGAATTCACTCCTGCCGCTCCTCTAGGGGGCGCCATGATCTTCCTTGCCCCCCGGCCTTAACCATAGACCTGGCGGAAGAGTTCTGTTTTTCAGGCCCTGCGGAACACCAAAAGTTCCCACAGGGCCCACAGGTCCTCCGGGAGCTCATTCCACCAGGTCAGGGCCAGGACCGAAAAGGTCCTGGTCCTGGTCGAGGCCAAGCGTGCCTCCCCGAGGCCAGGTATGACCAATACATTAGTGCCGGGAGGCATAATCCTCTTTTAAAGACGTCTAAGCTCGTAGCCACCACTACCTCATCATGTGACTATGCAAGCCCTCTTCTCCTCCAGCTGCAAGGATACAACCTGGCCACTGGTAGTCTGACCAAGAACCAGACAGAACAAGGACACCAAGCACTGTGACTAGATGGCCTTTATGGCCCCTTCCAACTCTTTGATTCTATGATTCTATGACTCTTTTCACCTGAAATGATCTCGCCTCCGTGGCCCTGCTTCAGGAAGGAGAAGACTGTTTTCTGGTGGTAAGCACAGTCGATGCACGCTTGAACTGCTTGTTGGAGGACCACAGATGCTCGAGCCGGCCCAAAATGGTCAGGCAACTGCTGGATTTTCTTTTTGTCCAGGTGAGGCCCGGTGCTCCCATTCTTATTCAAGTAGATACAGACTGTGGAGAAGGACAAGATGCTTCTGACAACTGAGAGGAAAATGAAGACGCTTTTCTGATCACTGTCGCTCTCTCAGGGTCACTATCTCTGCTGCTGAAGCACTATTCCCAGTCAGAGGAGGAGGAGTTGGTTTTTATACCACGCTTATCACTAGTCTTAAAGTAGCTTACAATCGCCTTCCCTTCCTCTCCCCACCGTGTGAGGTAGGTGGGGCTAAGAGAACTCTGACAGAGTTCTGAGAAAATAGCTGATCAGGACTGAGACTAGCTCAAGGCCACCCAGCTTGCTGCGTGTGGAGGAGCACGGAATCAAACCCGACTTGCCAGACTACAAATCGCCGCTCTTCACCAGATTGACTCCCCCAAGGACTGGTTCTAATGCTTTAAGCACCACACACATGCATGAATGAGAGCCTTCACCCCCCAGAAAGCAACTGCGTTCCAGGCCGACTAGGGAAGAAAGCCTTGCTTTGGTATTTGCATAATCCAGTCTGTCAAATACTGCTGTATGAACAAGTCCAGAGGGGTAGCTATGTTACTCTACTGTAGCAAAGGGCTTTTCTGCATGTCATTTCATTGCCTGTATTGTATAGTTTTTTTCCCCTTTTCGGCATATGTTTTGTTCTCTTCAAGGGCTGATATTTCATCACCGGTTTATTTCCAAGCACTTTAAAAGTGCAGGGGAACAATCTGGAGACGCAGGATTGAAATATTGAAATGAACACTAGGGGGAGCCATGAAAATAATACGGACAAGGGAAAAGTCCCGATTTTCAGACAGGTAACTGTGCTGGTCTGCAGGAGGTATATCTGATGAAGGGCGCTTTGTGGCCTTCTGTGGTGCTATGAGACTCGAATCTTTGTTGTGGAAAAATGACATCCAGGGGTGCACAAAAAACTTTCAGAATTAGCTTTATGAGTCCACAGGTGGTGACCAGCCATCCTAACTGAGTGGTAAAAATGAGCAATTAGGAGGTGAAGCATACAACTGCATATAACTGCAGTTACAGGAAACATTTCAGAAACCTTTGAAGATGACCCAGAAGCTTTTCATTACAACATTCATCCTGGAATCATGAGAGACGGGGGGAGTGCTGGCGGGGACTCCCTACCTCCCATCCCCCGGCAGTCCTGCTGAGGCCTGGCAAGGCCACAGCTGGGGCTGCTCCAGTGCTGGTGGGGACTAGCTCGCTCCCCCCCCCAGCAGCTCCACTGAGGCCTGTTGAGGCTGCAGCCAGGGCTGCTCAGGACAGGAGCCAGCGCTGGCAGGGGCTTCCTCTTTCCTTCTCCCCCTACCAGGTTCACAATCCCAGGCACTACCCCCTCCCTCCCAGCTCCCACTGGCTGCCTAGCTTACCACGATCTGGCACTTTTTCCACATGGAAGAAGTTGCAGTGGAATGTGACCAGGGGCGGAACATCCTACCTGATTGGCCACTCGTTGGATGGAAGCCAATCAGGGATGAGACAGCCTACCTGACTGGCAATTAGGCAATGAGTCCCAACTCCTCCCACCACCCCATTCCTATTTTATTTATATTATATATATATATATATGATGATGATGATGATGATGATGATACAGATATGTACACTCCAATGGAGAGATGAAGGAGAATGAACTTTTTGAATCTCATAACCTCTTGCTGTCACATTTATTACTACTGTTACTCAGGACTCCCTGATGTCCACTTATCTGAAAGCCCAGAGAAGACAGCAGACCACATTATGTACCTGTAGGAGCCTGCATGGCAGAGCTGGGAATTGTTGCTGCATCTTGGGGCACTGTACTTGTATCAGGTTCAGGAGTGCTGGTTGTGGGGGAGGTGGGGGCTGGATTCAGTAAAGTTCGAGGCTTCCTCTACAAAAAAACAGAGAAAAACAGAGAGAGAGAGATGAATAAGCAAGACAGCCAGTGTAGCTTAGTGGACAGGGTGTCAGACCATGATCTGGAAGATCCAGGCGTGATTTGACAGGTACCTATCCTGGATACTTTGGGTTGATCCTGCATTGAGCAGGGGGTATGGCCCCTTCCGATTCTATGATCCCCCCCTTGACTACTGGAAGATTCCTGGGCCAACTTGGGCCAATCACAACACATTCATCCTAACCTACTCTAAAGGATGGTGGTGAGGAGAACAATATAAGCCACTTTGGTGCCCCAGGAAGAAAGGTGAGGTATAAATCAAGTAAATAATTAAATAAGCTTGAATTGGGAGGGAGGGAAATCCAGCAGGCAGAATGAGGAAACTGTAGGGATAGATGACACAGCACAGAGAGCATGCTCGGAAGGAAATCAAGAAGGAATGGTGAGTCACAGTGCAATCCTAAACAGAGTTACACCTTTCCCAGCCCAGCGAGGTCAACATGTTCAGAAAGGTGCAACTCTTCCTTAGGAGAGAGCTGTTAGTGATCAGGTTTACAGCCAGTGGATAAAAATAACCCAAGACAACAGTAATCAATAAGAGGGGCTGCAGAGAGTTTAGTTAGTGATAAGGAATGAAGTTTTAAGCAAGACTGCCTGATAAATGTTTGTTATGCCTCTGCATCTGAGCTTTCTCTATGCTCACCTATGAAACTGTCAGTGCTTGGCTTTGGGGCCCTTTCTTGCGTGCCCAAGGAAATGCTGACCACCATTTTGGGGACAGAAGGCGAATTTCCTCCAGGCCAGGGATTCTGGCTATTTTGGGGGGGGGGCAGCATCTGAGCACAGAATTGGGGTCACTGTGGGTGGGCAGATAGTTGTTAATCTGGAAGGGCGGTATAAAAATCTAAATAAATAAATTTCCTCCATTCTGCAAGGGGTTGGACTAGATGACCCTGGAGATCCCTGTGATTCCTCAACAGCCTCCCAACCAGCTCCTGAATTAGCTTTGAGTGGAGGCTGCATTGAGTATCTTCAGCTCTCAGTACGACTTGGTGCCACCTAGAGGCCTGCACAATGTTTCAAAAATACCTGGTTATCTTACAGAAAATGGCAAATCAGAGAATGAGATTGTGTCCTGATTTAGAGGGCAGGTGGTAGACCAGCCTGGTGTCATGGTTAGGAGTGGCAGCTCCTAATCTGGTGAGCCAGATTTGATTCCCCATTCCTCTGCATACAGCCACCTGGGTGACCTTGGACTAAGCCCCAGTCCTGATAGAGCTCTTCTCACAGAACAGTCCTGTCAGAGCTCTCTCAGCCTCACCTCCCTCACAGGGTGTCTGCTGTGGGGAGAGGAAGGGAAAGTGATTATAAGCTGCTTTGAGACTCCTTTGAGTAGTGGTGTTGTGATTAAAAGTGCCGGCTTCTAATCTGGCGAGCCGGGTTTAATTCCCCGCTTCTCCTCCACATACAGCCAGCTGGGTGACCTTGGGCTCACCACAGCACTGATAAAGCTGTTCTGACCGAGCAGTGATATCAGGGCTCTCTCAGCCTCACCCACCTCACAGGGTGTCTGTTGTGGGGAGAGGAAAGGGAAGGCGAATGTAAGCCGTTTGAAGACTTCTTCAGGTAGAGAAAAGTGGCATATAAGAACCAACTCTTCTTCTTCTTCAGTAATATCAGGGCTCTATCAGCCTCACCTCCCTCACAGGGTGTCTGTTGTGGGGAGAGGAAAGGGAAGGCAATTGGAAGCCGCTTTGAGACTTCTTCGGGTAGAGAAAAGCGGCATATAAGAACCAATTCTCTTCTTCTTCAGTAATATCAGGGCTCTCTCAGCCTCACCTCCCTCACAGGGTGTCTGTTGTGCGGAGAGGAAAGGGAAGGCGACTGTAAGCCGCTTTGAGACTTCTTTGGGTAGAGAAAAGTGGCATATAAGAACCAACTCTCTTCTTCTTCAGTAATATCAGGGCTCTCTCAGCCTCACCTCCCTCACAGGGTGTCTGTTGTGGGGAGAGGAAAGGGAAGGCAATTGGAAGCCGCTTTGAGACTTCTTCGGGTAGAGAAAAGCAGCATATAAGAACCAACTCTCTTCTTCTTCAGTTATATCAGGGCTCTCTCAGCCTCACCTCCCTCACAGGGTGTCTGTTGTGGGGAGAGGAAAGGGAAAGCGAATGTAAGCCACCTTGAGACTACTTCTGGTAGAGAAAAGTGGCATCGAAGAACCAACTCCTCCACCTTCTTCTTCACAAAATGATTTTAATTGTGATTTTTATAAAGGATTGTATTTAACATACGTTTATGTTGTGAACTGCCCTGAGCCGCTTGTGGGAAAGGGTGGTGTAGAAAACTAATAAACAAACAAACAAGTAAGAAGATTTGAATAGCCATGAAAAGTGCTAATCAGTGATGGCATTGTTTCAATAGAATGAATTTTTACTTACTTATTAACAAATTTTTGTTAGAAAGGTTCATAGAGATATATGCCTTTAATAATAAATCCAGATTATTTAAGAAAAATCCAATAAATACAGAGTCAAGCAAAATGTAGAACTAATTTAAAAACCTGTTAAATTAACAGTACAGAGATCAGCACCTGATAAACTCTGTTTCCCAATGTCTGCTGGAATAAATAGGTCTTAACCTGCTTATACAGAGAGGCCGGCTGCCTGAGCCATACAAAATGATGAAAGAAGAAGCGGAGGGTCAGGATGTACCCAATTTAAATATATATTTTGATGTTGGTTGTTTTATTTTACTTTATACATGGACGTATGGTCAAAGCAATGGCTCAAAACCTTCCAAAGAAGAATATGTAAGCAATTACAATCATTCAAAGAGCTGACTGGAAGTATCACTTTGTTTTTCCCCAGCATTTTAGGAAGGCAACATGCGCACCTCACCTTAACCCCAATCTATAAAGGGCTCTTGTAACTTTCTTCCTTTTTAATGATTTGTTTTTGTATGGAGATAATTTTATTTTTTTCACTTTCAAATAAATTTGTCACTTTCTTAAAAAGGTAAAGGTATCCCCTGTGCAAGCACCAGGTCATGTCTGACCCTTGGGGTGACGCCCTCTAGCGTTTTCATGGCAGACTCAATACGGGGTGGTTTGCCAGTGCCTTCCCCAGTCATTACCATTTACCCCCCAGCAAGCTGGGTACTCATTTTACCGACCTCGGAAGGATGGAAGGCTGAGTCAACCTTGAGCCGGCTGCTGGGATCGAACTCCCAGCCTCATGGGCAAGAGCTTTCAGACTGCATGTCTGCTGCCTTACCACTCTGCGCCACAAGAAGCTCTTTTCATAGACCAGCACAAAATACAAAAAAGGGAAAGAAAAAAACATGCAAATGATATAAAATGGATAAAATTGCAAGACTGACACATCAATATTCATTCCAGCAAATGCAATTAAACACATCACTCAGCTAATAAGTTCCTTATTCATCCACACACTCTTGTTTCCTGCAGACAAGGAAGCAGAATTTCGCACCAAAAAATGAAACAGTAACCTCTTTGTCTTCAAGCAGGAATTTAGTTATCAGAGAGTCAGTTGTAGAAGACTGCTTAACTTGTCAGAAGGAGCATATATTTGACATACAGTTCACAATGAAGTAATGTATGTACACCTGTCTCTACATATTAGCAGCATAAGGATGTTTACAGATTTCTAAAGGCTAATATTGGAAATAATTTTATTTTAAATTTCCAATATTAGCCTTTAGAAATCTATAAACATCTTTATGCTGCTAATGTGTCAAGGTTGACTCAGTCAGTCTAAGCTTTATTGCATGTGGCGATGGGCTATTACACTTTTCCATTTCAAACAATTATAAACATACATGGAAAAGTGTAATAGCCCATCGCCACATGCAATAAAGCTTAGACTGACCATAGGCAATGATTTAAGTTCTAGACTAGGAGAGGGCATTAAAAATAAGCAATCAGTGACTTTTTAATGTTTTAAGAATACTTGAAATACATACAGATCCCCCTCTAAATCGCCAGTTATCTCTTTGGCAGGCAACACGGAACTAAACTCGTCAAACACAGAGAGGTTAGAAAACATGGTCTCTGATAACATATCATCAGTTTTCGGACCGATGAAAACTGGGCATGTTTGGGTAAGTATATGCCCTGACCAGTCAAGCCTGATCTCGAAAACGAAGCAGCGTTGGCCAGGTCAGTATTTGGATACGAGACTGCTGGGGAATATCTGGGTTGCAACAGGGAGGCAGTCAATGGCGGACCTCCTCTGAATATCTTTTGCCTTAAACACCGTGAGGCTGCCAAAAGTCAGCGGAGACTTGACGGCAAAAGAAATAAATGCAAATTTCTAAACGAATGAACAAACACAGCTGGTTAGTAAAAACTCCTCCCGAATAAGCACATCGCAACTGGTTTCCTGGGACAGAGGCCTCGTGCTCAAGCTTCTTTTGAGGGTACTGAATACTGAAAACTAGATGACACTCTGGGGGATAACAATGTTGGCTGTATGAGCCCTAGAATGCCTGGCTCCAGCATGGTTGGAACAGCTTTACTAGGAATGTGCGAATGTGCAGCCATACATACCCCCGTGCAACCTACCTTGCTGCCAGGCTTTGGCCCCCTCTTTTTGGGGAATTTCAAGGGCTCCACTGCCTTTGACGGGGCAGAGATGGGGTGGGTGGGCAGAGTCTTCGGTGTCCGGCCTCGCTTCCGGCCAGGTTTGCGACCCTTCTGCCCGGGCTGCTGGTCCAGCATGGTCTTTGCCGCACTGTGCAGACTGTTCTTGTCGGAGATCACATCAGGGACAGGGAAGGGGCTCTTGGGAATCACCACTGCCATGAAAGAGAAGACAAAGTGTGTGTCACCACGGCCCCAGGCCCCCCAAAAGAGCATGATCCGTGGCCAAAGGGACCCAACAGCCACAAGCAGGGAATTTGAAACCACACTATCGGACTCAAAGGGAGGAGTCATAAATATGCAGTCAAAGACCCTACCCAAAAAAACTATTCTTAATACTTCTTTATTTTCCCTTTCCAGAAGCGACATGCAACAGCTTGGATGCTGGACATTTCCTTTTGTCTTAAGAACAATATGAAAAATTAAAAGCAAGGATTAATGTTTAACCATGTTAGGGGAGACACACGCCAGCATGATCCAGCGTGGCATAGTGGCTAGGAGCAGCAGCCTCTAATCTGGAGAGCCAGGTTTGATGGCCCGCTCCTCCTCCACATGCAGCCAGCTGGGTGACTTTGGGCCAGTTCTCTCAGAGCTCTCTCAGCCTCACCTACCTCACAGGGTGCTTGTTACGCGGAGAGGAAGGGAAGGCAATTGTAAGCTGCTTTGCGAACCTTCTGGGGAGTTAAAAGTGGGGTACAAAACCGCTGCTGTTCTTCTTCTCTCCTGCATCACTTTGCTCCGGGATTGGATCCTATGCAGTTTCCTATCCTATTGCAGTAGTGCAATGTAAACTTCTGCTTCCCTGGGGTTATGGGATCCTCAGACACATCATGGGAGATTAAAATGAGCTCCTGCAATGAGAGCATAGAGCTGGCCTCCTTTTCCGTGAGTGCGAAGGGCACTTGGGATCTAAATCCATGTTTCCATACCTTCTAAGGCAGCAGTCTCCAACCTCTGGTCTGGGGACCAGGACCGGTCCATTGATCAGTTGGTACCAGGCTGCGGCTCCTCCTTGTCCTCCTCCCCGGCTGCTGCCTTGGGGGCTGCCCTGCCACTCTGCCGCCGGCTCACCTTTGGTGCTCTCCAGTGGCTGCCATGGCTGGGGCTCCCCCTCAGCATGGCACTGCACAGCTGCTGCTGGCAGCGCCCCCCAGCGGGTGGCGGGAAGTCAGGAGCGCCGGCGGGAAAGCAAGTGGAGCAGGGGCTCAGGAGTGGCAACGTCCCTGGGCAAAGATTACCCCCCCCCCCCGGCCTCAGTAAAATTGTCAAGGGTTGACCGGTCCCCAGTGATAAAAAGGTTGGGGACCTAAGGTATATCAGGTAGTCAGATGGTACAGGGCCGTCACTGTGGTGGCCCCTTCCCTTCCCTGAAAAGCACACACAGTACCATCCTTGTTAGCCTTTCCCTGTTAGCATTCCCTTCTACCGCTCCACATCCATCAGGATTTCCCCCTGAGGATTTTTCCCTGAGGCACTGGGAGGGGAGGGGGAGATCGGAGGGAAAGGGGAAGAGATGGGAGTCCTCCTTTTTTTCCCTTCTCTTTTTGGCATTGCTGATTATGGCTGAGTTTTTAATTTTTAATCTTTGTGGGGTTTTATATTTTATAGAAGGCAACAGCCTTCTAAAGCTGAAAAGGTCTGGCAGAGAAAACTTCTGAGAAATCAGCAGAGGTATTGCTGGGATTTCAGCCGGCATGTCTGGCTCCAGGTCAACATGACTAAAAGGTGGGTTCGTTTGGTGGCTTCACTTCTGTCTTGGCCCCTGACCGCCTCCTGCCCCTAATTCCAAGCAATTCTATACCATCATGACCTCGTGGCTCCCTCAGGTTCACATTTCCCTCTCCTTTACTTGTGCAAAGGTGCAAATCTGTATCATGTACACAGGAAGGCAGAACTGCTACATTTCTTCAGGCAATTTTTAGGATGTGGCTCTAAGTTTGAGGTAGTCCATTGCTGTAGGAGCCCGAGGGTAAAGTGCAGATATGATAAAGCTGATGGCCTATATCAAGATCTACAATCAGGCACGGCTTAGATAACCCAGATACCTGGCCACGGGCTACCCCAAGATAAACACGGAGCGCTCTATACCTGCCCTGAGGTCAGGGGAAAGTAGATTTCTTATCAGAGGTGTGTCTGGGAGAAGAATACTCAATTTTAAAAATGCAGCAGAAACAGAAGCACACGGGGCAATTTCAATTCCTTATTCACATGGATTTTAACGCTCTAGGTATTCCTTGCAGAATCTCTGGTGCAATCCACCATCCACTTACACGTATGCGATTATTCCCATAAGCAAGATTGGGCATATCATTATTTTCGTCTTGCTTCAAGGTATGTTCCCCACTCACAACGGGGTAGGGAATAATGGCCTGAATCGAAAGCTCACACTTTGAATAAATCTTTGCTGGTCTTAACAGTGCTACTGGAATCAAATGTACTCAGCTCTATGGACCTGCAACCTCCTTGTTTGTTTCCTTTTTCCAGGGAGGCAAGGCCTGCTTGGTCAGATGGCTGCTCTGTCCCTGAGAGTCTGCTCCAGGCCCCGCGTTCCCCGCTACTGCTCCTTTTGCCCTTCCCAAACCACGTCACTGTACCGATCTACCCTATCATAGAATGACAGAATTGGAATGGACATCCTGAGTCATCTAGTCCAACCCCCTGCACTATGCAGGACACTCACAACCCTATCGCTCATAGACTGTAACCTGCCACCCCCTTAAGCCTTCACACAATCAGCCTCTCTGTCAGATGGCTCTCCAGCCTCTGTTTAAACATCTCCAAAGATGGAGAACCCACCCCCTCCCGAGGAAGCCTGTTCCACTGAGGAACCGCTCTGACTGTCAGGAACTTCTTCCGGATGTTTAGATGGAATTTCTTCTGAATTAATTTCATCCCATTTGTTCTGGTTCGTCCCTCTGGGGCAAGAGAGAACAACCCTGCTCCATCGTCTACAGGGCAGCCTTTTAAATACTTGAAGATGGCTATCAGATCCCCTTCTCAGTCGTCTCCTCTCCAGGCTAAACAGACCAAAGCTCCCCCAACCCTCCAACTCCTCCCCAAGTTAAAGCAAAGGCCCCAACACCACAAAGCTCCATTTGGCAGATGGCAAAGTTGAACGTCGTGTCCATTAAGCACTCCCTCCTTCCAAATGAGCTGGAGCTGAAAATACTTCAATAAGTGTTAAGTCGCGCTCTTCCTTTCTACACACGCAGCACCTGGCAACTGAATGTTTCTTTCCCACAAAAGATTGCTGCAAATTGCCACTAACTCCAGGGCCTTTCACGTGCAGGCACTCTGCAGAGCGATACAAGTGCCGGGTCGTGAGTCAGGACTACATGGAGCTCCACAATTCACAAGGAACAGGGAAGAGGATAACAGAGATCCGAGATGTAAAAAGAAATGGGGTCAGCAGGAGAGAGTTTCTGGCAGAATCATTTTACGGGGTAAGACAAAGGCCACAGGGATAAAAAAATATACCCACACATAACAGCGCTCCGCAAACAAGCTTTTCGACAACCACGAGCCACTTGACTTCCAGTTATTCTCATTGTTCCTCTTCCCCATCACACCTATGAGTGCTGGCTGCCTGCTGCATTCCCCTAAGGTCTGCAGGGTAACAACTCTAAAATTTGCTTCCTTTGCATCATTTGTTAACAAGATCTCGCCGTCCCCTTTCCCCTCCACCTGTCCTGCAGATCTGAGGAGGTAAAGGGTGAAATGCTTTTCCCACCCTTCAGCACATTGGAAGAGAGTGCCAATTAGTGCTAAGTGCTGTGCGAGATCCAAGACTTGGGCTGGTTCATTTCCAACCCCGTAACCTTGAAGCGAGAGGCATGCCTGATGCTTAAAGCCTGGCCCTTTCCGGAGAGGAGCACACTGCTACACAGAGCATCCCCGGGTGTGTGCGCATGCTGCCTCTGCCATTCTGACAATTGTTCAAGGACATAATTGGCTGAAGTAGCCAGAGGGGGGGGGAAAGAATACAGAATAACCTGACTCAGCATAGCTTTCCCACATGATTTTCAGACCTGCCTGATTAAAGAAGTCCCATTCATTTTTTTAAAAAAGCAGCAAAGAAATGCCCTGGTCTTCAGTTTGCTACCTACTCTTTGCAATAAGAAGCCAGTTTTTTTCCTACGTAAGATATCCTTCTGCTTTGCCGTAAGAAAGCCAGGCTCTGAAAATTGTGACTGTTACAGAAGGAGGAGGAGGGGAAGGGATTTATATCCCATTTTCGTCTACCCTAAGGAGTCCCAAGGTAGTAACAATCACATTCTCTTCCTCACCTTAAATATTTAAGTATTAAAAATAATTAAATATTTTAAAGTATTTAAAAGGCTGCCGTGTAGAGGATGGAGCAGAGTTGTTCTCTCTTGCCCCGGAGGGACAGACCAGATCCAATGGGATGAAATTAATTCAAAAGAAATTCCATCTAAACATCCAGAAGAAATTTCTGACAGTTAAAGCGGTTTCTCAGTGGAGCAGGCTTCCTTGGGAGGTGGTGGGTTCTCCATCTTTGGAAGTTTTTAAACCGAGGCTGGAGAGCCATCTGATGGAGAGGCTGATTCTGTGAAGGCTCAAGGGGGTGGCAGGTTACAGTGGATGAGCGATAGGGTTGTGAGTGTCCTGCATAGTGCAGGGGGTTGGACTACATGACCCAGGGGGTTCCTTCCAACTCTATTATTCTGTGATTCACACTGCATCAGCCACCTTGAGAGGTAGGTGGGGCTGAGAGAGTTCTAAGGGAACTGTGATTGGCCCATGGTCACCCAGCAAGCTTCATATGAAGGAGTGGGGAACCAAAACCTGTTCTACAGATTAGAGGACACCCCTCTTAACCACTAGGTCGTGCTGGAGATACAACTACAGAGAAAAACGACACCAAACCCTTATTACCTTTGTGTTCTTAGAGGAAATTCCACAGAGGTGTATTTCCACCTAAGAATCCGCACTGCAGGCATGCTCCCACCCACGCCTGCTTAGGATACCTGGATCTCCTGTGGCCACCTGCAGCTGAATGGCCAACTCCTTCCTAGCCAAATGAAGTATAGCTTGCTGGAGTCATCATTTATACAGGATTGTTGGGGATAATGGCTGCAAAGTTCAAGAAGAATGGATGCATGCCACTTAAAGAAGAAGAAGAGTTGGTTTTTATATGCCACTTTTCCCTACCCGAAGGAGGCTCAAAGCGGCTTACAGTCGCCTTCCCATTCCTCTCCCCACAACAGACACCCTGTGAGGTGGGTGAGGCTGAGAGAGGGCTGATATCACTGCTGAGAACAGCCTTATCAGTGCTGTGGCGAGCCCAAGGTCACCCAGCTGGCTGCATGTGGGGGAGCACAGAATCTAACCTGGCATGCCAGATTAGAAGTCCGTACTCCTAACCACAACACCAAACTGGCTCTCAAACATCTCCATGGTAACCTACAGGGGGGGAGGGGAGCTTTTGCTTGCCCACCAAGTAAATTGTCTTGAACAATCTTGATTGCATTAACAGAGGCAAAAGGAACTGGGGCTAGCGACTGCACTGATGATTAGGGATGAGCATGATCTGGAAAATTCCGGTTCGATCTGGAGTGTGTCCGGACCCAGAAGACCCAACCCTCCGAAATGGACCACTCTGGTTTGGGACGGTCCATTTTGCTTCTCTCTGCTTCGAAGCGGAGGGAAATGGAGCAGTGCATTGAAATGGCTTCCAGGAGCAGAAGCCGTCTCCGGGGTCTTAGCTGGGTGGGAGGGGGTGGGGACACGTGTCCTCCTCCCTCTCAGACCCACCCCTAGCCGGCTTCTGCTCTTGGGTGTTGTGAGGCACCTGGTCTGAGTGAGGGGGAAACAGGTCAGCTTGGGCTCTGCTGGGAGGCCTGGTTCAAACAGGAGCCTTGTAGAGACCAAGCTCTCTGCAGGTTCGGCTGGTGCTCGGCTGCCCAGTTCGAACTGGGCACCCCATGAGACTTCCCGCCTCCCCGCAAACAACGAATCCTGCAGAGAGCCAACTCAATGCAGAATCCGACTGAGGTCCGTGAGGAGGGGCAGCCCAGGATCAGGCTGCAAGGTGTGAGCTGACAGCTCTCTGCCACCCGGGCTGGAGCCGCCTCCCATTACAGCTCAATTTAAACTGAGCTGTAAGGGGAGCCAGCCCAGGATTGTCTAAACTGAGCCCAATGCACACCTCTAACTTCAGTGCAGCATTTAGGAGGAGAAGTCAACTAGGATGCTGAAATGACCTGCAGACAGGAGCCCTGCTATCAGCCCCAAATGATTGTGAGCCATTTCTGTGATGGATTTCGCTCCATCTCACCCCCACACCCCCACCGCTTGGAAATCTGGTTCGGGGGCATGAACCTGGGCATTCTCATGGGGAAATCTGGTTCACGTCCATTCCTAGTCATGATCTCTGCTGCACCCCCAGTAACGTTCAGGGCCCCTGGCACAAAACGGGGGTGGTGGTGGAGGGGAGAAGAGAAGCACCCTTTCTTAGATCCTGGTTGCTTGGCAGGCTCTCAGTGAATCCTCGCCAGCTGGGATGGAGCCAAGGGAGAGAAATGCCACTAGTTTACATTCCAGATCTCTTGATAAAGTGGAAGACTGCCTTTGGCTCACAGTCACGGTTAACTCTTAGGGTGCTGTTGATTGGCTGTGCCAACTCTTTTGCTGAAATACCCCCAAAACTCCAAGGGTTCCAGTGCCCCATATATAAGGCTGTGCTGATTTTTATCTATTACCCCCAAAAGGTCCCAGTTCTCAGTACTCAATAGCCGTGAGAACCCCTAAAAGAACCCTGCCTGTGGATATGAAAGGCAGCCTCCAGCTCCAAGAGAGCTTATTGTAAAGTTGAACATAAGCGTAAGGAGCTAAGTGACCAGTCATGCATGTTTTGTCAGCTGCCAAGCCACACAGGCAATTTGCTCTAGTCTGGCACTCAAATGAGAGCCGTTGGGTTTTTGAGAATCCCTAATACTGACCCGTAATCACCACAGAGCCTCTTGTGGCGCAGGGTGGTAAGGCAGCAGACATGCAGTCTGAAAGCTCTGCCCATGAGGCTGGGAGTTCGCTCCCAGCAGCCGGCTCAAGGTCGACTCAGCCTTCCATCCTTCCGAGGTCGGTAAAATGAGGACCCAGCTTGCTGGGGGGTAAAACGGTAATGACTGGGGAAGGCACTGGCAAACCACCCCGTATTGAGTCTGCGAAGAAAACGCTAGAGGGCATCACCCCAAGGGTCAGACATGACCCTGTCTTTGCACAGGGGATACCTTTACCTTTACCTTTATTCACCACTAGCCAAGTTGTCCTCCACACTCCACTCAAATCATTCCTGAATCTGGTTTGGCCCAATATCTTGGGAAAGATCACAGTCAGACGGTGTTTGCGTGCTGTACAGATGCAGCAATAATGCCCATATGGGAGACATTTTCCTTCCCCCCACCTTGTGACTCCTCTCACCACTGAAGAGCTTTTTCAGGCTTTTTTGGTTATTAGCATTTATGTTAACACTTATTGATATTTATTTATATCCATGTAAAAGAAGAAGAGTTGGTTCTTATATGCCGCTTTTCTCTACCTGAACAAGTCTCAAAGCAGCTTACAGTTGCCTTCCCTTTCCTCTCCCCACAACAACACCCTGTGAGGGAGGTGAGGCTGAGGGAGCCCTGATATTACTGAAGAAGAAGAAGAGTTGGTTTTTGTATGCCGCTTTTCTCTACCCAAAGGAGAAAGTGGCCTGGGTGAAGGCCAGGAACAATTCCCTAGGGCCAGGGACTTCCAAGAGGTTAGCACCGGCAGAGCAAAGTGTCCTGCAGGGGGCATAAGTAGACAAGCAATCCCTCAGATAGGCAGGGCCCTAGCCACAGATGGACTTAAAGGTCATAACCTTAAAATTGATTGAACCTGATCCAGGCCATAACTGGTAGCCAATGCAGCTGCCTCAGCACAGGCTGGATATGGGGCGTCATGGAAGTCCCTAGCCCTAGGGAATTGTGCCTGGTGTTCAACCAGGCCAGGGCCTTTTCTGTCCTGGCCCCGACCTGGTGGAATGAGGTCCCAGGAGAGCTGAGGTTCCTGATGGAGCTACCACAGTTCCGCAGGGCCTGTTAAACAGAGCTCTTTCACCAGGTCTTTGGTTGAGGCCAGGAATAAGATCTGTGAGGCTCCTCCGAAGCATTTACATGGAGTAATCCCCCTGAGGTTGTTAGGTGGGGAGGGAGCGATGGGATTATGTTGCCATCTGGGTTATATTTATTTTAAGGGGACGTTTTATGGGGTAAGGGTTTTATGGGGTTTATTTGACTTGTAACCCAACTTGAGTCTACAGAGAGTGTTAGCCTAGAAATATTAATTAATTAATAATATTTGTAGCCTGACACTCTCTGTGGACTTGATAATTGAAAGTTATACTTTCAATTAATAAGAAAAAGGCTCATTTTCATTTCGTGTTGATTAATTAATTAATCCACTGCAACTGACAAAATTTTTAAAAAAGGGAGGGGAGCTTTTTCTTATGGCCAGAGACAAGAATGTAGATCAGAAAGCGAAACAAAACAGACAGAAACTTTTCATTAAAAGTATTATGCGCCTGACGCGTAGGGTGTGTGTGCTCAGGAGTGCTGGGGGCGGAGAAGAAGATCAGCAAAAGAGTTTTGCAAGCTATGCAAGACTGAATTATTCAAGAGAGTCTTTCTAAACAGGGAATAGCATAGCTTTGTACAAAAGGCTTCCCAATGTTACTTGAATAAATTATTGGACACTGTGGTCTGTACTACCATGTACAGTTCGCTCTGGATTGAATCCTGTTGCGTAGCTTTGCATCATTAATGTGCCGTGCTAACACTTGTGCTTTGCTTCAGTTCCGTTTTGTCGGACTTCTGGTTGGTTCTACAACCCGCATCCTATTGCACTACTTAACGAATGCCACATGTTGTTGACTGTATCGTCTCAGCCAGTGCGATCTGTTTTGAGTCCCAGTGATAGCTGCAGACCGCAAATAACATCCTTATCCATTGTTCCTCTTTATATATTTGTGAAACAGGCCTGGGGGTGGAGACTGTCCTGGCAGTCCAAGATGAAATAGGGCCAATCAGAGTGCAGCCAGCAAAGCCCTCCCTCTCCACCTCCCATCCTCCCTCCTTGCCCACTCGCGGGGGGGGGGGGATTCCCTTCCCTTTGGCTTGCAAAGTGCGAGGTGCCCCAGGAAAGTGGCCGTGGTGCTTGCGGGCTGCGGGGGGCTGGGGTTGCTTTTCAAAGCCCGTTCTTAGGAACGGGCTTTGCAGCTAATAGATAAATAAAATCCAATTCCTTGAAGGAATCCCACTATCTGATCCCTGAGATGCTAACCTGGAAGTGAAAGAAAGAGGTATAGGAACCGGTGTTGCAGCTCGGAAATACAGACAGTTATTCCTTCGAAGAACAGGAATTGTGGGCTTTGCCTGCCACCATTCTCAAAAACCAATAACCATTCCATAAATCCAGCTGTAGGCCAGGGAGAGAACAGCGGGCGTAAACGGATCATTTGTCAAAGCCACCTGGCCTTTCTTGAGACTTGCATAAATGTTGTATAAGGCTTCTTTGGGATCCCTTACTGAATGTTAACAGGTGTCCCAAAGAAACAGTGAAGCTATGGCCTCTGCCAGAAGTTTGTTCTTCAGATTCACCCAAAAACATCAAGAGCTTTCTGTCATCCCTCACGGATCTCCCAAAGAGTTGAACATTCTTGCTAAGAGTAAGATTCACCAAGCTTCTGGTACATATGCGGAAGCGAGAGAGAGAACCATAGGAACCTTGTCACTGGCGTCAAGAGTTCTCTTAAGTACTGCACTTGCCATGTTCTGAACCTATGAAGCTGGCAGCTGAATTCCAACTGTGGTAGCTCCGTCAGGGCCCTCAGCTTTCCCAGGAACTCATTCCAACAGGTCGGGGCTAGGACCCAAAAGGCCCGGGCCTGGATCAAGGCCAGGTGTAATTCCTGAGGGCCAGGAACTTCCAAGAGGTTAGTACTGGCAGAGCAAAGTATGCTGCAGGGAGCATAATTTCAGTTCTCACTGTATCCCTTTAATCCACATCCAGTTCGCACTCTGTACCTGCACTCTGCAGGTATATTTTTCTTTTTCTCCTCCAAATCGCTTTTCTGCCGCGAAGCAAAAGACAGACAAGTGGATTCTCTCCTGCTAAAAGGGCAGAAGAGCTCTAAAGGCTTTGCTGCTGGAAAGATTCTTGGGAGGGGGCCCAGAAATCCATCCCAAATCATTAAACCAATCGACAGTGTAGAAGTGCCTTGCTTTCTAGCCAAGGTATTTTCAAGAGTTATGTTAACGGAACATTGACTGAAGAGCTTCCTTTCTCTCTAGCAGAGGAAAAAATAAACATTCAAAGAACAGCAGGCTGGGGACAGCAATACAGCCCTTCTCTTGCACTTGTTCAGGAAATGTCAGTGTCGAAGATCCAGGGACAAAACCAACAACGCGACAGCACACAACACACAAGAAGGAATGAAGCCGCCTACTATTGGCCTACTCTGCATGGCAGTGACTGTCCAAAATCTAAGTTAAGGTCTTTCACAGCACCTAACACTTGATCAGTACAAGATGTATGGGGGAGCTTGGTATGGGGGAAGCGACTGAGAGGGGATCTGATAACTATCTTCAAGTATTTAAAAAGGTGCCATATAGAGCAGTGGTCCGCAACCTTTTCCAGGCTGCGGACCAGCGGCGGCATGCGCACGCGCATGATGTGCATGCGCAGCCGGGTCGCACATGTGCGTTTGCACCATGCACGGCCACAAACACGCATGCGCGGCACTCTTGTACATGTGCGGGAGTGCCACACGTGCGCGTTTGTGGCCACGCATGGCGCAAATGTGTATGCGCGACTCGGCGCGGCCCTGCGGAGGCAGGGAGCTGCGGCCCGTGCCAGGGCCTTCGCGGCCCGACACCGGGCCATGGCCCGGTGTTTGGGGACCATCAATATAGAGGATGGAGCACAGCTATTCTCTCTTGCCCCAGAGGGATGGACCAGAACCAATGGGATGAAATTAATTCAAAAGAAATTCCGTCTAAACATCCGGAAGAAGTTCCTGACAGTTAGAGCTTCCTCGGCAGCTGGTGGGTTCTCCATCTTTGGAGATCTTCAAACAGAGGCTGGATCGCCATCTGACAGCTGATTCTGTGAAGGCTTAAGGGGGTGGCAGGTTACAGTGGATGAGCGATGGGTTTGTGAGTGTTCTGCATAGTGCAGGGGGTTGGACTAGATGCCCCAGGAGGTCCCTTCCAACTCTATGATTCTATGATCCTCATTTAACTGGAGTCACTGGACACAGCCCTTGGAACCTGCCATGCAAGATGCTCTACCACTGGGCCAAGGCTCCTAGCTCAGATGAATTCTCACCATCAACAGTGAGCCTATCAGCACATGAAGCTTGGCGCGGGTTGCCTGAAAGGCTGCCCACTCTCTGAATAAGAGGGAGTTCTTGAACAGGAGAGAAAAATGGGTCAATAAGGCGGGTAAGCACCAGCCCTCTGGGGACTGAGTTGGTCCCTGTGCAGATCTCAGGCAGGGGGATTGGTGGGGTCTGTACAGATGGCAAAGTCCAAGTGGCAGATCACTACAGGACAGTTCCATGAAATCCTACCTAATCATGAACTCCCTCAGTATGTGACTGGAGGCCCCTTTTCTCCACAGGACTGACTTACATGGATTCTGCCTACTCCCAAGTTCAACACAACATGACACGCCAAATGGAGGGGCGACCTAATGGAGCTGGCCATGAAGCCAGGTCAGAGTCTCCACCCCCCAGCTCCCACCACAGTACAGACTTGACAGTATGGGGAGAAATCCAGACCCCGGCATGAATTTAAACACTCACAGGACTGAAAAGGAAAGGGTGCAGGGGAGAAAGATGCTCAATCATATGGGCTTTTCGGTCTTAATTACAAGAATTGGAACCTCCAGAACTTGTAATTATTACACCTGGCTTTTCTCATTACGTGGATTAGTTTTTCAGTCCACCAATGAAGCGCTGCCCAAAGCAAACTACAAAAACTAACCATCTTCATTTTCTGGAGCAATTGCCAAGGATGCTGGAATGCACCTGCAATGAAAGCAGGCAAGGGAAACTAGGGATCGTAGGAGATGCTAGGGAACAGAGTGATAACTATCGGGCCCTCTTCTGCCCAGAATTGACTTCCTTTTTAATCTAGTGAAGTGCAACGAATGGTCTGAGGTGGGCCATCATCATGATTCTGCTATCCTGCCACCATTCCTTTCTCTTTGCGAGGATACCTGCAGGGGCACAGTAGAGGACGGCATGACTCTTACCTTTTGTCCCGGGCGGCTGCAAGTTGTCTCCTGTCATGGAGCACCAGCCCACAGGAAAGATGTCTCTTGAGTCATAGCGGCACCAGTAGTCAAAGGCCCCCCTCCAGCCGTCAAAAGTGATGAGGACCTCAGAGCCCCGCACCTCCCCGATGGTCGCTGGGCAGATGAAATGTGGGTTTTTCCTGTCCACGGCCTCCAGTTTCATCCCTATCTTGAAGAAATTCTGGGACGGAGATGGGGGCTCCTAGAGGAGAAGAAAGGCATGAGTGACCCTTCCCCCTAAATGCTATCAAACACCAACAGTGAATGTTCCACGGCTTTGATCTGGGGACTGATAAGCAAAAACCCATTGCTGACTTTCTGCATACGCAGCTGAATTTCAGTTCTCACTGTATGCCTTTAATGCACATCCTGTTTGCACCCTGTATCTGCACTCTGCATGTATTTTCTTCTTTCTCAGATTTTTTTCTCCTCCAAATCGCTTTTCTGCCTCCCTAGAAATGGAGGGTGGGAGACACCCACAATGCAATGCCTCACTAGAGTAGTTATAAAAAAAAATAATGACAGGAACCCAACTGTACTTAGTTCCCATAATTAAAAAAAAAATTGCCAAGAAGGGAGGGGAAGAGAGCGGGAAGGCAGATGGCACTTCTTGGGAGCATTTCTCAACACCCCCGTGTGATGCGCACTTTGGGAGGAAGGAGGAGGGGGAACAGTTGGAAGGGATCCACAAGGAAAAGGCTGTCTCTAGTTCTAATGCTGAGCCCTGATTCTTGCAGGACTTCAGGGGAGGGCTTATTTTAAAAAATTAAATACAAGTAGTACAAGGGCTTAGACAAAACGAAGGCAGGAAAACCTTCCACTAAAATGAGAACACAGAAGTGAGAGAAACTTTAAGAATCTCTCTTTGCCGTTTCAAAAGGCAGCCCTGCCTGAAACTGACCAATGAGCAGAGACTTCGACACAATGTTGGTAGTGGAGGTGTGGCGTCCGGGGAGGGAGAAAATCCAGTGGAAGAACTGCATCTGATCACAGAAGACTGTGACGGGCATGCATTTATCAAAAAAACACCCGGGAGGAAAGTGAACTGACTCCTCGGTGGAGTCTCAATGCTGGGAAAATGGTGCAGATGAAAAAAAAAAAAGGCAAAATGCATCTAAGAGGAAAGCAGCGTTAGATGCAAACATTTTATCTTAAACTGAGTGGAATGCTCTGCTAAACTGCAGGAAACCCAGGGCATAATTGGCAGAGTCTGTTTGGGGGCTTAATAGCTTATGCCTTCCAACACCCATTACAAAAAGAAATGTTAACTGTTTGAGAGCTGGAGAGACAGCTGGGGTATAAATGACCTAAATAAAATAAATACAATTTATTTCATTCATACACTCGTCTCGTTTCTTACTATGGACCTTCTCAGGTTTGCTTAACTCACACTGACCATGCAAACACCCTTCTAAGTCTTTATTCTCTATGCCAGGGGTAGTCAAACTGCGGCCCTCCAGATGTCCATGGACTACAATTCCCAGGAGCCCCCTGCCAGCGAATGCTCTGATCCAAGCTCCCCTGCTGAATGCTGGAAGAGCACATAACCTTGGAGAATTCAGAAATGGATTTATATATTTCAGCTTTGACAGGCAACTAGCAAAACTATCCCGAATGCAATTTTTGTGATTTTTTTTTGTAGGTCAGCCCAAGGAGCATTTTATGGGCTCCCTGCATCAGATCACCTCTCCTTCTCATGCCTGTCAGACCCAGTTTTGCTTTCTCACCTGCTGCTTGTCTCTCTACCCTTATATCCATGGACTAATCTGAGGCTGCCTTGACTGAGCTTGGTCTGCATGGATTCAAGTGCACCTGAGACTTACCTCCCTGGGCCGCACATACTGCTGACACACCCCATCAGCCGCTCTCGCATACACACCTGTGAAGTTCCTGTGCACCGTTCAAGTTATACTCTCATCAAAATTACAGACTTCCTCCCAAACAATCAACTGTTTTTTTTCCAGAAATACAGGAAGTTGCCTTCTACATTCCACTCTCATACATTCAACTGAGTGTTTTGAATTTTAAGGTTACCCCTTTTCACTCATCTTCCTTTAACATAACGGAGTTGTCATCCTGCACTTTCTCCATGAATTAAGGCCCAAACAGCTTGGTTTGATTTTTCAATGTGAAGGGCGGGGTTGATCTGGAGAACCACCGTCTGGCCACCCCTGATATGGGAGGTCCTGGTTGCCTTTGGTCTGGCTTCGAGTCGGTCACAGTGTAGGTGTGGGGAACTTGTTTCCGGAGCACCTAGAATCCCAGTTCAGACTGGAAGGGCTTCAGCTGTTCCTCCCCCCCTCCCCCCCAAATGCCAGTTTCTTAAGCCAGAATGGCTAGGACAGGGGTAGTCAAACTGCGGCCCTCCAGATGTCCATGGACTACAATTCCCACAAGCCCCTGCCAGCATTCGCTGGCAGGGGCTCGTGGGAATTGTAGTCCATGGACATCTGGAGGGCCGCAGTTTGACTACCCTTGGGCTAGGAGGACTGATAGGCTACATGCACTGCACCCCATCTGGGCCCGTTTTGAGTTAGTAAAGCAGTGCAGGGTAAAGGTGGAAGCCCCTTCTCTCCCACACACCACAGCCCCCATCTAAATTGAAATTCGCGACACCTGGGAAACAAGTTCCCTTACACCAGACTGAGGCAAAGCTGGGACAGGGAAATCCAGCCGATGCAAGTTACAAACTGTACCAAAGCCTCATCATCTTAAATTTAGCCACAGAGGTTTAAAACAGGGAGGGATACAAAGTTTCACAATGAAGTACCTTATGGAAAATTCGAACAGGAGCCATTTCTGCTCCGTTCAGGGTTTTCAGGAGAAACATGGGCCAAGACGAAGCGTTCAGCCGAAACCCTGCAGAGAGATAGAGATGGAAGGGGGTGGCATTAAAAGGTCGCAAAATAACCCAAAGGTTATTCTGTTATGAAGGTTATTCCACATAAGACTTCTAGAGTTCATCTAATTCTGGTTTGTGATTGGCTTCAAGGCTACATGATGATGATATCTCCTGCCCTCTAGTGGCTAAGAAAAAAACAGCAAAATTCATGTTCTCAAGGTATTTCCAAGATCATTTCTGCACACAACAGCAATCCCCTGCATCCAGAGCTGGTTTACTCATGTAGCACATGCTAAGGGCCCCGTGTTTTGGGAAGAAAGAAGGCTGAGACATTTCCTGAGAGAGGTGAAACTAGGAGACTATCTTGGGTAAGAATTTCCAATCAGAATGTAGGACCCCTCAAGAGGGAAAAACATTCAAAAATGGAAAATCCACCTGGATGCTCAGCAGGAAAGTCACCTTCATGGATAGAAAGGACAGTGTAATAGAAGCCATAGGTTCAAATGGGGTTTTTGTCAGGGCCTGGAGAACTATCTCCAAAGACCATTGCCAAAGGCACTTTTAAGACCAACAACGTTTTATTCAAGGTTTGAGCTTTTCTGAGCATGCACGCTACCCCAGACAATGGAACAAAGATCATAAGAGTACAGATCTAAGGAGAAATCTTATATCTGTACGCTTATGATCCTTGTTCCATTGTCTGAGGAAGTTTGCATGCCCACGAAAGATCACACCTCGAATAAAACTTTGTTAGTCTTCAAGGTGCTGCTGGACTCCCATGAAGGCATACAGACACTTCATTTCTGCACAGTGCTTTGTTCTCTGCTTCATCTCCTTGACCTTCACCAGTACCCTGAAGCCCCTTTTTGGATAATGTGAGCAGCAGAAGGAACGGCTCATCCTCCCCTTGGGATTTAACCCACAACCGAAATGTGCTCCTCGGAAGACAGAAAATTCTACTCACCCAGCGGGGGCTGCAGCATCCCCCCATCCTTCTCGCAGTTCCCAATGGGCTGGATTTCGGCAGAGTCCACCAGACGCCAGAAGTCGTTCTTATTGTCGCTCCCATCCAGGCGTAGTCGCAGACGGGCTCCCGTCAGCCCCACCACGGTGGCGATGCAAGTGGAAGTGGTGTTCCTGGGGTCCTGAGCCTCGAGCTTCATGCTGATCTTGAATTCATTGGCGGGTGGGGTGTAGGACTGAGGAAGATCAAGACCTCTGTCAGACCTGAGAATCAAACCATCTATTTTCCTTCCTTCACACAACCCCCTTCGTTCCCTGAATTGCCCAGGCTTTTTAAGAACAATAGAGTATTTCAAACTCCATGTCCAAGTGACCATTACAGGGAATCCTTAATAAGGAATATAAGTGTAGCTCTTAAGATAATTCTAACTATCCTCTAAAACAGTGGTCCCCAACCCGCGGGCCGCTGCGGGAGGGGAGGGAGAGAGAATCAGGCCTGCGCCCGCGCATCGCGCATGCACGGCCGAAATCGCGCATGCGCGGCACTTTCGCGCATGCGCGGCACTTTCGCAGTTGCCCTGCCGGTTCCCAGCCTCAAAAAGGTTGGGGACCACTGCTCTAAAAGGCTTATTTAAAAACATAAGAAGGGCCCTGCTGGATCAGTCCAGTGGTCCCTCCAGTTCAGCAGCTTGTCTCATGCGGTGGCCGATTAGTTCTTCTGGAGGCCCAAGAACTGGGCATAAAGGATGAGGCCTTCCCCTGATGCTGCCTCCTGGCCGGAGTCCATCTGGCTGTCCATCAGGAGATAGAGCTGGGTGTCATCCGCCTACTGGTGACAGCTCAGCCTGAAACTCTGGACCAGCTGGGTCAGAGAGCGCATGCAGATGTTAAATAACATGTGGAAGAGCACTGCCCCCTGCGGAACTCCACAAGGGAGTGCAAAGGGGCGTGATAACTCTTCCCCCACTGCCACCCTCTGTGGCTGGTTCTGGAGGAAGAAGATCAGCCACTGTAAGGCTGTCCCCCTAATCCCCATTCCGGAGAGGCGGTGGGCTAACAACTCATGATTGACCACATAAAATGCAGCTGATAGATCTAAAAGCACAAGGATAGCCAAACCACCCCGATACAGCTGGCGTCAGAGATCATCCATCAAGGCAACCAGCACAGTCTACACCCTGTGGCCAGGACAGAAGTCCAAGTGGTATGGATCAAGGGCCAAAGCTGCCACCAAGAATGCCAGGAGCAGGTCCACGGCAGCCTTTTCCACCAGCTTACCCAGAAAAGCTGTGCAAAGCCGGCCAGTAGCTGGCAGGGTCCCGCAAATCTAGTGATAGTTTCTTCAAGTGCGGGTGAACCACCGCCTCCTTAAGCCCTTCAGGAAACTCTCCAGACTCCAGATCGACTCCTATGCATATTTATTCAGAACCAAATCCTAACATGTACGCATATATGTGTGGGCAGGTAATAACAGCAGGTAAATCGTAAAGTTTTAAAGGTATTAAAATTTATTGCCACACAATTTATTTTATAGAATTCTTTTTTCAAAAAGTGACCCTAAAAATACCATTCCCTTCTAGTGCTTTTCAAAGTTCTGAACCGTGCAATTTCACATGCTAGCTCACACTGAATAAAGATCACGTGAGCTTAGAAACTATTACATGGATTCCAGTTGGGAGGGGGGAAGTGCCTCTGTTGCTACAGCTTCCAAATGACAAAAATCTTGGCCTTCATTCCCCCTGCCCACAAAAAGAATGAGAGTCTACCTGCATTTGTCCATGTCTTGACCAAAAGCAGACCCTTTGACACAACTCTTAAAGAGAGAAAACAGAAATAAAACGCCCCCATTACCTGCTTGAAACAATGAGAAGGGGCTGGGATGGAGCATGTCTCTTTCAAGTATTTCTCCCAGGCAAAGTGACCTGTAAGTACGGCGAGGGGAAAAAACCCGAGTTCAATAGAAGCTCTAAGAAGTCCTGTTAGAATTACCATGTTAGAATTACTTGAGGATTGCACTGCCTCCTACTCAGCTGTTTAGTCCATTGCCCACAATACTGACTGCCCCCTCTCTATTGAAGCCTGGTGCTGGTTGAGCAGCAGTTAAAGTCTCTTACATGCAACAGAAAGTTAAAACAAAGGGGGAGAAAGAGAAGTCATCTCAAGGCCAATAGCTGAGCGAGATGCTCTGATGCCAAACAGTAGCCTCCAAAAAGCTTCCTATGAGCCTGTACTTCATTAATTCCTGAGCAACTTAAATAGCAAGAGATCTCCATTTCCCAGTGACCAGGGCCTAGTCTGCACACACAGGATAATGCACTTTCAATGTGCTTTGGCAGCTGGATTTTCCTGTGCGGAACAGGAAAATCTTTCTTCAAAAGTGCATTGAAAGTGCATTATCTATTGTGTGCAGACTAGGTCTAGGAGAGCACGAAAGCCAGCAGAAGTGAAGATGCATTGACAACTCTCGTTTGACTCTTCATTTTCAGGTCCTCAGCCAGGACCTACCAAATGGAGAGCGTCAGTAGCGTTGCCAATGGACAAGAAGGAAAATGCCCTGTCCCTTTAATAGAAAGGATTCCTTTCTTGCCAGGTTTCCCCTTGCCCTGGCAGCCATTTTCAACCCTGGGAAAATATATTCTCAGGTCTTGCCAGGTCTTCCTGGTGGTGTCTGGAGATCTCCCAAAGTTACAAGTGATTTCCAGATCGTGAGGATCATTTCCCCTGAGGCAAACCGCTGCTTTGCTTGAGGGGCTTTATGACAGCTGAGATGTATGCTTCCTTGTTTTGCTCAGGCAAGGTACGGCACACACAAAAAATGAAACTAACTTCTTATTTAACAAGCATTTTATTAATGATGCCCTGCACGGTGTAAACAGGTGACTTCCTGGGGGTGTGACAGGGAGACAGACAGGCCAACTGGCATCACTTCCGTAATGGTCAAAGGGTTGAGAAAGGCTGAACTAGAATTTGGCTAATGAGATTCCCTGAGAACCAATCCTTACAGTGCCATCTCCTGGAGATTTTCCAGTTCATTAAGGTCCCATAATTTGACTGCTCTAAGGAGAAAACCTCTCTCTAGGCCACCTCACACAAACCATGGTGATTGCAAAAATTCATGTTAACAAGCAAATGAGCAGCCATGCATCAAGCACTGCAGCCCGAACTTAAGTATCGCTTTACCTCAAGTATAATGCCTTTTAATGGCAACAGTCACACGCTCAGCTGCAAGTTATTAAGCAATGTACACGCATATATGAACCAGCCTTGGGGCACCTGGTTGTATAAACACCCTGCTTTCACACAAGGGACTCCAATGACTACGGATGGGCATGAACTGGAAATATGCGGTCCATGTTGGTTCATGACCAAACCACAAACTGAATTGAGCCAGGAGGTTCATTTGTAAACTGAACCAGTTTGTGGCCTTACAAGCTGCAGCCGCTTTCAACAGGTTTTGCAGCTGGTTTTGGGGCTTTCTTGTGCAGTCTCTTTAAAGTTTAAAGGAACTGCACAAAGAAGCCAGAAACAGCTGAGCACCAGGGAGTAGACTGCTGCCTGCTGTTCAGCTGTTTTTGCATCGTTTGCTTAGAACAGTCCCTTTAAACCCCTCTTTCTACTCCATCCACAAACTGCCATGAACTTCGGTTCATGCCCATTTCTACCAATGACCATGACATGTTCTTTGGTGAGTCAGCGTGGTGCAGTGGAGACAGTGCCGGACTAGGATCTGGGAGACCCAGGTTTGACTCCCCACTTGCCACGGAAGCTTGCCAAGGTGACCCTGGGCCAGTCACACACACTCAGCCTGACCTACCTCACAGGGTTTATGTGAGGGTTAAAATGGAGAAGAGCAGAACGATGTAAGCCACTTTGGGTCCCCGTTGGGGAGGAACGCGGGACTACACAAGAAAGCCAAAAACAGCTGAGGGAAGTAAATAAATAATAATCCAATCATCAGTCAGTATATAAAAGAGAGACCTGATCGCCAGGCAGATGGAGCTGAGTCAATGGAAAGGTCTGTGGTACCTGATGGCTTTGGCAGTGCTTAACTGGGCCCATTAAACATAACATTGGGTGTCTTCTGTACCCACTGGGATTGGCAGAATAAATTGCCATCTACTAACAAGGACAGGATGAGCCTCTTGTGGCGCAGAGTGGTAAGGCAGCAGAAATGCAGTCTGAAAGCTCTGCCCATGAGGCTGGGAGTTCAATCCCAGCAGCTGGTTCAAGGTTGACTCAGCCTTCCATCCTTCCGAGGTCGGTAAAATGAATACCCAGCTTGCTGGGGGGTAAAATGGTAATGCCTGGGGAAGGCACTGGCAAACCACCCCGTACTGAGTCTGCCAAGAAAACACTAGAGGGAGTCGCCCCAAGGGTCAGACATGACCCGGTGCTTGCACAGGGGATACCTTTACCTTTAACAAGGACAGGAATGGATGAAAAAGATGGATTCAGTTCATACCTTGGTACTGAGAGGGAGGTTCTGACAGGCGCCCATACTTGTGCTTTTTGCCATCTTTCCAGTCTATTGCTGTTAAGGCAAACAACAACACTACATAAGGATGTGAGGAATCAGGTTGCTACAGCGTTCTCTTCATGAATAAGTCATTATAACTCATTTTGCTCTCTACTCATTGCTCTACCTGCTTGCAACCTGCAGAGCAAGCAATGCTGGCTGCAGGCACAGTCCTACCCCTCCACATCAAACTAAAAAAAAAAAGAGAGAAAGTCAAAACCCCATATATTAAAATACTGAGAGCCTGGTTTAAAAATAACAGGGCGTCTTAAGAAGAAGAAGAGGGTTCTTATATACCGCTTTTCTCTACCCGAAGGAGTCTCAAAGGGGCTTACATTCGCCTTCCCTTTCCTCTCCCCACAACAGACACCCTGTGAGGTGGGTGAGGCTGAGAGAGCCCTGATATTCCTCAGTCAGAACAGCTTTCTCAGTGCTGTGGGGAGCCCAAGGTCACCCAGCTGGCTGCATGTGAGGGAGTGGGGAATCAAACCCGGCTCGCCAGATTAGAAGTCCACACTCCTAGCCACTACATCAAGGTGTCTCTCAGATCAGGAGGTCTGCACTTTTCTGGAAAGATCAAGTCAGCAACTAGTGTGTGTGTGTGGGGGGGGGGGACGACAACACAGGGGAGAGGCAGGAATTTGTCATTTCTCTTTATTTCTCAGATTCCCACAGACAGAAGAACTCAGGGAAGACTTTGTGGAGAATCATCAGAACTATAAAGGATCAGTGACAACTGTTCCTCAACTCCCACCCTGTCCATCTTCCAAACTGCCCATTAATGACCCTTCCGCTTTATTAAGGTATCCTTTTGCTTGTGGTAATAAGGTGATCAAATTGTGCGGAGAAAGGCCCACACTTCAGCCTTTTCTTTTAAATGGGCATTTCACAGATTCTTACCACATTGGCTTCCCCAGGAGGGTCTCTGTCTTACCAAGGAGCGATAAACACTGCTTGTAGGATTCATTCAGCCCGCCAATGTTTCTCCTCCCCATCTGTGTGGCCCCATGCTGCCTGCATGTGGTGACTCACTAAAATGCTGTGCGGTAAGGGGGCGCCAGGAAATCTCGCATTACTTCCCCATTATCATCAGTGACCCTGCGGTCCTCTTGTGCCGTCAGTGACAGACAACGCAACCTTGCTAAGCAGCCTGTGACCTTGGAGTTGTACTCCTAGAACATTTTTATCATGAGCTAAATCAGGGGTCCCCAACCCCCGGTCCGCGGCCCGGTACCGGGCCGCAAAGCCCATTACAGCGGGCCGCCAGCGGCCGCGCCTGCCTCCCCCCCCTGCAGCGAGAGGAGGGGAAAGAGGCCGGAATGGCAGCCGGCGCGGCAGCTGGCGCCCCAGCAACGCAAATGCGCACACGCGGAACTGCCGTGCATGCGCGTTTCCGCCCCCTGGTGGCCAAAACGTGCATGCGCAGCAATTGGGCATGCGCGTTTATGAGCAACTGCAGCAGCCAGGCCGCTGGCTCTCCCCCACCCCCGGAGGCGGTCCCCGACTAGAAGAAGGTTGGGGACCGCTGAGTTAAATAGCATAATGCAGTGTTCCCCAACCCCCGGGCTATAGACCGATACTGGGCTGTGAAGCCCTCGGTACCGGGCTGCAGTAGGGGGGAGGCGCGGGCGCCGGTGGGCGCAAATGCGGAGCTGCTGTGCCTGTGCATTTGTGCCCACCAGCGCCCACGCCTCCCCCCCCGGTCCCCAGCCCAAAAAAGGTTGGGGTCCACTGGCATAATGGACTTCTTAAATCTGCTTCCGGACATTCTGGGAGAGTCACAGAAACCCACCATTATTCATTAGCGCAATAAAGTTACACTCAGACTATTCCATTTTGTTTCTGCAGGAAATATTAAATGACAGGAAAGGCATTCCATTTTTTAAACCCCAGATTTCATGCCCAGACTCTCAACCCTCGCTTCTTGAAAACAGGGGAAACACCCGAGCAAGTAGCATCTGCACTTACTTTTATCCATCCCTTTCCTCTAAGCAGCGAAGAAGCAGGAGAGAGAAGGGGGATGAATATTCTTAACAGGCAAAAAGGGATTCCAAGAATCATTTCTGATATTTACATGGCAGCATTCCTGTATATTTCACAAAGGGAAGGGAAGGGGGTGGGGTGGGAGAAAAGAGTTAAAATTAAAATCACAGTGCAGAAATGGTGTGCCTTCCCCTAGGGATGCTTGCTTGCCCTTCCTCTCTCCTCAGCTCCGGCTTTGGAATGGAAATACTTAACATGCATCTAGTGCTCATATTGAAGCCTCCTGGCCCTATACAGTAGGCTTTGGTCTGTTTTTCTTGTCCGCTTCACACATTCTCCAAAAAGTGTGAAAAAGTAGCTGGGATAGGAGTCTATACAAGCTTTGGATGGCCTATTCTCAATTCAGGACATGTGCTTAAAAATATCATTTCAGGGAACAAGAGTCTACTTCTGATCCCACAGTCCAGTCATACAGACCTTTTATAATTGTAGGACTTCATTGAAAACCAGTTCATTTTTCTTAAAAAAAAAAAAAAAGAAGAGTTCTTTGCCATTCATGGCATAATTGCAGCCCTACTAAATTATATTATTCTTATTCTTATTCTTATTCTTATTATTTCAGTTTATTACCCGCCACTCCCAAGTGGCTCATGGCAGGTTACAATAGTCTGAATAAAATCCCCCATAAAACCCCCATTCAAACCCCAGGCATAAAATCACACAGATCCAGTAATCACAATCCAAAAAAAAGAGAAAGATGGCAGAAAAAAACAATTTGAAACCCTATCCATTCCCCCAATAAAAACCTCATAGAGCAAGGTGAGAAGAGGGGGGCAAATGTAATCCGCAGCCACCATTCACATAGCTCTATCCTGGAAGGGGGGCCATACAGATCCTCCTTGCTGCACTGGCCTCAACCATAGACCTGATGGAAGAGCTCCGTAAGATCATACTTATGGTCCAGTATACTGTTTCACAAAGCTGCCCTGGTAGGTGAAAGAGGGCACAGAAGCCAAGGTGTTCCCCTGATACTCCCTCCTAGTGCTGACATCCAATGCTTTACGATTCCTGTAAACTTAAACTGCTTGATGTATCCTGACTCTGTTCATTTTGCTAATCTGCTTTATGCCAATAAAGGTATTGTGTGTGTTACTCAGATTCCTGTATCGGGAGGTTCACCACATTAGTAGCCATGCATCCTTGCTGCTGATTCAAATTGCTTAATTAGTTTGTCCCAAGTTTTTGTATTTTAAAAGTTGGTCTTTGTTTGTTTTTACTGGGGATCTTCAGTTACTAGTCATGAGAACCAGTTCCCAGCCAAGAGACTAAGGGATATAAATGCATTAAATAAGCCTGTGATCCCCCCCGCCAAGGGTCTTCAGGACCAGCATGGTCAGAGCAATCAAGATGGCTCTCTTTCTACCCTTGATTGCAGGACTATGCCAAGGAAAACCGGCCAATGTTTCCATAAATCACTTCCCCTGCTACTGTTTGAATGATACATTAGCTAGGAGGGTGAGACAGCATCTGGGTGATATCCTCTAGAGTAGCTGAAAGCCTGCCGGAAATTAATTACTATATATTGGGGAGGCTCTATCTCTTATCTGTTCCACTTAATATTTCTAGTAAGGGCTTGGAGGAGGAGCATGTCTCATGACTTAAGTGCCACTCAGCGCTCAACACCCACTCAGGGCGGCTGTCCTGAGTGTCTCCTCCTCCAACCGGCTTGCCTGTCTGATCAGCGGCCAGCCAATCACCTTCCGTCCCCCACCCTTGACCACCCCCTCCTCCTTCCACTTCCCTCTGAGGATCGGAGGCTGCGGTTTCCTGCTGGATGAGAGCTGCCCCTGCCAGTGAGTTTGCTGCCAGAGACCTCCAGCCTGCAGCCTTTCCAGGTCCTGGGGGGAAGGAGAGGCCATCTGCAGAGTTCCCCCCCCCCCATCAAACGACCATTGTATTCCTGAATGCAACAAGCTTGGCCCCTAGTCAAAAATAACATTTTTTGAGGGGGACCCCAACCAAAGATGAAGAAGACGTGCCAGCAATGTCAAAAGTCCCCCTCCTCCACCAGGAGAACGGCACAGTGTTCAAATGCCGATTAATTCAAGCAACCAATTACCTGACTCTCAGCAGGAGAAACCGTATTAGCGGCCAGTATTAATTTTTAAAAGCGAGAGCCCCCACTTTTTCAATGACGACATTAAACAGGTGACAAAAGGCTAGGAGCCTGCGGAAACTCCGTGAACACGGATGTCAATTACAGTGAAATGATAATAGTATCTTCAATTGCTTTCTAAGAAGCCCATCTGCGATGAGACGGAACCCGCCCGCCTTACAGGCACAGATGCTGGGGTCAGGGCATATGGCAGACGGTGTTTATAACACTAGGAGTCTCCGTGGCAGCAACGGTTAGAGCAGGGGTAGTCAAACTGTGGCCCTCCAGATGTCCATGGACCACAATTCCCAGAAGCCCCTGCCAGCGAATGCTGGCAGGGGCTTCTGGGAATTGTAGTCCATGGACATCTGGAGGGCTGCAGTTTGACTACCCCTGGGTTAGAGGATCTGCTCTTCCAAGTAAAGGAGGACAAGCTTGAAATCCAAGGGCGGGAGGGAGTCGGCTGAGGCTGAGACCACCACATCGCTGACCAATCAAGTTCCCCCTTCCTTATCAGGCTCTCTGGCTGCCTCTCAGTAGCCTCCTGTGGACCTCTACTTTCCTCCATTTAATTTTCTTCTGTTAAAGGTTCTAGAGGGAGGCCGATGCTCCCTGGGATGAGCAAGAGGTGGTGGAGGAAGAAAACAAACACAGGGAAATGTCTCATAAGAATAACCCTTACGCTTCGCATGGGGAATGTAAATAAAGAGTGATAAACAGATTGTCTTCTTTACTGAGATTCCTGCCCTTGCTTTGGGGGAGGAAAACCACTAATTGAATGTCCAAAGACAGCGGGGGGATGTTAAAGGGGGAAGGAAACCATGAAAAAGCACCTTAACTCAGAAGCCCCGTTCTTGTGGCATGTTGAATGCAGGCTGTACAGACTGTTTCCCTGGCCTGAAATCGCAGTTGCCTTGTGGTGGGCTGAAAGACGACGTCCACTAGGGGAAAGTGCCAAGAGGTAGGCCGGTTGTCAGCTTCATGCCTCATTAAGAGGGAAGGAGGCATCTGCCGGCATCGCGCTGGCTTTCACCATGTTGAGCGCATAAGCAGATGGTGCCAAAGTGGCAGCGTAGGGTTCCTTGAGCTTCTTTCGGCTTCGGCCTCGCTAGTTCACAGAACTGCGAGCAAGGCTCCTCTTCAAAATAATTATGCACCCGAAAATTAATTTGCTCACAGCCAGCGGAGGGAGACAGCAAACGATGGGGGCCAAGACGTGACCTCTTGCTGAACAATGTGGTCTAGGTAACTGCATCTTCTTCGTAATCGTTCCTATGCCAATATCTGCGCACAAGGAGCTTTAGGGTGGAACACAGGCCGCATCTACGTGGGGGCACAAAAACCTCATGGCACCACCCCATTCCTGTAGATCTCACTGCAGCTGCCCCACTTCTTGCTTCCTACCCCTTTCTGCTGGGCAAAAGCACATTCTCAATGGCAGTTTTGATGGATTGCCGTCCCTGAAACCCTCCCTTTCCCCACCAAACCATGCTGTGATGCTGCGGTGCAGCTCAGCACAAAAAGGATTGGAAAAGCCCTTGAACGTTTTCCATATCGCTTTTAAAAAGGGATTCAGTCAGGCTTTCTCAACCAGGGTTTCCATGAAACTCTGGATTTCTTTGACAGCCCTGGAGGAGCTTCCCAAATGGGTGGGAGTTAATTAATTTTTAATGTATTTTTAAAAACGTGTCAAACATTTATTGGATGATATGACCATATATGGTCATGTTGACCCCCCCCCCAATGGCCAGTGATAGGCCTGGAGGGGGTGAGGAGGGGAGGGGCCCCGGATGAGTGTGTACACAGCTCTGCTTCCCAACCACATTCTGCATGATCGCGCCACTTTTGGGGTTTCTTGATGTCTTAAGGATGTTTCAGAGGTTTCTTAATGGTAAAAAAGTTGAGAAAGGCTGGACTAGGTAGTGGGTGTCCTAACCTGGATAGCCCAGGCCAGGGCAATTGTGTAAGATCTGGGAAGCTAAATGGGTCAGTCCTGGTCAGTATTTGGATGGAAGGCCACCAAAGGCTTTTGGGATTAATGTGCAGATGCAGGCAGTGGCAAACTACCTCTGAACATCTCTTGCCTTGAAAACCTAAAGGGGTCATCCTAAGTTGGCTGCAACTTGATGGCACTTTCCACCATTACCCAGTGGTGATGACAGAGATGATCCTACACACACACACACACACACACACCCTCCTCTCCTTATTTGAGGCCATGTGGAGGCAGGACCCCCAAAGTGGGTGCACGTATACCCCCCTGCAGCATGGAATTCTGTTCTGGCTATAATGGCCCCAGGTGCGTTTGAGACAGAGAAATGCTGAACAACACTTAAATATGGACCCACTGATAAAAAAGGGGAAAGCAAATGAACTCAATTAAAAATGTTCCAATTTCTGCAGACTGGAAGTGGCTTTCTAAGCAAGGGGACCAAGATCTAAACGCAGGCCACAATCTCAAAAAAAGAAAAGAAAAAGTATCAAGTTCCACCGCGTATGTATTGAGTGTATAAAGAATTGCCTTATAACAGCCATGGGGCTGATCTATCCAGCACAGTGTTTGACCGGTAGCAGCAGGATCCTGGGCGAAGAAAGGCCCTTCCTTAAATTGAACCCTTTTGCATGAAAGGCAGGCATTCTGACACTTAACCACGGCTCCTCACAAAAATCCTGATTTACCAACACAATTAAAGGAAAAGTTTTTCAAGATCTTTCCTTCAACTGAATAGTCATGCTTACCTTTCTGAGGGCTTGGCTTCCGCATTATATTGCTGATCACAGGTCCTCACCCTGGAACCGGCTTAGGTTAACTGGGGGGACGGGACCAAAAGAAAAAGAAAGGGAGGGGGATAAATACAAAGATCCTGAGAGGAGGCAAAAGAAGAATGTTACAGAAATACCACACAGGAAGTGCCCTCTGATTCGACACTCAGTATCAAATATCAGCTATAAAATGCAAACAAAACATAATTTGTGCCTCAAATGCAGGTGTTTTCTGGGGGAAAAAATTAAACAGTTTTTTTTAATCAAACCACACAACTCTAATGTGCCTCCTTGTTTCTGAGAATTCACAAGGCAATGCCGCTTCCAAGTTTTTTTTTCCCCTTTTTGATTTAGGACTGACAGAAAGGGGACCTAAATTGTCTTGATTTTTAATGAGCTGTCAGAGTCTGTGATTAAAACATAAACGGCCTGTCCTGTAAAACCGCTAAGGAGTTAGCCTGCTAACAAACACACAGCATATCCCTTAGAAGGGGTACAGCCTTCTACGTCAGTGACCTCATGTGGATGGCCCAGGCAAGCCAAGTTCACAAAGATCTCAGAAACAAAGCATGTCTAGTCCAGGGCCTATTCTGCGAACATTGAGGTGGGTGAAGCTGAAAGAGCCCTGATATTCCTGCTTGGTCAGAACAGCTTTATCAGTGCTGTGGCGAGCCTAAGGTTACCCAGCTGGCTGCATGTGGGGGAGCGGGGAATCAAACCCGGCTTGCCAGATTAGAAGTCTGCACTCCTAACCACTACACCAAGCTGGCTCTCCAAGGAAGCCCAGTGTCACTCTGCAGAGGTAAGCAGTGGCAAACCACCTTGAAACCCCCATGAGGGGCTGCTGTAAGTGGGCTGCTATTAGGCAGCGTGTCCCCACGACCACCAAGCGTATTGACGCCCATGAGTGTAAAACATCTAGGATGCAAAACATCTAGGACTGCACTGACAGTCTACTGGTTTCAACAATTTCACTGCTTTTAATTGCCAAAACGGGACTCTGTTTCTCTAACACCACAGCGAATTCATCAGATTTACAGCTGAGGTTGGCGAGAGGACAGATCAGAAGAACAGCACATGCCAGGCTGTGATACGTGGGAGCCCGACTGTTTCTTTTCCCAGCCTGGCTACTGACCGACAGCCAACGCGACCTGAGAGGTATGTGGGAGGAGAAAAATAAACTGACCCAAATTAGAAACCAGGTTGCAAAATATTTCAGTGTCCCTTCCCACCTCTCTCTGGCATGGTCACGATGAATATTTGTAACCTGATCCCATTTATCTTTTGAGGAAATAAGTCGCTCCAAATTCAAGGAGACTGATGCTCAAACAAATGCACATTAACACCTCAGCCTTAAGGCCCTGCTAGATGAGACCAGGAAGCCACCTCCATCTATCCTGCCTGCCCCAATCACATGTTAAATAGTAGAGGCAGAGATGACCCATCAGCCGAAGATATGTAGGCAGAAGAAAGTGGTTTTCAATCTTGCAATGGCAAAAACTTTATTCAAACAATATAAGCAAATATAAGCAGAACGAGTTCCTAGGTACAACAGCCTCATTTTCGTTTTAACTTCATCAGTGAACTTTTTCAGTATATTTCTTAAAAGTTGATTTCTACAAGGATACTAACAAAATTATTTCACAGCAATGGGTCTACTAATACCAATGGTTCAACAAGGTAACCTTCCTCTAGGGAATCTTATGGGTCACTCATAAGATTATGGGCCACTATCCATGTGCCTGCCCCAGTCACGTGTTAAATAGTAGAAGCAGAGACGACCCGTCAGCCGAAGATATGTCTTATGGGTCACTCATAAGTCTTAAGGGTTACTCATAAGATTCCCTAGAGCAGGGGTAGTCAACCTGTGATCCTCCAGATGTCCATGGACTACAATTCCCACGAGCCCCTGCCAGCAAATGCTGGCAGGGGCTCATGGGAGTTGTAGTCCATGGACATCTGGAGGACCACGGGTTGATTAACCCTGCCCTAGAGGAAGGTTACCTTGTTGGTATCCTTGTAGAAATCAACTTTTTAAAATACTACATTATATTGAAAAAGTTCACTGATGAAGTTAAAATGAAAACGAGGCTCTTGTACCTAGGAACTCGTTCTGCTTATATTGTTTGAATAAAGTTTTTGACATTGCCAGCTTGAAAACTACTTCCTTCTGTCTACCAGTCCCATGTTAAGCAGGGAGGGTGGCCCGTTTCTTTCTTTTTTAAATACATAAACACAGAGCATCAATCTCCTTCGTGACTACTGGCTCCCTCCCAAAACTGCAAAACAAAGCAGGGGTGGGGATGTCTGGAATGGCACAAGGGGGCCAAGAACTCCAAGCATACAGCTGAGAAAGGTACTGAGCTAACTCATGCGCCTGAAAGCAGAGGACACACATTCCACTCCTGTTAAGAATCTCTTGGCTCAATAGTCCAGAAGCTGAAGTCATGTGAAAGGCAAGCTAAAGGTACTCGCTGGTGAATAAAAGAGAGGAGGAGCAAGATTTATTTTCCAAGACAGGAGGGAAAACTGGGAGTAACTGCAAGGGAAGAAGAAAGGAAGACGCTCTTGGTTTATCTCTTCCTGCCAGGCCATTCGAAGGGCAAGGACTTAACATCAAAGACTGCTAGTGAGAGACCAAGGACAGCGCTCCTACATTAATGAGCCAGTACCAGGACGGCTTGCTTCCTGCACCAACGATCAGCACAAGCGCAGGCAAAAATCACCTCCATAAATACCAGGCCTCAAAAATACATTCATAGGAAGCGCTGCTCTATGTCTGATCTTAACTTGCTCCACAGGAGAAGAGCGAGCTGTTCCAGCAACTCATGAATTGGAACAGCTCCCAAGATACTGTTATCGTAAAGGAGTCGGAGCCTCATGCAGTTCCTGGCACGGCGTCAGTTATTTCCGTAGCGGAGCAGCGTGGCGCAGGGTTTTGAATGGGAGAAGACCGTTAACAGCCACACAGAGTTGCAAAGTCACAGCGGTGGGATTAAGAAATCGGGGGAAAAACAGATCATGGAAGTGGGAGGGGGGGAACTCTGGATTACTCATTTGGACACAGGGACAAAAGCAGATTTACAAGAGGAACCAGCATTTTGGAGGAATTCACAGTATCTAACCACTGGCAGACACCAGCCTCAAAGACAGTGTATGAGCTGAATTTAAGTTATCCTGGGCTGAATCTGCACCGAGTTTTTATTCCAATCCCAGGTCGATTCAATCCCTGCTGTCTACACTGAATGCAACTTCCATTCTGATTTTGGCTGATTTAAATTTTCCCTCTGCAACAAGCAGGATTGATCCAGAGTGACCCTACCTTTCCCCCGCAATATCCTGGAGTGGATATAATCCTCGCTATCTGAAAAATCAGCATGAGAAAGCGTGTAGCTCTCTGCTTTTCCCAAACTAACTTGCTGGTGAGCCTCCTACACTGTAGAAAAGCCCAGATTGACCAGGGCGCCAGTTCAAAGGCTTCCTCGTTCCCAGGCTGCAAGGCTTCCCTTAAAGGGGAAGCTCTAACTTCTCTCAGCAGAGATTTGTCTCTGGGATTTATTCCCCCTCCTCTGCTGTCTCCAATCCTCCCCATCCTCCTAATCACATGCAGAACACTTTTCTGTTTCAATGGGGTGGGGGGGGGGTGATAGAAGAAGATCCAAATTCAAATCAATCTGAATTCAACAGGACCCACAATGGAATAAACAATAACTGCAGAATCAGCCTTGTTCTATTTCAATGATGACCACTTTCATTGGTCCTGTTGGGAAAAAATGGGAGAATTGTAGCCCAATCCTAACAGTCTTTCCTGGAAAGCAAATCCAGTTATATAAACGACTCAGGCTTAAAGGTAAGGAGTTCAAAAGACAATCTACTGCCTTTCCTCTACGTGTATAAACAATAGGTTTTAAGATTGTATCTCAATCTGGAATGAAGAAAAACATCTTTACCGTGTTCCCCTATTCAACAGCTTGTGGAAACTGTGCCTGTTCACTCAGATTACTTATTTTATTGATGTTATTATATTTATGTACTAACCTCCCTCATGGAGTACAATATCGCATTTTGATCCGAATATATAGCATTTTTAACAGTGAGAACAAATAGAACAAACAACAGTAACTTATAATGCGATACAGTACAGGACATCTTGGTATAGCCGATCCAGTTTAACATTCAACAATGAGAATTTCATTCAGTTTTACTGCACTGTGGGTTTTGCTCTTCTTTTGTGGGTGAAGGGGATGGTGGGAGGGACCTCTGGCTCTGGTTGGTGGCAGATTCATTTGCCTCGACAAAGCCTGGTGGAGGAGCTCCTTTTTCCAGGCCCTGTGGAATTGTTTTAGCTCCGGCAGGGCTCTGATGTCATCTGGGAGCTCATTCCACCTGGTGGGGGCCAGGACAGAGAAATCCCTGGCTCTGGCCAAGGTCAAAAGAGCTTCCCTGGGGTCAGGGATCACCAGCTTGTTGATGCTGGCGGAGTGTAGTGCTCTCTGGGGGCCACAGATAGAGAGATGGTTTCTCAGGTACGCAGGGCCCAGACCATGAAAGGTCTTGAAGGTGATTACCAAAACTTTAAGCCTGATCCGTTAGTCAACTGGCACCCAGTGCAGCTGTTGGAGCATGGGCCGGAGATGGGCCCTCCAAGGTGTTCCTGTAAGAACTCTGGCTGTTGCATTCTGCACCATCCGTGGTTTGAGCCCCACATACCTGCTCCCCTCGCCTTATGCCCCACACAGTGCTTAGCGCTCAGTGGGCTTGACTTGCAGCACACATGCCCAGCCACCCCCCCCCAACTGACTACAACCAAATTAGAAGATAAAGTTCCGCACTCTGTATAACCACTGATTTCTGTGCATGCTTAAGATCAAGGGGGCTTGGAAGTGCTCTCAATTAGGGAAACCATCTCACAGGTGCATTCTCATCCACTCTAGGAGAGGGGATTTAGCGGGTGATTAAACAAAAGTGGTTCTGTCATTTTCAAAGGTGAAAAATACTCCTTCCCCTGTTTTCAAGTAAGGTGTTTCACATGGCAGCAGGAAAGCTTGTGACAGGAGGGATGTGCTATGAAGGACAGCTGAGGTTAGCAAGAAAATCATGTTTTATATGTGTGTGTATATGTGCGCACAAACAGTCTGCAAGCAGACAGTGGGTTAAACATTTACACTGTCCTCACATACGGGTACATACTGACAGCATAGGATGATGTGTAGGTATAAGCCCATAGTTTGCAAAAGGGGGCAGACTGTGACCCTAAGTTAGAGGAGGAATTGGTGATGGAGAATACACAGCCTGATGTGTATCTTCCAAGTCCAAAGAGCTCCTTCAAACTTCTGTAAACTTTTTAAGTAGGAGAAGGATCTGAGGGCCCATTCTGCACACACTGGATAATGCACTTTCACTGTGCTTTTGTGGCTGGACCTTCCTGTGTGGAACAGGAAAATCTTTTTCTGAAGTGCATTGAAAGTGCATTGTCCAACAAGCACAGAATGGGCCCTGGACTGATCTCTCCACTATATTAACATATGGCCTCGCAAATAGCCCCTTGCCCAGGTGGTACATAACAGCCATGAGTAAAGGATTGATAACGGCATGAGTTATAGATTCAAGTGCTTAGTCTGACGAAGAGTGCTTGCACTTGAAAGCTCACGCCTTGAATAAATCTTTGTTAGTCTTAAAGGTGCTACTGGACTCTGATTTTACTGGGCATGAGTTATCTCTTTCTTTTTTGCTTGTGACACTCCATGGACCACAAAGAGTCAAGACAGGAACAACTGATCTTGTGTTCATTTCATGTGAGGAAGTGAACCATAATTCATAAACACTCATCATAGAATCATAGAGTTGGAAGGGGCCATACAGGCCATCTAGTCCAACCCCCTGCTCAACGCAGGATCAGCCCAAAGCGTCCTAAAGCATGCTGGAATAAATGCTGGTTTATCTTTAAGATGCCACGGAACCGGAGTTTTGGCACGCTAGAAACAGGCAGGCTAGCACAAAGTCCTGTGGGATGGACTCTTGCAAGCTGCTGCAGTTGTATCATCAAAGTAAAAACCCAGTGGCACCTTAGAAACTAACGGCATTCGAAAGTCTTTAGGGCACCACTTGACTAACACAGCTGCCCCTCTGCATTTGTCATTGTTATCACACACAGGGTTGATGTGGATCCATGAGGTCATCTCAAGTTCAGCTCTGGTTCAATGCTGCGAAACACGCATGTGAACACGGTTCTGAAAGCATGCACCGCTGGAACAAAGGAAGCTGTTTTTAAATCTTATAATGAATAACTGGAATCCGCTTCCACATAGCCGACACTAAAAGCCACTCCCCCTCTCCCCCTGGATAATAAACCACAGATAAATAACACTGTTGAGGAAATCTCTATGGCTATTCCACACCTTTATGGAGCGGACTGTCCTACAGTTGAATTCTCTACTAGGTAGGATGCTTTTTCTACTGCTGTGCCTCAATTGACCCCTCTATTTGTTACTTCCTGTACTGTGCTAAGTAGGCCAGAGAATCTAGGGGCTTTTTGCACGGCTTCAAAATCGCACAATGGTTGCCAATTGGAAACGCTATTGATTTGCCATAACGCACGACGTCGTAGACAATCTGCAACACTCCTGAAACCGATCAGCAAAAAGCGCTTCGTTGTAGCGCTTTCAGGGGAATCCCAAAAAGTGGATTCACCCTCCGGAAAGCGCTACACTCTTGCAAACAATCTGCAACACTAGCGATAAAGACCTGTGCGTTAACATTGTTGCGGTTTCTTCAAAGTCCCTCCTCCTGAGCCTGTCCTCCAAACTTCCGGCGAAGCGATCGCCATTTTTTTTTCTCCGAGCAAGCGGGGATAAACGCACCAGCGAGCCTCTTTCTGTTTAGAGGCTTCCCTGGCTTCAGTCCTTCACCTTTAGTCACTAAGCACAAACCACATAAAAGCCCGCTTGCTGAAATAAAGTCCCTTTATTTTTTACACATTAATTCAGCCGAAAATCGGGCCCGTGAGGGGGGGGGATTTTTTTTTATCACTCGAGGCAGCGTGGCAACGATCATACGATCAAACGACAGCTCACATTAGGCAGCTGGATGGGTCTCTCCGTTGCAACGAATCTACCCAGATTCGTTGCTATGGGTCTGTGTTTTTTTTTTTAAAAACCTTTCTTAAAGGGAAAGGGGCTGTTTGGGAGCATGCTAACGGCTGCCCATTGGCTGCTTGACGGCCAGGGGCGGGACGAGCTTGGCAATAGCGCTTCCTTTTCTGCCGAGACCGGAAGCTGTGGGAAACGCTACAAAACGCAACTGGATTCCACTACAAAGGCAGGTATGCATAACGACGAATTCCACTATTTTAAATGGCGATTTTTCATTCAGTGACCAATTTGCAACAAAGATCCCGGTGCGTAAAGCCCCCCATTGTTCCTCCTCAAAGAGGTTCCACTGTAGGTATTTATGCTCCTAAATATACATCTGGAAGGACTGGTTAGCAGTGGGGTGTGGAAGAGAAATGAGTTTGGGGGGGAGGGGAAGGATTTCAATACCCTGTCTTGTGTGCTTCTTCCTTCCTCCAAAAACATAGCTGCCCAAAACTGCGCATAATGTAAAACACAAACAAATGCCTGCAACCAAGCCACAGTTATGTGTAGTTTGCTCCTAAACTTTTTAAGATAGACAACATTTCTTCCCTATCTCCCGGGAAACATATGACCCAATCTTATTTACATAGGTTGATGGCTACTTTCTCTCTTTCTGGCTATGTGATGCATCTGTGGTGTACCGAAACCAACGCTGCATTGTCTATAAGGTAACGGTAAAAGGTAAAGGTATCCCCTGCGCAAGCACCGGGTCATGTCTGACTCAGTGGTTCTCAACCTGGGGGTGGTAGACCCTTTCACAGGGGTTGCAGCAGGGCAAGCAGCTTGGCTGGGAGAGCGCCATCCACACAACAGCCTTGCAAGGTAGATCGAGATAGAGCATTCATCTGTCTGGAGCAGTGGAAAAGTGCGAGATTGGCATAGTGGGACAAGAGGCAGAACTGAACTGAGAAACCCTGGGGGAAAAAACCAATTGATATACAATCATGAACAATGGATCTTCACGCCATTGGTCAGTTTAGGTTTAATTTCTGTGAAAGAACCCTTGCATAACTTTATGGTTGGGGGTCACCACAACATGCGGAGTCTATTAAAGGGTCGCGGCATTAGGAAGGTTGAGGACCACGGTGTTAGCTGATAAAAATCAACAGCTGACATGAAAGCTTGTCAAATTTGGATGGCTAGCCTATCGAATCAGAAAAGAGCTCAGGGAAAACAGGATTGCGACAAATTAATCTTAAACATTTGGCGATATATTTTATGTAAATTTATCAAATCTGTACACCGCCCGTGGCGCCGCGGGCGCCACGGACTAAATAAAACAGTAAGGGGTTCTGGGGCGGGATGTGTCCGGGATGAGGAAGGGTCCGGATTGGACCCTTCCTCATGACAGACAATCAGAGGGATCAATTGGCAGGCGCGAAACGCCTGCCGATTGGTCCCTCTGATTCCCAGCCCCAGTAACTGCGAGCCGCGCGCAACACGGCTCGCAGTTGCTCCCGGCCTGACGCGGTGAGAGGCGTGAAGCGCCTCTCGCCACGTCAGGCCGGCCCCTGAGGGAGCCCCCGGCAAGACTCCAGCCGCCGAGAACCTCCAGCCGCCGAGACTCCAGCAAGACTCCAGCCGAGGCAAGACTCCAGCCACCGAGACTCCAGCAAGACTCCAGCCGCCGAGAGGGAATCAGGGCCAGGCCGTGCCTGCGCAGCCCGATCCGTGGGTGCGGCCCACGGGCGCGGCCCGAAGCGTGGGCGTGGCGGGCGCGGCCTGATGCCCTGCCGGTCCCCAGCCTAATAAAGGTTGGGGACCACTGCCCCAGAACCTGCAGAAAGAAAAAAAAACCCAGTGCGCTTCCAGCCGGCGCGCCTCCGAGAAGCAGCAGAAAGAACCCACCCACCCCAGCCGCAGAAGATCAAAAAAGCGCAGAGGAGCCGCCGCAGCCCAGCGCACCACGCCTGGGACTCCCCGCCAAAAACCACGAGACGCCGAGGAGCCGCCACCCGCCTCCTCTTTCAGGTAGCCTGTCCCTTGCTCTGTCCCTCGCCTGCCCCTCGCTCTGGTCCCCGCCTGCTAGCGCCCATTGTCTTCTTGATACGATGGGCTTTTTTACTAGTTACTAATATTTTTCTTAATGTTGCAACCCAGATTTTATTCTATGATTGAGCTTTAAGTAATGCGTTTTTGTTTTTTTAATTTAGTCGACGACCGTAATAAACTCCAACTGGACTGGCACCCGTAGTCCCGGCTGAAATTACTTTTTAACATATTCTTGCTATTTATGCCCACTTCCGTTTCTTTTTGTTACGCCTTCTGTCCGATATCAAGTTTTAGATTGTAATCTACTCGGGGCAGGGACTTATCGTCTCGTCTTGTGCAAAGCTCCAAGCTCACAGTTGCTGCTCCAACACTGACTAGAATCATGCTAGCAAATGAAAGCCAGCAGTATCCACCTGCTTCATTCAGATGGCTGGTCCTTTCCAAACTCCCCCAACGAACACCTGAAGTCAAAATCTGTCTGTGGAGAGGTCACTGTTGTTAACACCTGACAATCAAGACAAGATACGGGAGTTTATTGCTTAATAAATAATCAAGAAGCACCAAAGAGGTGTTAAAATCCACAATATACATCAAGTACAAAAGCAATGGTTTAAACTAACTTCCACAGTGTGAATTCCAGTTATCAACCTTCTTGCTGGCTGGGTTTAACATTGTTCAATTTGCCCTAAACCCTTACATTCGGAAAGCATACCCTGCTTGCTTCAACCTGATTTAGAAACGAAACTTCGACTTGTTTTCCCAAAAGGAAGCAGTGCATTTTATCCACAGGATTGACACAGAACTCTGAGAAAGGGGACAGCAGGGGAGTGTTCTTAAAGTTAAAAAGAATGAACCCCCTTAAAAGAAAATCTGTGAGAGAATTGTGTGAATAAAATGCATGGTTTCCTTTTGGGGAAACAAGTTAAATAAATAAAATTAAACTTATTAAGTACTAGAACCAAGCTTTGAGTGCAGCAGCACCTTTAAGACCAACACAGTTTAACTCTGAGTATAAACTTCTGTGTGCATGCACACAATATAGAATCAAAGAATCATAGAATAATAGAGTTGGAAGGGGTCTCCTGGGTCATCTAGTCCAACCCCCTGCACTATGCAGGACACTCACAACCCTATTGCTCATAGACTGTAACCTGCTACCCCCTTGAACCTTCACAGAATCAGTCAGATGGCTATCCAGCCTCTGTTTAAAAATATCCGAAGATGGAGAACCCACCACCTCCCGAGGAAGCCTGTTCCACTGAGAAACCGCTCTAACTGTCAGGAACTTCTTCCGGATGTTGAGACGGAATGTCTTTTGAATTAATTTCATCCCATTGGTTCTGGTCCGTCCTTCTGGGGCAAGAGAGAACAACTCTGCTCCATACTCTATATGGCACCCTTTTAAATACTCAAAGATGGTTATCAGATCCCCTCTCAGTCGTCTCCTCTCCAGGCTAAACAGACCAAGCTCCCCCAACCTTTCTTCATACGTCTTGGTCTCCAAATCCCTCACCATCTTTGTTGCCCTCCTCTGGACATGCTCCAGACTTGGAATTAAAGTGTGTTGGTCTTAAAGGTGCCACTGCGCTCACAACCTTTGTTGTATTGCTTCAGACCAACATGGCTACCAACATGATTCCCCACCTGAATTTATGAAGTACTGGTCCAAGAAATCAACCTCTTAAAATTTAACTGAACATACTCCAGCTCTTGTTGGCCCTAATGCTTGCCCATTAGGTTTTCAAAACCATGAGAAAACAGGTATACACAAACTGAAAGCCAACACTATATTGTATATGCAAACGCAAGAGACCAGGCAGCAGTCTAGCATCTATTAGTAAACTGACTGGCTCCAATGTGGATGACAAAAGCAGCACAGGGAGGCCACCTACTGACAAGGAAAGGAATCTAAGCCCGATGCTCCAGAAGGGACAGAATGTTGAAAATAAGGATGCGGGAAGAAGTTACCCTGCAGAAAACATGGAGAGCTAAGAAAATCTTGCAAGGGGATATTTCCCAAATTGTCCCCCTCTCCTCTGGCATGATTCCTTGTAACTTTAATATTCAGTATGAACTGGATACAATAAAAGGTATGCTGTTTTCTAAAATCCTGCAAACTGATCCTAGGATTAAGCCTCTTAAGTTCAGGGGAAGCATGCATCTGTGCAGCAGGTTTGTGATCAAGGGGTACCAGACGCTGAGGAGCAACTGGTGGTGTCACCAGAACTGCAGTCAAGAAACAAACCCGGCAGTTTGCACTTTTTTTTAACCAATAATAAAGACGCCACTTTTGGAAAGGGAAAAAAAATATGCAAGCCAACTTACATCCACCTGCCACTGTCCAGTCTGTCATTTCAAAAATGTAAGCCAACCGGACAGATGATAATGCAACATAATAAATAAGAAAGATTAATCATAACATAAAACACTATGAACTGTAAAATGGGATGAGGGGAGGAAACTAGCCTGAAATGTACATCTTTGGCAGTTGTTTGTCTTACTATTTTGTAAAATCAGACTTCTTAGGAAGAAGGCCTTTCCCCCCAGCACTCAGTGTTTGAGGGAAGGAGATGTACAGAAGGAAAGCCTAAAGCTTTGCAGTTTTGGGGGGAGGGGAACAATGGAAAAAATGGGGAGAGACACAGAGCAGAAGTTTACAAAATTATGCAGGATATGAAGAAAGAGGGCAGAAGCTATTTTTCTTCTGTTTTCTTATTACGCTAGAGTTCAGGGTCGCCGAATGAAACTGACAGGCAACAGATTCAGCAAATCGGCTGAATCTAAAAAGCTATGTACGTGGGATTGTTTTTCTGTGTACGCTGACTGGAGCTCCATGGTGAGTGATAGCTGGGATATAAACATAACACATAATTAATATAGATTCAAGCTGGTAGCCGTGTTGGTCTGAAGCAGCCGAACAAAGTCTGAGTCCAGTGGCACCTTTGAGATCAGCCAAGTTTTATTTAAAATCTGAGCTTTTGTGTGTCTGCACATGAAAGCTTATACCTTGAATAAAACTTAAACGTGCCACTGGACTCAAACATAATAAAAATATCAAAGAAATGCACTAACTGACAGAACTCATGGCCACCACACGGTGGATTTGGTTAGACCCGAAAGGTCCCCAAACCTTTCTGAAATAAGACCACTTTTAATACCCCTGTATTTGTACAGGAACTATTTCCAAAATGACTTCATACAACTTCCCTCCTCCCTAATACTGAACAAGTGCATAATGTATTCATCCTGTTTAGTATTTAAAAATATTTTATATATTTGTAGCTAGGAGCCAGAACAGAACATCCATGCTCAAAGGCAGCATACATCTGAACATTAGCTACTGAAGGCAAACAGCAGGGGAGTCACTGGAAGTCTTTACATCCTACTGTTGGCGACTGGGGAGTAACAGCAGAGAGAAATGTAGAGGGCGTCACCCCAAGGGTCAGACATGACCCGGTGCTTGCACAGGGGATACCTTTACCTTTTTATGTCTGCCCTGCTGGTAGATTCCAGGAGGCATCCACATTCGAAACAGGATGCTGGATTCGTAGTACAATCCTACACACACCATGAAAATTCCAGATGTGGGCATCCATGTCAATCAGAATTAAAACATGACTCTGGTGTCATCTTAAAGACTAGAAGAAATTATTCCTGCATAAACTTTGAATATCAGAGCTTGAAGTGTAAGAATAAACGTGACCAACTTATTTACTTCATTTCTACCCCAGCTTTCTTCCCAATAGGGACCCAAAGTGGCTTACATTATTCACTGCTCCTCCATGTCATCCTTACAATAACCCTGTGAGGAAGGCAAGGCTGAGAAAATGGGACTGACCCAAAGTGTACCAGCAGACATCCATGGAGAAGGGGGGGATTTGACCCTGGGCCTCCCAGATGCTACACCAAACACTAACCACGACATCACACTGTCTAGTAAGGTAGCCCCTGCCCATAGACTTTTAATTTTGCCTTAAACTCACAAGGCCACTCTCCTGGAGTTCAAAGTGCTTTTTGCAGCTGGATTTTCCTGTGGGGAACAGGAAACTCTACTTCTTCAAAGCACTCTGAAGCGCGTTATGTAACACGTGCTCCCGTCCAGCAGCAAAATAAAACAAAACATACCCCAAGCCCAGGAGTCAAGATGAAACTGAGCCCCGACTGGCAAAGGCTCACAGGGCAATAAATCTCCCTGGGCTTGAAGTCGCCTGTGGGCTTCGGTTTCTACCCTCCTGCTTAGTAAGCTTGGATCCACCCTGCACAGGACTGCACGGCACTATAGGATCCTGCAAGAAGATGCTCCAGAGGCAGGGCCGGTTGACCCATGTAGCACGTGCTGTGGGCCCCGCACTTCCAGGGGCCCTGCACAACGCCTCCCCCCCCCCATAAGTCAGGGCCATAGCCTCTCTTCCCCCTCCCCTTCCCCTCTTTAAGGACACTCAGAGTAGCACCCCTGTCCACCGTGGGGGACCCCTCTGCCCCTAGTCTGGCTGCTTGCACCCAAACTGTCCTGTCCTGGGTCCTGCAAATCCTTAACCTGGCTCGGGTGCTACGGGCCCCGCCGACCCTACGGGCCTGAGGGCAAGGAGGGGGAAAGTGGGGGGGAACGAAGGAGGCGAAGAGCAGAGGCCAACGGGAGGCGCATCCGTAACAACAACAACAACAACAACAACAACAACAGCGCCGTCGGCAGAGGAAGGTGGGCAAGGCCAAGGGGCGCCCGCTGCCACAATGACACGCGCAGGCCCCACGCGCCGGGCCCGCAGCACCAGCAGCAGCAGGAGGAGAAGGAGAAGGCGAAGGCGGCGCGGGCCGGGTCTCTGTCACTCCGCCACGGCGGCTCCCCAAAGGCGGGACGGACCCAGGCCGGCGGCCGGCTCTCTCGCCCCTCCTGCCGGCGTTGGCCTACCCGGCTTGGGGCCCGCGAGGGAGCCGCCGCCGCCGCTTCCCGCGCCCGCCCGCCTGCCTGCCTGCCTCTTCCCGGCTCACCTGCGGCCGCCGAGGCGCCCCCGCTCACTCCGTTATTGCCGCCGCCATGTTCCGAAGCGCAGTGAGGAGGAACGGAGAGCGAGAGAGAGAGAGACAAGGAGCCCGCCTGCTCGCCTGCTTGGCCCAGCCTCGCCTCGCCTCTCGCCTCGCCTGGGCCGGCCCAGCGCCGCCCCCTGCCGCTTGAGGACGCGCCGGGGAGCCCGGCCTGTCAGCAAGAGCGGGAAGAGAAAGGGCCCAGGCGCTGGCGGGGCGAGAGCGCCGCCGCCGCCGCCGCCAAGGCTCCCTCCTCCCAGCCCGGCGGGGAACAGCCCGCCGCCTCGCCCCCGAAGAGCGCCTTCTCCGCCTGCGTTTTCTCTTCCTCGTGGCGCGGCTGAGCATTGTCCCCCAAGGACGGCTGAGGAAGGGAAAGATTCGTTAGAATTCGCCTTTGGCCAAGCGGTGTCAGGAACGGTGGCATTTGTAACCCCCTGTCCTGTCCCGTGGAGTGTAATGGGGTTGGTGACCTTTTTGGTCAACTGGAAAAGCGGAATAAAACAAAAGCAGCTGGGAGGCCAGCAGCGGCCTTGCCTCTGAGCAGAAGGAGACGGTGATAGGATTTTGCGGCATCTCCTAGTGTTATTTTAACATTTTTGTCTTGGTAGCCTCCAGCCTGAAGAAGAGTTCTTGGAGCACGGAAAGCTTGCACGCTATTTGTGTGGGTTCCTGTGGGTAGCCACGTTGGTCTGAAGCGGTACCCAGAATTGAACTTGGTCGGTCTTAAAGGTGTCACTGGGCTCAACCTTTGTTCTATGCTATTTCCCTGGCACTTAGTAGGTTCCTGTGTGGATTGAGTCCTGCGATTTGAGATCTTTCTCAAGCCCACCAGCTAAGGAGGAGAAAAAAAATCAATGCCATCCTAAAAACACTTTTCCTAGAGTAAACCCCATCAGATTTTACACATGCCATGATCATAATCCCAGACGGGTATCCGTTATCTGCCATAAATAAGAACACAAGAGTCTAGAGGAATTTTAGAACTGACAGATGTATTCCAGCATAAACTTTTGTAAATGAAAGCTCCTGTCATTTGATTCAAGAATAAATCTTTCTTATTTGTTATGTATTTATTTACTTCAGTTATACTGAAGCTCAGTCCATCAAAGATGGAGGTCCTGTGGCTGGGCCGGAAGGGTCCAAGTGAGGAAGTTTGCCCAACCTGGTCAGTGTGCAGCTATCGATGGCTCACTCCGCGAGGAATTTGGGTATGATTCTGAAGGCTTACCTCTCAATGGAGGCCCAGGTCACAAGAGTAACACAGCTGGCCTACCAACTTCACCAAGCCAAACTCCTAGCACCCTACTTTGCCCAGGAACACCTAACCACAGTGATCCATGCAACGGTCACCTCTAGGCTATACTTCTCCAATTTGCTCTACCCTTAACTTTGATCCAGAAACTGCAACTCGTTCAGAATGTGGGAGCCAGGGTCCTCACAGCAACACCATGGAGGTCCCACATCCGGCCTGTCCTCCAACAACTGCACTGGCTACCAGTTGAATTCCGGATCAGGCTTAAGGTTTTGGGAATTACCTTCAAGGCCATATGTGGTCTGCGCCCAGTGTACCTGAAGGACTGCCTCCCTGCCTACACTCCTCAAAGAGCTCTGCTCTGCAACCTCCAACTAGCTAGTGATCCCTGGTCCCAAGGAAGTTCACTTGACCTCAACCAGGGCCAAAGCCTTCTCTGTTCTGGCCCCCACATGGTGGAATGAGCTCCCAGAGGAGATCAGGGCCCTAATGGAACTAAAACAGTTCTGCAGGACCTGCAATAGGGAGCTCCTCCACCAGGCAATTGGTTGAGGTCGACCAAAATTAAACAACACCTACTGGGCCCCCGAACCTCCCTCCCTTGAACCCATGAGACGGATCTGACCAATCATGGGTCTGTTAGATTGTTTACTATGTTAGAATGTTATTTCCTCTCTATTGTTATTGTTACTGTAACATTTAATGGAACTTTCATTCATTATCAATGAGTTTGATATATTCTGTGTATGGTCAATGTGAACCGCCCTGAGCCTTAGGGAAGGGTGGTATACAAATGTAATAAATAAATAAATACTCTGCCTACAAGCACTTTTCTAGGAGAATAGACCTGAATTGAATTCTGAGTAGAACTGCTTAGTGTCGCCCTCAACTTACAAAACAGACAACTCTGCTGGAACAAAACAAAATTAACAATCCGTGGGTTTCTTTAGATGAGTAGCCGTGTTAAGCCTGTAGCAACAGAATTAAAAAAAAGAATAATAGAATCATCATTGAGAAAAAAAGAGGTCATACGGGATATCTAGTCCAATTGCTCAATGCAGGATCAGCCTAAAGCATCCAATAAGTAACTGCTTGAAGACTGTCAGTGAGGGGGAGCTCACCACCTCCTTAGGCAGCAGATTCCCCTGCTGAACTTTTCTGACTGCAACATTTCCCCCTCTCATATCTAGCCAGTACTGTTCTACATTACTGTGGGTCCTGTCTTCTGCTGCCAACAAGAACTGTTCCATGCCCTTCTCCAAGTGACAACCGTTCAAACCCTTCAAGAAAGCAATCGTCCCCTCTCCACCTCCTCCAGGCTGAAAATGCCCAAGTTCCTTTCCTTATAGGGCTCAGTTCCCAGGTCAACCTTAGCACCCTCTCAATTCTGTCCACATCCTTTTAGAAGTGGCACCAAACAGTGCCATCCGAAATATGGTTGCATACTCTTAAAAGAAGTCTGTGGGCTCAAAAGAGTAAGATTCTGGTTCAGATAATAAAACACAAGTCCTGTGGTATCTTGAAGACTCAACAGCATTGTTAAATCCATGGGTTTAAAAGAATTGGGGGTTCAGTCAGCTCTTAACCAAGAAACCCCTCAAGAGGCCCAACAACACACACAAACAGTGGTTCTTCCCGCTATTTGTCAGTTTAGATTTAAACTGACTGGATCCCGAGATGGAAATCTAGCAGCATGTTGGATCAATTGCATTGCCCGCTCTGATCCTACCTTGGACCTCAATCTGGGTCCTCTGTAGAATCAGTATCAGTCTGAGTTAACACTCTTCTAAATCCAGCGGATGTGTAGTGAATGTAACTGTTCAAGGTGGCATTGTGACAGAATGCACTTCAGGATAACCTTTGGAGAGTCGGCACTCCCTTCATCTGATACACAACTAATTGTTATGCACCTAACGAAGTTGAGCTCTGACTCATGACAGCATTTGCTGGAATAAAAGTGACGTCTTTAAGATGCCACAGGACTCCGGTATTCTTCTTCTCCTTGGATCAATATTTCAGTAAGCTTTTTCATAGATTCAAACTGTGCATTGAAGTCTGTCCATTGAAAGCATGCAGCCGCCTCCCATGGAGTCGGACTCCGGGCCTGTCAAGGTTAGTATTCACTTGGAGATGTGCAGGGGCTCTGGCAGAGGTCTTTCGCATTACCTTTCACCTGGAACCTTCTGCATGCTAAACAGATGGTCTCCCACTGAGCCACAATATCTCCAGCCTAGACAGGAGCATAGGGTTGCACCGGAATATACATATGCATCCATACACATGCATACAAACTCAGGTACATAGGAAAAATAGTGTAAACAAGGGGCAAGAATATGAAGGTGTTAAGAAGAAGAAGAAGAAGAAGAAGAAGAAGAAGAAGAAGAAGAAGAAGAAGAAGAAGAGTTGGTTCTTATATGCCACTTTTCTCTACCCAAAGGAGTCTCAAAGCGGCTTATAGTCGCCTTCTTTTCCTCTCCCCACAACAGACACCCTGTGTGGTGGGTGAGGCTGAGAGAGCCCTGATATCACTGCTTGGTCAGAACAGCTTTATCAGTGCTGTGGTGAGCCCAAGGTCACCCAGCTGGCTGCATGTGGGGGAGCGCAGAATCGAACCTGGCATGCCAGATTAGAAGTCTGCACTCCTAACCACTACGCCAAATTGGCTATATGAAAATCAGATAAACCACAAAAGATAATCTCCCCAAAGGCATCATGGGAACTTCAAAAGGAGGGTGCTGAGGAGGGGCATGGTGCCCTCCCAAGCTGCCATTTGCCCCAGAGGAAGTGATCTCAGCAGTCTGGAGATCAGCTGCAATTTGGGGAGAACTCCAAGCCCAACCTGGAGGTTTGTAGCTCCAGCATGAAATTACTGAATTTGAACGTTTCAGTAAGAACTTTTCAGTGTCTAGTTCTGAATCCAAATGGAGGTTCTCTCCCCCGGGCTGCCCAATGTTAAATTTAGCACCACAAAACTAGGACGATATTAATCCTGCACACGTGATGTATACAAAGAGGGGGGGGGGGGAAATGACACGTGGCCCAAAAATTGAAATGAGTCCCGTGCTACAGTTTGTATTTAGCATGGATAATGACAGTGAAAAAGTTGAAGACTGTTGCAATATAGACTAAACTTTCTCTGGCCGGCCCATCTCCTATCAGCACCTAAGCATGGCAGGCGGATAGACGTACTTTGCCAGGGTTGCTGCAAGCCCTTTGGCATGACAAGATCCATTAAAATAAATACAACAATTTCTTTCCTAATTCATGAGCTTGTATGCAGCAGGATTGTGGGACTCGTCTTGCAAGTTTCCATAGCAGCTTTTGTCAACGTTTTGATTATGGAGGTGTTGCTTATTTCAGCCAGGAAAATCCATCTGTGAACATTTTCTAATTGTACTGAAAGTGCATTAGAACTGCATTATCCAACCACTGTGAAGGAAGCATCTCTAAGACTGCCCCTGAGCGTTCAAGCTACACATTTGGCACATTGTGGCACCAATTGGTAAAAGACTTTTGTTTTCCCTGTTCCTAAATTCTGGTGCTGTTTTCAGGCCCGGTTTAAGGATTTGGGGGCCTGTGGCACCAGGGCCAAAGCAGGGGCCTTGTTAGTTGTTGCTGTGAAAAAGGTAAAGGTAAAGGTATCCCCTGTGCAAGCACCGAGTCATGTCTGACCCTTGGGGTGACGCCCTCTAGTGTTTTCATGGCAGACTCAATACGGGGTGGTTTGCCAGTGCCTTCCCCAATCAATACTGTTTACCCCCCAGCAAGCTGGGTACTCATTTTACTGACCTCGGAAGGATGGAAGGCTGAGTCAACCTTGAGCCGGCTGCTGGGATCGAACTCCCAGCCTCATGGGCAGAGCTTTCAGACTGCATGTCTGCTGCCTTACCACTCTGCGCCACAAGAGGCTCTGTTAGGTCCCATCAAGTCATTTCTGACTCATCACCATGTTTTATGAACAAGGGCCTTCCATCCAGCTCTGTCTGCAGTCATTTATTTACGTTTTTGTAAGGTCAATCCACTTATGTCTTCAAGACCCTACCCAGGCCAATTTGGCTGTAGGCACCACTGAACGTACAGGCAAACATGCTTAGAATCACCTTGCATCCTTCAACACAGAGCCATATGGCAGAACAAGCTAGGTCAAAGAAACTTTAAGACCAACAAAATTTTATTCAAGGTAGAAGCTTTCATGTGCATGCACACTTCATCATCAGATACAGATAAAATAATGATTCGCTTTGAAATGTGCCGTCAAAGAGCATTTCTCTCAAAGCCAAATAACCCAAGCTGTTTTCAGCGCAAGAGAGGTACTTTTGAATGAAGCTAAACCCTTCCATTCTTTTGCTGATTCAGCAGGAAACCCTTTAATGAAATCCTTCAATGCAAGCAGTGATCCTCTAAACCAGGGGTAGTCAAACTGCGGTCCTCCAAATGTCCAGGGACTACAATTCCCATGATTCCCATGATTACCTCTGCTCTAAACAAATGCCTTGTGGGGAGCATTTGTCCTACTCCTTAACCCCCAACACTTGAGCATGCTGCTTTTGTTCAGCCGTAGATGCAATGTAGCCATTACTTACTGCTGGAATAGAGAGCAGAGCACTGTGGGAAGCAAGACGAGACAGCATCACCCAATGGAAGATGATTGCTCATGGGGAGACCTCTGGACTGCTTGTGTCACGTGAGTTTAATATTAAGACCAGGCATTGAACCTGTGCTGTTTCTCATCAGTTGAGGTCCTCTGCATAAATCCCACCTTCTGTACTCCCAGCTTTTGACCTACAGATCTTGAATAGTGCTGATCTATCCCAGCTAAGAATAAAAGGAAGAAAAGAAGAATTCAAGCCAGATTGAATACTATACTATACTATATTAGAAAAGATGTCTTGTAACAAGCTGTCCAAACTCCCTCTCCCTGACATACACCACCCCCATCCTTTTTTAAAATATTGTTTTTATTGTCTTAATGATTATACAAATTAGAAATACTTGAGATACATTTAAGTAAAATACATCTCTTATAGTCCTCGATCCAATTAATTTCAGATCATATATCCCCACCATTTAATAATTTTAACCAACTGAGTTCATGTCAGGGCCTAATGTTTCTTTCTTTTTTTTTTTGTTATGTGTCTGTAAATATCCTTCAAACTCCTTTTCATTTTTATATCTTTCCTTCTTTGAGAACGATTTTCAGGAATTTCTTGTTCGACGCTTGTGGTCCTAAGGTTATTGTCATCCTTGCTGTTTCTGGCAGCTTTTCTATTCTATATTTGGCACCAGTACTGGACCCCATTGATTTAGAAGAGAAAGGAAAAGAGAGACAACAAGCCAGATTTGATTTGTTCGTGAAGTCATGTTGACTTATGCTTCTGCAGTGCTGCTTCTGTAAATGAAAAGGAGAAAAAAAAAACGGGTTTAATAAATGAATTGTAATATCCACATAACAAAGGAGATGTTCCTGAGTAAAGATTTAAGAATAAAGATTTACGAAGACAAAAGGAGAAGGAAAATAAGTATTATTACTGAGCAGTCTCATTTTAACCTTGATGCCTCTTTTTTACCGTTTGTTGCTTGTTCTACTGCCTGTCATAAATTTGATTATTTTCCCTTACTGTCCAGTAGACGCTCCCATCATTGCCAAAAACCTTCCGGGGATTCCCTGTGGAGTAAGCTTGTTAATTTGGCTGTTGAAACAAGATCTTCTAGTTTGCTCATCCAAACTTCTGTTTCACGCATCAACGCTTGTTTCCATCTTCATGCTACTACTAGCCGTGCTGCTGTTGTTGCATAGAAAAAGAGTTCTCTTAGTTGTTTTGGCAAGCTTGCAGGCACGAAGCTCAATAACATAAATTTGGCATGTAATGGAAACTTGCATTCCATTATGCTCTGCATCTCAGAGCGAACTTTAATCCAGAATTTTTGTATGACTCCACAGTTCCACCACATGTGGTAAAAGGATTTTTGGTATCTCCAACATTTACCATCTGTTTTTGAGAAATTTTCCTTATGTTTTTTGGAGTGATGTACCACCTGTAAAACATTTTATACCAGCCTTCTCTTAGTTGTTGGGATTTTGTTAATTTAGAGTTTTAGACCACATTTGTTCCTATTCTTCATATTGGATTGCATGTCCGAAATTTTGAATCCACTTAATCATGCATTTTTTCACTTGCTCTTCTTCTGTGTCCATCTTTAATAGCCATTTGTATATTCGGGTTAGGAGGTGTGGCTTTTTGATTTTAATTTGATTTTTGTATTCTGTGGGGGATTGTAGTTTTTTGCCTTGTTGTGCTATTTCTTCCTTTTGTCTTGAGACTAACTGCCTGTGCATTAGCCAATCTATATTTCTATTTTCTTTGGCTAATTGGGCATAGTCTTTAAGATCCCCTTCTGGAGTTACCAGATCTTGATATCTCAACATGTCAATTCTGCGTGTTTGTGCCTGATCCATAAATGCCTCTATAGGTGATTTAAGTGGGGATGTTCCCAGGCTGATTCTTTCTTGGTATCTTCTCTAGGTTTTAACTAGTGGGTTCCTTACAAGATGTGTGTCCTTTGGAGCTCTTCCCCTACCTTGAGGCCAGAGCAAGTTGTGAAAGCCTCTTTCAAACTCCAAATATCTCTTCGATGGATTGCTAATTCAGTCTGCCACCAAGGTGAGTACTGCTGCATAATAATACCATTTCAAATTAGGAACTCCCAGTACCCCTCTTGTTTTCTTGTCTTGCAATCTTAAACACAATTCTAGGTCTTTTATAATTCAATGTAAATCTGTTAATTTCTCTTTGCTACTTCTGTAGTATTTGCTCTTTGATATCTAAAGGGAGAATCTGAAAAAGAAAGTTCATTTTAGGGAGAACCATCATATTTATTATTGCCATCCTGGCTGACCATAAACATTGTTGTTTAGTCCACATTTCAAGAACGAGTTTTATCTAAGACCATATCTTACTGTAGTTATTTTGCATTAGCCTGTCTAGGTTTTTATCCAGGTAAATTGTCATTGTCATTGTCATTGTCATTGTCATTGTCATTGTCATTGTCATTGTTTAGATTTCTAGACCGCCACTCCCAAAAGGCAAAATATAGATACATAAAATATCTATATTACAAAATATAGATACATAAAATCCCCAATAAAATTACCCCTAAAAATTATAAAAAGTATCACATAATCAACAAAAGTCCAAGATATACCACGACGAAGAAAGCCGACTAAAAGCACCCCCTACTATCACCTCCGGGGGTAGACATAGGGAAATATCTTAAGCCTCCAGCAAGATGGCCCAGAAGGGGGGTCAGATCTTCCTTAGCACGCCGGCCTCAACCATGGACCTGGAGGAAGAGCTCCATCTTGCAGGCCCTGCGGAACGCCGAAAGCTGCCACAGGGCCCGTAGCTCTTCCGGGAGCTCATTCCACCAGGTAGGGGCCAGAACTGAAAAGGCCCTGGCCCTGGTATTTGATTTTGTCAGGGTTGACTACACAGCCTGTTGAGGATTTTAATTCTTTTGCCTTCATATCATCATTTGAATAAAGACAAATCTTGGTTTTGATTTTGTTGATTTTATATCCGAGACCTTTCCAAAGTCTGCAATGCTATCCATAAGTTTGGGAATTGACATTTCCAGTTTTTTGACGGTCAGAACAACATCATCTGCATAGCTCCTTATTTTATATAATTGATTCTCTAGTTTTAAGTCTGCAATTTTTCACTCAGCTCTTATTTTATTTGCCAGCACTTCAAGCGTTGTTATATAGAAGCAGGGACAATGGAAATCCTTGTCTTGATCCTTTATTTATTTGAATTGATTCTTTCATTGCCATCCCATTGACTAGAATTTTAGCTTCTTGCTTGGAGTATATCAGCTGTATCCATTTTGTGAAGTTGTTGCCGCAGTACATCCATTGAAGAATGTGATATATGAAATCCCACCTGACATTGTCAAAAGCTTTTTCTCCATCCAGGAAAATTAGAGCTGCTTCTTTATTTTTTAGCTTTTATTAAATTAATAGCATTTAGCACAAAGCAGATGTTGTCTTTCATGTATCTTTGTGGCATGAAACACGTTTGGTCCTCCTGGATCACATCCTAAGTCTTATAATCAACATTTAGCAGTGAAATCAGTCTATGACTATGGGTTCAGCATATCCAGCCCTTCTTTTAGAAGCAGGGTGATATAGGATTGTTCCCCAGTACTGGGGAAGGATCTATTTCATTCATTATTCTTTGTAGTGATGGTGTTACAACATGCATCATTTTTTAAATAGTAGACTGCTGAGAGATCATCTGGGCCTGGCTCATTCCCCATTTTTAAGGATGATATCGCCTCTGAGATTTCTTGAGTGGTAATCCTCTGGTTCAATATTTTTAGTGATTGGCTGTGAACTTTTCCAGGGGTAGATTTTGAAGAAATCTGTCTGGGTTCACCGCTTTGGGGTCTGGTGACTCATAAAGCTTTTAAAAGTTTACAAAATATTGTATTTTTTCTTCACTATAATATTCTTTGTCCTCAACTCTTATTAAGGGAATAGTTTCCTTCCTGAATTCTTCCCTTAGTCTTGATGCTAACCACTTCCCTGGTTTCTCTGCCCGCTTGAATTTTTGTTGGCATAGGACTTGGAGCTTTTTCCTCATTTCCTCTGTCCCCAAGATGTCTCTTTTCATTCTTAATTCTGTAATTGATCTCAGTAAGGCTTTGAATGGGTTATTCTGATAACTGGCTTTTAGGGTCCGAAGCTGATTCAAGATATTCTGCAATTCTTCTGTCTTTTTCTTTTTCAGATACGAGTTATAGCTAACTAGCATGCCTCTTATGAAGGCTTAGGTTGCTTCCCATATTATTGCAGGTTTCATATCAGTTGTGTTGTTAATTTGAAAAAATTATTTTAGTCCGCTTCATATTTTTCTATTGTTGAACTATTATCCAATAGGAATACATTCATTCACCATCTTCTTATTCCTTTCCTCTCATATCTTATTTCTTCTAGCAGAGGTGCATGGTCAGCACATATGAATAGTAATATCTCAGCGTTCATCATACCTGGTAACAAGCTCTTAGAGACCCAGCGCTGATCTATTTTGGAATATGCCTTATGCCATTCAGAGAAAAAAGTAGGATTTCTTTCCCTCCAAAGGTCCACCATTTCATGATCTTTCATGATTTGCAGGGCCTTCCTTGGCATTTTGGCACCTCTTATATTATCTGATTTCTCTATTTGTGGATCTGGGATGGCATTGAAATCTCCTATCATTATTTCCTCATTCTCCACTAGATTTGCATTGCGATGAAAAAGGAATCTTTTCTGGGGTTGGGCGCATGTATATTGACCAATGCCACATTTTCCCCTGTAGGTAAAATTAGCTTTAAAAAGATGAAGCATGCTTGTGAATCTTACACTAGAAGATCTGCTGTAACATTCGGGTTAGAGTGGATACCAAGAAAATTGGGCAAGTTTTCAAAGCCTAGGCTAATGAAAAGAAAAAAGGAGTGACCATTTCTTGGTATCCAAGTGATGCTCATGCCCACAAGTATCACACAGGGGAACTTTGATGTAATTACTAGATCACTGTGGCCTCACCAGCCACATGTTTTTCAAACTGAGTCACGTGTGTGGTATAGTGGTTAGGCCAGCATGGTATAGTAGGAGTGCAGACTTCTAATCTGGTGAGCCGGGTTTGATCCTGTGCTCCCCCACACACAACCAGCTGGGTGACCTTGGGCTCGCCACCACAGTGATGAAGCTGTGCTGATTGAGCAGTGATATCAGGGCTCTCTAAGCTTTACCCACCTCACAGGGTGTCTGTTGTGGGGCGAGGAAAGGGAAGGCAAATGTAAGATGCTTTGAGACTCCTTCGGGTAGAGAAAAGCGGCATATAAGAACCAACTCTTTTTCTTCAGTAATATCAGGGCTCTCTCAGCCCCACCTCGCTCACAGGGTGTCTCTTGTGGGGAGAGGAAAGGGAAGGCGATTGTAAGACACTTTGAGACTACTTCTGGTAGAGAAAAGCAGCATATAAGAACCAACTCTTCTTCTTCTGCACACCACTTAGTTAACTGTGGGGGCTCAGGTGTGTCTGTCTCGTGCTGGTGCTCTCTTGGTGCATGTCTCTGTGCTTTTGGGACTGACTTTGGTGTTAATTGTTCATAATTCGCAGAAAGGTGTACATGGCGTTTACATTTTTTTCAAGGGGTCTCCAAGCTCTTCCTGGCATCAGGGAACAAATTATTTTGTTTATATGTCTGCGAAGCACAGGAGAGTCTTTGGCTATTGCAGTCTGCAGCTTGCCTATCCCAAGGGATTTGCGATCAGAAATATTACTATGCAAATATTTAAATATGGTTTCTCATCTTAAAGTTTCTCATCCCAAATATGGTTTCTCATCCTGCAAGAGAGGATGGAGGGGTGGTGTGTGTGTCTCTGGGGAGAGGGGGAGGCAAAATTAAGAGACTTGGTGGGCAAGAGGAAATGATAAATTTGTTCCATCTCTTCCAGTTGCCCTATTTCTTCCTTTCAAAAGGAATTCACACTTCCCTGCTACTATTCCCTATGGAGAAAAATTGCTTTCCTGCCCTCCTGGGAACAAGCAAGTCTGCAGCAGAGAAAGAGAGAAAACCCTTTAAAATGACAAGCCACAGATGTCCCTCATACAGCTCTTTTCTCTCACTTTCCAGACAAGTGTTAATTTTCTACATTTGTCCCTGTGTTGTGAAAACGCAGAAAGAAACATATGGAGTCACACACACTCCCCCCCCCTCCCCGGTTCTGAAAGCAAGATGGATTGGGGATTGCTTATTATATTTATTTATTTCACTCACACCTTGCCTTTCTCCCCTAATGGGGACCCAAAGCAAGTTACGACATCCTCCAATTTATCTTCACAACAACCCTGTGAGGTGGGTTCGACTGTGTAATGGGCCCAAGGTCACCCAGTGAGTTTCCATGACGTGAGTGGGGAGTAGAACCAGGGTCTGACACTCTTTACTACACCACACTGGCCCGATCCTATATACATCCATTCCCAAATCAAGTCTCTCTGTGTTCCACAGGGAAAGATTCCCAGGAAAGGTTGTGTACAGGCAAATATTTGAAGACACATTCTCCTGGTGCAATGATCCTCTACTGTCTTTCTCCAACTTCAGTGTGGATTCCCCTGGACCAGGGGTGGACGAAATGTGGCTTTCCACATGTCCATGGACTACAATTCCCATGAGCCCCTGGCTGCAAGTGTTGGCAGGGCACATGGGAACTGTACTCCATGGATATCTAGGGACCCAAAGCTTGGTCACCCCTGCCCTAGACCCTGTTCTCCCGGTGGCTTTCTGACTTTCCCAGTCATTGTTAAGATTACCAGTGCTGCATTGGGAAACGGCTGGAGATTTTGGGCGCAGCCTGTGGAGCGTAGAGTTTGGAAAGGAGAGGGACTCAGCAGGATATGATGCCAAAGAGCTGACCTTCCAAAGCAGCCATATTCGCCAGGGGAAGTGATCTCTGTAACCTCAGGCCAGTCATGCTAGTGGGAGATCTCCAGCCACCACCAGGAGACTGGCAACCCTAAATGATCTCCAGAGCATAGAGATCAGTTATCTGGGAGAAAATGGCTGCTTTGGAGCATGGACTCGATGTCAAAATATTCCACTGAGGACTCTCTTCCTCAAACCCTGCCCTAGCCCAACTCCGCCCCAAAACATCCAGGAATTTCCCAACCTTGTGTTAGCAAACCTAAGCTTGAGGGCTGCAAGGAACTGTGGCGGTAGTGATAGGAATAAATAGTTTGGAAGCTTCCTCTTATCTTCCCTACAGGATGTTATAAATTTCAGGGGGTCTGAGCAGGCCAGTTCTGGTAACTGTGCTTTCAGGGCAGCCTGACCACTAAGCCAACCCGGGCCTTCATAGAACCATAGAATAATAGAGTTGGAAGGGACCTCATGGGTCATCTAGTCCAACCCCCTGCACTATGCAGTTAGGACACTCGATTTGCAGGGTGTCAAAAGGGCAAGAGAGGCCTCCTTAAGTGGCTTGAAGGGGAGCTTGCTGTTAACTGGCTTCTGGAATATCCACGCCTGGTCTTCCAATAGCTGTTGTGAGCCCTGATTTGGATTGTCCATCTCAGGGGTAGTCAAACTGCGGCCCTCCAGATGTCCATGGACTACAATTCCCAGGAGCCCCCTGCCAGCATTCGCTGGCAGGAGGCTCCTGGGAATTGTAGTCCATGGACATCTGGAGGGCCGCAGTTTGACTACCCCTGGTCCATCTCATCAGAACCCAGAAGCAAAAACGGGGTAGGCCCTGGTTAGTGCTTGGGTGGGAGACCACGAAAGCAGTCCAGAATCACAAGAAGGCAATGGCAAAGCACATCTGTTTTGTGCTGAAAACAAGAGCTGTACGAGCTGCAGCTCGATGGCACTTTACAGGCACACACGGCAGCCTGGATGAAACAGGGAGGCTTTGAACTAGCTTATCTATTTTTGGTTTTTTTGCTGTGTTTCTTTTTAATGCCCAATAAGTAAAATGCTCCTTCTAGACTTCTGAGTTTTCTCTCTGTTGAACTGGGATGGAATAAGGGACAGCAAGGTGGTAGGATGCCTTTGGGCCTTCTCTGCACTGCCCCCCTTCGCCAACTCGGTGACCCCCCCCCCCAACAGGTTTCAATGTTCTGTGACTCCTGGAGCATGCTCAGTCCACATTAGGCTGGGTCCTGTTCTTTTCCTTTCCCCCCCCCCCTCTTGGTTAATTGACACTTTACAACAGTGGTTCTCAACCTTCCTAATGCCGCGGCCCTTTAATACCGTTCCTCATGTTGTGGTGACCCCCCAACCATAAAATGATGCACGTGTTCTTTCACAGAAATTAAACCGAAACTGACCCAATGGCGTGAAGATCCATTGTTCATAATTGTATATAAATTGTTTTTTTCCCCCTGGGGTTTCTCAGTTCAGTTCTGTCTCTTGTCCCACCATGCCGATCTCGCTCTTTTCTGCTGCTCCAGACAGACAAACGCTTGTGTGGATGGCAAACCCCCCCCTCCAAGCTGCTTGTGAAAGGTTCGTTCGACCCCCAAAGGGTCCCGGACCCCCAGCTTGAGAACCACTACTTTACAGCATATGAGGGAAGTTCCTCAACTACATAAAAGCCCTCACCTTGTCTGTGAGTGGCCTTATTTTTTCTGCTAACACAGCTGACACAAACCAGCTTTACTAATGAGAAGAGCAACCCGCCCCAAATCCTTCAGAACGAGTGTGTCCAATGAAACCGGAAAGTTCCCCTTTCAAGCCAGTTCAGACAGGAGACTGGCTCAGTCCGGTTGTGCAAAGCAGGGAGCAGGGAAAGCAGACACGTTCCCATCGCCATCCGTTTGGCCTCAGCAACTCACTTTTTCAAAGTTGTTTTGCTCCCAATTTCAAGGCCCCATTGGCAGCAAAAGCATTTTCTGGGGGAGAGGATCAAAATAAGAGTCCCCCTCCTACCCAGCTGCTTTTAAGTAAAACCACAAATGGGGGGAAATCTGAGGCTAGGTTTCCCATGTCATGTGTCAGAAATGGAGTTCAGGACAGAGGGGCTTTGTTCTGTCATTTTTGACCTGTCTGTCTGTGCTCCAGCTCACGCTATCGGCATTCAGGAACAGCAGATAAAGGGAGATGTTCTATCTTCTTCAAGTCATATTTTGATGTGGTCCTTCTGCTTTGATTCTTTGTTGTTAATTAGAGTAGCTCTGATCTCCTCAGAGACTTGAGCATTGGGCTCTAATTTCGGTCCCCCTGAAAATTGTGTACATTTGCTTTTATATGGTTAATGGCTCTCTGCAGAGATTCTTGTTTTGAGAAATACAGTTCGGTTTTTTCGATCAAAGGCCTCCTTTTCGCACGGAATGAATTCTGGGATAAGTTATAGAGTCGCTGGAGCAGAGCTCCTATCATCAAAATGCAAGAAATAACTCTGGAATAAGCCTGCCCAAATCTCAAGGATCATTTCCACTGTGAGGCATGCCTACTAATAATTCTTCTGTTCTAATTAGCTTTCCTTAGAGCTGATCTCTCTTTCTTTTTAAAGTGCTTCACTACCTTCAACATTTTCCTTTGGAACGAAAAGAAACCACACCTATATTGAATTTTTAAAATATATACAGACCCAAGCTTGGTCTGCTTAGTGTGGAGAGGAGACGACTAAGAAGGGATCTGATAGCCATCTTCAAGTATTTAAAAGGATGCCATGTAGAGTAGTGGTTCCCAACAACCGGGCCGCGGCTCCCTCTCCCCGACCCCCCCGCAGTAAAAAACTTTCCAGACCGCAAGCTAGCGGCCCAGGAAGCTTCTTACTGTGGGGGGGGAGAGGGAAGCAGGGCTGCGCACGCACATTGCGCATGCGCAATGCGCTTGCGCGGCCGTGCATGCGCGGCATGTGCGGTCGGACAATCGCCCTCCCTGCTGCCGCCGGTCCCCAGCCTCAAAAAGGTTGGGGACCACTGATGTAGAGGATGGAGCAGAGTTGTTTTCTCTTGCCTAAGGTGACCAGATTTTAACACTGGTAAAGCGGGACACCATTGACCGGGGGGGGGGGGGTTCTTGATTTAAAATTTGGTCTATATGGAGCAACAAAAGTTTTCATAGAATGCATGGAATGCAAAAATAGTATTGTAATATATATATTTACATTTCAACATAAGTACAATTTGCCAGGTGTCCATAGATGTCCCTCCAAAAGTGGGAAAATCTGGTCACCTTACTCTTGCCCTGCAGGGGCAGACCGGAACCTATGGGATGAAATTAATGCAAAAGAAACTCCGTCTAAACATCCGGAAGAAGTTCCTGACAGTTAGAGCGGTTTCTCAGTGGAACAGGCTTCCTTGGGAAGTGGCAGGTTCTCCATCTTTGGACATTGTTAAACAGAGGCTGGATAGCCATCTGACAGAGAAGCTGATTCTGTGAAAGTTCAAGGAGGTGGCAGGTTACAGTGGATGAGCGATCGAGTTGTAAGCGTCCTGCATAGTGCAGGGGGTTCGACTAGATGACCCAGGAGGCCCCTTCCAACTCTATGATTCTAAGATCTCAGAGAGCCAAGATTAGCCTTATCTCATAAGAGCTGGGAAGCTAAGCATGATTGGCCCTGGTTGAGTGAGAGACCACTAAGGAAGTCCAGGGCCACAACACAGAGGCAGGCAGTGGCAAAAAATATCTCAATATCTCTTGTCTTGAAAACCCTGCTGGGTCATTCACACATACCTGCTTCACACATACAGTCTCAGGCAGGGGTCATCTCTAAACCTGCTGGAGATGCCAAAGACTGAATTTGGGACCTTCCTCCTGCAGAGTATTAATCCATCCTGTAGTGTAATGCCATAGAGTCCATGTGCAACTGTTTTCTCCAGGGGAACTGAACTCTGTTGCCTGGAGACCAGTTCCAGGAGACCTCCAGGATCCACCTGGATGCTGGCAAGCCTCCTGGGCATTCCTCGCTGAAACTTAGATTATCGCGTGTGTGTGTTGGGGATGGGCTATGGTGCTTGGAGAAAAATCTTCCATCCCATGTTTTCCTGAAATAATAGATAATGCACTCTCAATGCACTTTAGAAGTGGATTTTCCTGTTCTGCACAGGTAAATCCAGCTGCCAAAGCACATTGAAAGAGCATTATCCTATGTGTGCAGAATGGGCCCTGGAATGGTCCCAGGTTTTCTGCTCTGGTGGGGAAACTTATGTGTGTCTGATCAGTACCTGCCACTAGGCAAAAGGACAGTAGAATGCAAATCTATCTATCTATCTATCTATCTATCTATCTATCTATCTATCTATCTATCTATCTATCTATCTATCTATCTATCTATCTATCTATCTATCTATCTATCTATCTATCTATCTATCTATCTATCTATCTATTTAGATTTCTATACCACCCATTTCTTTGCAGCTCTGGGTGGTTAACAGTGAACATTATATAACTTACATGGAACATTATACAGACTATGACATCAAAACAACTTTCAATAAAGTCTCAAAAGATTACAAAACCACATTTATAATTTAAATAACAATTAACAGTAACATTGGGAGAGTCATGGGCGGGCGGGCATCTGGGGGGACCAGCAGGTGTTCTGAGTTTTGAAAACCAAATATGAATGGAAGGAGAAGTACAGAGGTTTAAAGCCAGACTAGTTGCAAGAGGGCATATGCAAAAATATGGAGATGGTGATGGGGCCTTTGCACCTGTAGAAGAAGAAGAATTGGTTCTTATATGCCACTTTTCTCTACCCGAAGGAGTCTCAGAGCTGCTTACAATCGCCTTCCCTTTCCTCTCTCCACAACAGACACCCTGTGAGGGAGGAGAGGCTGAAGAGCCCTGATATTACTGAAGAAGAAGAGTTGGTTCTAATATGCCGCTTTTCTCTACCCGAAGAAGTCTCAAGGCGGCTTACAATTGCCTTCACTTTCCTCTCCCCACAACAGACGCCCTGTGAGGTGGGTGAGGCTGAGAGGGCCCTGATATTACTGAAGAAGAAGAATTGGTTCTTATATGCTGCTTTTCTCTACCCAAAGGAGTCTCAAAGCGGCTTACATTCATCTTCCCTTTCCTCCATGTGCATGCTCCTAATTATAGCAGCAGCAAGAAAAATGGATGTAAAAAATCTGAAGATCACTTTCCAGCATGGAGAAGAGGATATCTATATGGAACAACCACCAGGATTTGAGCCGTCAAAAAATAAACACCTACTATGTAAATTACAAAAGAGCATATATGGGCTGGAGCAAACTGCAAGATGCTGGAATGAAAAGCTTCATCAGATGCAGACCAAAGAGGGATTTCAGGAAGGCAAAGCTGAACAGCACTCAAGATTCAAGATTGTTTTGGAAACATTGCCATCAAAGAACCTACATGTCTTCCCCTTATATCTTTGCAATGAAAATGGCGAGTCTTTTTTTTTTTAAATAAAAACTGGGAATTTTAAAAAGTGACTGGACTATGGCAATAGATTATTATAAAATTAGTGCTTTCTAGCAACTCAGTGACTGCCAATTTTTTAAAATACACCCAGAGCCTAGAAAATCCTTCCAATGGTATAATGTCTGTGCCTGTGGTGGAAAGAGGTTGAAGCAAGGAAAATGCAGGGTGAACTATCATGTGGGTGATGAATTGCCTCTACAGCCCAGTGTGGTGCTGTGGTCAGAGTCTCAAACTAGGACCTAGGAGATTTAGGTTCAAATCCTCGCTCTATCATAGAAACTCACTGGATGACCCTGAGCCAGTCACATCCTCTCAACCTACCCCATGAGGGTGCTTTGTTATTAAAATGGAGGAGAGAAGAATGGCATAAACCACTTTGGGGGGAAAGGTAGAATATGCGTAAAGGTGCTGGTGAAGGACGGGCAGTCCCACCTGTTGGTAGCCATAGATGAGATCGCCCCTAGACGGCCTCTCCATCCCCGCCTCAAACAGGCTCCATGGTATACCAGGGAGCTCCAGGAGAATCTTCCAGTATATTTTAGGCAGTGTTGGAAATGTCATGAGAATTCCTCTTCATAGAAGTATAGAATCATAGAATCATAGAGTTGGAAGGGACCACCTGGGTCATCTAGTCCAACCCCCTGCACTATGCAGGACACTCACAACCCTATCACTCACAACCCTATCACACCCCCTTGAACCTTCACAGAATCAGCCTCTTTGTCAGATGGCTATCCAGCCTCTGTTTAAAAATTTCCAAAGACGGAGAACCTACCACCTCCCAAGGAAGCCTGTTCCTTGGGAGGTGGTAGGTTCTCCATCTTTGGAAATTCCTCTTGAACCACTAATGCTCACATAAAACCCTGGATGGCGTCTACCTGTGATTTTACTGGCTGCTTTATACTTTCCTTGAGCAAGAGCCCCGAATCTTCCAAAATCCTATTTGTAGGTCAAAGCCAAAGTTTATTATTACAGTTGTTCAGAAGGTATAAAAAAAAGTCATAAGAGACCAAAACAGTATGGTCATTAGGTTATAATGCAATGAAGACAAATCCTAAAAATAAAACTTCAAATTATCTTACTGTGTAGTTAGCTGAAGATTCACATGCATCGCAGGGAGGGCTGTTTGTGTGTGTTGCATGTATGTTTGTTTGAGGGTTTTTGTCTCCTCAAGCAAAGCTGGCTGCTTGCTAGCCGGCTGTCTTTTATGTTTGTTTCAAAGGAACCAGGGAGGCCTGAAGAAGATGATTTTTAAAAGTACAGAGCATTCCCAAATAAGTGAGCAGATGTGGGTATGATCTGAGGGCACAGGGCAGCACGGAGAGGCTGAAACCACATACACATTGTGGGTAATAGTCTCTGGAGAGAGATGTTCATTTCCGGGAGAAAGAGAGCGCATATAAAAGTGCTTTGGTAAATCCACGGCTGTCAAACATATCTTCATTTAAGAGCAAATATTTAAGAGCCAAGAGCATCTTAAAGACCCGTAACATTTCCAGGGTACAATCTGATGAGAGTCAAAACTCCCTTCATCAGATAAAGAAGACAGCTTTGACTCTCAAAAGCTTATATTCTGGAAGTCCTATTGGTTTTCAAGGTGCTCCCAGTGTCCTCTGTTTGCAACATGAATTCTATGGCATTATAGCCCACTGAAGTCCCTTCCTACTCCAAACCTCACCTTCCCCAGACTGCGTCCCCAAATCTCGAGAATTTCCCAACACAGAACTGGCAACTCTTTCTGAACTCTTTGGAGAAAAGATGAAATAAAACGTTATTGCCTTGCAGGGCAGGGGATGCAGACAGACGAAGGATTCAACTCTCCCTCCTCCGTTTGGACTTTGTGCCATCGCTCCTTGTTAGTTTGCGGACGCTGCCGAATTTCAATTGGATGTTTAATTTGATGCTATTCCGTGGCCGAAACCCGGGAGCCCTTCTGCAGTACTGAAGGTCAGCGTGACAGCTGGCTAAATGAATTCACGCCGTGCACAAGGACTGAGCCAGCATTTCGCTGCCTATTTGGACGTATGCATTTCCTGCCTTAGTCATCTCTCTCTCTCTCTCTCTCTCTCTTTTGCCTCCCCAGCAATAAAAGGAAGTCCATGCAACACCGAGGCACTTCCTACATGAAAGAGCGCATTCAGAGCTGTGGTTGGACCGCTCCACTCAGACAAACCCATCCTCTCCATAATGAAAAGGGAGCTGACTTGTGAATCGCACACCATGTGCCCAGCCCAGCTGCAACCAATTAGCTGTCTTTCATTTTTCTACTAAAAGGGAGGCCTGGCTAGGCAGAGAGAATTGTTAAAACTGGCTTAGGCCACGGCACGGCTGAGAGGTGTCTCTCCAAGGCAATGAGGGGGAGATTCCAGGGTCTGTACTGCCAAGCTACACCTCCGCTTGGGGGAGCAGAACAAGCCAAAGGTTGTCTAATGCACAACATGAAAATGTGGCTTCTTCTTTTGGTTCGCGGCAACCCCACCGGAGGCTGCCAATCTGGCGATCTCCTGGAATTCCAACTGATCTCCAGATTATAGACATCTGTTCCCCTGGAACGAATGACGGAGGGTTACATCTATGCTGATGTCCCTCCCCTCCCCAAACTTTGCCCTCCCTAGGTTCCACACCCAAATATCCTGGAATTTCCTAACCTTAAAATGCATACAGGTGGAAAATATGTTCCTGGGTTCCCTGCAACATTGCAAGATGTCCCTATGACTCAGTACCATCCTACCCTACAACATTCATCAAGGATGGGAAAAACATTCTGGGAGGTTCTTTTCCTGTCTTGGGGCAGGAGGATGGCTGAATCTCAAAGGTGGGCCCTGAATCAAAATGGAAGACGCCTACCTGTCAGCCTATGCTAATGGGAACTCAGTTTCATTATGGAAGTTCCAGAAAGTAGCCTTTTTTGGGACAGCAGAATCTTTTTTTCTAGAGTTCAGTTTTTGATGTGGAACACATCTTCTGGTGTGCCCCCTGGTACAGAAATGGGTATGGCCATGACGTCTGTAGTCCTGCCCCAGGGAGTGCACCAGAAGAGACAGGGAAGCGGCTGGTGTAGGAGGAGGCTGAGGCTGAGGTAGAGGCCTGGGAGCTGGCCATGACGCTAGCACAGGCCGAGGCACTGCCTACAAGGCCTGTAGGGGCCAGGGCACTGGCTGTAATGCCAGCACAGGCTGAGGTGTTACCTGCAAGACTGGAGGAAGCCGTAAGAGATAAAGAGGGAGGGGGGGGAATCTTTGTTTGCATCTTTGTTTGTGTGTGTGAGAGAGAGGGGGGGAGGGACCAGGGATCAGGTCACGGGAGGAAGAGGGAAGGAGGGAGAGGGGAGGAGGAAGTGGGGGGAAGGAGTCTGTACATGAGCATATGTGTGTGTGTGTGAGAGAAGGTACACATTGGTATCCTGCTGGACCCTGTAGAGGCTTTCTAGTTTCTTAGAGGTTGCCTGAACAGATGCAAGTCAGCTCCATATGGGAACTGTGAGGTTGTCAAGAGAGCGTTGGAGTCTCAGAATAAAGCCAGCTTGAGGATCTTACTGTTTGGGTAGGCATCAGAGGTAGACATTCATGCCATTAGATGGAATTGCTCCCCATGGAGCTGATAATCTTCGCTGGTAGATGTGTTTGAAGGATTGCCTACCTCATTGGGGGATGGATTCGAGGCTGTACTGGGGATGTTATTATACTCAAGTTCAGGGGCCCTAGCTCCTGTGCCATCCCCATCCATCCATCCATCCATCCATCCATCCATCCATCCATCCATCCATCCATCCATCCATCCATCCATCCATCGGTTTGTTCATTCATTTGTTAATTCATTCATTCATTAATTCATTTAGTTTGTATACTTCCCTCCCTTGTGGCTTAGGGCAGTATACAGCACACATTCATAAGTTCACACCCCACATGCGGCTACATCATGAGACATACCCGAATACAATAGGCGCTGGTTGTGCTTCTCCGAATGAGGTATTTTGACGCTGCATTTACCACCCAGGATATGCTGAGGCAGACCAGTAGCCCATCCTAGTCCAGCATCCTGTTTCATACAAAGGACAACCACTGTGTTTCACAGTCTGATTCTGCACCAGCGGCGTCACTCTAGGCCACCATCATAGAGCAGCTGCATGCTCTAACACTTTCTGTGTCCCCATGGGGGACCATTTAGTGTGACCTGGTCTGGCCCGGATTTCTGCATCCTGATGGACGCAGCCGGGGAGAAAAGGTTCTGCTGCATGGGGGATTGGGGTGGGGGTTGCCCCATGGTGCGTCTTCTGTGGGGCATCTTCTGTCCCCTCCAGGTTTCCATAGGAGGAGGAGGAGGAACCTGGCCTGGTCAGGCCCCATTGGCCCCTGTAGTGAAAAGGGAACATGGATATTTCCACATTCCCTTCCTGCAGCGCAACAGAGGGCCTGATCTGTACCATGCCTGGGACAGGGCCGGAAACAAGGCAACATTGTGTGGCTGCGGGGATTATCCCTGCAGCCACATGGGCGTGGGCCTCGTCTTTTCCACCTGCGCGGAATCGACCACAAAGACAAAAAGATCAAGGCCTGAAATATCTTCACCCTCAGCATACTTTCCACAGACCAGGTAATATTTAAGGCATGGCTTGAGAATTTAGCAGCCAACACACAGTGTCCATTGTCAATTATTAAGGTTTTGCCTACATAAAGGAGCTAATATATTATCAAATTCATTGTGCATTTTTTATATGCCGTACTTACGTGTATGCCAGCCTGTTGATAAAGGCAGCAACACCAAAACTCATTTGGTCAGTGGCACTGAGACATCACGATGAATATAGGATTTGGTTTTATCCGTAGCTATGCATAAAACCATTGGATGTTTCTAATTTAAATTGTATTATTAATATATCCTGGTATTTTTATGACTACATGACATGTTAGAAAATTTTTGGTGGCTCTTGTTTAAGATTTCTCTGCTTTTTGTAGTGAACTCTAAAGCTCACACACACTTTTGTGTTGTTCTGTTTGGAGGATTCCTGCTTGTTTTTAGTTTGGGTTTCTTTTTCGGATGTTCCTGTTGGCCTTTTTCTAAGGTGACCAGATTGCCCCCCTTTTGGAAGGGGGACAAATTGGCAAATTTGTACTTATGTTGAAATTAAAAAAATAAATATATATTACAATACTATTTTTGCTTTCGTTGCATTCTATAAAACTTTTTGTTGCTCCATATAGACCAAATTTTTAATCAAGAACACCCCCTCCCCGGTCTATGGTGTCCCGCTTTACCAATGTTGAGATCTGGTCACCTTACCATTTTCTGCTCTGGCGTTTGCTGGCAGGGGCTCATGGGAATTGTAGTCCATCACATCTGGAGGACCACAGGTTGACTACGCCTGCTCTAGAGCAGGGAGTACAAAACGCAACCCTCTTCTATCCATTGGGAAATGCACATATGTTTCTGGTTCAGATTCTAAAAGACTGAGGGGAACGTGTGAACCGACTCACAAGCGGATACTTTTGCAGGGCCTGTGAGATGGAGCTCTTCCACCAGGTCTATGGTTGAGGCCAGCACAAAGAGAAGATCTGTGGGCCCCCCAAAGGAAGGTATTTTATACACCACTTTAGCAGTGGTGGCCAGCAGTTCTCCTCTAGTCCCCAGCGGAGGTAGGTGGGGGGGTTGGTTTGCCGCCGGGTTTGTTGTTGGTTTCTGTATTTTTGTTAATTGCTGTGTTTTTAGCGGGAATTTTAGGGGAATTTGTATTTTTATTTGTATCTTGTAACCCGTCACGAGCTGGCTTCGCTGAGAATGGCAGGAAATTATTATTATTATTATTAGAATCATAGAATCATAGAATCATAGAGTTGGAAGGGGCCATACAGGCCATCTAGTCCAACCACCTGCTCAACGCAGGATCATCATCATCATCATCATCATCATCATCATTATTATTATTATTATTATTATTATTATTATTATTGGTGGTGGTGGTGGTGCTGGTAGTGGTGGTGGTGATGATGATGATGATGATGATGATGATGATGATGATAATAATAATAATAATAATAATAATAATAATAATAATAATAATAATAATAATAATAATAATACAATCCACATGGGTCTTATACGTGGGAATTTCTGCTATAGCCCCCTCCCTCACAAAAAAAACCCAAGAAGGGAATCCCGTTAGAATTGGAGCGGCCGTGAGTGGCTTTTCCTAAGCCTGTTCAGAGCTCAGTTCTGCAAATGATTCTTACATCCTTCAGCCTGCCCCCAAGTCCGAGACGCCGAAGAGCAACGCCGCCAAAGTGAGTGTTCCTAATACGATAAAGAGCAGAACGCATCGTTGCCTTGGCAACAGAATCTAATGGGTGATAGTAGTGATTGGGCGAGCCGGGTTTTCTCCAGCAGAGGGTGCTGGGGGCTTGCCTGATGACTGAGTCTGCCCTCCCTCCGCTCGCAGCTGGGGAAAGGATCCCCCGTCATTGTGAAGAAAACGGGAGAGGAACCTCAAAGGTCGAGCAGCCGCAGAATATATTAAAGATTAAAATGCAGATATCTATTTCAATTCATTTGCACATATAAAATTTTAAAACGTCACGCAGTATTGCACAGATCCCAAGCATTGTGACACATGGATAAATGACAAAAAAAAACCCCCAGAAAACCAACCCCATTTCAGCCCCTCTTGGGGTCTCCTTCAGTGGTCTAATATTTAGCAAAACTCATGTGATGTAATAATGGGGACTATATATGAGCATTGGTGTGCCATTCTAAACAGAGTTATACTGTTCTAATCTTGCAGAGTTTAATTAATTAATTTATTTTTCAATTTTTATACCACCCTTCCATATGGCTCTGGGCTGTTTACATAGAACGTCACAGGGTAATTCCATGGGACACTGTAACAAATATAACAATCGTGACGTAACATGTAAACCAGAACAATGTTTTAATAGGAAGAGTAACATTGACAAGACCTTGGGTAGGTTGGATTGTTCGGTCATGGAAGGGGGTGTCTGAGGGGGGACCAGTGGATGTTTTTGGGTTGGTCAGCCTCGAGCAAATGCCTGGCGGAGGAGCTCCCTTTTGCAGGCCCTGCGAAATTGTGAGAAACCCATTAGGGCCCTGATTTAGAAAGGATTTAGAAAGGATTTAGAAAGAGTACAACTCTTCTTAGGATGCTGATAATGTTACTTTTTTATGGGTTCTTTTCTGGTGCAAATAACTGTTATGGATCATTAATTTGCTAGCATCAATTTTTCCCACCATGGATGGAGGCCTCATGCTAGTATAAAATTATACTTCCTTATATGCATTTCTTTTCCTTATGCCACTCAACAAGCAGGTGCATTGTTGAACATAAAAACAAGAGGGATATATTTAAAAATAGACACAGGTGAGAAATTTTCATTCATTGCCTTTACTGGCTTTCTATAACATTAGAAGGTATAAGTGAGAAAAAGTCAAACAGCTAGAGAGGTTCATAGCCAACAGCAGAACAATTGCAATAAGATACGCTGGAAGAGCTTAGTTCTTACTTTTAAAACTTCCACTAAACATTTTGCAACCATGGATGTCATTTCAGGTGAATAGTCACTTAATGAATATAGAAATGTACTTTTCCCTTTTACAAATTGCTCAGAATGCAATAAAGGGAGAAGAAGGTCTTCGCAAGGGACTAGAAGAAGGTCTTCGCAAGGAGTATAGAGATAAATGGACATTCTGTATCTGGAAGCCACATCCCTTCAGGAGAACTCTAGAGCAGGGGTAGTCAACCTGTGGTCCTCCAGATGTCCATGGACTACAATTCCCATGAGCCCCTGCCAGCAGACGCTCTAGAGTTCTCCTGAAGGGATGTGGCAGATGCTGGCAGGGGCTCATGGGAATTGTAGTCCATGGACATCTGGAGGACCACAGGGCAACATTATTGCTTCCCCCAAGAGGCCTCTCCGTCACCCTATGTTAATAAGGCTTATTGATTGGATTATGGCACCTGGGAGTTTGTTCTTTCTTTGGATAGCCTGAAGCACTTTCCTCATGCCTGTGGTCATTCTTTTCCAGGATTAATTCATTGCTACGTCAGCCACCTCCCTTCCTTAATTCCAGAGAGTCAAACTCCTGGACATGCTTACTGGTCGCTCTTGTCTCCCTTGTGGAAACCCATTAGGGTCCATCCTGAAGCAATCATTTATTTATTTATTCATTCAGCTTACATACTGCCCCTCACTAGGACATAGAATCATAGAATCATAGAGTTGGTAGGGACCTCCTGGGTCATCTAGTCCAGTGGTCCCCAACCTGCTGGCCGCGGCCCGGTGCCGGGCCGCGAAGGCCATGGCGCCGGGCCGCGGCTCCCTCTCCCCGCCCCTCCCCCCCGCAGTAAAAAACTTCCCAGGCCGCAAGCTTGCGGCCCGGGAAGTTTCTTACTGCGGGAGGGCGGGGAGAGGGAATCGGGGTTGAGCCGCGCCCGCAGGGGTGCGGCCCGCGGGCGCAGCTCGAGGCGCGGCCCGATGTGCGGGCGCGGCTCGCGGGGCGCGGCCGGTTGTGCGGGCGCGGCTCGTGGGCATGGCCTGATGTGGGGGCGCGGCCCGCGGGCGCGGCCCGATGCGGGGGCGCGGCCCGCGGGTGCGGGCAATGCGTGGGCGTGGCCCGCGCGGGCCACGGGCCGCGCCCCAATGCCCTGCCGGTCCCCAACCTCAGAAAGGTTGGGGACCACTGATCTAGTCCAACTCCCCACACTATGCAGGACACTCACAACCCTATTGCTCATCCCCTGTAACCTGCCACCCCCTTGAACCTTCACAAAATCAGCCTCTCCATCAGATGGCTCTCCAGCCTCTGTTTAAAAATTTCCAAGGAGGGAGAACCCACCACCTCCCAAGGAAGCCTGTTCCATTCAGAAAGCACTATATCTGCCAGGAACTTCTTCCGGATGTTGAGACGGAATTTCTTTTGAATTAATTTCATCCCATTCATTCTGGTTCGTTCCTCTGGGGCAAGAGAGAACAAGTCTGCTCCATCCTCTCTATGGCACTCTTTTAAATACTTGAAGATGGTTATCAGATCCCCTCTCAGTCGTCTCCTCCCAGCAGGCTAAACAGACCAAGCTCCCCCAACCTTTCCTCATACATCTTGGTCTCCGAACCCCTCATCATCTTTGTTGCCCTCCTCTGGACACGCTCCAGTTTGTCTACATCCCTCTTCAACTGGGGTGCCCAAAACGGAACACAGGACTCCAAGTGAGGCTGAACCAGAGCAGAGCAAAGTGGTACCATCACCTCCCGTGATCTGGACACGATACTCCGTTTGACATCCTGGGGATGGAACTGTGGGGATGAGAAGGTCCATTGACACATTTGCAACGGTTTGGTGTGAAAAATGCGTCCTCCACAGAGGCATCGTTTGGCACCGCACTCATGCAAAAGCCCCGGAGAACCTGTCACAGTGGCACAGTTACTTCCCTAGGAACATGGATTTCCTCTTGATTACTTTAATGCTGCACAGATTGTGAACATCGCACCTCGTCGTTGAAGCGATCCTTTGCTCACAGCCAAGCGCACATCACGGTGGCTGTAAACATCGCTCAGACAATCCCTCCGTTTATATACTTAGGAGCGTTAAATATGAACAGTGGTTTCACTTCTCCGGGGGATATTTTGCGATTTCAGCAGATGCAACGGCAATATGGCCAAAGTAGTGTTCCTTCACCCCAGCTTCTCCTCAAATGATCCTGGACACACTGGAGGAAGTTCTCTTGGTGCATTTCAACATTGTGCAGGTAAGGTATCTGCAGTGCTTGACCACTCACAAGGTTGCCGTTCTAACCGATGTGCTTTGTTTGTGGGGAAAGAGGGAATATAAAGCACGGGAAAGAGATTGGAAGGAAGTGGGCTCCATACTTAGGACTTGCCCCGGGGGGCAAAGGTGGGCAGAGCCCATTTCGCTTTTCTTCCTGGGCCTCCATTTGGGAATGTAGGTCAGAGAGAGAAAGACAGAGACAGAGAGAAACGTAGACAGTGAGACATAGATAGAGGCAGAGAGAGACAGAGAGAGAGACACACACACAGACAGACAGAGACACACACACAGAGACAGAGAGAGACAGAGAGACAGAGGCAGAGAGACAGAGAGAGAAACAGAGAGACACACACACAGAGACAAAGAGACAGACAGAGACAGAGCTATGTACCACACCAGCATGAGGCCTGGGTGCCTGAAGAGTCAGCAATTAAACGTAAGACTAAATGGGAAAACATCCCCCAAGCCCAAGCCACGCATGTCCAGTAGGGCTTCCTGGAGCGGAGACCTTGGGAGGCTTATTGGGCATGTGCAGCGTACCGAATTCTTTTTCAGAATGCCTGGGGAACAGTGTGGGAAGAAGCAGGGGGTATGGGGCGGGGATGGTGTCCTCCAGTGGCACCTCCTTGTCGAGTCACCCCTTGGATGCCACATGAGTTTCTACAGGACATAGTTTTGGTTGCTTCATGTCAACCCGGCGTAGTGGCACAACTTGGCCTCTGGAGGGACCCAATGCCCAACCCAATTGCAGGAAGAGTCTCTGAAGCCCAGAGGAAATCTGGGAAACCATGAAAAAAGGACAGGATGCAAATAGGAGTTGGAGGGAACCTTTTACTATCATCCCAAGATCCTCTGCTGGAAAGAACGAGAACGACTCAGGCAGGAATAATTGGAGAGATCTCCATGAAGCAATTGGAGAGATCTCTCTTGCAGAAGGTCTCAGCACCTTTCTCCTGAGGCCTGAAACACTTATACGGCAACACAATGCTAAGCAGAGTCACACCCTTTCAAGTCCATCAAAGTCAATGAGTTTGGAAGGAAAGCACTTGTAATTTTAAAATGTAAAAATAATAAAAAAAGAATGTAAAAATAATCAGATCATAAACTAGCAAGAAGAAACGTATGCTAATCTAAGTCAGGACAGGCCGGACTATTTCTTCTGTTATTTTATAAAGGTAAAGGTATCCCCTGTGCAAGCACCGGGTCATATCTGACCCTTGGGGTGACGCCCTCCAGCGTTTTCTTGGCAGACTCAATACGGGGTGGTTTGCCAGTGCCTTCCCCAGTCATTACCGTTTACCCCCTAGCAAGCTAACTTTTCTAATAAGCGTGTGCTGAATTAATGCATCTTATCTATGTCATCTCTCTGCCACTCGATTTGTATAGTTAGCAAACACCCGATTTATATAGTTGGCAAACTAGAGCCAAACTACGTCAAAATTCAGCATGAACGCAACATGCAGCCGGTATAAGAAAGCCTATTTGTGTGGCTGAACATATATAACTTTACCTTATTGATAACAGACTTGTTTTGCTACTCACAGCCTTTCCTAGGTTTCACTCCCCCCCCCAAAAAAAAGCTCCAGTTATTTCCCCACCCACAGCTAGCAACCTAGCCTGTTGTGCTAGTGTGTTTATTTGCCTGATAAGCTGTCTGGCTCTCCAGGGCCTATTCTGCACACAATAGATAATGCACTTTTAATGCACTTTAGAATTAGATTTTCCTGTTCCGCACAGGAAAATCCAGCTGCCCAAGCACTTTGAAAGTGCATTATCCCATGTGTGAGGAATAGGCCCAGGACAACTAGTGGTCACCATGTGAAATAGGATACTGGACTAGAGAGAGCGCTGGTTCTGCTCTGGCAGGGCTCTTTTTACGTTCTTTCACCCAGGAAGGGGCTGTGGCTCAGTGGTAGAACATCTGCTTAGCAGGGAGAAGGCCCCCGATTCAATCTCTGGCATCTCCAGTTAAAAGGACCAGGCAGGATGTGATGTGAAAGACCCCTGCTGGGAGACCCTGGGGAATCGCTGCCAGTCTGAGGAGAAAATATTGACTCTGAAGGACCAACGTTCTGATTCCGTCTAAGGCATATTTGCAAGTTGTTTTCAAGATCCAGTTGGATGAACTGCCTGTAACCCTCCGCTTGGCGATGGAGCCCAAAACGGAGTGGCAGGGCCAGGGCCACAGGGACAGCAGGGTATTTGTTCCGCTCCTGGTGCTTCAGCAGCAATCTGAGTGCCAACCCACGAGAAAACGGAGGAGGACATCTGGGAAGTTCTGGCTAGGCCTGGGTTTGTTGCGATGCTAATTAGCAATAGAGAAGAACCAAACGGGGCGAGCATGTGCGAGATGCACACCATTGGCATGAGGTCTGAGCGTATTGTTTCCTGTTCCATTTCAGCTTGTTTTCAGCTTTGGCAAGGGGGAGACGATTGACTTTGAATCACCAGGAAGGGGAGCGCACTTCTTTCTTACACATCTGCCATCGCGCTAAAAATAAAACCGAGTCACAAAATGACTTGAAGGGAGTTGTCTGGGGGAATTTCACAGGTCTCGTTACCTGCCATGTGCTGATAAAACCTGATCACCCTGCAGATGGCCGGAGAACTGTGAGGTTTGGTCTGCTGTCTGGGATAAATGCTGCGGGAGTTTACATCTTGGGAGAGGAGACAAAGTGGTTTTTGTCTGATGTTTCACAAACATTACGGTTTTAGTGCCATCTTTCTTGATTCTGGATCTCGCACTCTTTTTTTTGCTACTCACAGCGTAGGGGCCTTTTCTGATGCTCAGCTACTTGGCCAGGGTTTTGTTGTATGTGGTCCACCCATCTCCTTTCAAGATTTTATTTTCTGGGATGTGAAATTAATTTATTTTTTAAAATGTGCGAATAGGCTGGAACATTAGTGCTCTCCAGAATTTCCTCTCATTTACAGCCTTATCCAGGTCTTCTTAATAAGAGAGCCAGTTTGGTGTAGTGGTTAGGAGTGTGGACTTCTAATCTGGCATGCTGGGTTCGATTCTCCGCTCCCTCACATGCAGCCAGCTGGGTGACCTTGGGCTCGCCACGGCACTGATAAAGCTGTTCTGACCGAGCAGTAATGTCAGGGCTCTCTCAGGCTCACCCACCTCACAGGGTGTCTTTTGTGCGGAGAGGAAAGGGAAGGCGACTGTAAGCTGCTTTGAGCCTCCTTTGGGTAGGGAAAAGCGGCATATAAGAACCAACTCTTCTTCTTCTTCTTCTTCTTCTTCTTCTTCTTCTTCTTCTTCTTCTTCTTCTTCTTCTTCTTCTTCTTCTTCTTCTTCTTCTTCTTCTAAACTGAAAGGCCAAAGCTTCCTTTACTGAGCAAACTCACCTCTTGTTGAGTATTCCTCTTGTCCCTACATTGCTCTCTTGTCTTCTCATAATGTGACCAAAGTGTGATAGCTTCCATGGTGAGTTTGGGCTTGATTGGATCTAGAACCCACTCTCCTCCACCGCATTTCAAACGGATCAGTTTTGTTCCTCTCAGTTTTTGCACCCATACGTAGTAATGGGGAACACAGTGGCATGAATTAACTTGATCTTGGTCATCAGTGACATGTCCTTAAACTTAGGAGTCTCTTCTAATCCTTTCATGGATGCCCTTCCCAGGCTCGGTCTCTAGAGGATTCCTTGATTGCTGTCTCCCTTGTGGTGGATGATGATCTGAGAAATAAAAAAAATCTTGAACAATTTCATTTTCTTCATTGCCAACCTTAAAGCTGTGTCGTTCCCCAGCAGTCATTACTTTTGTCTTCTTGACGTTCAGCTTGGGCACTTCCTGCTTTAACCTTGACCAATCATCGCTCCATTATTTCCTGCCAGGGTTGTGGTGTCATCTGCACATCTCAAATGGTCAATGTTCACCAATTTCCCCTCTCAATTTTTCCTTATATGTTCTGCATATTTAAGGTGACCGAAATCTTCTTGCTTGTTTTCTGCAGGGCTCCTGTGCAGGATCTGCAGAAGGGGAAGGAAAGGGCAGTTCAGCCTGGCCCTAATCAACTGCAGAACTCTTTGAATTCCTGTTGTGGGACCCCCAACCCCCCCCCCCCCAATGGGTTCTGCAAAGTCCAGTTTGAGAAATGCTGTGCAAGGAAGACCCAGTGGCCTATCTAAGAATAAGGAGAACTGAGAAGATTTCATCTACCCCATTGGTGGATTCCCGTTGAAATGTATAACTAGGACATGAGTTCCTGGTTTGGTACGTGGTCATACACCTTTTGTGGTGCCTGCCAAATTTTTTTAGAAAGGAGGTGGGGCCAGGTGGGGAGGAGGCGGGCCAGGCTTCTGGCCAGCCAATAGAAATTTGATTGGCTGTGCCCATTTTTTAAAAATTGCTTTGACAGCAGCTGCCACCATAGCACAAGCATCTTCACACTGTGTTCAAAGGTAAGTTGCTGCAGCATCATTTGGTTGCTGGCTCTACCTTCTGGAGCAGCCATTTTATGGTACCACGATCCCAAAGTTGCCCACAGCCTCAAAAAGACTGGGGTTCCCTGAAGTAGGGCATTATAACAGGAGCTCATCCAATTGAATATCAAATGAAGACTGAAATGTCCAGGCCTCAGTGTTGGCAGAGTAAATAACACAGGGAGGTGCACAACCTGATTAAAGAATAGGTACATGTTTATTCAGGAATGAACGCTCTAGATAGTGCAGAGAGGAAACAGTGATAGGTTCCAAGCTGTATCTCCAGCTGAATGAAGAAGAAGAAGAAGAAGAAGAAGAAGTTGGTTCTTATATGCCACTTTTTTAGAAGAAGAAGAAGAAGAAGAAGAAGAAGAAGAAGAAGAAGAGTTGGTTCTTATATGCCGCTTTTCCCTACCCAAAGGAGGCTCAAAGCGGCTTACAGTCACCTTCCCATTCCTCTCCCCACAACAGACACCCTGTGGGGTGGGTGAGGCTGAGAGAGCCCTGATATCACTGCTCAATCAGAAGAGTTTTATCAGCGCCATGGTGACCCCAAGGTCACCCAGCTGGCTGCATGTGGAGGAGCGTAGAATCGCACCCGGCATGCCAGATAAGAAGTCCGCACTCCCAACCACTACATCAAACTGGAGAGATGGGCCCATTCTGCACATGGAATGCACTTTTAATGTCTTCTTCTCTCCTTCTTTCTTTGTACACCAGACATTGCCTAATCCAACAGAATAAAGTCTCCCCTGCCCCCTTATCACGCAACCCCATTTGTCTGAAGAATTCAGCTGCACCTGTGCACCTGTGCCTGTCAGTCACCACTAGGAAGCCGCAATTGTGCTTCTAGCCCAGTGAGCAAGACTCCCAGATGCCTCTAGTTTTCACAAAGCTTTGCCCAGACAGGTTGATCCAGACGCCACAAGCCAGAGAACTCCGACGTAAGCCACTTCAGTCCCATTAACGCCGATAATAAACATTTTCCTCAATTAAAAAAAAAGAAGAAATAAATGGCATGTGAGCATATGCATAGAAAAGAAAAATGCCTCTCAATTAACCTCTCGCTTGGTACCAAATTACTCATCGGCTCTAGGAATCCTGTTCTCTGAAAGGCAAGCAAGGAGTCCCTTGCCAGCTCCATTCCTTTTTTCAATCTTCAGGCCTACTGGAAACATGGAAGGAATACTGTTGCTTTTATAAGGCGCGCAAGCAAAATGACTGCGCCGCAGCATGCAGCCCAACACACAATCAAAAATGCAGACGGCGTGTGATCAAAGGACAGAGAGTGTTTGAATGAAATGGATTCAAAGCAAATGCAAATGCAGACTCGAGCGTGTTCTGATCTATTTCTGACCCATTTTGCTGCTGTGGCTGAGGATCACAGGGGCTTTCGTCAGCCCGCATTCCATCGCCACGTCTGGCCACCTTTGCTTCCATCGGCCCCCCTGTGAGAACACAGGGCTGAGCATCAGTTGCTCGAGACCTCTTGCTTCCTCTGACCACAGCGCACCACAGGAAGCCAGATGAACCGATGGTTGGCATAAAGCTGCTTCCTGGGAATAGTCTTGATAGGGGCTATGGCTCGGTGGCAGAGGGCCTGTTTCGTGTGCAGAAGGCCCCAGTTTCAATCCCTGCCATCTCCAGATCAAGGAGCTCAGTTAGCCAGTGTTGGGAAAGAGATCCCTGAGAGCCATGCTAAGACAAAGCTGAAAGACCAGTGGTCTGTACCAAGTCAAGGTTTGTTGTTGTTGTTAGTTGCGAAGTCGTGTCCGACCCATCGCGACCCCATGGACAATGATCCTCCAGGCCTTCCTGTCCTCTACCATTTCCCGGAGTCCATTTAAGCTCACACCGACTGCTTCAGTGACTCCATCCAGCCACCTCATTCTCTGTCGTCCCCTTCTTCTTTTGCCCTCAATCACTCCCAGCAGGAAGGACTCCAGGGAGTCGTTCCTTCTCATGAGGTGGCCACAATAATTGAGTTTCATCTTCATGATCTGGCCTTCTAAGGAGCAGGCAGGGCTGATCTCCTCTAGGACTGACCAGTTTGTTTGCCTTGCAGTCCAAGGGACTCGCAAGAGTCTGGTACAAGGATACTTGGGAATTATAATTTTTTTGGCGGGGGGTAGAATTGTACCACACGTAACCTAGCATCCATCCATCCATCCATCCATCCATCCATCCATCCATCCATCCATCCATCCATCCATCCATCCATCCATCCATCCATCCATCCATCATCTTTATATACCACCGCTCTCAAATGTCTCACAGTGGTTTACAAAATCAATGAGATACAATAAAACCTCCTAAAATCACCCATTAAAACATATTTAGAACAATGACATAATATCAAGATGGCGGACAGTAAAATACATACCCACTCCCCTCCCCGTTCAGCATGGGTCTGCCACGCTCTGTCTGGGAGTGAGGAACCTAGTTGGCTTCAGCTAGAGATCCTCAGCTGACAACGCTGGGTACCGCTCTAGTCTCAACCATATGCCTGGTGGAAGAGCTCCGCCTTGCAGGCCCTGAGGAACCTCTGTGGGTAGGTTGGCAACACTTCTGTCTATACATGGCTCGGGTCCTGCAAAGTGAAGGCCTTTGCTTCCCTAAGTGAGTCTATCCATCTCACATCGGGCCTTCCTCTTTTCCTGCTGCCTTCAGCTCTTCCTAACATGATTGTCTTTTCCAGTGTTTTTTTTTCCCCTCAGGATGTCACCAAAATATGATAGTCTCAATTCGGTCACATTCATTTCTAAGGCGAATTCAGGCTTGATTGACTCTAGAACCCACTTGCTTGTCTTTTCAGCAACCAATGGTACCCATCAAACTCTCCCTTAGCACCACAGTTGAAACACACCAGCTTTTTCCCTGTCAACTTTCGGTACGTTGGAAGAAACTGCATAGCACATAACACACGTGACCACTTATTACAGATTCTATAGCACCATCTTCAGCCGAGTTACACCCTTCCAGGCCCGGTGGAACGGCCATGTTACTTATATACAGTTGGAGGTGTTACTAACCTACAACCAGAGGAGTACAATGCTACCCCCAAAATTATAATTCCTAAGTAACTTTCTCCACTGTCTAGTTTTCTGACGCATATATTGTAATAGGAAATATGGTAGTATGTTATAATAGATAGCTGGCACTACCAAAAAGGAAGGAAGGAAGGAAGGAAGGAAGGAAGGAAGGAAGGAAGGAAGGAAGGAAGGAAGGAAGGAAGGAAGGAAGGAAGGAAGGAAGGAAGGAAGGAAGGAAGGAAGGAAGGTCCTAACCTGGATGGCCAAGGCTGGCCTCCTCTCATCTCAGGTCTTGGAAGCTAAACATGATTGGCCCTGGTTAATATTTGGATATAGGAGACCATTGAGGATTTCCCAGCTCACTATGAAAAGGAAGGAAATGTCAAAACACCTCTCTTGGTCTCTTTCCCTGAAAATCCTACAGGGTATTCATAAGTCAGCACTTTACACACAACAGCACTACAAAATAAAGATTCCACAAAAGATGACCCCAGTTATCCTTTACACACACACACATCTTGCAGGGCATTTCTAGTCTCCCCAATTGCGTGGGTCTACGCCCACACAACCCAGGAGCCCAGAAATGCCCTGCGGAAATGTGAATGGGTGGAGGATGCCCGGAATGAAAGTGGAGGATCTTATTTAGGGGCAGAAGCAGAGATCCAGGGTCCCTTGAGCAGGTTTTTCCCTATTCCCAGGAGCCGCTGATTCGGTGCTTGCCCCTCGGTTTCCGAGGGCGTCTAAACAGAACCGAAGGCCAGCTGTGGAAAGCAGCGATTATGGCAGCGCCGAGCCTGTCCAGGGAGCCCGTTGTGCGCCATCCCCTCCCGATGAGCTCCGCTCGCAGAGACAAGATCACACTCCGGGGGAAATGGAGAGCCGCTCGAATCCCCCTCTCCAGCGCTCCCCTGATCCGATGCTCGCCACCTCAAATCCTCCGCTTGTCCCAGGTCACGTACCACGACCGGTCTATTCCTAATATCATTAAGAACCCTTTTTCTGGCGCCTCAATAATAAGCCAAGGCGGGGATGCTGTGATTAATGGTGGCTTGATGGATGAAACCCCTTGTCACCATTTAATACCTGTAACAATAGATTCATTAACTAGGATTAGTTTCAGACATAAGCTTTCTATACCCATGGCTATTACTCACTCAGTTCATTAACAGGACAGCATTAGTTCTGGTACCTTTGAGCGCGGATACATCCTGCATACCAATTACGTTCACGCTCTTTAACTTTCAGGGAATTGGAAGCGGGGTCTGCTTAAGGGAGGGGGGGGAGGAGGAGGAAACGAAGCCGCCGCTGCAGAAGCTGGAATCTCTTAATTCAGAGCTGTCAGGAAAGGCAGCCCGGCTCTGATTTTCTACCCACTTAATTTCTTCAGGTGGTGGATGCGGGTGACATGCCAAATGGGGACTATGGCTTTCCGCTTGCCCTTGGCTCCCGCCGTTGAGAACCGGAGGCATGTCAAGGCGGTTGCCCAGCGGGAAGGCAGCCATGCTGGCTTGCATTTAGCACTGGGTGGTGCTGTTGTTCCCCGTGAAGGACGTCCAGAGTGTTTCATTTGCGTGGCAGGAAAAAGAAGGGCTTTTTTTTTTCCCCCTCCAGAAGGGAGGATTAAATCGCTCCTGGCAGGGCCCGTACCTGCAAACCAGACTTTTCTTTTTTGTTGTTTGACTTTTCCTCCAAGGGATTTGGGAGAGATGCATGGTTCTGCCTTCATTTCACCCCGAGAACAATGCTGAGAGGTGGGCTAGCATAAAAGAGGGCCACTTAAGGGTTCTGCATTTATTTAGAGATTTATATCCCACTGTTCTTCCCAATGGAAACCCAAAACAGTTTGCAACTTCTTCTGTTTCAGCAGCAACAACAACTTTGTGAGGGGGGCTAGGCTGAGAAAGAGTACCCAGCCCTCAAATCAAAAAAAATCTCCATAAGCACAGGATCTTCCCAGAACAGTTATCTCCAATTGAATAATACATTTGGGTGTATCAATATAGTACAATGATTAGGATTGTTGGAGTTGGGGCCTTCAGACCCTGGTTCGAATCCCCTTCTGGGTGGGATGAATGATCTTGCACCAATCATTGCTTCAGCCTAGTTGACCTCACAGGGTTGTTGTTGTGAGGATAAAAGGAAGGAGGGGGCAATCATGCTGTGCATTGCTCTAGGTGACAGGGATGCCAGCCATCCAGGTGGGCTCTGGGGATCTCCCAGAATTACAGCTGATCTCTGTAATATAGAGCAGGGGTAGTCAACCTGTGGTTCTCCAGATGTTCATGGACTACAATTCCCATGAGCACCTGCCAGCAAATGCTGGCAGGGGCTCATGGGAAGTGTAGTCCATGAACATCTGGAGAACCACAGGTTGACTACCCCTGGTATAGAGATCAGTTGCCCTGGATAACACAGAGGCTTTGGAACCCCACTGCGGTCCTTAGGTTCCATTCTCAAACCTCCAAGAGTTTCCCAACCTAGATATGACACCCCTACTCCCTGATCCAATCTTGATGTCTGGGTGTGTGTGTGGGGGGGGGGGGGGAGAGAAAACAATATTTCCCAAATCGACTGAGGTCATTGACTTATGAAAATGTTCCAAAGGTTGACTTGCCATTGCACCAGTCATTTTTCTAAGTATTTGTTTGAAATATTTATATGTCCACCTTCCTCCTGAGCGTCTCAAATGAACAGTAGGAAACATGAATATCAAAGCAATGCCCTTTGGGAAAACCTAGAAACTGGACAAGAACACAGCTGTTTTGTCAACGTCGCCAACCCCAAACCTTCCAAATGAGAAAGATTTCTTACTTAAAAAAAAAAGAAGTGGGGGGGGGGGGGAAGAGAGATTGACATCAGTGAAGAGATGAAACATTAACAAGCCAGTTATCTAATATCATCAAATGCATTATGAGAGCCAGTTTGATGTAGTGGTTAGGAGTGCAGACTTTTAATCTGGCGAGCCGGGTTTGATTCTGTGGTCCCCCACATGCAACCAGCTGGGTGACCTTGGGCTTGCCACGCACTGATAAGGCTGTTCTGACCGAGCAGTGATATCAGGGCCCTCTCAGCCTCACCCACCTCACAGGGTGTCTGTTGTGGGGAGAGGAAAGGGAAGGCGACTGTAAGCCGCTTTGAGCCTCCTTCGGGTAGAGAAAAGCGGCATGTAAGAACCAATTCTTCTTCTTCATTGTGTACTTCTGACAAAATGCTGAAGGTTCCAAAACCTCCTATTGGTGGAATTTCCTCCCCTCAGGGCCAATTTCCACTCTTGCTCAGGATTCCACACACACACACACACACACACACACCCTTCCCTTCAGGACTGCTGTGAAGGGAGCCTGAGGTGGCGTTTCTGAGAGCAACACAGAGAACTCTGGGCATGTGTGGGCATTCCTTTTGAGGGGGCACGCTTGAGGGTGTTTGGAGGGGGTGCTTCAAAATGGTACAATGCCTCAGAGTCCACTCTCCAAGGCAGCCCTTTTCGTCTAGGGAACTGATCTTGGTAATCTGGAGATCTCGGGAGGTCTCCAGGCCCCACCTGGAGGTTGGCGACCCCTGGGTTGGAAATATTCCTCGAGGTTTGGAGGTGGGGCTTTAAAACAGGACAATGCCTCAGACTCCACCCTCTAAAGCAGCCATTTTTTGTCTGCAGAGCTGATCTTTATAGTCTAGAGATGACCAGTAATTCCAGGAGCTCTCCAGGCCCTACGTGGAGGTTGGCTATTTCTGGTATGGAAATAGTCCTTGAGGTTTGGAAGTGGGGCTTCAAAAAGGTTGCTGTTATGGATTAGACTGTTGCCTCCAGTTATGGTTGTTATTGTTATTGTTGCAGTTCACTTATATGTTGTGAAGAAACAAAGTTCCATGTACTGTTTATGTTTATGTACCATGCAAACCGCCCTAAGCCTTAGGGGAGGGCAGTATACAAATATAATGCTTCTGCAGTCACCCAACCAGCCACATAGCACCCCCTGCCCTTTTTCAGGTCAAGAAAAGATTGAAGAGGAGGTAAAGTTGCCATGTTCTGAAATTCCACATTTCCTAGGTGTGCATGAACCTGAGTTGGGCCAGGACTGCTGTGCACAGAGAGACCTCCTCTTAGCATTGCCAGCTTCCAGGTGAGGCACTAACCCCCTACCAAATCATGAGCTAGCACCTGTTGCATTACAGCACGCAACGGGCTTTACTGCTAGTTCCTTATAAGATGTGCCTTCTAGTAAAAGCACTTCTTTAGCAAAGTTTGGTCCCCATCGACAAAGAACTGTATGTTGTAGGATGGGAAACATGTATTGGGAGAGGCAATGTGCCACAGTGGTTAGCATTCCGGGAAGTGCCAGGTTCAAATTTCCATTCAGCCACAATGCTCGCAGAATTTCTCAGCCTGCCCTACCTAACAGGGTTGTTGTGGCAGGAGGACCACATATATCCACTCAGAGTGCTTCAAAGAATAGTAAAACAAAAAAGGCAGGAATGTTAATGGCAAAAGGAGAGAAGGGGACATGATATAGCCCGATCTCATTAGCTCTCATAAACTAAGCAGGGGGCATCCCCAGGGAAGGTCCTGCAGAATAATGCAAAGGCAAAAATTTGCCTCTGCTTTTCATTTGCCTTGGAAGCCCCTTTCTGGGGTTGCCATAAATTGATTGAGATTCAGCAGCACATAATAATGGCAAAGAATCAGAGGGGCTAAAAAGCCATAGACAGAAGAAAGGTTAGAATTATAGCCTGGACCTTTAATAAAAGCTGAATATCACTGCTGGATGAATATCACTCTCTGTTCTCCTGGGGCACACAATGGTGCCACTCTAGAACCTGGAATCTCTACGGCTATAAAACTCTGAACTTTTGCATTGGGATGTCAAACATACAAAACCCACTTTGCTCATAGGCCAGAAGTGTCTATAAAGGCTATATTGTGTCACTGTAGTCTTTTTCTATCTCTATGGATATTAGCTAGCTAGCTACTTCATATAGCCTGCCATAACTCACAGGCAGACACGACCTGTCAGCCGAAGATGAATAAACAGAAAGAAATTTCCAAGCTGGCAGTTGTGAAAATAAAATGGAAGAAGCGAGACCCGAGCCCTTTGAAGGAAGAGTGGGATTAAAGCTCGACAGACAGGTCAACACCCAGTAGGATGTCATCCCCCCCCCGGGTTTATTGGCATTTATTGACGTACCCTGCCTTTCCTCAGGGTGTCTCCTTTGCTGCTATTTTTTAAATCTCATAACAACCCTGTAAGGTAGGTTAGGCAGAGACACAGCAACTGCCCCGAGGTCACCCCATCATATTTACTCAGAGCCTGCCTAGCACCTCAGTCTATATCAGTGGTTCTCAACCTTCCTAACGCTGCGACCCTTTAATACAGTTCCTCGTGTTGTGGTGACCCCCCAACCATAAAATTAGGCAAGGGTTCTTTCACAGAAATCAAACAGAAATTAAACCAAAACTGACCAATAGCCTGAAGATCCATTGTTCATGACTGCATATAAATTGGATTTTTTTCTGGGGTATCTCAGCTCAGTTCTGCCTCTTGTCCCACCATGCCGGATCTTGCTCATTTCCGCTGCTCCAGACAGACAAACACTCTATCTCGATCTACCCTGCAAGGCTGTTGGGTGGATGGCGCCCCCCCTCCCGACCAAGCTGCTTGCCCTGCTGTGACCCTTGTGAAAGGGTTGTTCGACCCCCAACCACTGGGCTATATGGTTTATTATTATTATTGTTGTTATTATTACTATTATTATTATTCACTGCCACTCCCGAAGCTGGCTCGTGGCTGGTTACAAACATCCAGTAAAAAATCCCATTAAAACCGCCATTAAAATGGACACAAAAATGTACAAAACAAGAACAGGCAACATGACAAAATAACACCCTCCACCCCTCCTTTGCAAACTTCTGGGCAGGTCTGCAATCTGCAATTTACCCTTGGCCTGATGCCATGTGCTTTCATTGGGGGAATCTGATATCCGTCACTCATGATCACAAATCCTCTGGATGGACACAGGGCTTCATTACAATGAAAGTGAGCCAGGAAAAGCTTTAACTGAGTCAGGCTGGATTCCCCCGAGGGCCTGAGTGGCAGAGTAAATCCCGATCCCTCCCTTGCTGACTCAGTCATGGACTGCCATTAAGGGTCCCCCAGTGGACTTAGTCAAGGAGAAATGCTACAGAAAAAGCGGAGGCCTTCTGGGATGTTTCCACTCCAGTTGTGTTTCGGGTGACCTGCCAGAACCTTTGCAGTTACTGCATTTCCTTATTGAAAATATATCTGTCCCTCTTCTTGGAGATTCTTCAAAGCCTCTCACAAGAAAGGCAGAAGATGAAGAGTTGGTTTTTTAACCCCACTTTTCACTACCAGAAGGAGTCTCAAAGAGGCTTACAATTGCCTTCCCCTCCTCTCCCCACAACAGATACCTTGGCCAATTATGCACGGCAGTGGCTCGTGAGGTAGATGGGGCTAAGAGAGCTCTGAGAGAAGCATGACTGGTCCAAGATCCCCCAGGTGGCTGCATGTGGAAGAGGAAATCAAATCTAGCTCTTCAGATGAGAGGCCACCATCACTTTTAACTATTGCACCAGGCAGGCAGGCATGGAGCTGATGGGGGTGCCAGGCGGAAAAAGGCATTCATTAGTCAGGACAGATTCTGGTTCTCTGTCACCGCCATAGTTCATCTTCATAGCTAGATTATTTATAGGTCTAGTAGTACATTCATGACCGGGTCACCTCCCTCCCCTTGGACCTGGGCCTGGTATTAGACCAGGCCTGGATGAAGGACATCTATCCCCCATCCTCTTTCCATCTGTGCCACTACGACCCTACTGAAGCCTAGGGAGAATTGGGTGTTACTACTGCCATTGTTAAAAGCCTCTTGTGGCCCAGAGTGGTAAGGCAGCAGACATGCAGTCTGAAAGCTCTGCCCATGAGGCTGGGAGTTCAATCCCAGCAGCCGGCTCAAGGTTGACTCAGCCTTTCATCCTTCCGAGGTCGGTAAAATGAATACTCAGCTTGCTGCTGGGGGGTAAACGGTAATGACTGGGGAAGGCACTGGCAAACCACCCCGTATTGAGTCTGCCATGAAAACGCTAGAGGGCGTCACCCCAAGGGTCAGACATGACCCGGTGCTTGCACTAGGGATACCTTTACCTTTACCTTTTACTGTCATTGTTATATGCTAACTGCACTGTTATTTTAACTGTTATAGGGAGTTTTGTAAGGGTATGATTTTATGGAGATTTTATTGTATGTTAGGAATGTTGGAATATTTGCACACTTTTTTGGGATGCTTTTATCTGATGTGAGTCGCCGCGAGCCAGCTTGCTGGGAGCGGTGTTATATAAATACGATAAATCAATATACAAACAAATAAGTAAATAAATAACCTTGCCCTTCCTGCAACCCATGAAAGAGCTAGGAAAGTTTATGGGACCAACACTCAAGCTAGGCAAAACCAAACTATTCAGGAGGCCTTTTTTGAGACGCTAATATGTTTGCACCACACAAAATGGTTTCATAAACTTGTTTGGGTAAATGATGGAGGACTGTGGGACTATATTGCTGTAATTATGTTAATAGAAGTAGGATCCTATTTATGTAATATCTGTACTGCTTAATGCGCACCAGGCTGCAAGAGAGTAAGATGGAGATGGGGGTGGGGGGATGTTGTCTGAAGAAAAAGCCAGAAACAGGAAGTCGTCCCTAAAGGGCTCCATTTAGCCTTGAAGGGACAGCATCAGAGAGATCGGAAAGGCGAGTGGTCAGTGTGCCTATCTATCTCACTGACTCTATGGTACGGAATCTTTCTGCTGCTGGCTGAGTCAAGTGACATTGCATACAACCACCCCCACATGGCATGGACTGGCTCAATAAAAGAAGCCACGGACCTCAGTTTGCAAGACCTGAGCAAGGCTTTCAATGACAGGTCATTTTTGAGATTATTACTTCATAGGGTCACCATATGTTGGCAGCGACTCAGTGGCAATTAACACACCCACTTCTTGCCAGGAGTTCAGGGCAGTGAAACACAGTGCTCCCTTCCCTGTTTTTATCCGCACAGCAACCGTATCAGATTTCGCTAAGGGGGTGTCTGGCACCAGTTCCCTCTGCGTATATTCATTAAAGTGGTGTGGAGCTTGTGTGATTTTAACTGTGGCTCCCTTCCACAGGGGAGCTTGAGCCACTCACTCATGTACTCACTCACACACTCATGTGCTCACTCTCACCCTAACCTACCTCACAGGGTTGTTGTTGGAAGGATAAAGGAGAGAGATGGGGGGGGGGAAATGATGTTGCAAGCCCACTTTCAGTCCCCTTGGGAGAGAGAAAGGAGGAATGCACCACCCTCTTACAAGCACGCTGCCTTTTTAACCTTGCCGGGCCTGTGAAAATGCTCTTGTTGAAACCCATTCAGTCGTATGGGATTTAAGGCGATTTAAACACAAATGTTTCTGGCTTAACTGGTTTGCAAAGCCATTCAAGGGATTAACCTGCACATTTCTTGTGCCCCCCATAAAAGGCACCCTGGTGGTGTTTTTCAAAAACAAAGTAGCTGGGGCTGGGGGAGAGATTCAGAGTGAAGGGGTGGGTGTGTTTACATGCGGGGTGGGGGGGGGGGTGCCTAATCCCTTTTCTGCCTGCTATTTCTCTGTCCCAAAGCACAGGCCTCTGCAAGGCGCCAAACAAAAGTTTGTAGCCATTTATTTTGTAAAGGCTTTTTGATTTTTTTTAAATGGCCGTTGTATGTAGGGATTCCCCACAGCCTGGAAATGGGGGATGGATATGGAGGGGGAAGAGCAATGAGGCTGTTAACAGTCACGCCTGTAAAGACGGAGCTCTTCTGCCAGGCATATGGTTGAGGCCAGGTTGAGGTCCCAGAATTACCATTATGGGGTCCCTGTGAATTACCGAATTTTTCATTTCTTGTCCAAAACTAGTCTTGCTGCTGTTGTCACATAGAAGAATAAACTTTGAGTTTGGGCTGGGAGGCACTGTGGAGATATACTTAATAACATAGATTCAGCTTTCATAGGAAATCTGAGACCCCACATTTTCTGCACAATGGTGTGAACTGTTGCCCAAAACTTATAAACTTTTTCACATTTTCCACCACATATGAAAAAAGAACCTACTTTGTCACCACATTTCCAACATTTGTTATCACCGTTTTTAGCAATTTTAGCAATCACTTTTGGTGTCACATACCACCTGTAAAACATTTTATACCAGTTTTCTTTAAGTATTTGACTGTTAGTATACTTAGGGATTCTAGACCATTGTTCTATTGTCACATTTGTCTCGATATTTTGCATCCATTTAATCATACATGGCTTACCCTGTTCCATTTCCGTCTCATCCCTCAATAACAATTTATATATTTGTCCCTGCAAGTGAGGCTTATCTTGAATTACCAAATTTTCAAATTCTGGTATTGAAGCCAATGGATTTAATGGTTGCTGAAACTCTGCTTTGAATCTAGATAGTAATTGGTTGTACTCTAATCATTGAATTTCTACTCCTTCTTTCTTTATCATTTGCATATCCTTAAACTTGCAGGTTTTTGATAATAAGTCTTTGTACTGAAGACAGGTCAGTGTTGAGCTTTGCCAAAGTATGCTTCAATTGGTGATTTCAATATTGATGGTGCTGGAGATAGTCTTTTGTTAGACCTTGACCATACATTCAAAAGTCCCCTGATCCGAGTATTTGATATTGCCTCTTGTTTTTGTTTTCCTGCTGGCCACAGTCTTTCATGGAAGCTGTTACCTACGGTTTTTCTTTCAAATCTTAATTGCAGTTCCCATATCCAGTCCACTATATATGTGAGTGCTGCCCATGTTTGTATAATTTTAAATTAGGAACACCTTGTCCTCCTCTCTCCTTCTCGTCTTGAAGTATTTTAAAAGCGACTCCAGACTTATTTTATTTATTCATTATATTTATATACCACCCTCCCCTTGAGGCTCAGGGAGGTTTACATCGAATATGCAGTCATAAAAAAATAAGTACAATGAAGGCGTTTAAATGGAGAATTATGAATTAAAAAAAATTAGTGGGCATTGCGGGACCTTTAAAACATGGAGAAAGGGGACTGGTTGCCCGGATTGATTGACAGGCAGAAGAGACTCGCATATAAAGCACGTTGCTCTCTTCTGCCATTTCCAGCAGCACTTGTGGAGGGGGAGAAGTGTGAAAAGGTGGCAGACTGCAGCAAGACAGCAAAAAGGTGAGGAGTGGCTGGGAGGTGTGATAATATTTAGCGCTATGCCATTCAGCTGGCATAACGCTATTTTTACTGATGTGCGGAAATGCCTAGTATCCTGTCTCCAATACCCTTTTCTTCAAGACGCACGTCATCCCCAAAGCTCAGCCTCCTTTCCTTAGATTGGAATGACACATTGCCAACTAATACACTCTGCAGGGTTCAAACGTACCACATCGTGAGGAAGATCTATTCCTCCAGGGCAGGAATTCCCGGGCAGTTCTCTTCCTATCATGTGGCACTCCCCAGCCATGCCAACCCTATGCACATAACATGAAGTGCAAGATTTGAGTCCAGGGGCACCTTTAAAGGCAAATGAGAATTCCAGGTCAGCCTTTTTCAACCTTTTGACCATGGAGTAACCCCTTAAAAATGTTGCAGGCTTCAAGGTAACCCTGAAGTGATGTCAGCTTGCCATGCCTCCCTCCCATGCCCCAGGAAGGGACATCACTCAGATGCTCCAGACCCCCCTCCAAGCACCATAACCCTTCTGGGGCACAGGCATAACCCTGTGGTTATGCATGACCCTAGTTGGGTAATATTGGGATAACCTTTCAAGAGTCAAAGCTCCCTATCTCAGAAATCCGGGGGACGTGACCAGATGGAAAGAAGCGGAGTACGTTGGCACCCAACCGGCACACGAGCACACAGCAACAACTGGGCCTTCTGCACAAGAGCCTTGTTGTGTACCTGGCATATGTGCACAGGCTCTCTCTGCATGTCAATCTTCTATGCGCCTAGGCTGGGGGCAGTGCTGACCGCCCTGCATGCCCTCAGCTAGGGCTGTCACTGAAATACATTTCCGCTCTTTACAAACTGTGGAACCCACCGCCTTTCCATTTTTGAAAAGTCCTCAGTGCCACCTCTCCACCGCAACACGGTGTATGCATATTTTTAAATCCCTGTATTTAAAAAAAAAGAAAGAATGAATTCCAGAAAGGTCTGCCGATGTCCTGTAGCAGCTATATGCACAATCCCCCAGCAGGAGATAACCGTACAATAAAACTGCTGAAACTGGAAACATTTAAAAGCAAACAAGCAAACCCCTCTCCTTGCAAAAGTAATAAAACGCAGCCACAAAATGGGAAAGCAAATCATTCACCTGTAAACTTGGCCTGGTGACTAAAGGGTAGCATGTCTCCCTAGCCAGAGAGGTCCAAAGCTGGGGCAAACGCTGGCAGGGGCTCATGGGAATTGTAGTCCATGGACATCTGGAGGACCACAGGTTGACTACCCCTGCTTTATAGGATGAAAACAGGCTGCCTTGAGTTGGAAGTCCAATGGGAAGGCAGAGAGATTGCCCATGGAGGAGGTAAACTGCTGAGCTATCTTCTACGACATTAATGTTGCCAGCCTCCAGTCAGGGCCTGGAGATCTCCTGGAACTGGAACAGATCTCCAGGTGACAGAAGTTGGGAGAAAACAGCTGCTTAGAAGGGTGAACTGTGTGGCATTATGATACCCCCCATTGGGGTTCCACCCCTCCCTCCTCAGGCGCCACACCGAAAACCTCCAGGTATTTCCCAACCCAGAGTTGGCAACCCGATCCATCAGGGTGGGGTGAGGTGGTGAAGACCACAAGACGGGGAGGGAACGAACCATCCGGAGACCTTTGAGGTTTCCCCTCTACCTGCAAGCCTCCCACTTTTCTCAAGAGAAACGCCAACCAGTTGTTCCAACGGAATGAATCGTCCTTGGCAGGTTTCCCGGGGAATCAGGAAATGAACTGGGCGCCCCTCTCCCCGAAAGGGCTGCGACTTGCGGGTGGGCCTTTGGGCAGGGTGGCGGGAGGTGTGTCGCTGCCCAAATCTGCGAAGGGGACACGATGGAAGGGGGGGGGGGAGAAAGGATCGCCTCTCTCTCTCTCTTCCCCCCTTCCGTGTCACGCGTTCTCAGCGCCAATGCGCGACAAACGTCCCCTCTTTTGATGGCGAGGACTGTTGGCCAAAAAGAGAGAGAAAGGCATCTAAAAAAGCAGAACCGATTTCCTTGCCAAGCGCGAGGTTTTTTTTTTTTGGTGGGTGTTTTTTCTTTCTTTTTTTCTTTTCCTTTTTGGTTCTTTGGGGGCCGCGGTTCAAGTGTTTTGAAAAGGGCAGCGTTTCTGCGCGCCTCCAATGTGGGGGCTAATGATAATCTAAATTAGTTATTGGAAATAATTACCGCGGCTTTTATTGTGCCAAGCCGAGCAGAGCCCTAGAGAGCCGTCTCGCGCAGACACTGCCGTGCGGCTAAAAGCTTTGATGCTTCATTAATATTCAAGGGGAAGCTTGCCAGGCCTTCCCTCGCCGCCGCCGCCGCCCGCCCCCCTTCCTAATATCTCCCCTCTCCTCCTCCCCCTCCCACCTACAGCCGGCGTGACCAGGTCCCCCCTGTCGCCGCCTGCCCATTGCAATTTTGCAAAAGAGCAGAGGGGCTTGGACAAAGTTCAGACCGAGGAGGGTGGTGGGGATTGCAAAAGATCGGATCAGCTTTTCTTTCTTTCTTTCTTTCTTTCTTTCTTTCTTTCTTTCTTTCTTTCTTTCTTTCTTTCTTTCTTTCTTTCTTTCTTTCTTTCTTTCTTTCTTTCTTTCTTTCTTTCTTTCTTTCTTCCTTCCTTCCTTCCTTCCTTCCTTCCTTCTTTCTTTCTTTCTTTCTTTCTTTCTTTCTTTCTTTCTTTCTTTCTTTCTTTCTTTCTTTCTTTCTTTCTTTCTTTCTTATACCCTGTAGGATTTTCAGGGAAAGAGACCAACAAAGGTGTTTTGACATTTCCTCCCTTCTTGTAGTGAGCTGGGAAATCCTCGATGGTCTCCTATATCCAAATATTAACCAGGGCTAATCATGTTTAGCTTTCAAGATATGAGATGAGAGCAGGTCCTTCCTTCCTTCCTTCCTTCCTTCCTTCCTTCCTTCCTTCCTTCCTTCCTTCCTTCCTTCCTTCCTTCCTTCCTTCCTTCCTTCCTTCCTTCGTTTTTGGTAGTGCCAGCTATGTATTATAACTCATACTACTGCAAACCACCCCGTATTGAGTCTGCCATGAAAACGCTAGAGAGCATCACCCCAAGGGTCAGACACGACCCGGTGCTTGCACAGGGGATACCTTTACCTTTTTTACTATATTTTCCATTACAATATATGCGTCTGAAAACTAGACAGTGGAGAAAGTTTCCTTCCTTCCTTCCTTCCTTCCTTCCTTCCTTCCTTCCTTCCTTCCTTCCTTCCTTCCTTCCTTCCTTCCTTCCTTCCTTCCTTCCTTCCTTCCTGAGCAATAGAGGGGCCAGAGGCATCTCCCCTGTCGAGGTGATCTTCCAGCCACGGCTAAAGGGGCCACGGTGGCATCTCTGAGGCTGTCCTTGCTTTTCTGAGGCTGGCCGACAACCCATGGCTGCTTTTTAAGAGAGGCTGAACAAAAACAACACCAAAAAAAAACCCCAGACCCCGGGCTACATAATTAATCACTCTCTTGGTCTTTCTTCTCCATTCTTTTTAGATCCTGACAACACATGGAAAGCAATTTGCAGAGGTTCCCAGCCAGGATCCCGACTGCATTATTTGCACTATTTAAGAAACCGAGCCTATTTAAAAGTAAGATTATTTGACAGGGTTTATTTCCTGGAAAAGCCTTTTTAGAACTGCAGCCTTCTTTGTGTCCACCATCTTTAGGACTTCTTGGAGGACTTGGGGAGGTGCCAAAAGACTGGAGAAGAGCAAATGTTATCTCAATCCTCAAAAAAGGGAGGAGAGATGACCCATGAAACTACAGGGCAGTGAGTCTGACCTCAATTGCAGGGAAGATAATAGAGAAGATTTTAAAGCAATTCTCTGAAGGACAATTTGTTAATCCAGGGAAGTCAGCATGGATTTGTCTCCAACAGGTCCTGCCAGACCAACCTGGTTTCCTTCTTTGATCGAGTGACAGGCTTATTGGATCGTGGAAACTCAGTGGATGGTGTTGGCCTGCAATTCAGTAAGGCTTTCGACAAGGTTCCCCATGGTGGAGGATTGCAGATTTGATTTTCGGATGGGTAGTTGGAAAGGGAACTGGCTAGAAAACCGCACCCAAAGAGTGGTTGGCAATGGTATTTCCTCAGATTGGAGGGAGGTGAGCACAGGGCTCTGTGCTGGGCCTGGTACTTTTCAACATTTTTATCAATTATCTGGACGAGGGAGTGGAGGGACTCATTAAATTTGCAGATGACGTCAAACTGGGAGGAGTAGCGAACACCCCAGAAGATAAAGATAGAGTTTGACAAGATCTGAATATGCTGTAAAAGTGGGCAAATGAGAACAAGATGCAATTCTATAAGGAGGAGTGCAGAATTCTACATCTGGGTCACATAAATGAGAAGCACGCATACTGGATGGGAGATACACTTCTGGAGAGCAGTGTGGGTGAACATGATCTTGAAGTACTTGTGGACCATAAGCTAAATATGAACGGACAGTGTGATGTGGTAGCAAAAGAAGGCAAATGCAGTCTTGGGGCTCTATCAACAGAGGCATCACATCAAAATCACAAGATGTCATAGTCCCCCGTATACCACATTGGTCAGACCCCACCTGGAGTCCTGTGTGCAGTTCTGGAGGTCTCACTTCAAAAAGGATGTGGACATAATTGAGAGGGTGCAGAGAAGAGCGATAAGGATGATCTGGGGTCTGGGGACCAAGCTCTACGAGGAAAGGCTGCGGGACTTGGGAATGTTCAGCCTGGAGAAGTTTGAGAGGGGACATGAATGCTCTCTTAAAGTATTTTAAAGGAGTGGGGAGTGAGTCCTGTTGGCAGCAGAAGGTAGGACACGCATGAATGGTTTCGAACGATGTGTAGAATGGTACTAACTAGGTATTAAGAAAAAGTTTTTCCCAGTCAAAGTAGTTCAGCAGTGGAATCAGCTGCCTAAGGAGGTGGTGAGCTCCCTCTCACTGGTGGTCTTTAAGCAGTGGCTGGACAGATCCTTATCCTGGGTGCTTTAGGCTGATTCTGTATTGAGAAGGAGGCTGGACTAGGTGGCCTGTATAGCCCCTTCCAACTCTATGGTTTTATAATTCTAGGTCTCAACCATAGACCTGATGGAACCACTCTCTCTTGTAGGCCTTGAAGAACTCTTTACGGTCCTGCAGAGCCCTGATCTCATTTGGCAGGGTATTCCACCTTTCTAGCCTTTGACCTCCTTCTCCTTCTTCTCCAAGTAGACGAGTTGCTAGGCTCATTGAGAGCGACCACTTGCCCCTTGGATCCCTGTTTGTTGTGGCTGCTTAAGTCAGGTGACCACCCAATAAGAGCCCCCCCCCCCTTAGGGATATTGTAAACTTCTCCCTGACATCTGGGGAATTCCCTTGGTGGCTGAAAGAGGTGGATCCAACCAATTACTGCCCCGTCTCACATCTTGTGTTTCCAGGCAAGGTGACTGACAGGGCTGCTGCGGATCAGCTCCTGACATTATTGAAAGAAACTTCATCACTTGACCTGTTCCAGTCTGGCTTCCATCCCAGCTGGTCGTCCTGCTGGGTGATCTCTGGCATCACCTGGATAAAGGCAGGTCGGCACTGCTTGTGTTGTTAGATCTGTTGGCTGCATTTGACGTGGTCCACCACAAGCTGTTAGCCCACTGCCTTGCTGGAACTGGGATACGGGGGCAGCCCTCAAATGGCTGGTCTCCTTTCTCCAGAACCGGACACAGAGGGTGGCGGTGGAGGAGAATTTGTTGCGCTCCTACCACTCTCTTGCGGGATATCACAGAGCGCAATCCTCTCCCCCATGTTGTTTAACATCTGTATGCACCTTCTGATCCAGCTGATATGAAGCTACGAGCTGAGTTGTCACCAGTATGCTGATGACACCCAGCTCTACCTCCTGATGGCTGGCTGGCCTGATTTCTTGTCATGTGCCCCGCCAGTCTTTTCCGTTCTCTCCCGGGCTGGAGGTGAGTTCCTCCAATTCACCCCTTCCCTCCTGTTTCCTTTGTACTTTTGCCCAGGCGCTTTCCCAGCACGTTCTGTGAAATGCAAATCGTTATCTCTCTGTCCTTGCTTTGAGGTGTAAACATCTGGGCTAGCTGCTAGAGGCAGCTGCAGCTATCTGGCCTAGATAGTCAGGCTGCTTGTTTCCCATTTTCGCACATTTGTTGATCAAATGGTTCAGTTTGGTCCTGGGAACAGGTTTTCCTTCTCAGTACTGGAGGTCGGGAGCCCAAGTCTATAAAAGTCCCAATCCCTATTTGTACCCGGTCTTTGACAGCCCCTGGTTCTGTGAGTGCCTACTTTCAATGCTTGTAACATGCCTTCAATAAAGACTAACTTTAGTGATGTCCCTCCTGCCTGGGACTTTGGTCTCTTGGTCCTGAGGGTGAGCTTCTGGACTGCATTCTGTGGGTTGTGACACTTCCCAATATTTGCTGGATGTTTGGAAGCAGTGATAGTTTGGCTCAAGCAGTCACCTGAAACTCAACTCTTCCAAGATGGAGGTCCTGTAGCTGAGCTGGATGGGGTGCGATTGGAGATCTCACCCTTGACCAGGAATTTGACAGTGATCTTTGACACCTCCTTATCAGGGGAGGTGCAGGTCATCAGAGTAGCCCAACTGGCATTTTTCCAACTATGCCAAGCAAGGCTACCAGTGCCCTCTCTGGCTCCAGAACACCTGGCCATAGTGCTCCATGCAATGGTCACCTCCAGGCTAAATTTCTGTAATTTGCTGTACACAGGCCTACTCTTGACCTTGACCCAGAAGTTGCAACTGATGTAGAATGCGGCTGTTAGGGTCCTCATTGGGACATCTTGGGAGGCTAATATTCATCCAGGGTTGAAGCAGCTGCATTGCGTACTGGTGGTAAAGGCAAAGGTACCCCCTGTGCAAGCACTGAGTCATGTCTGACCCTTGGGGTGACACCCTCTAGCGTTTTCATGGCAGACTCAATACGGGGTGGTTTGCCAGTGCCTTCCCCAGTCATTGCCGTTTAACCCCCAGCAAGCTGGGTACTCATTTTACTGACCTTGGAAGGATGGAAGGCTGAGTCAACTTTGAGCCGGCTGCTGGGATTGAACTCCCAGTCTCATGGGGAAAGCTTTCAGACGGCTGCCTTACCACTCTGTGCCACAAGAGGCGTACTGGTGGTATTACAGTTCAAATTCAAGGACTTGGTTTTGACTTCCACAGTCAGGGCTCAACATACCTGGGGGACTGCTTACCTCCCTATGCCCTTCATAGGGCCCTTGTCTCTGTAGGTATTAATCAACTGGTGATCCCCAACTCACATGAGGTGTGCCTGACCTCGACCAGGGTCCGAGCCTTCTCAGTCCTGGCCCCTGTGTGGTGGAATGAGCTCCCATAACAGCTGAGGGCTCTGTCGTAGCAATCACAGTTCCACAGGGCCAGCAAGACGGAGCTCTTCCACCAGGCGTTTCGTCAAGCTAGGGCTGGAAGATCCTGGGTTTTCTCTCCCCTCCTTCTCTCTTCTTTGTTGGAATATCCAGACACTTTACATCCTCATCCTCCTACTGAAGTGCAGTTAGACGGAAAATGTGTTTTTTCTCCACTGCAATCTTTTTGGGCATTGTGTAATTTTGGGGTTTTTTATAGTCTTTTAATTATAATATGTATAAAAGGTAAAGGTATCCCCTTGTGCAAGCACCGAGTCATGTCTGACCCTTGGGGTGATGATCTCTAGCGTTCTCTTGGCAGACTCAATACAGGGTGGTTTGCCATTCCCTTCCCCAGTCATTACCATTTTAACCCCCAGCAAGCTGGGTACTCTTTTTACCAACCTTGGAAGGATGGAAAGCTGAGTCAACCTTGAGCCAGCTGCTGGGATCTAACTCCCAGCCTCATGGGCAGAGCTTCAAACAGCATGTCTGCTGCTTTACCATTCTGCGCCACAAGAGGCTCTATACGACTTGATTGTATCCCGCCATGAGTCAGCTTTGGCTGGGAGTGGTGGGCTAAAAATCCAAATCTAAATAAATAAAATAAGTAAATAATCCCCACTAAGATTCTGAGAAACTCACTCTAGTAACCATTAAAGGTAAAGGTAAGGGTATCTCCTGTGCAAGCACCGAGTCATGTCTGACCCTTGGGGTGACGCCCTTCAGCGTTTTCATGGCAGACTCAATACGGGGTGGTTTGCCAGTGCCTTCCCCAGTCATGACCGTTTACCCCCCAGCAAGCTGGGTCCTCATTTTACCAACCTTGGAAGGATGGAAGGCTGAGTCAACCTTGAGCCGGCTGCAGGGATCGAACTCCCAGCCTCATGGGCGGAGCTTTCAGACTGCATGACTGCTGCCTTACCACTCTGCACCACAAGAGGCTCTTTAGTAACCATTAGGACACCTTTTACTTGACCAACATGTAGAGGACAAAATGCCAACTAATGTATGACATGGAAGATATTGTTTCCAGGGTTAGATCTGGGTTTCCAAAATACAAACGTGGCAGCTGCAGTAGCTCCCAAATTAGTTTCCACTGCTGTAGGTACTGACTTTTAAAGCCCCAGATGGTTTGGGACTCTCATACCTTCAGGACCCCCTCTCCTGGCATTATGCTCCCTGTCTTCTCCGATATTCACCTCGGCATTTATGGAAGGTCCCTGGCCCCATAACTATGTGCTTTATTTATTTAGATTTTTATAGCGCCCTTCCCTACGGCTCTGGGCGGTTTACATCAAACATTTTAGAACGTTTACATAGAACGTCAAGAAGGGCAAGGGCCTTCTCAGCAGTGGCCCCCATCCTGTGGAACACAGTGATGCGTGCTCTGAGGGACACTCTAGGTTGCACAGGGCATTCAAGGCTGCTGTTTTGCAGGTGGACTTTGGGTGATCGTGATCCCCCAGACGGCTGGCATGCTTCAGATCAGGCTTCACCATCCACGCATCCTACTGCGAAAGATTTTATCGTGGATAAATTTTAATGGGGACAGATTTTTTTTACCTGTTTTATATTTTAAAATATTATTTGTTGTATAATCATAGAATAATAGAGTTGGAAAGGACCTCCTCGGTCATCTAGTCCAACCCCCCTGCACTATGCAGGATGTAAAGGGGGACGTGGCTGCAATCCTATATACGTTCATTGGGAAGTGAGTTCGGCCAGGCTTGTTTCCATGTCAACAAGTTCAGCATAGTGGCCGGGATTTCGTATGCTGTTAGCTGCCCCAATTTGGAGAACTATGGAACACAGACAGCCACTGGGGACGGCTGGCCCGTGACCCATTTTCCAAGGCCCCACGACCCACTTTGAGGTCCCGACACACAGGTTGGGAAACGCCAACGCAGACGGCAGCACTGCTTCAACGTCAGTAGAAAACGACATTGCAGTTAAAGACCTGGCTTCCAAGTGTTCCTCCTGCTCTGCCCGTCTTCTGCTTGAAAGGGCCTGTTTTGTTTACCTAGCAGAGTATTCCTAACCGGCATCCCCGCTTTTAGCCCATTGTACCGCCTTTGCGTTTCCTCACGCATACATTCAGTGCGCAGAGGGCCTTGCAGAAGGGAGATGCATGTATGAAATAGTCATGAATTGGCCCTAAGAGGACCAACCTTCGCAATTGAGAACGAATGCGACCCCTGTCGAGGCTGTGGGGAGCAGAGCGGGGCCTTCCAGACGGGGCTGGAGTCATTCTGTACTTCCTACGTTGTGGGCTGCTGAGTCCCATTTGCGCTCTGAGTTATGGGCCTTCTCATCTGCTGAGCAGGCACAAATCACAGAAGCCTGTCAGGAGTCAGAATGAAGTGGGCCAGCTGCTGAAGTCCACCCTAGTTCTTTTAACAAGATTGATGCCCGCAGCCTCCCCAGGTCTGAGTTCAAGAATCTATATTTTATCCTTCCCCTGCCTCAGCCGGCCCTGCTGAAGCTGCCTCACCAAACAGGCACTTATAATTCCTGGTCAGGTCTGTGGGCATGTGAGCCAGTAATGCGTCTCCCTGGGAAGGGAAAATGGTTTCTTGAAAAAGATTTATGAGGAGTAAATTATTTAACCTAACACGACTAGCTGTTGCCCAGCAGCGGAGAGTAAACGCTTTCTAGGAAAGAGGTGGTCTCGCTCGCTACAGGCCTGTGGCTGAACATTTTGTGATGACAGGGCCTTCCAAGTCTGACAGTGTGTCTCTGTGTGTGTGTGTGTTGCGGTGTTCGGAAAAACGGATGCGAGAAACCAGGCGGTCTGCTGTGTTTACAAGAAGGCAATGGCTTTGAATATCAATGAAATGAAGCTTAGTTGGCCTAGGTGCTTGGCCCTTATTTTGTTGGCCAAAATGCTGGAAAGTAGGAGCAGAACTCTGAGTGAGCTGCTGGGTAGAGTACTGCCTGTTTGTACATTTTGGGTTGTTTTACTCCTGGTGAAAAAAGGGACCCACCATAGGACCCGAATGTATAAAAGTTATTTTGCGTAGGGGCAAAGGAGAAGAGGAGTTAAAAAGCTGACTGGATCCAGCCCTTTATATCTCCACAAGGAAAAGAGATAAATGTTTGATTTTAAAGCTTTAATGGAAGTCTAGAGAAGGGATCTGCTAGGGAGCCAAGCCTTTCAATAGTGACAATTATGCCCGAATGATCGTGTTCCCATCACATTCTGGATACTTGTGGGCAGAAGCTAAATGGGTCTAGAGCAGTGGCCTTCAGGCTGCCATTCTGCAGAAGGACCTACTGTACATGTCCAGAGAACAAGGGTCAAATACTGCTTTTCATTGCACAGGGGCTGAGTGGAGCAGCAGGATAGGGAGGCCTGGGTGTAAACTGCACAGAGCTTTTATTCCAATCCCAGGTCGATTCAGTCCCTGCCATCTCCATTGAATGTGATTTCCATTTTGATTTTGTCCAATTTAAATTTTCCCTCTGCAACAAGCATGATTGATCCGGAGTGATCCTACCTTTATCCTGCAATATCCTAGAGTGGATATAACCCTCAATATTTGAATTGGATTGATAAAGCATGAGAAAGCATGTGGAGCCCTGCGTGTTTCGAATTTGTTCCTGAACTCCGTGGTAGAGAAGGCCTGATTGGCCAGGGTGTCAGTTCCTGGTTTCCAGGCTTAAAGGGGAAGCCCTAACTTGCCTTAAAGGGGAAGCCGTAACTTTTCTCAGCAGAAGCTGCAGAAGCCTAAACTTCTCTCAGTAGAGATTTGCCTCTTTGTTTTTTCTCTCTCCTCTGATGTCTCCAATCCTCCCCCCCACCCTCACTCAAGAAAAGAAAGAAGCTCCTGCTGCGCTTGGCTCCCCCTCCCCTTCTGACCTTCCCTAACCATGTGCAGAACACTTTTCTGTTTCAATTGGGGGGGGGGGGTGAGAGGAAGACCAGAGTTCAAATTGATCTGGATTCAGCAGGATCCACAATGGAATAAACAAAGTAAGTGCAGATTCAGCCCTGGTCAATCACCACATAGAATTGCCAGCTCCATGTGGGGGTATTTCATAGAGATTTGGAGGTGGAGCCTGTGGAGGGTGGAGTTACGGAAACAAGCTGGAGTCTACCCTCCAAAGCAGCCATTTTCTCAAGAGGAGTTGATCTCAGTGGGGTGGAGATCAGTTATAATCCTGGGAGACCTGAAGGTTGGCGGCACTGCAGACTTTCTTCCTTGGCTTTTCCCTCAGTATGGTACATTGTGTTTCCTATCCCAACTCTTTTAGTCCTCCTGGCCTTGAATTTGATGAAGTCTTAATTCTAACTTCCCTTCCGGATTGTGTCCCTGATGTCCCATGCTTGTGCTTCATATGACAGGGCTGCCAGGTCCAGTTTGGCAATAAGCAAGCAGGAGAGGACCTGGTGATCATGGGCAGCCAATGGTGTGAGAGGAAAACCCAGAAGTGATTTCTTGTCTTTCTAGGAATTGCCCCCCCATTCCATGATTAAAACCTATGGTAAAACCATAGAGTTTTGGGCAATTCCTAGAGAGGACTGACATGACTTTCAGGTTTCCTCCAGAAATGGCACTATGCTATTTTAAAATTTTTATCTTTTTCTTCCACTTTCTTCTACTGCTAGCTGGAGTGTGGGGGATGTTCCAACCCTAACTAGTATCTAGCAAACCGTTGTATATCCTGTGCTTATAACTGGGAGGGTCAAAGATAAATCTGGAAGGGTTGAAGACCACTGGTCTATAAAATGAACAGAGCTTTTTTGGCAACATGGATTTTTATCATTCATTCATTCATTCATTCATTCATTCATTCATTCATTCATTCATTCATTCATTCATTCATTCATTCATACCCCATCACTCCCAAACTGGTTTGTGGCAGTTAACAGTAGATATTTCCCCACAGTAAAATCCCCGTAAAAGAACAAAAGTCCAACAGTTAGTAAAAATAAAACCAGAAAGATTGGCAGCAGACTAAAAACCCAACCCCACTCAGAGATAATTTAAAGAATGTAAAAACACCACGGGGGGTTAAGAGGGTGTAGCCAGATCTACTTGGTCAAGAAACCTCATGGCCCTTAACAGTCATTACGTTTTTCATAACCTTGTTCCAAGAGTACCTTGCATACCACGATCCTCTCAAAATCCATGATGTGTGAGGGTGTCACTAGTCTGTGAGTATAACTGTCAAAATGTAAAATGGAAGTCACTGAGGCCTAGCAGTTAGCAAGTTAGGAGGAGTGGGAGAAACCTCCTATTGAAGAGTGAGCTTGGTGTAGTGGTTAGGAGTGGGGATTTCTAATCTGGCAAGCTGTGTTTGATTCCTCGCTCCTCCTCCACATGCAGCCAGCTGGGTGACCTTGGGCTCACCACACCACTGACAAAGCTGTTCTGACCGAGCAGTGATATCAGGGCTCTCTCAGCCTCACCCACCCCACAGGGTGTCTGTTGTGGAGAGAGGAAAGGGAACGCAATTGTAAGCCGCTTTGAGACTCGTTTTGGTAGAGAAAAGCGGCATATAAGATCCAACTCTTCTTCTTCTATTTTGGCAGAGCAGTGATATCAGGGCTCTCTCAGCCCCACCTCCCTCACAGGGTGCCTGTTGTGGGAAGAGAAAAGGGAACACAATTGTAAGCTACTGATTCCTTCAGGTGGTAAAAAGCTGGGTACACCCCTCCCCATACACACACACACTCTTCTTCTGTTCCTCAACTTCAGCATCTGTTTTAGCAAGAGGAATATTTTTTCCTTCTAAGTGCTACCTATTTGTTGACTAAATAGAGGGGTGAGGGCTGTTCGGTTTCAGAATCTATATTTTCCTCTTGTATCCTAAGTCAGGATGAATGAAATATACCGGAATTTGGCCAAACTTTTTGGTCAGCCGCTAAGGTTGTGGAAATATCTCATTTTAAAGAGAGGCTATTAAACTCAAAGCTGCAGTTGTGCCTTTGTGGGGAGTTTCCTTTCTTCAAAGGTTCTCGTGCTGAACGAAGCAGCCCTGTGGCTTTGGAGTCTGTGGCCGGCGTAAACAGAGATATCAGGATGGCCAGAAATCAGGGAACGCCGAGCCATCCCCACCGCCAGGGTTATATATTCGACGCATGCTGTGCTCCCAAAACAAAGCGCGACGCTTCACACAGGGATGCCTCCAGCTTTCAGTTCAAACTAATTTTAGCCATTGAACACCTGCCAAATTGATTTTATGGGCCTGACACTAGTTAATCACTTACATTTCAAGCTTTGGCAACATTTGCATTCTGCTAAACCTGAGACTCCGGGGGTGGGTGGGTGGGGAGAATCTCTCTCAAGTGGTATTCCAAGGCACCAAAAGTCATGGGTAAGGCAGAGGATGTATAACATGTCTTCCTGTCATCTCTGTGGATAAAGCCCTCGTTTCTACCAGCCAAGTGGGGCTGCAGAGGAGTGACAACAGTGAAATCGGAATCAGTGAAGTCAGACTGGCCCTGGTGGAGTATGCAGCCAGCAGAGATCCTGACGGAACTATTGAAGTTCTACAGGGCCTGAAAAACAGCACTATTCTGTCAGGGGTACAGCTGAGGTTAGAACAAGCAATACAATCAATGGGTCTCTCTCCCCCCCCCCCAGAATACACCAGCTTAATTGGCCAATAGGGTGGGGAAAAGGTTAATGGGGAGAACAGTAGAGCACTAGAATGATGGTCTTAAATGTGTTTATTGTATCTGATTTTATTGAGTCTGTTTTATGCAAATTTTAACATGTTGTGCACTTTGCAGGGAGAGGCAGTTTATGAATCCCATTTATTGATGTATGACGTTCTATGTATTCCACAATGTTCCCCTGTAAACCACCCTGAGCCGTATGGGAAGGTGGTATAAAAATCTAAGAAAAATAAATAAATATATATATTTTTATTTAGCAATAACAACAACAATAAAGGATCACCAAATTCTAAAAACCACAGAACTCAAAGCACTGGCAGGAAAAAAAAAACCTTTTAAAAAGGCCAGGTGTCATCTATGGTCACCTCTTACCACATCCCCTCTTGGATGTTTTATTAAGGGGATAGGAGGCTGAATTACACCACTATGTCCTGGTGTCTGCTGTATAACCTTTTATGTTCATGTAATGTTTTAACAAGGTTTTAATGGGGTTTTGATATAAACTGTACCCTGCCACGAGCCGGTTCCGGGAGTGGCTAATAATAAACTAGAGGCAAAGCCTGTTGTACCCAGGAATACAAAGGGCGCTAGGATGCACACCTGCACTGTGGATTTCCTGGGGGCTGGCTACATGGCAAAAGCTCCTGCCTCATGGAACTTTCCTGACCCAGGGGTCACCAACTTGCAGCTGCAGCCTGGAAATCTCCTGGGACCGGACTATAGAGATCAGCTTCCCAGGGAAAAATAGCTGTTTTGGAGGGGAGACAATGACAGCTCTTCTTCAGGCTCCTGGAGATGAAAGGGCTTGCTTGGGAGGGGTGAACTCTGTGGCAGAGGGGTTGCAGTATGGGAGAGTTTGGGACCTGGGGATCTGCTGGAATTGCTGGTCATTTCCAGGCAACAGAGATCAGTCCGTCCCTCCCCCCCCCCGGAGGTGCAAGGATGCCAGGCTCCAGGTGGGAAACAAAGAGAAATGCTGGGTGGCAGTAATTGCTAATAACAATAAACATCAAATAATTCATGAACTTGTCATGGTTTCTTGCTTTAATAAGAATATTAAATTGATGGCAAAACTGACCTTTCAGTCAGTTCATTCTTCAGTTCTGTTCAATATCAGAATAAATTAAAAAAAACACTTGTATATTACAATCCAACAGTTGTATGTTATAATCAAACATTGGCTACTAGGATACAGTATTTTCCCCCTACACATGTCCCCATGGCCTCATGGTGCTTCTGTCTACAGTTTATTCAACTTCTATGCAATTGCTCTCAAATTTGCTTTGTTGTGATGGTCTTGAAAAGACTGCAGCAACACCAAGATGGTGACCATATGGAAAGGAAAAGTCTATATCTTGCCAGTCCGACCCACATCAGCATGATTTCCCTGCTGCAATTGCTTGTGATGGCTACCCCCAAAGCATTCCTCTCAGATTGCAAATTGCAAACCTCATATGCCTTACTCATTAGTAAAAATTCCCATCGCAGAGGCTTTACGTGGCTGTCCTGGGTCCCAGAGGGCTGGCAGGGAGGCATTTCTGGGCTCCTACAGGCCCCCCTCCAGATGGTGCACAGAGGCTGTATCAGGAGGTATCTCACTCCCCTCACATGTCCTCCAAGTTGAAAGAGACCATGAGGCCAGGGCAACTTACTGGCTGCAGATCTGGTCCTTTTCTACCCAGCAGACCCTAGCAGGAAGTTTGAGGTGGAGGGCTGATCCTTTATTAGATTTTCCTTGTTGAGGCCAATGACTTAAGTAAACATAAGTAAACATTTCAAGGTTAGAAGCTTTTCTTGGCTGTCTGCACACAATTTGACCTGATTGGCCCCCATTGGCAGAGTGTTATTTGGACTGATTGGCCCTCATTGGCAGAGTGCAATTTGGACTGATTGGCCCTGACTCTTAACTAAACATTCCCAGAACAGAGGCTTTTTCTGGCTGTCTGCACCCAATTTGACCTGATTGGCCCTCATTGGCAGAGTGCAGTTTGAACTGATTGGCCCTCATTGGCAGAGTGCAACTAGGTTGATTTATAGCCTCAGTAAGGATCCTGTGTGTGGGAAAACCCTTTAACTCTGCCCCTAGAATTAAGTGACTGGTAGCTTAGAGCCCGGATCTGAATGGACTAGGCCAGCCCAATCTCATCAGATCTTGGAAGCTAAGCAGGGTCAGCCCTGGTAAGTATTTGGATGGGAAACTGCCACTGAATCTGGGTTAGCTGTGAAGAGGCAGGCAATGGCAACCCACCTCTGCTTGTCTCTTCTCTTGAAAACCCTTCAGGGTCACCAGGGCTGCACTTACTTTGTTTATTCCATTGTCAATCCTGTTGAATTCAGATTTATTTGAACTTGGGTCTTCCTCTTCCCCTTCCTCTTAGAGTAGTTCAGAAGGGGGGGGAGCCAAGCCTCTTTCTTTTCTTGAAGGGGGGGAGAGGATTGAAGAAGGCAGAGGAGGGGGAAAAAACACAAGACCGAAAGAAATTGAGAGAAATTAGGGGCTTCTCCTTTAAGGCAAGCTTGTCACATGACCAGCTTTGGCCAATCAGGGGTCCTCTACCACACAGCAAAGCCAAGATTCAAAACAGCCTGCTTTATCAATCCGGATTTTATAAATATTGAGCATTAAAAGCACTCTAAGATATTGCACAATAAAAGTAGGGTCACTCCAGATCAATCCTTCTTGCGGCAGAAGGAAAATTTAAATTGCCCAGAATCAAAACAGAAATCGCATTCTGTGTAGATAGCAGGGACTGAATCAACCTGGGATTGGAATAAAAGCTCGGTGCAGTTTACACCCAGGAGTCAGCTGGAACTTGATGGCACTTTCCACCACCACCAAGTCCAAGAGGAACCCTTGTTTGGTCATGGATGCTTTAGGCGAGGGGTGGCCAAACTGTGGCTCTCCAGATGTCCATGCTAGCAGGGGCACATGGTAATTATAGTCCTTGGACAACTGGAGAGCCACAGTTTGGGCACCCTTGCTTTCAGCTAATCTTGCAACAGAGGGTTGGACTAGATAGCCTATATGGCCCTTTCCAATACGATGCTATGATTCTATGGTCATGGAGACAAAATTGTGGAATGTATCTATCCCCTTCTATTACCGACTTCTTTTCTTGCTTTGTCTGCTGTTCCCTCCTCTTTGCCCTATGTTTTTAAACTGACCTCTCTCTGTCCTTACCTATACTTATTTCAGTTCTGACTTTCAATTTTTTAAAATAGCTTTATATGACTGTTTTTAGCTGCTGGTTGCCCTAATTGGGCTGAAAGGTGGGATATGCCTCTTCCTAAATATAGTCATAATATATGTGATGCCTTTTGAACTCTCTGATGTCACCGTGCTGGGACCCAGGTGTGTCATCTGCAGATACAGTATAAAAGGCAGGGCTGCCTGGCCCCAGGAATCTGTGTCACCGAAGCCCACCCATTTCCACCCATTTTGAGTGCCCCGCCAGTCATGAGCTCTCAATCTCCTTGCTCAACTTTTTTCCATTTGTGGATTTGTGTTTGTGTAGGTGTGTAGGTGGACACACGCACCTGTGCATTGCATCAGCCCTTTCTCTCTCGCACTGTGTCGGTGTACATTCTGGATCTGCTGACTGGGCATGTGGGCTCAAACCAGGCCAATCCTGTGCAAAAGGCCAGAGGAATTCTGGGCCGAGTGGTTTCTGTGGTGCAAATTCTCCCCTCCCCTCCAGCTTCTCCTGCAACCAGAAAACTTTCTCAGAAAAGTTTCGGGCTGCTTCCCATCCACTTTTTACTCCACCCCCCCTCCTTTATTTCATCACAACAAGGTCTCTGAGGCAGTGAGCAAATTAAGAGCATGAGAAGAGCCCTGCTAGATCAGAATGGTAGGAGGGATGGGCTGTGGCTCAGGGGCAGAGCATCTGCTACGCATGCAGAAGGTCCCCGGTTCAATCCCCGGCATTTCCCATTAACAAAAGGACCAGGCAGTAGGTGAGGTGAAAGACCTCTCTGCCTGGGAACCTGGAGAGCTGCTGCCAGGTTGAGTAGACAATAATAATTTTTGATCATCCAAGGGTCTGATCCCATCTAAGGAAGCTTCATGTATTCACAACTAAGGGACAACCTGTGTCAGGGCCAAGCTACACACAACAGCAGATACAGGTGTGAACCAAGGCCACCAACACCATTTCAAAGAAGAACCTGGCCATTCAAAAATGAGCTTGATGGGTCCACAACACCATAGAAACAGGTGATTTTTGTCCCTCTCCCTGCAACTTTTTGAGTGCCTAAACCAGGGATTCCCAACCAGGGTTCTCAAAGGTTCTCGAAGGAGATGGAACAGGTAGAAGGGACCACTTATTTCCCCTCTGCTTCCAGTCCTACAGGCAGCAGCTGGGAACTGGGGAGAGGAAAACGCTCTAGATATCCCTTAATTACGGGACAGATTGCATATTGCCTTGTATTTCTGGTGTATTTTGAATTATGTAAAAGGTTGCCTTCACCAAGCACTCTGTATTATAACAGTTTGGCAGTTTGCACGAGATGCTTGTAAAGGAAGATTTTTCTCTGGCACGACAGCTTTGAGTTAATCCGGAGACAGGCATGGACAAAACACAGCCACGAACGTGATGCATGCAAATGTATCATTAACTGAATGTTTGGTGCTAGATCTGTGGGTTCAGAGGCCAGGACGCTGGGAGCTCATTTCAGCTTTTTATTGTGACCACAACATGATGGTACAAAAGGCAAGATTTTCCTGCCAGCACGCACTATTGATCAGTTTCGCTTTGAATCGACTGGATCTGGCACACGGGATCTGGCCACGCGCTGGCCAGTCACACTCACTGAAATAGGATCCTGCCTCAGGCCTCAAGCTCGGCAGGACTGCAGTCACAACACCGCTCCTCCCTTAGATAATCACTTAATAACTGATTCACAAAGTCCTGGAGGTACCGGGGTGTGGTACGATTCTGTGTTGGCCTTTGCAGCTCTGGAACTGGGATAGGCCCAGCGGTGTCCTGGGACATGGGTTGCACTGCTGAGATGCTTGGAGCTTGCTCAGCAGCCAGTTGCTCTTGAAGTGCTGGAACTGGAAAGGCAGGTCCTCAGTAGTGGCCATTGCTGGTAGAGCCAAGGTGGCTGGTTCCTTGGAGGCAGGTAGGTCCAGGGTCATGCTGCTGTACTTGGTTTATGTGGCAGTGACACATGCAGCCATCCAGTAACTGGACCTGGTAGGAGATGGATCCTGTAGCCTGGGTGACCGTTGCCAGGATACAGGTGGGGCTTGCCCTATACTTCTGGATGTAGACCATGTCATCGTGCAAAGGAACGAGGGGGGGAGTCATGTCTGTCATATTCAGCACCCTGGAAGCATCATGACCTGGGTGTAGCCTGTCTAGGAGGGTTGTCAGCCACCAGTTCATGAACAGCTCTGCTGGGCTCATCCCAGTGGTGGACATTGGAGTGATGTGCTGGTGGGCGAGGAATTTCACAAGCTGCTGGTGCCAATCTCCTTGTGACATTCAAGAGAGTATGTCCTTGGTGGTTTGCATCATCTGCTTGGCTTGGCTATTTGTAGATGGATGGAAGGGAGCCATGGTGAATATGGCAGGTTGCCAAGAAGTCCTTGAATTCTGATAAGGTGAACTGTGCCCCGTTGTAAAAAAACAATAAGGTCCAGCAACTCATGGGTTGCAAGCAGCCATTTCAGGGCATGGATGACCACAGTTGAGGTCATGGTCAAGACTGGAATCACCTCCAGCCATTGGTTAAAGAGGCCAAGATAACCAGGGCTGAATCTGCACTGGGCTTTTTGTTCCTGGTGACCCCAAATTTTAAAAAGTCATCTACACATCATTTGATTTCTGTTTTGATATTTAGCTCTTTAAATATCCCCTCTGCAACATCTATGATTGATCCGCGGTGACACTACCTTTCCCCTGAGGTACCCAGGAGTGGATATAACTTGCTACATTTGAGGGAACCGCTTTGAGAGCCCCAGTATTAAATATAGATATTTGCATTTTGCTGGATTAACTTCCTCCCTGGTGCCCCCAATGCTGACATAGCAAAGCAGTCTGTTGCTGATTGATCAGGGCATCAGTTCAAACATTGCAGGAAAATTGGGGGGCCCCCAACAGGCAGCCCTTATGCACCAACAGCTTGGTCTGCCTGGCAGCAAAAGAAGCAAAGTCAGAATCCAGTTTACCACTGGGCCAGCCCCTCCACACCCAACTGAGGATGCAAGAGAGGAGTTGGTCCCTGGAGAGTTATGCGGTGATGTCCACGCCATGCAGCAGTGGCTGGGCAAGGTGTCCATGAGGAAATCACTGGCAATGAAGTCTGGATTGAGTTGACTTTGGGCAGCAGCATTAGGCTGTGGGCATTATCATGTCCAATGAACGAGCCAGGGTAGTGGACAAGATGGAAGTTGTATTCGTGCAGAAAAACTGAACAGTACAGCATCCAGGGTGAGAGGATCTGTGGTATTTGTCGATCGGTGGTAAAGAGGCCACAAGTGGCTCGCAGTTGGTGACAATGGTGAAGGGCCGGCCATAGACATAACCACGGAATTTTAAAACTCCGGTACCTATGACAAGTTCCTCCTTGTCTATTTGCCTGTAATTGTGCTGTGCTGCTGCTGAGGTCCAGGAATGGAAGGCCAATGGAGCTTAGCGGCCATCGGGAATTTGGTGCTTGAGCACGGGGATGATGCCATGCTGGGAATCCTTGAAGTGAGTGAGGACACTGTCCGATGAGAGGAGGTGCTTGGCGGAGGCTTGGCAATCGGCAGAGGATCTCTTTGAGAGCGAACAGGTGCTGAGTAAGGCCAAAGGTAGCTGGTGGGCAGACACTTAGGAACACGGATCTCCCCTCCTCCTTTCCCTCAAGAACATTGGTAAAGCAAGGGTCGGAGACAATTCTGAATTTTGCTTCCCTTTTTCCGATTTCTCCTTTGTGCAAACCGAGCCCCGTTCCTCACATCAGGGGGTCCCCAACTTTTCTGAGCCTGCAGGCACATTTGGTATTCTGGCAGGACATGGTGGGCAGCAGCAACAAGATGGCTGTCTTAGGAGGCGGAGCCAGCCACAGCGTGATTCCCACAGCTCAGCTTCAATAATACAAGTGTGGATCCCGGTGCTGTGGCAGCAACTGCAGCCAAAGCAGCATAAGAAACAAACGAACCCTTAACAGCCAATCAGATCTCCCCTAGTCAATCAGAAGGCTCATTGGGTAAAAGCCCTACCTGGCCCCACCCACTTCTTAAAGACACAGAGCGTGTGCCAGAGAATGAGCCCTGGTACCCACTAGCACCATGCTGGGTACACCTGCTTTATATCCTTGCATCAAATTCTTCCTGGAAAATGGTGCATTTTTGTGTGCATTCATCCATAAATCAACTTGATATGTATACTGCCGAATACATGCCACCAAAATCACATATGAAAACCATAAGATGTGCACACAATACAAAACCAGCAGCCCAAAGCCAGTAAATATAGAGATTAACAGAAACAAAACAGGAACATTTGCTTATCCCCCATAAGATGACCACGCGTCAGGAGATGGCTTCTCATTGCTAACTGTGTGCATGTTTTAGTGGGATACCATTGGCATAGGCCAGCAATTTCCTTTGCAAGAGAATTTATAACAAGAACTTGTCTATTTTCAAATAATGATTGCTTTTCGTATGACCGATTATTGGCTGGAGCATGTTGTAATGCTGGCCATTGCCAGAGTCCACTGAATGCTCCACATGCGCCAGCTTCCCCTGGCGTGCTCCCTCCGCACCCTCTGAAAGAGAACATGTGTTCCCTTTTATAGCCTGCTTCTCAGAACCCCTCGCATCCTGGCTCTCCTCTCCCAGTGATCTGAGCCCGCCAACTCTATCAGCTGAACATGTGGCACGGCCATAAGTGTGGGCAGGGAGCAGATCATTACCAGCCTTGCCTTACATGTACGGCTCATGCTTCAGCAGCCCCTTTCACAGCCACTTTGCTTCAGTAGCCAGGCTTCGGGTGGGACGGCGATCAGCCATGGAACCTATTTCTCAGAGCCCTGTTGAAAGGGAGCCGTTGAATATGTTGGCAGCGGAATGCTTCTGCCAAAGAAAGACATTCCTTCAACTGGGTTGCCAGTCGACCGAGGCAGAGGGAGAACAGCTTGGCTGGCTCTCGTGCCTTTAAAATAAATTTGTTCTGCACAAATCCGCAGGTGAAGCCTTGTCATGTCAGGCAGCTAAATGGTATTCATCACCTGCTAATTGCTGGTGATCAAAGAGCTATTAAGGGGGTAGCACTGAATGTGCTGGACAGTTGGCCTTTTTTTTTTGCTTCCCAGCCTTTGCTAGCGCATGTTTCATCCACAGTGAGATGTGGCGGTGGTAGGGATACAGCGATGGGTAGAAAGAACATCCCTGGAAGAAGAGCTCTGCTGGATCCAACTAGTAGGTCATGGCCATTTCCACCTGGAAGGGTAAAACGTGAGTGGCTTCCTGCTTACACATGTGGGATGGTAAATCTCACATTTGCAGCCCTCCTTACTGGGGGGGGGGGAGACCCCTCTTGTGTTTCCCTCTGTCCTGGGCCTATTCTGCACACAATAGATAATGCACTTTCAATGCACTTTAGAAGTAGATTTTCCTGTTCTGCACTGGAAAATCCAGCTGCCAAAGCGCATTGAAAGTGCATTATCCTTTGTGTGCAGACTAGGCCCTGACGAGGCTGCAAGGGAAAGCAACACGAACTTCTCCTTCCTCTCCTTGGCTTGTCACAGCAAGTCACCAGTCACAACACAGCAGTTCTTTCATGGACTGAAACTCCCCCCCCAACCCCCCCCCATTTTAAAAAGGCACTTCCGTGTTGTTATGCGGTAATGCTACAACACAGATGTATTTTTAATAGAAATCAACACTGGCCCGTTGCTATGGAGAAATACCAGAATGATACAGCATTCCCCCCCCCCCTTTTGGAATTCATGTTCTTTTTCCTTTTATTTCTGTCTGGGTGGATTTCTGAGACGCTGAACATGATAACTGGAGCCCAAAAAGACATTTTGTGCTAATGGTTGGCTTTAAAACAAGGTGCTCAGACCCCTGTATGATCGGGAGAAGGCAGCCAGATCGCCCGCCCCTCTCTTTCCCAGCTCCTTTCCCACCTCCATAAAATGCAAAACGGGGCTGTGTTTTGCTTGCCTGATCCCCAAAAGAACGTGGACACATTAGAAAAGATTTTATTTCACTTTTGAAAATGTAGGTTTGCAGTCGCACTGCAACATGGAGCACACCAGTAAAAAAAATTACTGGGAGCAGGAAATGGAGAAGGGAAGGTAGGTGCGAGGGCAAGACAAAGCTGCTGAGATTACTGTGTGTTCCCTCCCCCCCACCTTGGTATGGTCTTGTGCCTGGTTGCTCACTGGTTGCTCACCAGAGGTTCGTTCGATTTAGACTGGTAAATCCAGATTTCTGGATTCCCAAAATCAAGAGTTAAAAATAGCCAAATTGTGTCCCGGCTACTGGACAGCCTCGGCAACGTCATGTGGAGGGGGCTCTGTATGCTGTCAACATGCAAAAGCTGTTCAGGAATATTCCTTGTGCGGAAGTGGCCCATGTGTTCCAGCATCCTGCTGCATGAAATGGCCAACCAGCTCAACTCTTTCGCAGCATTTTTTAAAGATTGCCCATCTTCTTCCCTGCACTTGGGCTTCCTGTATGTGTCTGATTGACTCCACCTCCTACGGTCACCATTTTGTGGTTTGCTCCACTTCCCGTAGCAGCCATTTTGTGGTTGTGCCCACCATACTGAGTCAGAATTCCAAAGGTGCCCACAGGCTGAAAAAGGCCAGGGATGCCTGGTCTTAACCCCCTTTTAAAGCCATCTGTAGATGACAGATAAAAGTACATGGCAGCTATCAGTACTGTTGTTGTATAGTTGTATACAACTGTTGTTGCATAGTTGTATAGTTTCAGTGAAGCAAACAAGTGTGCTTATATCAGTTCCTTGTTGATCTCTTGCTCTGAATGTTGATATGGTTTGTCTCTTTAATTATAAAATAAGAGTTGGTTTTTACGCCCTTGAAGGAATTTCAAAGTGGCTTGCAATCGCCTTCCTTTCTTCTCCCCACAACAGATACCCTGTGAGGTAGATGGGGTTGAGGGAGCTCTGAGATAACTGTGTATGAGCCAAGGTCACCCTTAGCTGCATGTGGAGGAGGGGTGGTGAAACAAACCAAGTTATCCAGGTTAGTGTTTCGTAATCACTACATCACACTGACTCTTAAGGTCGCTGACCAGCCAGCATGGTGTAGTGGTTAGGAATATGGTCTTCTAATCTGGTGAGCCGGGTTTGATTTCCCGCTCCCCCAAATGCAGCCAGCTGGGTGACCTAGGGCTCACCACAGCACTGATAAAGCTGTTCTGCACAGCTGGAAATATTTCTGGGGGGAAAGCATTTCCTGCCCTCCCCACCCCAGATTCTCCTTGTGGCATTAAGCCGTAATCCCATTAGAAGCATAGCCAGCATCCGATAGATAGATACAGACCTGGACAGGTTTCTACACAGAGAGCCAGCTTGGTGTACTGGTTTGGAGTGTGGACTTCTAATCTGGCAAGCTGGGTTTGATTCCTGTCTCCTCCTCCACATGCAGCCAGCTGGGTGACCTTGGGCTCTCCACAACACTGAGAAAGCTGTTCTGACCGAGCAGGAATATCAGGGCTCTCTCAGCCTCATCCACCTCACAGGGTGTCTGTTGCGGGGAGAGGAAAGGGGAGGTGAATGAAAGCCACTTTGAGCCTCCTTCAGGTAGAGAAAAGCGGCATATAAGAACCAACTCTTCATCATCATCTATCCCAAACTTTTAATGCTTTGCTGCAAATGCCATCTTTGCTGCCAGCAGATATCATTCCTGACCAAATGGGTGGGGGCCAGCTACATGTTCAGTGGTCACGCAGACAGACCCCCCTAGCTAGCCTGACCCTTGACCTTTGATGGATACCACCAGCCCCTGGGAGCAGCCTTTTTCTCCCAAGCTTCTGGAACCGATTTCACAACTTCCTATCTTGTCCTCCATGCAGACACCACCCAGCGCTCTGGCGATGGAGTAACATGCCACACATCTAGGTCAGATGAAAGATTTCGCTTTCCCGCCTCGAAACACACCCAAGGTATGCAAGTGATTGCCCAAGACAGCCCCACTATCTTGCCAATTCTAATTACCCAGACCGAGCACTAGCAAATGAGACTGTGATCTTGTTCTTCTAGTGGGGAGCATTTCTCAAGGAATCTTCCACTCAACCATCGTTTATTTAAAGCAGGGGTCTTGTTGAACTGTGGAGCACCCTTTGGATTTTGAGAAAGCAAAGCGGAACGACCACAAAATGGCAGTCAAGGGGGAAGGCAATGCTAAAACGTCAAGAAGTCTCAAGCTGCCCACCCCTACAACAGAAGCAGCTGCAAAGTTTCCCTGCAAAGGAGATAACTCTGAGATCTTTTGCAGCACTTTCGGTTTCAGGGAGGTGGATGAATGCCAACTCTTTGCTGTGGGGAAGAGATGCATTGCTGGAGAAGAAAATCAGAAGCAAAAGTCTTTCAGAATCAGACTTGCACAGAGCTGGAAGAGACACCAGGGGGCCATCCAGTCCAGCCCCCTCACACACTCTCCTGACGGGTGCTCCTCCAATCTCCTCCTAAAACAGTTCTCAACCTGGGGGTTCTCAGTTTTGTTTTGTTCTTCCAAATCATTGATTTTCATTACTCAGTTCATACCTCGCCCTTCTCTCCGAGGGTGACCCAAAGTGGCCGACATCGCTCCTCTTCCATTTCATCCACACAACAGCCTTGCGGGGTCGATTGAGATAGAGCGTTCGTCTGTCTGGAGCAGCGGAAAAGAGCAAGATCGGCATGGCGGGACAAGAGGCACAACTGAACTGAGAAACCCTGGAAAAAACCAATTTCTATACAATCATGAACAATGGAAATTCACGCCATTGGTCAGTTTTGGTTTAATTTCTGTGAAAGAACCCTTGCATAATTTTATGGTTGGGGGTCACCCCATGAGGAACTGTATTAAAGGGTCGGGCATTAGAAAGCTTGAGAATCACTGTCCTAAAAACTTCCAAGAAAGGGGACTCCGCCTCCCTCCGAGGCAGCATATTCCATCTACGAACAGGCTTCACCGTCAGAAAACGCCTTCTTATATTTAAGTGGAGCCTCCTTTCCCTTAATTGGTACACATTACTTCTAGTTCTTGTCTCTAAAGCTGCAATAAACAAGTTGCTTCCTTCTTCAACATGTCTACTTGCAGTGTAATTAAACACAGCTTCCATGTCACCCCCTTGCCCTCCTCTTCTCCAGGCTACATAGCCCCAACTCCCTCAGCCACCCTATAAAAGTGCCATCCCAGGAAAAGGCCCAGTCCTCTTTCTGCAGGGCCTATCTGGATCTACTCCGTCTCAAATGGGAGACTGCTTGGGAATCAGATGTGAGCCCCCTTGGCTACCATGAATGAATACATCAGCTGCCTTCTACTGAACTGGCCTCTTGGTCCCTCCAAGCCAGAATTGTCCATTCAGACTGGCAGCAGCTTTTCAGTGTGTGAAGAGTGGGAGTCTTTTGCATCCCTTACTGCCAGATCTTTAAACTGGAGATATCGGGGATTGAACCTGGGACCTTCTGCAGGCCAAGGAGATGCCCTTCTACTCAGCCACAGCCACTCCAGGATGAAGAGAGGTGAAAAAAACAGGTGATATAAAAATTGATTCTGTAGAGCTGCCATTGTCCCACTGTATTCTGCCCTTCTGTGGATTATGCCTTTGTTGGTGTCTGTACGATGGCATTGCTTTAGGCCAGGGGTGGCCCAAAATGTCCAAATGTCCATGGACTACAATTACCATGCACTGGCAGTCGCTGAACATCTGGAGATGCGCAGTTGGTCCACCCCTGCTTTAGGCTTACCGTGACTCTGTGGGTTTATCATTCCTCCGAAGCCCTGTGAAATGTAGCTCTGAAGGCATCATGATTATGTTCCCCAGGATTTATGCCATTGCTGCCACCTCTGCTGCAACCGTAGAAGCTGCTGCAGAGGCACAAGGGAGAGACAGCAAGGAATCTCCCCCTCCATCCGCTTGGGTTATAATCTGAACCCGGGGAAGACACTCTAACCTGGACATCAGCTCCACCAGCCCTCTGAGTTTGTATTCTGAACCGAGGGAAAGCAGCAACAGCTCTAGCTGCACGATTGAAAAGGATGCCAGTGAATAAACTAAGGCCGAAAATCAATAAAGAACGAAAGCCGGAAGTCAATCAAGGAAGGCGGTGGGCAGGCTGGTTCCCAGCTGGCAACCCCAAACACTTCCTGGTGCAACAGGGAAGAATCAAACTCGCGGCCTCGTGCTCGACTCAAAACGGGCGACGAGCCGTGATAAGGCGCCCTGCTGCAGAGCTGCCCTGCAGAACAGAACTGGGGCTCTAATGAGATGCCACCTCTGTCTGCTCCAGTTCCCTACTTAGGGCCCAGCTCTTGTGCTCGAAAACCAGGGCGGTTGCTCACACTCGCCTGCAGAAGCGGGGATTTTGCAAGACGGGCTGAGCTGCCAGCTCCGTGTGGGGTGTCATTAGAGGGCTGTTGAAAGCTTCCCTTTGGGAATGTCAGCTGCCACCGAGAGCAGCATGGCGAAACACGCCAGTCATGCCCAGGCACTGTTTCTCTCGGTTGGCCATGCCAGTGACACCGATTGAAAGGAGTAGACGGGGGAGGAGGGGGACCGCAGGTAGAGGAACGACCGTTGTTGGTGTTGCTTGGAACAACGGTTTCAGGCGGGTGACAAATCAGGCCGGTGAAGGACAGTTCTTTTTTTTTTTTGTTATTTATCATTTATTTGTATTCATATTTCTTTCTCTTTTTTTACATTTTATTATGCTTAGTATTTGTTATATGCCTCTGGTGGCGCAGAGTGGTAAGGCAGCAGACATGCGGTCTGTAAGCTCTTGCCCATGAGGCTGGGAGTTCAATCCCAGCAGCCGGCTCAAGGTTGACTCAGTCTTCCATCCTTCCGAGGTCGGTAAAATGAGTACCCAGCTTGCTGGGGGGTAAACGGTAATGACTGGGGAAGGCACTGGCAAACCACCCCGTATTGAGTCTGCCATGAAAACGCTAGAGGGCGTCACCTCAAGGGTCAGACATGACTTGGTGCTTGCACAGGGGATACTTTTACCTTTACCTTATGCTTATTATTATTTTTTAAATTATTATTATTATTATCCCTTAATTTATATCCCACCTCCCCCCGGAGGCTCGAGGCAGGTCACATAAAATCAATCCCCTAAAAACAGTAATAAGAACAATAAAACATAGTACATTAATCACAACAAGGCAAGACAAGAATGGCAGCCAGGTTCATACAACTAACCCAATTTCCATAACCCCACTAAAAGGAAGAAAAAAAAGGGGGGGGGGCTCATGGCACACGCAACCGCCACATTTGTGTGTGGGGGGGTGGATCTCCCTTGCTACTTGAACATCTGCAAGTAACAACATCACTGCCAAACAAAAAAACCCAACATAAAACACATACAAAAATAATACAAACATCCCAATCACAACCTAAAATGTGACTTGCCACCCAGCTTACCTTCCTGGACAAATAAACCCTTCTCCTGTGTGAAGAAAAATTAATTAGAGTGATCTGCTGCTTCACTTTCTTTATGTTTTGTAGAATTTTGCAGGGTCCGGAAAGATTTTCTTCATGTCGTTCCAGAAAAGTGTCCACTGTTCATAATATTTCTCCTTTAGTAGTGCCGTTAATCTAGTGTATTTATATTTTAATGTATGACCCGCCCCTCTTACATACTGGCTCACAGTGAGCAACAACGAATCTCCCCCAGCAACCCCGGAAACAATTGTAAGACCCCCGTCAAGACCCACCCCAGACGGCGACAATCCCTCCCCTTTCCCCACTCACAGACTTCACTTGCCTCAGGGGGAGCACAGCCCGGGTGGACTGAGGACCCGGCTAGCACAGGGAGGGGCCCAGATCTTACCCGCCCTGGCCTCAACCAAAGATCTGTCATTCTTTTGTAAGCCCAGCACTGCCAAACTTGGTGCACTGGTTAAGTGAGAGCCGGTGTTGATCAGTGGTTTAGAGTGACAGCCTCCAATCTGGAGAAATGGCTTTGATCCCCCACAGGCAGCCGGCTGGGTGGCCTTGGGGTAGTCACAGTTCTCTCAGAGCTCTCCCAGCCCTACCTACCTCACAGGGTGTCTGCAGCGGGGACGGGAATGATAGGTGAGTATTAGCTGCTTTGAGACTCATTTGGGGAGTATAAAGTGGAGTGTAAACCCCCTGATCTTCAAACCCCAAACTGAGATGGGGGATACCCGGCACTGAGTTCTTGACACCACTCCAGTGGTGGCAGGAGGCAATTTAATAAGCCCCCGGGCATTGTGATGACATCACCTAGAAGAGATGATGCGAGCTTTGGGAATTACCATAGCAACCATAGCCACCCTGGCTGATTCTGCACACATTGGATAATGCACTTTCAATGCACTTTAGAAGCAGAATATCCTGTTCTGCACAGGGAAATCCAGCTGCAAAAGCACTTTGAAAGTGCATTATCCAATGTGTGCAGAATAGTCCCCTGTGTCAACCTGCCATACCCTAAGGGCCGAAAACATGCTACATGTCACCCATGTGCCTTCCATGCTCCTGTAGATTGGAGGGGCTCTGGGGCAAAATTGCTAGCTCAGGGTTGAGAAATACCTGGAGATTTGGGGGTGGCATCTGAGGAGGGCACCGTTTGGGGAGGGGAGAGACTTCAGTGGGGCACAAAGCCATAGGGCAGTGGTTCTTAACCTTCCGAATGCCGCAACCCTTTATTATAGTTCCTCATGTTGTGGTGACCCCCAGCTATAAAATTATGCCAGTGTTCTTTCACAGAAATCAAACCAAAACTGACCAATGGGTGAAGATCCATTGTTCATGATTGTATATTAATTGTTTCCCCACCCGGGATTTCTCAGTTCAGTTCTGCCTATTGTCCCACCATGCCGATCTCGCTCTTTTCTGCAGCTCCAGACAGATGAACGCTCTGTCTGTGCTCTGCCACCTCCAACTGGCTACTGATCCCTGGCCCCAAAGAAGCACGTCGGTCCTCAACGAGGGCCAGAGCTTTTTCTGTCCTGGCCCCCACCTGTGGGAGAGATCAGGGCTCTGTCCGAACTCCCAAAATTCTGCAGGCCCTGCAAAAGGGAGCTCCTCCACCAGGCATTTGCCTGAGACCGACAACAGGTGAAGGCTAAGGGCATGGCAGGTTACAGTATATGACCGATAGGGATGTGAGTGTCCTGCATGGTGCAGGGGGTTGGACTAGATGACCCATGAGGTCCCTTCCAACTCTATAATTCTATGATTCTAGGTCCCCCCTCAGATATCCTCTCCATGGCCTGAACCAGTCTGTCCTCTCTAAGGGCCTTAGCTAAGTTCCGTTCCTGTTATATTGTTTAAGATCACTGAAATTGTATTATTTAGATTATTGTTGTTGTTGTATTGTTTATGTCATATATTAATTTATTCCATGTATCCCCCCATGTTGAATGTAAACCGCCCTGAGCCATATGGAAGGGTGGTATAGAAATGAAATAAATAAAATAAAAAATAAATAAATAAGGCTGTTGTGTGGATGGCGCCCCCCCCCCCCGGCCAAGCTGCTTGCCCCTGTGAAAGGGTTGTTCGACCCCCAAAGGGGTCCCAGCCCCTAGGTTGAGAACCACTGCCGAAGGGCCTGCCTTCCAACACGTCTATTTTCTCCTGGTGAACTGATCTTTGTTATCTAGAGATCGGTTGTAATAGCAGGAGATCTCCAGTCATCATCTGGAGGTTGGCAACCATACACTGGAAGTCCCACTTGCCTGCCAAATGTGGCAAGGTGGGGGGGGGCAAGCGGGCCTCCTGGGGGCTCTAGGAATGGCTGGAGACTCTATGGCAAAACCATAGTACTTCCATTGAGTCCTAGAGGTTCCGTGTTTCCTCTGGAAATGCCTGTGACATAATGACTGTGACCCTGGTGAGTTTTAATTGTTTTCCCCTTATGCCATGGGCAATGGGGTCTTAGGGCAGGGGACTCCCCACCCCAACTGGGCAACCCCACATAATTAAGCCTCCTCTCCCTGCTCTCTGGAGTCACCACCGAGATTGGGGCTGTGCATTCCTGGGAATTAAATCCAACGAGACCGGGATGGGGGGAGCACACAGGTATTCCGTATTGTATAGTTAGGCCCTCAGGTGTCAGGCATATTCCTGTCTGACACATGCCTTTAATCACCGGCATGACAAATCAAGCCCTGAACTGGATAGCCCAGGCTAGCCCGCTCCCATCAGATCTTGGAAGTGAAGCTGAGCTGGCCTCGGCTATGATTTGGGTGGGAGACCACCCTGGAAGTCAAGAGTTGCTACCCAGAGGCCGGCAAGGGTGGACCAACTAGGTTCATCTCTTGCCTTGAAAACCTTACGGCAGGGATTCCCACCCAGGGGTCCGTGGACCCCTAGGGGTTGGTAGCCCTTCTCCTCCTGGCTTAATGGACTGAGCCACAAGCTAGGGAATTGGCTGCTTCCGCTGCTTCCCCAAGCGTGAGTCTTGTGTGGTTTCTGCACCTGGGAGAGGAGTGGAGGCTGCACGCCTACTCCCGGCTTAAACCACCTCCTGTCTCTCTCCTCCCCAGTCCTCCTCAAGCCTGCCCATTAACCCAGGTGACGTCTCTTCTAGTGACATGTCTCTTTCAGGAGGGAGTGCGTGGCAGAGGGGTGTGGCCAGCTGACATCAATTCTGGGATGCCTTGAAGTCTGAAAAATAATTTCAGGGGATCCTCCATGGTCAAAAGGTAGGAAAAGGCTGCCCTACAGGGTCACCGTAAAGCAGCTGCGACTTGACCAAAAAAAGAAGAAGGCAAGTCAGAGCCCGTAAGCTATTTCAGGGATCAACCCCTTCCAACATGCCACACATGAAGTGGCCCTAGGGCTTGTCCGCTGTTCAAAGCTCAGTGCGCCTAACAGATGAGGTGATAGATTCAGCCACAAGCGCCATGGACGTTATGCCAAAAGAGGACGGTGATGTGGCTTTGTGGCCACTTCTGCTGCTGAGATCTTATTGCAAAGGGATGCAGAGCCAAGACCTGCACTGATTGCACAATCACCTGAGGCCTTTGAAGGGCATCCAGCCTACGGTTTTCCACGGACAGGGTGTAGACGGCAATGTCTTTAAGCGCCTTCCCTGATTGGTTGCCTCCTGCCTCTCTCATGAGCACCAACATGAAAACAGGGATGTGGCTTGTCAACGTTGTCTCACCGGCCAGAAAGATCTACCCTAAAGCTGAGCACAGGTTGGTTGCCCCTGAAGGAGTGTGAGCATTCCAAGAATTCTGCAAAGTTCAAGACCAGTTGGGCAAGTTATGTGGAGATGAGGAAAATGTCTTTTGTCTTCCCCGGATTCAGGAGAGGTTCCACAATTCCTGTCATAGCCAGCTTGGTGTAGTGGTTAGGAGTGTGGACTTCTAATCTGGGGAGCCGGGTTTGCTTCCACGCTCCTCCACAAGCAGCCAGCTGGGTGACCTTGGGCTACCCACGACACTGATAAAGCTGTTCTGACCGAGCAGTAATATCAGAGCTCTCTCAGCCTCACCTCCCTCACAGGGTGTCTGTTGTAGGGAGAGGAAAGGGAAGGTGAATGTAAGCTGCTTTGAGACTCCTTCGGGTAGAAAAAAAGCTGCACAGAAGAACCAACTCTTCTTCTTCTTCTTGGTTTAATGGTTAGGAGTGTGGACTTCTAATCTGGTGAGCTGGGTTTGATTCCTTGCTCGTCCTCCACATACAGCCAGCTGCATGACCTTGGGCTTGCCACAGCACTGATCAAGCTGCTCTGACCAAGCATTCAGCCTCAGCTACCCCACAGGGTGTCTGTTGTGGGGAGAGGAAAGGGAAGGCGAACGTAAGCTGCTTTGAGACTCCTTTGGGTAGAGAAAAGTGGCCTATATGAACCAACTTTTCTTCTTTCTTGTTCTTTCAGAAAGAGAATATTGGTCGTCAAAGAAATGCATCTGTACCCTACACTCCCTCCTGCAAACTCATTGTAGCATATGTGGCTCCACAACAACCCTGTAAGACTGACCAAAGGTTGCCCCGCAGAGAGGGGATTTGAATCTGGGTCTCCCACTTCCACTCTGACCCCTTCATAGCCTCAAGGTGGAGTCTTCCTGGAATTTCAGAGAATCCCCAAACTACAGAGATCAGTTTCCCTGGAGGGAATGGCTTTTTCAGACAGTTTACCGTCAAGAACCCACTGAAACATTCTTCAGGTTTTGTGAAACCCCATGAGTGGCAGGATGGTGCAGAATATGATTGGGAAGCATAGCTGTATAGATGCCCACCCAGGTCAATAGAACCCTATATGGTCATATCACCCAATAACTTTTTAAGAAACTCATTACTGCAGGTCTGATACTGTGTTTCCAACAGGAACCACTCTCCACTCTCCTCTAAGTGACAACCTTTCAAATCCTTAAAGACAGCAATCATGTCCCCTCTCAACCTCCTCTTCTCCAGGCTGAACATTCCCAAGTCCTTCAGCCTTTCTTCACAGGGCTTGGTCCCCAGGCTCCGGATAATTCTCGTCACTCTCCTCTGAACCCAATTTTGCCCAAGTAATTTTCGAAGGGAGGCCTCCAGAACTGCACACAGTATTCCAGTTGGGATCTGACCAATGCGGTATACAGGGAGACTATGACATCTTGCACTGATCTTCTGATACAGCCCAAGACTGCATTTGCCTTCTTTACCACCACATCAACTATCTGCTCATATTTAGCTTACAGCATATCTCCCATCTAGTATGCCTACTTCTCATTTTTTGTGACCCAGATGTAGGATTCTACACTTCTCCTTATTGAACTGCATCTTGTTCTCATTAGCTCCTCTTTTCCAGAATGTTCAGATCTCGTTGAACTCTTATCTCTGTCTTCTCAGGTGTTTGCTACTCTTCCCAATTTGGTGCCAACTGCAAATTTAATGAGGAGTCCCCCCACCCCCTTGTCCAGATCACTGATAAAAATGTTGAAAAGAACCGGACCCAGGACTGAGCCCTGTGGCACTCTGCTGCTCACCTCCCTCCACTCTCATGAAATACCACTGACAACGACTTTTTGGGTGTAGTTTTCTAGCCAGTTCCCTATCCACCTAACCATCTGAACATCCAGTCTACAGTCCTCCAGTCTACCCATCAGAACATCATGGGGAACCTTGTCAAAAGCCTTACTGAAATCTAGATAAACAACATCCACTGAGTTTCCATGTTCTAATAATGCCCGTCACTCGGTCAAAGAAGGAAACCATTTTGATCTGGTGGAAATGGTTGGAGACAAATATGTATTGACTTCCCCGGATCAACAAATTCTCCTTCAGATGACTGCAGATTGCCCCCTTTAAAATCTGCTCCATTATCTCTCCTGCAGTTGGTCAGACTCACTGGCCTGTAGTTTCCCAGGTCATCTCCCCTCCCTTTTTTGAAGAATGGGATAACATTCTCACTCTTCCAGTCTTCTGGCACCTCTCCATTCCCCCAAGGAGTCCTAAAGATGATGGACAAGGGTTCTACAAACTCTCCAGAAATTTCTTTGAGCACTCTCGGGTGCACGCCACCCAGCCCAGGGGATTTGAACTCATCCTGTGCAGTCAGGTGTCTCTTAACAACCCTTCTGTCCATGTCAACCTGCCACCCAGACACTATACCTTGCCTGCTACCATCCCTAGATGTGTCCATATTCTTCTGGGAAAACACAGAGTTAAAATAGATACTGAACTCTTCTGCTTTCTCTCTGTCCTCTGTCATAGTCTTTCCATCTTCACCCAACTGTGGACCTACTGCCTTGTTTATTTTACGTTTGCTCCTCACATACGTGAAAAGGCTTTTCTTGTTACAGTCGGCTTCCCTGGCCAGTCTCAGCTCACTCCCAGCTTTGGCCTCTTTGATGGCTGACCTACAGTACTTAGTAACCTGCAGATAGTCTTCTTTAGAAGTCTGTCCTTTCCTCCGTTTCTTGGACATTTTTCTTCCTTAGCTTTTAATGGAGTTCTCTGTTCGTAGAAATAGGCTTCTTAGATCTCTAATAATGTTTCCATATTGCTGGAATAGTCATGGCTTTAGCCTGCAATAGCTTTTGTTTAAAGAGAGCCCACCCATCACTTGCTCTTTTCTCTTCCAGCATTCTGGTCCATGGGATGACTCTCATCATGTCTCTGAGTTTATTAAAGTCTGCCCTACAAAAGTCTAACAGACACGTCTGACTACAAACTTCCTTGAAGTCACCCATAATTACAAGGTCCTGTTCCCCGGATATTCTATCAAGCTGTTTAAGGAGGGCAGCGTCCATATCTTTACCCTGGTTAGGTAGTCTGTAGCAGACACCAACCATTATAGTCTTTGTTTCTCCCCCCTTATCTTCACCCAGATATTTTCCAACACAGTGTCACTTACGTCCTCTAGTATCTCCTGACAGGCAAGCCCTCTCCTCACGTACAGCACTACTCCATCTCCTTTTTTACCTTTTCTGTCCCTTTTGAACAACTCGTATCCATCCACTACTCCATTCCAGTCATGAGAATCATTCTACCAAGTCTCTGTAATTCCTACTAAATCTTATCTCTCTTTCTGCATGAGACGCTCAAGTTCATGCAGAAGAGCCCATGCTTTGGGCATTGGTATATAGGTACCTGAAGCCTCTTACCCTTGGTTCTATTTGATCAGTCATACCCAAGTGGGTCATCGGTATTTGCTCTCCTACATTAGAATCCCTGTGTTGGACATCTCCTTCCCCCTGTGACTTCAGTTTAAAACCCTCCTGATGAATCTCCTCAGGTTGCTGCCAAACACTTTCTTCCCCAACTTGGATAAGTGAAGCCCGTCCTATGCTAGTAGGCCTTCTTCTAAAAAACTTAGTCACCCCATGGTCCCAGAGTCCAAATCCTGCCTTCCAGCACCACCAATGCAGCCAGTGGTTCACCTCCATTATCTCTCTGCCTTTTATTAGGATCAATAAAATGACACAAAGCAGTGAGTTCTCCAGAACTACTGCTCAGGCTAAATGTTTAATAAGGAAGGTGGGGAAATGCCTTAGAGGCTATGAAGTAGCTGAGAGAAAACAACTATCACAAGGGAGACCAACAACATTCCATGGTGGAGTGGAGATTTGAACACAGGGCTCTTCCACTTGGTAGTCCCCTGCCTGCCTGCCTGCCTGCCTGCCTGCCTGCCTGCCTGCCTGCCTGCCTGCCTGCCTGCCTGTCTGCCTGCCTGCCTGCCTGCCTGCCTGCCTGCCTGCCTGCCTGCCTGCCTGCCTGTCTGTCTGTCTGTCTGTCTGTCTGTCTGTCTGTCTATCTATCTATCTATCTATCTATCTATCTATCTATCTATCTATCTATCTATCTATCTATCTATCTATCTATCTATCTATCTATCTATCTATCTATCTATCTATCTATCCCCCAACAGGGACCCAAAGTAGCTGACATGATTCTCCCTTCCTTCATTTTATCCTCACAACAACCCAGTGAGGTAGGCCAGGCCAAGAGTTGGGTGTCAGAAAATCAACTAGTGAGCTTCCATTGCAGAGTGGAGATTTGACCCTCAGTCAGATCCTAGCCTTACACTGAAACAATGTTACCCAGTGACCTTCCATGGCAGACAAGGGAGTTGAACCTTTCCCAGATCCTAGTCCAACACTCTAACCAGTACACCATACTGGCCTTCCTTCCTTCCTTCCTTCCTTCCTTCCTTCCTTCCTTCCTTCCTTCCTTCCTTCCTTCCTTCCTTCCTTCCTTCCTTCCTTCCTTCCTTCCTTCCTTCCTTCCTTCCTCACCTTATCAGCTGTGTTGTCTTGGACTATTTCTGCACTGGAGGCTTCACTGGAGGCTGCACTGGAGGCTGCAGGCTGGATTTTGAGTCAGGGCAGGTTGCTCTACCTCTTCCTGCTCCTGCACAGGGAGCATTTGTCCTGGTATACCTTGTCTGTCCTGGATTTGTGCTCCCACACAGGAGCCAAGGCAGTGAAGTTCCCAGTGCAGAAACGGTTTTGGTCTCTGTCGTCCTGCTTCAATTTAACTGTTGGATAGTTATAAATCTGGTTTTTTTTTAAATGTTATTTTATGATTGATGCATGACAGTTTGAGATACAAGTGAGATAGAAACGTCGAGAAAAAGGATGATAAAAGCTCCTTTGTTTTTCAGTGAACTTGCAAGCACCACCTTGAAACGGTGCCCATCTGTGTCGTTTGGGATGCTCGTCATCACTCCAAAAAGCTGTGTAAAAGCCCCCAAAGGATATTTTTTTTCGTTTAAAAAAGGGCTCCCCCATAAAATGCGCAAGTTTTGACACGAAGATCAAAACTCACAAAAATTTGGCTGTGCACTGGCTGACGAAATCCCAGGAAACAGATGGGAGTGGGATAAGAAGCTGAGCGGGATTTTCCATCCAAATGGAAGAAGAACATACAGATGAAGCTGCTTTGTATCCTCTCGGAACCCTGGCCCATCTACCTCTGTATTATTGAGTCTGGCCAGCAGTGGAGCTGTGGGGACTGAGGTGAAAAACTCCTTCTATTGTTGCTCCTCCAATTGACCTTCCTTGACCTTGGGACAGGGTGGCCAGCTTAGGGTTTGAAAATTCCTTCAGATTTGGGTGCGGAGCCTGGCTGAGGTGGGGTTTGGGAAGGAGAAGGAGAAGGAGAAGGAGAAGGAGAAGGAGAAGGAGAAGGAGAAGGAGAAGGAGAAGGAGAAGGAGAAGGAGAAGGAGAGTTGGTTCTTATATGCCACTTTTCTCTACCTGAAGGAAGCGCAAAGCAGCTTACAGTCGCCTTCTCTTTCCTCTCCCCACAACAGACACCCTGTGAGGAAGGTGAGGCTGAGAGGGCCCTGATATCACTGCTTGGTCGGAACAGCTTTATCAGTGCTGTGGCAAGCCCAAGGTCACCCAGCTGGCTGCATGTGGGGGAGTGAAGAATCGAACCCAGTTCACCAGATTAGAAGTCCGCACAAAATACCAAATACATTTTTGGCATTATGACTTTGTTGGCATGGAATTGGGTTGTTTTGGAAGCAGATGTTAGTCTACAAGGGCAGAGGAAAGAAACAGGCTGATATCACTTACTTGCTTCCGGGGTTACTGTGAGTTGGTTGCAACCTGAGAGCACACAGTCCTTATTAGGACAGCTATCTGGGTAATTTTTAAACTGGGTAATTTTTAAAGTTTATCACAAATGGAAACCTAGCACAGCAGAGATTGGGTTTAGATTTACCAGCTTTGGGTTGGGAAATTCCTGCAGATCTGGGAGTGGGGGAGGTTTTGGAACCTAGGGAGGGTGGGGATTTGGAAGAGGAATGACCTCAGAAGGGTGTAATGCCTTAGAGACCACCCTTGGAAGCTGCTGTTTTCTCCAGGAGACCTCAGCTGGTTCTGCACTTTGTTTTTTCCGTTGTAGATCCTGCTGAATTCAGATCAATTTGAACCTTCTCTCCCCTCCTCCCAAATTGAAACAGAGAGTATTCTGTACTTGATTGGGGAAGCTCAGAGTGGGGAGTGGAGTGGTGATCACAAAACGACTTGTTTATTTTTCTTTTCTTGAATGGGGGTGGGTGGTCCAGCCAGCATTAAAGAAAAGTGCTTTATTAGCCAGAGTAAGCCAGGGGAGGAGCCAAGTGCTTCTTTCTTTTCCTGAAGAGGGGGAGAGGGGGTGGGAGCCAGCAGCAGCCTCTCAGAGAAAGAGGCAAATCTCTGCTGAGAGATGTGTGGGCTTCTGGAGCGCAGTCACTTTAAAATAGGGCAAAAATAAGTCTTGGGAGGGGAGGCTTGCAACCGGGAACCAGGAAGTCTTTGAACTGATGCCCGATCAATCAGGGACAGCCGGCTTCTCTACGTCAGCATTGCAGGAAGTTAATCCAGCAAAACACAGAAGATCTACACTATACTGGGGACTTTCAAAGGCGGTTTTTCAGATATACCAGATTATATCCACTCCTGGATATTGCGGGGAAAAGGTAGGGTTATTGCGGATCAATCACGCATGTTGCAGAGGGAAAATTTAAAGTGGCCAAAATCAAAATGGAAATCAAATACAGTGCAGAGGGGAGGGATTTATTTGGCTGAGAGAGGATCAAAAGTAAAGTGCAGACTCGACCCTGATCTCTGTAGGCTGCCGATTAAGCATAATTCTGAGAGATCAGCCACTGGACAACAGCCTCCTTCCCCTTGTGCTAGACTTTGCTTAACTGATAGGAAGTTATTGTCCTAACCACTGTTTAAAAAACAACAGTTCCCAGCAGTACTCTGAAATGGTACAGTCCTTCCCAACACCTTCGAAATCTACTGCCTTATTCTTACCAGTCTGTCTATATCAGGGCCAAATTGTAAATATTTGAGACTTTGCTTAACTGATAGGAAGTTATTGTCCTGACCACTGTTTAAAAGCAACAGTTCCCAGCAGTACTCTGAAGTGGTACAGTCCTTCCCAACACCTTCAAAGTCTACCGCCTGATTCTTACCAGTCTGTCTATATCAGGACCAAATTGTAAATATTTTAGTTTAAGACATATTCAGTCTTGATTATAATCAAAATGCCCATCATTATTTAGTCAATCATAGTCCCACTAGGGCCCCATTGGTATTATGAAGGGGGAGGGGGGTCAATATCTTTTTAACAGGCTTTTACAAGTTTTTAAATACCAAAGTGACAAAAATCTTCACGAAAACATTCATTTTGGTCCAATTTTCTTGTCATTCTTGCGAACAGGATAAACAGTCAGTTCTCATTGTTTTCTTTCTTAAGATGCATTCATTAAGGTGATCGGAGGGTTTTTAAATCATTTCAGCCTGAATGTATTCAAAGTGCATAAACATGGATTGGCTGTTCTGGTCTTATGAACACTGCAGCATCTTCCCAAATTGCAAGGAAAGCTGATCTCACTTCTTAAACACAAAAACTTTGTGTCCTCATGGCTCAGGGTCCACGGCACAGTGGCAGAGCCTCTGCTTTGCATGCAGAAGGTCCCAGGTTCAGTCCTTGGCACCTTCAATTAAAAGGACCAGGCACTAGGTCCCTTGAGAACCAGTTTGGTGTAATGGTTAGGAGTGCAGACTTCTAATCTGGCATGCCAGGTTCGATTCTGCGCTCCCCCACATGCAACCAGCTGGGTGACCAGCTGGCTCGTCACGGCACTGATAAAACTCCTCTGACCGGGCAGTGATATCAGGGCTCTCTCAGCCTCACCCACCTCACAGGGTGTCTGTTGTGGGGAGAGGAATGGGAAGGCGACTGTAAGCCGCTTTGAGCCTCCTTCGGGTAGGGAAAAGTGGCATATAAGAACCAACTCTTCTTCTTCTTCTTCTTCTTCTTCTTCTTCTTCTTCTTCTTCTTCTTCTTCTTCTTCTTCTTCTTCTTCTTCTAGGTGGGATGAACGACCTATGCCTGAGAGCTGCTGCTAGCCTGAATACGCAGACTCATGGTTTGATTCAGTATACGGCAGGTTCACGTGTGATTCTGAAACATGGTGCAGGGAGGGGGTTGTACCATGGAACTGGAGAGGCAAAATTATCAAAAGACCCAATCCCTCGGTCCAGTCTCTGGCCCCTCATGTTGAACCATTACAAGCTGCTTGAGAAAAGATCTTTCTTTGCTCAAGATGAAGGCTGAACAGACAGTAATGGCCAAACAAACACACTGGCTCAAACATTAAAGTTGGCCCTGGGATCCGCACTTTGCGTACCGTGTAACACAGTCAAAATTCTTCTAATCTTCCTTGTTTGCAGTGCTCTATAAAGATTAGGAACTGGTGCACATGGAGAAAGAGCTTTGACCTTCCGCTCAGGCTCCACTCGGGTAGTACAGTCCCAGAGGGGTGGTATGGGGCCTGTTGAGGAGAGCCATGCGTAACCACGGAAACATGATGCGTTAGAGTCACCAGCCTCCAGTTCACACCTGGAGATCTCCCAATGTTATATTTGATTTCCCGATCACCATGATCATCTGGAGTAATTGGCTGCTTTGGCAGGTGGACTCCCCTCCCCTCTCCTTTCCAAACCCTGCCTTTCCCTGGCTCCACCCCCAAATTTCCAGGTCTTTCCCAACCTAGAGCTGGCAATCCTATGTGGGTTCCCCCTGAACTATACTCCCCAGGCCTGTTTCAGGTTGGGAAGATGCTGTTGTAGGGAAAGCTGAAGTTCCTTCCCCATGTACACAGTGGCTCTGATCCCGATCAGTACCATACACACAGGAAGTGAGAAGAACCCACAGTTCTCATGTGGTTGCGTTACTTCTGACACAAGGTAGAAACTCAGGCCCAACTTGTGTACTCTGTAATAAATAAAGAGGTGTTTTGGATCCTGGGCTGGTTCTGCGCTTACTCCCCCCCCCCTACTGTAAATCTTGCTGAATTCTGGTCGATTTGAACCCATATATTTTGCCCGATTTTAAACACATCGCCTTTCTGCATTTGCATTGTCCCAGTGGGGTCTCCTTCCCACTTGACTGGGGGTTGGGGTTGGATGAAGGTCCAGTCGGCATTGAAGGAGAACAAGGCTGGAGAGTGCTTTATTTCCTGCAGTGGGTGCAAGCCGGGGAAGGAGCAAGTGGAGCATGAGGCTGCTTGTTTATCTTTCTTTTCCTGCAGGAATGGGATGGTGGGAGAGAGGGGAGGGGAGGCAGCAGCTCCACAGAGAACAAGGAGGGGAAAGTAAATCCAAGAGGCAAATCTCTGCTGAGAGAAGTGTGGGCTTCTGGAGTGCAGTCACTTTTTAAAAGATCCCAAAATGAGGGCAAAAATAAGTCTTGTGAGGAAATGGCAACTGGGAACCAGGCAATCTTTGAACTGATGCCCTGACCAATTACTGACAGACTGCTTCGCTATGTCAGCATTGGAAGCACATGGCAGGAAGTTAATCCGGCAAACACAGAGATCTGCACTTAATACAGGGGCTCTTGGAGCATATTCCTGAAATATAGTGAGCTATATCCACTCCGGGATATCGTGGGGGAAAGATACACAACTTTCGCACAAGTAATATTTGGCGACACGGCCTCCGAATTTTGGTGGCTTATTGGGGTCCCTCCAAATGACGTTGCCAACCTCCCAAGGCTGTTTTGTGATGTGCCCATTTTTTAAGTGCCATGTGGTAAATCCAGGAAAGTGAATTTACCACTCTCTATCATGCATCCAAGAGGTGAACAAGCAGCGAGCAGCCACGGATAAAACCATATGGAGGGGCAAACGTTCAAGAGTCTCTTGAGCGTTGCCCCACCCTTGTTGCTTGATCACCTCTCCTGGCTGCCAAGGCAGCGCGGCTTGAGCTGCTCGGGTGGCATGGTGGCAGCAGGTTGGGTGGCACAGCTTGGGCAGTGCAGCTCTGGCTCACTGAATGGAAGGGGCTGAGCGCCAGACACTCCTCCTGGTGAGCTTTCCCTCTCCTGAGCAGAGGCGGTGGGCAGCTGAAGGCAGGCTGGCTCCTTGGCAGGGCTCTTTCCACGATGCCCCCCCTACCCCCCAGCCAGGACTGGCCTCCTTTCCCTCCTGAGCCTGCATCCCAGCATCGGAGCCCGGCCCCAGCCAACATCCTAGGGCCAGAAAACTTTAACAATTTTTGGGAGGGGGGAGTGCCACCAGGATCCAAAGTCTCTCCAGCTCACTTCCTTTCGCAGACCCATTGAAATGTAGTTTGGGTGGCGCAGAGGTGAATAGGGTTGGGAAGGGAAGGACTGAGAAGCTAGTGAGGAGGGGGAAAGGCAAGATGGGGAAAAGGCTAGATGGGGAGGCATCACATGATTTGGCCCTGCATGCGGAAAAGGTGGTAGGGTCACCGCGGATCAATCTTAGACGTTGCAGAGGGAAAATTTTAAGCACTAAATATCAAAATGGAAATAGAATAACGTGTAGATGACTTTCTTTAATTTGAGATCACTGGGGATAAAAAGCCCAGTGCAGATTCTACCCTGGTCTCTCTAGTTAAAGGATCTTTTGCGAAACAGACAATACCGAGTTGAATGGGCCAATCGTCTGACTTGGTAAAGGCGACTCAGTATGGTCTGGCCATTGTGAGGATCAATAAATCATTGTAACAGGGCCAACGAAAGTTACAGGTTCATTTCATGAACTTGGAGGAATCCTCAGGTTTGCCGGGGTGGGGGTGAGGGAAGTCTGACAGCCCTTCTACTAATGTTGTGGTAACCCTCCCCCCCAAGTTAGTAACAAAGCGCATGCACAGATGTCACCATCACCACCGCCCCACTGGAATTCAGGCAGCCTTTGGGGTTGCCATAGCAACCCAAAATGGCACACAAACACAGCCAATGGTGAGCAGAAGGAGGGGGGGGGGGAGAGGGAGGCAAGCTGGAACCGAAGTTGGCAGGGGGAGAGAAAGAGGGTGGTTATGTCATCCTGGGCTCCTCGTAGGAAGGAAAGGATGAAAACGGGATAAACAGACGCATATACAAAAATAATTTATTGGCTCAAGACCTCCATTTTGCTAATGCTTCAAATGAGATAGTTTGTTCTATCTACCCAGAAAGAGAACTTTGGAAAGATTTGCTATAGCTCAACATTTTCTAAAACATACGGGATTCTCTGCCATAACCTGGTTGGCCCAGGTTAACCTGATCTCAATAGATTTCAGAAGTTAAGAAGGTCACTGTTGCTTATTTCTTGGATGGGACATCCTCATAGAGCTCCAGGGCTGCTGTACAGAGCCAGGCAGTGACCAACCATCTCTGCAGATCTTTTGCTTCGAAATCCAAGTGGGTGAGTCATAAGTTGGCTGAGACTTGAAAGCAAAACAAACAAACAAACAAAAAATGAAAAAGGGATTCTCCAGCTTGGTGTAGTGGTTAAGAGTGGTGACTTCTCATCTGGTGTGCTGGGTTACTGGGTGACCTTGGGCCAGTCACAGTCCCGTTAGAGCTGTGCTCAGAGCAGTCCTGTCAGAGCTCTCTCAGCCCCACTTACCTCCCAGGGTGTCTGTTGTGGGAAGAGGAAGGGAAGACTGCTTTGAGACTCCTTTGGGCAGTGAAAAGTAGGGTACAAAACCCTACTTTTCTTCTAAATAATAATAAATACAATATTAATAGTCCTTGCTACATATTTTCACAAAAGAACGATGGCCCTGCATAGAAGACGACCGCACCAAAATCCATGCGCCAAATGCTTTTTGAAATGACTACACACACTTGTAACTTGTATGCAAATGCAGGATGACCTTTTTCTTGACAGCCACCTGGAAAAACAAAATGCAGTATTTCGGCAATCCATATGTGTTCTATTTAATAAATGGACACAAAGTCTAAGCTGCGGCTTCCGAGGCCGCTACCAGCCTGGCCAAGCAAGCAATCTATAAGGCGCTAGACTGCATGATAAGACTGAACAGGAATCAGGTGTCACGTAACAGCACATAAAAAAGAGCCAGCGTCCAGTAGCACCCTAAAGACTAACACAATTTGTGGCTTTCATGAGTCGGCAGCCGTGGCTCATGAAAACTCGTATCTTGCAACAAAACAAATTGTTATTCTTTTAACGTGCTCCTGGACTCTTGCTCTTTTCTGCTGCTGCAGAAACAGAGCAACCCGGCTACCCACCTGGATCACAACACCAAAAGTTATAGTTGAGGCTATCACCACAGAAAGAAACCGTTCAGATCCATGCAAAGGGATGGTAAATGTCTGCTAGTAGCAGCCCCACCTGTAAGCACAAGGCAAGGAGGACAGGACAAAAATGCCTCTTGGTTCTGTGATGTCACTCAGTGGGTCACCTGTCTAGGGTCGCCTGATTTTAGTTGGTAGCTGGAGATTTCCTGGAATCAGAACTGTGTTCCACCCATGTTCTATGTTCAGGAGGATGGGCAATGCATGGTGGGGCCCCTGGCTGGTGGCTGGTTCCCACCTCAGCTGGGCGTGCCGTGACCCTCCCTTAGACCTCATGCCAGCCAGGGAAATGAATATGGCTCCTTGGGTGGGAGACAATTGTGAATGTGATCCTCTCCAAACTTGTGACCTGCTTAGTTGTGCACAGGCGAGAACAATGTTGCAAAGCCGGCCAATGCAATTGCTGGGCAGCGCGATCCCAAACAGAGTCACACCCTTCCGTGACAGGTGACCTCAATGGCTCAGATGCGGTGTGAACATCCAAACATCAGAAGAGCCCTGCTGGATCTGTCCAAGTGGTCTATCTAATCCAGCATCCTGTCTCACACAGTGGCCAGCCAGTTCCTCAGGAGGTGCAACAAGAGGGCCTAGAGGCTAAGGCCTTCCCCTGATATTGCCTCCTGGCACAGAGATTTACTGCCTCTGAATGTGGAATCACCACAATGGGTTCTTTGCGCTGAGCTACAGGCTGGAATTTGAGTTGGGGCAGGTTGCCCTGCCTCTTCCTGCTCCCGCATGGGGAAGCATTTGGCCTGGTGCACCACATCCGCTCTGGATTTGTGCTCCCGCACAGGAGCCAAGGCAGCAAAGTTCCCATGCGGAAACAGTCTACAGAGGCCAGCTCTCACACGGTTGTCCTAGATATGCAGTGGGTCTGCCATCCCATGGCAACTGAGTGAAATCCAGCATTCTGGAGCGCCAGGGTCTGTGACCACCACTCTCTTGGCAAGTTCTCCACTCCCCCTGGAACCTTTCAGTCAAGCGAGACCCACAGGGGGAGCCCACCGTATGTCAATGGCGCCGAAGAGGGAGAAAGGGGCGGTAGGGGAGTTTGCCTTCGCCCTCTGCCATTGTAGAACCTGTCTGCCAACACCACATTGTTTGCATGCAGGAGCCAGGCATTTCAGGAAACCCGATGACAGCGAGGTTGTCCCCGATCGAGCTTCCAAACGTGCTGCCAGATTTCACCCCCACCCCACCCCCACCCCCAGTCGGTAGGGAGCTGCGAAGTGCTCTGTTCTCAATGGGATGACATCAGCTGCTACCAGCAGGGGTTCTGGCCTCCTGTTCCAATTTGTATGGCGGCAGAGACATCGCGAGCCAGGTTTATGAGAAAGCTTAGCAGCGTGGGTGCAAAGCTGGGCATCGAGTACGGTTGGAAAATCTGGACCCGCATTTGGAGTCCAAAAAAACAGTGGAGCGGTTCCAGAACGGCATCAGGTTTTGTCGAAGTTCCCCCTCCCTTTCCCTTCTTTATCAAATTAAACGAAACTCTCTTAAAAAGAGACACAGGTTGACTGGGTATCACAGGAGAGCAGACTCAAGCAGGTCGTAGTTGTCCGAAAACAATCGGAGGCTAGTCTGGTGCCTCTCAGTCCACCTGCCAAATTATTGTATTGACCCCAAAAGAAGATTTATGTTTTTACATCAGAGGCGTTACCTGGAAGGCCCAGGCTGGCCTGGTTTGGTCCAGGCTCAGAAGTTAAGCAGTAGGAGAAAAGCTTCCCCCCCCCCATACCCTGCTTTTTTTCTACATGAAGGAGTCTCAAAGTGGCTTACCATTGCCTACCCTCCCCGTCCCTACAACAGACAACCTGGTGTATTCTGCATGGGGCTTTAAACCCAGTCCCAGTTCGATGAATCCAACCCGTTTACGCTGAATTCGATTTCCATTTTGATTTTGGGCACTTTTTCTTCTGCAACGTGCATGATTGATTCAGAGTGACCCTACCTTCCCCCCGCGATATCCAGAAGTGGGTATAACCCTCAATATTTGAAAAACCGACATCAGTAAGTGTGAAGATTTTTGCTTTTTTCAAATTAACTCCCTTCCCCGTGCCTTGTAGCAAAGCAGTCTTCCCTGATTGGCCAGAGTGTCAGTTCAATGACTTCCTGGTTCTCAGTTGCAAGGCTTGTCTTAAAGTGACTGCGCTCCAGAAGACCCAACTTCGCTCAGCAGAGATTTGCCTCTTGGATTTATTCCCCCCTCCTCTTCTGTCTCCAATCCTCTCCCCACCCTGTTCAAGAAAAGATAGAGATTTCTGCTGCGTTTGGCTCCCCTCCCTACTCTGAACTTCCCCAGTCAAGTGCAGAACACTTTCTGTTTAAATTGCGGGGGGAGAGAGATAGAGGAAGACCCGAGTTCAAATCGATATGAATTCAGCAGGATCCACATCGGAAAAAACAAAGAAAGTGCAGAATCAGGCCCTGTGAGGTAGGTGGGGCTGAGAGAGCCCTGAGATAACTGTGATTAGCCCAAGGTCACCCAGCTGGCTGCATGTAGAGGAGGAGTGGGGAATCAAACCCAGCTCATCAGATTGGAAGCCACCGTTCTTAACCACGACACTCAGCTGCCTGTATGGGATGGCCCTAGTTAGTATATGGTTGTGAGACTACCAAGGAAGTCCAGAGTTGCTATATAGAAGGAAGACAATGGCCAATCACCTCTGAATTTCTCTTGCCTGGAAAACTCTCTTGCGTCCCATATCAGCTACGGTTTGACGACACCTCACAAACACACCCCAGAACCCCGCAATGCAGCATCCTGTGAGCCCCGCGGTACTCCACCACCACCTTTCCTGGTGCCCATCACATGGTTCTTGAAAGGGTGTGGAGGCCAAGGGGAGGGGCTTCTGCTTAGCAAGGCTTCTGAGGGGGCCTTGATTTGCCTGGGCAGATTTTTAGAAATGTTGCTTTGGGAGCTGCTGTGGCCACAGCTCAAGGATCTCCACTGCGGGGCAGAAGGAAAACGGCAGCAGCCATTCCATGACTGGCTCTGCCTAAAGCAACCGCCATTTTGTGGCAATCATTTGCAGCTGCATCCACCACACTGTCAAAACCCCCCAAAAGGTTTGAGGACCTTCCCTGTACATAGTTGCAACTTGCAAGGAAACATAAAATGATCCTCTTCTTGGGGGAAAGTCTAGTTATCTTGTTAGGTAAGTAAAATTGCCTGCATCCGGCCTAGATTTTCATGGCTGTAAAGGAGCAGTTGCATTACTAGCATCCCTACAAAGGCCGGGATATACTTTAAACAATTTCATTTCATAGAGGTATTGAAGTATCAATTCATTTACAAGTGACAGGAACAACCACTATGGAAAATTTACCTTGAAAATGGGAGATATCTAGAAATCCGCTTTGGTTGGATCCTGCAATAAAGCCACACAGAAAGAAGAGACCTTTTATTTTCTTTATTCTGTATAAAGTTTGCAAACATTGCTAGTAGCCTTGGGATAGGTTTTTCTTTCTTTTGGGTTGTAAAGGAGTATCAGCAGATCCCATCCCATACCTCCTTTAGAGCCCTCCAACTAGATAAAATGGTCTCGTCCTCCTGTAAGATTTCCAGTTTTCAGGACCTAGTCTGTACACAATAGATAATGCACTTTCAGTGCACTTTAGAAGTAGATTTTCCTGTTTCGCACAGGAAAATCCAGCTGCCAAAGCACATTAAAAGTGCATTTTCCTGTGTGTGCAGACTAGGCCCAGGTAGAGATGGGAATTCTGACCTCCAGACTGCATGAACAGTTCCCCTGGATAAAATAGCCACTTCAGAGGGTGGAGCTTGTGGCATGACATACTCCCAGAGCTCCCATTTGTCCCTGGATTTTACTCTCTTTGGTCACTGTTATGTACATTGCACTCTTCCATTATCTCTGATATTAGTATGGGGAGGGATGGGGTATTTTCTCTTTGCCTCCATGTTGGTAGTAATATTTTAATGGGGGTTTTAATTGGTTTTAATGGGGTTAAGATCATTGTCACCTGCCTCGAGTCTTCTGGAAGAGGCGGGAAATAAATTGAAATATAATAATAATAATAATAATAATAATAATAATAATAATAATAATAATAATAATAATAATAATAATGTCTGTGGGGCTTCTGCCAGCCAAGGAATGAGGGCTTCTGCCAGCCAAGGAACTAACCAATCAAAGGAACCTGATTGCTCTGCTTAGAGCCAATCCGATTGCTCTGCTTAGGGCCAATCGGATTGTTCTGCTTAGAGCCAATCAGAGGCAGAAGCTGGCTGCCTGAAAGGTATAAAAGTGCATGAGTTTGCCTGTTTTTCTCTGTTCAGTAGTTATAGTCTGTTGCTGAAGTTGCTAAATAAAAAGAGCTGTTCTGAAGACTTGGAGTCTGTGATCACTGAACCCGCAGACCTAATAGTCACCACCCACAAATGCCCAGGAATTTCCAAAGCTGGGGAGGGCAACTCTATCGACCTAATTGGTAGATGGGAATCAAGGTAATAGGTTCTTCTTAGCAACAAGCATCTTCTTTGCCCACGATGCTGTCAGTTCCCATCCCACAGCAAGCTTTGCGAGAGCCACTGTGCATGGGAGGGCGGCATGATTCAGGGCAATATTCTCAAAGTAATCCCGAAGAGGCATCTTGGGGCAAAGGATTGCTAGTAGGATCTCTTCTGATCTGTGATTCTGTGGGAATTGCGTTGGTTTTTGTGTCACACTGTTCATTGAAAAGGAAATGCTCCCACCCTTCTTAACCAAAGGAACAAAATCCAGAGAAACACCCCTCTGAGAGTCCGGAAATACAATTTAAAATCAAAACTGCTAAGCAATAATATTATGCTCTGGAACTGCACATCTTAAGGGTGCAGTGTATTAGGGTTTGCAGCACTCTCATCTGCCCAGTCCTAATGGCTTCTGATTACTGGCTCAGAGGACTTGTTTATAAAGGATGAAATCCCAGACTTCCATGTTCTCCACCCAATGTCAAGACCCTGTTCACATGTTCACTGGTTACCCCTTCACGTGTCCTCCTGTTCTTGCCATGGAATGTGCCCTTGATCTGGAAGCCCCAGACCTCTTTCATATATTTCCTGGGAGTGTTTCATTGCTTTGACCTTGCTAGGCTGATGTATCTTTTGGGGAATGCCTTCGTAGCATCTGAGCGACTGCATGTGCTTTTGCATGGGATCAAACTGTCAGTGCTAGTTTTGCTTTTCAGTTCTAGCAAGAAAACTTCTTGCTCTCTGTTGGATGCTTCTTTCAATAAAGAGATTTCTTTCAGCTAGCGAGTTTGCTTTTAGAGAGTTCACTAGGGACATGACACCCAAGCCCTTTAAAAAAGTGACACACAGTAAATAGGACATCCTAACTTTAAGGGTTGGTTTATGTTTTTCTGGTATAACAGTCTCCCTGAATGTGTGCCTCAGTTCTATTATTTATTTACATCACTTAAACACCTCACCTTTCTCCTCTACTTTATCCTCACAGCCACCCTGTGAGGTAGATTAGGCTAAGAGTTAGTGACTAGCCTAAAGTCACCCAACTAGCTTCTGTGGCAGAGTGTAGGGATTTGGACACAGGTCTCCCAAATTCTAGTTACTGTATTCCAGATCTGTCCATTGCATATGTTTATCTGTACCACTATATATTTCAGGTAAGGGATTGGAGGAGGAGCTGATCTCATGGCTTAAGTGCCACTCAGAGTTTTATACCCATTCAGGGTGGCTGTCCCGCCCCTGAGTGTCTCCTTCTCCAACCAGCTTGTCTGTCTGTCCAGCAGCCAGCCAATCGTCTTCTGTCACCCACTGCTGGGCACCCCTCCTCCTTCCACTTCCCTCTGAGGCTTGGAGGCTGCAGATCTCTGTTGTGTGAGAGCTGCCCCTGCAGGTGAGTTCCAGAACAGCTGCCTGCAGCCTTTCCAGGTCCTGGGGAAAGGGGGGGCATGTGCAGAGTTCTTCCACCCCTCCCCCCCCAATCTAGCACCTGTTGTATTCCTGAATGCAGATTATGCAGAATATGTCATGTTTTGATGTTCTATTTTAAAACTTGTGGCAGGGATCATTCAATGTTATTTATTTCTTTAGCACTCCACTTGTCTCCCCAAGGAGAACCAAAGTGGCTTGAAACTTTGTTCTCTCCACATCCATTTTATTCTCACAAACACAAACACACAAACACAACCCAATGTGATAGCTCAGGTGGGGAGAGAATATGACTGGACAAACATCACCCAGCAAGCTTCCATGTCAGAGTGTGGGATTTGAACCTGGATCCTAATTAGAAATTACATCACATTGGGTCTCCTTGAGAATGTGAAGTGTGGACATACTTTAAAGCAGGGGTAGTCAAACTGCGGCCCTCCAGATGTCCATGGACTACAATTCCCAGGAGCCCCCTGCCAGCATTTGCTGGCAAGGGGCTCCTGGGAATTGTAGTCCATGGACATCTGGAGGGCCGCAGTTTGACTACCCCTGCTTTAAAGGTTAAAAGCCTCATTTTCAGAGTGTGAAATTGCAGGGCCGGGTGTGTACTTTAAACTTGACCGTTATAGAATGTTTCTAGTTTTAATTATTTATACACTATGATGATGACAATGATAATGAAGAAGAATCACAGCTGGCATGATTTGAGGGGACAGATCATTTTGCTATCTTCATGACTTCTCACAGGGATGATTAACGGTAGAAGCAAACTGAACTATATTTGATTTCTTTCTTGGTGTAGTGGTTAAAAATGTCAACTTCTAATCTGGAGAGCCAGATTGGATTCCCCATTCCTCCACATGCAGCCGGCTGGGTGACCTTGGGCTAGTCACAGTGCTGCGAGAGCAATTCTCACAGAGCAGTTTCTCTTAGAGCTCTCTCAGCCCCACCTACCACACAGGGTGTCTGTTGAGGGGAGAGAAAGGGAAGGCAATTGTAAGCTGCTTTGAGACTCCATTGGGTAGTAAAAAGTGGGGTATAAAAGCCAACTTCTTCTTCTTCTTCTTCTTCTTCTTCATTCTGATGAAGGGAGCTTTGCCACTCAAAAGCTTACCCCTGGCAAATCTCATTGGCTTCAAAGTGCTCCTCGACTTGAATCTAACTCTTCTACATCCCTGCACATTTTTGTCAACCCCTTGTATCTTTGCTGTTGTTTTTGCAGATCTGTTTCTCCTTGCGGACGCACGGCATATCCTTTTAAATGCAACTGTTCATCCATTGCCCCCTTCTTTATCTGTATAAATATAGACCTACCATGATGATTTATGGATGCATTGAGCAATGAGGACATTTATTTTTCTTTGCAGGAAGGATGCAATGTGAGGAACTAGTCGATGCCATGTAAAAAAACAAACAACAAAAAAACCAAGCAGGGATTCCTTTTGCACCCACAAAACTGGAATAGAAAATTCGAAAGGGTAGAAAATCCGCACACGTTCGGAAATGTCAAAATGTCAGGGAGGAGACAACTGGAAGCCCCCGTGCCCTGTTGGTCTGTGCCAACTCAAGGCATAGCCCATCCATGGAATGCTGTTTTTTCTCCCAGGCCAGAGTCCTCTCTAAAAATGGCTCTTTCTACCTCCATCCCTCCTCTCTCTGTCCCCCTGCATTCACTGCGTGGGAGGGCGTTGCTGATTAAGATTCTATCCTGTGTCAGGCAGTACTCCAGGTTCTCCATTCTCACAGCGAGCCAAGTGTTCAGAGAGAGCTGGCATAAGAATACCTCCTGGAATTATTCATCTTTTCCCATTACAAGGCCCTCCTGTATTCGAGCTCTCCCATCTGTTGGGTTGTTCCGCTGGGCTTGCACCATTCAGCTGCGGTGGTAAGTTTGGCAGCTCGTGTTCGACACCACGCAGATGACTTTCGCTGAATTCTCAGGCTGTTCCGAGGAACCCGGCTGCCGGGGCCAGAGCTGTGGTCGGACCGGAGAGCCCTTGCTAGGTTCTCGCAGAGCTTTAGGAGAATTAAAAAGTTCCGCTCGAAAGGGAAGCGTTTACTGCGACGCTATCAACATTCAGCTCTTGCCAATGCTGGATGAAAAGGATGCTTGGTGCATTCAGTCTTACAAACGGCTGGCATTTCAGTTTCCCGTGAAGCCATTTCACTTTATTTGTATCGCAGGCAATTTTGATTTCCCCCAGAAAGCCCAAGGGTAAATTACCTCCGTTTGTGCATTTATTGATTTAACACTTATTTAATGGATTGTAGCTAAAGGGAACCTCCCCATGCAGAGACAGTCAACCTCTGACTAGTAGCATCAGGAGGAAGGCCTTGTCCTTCATGCCATGGTCTGACATTTGCCTAACAGCATTAAGGGGAAAAAAACACAAGAAAAATATAAGGGGAGAAATGGGATCAATCTAGGAAATTCCTCCTAGTCTCTGTGATGTTTACTAACTAAGAAGAGGACTTGGTTTTAGACACCATTTTTACTACCCCAAAGAGTCTCAAAGCAGCTTACAATTGCCGTTCCTTCCTCTCCCCACAACAGACACCCTGTGCGGTAGGTGGGGCTGAGAGAGCTCTGACAGGAGAACTCTGTGAGAATAGCTCTGTCAAGACTGTGACTAGCCCAGGGTCACCCAGCTGGCTGCATGTGGAGGAGCAGGAAATCAAACCTGGCTTGCCAGATGAGAAGCTGCCTCTCTTAACCACGACACCAAGCTGGCTCTCTTTCATGTGATCTCTTTCGTAGGAATTACCCTGCCCTGCTACCTGGGCTCTGGGGGTTGGCAGCCATCTTGGACCCTACAGCTGGCTGTGAGACTTACCCAGCCATGGAGGTAATAGATATGTGACATAATTTTGTAATCTCTTGACTTAGGAGCCTGCCTTACATTTTAGCATCTAGTAGGGTCTAGTAGGGTATGTTTTATGAAAAACCCACGAAGATACAACAAATAATACTTAAAAACATAAAACAAGTGAAAATCTGTCCCCATTAAAATCTATCCACGATAAAATCTTTCGCAGTAGGATGCGTGGATGGTGAAGCCTGATCTGAAAACATCTTAAAAACTATACCGAACTAACAACACATAGGACCAAACGCATTTCGACCCTTCCGGGGCTTCCTCAGTGGTCAAAATTATAATAATACACTATATAGCACTCTCTATAATGTGTAGCTGAATGGTTGAGTGGGTATAGCTTTTTCTGATGCACATGAGAATACACTCTGAGTACAGAACTTAATGATAGCAAAGAGTGGTGACTTTAGGGACATAACAGAGGAATTGGTCTCCAAAAAGGATATAATTTATACATATTGGTTGGAGCCATAAGTTACAGTCCCCACTCAACCATTCAGCTACACATTATAGAGAGTGCTATATAGTGCATTATTATAATTTTGACCACTGAGGAAGACCCAGGAGGGTCGAAACGCGTTTGGTCCTATGTGTTGTTAGTTCGGTATAGTTTTTAAGATGTTTTTATTCTGTTTTTAACTGTGCACTATAATAAATAATTATAAGAGCCTCTTGTGGCGCAGAGTGGTAAGGCAGCTGTCTGTAAGCTTTGCCCATGAGGCTGGGAGTTCAATCCCGGCAGCCGGCTCAAGGTTGACTCAGCCTTCCATCCTTCCGAGGTCGGTAAAATGAGTACCCAGCTTGCTTGCTGGGGGGTAAACGGTAATGACTGGGGAAGGCACTGGCAAACCACCCCGTATTGAGTCTGCCATGAAAACGCTAGAGGGCGTCACCCCAAGGGTCAGACGTGGCCCGTTGCTTGCACAGGGGATACCTTTACCTTTACCTTTAGGGTATGTTTACCTGAGGCACAGAGGTGCCCTCTTAGCTGGAAGTCACGTAGACTGGCCAGTGGTAGCAGAGGAGAGAACGAGACAAGATCCCTCCAGGAGCTGGCAACCCCCAGTAGTGAGTAGGATAGAACGAAGCTCACAGAGTCAATGCCAGCCTGTCCCTTCACACAAACAACTTCCCCCCACCTTGATGAAAAGAGGTTTCTTTTGAGCTCGAAGTCCACCATCCAGCTCCCGTCCTCCACAAGACCGTCGCAGTACAACGGAGGGGTCCCACCAGGAGCGGTCTTCTGGGGGCCCACAGAGAGCGGCAGGGGAGGCTGAGGGGCCCCAGAAATCACGCCTGGAACACCCTGTGCTGGCTGCTTGCCCTGCAGCCACTGAAGCATATCGAGCTGTCCTTTTCAGCCCTATTGTGCTTGGCAAACGTGGAAGACAGAGCCGCACGCAGGGTGAAGAGGAAAGGGGACCTTGACGCACCTCGCTTCCCTGCTCCCGTTTCAATTAGGGGAAGGAGGCAGCTGCTGGAGTGAATAGACCCTGAGCGCAGACGTCTTAATATCCTCGTGCAGAGGAGGTGCATTATGATTCATTCTCTGCAACCCTATTACTCAGCGTTTGATAGGGTCTTACTTGTCTCAAGTGCTTTTCATTATTGCTCTAATGCTGTCTATTAACATAGTGGATGGAAGCTCTTTTCTCATCTGGAGCATGCATCACTGTGCTTTTAAAGATTATGGGGCTTGTGAATACATAACACTTTACGGCCTTGCAGACGTAATTTACTGTGGAGGTGTGTGTGTGTGTGTGTGGGGGGGGAATCATACACAAAATGCAGATAAGTAAATAGATAACCTGCGGCTTCTATCCAGGCCGGAGTTAAGATGAAACAGTAAATGATTTCACCTCATTCATGGAAATGGAACACAATCAGCTCCATTCGGTGTAGAAAGATTTTTGCCGGGTGAAGGATCAGGCAAGGTGAGGCTAGGAGGGAGGGTATATGTTCTCTTTTTGTTGCTGGATCGTTGATGGGAGAAATACGAACATTCGTTCCCCATCGCTGATGCCAACATCTCAAAGAAGCCAGGTTTGGCTTTTAGGAAGGTTTGTTTTTTTAGACAGTTTGTAACTTATAGGGTATTTCCGCACATCGGTAAAAATAGTGTTACGCCAGCTGAATGGAGTAGTACTAAATATTATTGCGCCTCCTAGCCACTCCTCACCTTTTTGCCATCTTACTCCAGTCTGCCGCCTTTCCACACTTCTCACCCTCCACAAGTGCTGCTGGAAATGGTGGAAGAGAGCAATGTGCTTTACATGTGACTCTCTTCCACCTGTCAATCAATCCAGGCAACCAATCCCCTTTCTCCATGCTTTAAATGTCCCGTGATACCCGCTAATTTTTTTTAAAATTCATACTTCTCTGTTTAAACACCTGTGCATCTAATCATAGATGCATAGTACTTTTTGAACACCACCCCTTATGGAATCATGAGTCTTTTGATAATTTAAAAAAATAATCTTGTTCCTGATTTTTTTTGGGGGGGGGAACTTTAGAGAGGCATGCTTTTGTTACAACTTTTTTGTGAAAAATTATTTCTGGTATCTCCTGCATGTTTGTCCGCCTATTCATTGCTCTAGGACAGGGGTAGTCAAACTGCGGCCCTCCAGATGTCCATGGACTACAATTCCCAGGAGCCCCCTGCCAGCGAACGCTGGCAGGGGGCTCCTGGGAATTGTAGTCCACGGACATCTGGAGGGCCGCAGTTTGACTACCCCTGCTCTAGGATGTTAGCCATTTTTAACAAGACATTCTCACCTCCGGGAACAAGGGAGAGGGAGGCAGGTGTGAGGGCAGGACGAGGCAGATGCTTTTAGCGCATTTGAGCCTTCATACCTTCCCTCTGCTGGTTACATGCTGGTCACTCTCCCTTAGCTACCGCTAAATAGGTTGGTGAATCCCCTTTATGTTATTCCCCAACTAGCACTTTAAAATGAAGGATGTAGCCAGCCAGTTACTGCCCAGACGCTGGATGTTGGCAACATCAAATGGAGAGGCCAGAATATAACGACTATGTAAGGTAAGCATTTCACTACATTTAAGAGGTACGGAAATGCCCGCAGTTTTTCCTCTATGGATCAAATCAGACTGGTCAGATGTGAAGAAGAGGCATGCTGTGGACGGATAGGGATGCCAGTCTCCAGGTGAGGCCTGGGGATCTCCTGGAATTACAGCTCATCTTCACACTACAGGGATCAGTTCTCTGGGAGAAAATGAAGGGTTGCCAACCTTCAAGTGGAGCCAGGAGATCCCCTGCTTTGACAACATTTGTCCAGGCAATAGACGTCTCTTCCCTTGGAGGGAATAAGCTGCTTTAGGGGCGGATTCTGTGTACGGCTGCCAGACTCCTGGGTGAATCCGTAGAGAAGAAGAAACAAGCTTTGTGGTTTAAAAGCATTTATTCATATGATTATTTTAAAAGCCAGAACGATTCCCAGTGGTTATCTAGTTTTTGGAGATTTGTATACTTCCTCAGTGGCTTATTTGTATGTCATAGAATAATAGAGTTGGAAGGGATCTCATGGGTCATCTAGTCCAACTATGCAGGACACTCACAACCCTATCACTTATCCACTATAACCTGCCACCCCCTTAAGCCTTCACAGAATCAGCCTCTCTCTCAGATGGCTCTCCAGCCTCTGTTTAAAAATTTTCAAAGATGGAGAACCCACCACCTCCTGAGGAAGCCTGTTCCACTGAGAAACCGCTCTATCTGTTGGGAACTTCTTCCAGACGTTTAGATGGAATTTCTTTTGAATTAATTTCATCCCATTGGTTCTCGTCCGTCCCTCCAACTCTGCTCCATCCTCTATTTGGCACCCTTTTAAATACTTGAAGATGGTTATCAGATCCCCTCTCAGTCATCTCCTCTCCAGACTAAACAGACCAAGCTCCCTCAACCTTTCTTCATACGTTTTGATTTCCAAGACATATGTCACTGAGTATGCTTTTAGCTATACTTTCCAGTATCACTTAGCCAGGACTGATTTGACCACAGATTTCCCCCGCTCTTCTCAAAACAGTTGACCCTACAGGCTAAGTGATACTGGAAGATATAGCTAAAAGAATTTTGAAAAGCCTATTCAGTGACATTTGTATAAATCAAGTTGGTTTATTGATGCACAAATACTAATAGAAAACTGCATGCATTCTTCAGGGGGAAATGTGAGGCAAAGAAACCGAAATGCTAGTTTGATTTGTACGGAGGATTCACAATCAGGCCTGCTGAAATCTAAATATATCTAACCTATCTGGGAGAAAATGCCATCATGTTTCAGGATAGACCAAATGGAGAAACCTTCTCTACACAACAAATGATAAAGCTGTCGGATTCACTGCCAGAGGATGTGGTGATGGCCTCAGGAATGATGATGATAATGATGTTATCTGTTCAGCCATGTCCGACCCTCGGCGATTCTATAGGAAAGTCTTCGCAAAGCTGCTTCTTTTAGTTGGTTCATGGTCATCCCTCTATCGGCTTTGATCGTGTCGAGCCAGCGGATCCTTTGGCGACCACGTTTCCTTTTGCTGCTGACCATGCCGAGCATTAATGATTTTTCTAGCAAGTCTGATTGCATGATGTGTCCAAAGTAAGTGAGCTTTAGCCGTAATATCTTCCCTTCTAATGACATAGGTTTGCTCCTCTCTAAAACTCTCTTGTTGGTAACTTTGACTGTCCGTGGTTTCTGCAGCATTTTTCTCCAACACCATAATTCGACAGCATCTATTCTCTTCCTGTCTTCCATCTTCAGGGTCCAGGTTTCACACCCATAGGTTGTTATGGGGAAGACAACAGCGTTGACTAGCCGGCACTTTGTATTAAGGCTGATATCCCCACTCTTCCATATTCGGTTCATGCCTAAGATTGCGTTCCGGCCCAGCGTTATTCGCCGTCTGATTTCACGGCAGCATCCACCACTTTGAGTGATTATAGAGCCAAGAAAGATGAAATCATTGATAGACAGCTTTAAAAGAGGATTAGAGACATTCATGGAGGAGAAATCTATCCTTGGCCACTACCTGCATGTCAGAGGCAGTCAACCTCTGCATATCGTTGGTTCTAGCCTGACCCTTCGGGGCAACAGAAAACAACTCTGCTCCATCCTCTACAGCAGGAGTAGTCAAACTGCGGCCCTCCAGAAGTCCATGAACTACAATTCCCATGAACCCCTGCCAGTGGTCGCTGGCAGGGGCTCATGGGAATTGTAGTCCATGGACATCTGGAGGGCCGCAGTTTGACTACCCCTGCTCTACAAACTGAGGACAGAATGAAAATAGTCTTTCAAGCCAAGCTTGGAAACTCTGTCCCCATTAGATCAGTCCTCCTATTCTTGCTGACCCACAACCTACTTGTTGTGCGCTCTATGCACACTTCTTTGGAGTGGAACAAGTGTCTTCTCTCCAGGTGGAAGGCAAGAAGGTCACAAGGGCTAGAAGACACTGAGGATGGGGAGAGCCTGCAAAATCCCCCCCCCCAGGCTTGTTTGGGAAGGGCATCATTGACTTGACATTACAAAAACAAGGTAAAAAGGATTCTTCGGGTGACACCGCATGTCAGGTCGTGTCACAACATCATTAAAACATTCTGTCTCCTTGACAAATGAGACAGACTGATGCCACCGGTTCAGAGATGACTGATCCAGTTGGCGGGCCTCAGAAGGGGTTTCGTGCACTTTCTGCACAGCTGGAAATATTTCTGGGGGGAAAGCATTTCCTGCCCTCCCCACCCCAGATTCTCCTTGTGGCATTAAGACATAATCCCATTAGAAGCATAGGCAGCATCCGATAGATAGATACAGACCTGGACAGGTTTCTCCACAGAGAGCCAGCTTGGTGTACTGGTTTGGAGTGTGGACTTCTAATCTGGCAAGCTGGGTTTGATTCCTGTCTCCTCCTCCACATGCAGCCAGCTGGGTGACCTTGGGCTCTCCACAACACTGAGAAAGCTGTTCTGACCGAGCAGGAATATCAGGGCTCTCTCAGCCTCATCCACCTCACAGGGTGTCTGTTGTCAGGAGAGGAAAGGGAAGGCGAATGTAAGCCACTTTGAGACTTCTTCGGGTAGAGAAAAGGGGCATATAAGAACCAACTCTTCTTCTTCTTCTTCTTCTTCTTCTTCTACCTCACAAGATGCTAAGCTATTGGAGAAAGAGATCCTTCTCTCCCTCCACCCTCTTTTTCCTCCTTCCTGAGAGCTTCTCAGTCTCCCACCACCACCATCACCACCCCTTCCTGTTCGAAGGCAGCTGAACACCAGATTTTAGAGAGTTTGCGCTGTCGGGAATGCTTGGTAATATTCCCTTAACTTGCAGTGTGAACATTCCAGCACTATTCATTCGAGGCTGGCATCTGGTGTGTAGCAGCAAGATGGCTGATAGAATAAAATTAGGGAGGCTGATCTGATTAAGCAATGCGAGCCGTTTGCATCAGGCACCCGTTAGAGGGGGAAAAGCATATTCCTGAGGGGAATTGCAAAAGAAAGGGGAATATCATTTCTCAGTTGCAATGGAGACCCCCTGGCAGCATCAGGGAGACCTCGGTTTGTGTGGAGGAGCTGAACTCCAAGGGACAGGTGATCTTTAAGGAAGGTGACATCCACGTTGTGTCTCAGTTTAAGCCCTTGCAAAGTTATCTGGACCATGCAGAGGGGCATCTTGTAACATTTTTATTGGGAGACAGAATGACTGTATATACTCACATATAAGCTGACCTGCATATAAGCCAAGGCACCTAATTGTACCACAGAATCGGGGCAAACTTATTGACTCGCATATAAGCCGAGGGTGGGAAATGCTCCATCATCACAGGCTCTCCCATCCAGCACTGCCATTCCTTTTGCCACTGAAGGCAAAAGGAAAAAAAGATCAGAGTCCCTCAGTCAAACCTTTGATGTCCTACAAGCTGCCAGACAAGCTCAGCTTGCAGTACCCATTCGCAAAAGGCAATGCAACGAGTGGCTGGCTGGAGCAGGCTTTTATTTCAATTACCGTATATACCCGTGTATAAGCCGAGGAGGGCTTTTTCAGTGTGAAAAAGGTGCTGGAAAACGAGGCTTAAACGCGAGCATATAGGGTAAGTCCATTTCAAGCGATGTAGCAGAATATTGCTTTTTGATCTCTAGGAAAAGGAAAGTTTTTGCTCATCAAATTTGATAGTTTTAATAGCATGTTGTACTAATTTATATCATCACCGTTTGTTTTGTATTTGGTGATCAATTGTGTGTGTGTGTGTATATATATATATTCTTGCTGGTAATTGACTATTAATAAACTACTACTACCAAGGAAGGTGACACACAGACAAGGAGACCAGCAGCTTAGGGACTGCAGTGGAGTTCAACAGGGGCCATGTGCAGAAGCCCACTGAAATCAACAGACATGCATTTTGGGGTGGGGGGGGTGTTCAACGCAGTTTACAGTTAAAAAGAACTTCTTTTAGCATGATACAGCGAGGGTTGAAGAAAAGCAAACAAGCAAAGTCAGGCTGGTTGGGAGACGACTTGCATAATTTGCAGGTGGAAGAGCTGCTCTCATTGGGGTTACGAAAGGGTGGTCCTAGCCAGGCTGGTATTGCCTCCCCTCTCCTCCTGAAGCAATGGACTGAGATCAAGAATACTCCCGACAACAGAAGAGTGGTGTAGCAGCTGGATGCTAGGATCTGGAAAAACCTAGATTCGAATCCCCACTCTGCCATGGAAGCCTCTTGGGTGACTTTAGGCCAGTCACGTCCTTTCAGCCTACTCTACCTCACGTGATTCTCATTCCACAATTAAGAAGGGAACATCTACACATCAGTCTCCAGTTTTATATAATTACTAGTAATCAAGCCCGCTGTAGCTGCAATACAGCGGGCGCTAGCGGGCCAGGGCCCGGCCCCCGAGCAGGCAGGCCGGGGGGGCCGGGAGCGACGGCGAGCCGTGCGCAGTGCGGCTCGTAATGGGCGGCGTACCTGTGTGGCCATCTTCATATCCGACCCGGGCGCGCCGTTGACCTTGCTGTCCGGGCGGCCAATGCCGCTTGCTCTCGCTCTTCCCGGCGCGGGCCCTGGCCACAGTAAGGGGGCTGGCCCCTCTCCCCGGTAAGGGGGCTGGTGCCGCGGGCGGTGTTCAGATTTACTTCACTATGTTTTCCCTTGGAATTAAACCCAAACAAATGCTGGCCATATAAACAAAGCTTGTTAATCCAGTTTGGCCTTTTCATATGTTAAACATCTTAATTATGTCATATATTAACTTCCATTTCAGTGCATCTGATGAAGTGTGCTTTCACAGGACATCTTAGACCTTGAATGAAACATCCTTGCTCTTAAAGGTGATGCTGGACTCGAATGTTCTGGCCTCGAATTTTCGTCTACCGCATAAAACGGAGGGGAAGGAAATGATGTAAGCCATTTTGGGTTTCTATTTGGGGAGAAAGGCAGCGTATACATATTTTCTGTCATGCAATATGGGAGGGTATGAGTATTGTTGCGTTATAGGTGGAACTATGTTTTCAATTGGTTCCAAAGAAAAACTTGAAAAGTTTGCTATGCTCTGATTATGCGCAGCAGTGGCCACACTGGGCTACTGTCGGTTTCTCGTGGCAGGGCAGCATGCACCACCGCTACCCGTGTACGCACGGGGGATGAAATCCCCTGGTGCACACTGCCTGCCCTGGAGTTGTGCGTGCACATGCACAACTCCGGGGCTGGAAGGTTCTGCTGTGCCTTGCAGTGGTAGCATCAGCGGGGCGAGGGGCACTTGGGTTCCCACCAAAGGATGGTGTGATGGTGGCGTGTTGCTATCCCACCATCATGGTGGTTGTAGAAATGCCCTGTTTGGCTCTGCAGCACTGTGAAGCCGAATGGGGTGTATTGTGTCCCTACAGGGACACCATAGTGGGGGGGGAGGGGCCAGGTCTTGAAGGCCTGGTTCTTACCTTATGCACAGGCCCGGCCCGGCTGGGCCTCTGATGGCTGCTGTAGCAAGAAAGGGAACACGGAAAAATCAGCATTCCCTTGCCTAAAGCGGGCCAGGGCTGGGAGGGGGCCAAGACGGTGTCAGCATCATGCATAAGGAGGGATTAGCCCTGCTGTCATGCAGGCACTGGCCCGCCCTTCCCTGCCCATGCATAATCGTTCCTTGATGGTTTCTACACTAGCAATATCATTTCAATTTGGATTGGTAAAGTGTTGACTTTTTTTCCGTTTCTTCACTCAAATTGGCTTCTTCAGGTGCAGTTCTGAATTGCCACCTCACTTGCCCCACAGCAAAGGAATCCTCCGAAAACTGGTTTTCACCTTTTCAAATGGGGTCTAGCAGGGTCTACTTCAAGAAATGCATGCAATCGGGTTTTTCCCCTGTGTCCACCATTTTGGGTCATTTAGGTATGCCCCATTCCTCATTGTCATCCTCCCTCCCCATTTTGAAAAACCTGCCTTTTTAGCGTGTTGCAACAGTATTTCTTTTTCTTTTTTTAAATTCAGCCTTGTAATCTAGCACAGCAGTGTTATCTGTACACCGCCCGTGGCGCCGCGGGCGCCACGGACTAAATAAAACAGTAAGGGGTTCTGGGGCGGGATGTGTCCGGGATGAGGAAGGGTCCGGATTGGACCCTTCCTCATGACAGACAACCGGAGGGACCAAACGGCAGGCGCAAAGCGCCTGCCGATTGGTCCCTCCGATTCCCAGCCCCAGCAACTGCGAGCCGCGCTCAGCGCGGCTCGCAGTTGCTCCCGGCCTGACGTGGTGAGAGGCGCGAAGCGTCTCTCACCGCGTCAGGCCGGCCCCAAGGAAGCCCCCGCCGCAAACACAACACAAGACTCCAGCCGCCGAGAAGCTGCAGAAAAAAAAGAAACACCCCCGGAGGAGCCTTTCGCCGCTAGCGCGACGAGAGGCAGCAGAAAAAAAAAACCCTGTAGGAGCTCCAAGCCGCCGCGCCCACGAGAGGCAGCAGAAAAAAATTAACCCTGTAGGAGCCTTTCGCAGATCCAAGCAGCAGAAAAAAAAAACCCCTGTAGGAGCTCCAAGCCGCCGCGCCCACGAGAGGCAGCAGAAAAAAAAAAACCCTGTAGGAGCCTTTCGCAGATCCAAGCAGCAGAAAACAAAACCCTGAAGGAGCCTTTCCCAGCTCCAAGCAGCAGGAAAAAAAACCCCTGTAGGAGCTCCAAGCCGGCACGCCCACGAGAGCTAGCAGAAAAGAAAAACCCTGTAGGAGCCTTTCCCAGCTCCAAGCAGCAGAAAAAAAAAACCCTGTAGGAGCCTTTCACAGCTCCACGCAGCAGAAAAAAAAAAACCCTGTAGGAGCCTTTCCCAGCTCCAAGCAGCAGAAAAAAAAAACCCTGTAGGAGCCTTTCGCAGATCCAAGCAGCAGAAAAAAAAAACCCCTGTAGGAGCTCCAAGCCGCCGCGCCCACGAGAGGCAGCAGAAAAAAAAAAACCCTGTAGGAGCCTTTCGCAGATCCAAGCAGCAGAAAACAAAACCCTGAAGGAGCCTTTCCCAGCTCCAAGCAGCAGGAAAAAAAACCCCTGTAGGAGCTCCAAGCCGGCACGCCCACGAGAGCTAGCAGAAAAGAAAAACCCTGTAGGAGCCTTTCCCAGCTCCAAGCAGCAGAAAAAAAAAACCCTGTAGGAGCCTTTCACAGCTCCACGCAGCAGGAAAAAAAAGCACCTCCTGGTGTCCCCTGGGTCCTAGCGCCCATTGCATTCCTGGTTGCAATGGGCTTTCTTGCTAGTGATATTATAATGTTATAACTCAGGGTCTCTTTAAAAAAAGAATTACATTCAGGACACTGTGGAAGGAAAGTGGGGAGGCAATCAAGGGTGCAGAATGGTGGGATTAGGGGGTGCAACGAAAACAGAGGTGCAAGCAGGTACCACTTTGCAAATAACCCACAGTTTTTGAGAAGGGGGAGGGGGCAAAGCATGACGGGAGGCTGCCTCCACCAAACTCAGTGCTGAAAGCATGTCACGAATCTCAGCCTGGGAAAAAGGGGAGGAAAGCCCAAGTGCGAAAATGGTAGTCAACTCTCAGCATCCAAAGGAAATCCAAAGCGAGGCTAAAAGAATGTATTAATCCCAATGCAGAAACAGTCCTTGTCAGTTGCCCAGTGTTTTTTAAATGAATTGGATCATGGGGAGGAGGAGGAGGAGGAATTAAATCTTAAAATAAATTAAAGATGCCCTAGAAGTCACCCAGCTTAGAAAGCAAATGAAACTGTCCATTCAATGGGCTAGCATTATTATTGTAGAACACACAAAGGTGACCCAGGGGGTCGCCTTCCCACTTTAAAACACCTTTGAGCCTCTCTTATTAGTCAAAGACAAAGCGAAAGTAGAAGAGAAATCTATTTTTAAATAAAAACTTGAATACTCATGATAGATCAGATCTCTGTGGTTTGAAGATGAATTTTAATCAGGAGGCAAATCCTGGGGGCAAACGGGGGAGAGCGGGGCAAGGGCTCCCTGTGCAGTTGTCAGAAAAGTTTGGGAGAGACAGCCAGTGGCCAAAAACAGGGGGCAGCACAGCACAATGCCTGGGTGATTGGGCAGGAGAGATTCCAGTAAGCTGCCAGGCAGAATGGCCATTGAGCCGTGGGTCTTTGCATGTTCTAGTTCAGCACAATATACTCTATACCTTACTATCTTCACAAGGAAGGGGAAACTGGAAGGACTGCATTAGCCCAGCGACAAACTAAACTGCATTCTGGATTGTATGTCTGAATATAGTTGATCCTGGTTTGATGAACAAAGATTCATTTCCCTGATTGCGTGCCAGATCTAACACTGGGAGAAACAGTCCTCCTGCGTATCTGCAAGTTTCCTGCAGTAATACTAGAGATCCAGCTTGGTGTAGTGGTTGGGAGTGCGGACTTCTAATCTGGTGAGCTGGGTTGGAGTCCACACTCCCCCACATGCAGCCAGCTGGGGCTCGCCACAATACTGATAAAGCTGTTCCAGCTGTAATATCAGGGCTCTCTCAGCCTCACCTCCCTCACAGGGTGTCTGTCGTGGGGAGAGGAAAGGGTAAGCCACTTCGAGACTCCTTTGGGGTAGAGAAAAGTGGCATATAAGAACCAGTTCTTCTTCTTCTTCAGTAATATCAGGGCTCTCTCAGCCTCACCTCCCTCACAGGGTGTCTGTTGTAGGGAGAGGAAAGGGAAGGGGATTGTAAACTGCTTTGATACGCCTGGTAAAGCGGCATATAAGAACCAACTCTTCTTTAGTAATATCAAGGCTCTCTCAGCCTCACCTCCCTCACAGGGTGTCTGTTGTGGGGAGAGGAAAGGGAAGGCAATTGTAAGCCGCTTTGAGACTCCTGGTAAAGCGGCATATAAGAACCAACTCTTCTTCTGTAATAACGGGGCTCTCTCAGTCTCACCTCCCTCATAGGGTGTCTGTTGTGGGGAGAGGAAAGGGAAGGCGACTGTAAGCCACTTTGAGCCTCCTTTGGGTAGAGAAAAGCGGCATATAAGAACCAAATCCTATTCCTCTTCCTCCTCCTCCTCCTCCTCCTCCTCCTTGCTTCTATCTCCCCAAAGACCCTGGAGCTGATGGAAATAATATTTTATGAGGCCTTCTCGGGCCTATTCTGCACACACTGGATAATGTACTTCCAAAGTGCTTTTGCAGCTGGATTTTCCTGTGTGGATCCGGAAAATCGACTTCTAAAGTGCATTATCAAGCGTGTGCAGCCTGCAAATGTTGACGTTTCCTCCTGAATACAAAAAGAGCAGCTTTACACTCGGTCTGCCGAGTTCTGTATTGTCTATTCCAACTGGCAGCAGGTCTCCAGGATCTTGGGCAGGCGTCTCTCCCAGCACCTCCTACCTGATCCTTGGCACCGAAAGTGCTACGGTTCTAACTAGAGACCTTTTGTATGCAAAGCAAATGTCTCACACTGAACCACCGCCCTTCTGCTGGCGAAAGGCTCCTCCCTTGCACTGGAAGGGGGGGAAGGGCTTCCATTTGTGGACCAGATCCATGAGACCCAACCCAAGTTCAATTTTTAGGTGCAGTTTAGGTTTGCGTATGACCGTTTACTCCAGGGGTAGTCAAACTGCGGCCCTCCAGATGTCCATGGACTACAGTTACAAGGAGCCCCCTGCCAGCGTTCGCTGGCAGGGGCCTCCTGGGAATTGTAGTCCATGGACATCTGGACGGCCGCAGTTTGACTACCCCTGGTTTACGCACTAGGAACTTCACTGCCCCAGCTCCCGTGCAGGCGCACAAATCGAGGGACGAGTAGGTGCACCAGTCCAAATGCTCCCCAGTGTGGGTGCAGGAAGAGGTGGGGCAACCTGCAATTACTAAAACTCCATCCTGCAGCATGGCATGGAACCTCCAGTGCGTAAACGGTCTATGTGATGTGTTTCTTCAACTCAGGTAAACTGATTAAGGGAGGGGGGAATCTGATCTTCTTTCAGGAGGAAGGTAGCCCCAAAGCTTCCTAAAGGCCCCCCGGGGAAGAAGGGGAGAAACACAGCAAAAAACAGAAGGTTGCTTGCCTGCATTAAAAAAAAAAAGAACAAAAAAGTGAAGGTTGAAAAAGGTGATTAAAAGCATCTGGGAAGCCGAAACATACGGATGTCTGGCAGTAATCTTGTAGCCACTTGATTTATGACCGTCCAGTTCCACTCGTAACAAGATTATAGCTTCTTCACATCAGCCATTGTGATAAATACCAATTACCTACTTGAATATTGCCATTAAAATTTGCCTAAGCAAGGCGCAGAATGATACATCTAGGTTGATTACATATCAATGATGCTGGGGACGGCTTTGCAACTCCTCAATCTGCCTGAAAAGATGCCGCTCTGATTTAGACAGCGATTTGCATACAGGGTTTGCACAGGGCCCAACTTTGGCCAAGTCTAATTGCTTTTTAAAAATATTCTTCGTTCTGATTTGAATGTTCGGAAGGCTGTCTAATGAATTACTCGGGGCTAATGAAGAGCAGAGCAGGATTGGAATTGCACGGCGAGGGCCGGCCCGGAGCAAAACGCCGAGTGCAACGAGCCGATTTCCGCACACGTCGGAGCCTGTTGCCGTGGACGTCTTTGAATCGCGGGTACCTCCCTGCACCATTTACTGGCTCATTGGCCAATGAAGTCACCTATACACTTCGGGATCGAAAGCTGATGCTATCGAGCTTTAATGTGCGCGGCAGGGTAGCTTCTGAGGAACTCCAGGGTCAGATTATATATATTCCTCCTTCGCTCCCATGGTTTGAGAAGGGGAATTTAGAAAAATTATTTGAATTGGCCTCTCCGCCAAAGGAGAACTTAGGGTGGCAAGCAACGTGTATATTGTGGTACAGTTAATTGTATTAAAGCCACAATAAAGTTTCTAAAAAAAAAAAATCTAAAGCCAGAATCCTAGGGTCCCGGGTAGGGTGTGAGGTGGCAGGGAGGCCAAATTAGATGTTAGCTATTTTACTGTAGATCTGGCAGAAGAGCTATGTTTTGCAGGCTGTGTGGACCTCTGTGAACTCAGGCCCCTGATGTTTTCTGGGAGGAGGAGGAGAGGGAGAAGAAGAAGAAGTTGGTTCTTCTATGCCACTTTTCTCTACCCAAAGGAGTCTCAAAGCGGCTTCCAGTCGCCTTCCCTTTCCTCTCCCCACTACAGATACCCTGTGAGGGAGAGAGCCCTTATATTACTGCTTGGTCAGAACAGCTTTATCAGTGCTGTGGGGAGCCCAAGGTCACCCAGCTGCTTGCATGTGGGGGAGGAACAGAGAATCAAGCCTGGCACACCAGATTAGAAGTCCACACTCCTAACCACTACACCAAGCTGGCTGGAAGTCATTCCACCAGGCAGGAGCCAGCTCTGGTTGAGGACACCTGGATTTCTTTGGGGATGAAGACCACTAGCCTGTTTGTGTTGGCCAAGTGTAAGGCTCTTTTGAGGACATATTTGGAGAGGCAGTCTCTTAGGTATGCCTGGGGATTCTCTAGCATAATCAAGATACTGCTCTTTGTTACAGTTGCTCACGTAGCCAAACACACATAGCATGAATGTACTTGTGGAGGGAGGGAACGTGGCTTGGAGGTAGAACCTGTGCTTTGCCTGCAGAAGGTCCCACGTTCAATCCCCAGCATCTCCAGATGAAAGGACAAGGCAGTAGATGATGGGAAAGCTCTCCATCTGAGACCCCAGAGAGCCTTAGTTGACAGTATTTACTCTGATGGGGGTCTGATTCAGCATAAGGATGTTTCACCTGTTCCTGTGTACAAGTCTGTGGGGCAGGAAAGCTCCTGCAGGGCTGCAACTGAGAATGTCTTCTCTGTTTCGGGTGGGGAAGGGAATAGAGGAAGATGCACGTTCAAATCGATCTGAATTCAGCAGGATCCTGAACGGATCTGTTTCTGGCACTCAAAACTGTACTCTTCTTGCAATGTTACCCAATACCCGCAACGCTGCAGCATAGCAACGCTGCCGTCTGAGTCTACTCTTTGCCTGGAAGCTGTGATTACCGGCAGCTGGAAATTAAGACCGCTGGAAAGCTCAGCCCTTCCTGGCTAGAGACCTGCCCTCTGGAAACACCCCTGGCCCTTTTGACATATCCACTTTGACTCTGGGACATGACCTCACTGCTGTGGCACAGTAGGGTTGCCATATCCGGGCCGGGATTTGCCTGGAGATTTTGGGGGTGGAGCCTGAGAACGGCAGGGCTTGGGGAGGGGAAGGATTTCAATGGGGTATACTGCCGTTGAAGCCACCTCCCTAGGCAGCCGTTTCTCCAAGGGAACAGATCTCTGTTGCCTGGAGATAACTTGGAATAATGAGAGATCTCCAGCCGCCGCCTGGAGTTTGGCAACCCTATGGTGGTAATTTCACTTGAAGCGCCACCTGGAGTGATAATGCAGAGTTGCCAGCAGGCCTGGAGAACAGCATCTGTCCCCTTTAGTAAAAACTTATTGGGAGGGTATTTATTGGATAATGTGATTTATTTCCAAGCCATGGAAAGCTTCAATGCCCGGCTTCACATATTAAGCCACTGTTCAAGGGACAGGTAGCTTTTCTCCAGGTGTGTTGGCATCCCAGTTTGCAGCAACTTGAGTGCTGTCATGCACACACACAGTGGGAGCAATTCTACGCTGGTCTATTTGCAAGTCCTGTTTTATTCAGTGGAGCTGAGTCCCAGGAAAAGCATTCTTGGGTTTTGTAGCCAATCTTTTAAGATTTTTGTTAGGGGCGGGTTGCCCCTAATACCTGGCAGCCCTCAAAACACATCTCCCCTAAAACCTGCTGGCTCCCCTGGTTATGCAGAAACCTTCCTCTTGTTTGTAGGTGGCCTCCTTTGAAGCAGTGGTGGGGCTCAGCCTGGCCACCCACTGTTCCAGGGAGTGATCCGCTGGTTGCGTAACCAGTTGCATATCTGCAGGCCTAATCCCTTCCTACTGGTGGCGCATGAGCATCTTCCAATGCAACCCCCTCCCCCCTCCCTCCGCCGCCGCCTTATAATGCAAAGTTGGTAGGATTATTTGATCGAGATGGTATCACCGGGCTAATTTCTGACAAGGGTTTATAACTCCGGCGATACTACAGGTGTTGCATAACTGTTGTTCGTTCCGGCACATGATGCCTTGTAAGGCAGCTCTTAATGGCTTCTTGCCTTGACAGGCAGCCAAGCCAATCAAGCTGTTAAGCCTTAATATACAGGAAGTTGGTTGCCGTTTACAGTCCTTCCTTCCCTTTGTCTGTGCTAGCAAAGAGGAGCTGCGGGAAAAGCCGTCAAGCTGACGGCATTATGATGACCCCATTTGGTTTTCGAGGCACAAGATGTTCAGAGGTCGCTGCCTCTGTGTGGTGCCCTGGTATTCCTTGGTGCTCTCCCATCCAAATGCCAGACAGGCAATGGCCCTGCTTACATTCTGGGATCGGAGGAGATCGGCCAGCCTGGGCTATCCGGGTCAGGCAGCAGAGCAGGGCTACTGTTTCTTTTTCCTGGCTTTGCATCTGTGCAGGAATGAACTCTGGTGGAAGTTCATTCCACCAGGGGCCCTAAGCTCTTCCGGGAGCTCATTCCACCAGGGCCCCTAAGCTCTTCCGGGAGCTCATTCCACCAAGGCCCCTTAGCTCTTCCGGGATCTCATTCCCAGAGGACCTGCGTTTTTTGGCATCAAACAAATCACAAAGCCTGCCCATCAATACATAAATGTTATCATGTCTACTTCTGTTTTTATATCCATTCTTTCGAAACACTCAGTCCCCATATACTGTTGTTGTTGTTGTTATGTGCGAAGTCGTGTCCGACCCATCGCAACCCCATGGACAATGATCCTCCAGGCCTTCCTGTCCTCTACCATTCCCCGGAGTCCATTTAAGTTTGCACCTACTGCTTCAGTGACTTCATCCAGCCACCTCATTCTCTGTCTTCCCCTTCTTCTTTTGCCCTCGATCGCTCCCAGCATTAGGCTCTTCTCCAGGGAGTCCTTCCTTCTCATGAGGTGGCCAAAGTATTTGAGTTTCATCTTCAGGATCTGGCCTTCTAAAGAGCAGTCAGGGTTGATCTCCTCTAGGACTGACCAGTTTGTTCGCCTTGCAGTCCAAGGGACTCGCAAGAGTCTTCTCCAGCACCAGAGTTCAAAAGCCTCAATTCTTTGACGCTCGGCCTTCCTTATGGTCCAACTTTCGCAGCCATACATTGCAACTGGGAATACCATAGCCTTGACTAAACGCACTTTTGTTGGCAGGGTGATGTCTCTGCTTTTTAGGATGCTGTCTAGATTTGCCATAGCTTTCCTCCCCAGGAGCAAGCGTCTTTTAATTTCTTTGCTGCAGTCCCCATCTGCAGTGATCTTGGAGCCCAGGAAAATAAAATCTGTCACTATCTCCATTTCTTCCCCATCTATTTGCCAGGAATTGAGAGGGCCGGATGCCATGATCTTTGTTTTCTTGATGTTGAGTTTCAAGCCAACTTTGGCACTCTCCTCCTTCACCCGCATCAACAGGCTCTTTAGTTCCTCTTCACTTTCTGCCATTAGAGTGGTATCATCTGCATATCTGAGGTTGTTGATATTTCTCCCTGCAATCTTGATCCCAATTTGTGACTCCTCTAATCCTGCATTTCTCATGATGTGCTCTGCATACAAGTTAAATAGGCAAGGCGACAGTATACAGCCTTGCCGAACTCCTTTCTCAATTTTGAACCAGTCAGTGATTCCATGTTCAGTTCTCACTGTTGCTTCTTGACCTGCATATAAATTTCTCAAGAGACAAATAAGATGCTCTGGTATTCCCATCTCTTTAAGAACTTGCCACAATTTGTTGTGCTCCACACAATCAAAGGCTTTAGCATAGTCAATGAAGCAGAAGTAGACGTTCTTCTGGTACTCCCTAGCTTTCTCCATGATCCAGCGTATGTTGGCAATTTGATCTCTAGTTCCTCTGCCTCTTCGAAATCCTGCCTGTACTTCTGGAAGTTCTCGGTCCACATATTGCTGGAGCCTAGCTTGTAGGATTTTGAGCATAACTTTGCTAGCATGAGAAATTAGTGCAATGGTGCGGTAGTTTGAACATTCTTTGGCATTGCCCTTCTTTGGGATTGGAATGTAAACTGACCTTTTCCAATCCTGTGGCCATTGTTGAGTTTTCCAAATTTGCTGGCATATTGAGTGTAGCACTTTTACTGCATCGTCCTTTAAGATTTTGAATAGTTCAACTGGAATGCTGTCACCACCACTAGCTTTATTGTTGCTCAGACTTCCTAAGGCCCATTTGACTTCACATTCCAGGATGTCTGGCTCCAGGTCAGTAACTACCCCATTGTGGTCATCAGGGATGTTAAGCTCGCTCTTGTATAGTTGTTCTGTATAATTTTGCCACCTTTGTTTAATCTCTTCTGCTTCTGTGAGGTCCCTACCATTTTGGTCCCTTATCATACCCATCTTTGCATGAAACGTTCTCTTCATATCTCCAATTTTCTTGAAAAGATCTCTGGTCCTCCCCATTCTATTGTTTTCTTCTATTTGTTTGCACTGTTCATTTAAGAAGGCATTCTTATCTCTTCTAGCTTTTCTCTGGAATTCTGCATTCAATTGGGTGTATCTTTCTCTTTCTCCCTTGCCTTTCACTTCCCTTCTCTCTTTAGCTATTTGTAAAGCTTCCTCAGACAGCCATTTTGATTTCTTGCATTTCTTTTTCTTTGGGATGGTTTTAGTTGCTACCTCTTGTACAATGTTGCGAACCTCAGTCCATAGTTCTTCAGGCACTCTGTCTATCAGATCTAATTCCTTAAATCTATTTGTCACCTCTACTGTGTATTCGTCGGGGATATGATTTAGTTCATACCTGAGTGGCCTAGTGCTTTTCCCTACTTTCTTCAATTTAAGCCTAAATTTTGCAACAAGAAGCTCATGATCTGAACCACAATCAGCTCCTGGTCTTGTTTTTATTGACTGGATAGAACTTTTCCATCTTTGGCTGCAGAGCACATAGTCAATCTGATTTCTGTGTTGACCGTCTGGTGATGTCCATGTGTAGAGTCATCTCTTGGGTTGTTGGAAAAGAGTGTTTGCTATGACTATTGTATTCTCTTGACAAAATTCTACCAGCCTGTGCCCTGCTTCATTTTGTACTCCAAGGCCAAACTTGCCTGTTATCCCGGTTATCTTTTGGCTTCCTACTTTAGCATTCCAATCCCCCATGATGATAAGCACATCATTTTTTGGCGTTGCTTCTAGAAGGTGTTGTAGGGCTTCATAGAACTGATCAACTTCATCCTCTTCAGCAGCAGTGGTTGGGGCATAGACCTGGATCACTGTGATGTTGAATGGTTTGCCTTGGATTCGAACTGAGATCATTCTGTCATTTTGGGGATTGTATCCCAAGACTGCTTTTCCTACTCTCTTATTGATTATGAAGGCTACTCCATTTCTTCTGCGAGATTCTTGTCCACAGTAGTATACCTGATGGTCATCTGAATTAAATTCACCCATTCCTGTCCATTTTAGTTCACTGATTCCTAAAATGTCGATGTTCAGTCTTGTCATTTCTTGTTTGACCACGTCCAGCTTACCTTGATTCATGGATCTGACGTTCCAGGTTCCTATGGAATAAAAATCTTTACAGCATCGGACTGTCTTTTCGCCACCAGTTACTTCCACAACTGAGCGTCCTTTCGGCTTTGGTCCAGTCGCTTCATTCATTCTGGCGCTACTCGTACTAGCTGTCTGCTCATCCCCAGTAGCATATTGGACACCTTCCGACCTGAGGGGCTCATCTTCCGGCGTCATATCGTTATGCCTATTGGAACTGTCCATAGAGTTTTCATGGCAAAGATACTGGAGTGGTTTGCCATTTCCTTCTCCAGTGGATCACCTTTTGTCAGAGCTCTCAGCTATGACCTGTCCGTCTTGGGTGACCCTGCACGGTATAGCTCATAGCTTCACTGAACTACGCAAGCCCCCTTGCCACAACAAGGCAGCGATCCTTGAAGGGGGCCATATACTGTACCTGGCGTTTAATGCTAAACAGCATTTTATGACGACTAAGAAGATTATCCATGGGAGACCCCTCTAATACTACATAAAAGGTAAAGATAAAGGTATCCCCGGTGCAAGCACCGGGTCATGTCTGACCCTTGGGGTGACGCCCTCTAGCATTTTCATGGCAGACTCAATACAGGGTGGTTTGCCAGTGCCTTCCCCAGTCATTACCGTTTACCCCCCAGCAAGCTGGGTACTCATTTTACCGACCTCGGAAGGATGGAAGGCTGAGTCAACCTTGAGCCGGCTGCTGGGATTGAACTCCCAGCCTCATGGGCAAAGCTTTCAGACTGCTGCCTTACCACCCTGCGCCACAAAAGGCTCTTAATACTACATAAGGGATCCTCCAAATAGGAGTTGAGCCGTTGGCCATTTTATACTATAAGGTGATTCTGGTATGTACAAATTTTGAGTTTAATTTCATGTAATATGTATATTAATCTGATGAAGTCTGTAATATCATTGTGATTGAATGCTGCTTTTCATTTCATAGAATTCGGGGAATATTGTGGAAAGAAAATTGTTTATTTGATCTGGAAAAGACATAGAGGTGCAAGTCCTTTTGCTTAAGTAACACTTCTTGTTAATTGTTATTGTTCCTGTTCCTATGTTTCATATAAACTGCCCCGAGCCTTAGGGGAGGGCGGTATATAAACGTAATAAAGAAATAAAGAAGAATGTGAGACTTTGTTAAGCAATATTGAATGTTTGATATATGTATTACTTGTTTATATAGAAAAAGACAAGCCACTGAGGAAAGGCGCTGGTATTGAAAGTGTGAAATAAATTTCAGTATCCCATTTTGGCTTGACCCATGAATGAATTTGAGAAGCAACATGTTATTCATTAAAAAAAACTTTATTGTTACACCACTGAGTTGATCATTCTTTGGTCTTTGCTTCTCTGATTGAGCAGCTTTAGTTCTTGAACCTCCAGGAGGTGACTGGAGTTCTCCTGGGATACAACTAATATCCAGGTGACAGAGATCAGCTCACCTGGAGAAAAGGTAGACTTGATGGTATTACACCTCATGGAAGTACCTCCCCTCCCTAAAGCACGCCCTACTCAGGCTCCACCCCCCCAAATCTCCAGGCATTTCCCACCTGGGTGCTGATGACCTTACTGTGCCGAAAAGCCAGTGTGGTCTAGTGCAGGAGTGGCCAAACTGTGGGTCTCCAGATATCCAAGTCAGGGGCTCATGGTAATTGTAGTCCATGAATATTTGGAGAGCCACATTTTGACCATCCCTGTTCTAGTGGTTGGAGCATCAGGAGAGACTCGCTGGGAGTCCCTGGTCAGCCACAAAGATCTCTGGATGACTCTTTACAAGTTGCTTGATCTCAGCCCAGCCTACCTCACAGGATTGTTGTGTGGATAAAATGATCTCAGGACTTTGGGATAAAGGGAGCATGACAAAGCAGAAAACTAAAGGAAAAGCGAGGATGGAAAAAAAGCGAGGGTGGAAGAAAACCCCAATAAACAGAGACCTGACTGAGTTGGCAGCATTTTCAGATCCACCCTTCGTATCCCTGGGGATGGAGTATGTTCCTTTCATGTGCTTATGACTCCATCTCCCACAAGGATGTAATGTGCTGAACATTTATGAAGTCAGGCCAGCATAAGCGGATGGTGACCTCCAACAAACTTATTTCCATCCACACCCATCAAATGCCAGGACTCGGATGGCTATTCCCGGAGAGCTTGAAAACTGGAGTTCAAACCCCACCTTCTCCTCCAAAAAAAAGAGGAGATCCAAGCCATGTTCTCTCAACCAAATCTCTTTCTTTGTTCTGCTAGCTCTGTCTGGTGGGAGAAGAAGGGACTTTGGACATGCTCAGAAGTCCTCTGTGATGCATTCCGGGGCCAAACTAGACTTTGGAAACTGTTAGTGCATAGCTAAAAGTTTGTCTTAAATTAAACCTGAACTTAGAATGCCCCAAATTCCTGCAATTATTTTTAAAATTAAGAGATTTCAATATATAGTCTTCAAAAGAAAAAAATAGGCTATTTAGCAATGTCCTGAGTTCTAGTTTCTTCTAAAACATGACTTCTGAAAATATTCTTCATCTCTAATGGAGACCACATTAACCCCCCCCCCCATTTTATAAAAAGGATCCTGAATCTTCCTATAGAAAGAGAATCCCCACACCACTCCTGACAGACAGATAACTGCTTATATAGATGAAACACCAGGTGAGGTTTTCACCTGGAAGATATAGAGAGGGGGAGGGAGTAACCAGGGCCGGTTCTGCACTTACTCCCCTCTCCCCCAATTGTTGATCCTGCTGAATTCAGATCAATTTGAACCTGGGTCTTCTTCCTTCCTTTTAATTCAAATTGAGACTGTATTCTATACTTAATTGTGTGGCTGCTCTCTCCTTCCCACTTGATTGTGGAAGCTCAGATGGGGGAGGGGAGCAATGGTCACGAAGCTCCAGCTGGCATTGAAGGAACTAGAGAGGCTGAAGAAGGCTGGAGAGGGGCTTATTTCGTGCAATCTCCTCTACAGCCTAAGAAAGGGGGGCGGGGGAATGGAGCATGAGGCTGATAGTTTATTTTAATTTTCCTGAGCGAGTAGGGGGGGAGAATGAGGAGGGGAAAGTCAATCCAAAAGGCAAATCTTGGCATAGAAGTGTGGGCTTGGAGCACAGTTACTTTAGAAATTAGGGCAAAAATAAGTCTTGCAGTGGCAAATGGGAACCAGGCAGTCTTTGAACTGATGCCCTGACCAATCAGTGACAGACTGCTTCACTATGCCAGCATTGGAGGCATGTGTGGGGGGAAGGGAGTTAATCTGGCAAAACGCAGAACACCTACACTTAATACCGGGGCTTTCAGAGCAGTTTTCTCAAATGTAGAGAGTTGTATCCACTCCTGGATATCACGGTGGGAAGGTAGAGTCACCGCAGATCAATCATAGACATTGTAGAGGGAACATTTAAAGCACTAAATATCAGAATAGAAATTGAATAACGTGTAGATGACTTTTAAAAATTTGGGGTCACCAGGGATAAAAAAGTCCAGTGCAGATTCAGCCCTGATGGCTCAATAAATCTTGCAGTTCACAGAAGAATTCCAGTGTTCCTAATAGATATTAATGTTAAATGTGAAAGGAAGCTCTTGTTCTCAGAGTCTTTAATAAGCATCAAATCAAGACTAGAGTCCTAAGTAATGTCTAGTTTCATTGTGAGACTTCTTCAGCTTTGAAATAATAATTGCATCCAACCAAGAAATTCAAACAGGGCACAAGGTCTCTTTGGAACAGAATAGAGGTCACGTGGAAGAGGCTTTTGAGAGATCTCAGGGAGCTGCCATTGAACCAAATGGAAAGGAGGCGCCTTTGGGGCACCTTGGCCAGAGTTGCAGGTAGGAAAGAAAGGGGTCATCTGTAGGATGAGATCTCTTGGAGTGAAGGGCAGCTTTGGAGGGTGGATTCGATGGGATCACATGCCTGCTGAGCTCCTTCTCCTCCACAAATTCTGCACTCCTTAGGTATGACTTTCAAATCTTTTTGCATTTGGCCAATTTATTTATTTGTTTGTTTGTTTGTTTGTTTATTCAATTTATTGACCGCCACTCCCAAAGGCTCATGGTGGTTTACATATGCCCCACTAAAAACCCCATTAAAACCCCATTAAAAGGACTACAACAGCAACAATCAACAGCAAGTAAAGATGGCGGATCCCTCAAACCCCCCCCCCCCATTCATCTACTAGAGGGAGGAGAGGGGAGAGACAAATCAGAAGGTGTCCGTTGTTGGCAAGCCAAACCTAGTGGCAATCCTATGGCCAGCAGCCATTTTGATCCCCGTGCCTCAAGTCCCAGGGTGGGAGTCCAGGGACTGTACGGCATGAGGGCGAATGCTGGTTAACAGGACGAACCAGTGCGGCTAACCACTATGCTGAACACGCTAACCTTTCACATCCCCTGCCACACCCTCTGGCTGCCCAACGGGCTTGTCTGACTACAGCGCAATCAGTGGTGGATAATGATTGGCTTGGTGGCAGTTCTGCTTCTGCTGCTGGTTCCAAAGCCCTTGCAGGTGCAAATGGCAGAGTCTCTGCTTGGCATGCAGAAGGTTCCAAGTTCAATCCCTGGCGTCTCCAGTTAAGGAGGAGAGTTGGCTTTTATACTTCTCTTTCTCTACCCAAAGGAGTCTCCAAGCGGCTTACCATTTCCTTCCCTTCCTCTCCCTGCAACAGACCACCCTGTGAGGTAGGTGGGGCTGAGAGAGCTCAGAGAGAACTGCTCTGTGAGAACAGCTCTAACAGGACTGTGACTAGCCCAATATCACCCAGCTGGCTGAATGTGGAGGAAGAGTAGGGAATCAAACCTAGATCGCCAGACGGGAGGCCACCGTTCTTAACTACGACACCAAGCTGGCCTGACAGTAGGAGAGGTGAGAAATCACTGCCTGAGACCCTGGAGAGCTGCTGCTAGTCAGAGTAGACAACACTGGCCTTGATAACCGATGGTGTGAGTCAGTATAAGGCAGCTTCCTGTGCTTATGTGAGTCCCTGAAGCCAAGGATGCATTTGAAAGGTATCCTCAGATGGGATGTGGTAGCCATGTCACTTTGGACATGTGACTTTCCCCCTCTGTTATAAAGCAGAGGTCTACAGAATGTGGTGAACCTGCAGGCACATAGAAATATAGCAGAACACCACCAGCACAAAATGGCTGCTGGGTCATATGGTTGCCAGCCTCCAGGTGGGGCCTGGATATCACCCAGAATATCAACGGTTCTCCAGACTACAGAGATCAGTTTCCCTTGCAGAAAATGGCATTATAGAATCATAGAGTCATAAAACCATAGAGTTGGAAGAGGCCATCCAGGTCGTCTAGTCCAACCCTCTGCTCAATGCAGGGTCAGGCTAAAAAGCATCCAGGTGGGGTCTGACCAATGGATTATACAGCAGGATTATGACACCTTGTGATTTTGATGTGTTGCCTCTGTGGATACAGCCCAAGACTGCATTCATCTTCCCATCACACTGTTCATATTTAGCTTACAGTCCCCAAGTACCCCAAGATCATGTTCACACACACTCCTACCCAAAAGGGTATCTCCCATCCAGTATGCCTGCTTCTCATTTGTGTGACCCAGATGCAGAACTCTGCTCTTCTCCTTCTTGAATCAGATCTTGTTCTCATTTGCCCACTTCTCCAGAGTGTTCAGATCTCGTTGGATTCTATCTCTATCTTCCGGGGGTGTTTGCTGCTCCTCCCAATTTGATGTCATCTGCAAATGTAATGAGTAGTTCCTCCACCCCCTCGGCCAGATCACTGATAAAAATGTGGAAAAGAACCAGACCTAGTACCGAGCCCCATGGTACCTCAATGCTCACCTCCCTCCACTCTGATAAAATACCATGGACAACCACTCTTTGGGTGTGGTTTTCTAGCTAGTTCCCTATCCACCTAACCACCCTTTCCTAAAATCTAATCTGCAGTCCTCCAATTTACCCATCAGAACATTATGGGGAACCTTGTCAAAAGCCTTATTGAAATCCAGGTAAGCAACAACCACTGAGTTTCCACAATCTAATAAGCCCGTCATTTGGACAAAGAAGGAAATTACATCCTACTAAGCCCCCTTCACTCTCCAAAACCTGCCCTCTCAAGGCTCCACAGCCAAATCTGCAGAAATATCCTATCTTGGAGCTCTATCAGATGGAAACATTTGTAACATATTGAGCGGTTCTTGTACAATTAGGGATGCCCGACCTCCATTGGCAACTCCTGGAAGAATTGGGGGGTTGGGGGGAGAGATGGGAGGAAACAGCATCACAAAATGCCATGACATCACTTCTAGTTGAGTGCACAGAAGTGATGGCATCACATTGTATATTGTTCTAGGAACTTACCATCTCTCTCTGGTTGTTTGACTACGGAGATTGGGGTCACTCCTGGGTTGAGTATGCATGGAGCTTTTTATCCTCTCCCAACCTGAATAAATCCCTCCCCTCTCCACTGAATTTGATTTCCATTTTGATTTAGGGTGCTTTAAATTTTCCCTCTGCAACATGCATGATTGATCCACGGTGACCCTGCCTTTTCCCCGCGAAATCCAGGAGTGGATATAAGCCGCAATATTTGAAAAACCACCACCAGTATAAGTGTAGATCTCTGCTAAATTAACTTCCTGCTGCGTGCCTCCAACGCTGATGTAGCAAAGCAGTCTTCCCTGATTGGCCAGGGCATCAGTTCAAAAACTTTCTGGTTCCCAGTTGCAAGGCATCCCTTAAAGTGACTGTGCTCCAGAAGCCTTAACGTCTCTCAGCAGACATTTGCCAATTGGAATTATTTTCCCTCCTCTGCTGACTCCAATCCTCTCCCTCTCCCCCCATTCAACAAAAGAAAGAAAAAGACTTCTGCTGTGCTTGGCTCCCCTCCCTGCTCTGAGCTTTCACAATCAAGTGCAGAACACTTTCTGTTTCAATTCAGGGGGGCGGGGGGAGGAAGACCCGAGTTCAAATCGATCTGAATTCAGCAGGATCAACAACAGAAAAAACAAAGTAAGTGCAGATTCAGCCCTAGAGTGTAGGATGATATGATGAAGGCACTTCCAGACACTGAACAGGAAATGGTGTCTTGCCATGCCACTTCCTCGCCCCATCCTGGCAGGGGCCCAGGTGGAGAGGCAGAAGATGTCTACTAGGGGAGCCTTATGCACAGTGGAGGTGCTGACCACAGAGAAAATGCTACCTGGTCTCTCTCTGCACCAGGGAGGCGGAGGGTCTAGTATTTGCTACGGGGAAGAAGAGCTGTTTGCTTCCAGCTTCCAAAGAAAGTGGTTTTCTCTGTCTGCAGCCTTAGCCGGGTTGCCAACTCCAAGTTGGGAAATTCCTGGAGATTTGGGGGTGGCATACGAGGAGGGTGTGGTTGGGGCCAGGTCCTCCAACCAGGTAGACTGCCATAGAGCTCACCTTCCTAAGTGGCCATTTTCTCCGGATGAACTGATCCCTGTCCCCTGGAGATCCATTGCAATAACAGGAGATCCCCAGCCACCTCTTGGAAGCTGGCAACCCTAAGCCTTCAGTTATTTGTTTCCGATACCTTTTTGATGGTTTTCTTTTCATTTTCTGTCTCCCACACTCAAAGGGGGCTCGAAGGGGTTTATCAGCCATTCTCATTAACTCATGAACATCCATCCCTGCCCCAATTTTTCCCAGGGGGTGATGAGCCACAAGCGTGGCTCATATTGGCCCTGGAGCTGCTGGAATTGCTCACACAGGGCCACAGGCAAAAGGCCAGGAGCTCCTGCCTCTGGCCAAGCAACCTGTGAAACCAGAGGGGCAGGTGCTCATCTCAACGCTTCATTAGGTCACCTGCATTTCCTTCCCTACTGGTGCCTCCAGCTAAGCCCAGGGTTGCAAGAAGGGAGGGGTTGAGGCTCAGCCCGTCTCTTAAGTAGTTCATCCTTGTCTTTGCAGCTCCTGTCCCTTCTCTGGCTGAGGACCAAGCCCGGGTTTTAAATTGCCTGCAATACAGGAGGAGCTCAGCTCCTATTCAGCTTCCTCAGATGTTTCCTGCTCAGTGGACTGAGTCCAGGAGGTATTCTGCACTGAGCGAGAAAAAAACCGACATAAAATGCACCCAGGATTGTCTGCTTCAAAATGCAACGCTCGCTGTTCTGCAATCCACATAACCTGCTTGGATCCACCGTCACAAGGAGTTCCGCACCATGAATGAAACGTCATTCGCTTTACATGTTTGTAAGTGTCCGGACAACTCCAGATGATTCCGGAGAACTCCACAGGGTGTTAGGTCTCTTGCAAAAAACAGCAGGGCAGGTGCTCAGCTCAGTTATGCTTCCTTCTTCTTGCCTATGGCCAAGCCTAGGCTCTCTGCACTATTGCAAGAGCAAACGCTAGGCTGGATTCTTACGTAGCTCATTCGTTTCCCCGGTTTCCTTCCTTTGCACTTACCTGTAACCAAGCCCAGATATTAACTTCCTAGCCAGAAGGGAAAGGCAGATGCTCTGCTCAGCTCTTTTCTAGCCCGTTCAGATATCCCCAGTTTTCTTCCCTGTTCACCAACATCTATTATCTGAGATCCTTTCCTGGGACTGAATCATGGGCCTTCTGCATGCCAAGCGAGTGCTGAGCTACAGACCGACCCTCTTCAGGACCAGCTGTTTCTTCCTGCAATGCATTTACACGCTCATCCTCTCCGATCCTTGTGAAATAAAGAGAAACCCCCCCTTCTCCCAGTCCTTCCAGAGAGAGCATCCGCTTTTGCTCTTTGACTCACCCCCGCCCTCTCCTCCTCTGTAGCTTGTGAGCATCAATAGCATAAATACATCAGTTCGTTCTCATCTGTAAACACAACACATTCAGTATTCTGATAGGCCAAGAACAACCTGAGCTGCATGTGGGTAGAGAGTCGAAATCTGCAGGGGGCTAACCTTCAAGGCGGCATGAGGAGAGCCTGGGAGTCGGCCAAATGGCTGCCAAGTCTATAGATTTTCGGAGCCGTAAGTCTTGGGTTGGAGAGCAGGAAGGGGACAGATAATGAGGCTCTGGAGATCTGTTAATACTTAACCTAATGCAACACCTGCTGGCCTTGCCAATAGATCTGGGCGATGCTTTAATCCCCACCGCTCTGCCAATCAGCCGTCGGCCTTCTCAAATCACCCTTTACTTTGGGGAGGGGTTGGCTCTTTTCTCCAAAGAACACCTTCCTCTCCCAAGGCCTGGCAGAAGCCAGCCCTGGCAGATCTGGGACATGCCTATCACAGAGTCTCACCTGCAACTTCCAGGTGGAGCCTGGAGATTTCTCAGAAGGACAATGGATCAACAGGCAGCAGAGACTGGGACCCCTGAAGGAAATGGCTGCTTTGGAAGATAATCTGTACCTATGGCATTGAACCCCATTGAAGTTCTTCCCCTCCCTACACCCTGTCCCCCCAGGATCCATCCCCCAACCCAGGGCTGTAGACACAGTTTTCCAGGTGGGTCTGGAGATCTTCCAGAATCACAACTGGTCTCCAGGTGACAGAGAATAGTTCTCCTGGAGAAAATGGCTGACTTGGAGGATAGTACGCAACATTATACCTACTCAGTCCACTCCCCTCTCCAAATTCTGCTTTCCCCCAGGCTTCACTTCCAGACCTCCAGGAATTTCCCAGCAAATGTGAATGTGGCAAATGTGCAGTTGACATGGCCAGCACTGGCCATGGAGAGAGGGCAAAACAGAGCCCCTAAGAGAGCCAGCTGGGTGTAGTGATTAGGAGTGTGGACTTCTAATCAGATGTGCTGGGTTTGATTCCCTACTCCCCCCCATGCAGCCAGCTGGGTGACCTTGAGCAAGTCACAGAACTGATAAAGCTGTTCTGACCCAGGAGTAATATCAGGGCTCTCTCAGACCCACCTACCTCACAGGGTGTCTGTTGGGGGGGAGAGGAAAGGGAAGGCGAATGGAAGCCACTTTGAGAATCCTTTGGGTAGAGAAAAGCAGCATATAAGAACCAACTCTTCTTCTTCTTCAGTAATATCAGGGCTCTCTCAGCCTCACCTCCCTCACAGGGTGTCTGTTGTGGGGAGAGGAAAGTGAAGGTGAATGGAAGCCACTTTGAGACTCCTTCGGGTAGAGAAAAGCAGCATATAAGAACCAATTTTCTTCTTCTTCAGTAATATCAGGGCTCTCTCAGCCTCACTTCCGTCACAGATGTCTGTAGTGGGGAGAGGAAAGGGAAGGTGACTGTAAGCCACTTAAAGCAAACAAATGACAGCTGGGAGGGAAATAAAGCACGGCTTCACATCATGGTGTCCGTAGGTGCTATTGCAGCGTTTCTCAACTTCTTTACCATTGAGAAACCCATGAAACATCCTACAAATGTTGAGAAACCCCGGAAGTCATGCGATGGTGCAGAATATGGTTGGGAAGCATAGCTGTGTACATGCCCAATCACGGCCACTCCCCTTCCCCACCCCCTCTAGGCCTACCATTGGCCATTTGGGGAGGGGTGGATGGGTTGACATGACCATATATGATCACATCATATGATAAATATTTAATAAATTTAACGTTACGAGGAGGCGAGGCAGCTTGTACCACGAGAAAGCCTGCAGTAGGGCATGCGTCAACACCTTCCATGGCGCTCACCAGCTGATTTTAGAAAGTGGGTGGGGCCATGTTGAGACCCAATAGGTCCAGCGTGGCTTCTGTCTGTCTGTGCAGAGTAAGCCAATATTGATTCAGATGCTTCTGCCCCCACAGTGTACGTTTTATTCCCTTTCTCTCCACTTTTTACATTACCCCTCTTCTCCCTGCCACTTTGGCCTCCTCTGCGTGGCTGTCTCCATGTCCTGTGGCAGCCATTTTGGAGCGGCACTCAACGACCTCTGTCAGAATCCTGAGGGTGCCTGCAGGCTCAAGGGTGTTGGGAAACCAGTGGTACAGAGCCTGAACAAGGGACACAAACGCAACCATCTAAAAGGGGCACAAACTGGGAATGGTTGCTGCTTCCTAATGCTCAGCCCTTCCTTTCTAATCGCCCTCTGAAGCTGAAGGAGCCAGAAGACAGGGCAGAGATTTTCCGTGTGGTACTGACCTCTGTAGTCCAAAGAGGAGCTGTAATCCCAGGGGATCGCCAGGCCCCACCTGGGGGTTTGAAAATCAAGATAGTGCAGTCTCTTGAGTAACAGAAAAGAGGTCATGACAGCAAAACAGGTCTTGTCTGTTACACAAGAGGCTTTGAGCTCGGCCTGAATTTAGTTTGGTCGCATGTGGATGTCCAACTAAACTAATTCATATCTAGGGTAGCAATCCCCAACCTGTGGGCCGCGGACCACATGTGGTCCTTCGACTAATTGGAGGTGGGCCCCGAAGGACGCCTTCTCCCCCCCTCCCCCCAGCCCTTTACTTCATCCCCCCCGACCCTTTACAACACACTTTGGGTGTCATTGTCACCCATCACTCCCAGATGGGACTATCTCGTTGCAGAGAAACAAGCTCAGGGTTCCCATTGATTTGTCATTGTCATGAGTTAAAATTTCCATAAAAATAAAATGTTCCTTATGTTCATTGTTGTAGCGTGTCTGTATCTTATTTTGAAGGGATGTTTAAACATTACCATAGCGATCAGAGAGCGTTAGGGCAGTGGTTGAAAGTAGAGGAGTAAACTACCCCCCCCCCGGGCCTCAGTAAAAGGCGTTGAGTGGTCCCCGGCATTGAGTGGTCCCCGGTGAGTGGTCCCCGGCGTTGAGTGGTCCCCGGTGAGTGGTCCCCGGCGTTGAGTGGTCCCCGGTGATAAAAAGGTTGAGGACCACTGATCTAGGGTACTCATCTTGGTTGTGTTTGATGGTTACGATGGAAGATAGTGAACACAAGATACTTCTTTTCCTGCTTGGCCTAATATTCACCTCCGGTTGAAAAGTAAGATTATATTATTGCCGTTGAAATGAATTCTTTGGAAACTTGACAGGACTTGCCGAGCCACACATCCCCCCCCCCTTATTTGCCCACCTGGAGGTTGGCAGCCGGAGTACCTGCAGATCCAGACTCGGATCCAGTCTGGATATGCTCCATTACTGCTTGTGCCAGTGGAGATGATGATGCCAATGCAACACTGGTGTGTGGGTTAATAACATACATGCACAGGATCAAATGGAGCTTTGAGGGTGCTCGGTGCTGCTGTTGTGACCAGGGCTGATTCTACACTTACTTTTCTTTTCCTGCTGTAGATCCTGTGGAATTCAGATCAATTTGAATCCGGGTCTTTCTCCTTCCTCCCCTCCCCTGCCAAATTGAAACAGAAAGCCTTCTTTAGGTGACTGGGGAAGCTCAGAGTGGGGAGTGGAGCGGTAGTCATGAAGCTGAACTATCTTTCCTGAACTGGTGGTGGGGGGTGGGGGTTGGGTGAAGTCCAGCCAGCACTAGTGCTTTATTTCTTCTCTTTTGACTCCCGAGCCATCAGCAGCCTCTCAGAGAAAGAGGCCAATCTCTGCTGAGATAAGTATGGGCTTCTGGAGCACAGTCACTTTAAGACAAGCCTTGCAACCAGGAACCGGGAAGTCTTTGAACTGACACCCAATCAGGGAAGGCTGCTTTGGAGCAGGAAATTAATTTGAAAAAAAAAGCAAAAATCTACACACTTACTGGTGGTGGTTTTTCAAATATCACAACTTATATCCACTCCTGGATATCGCGGGTGGAAAGGTAGGGTCACTGCAGATCAATTATGCATGTTGCAGAGTGTAGACGGGAGGGATTTATTTGGGCTGGTAGCTTGTGGCAGTTAAATGGGATAATCAGCCTATAAAAAAAAGAAAGTGTAATTACTCTCATGAAGAGAAATGCTGAAGTGCTTGGCAATGGAAGCTAGACACAATGTAGGTTATGTAACATCTACCAGGGAAGCCATCTCTACAGTGGAATAAGAATCTGCGTCATGGGATACAGCAGGGGTAGTCAAACTGCGGCCCTCCAGATGTCCATGGACTACAATTCCCAGGAGCCCTTGCCAGCATTCGCTGGCGAATGCTGGCAGGGGCTCCTGGGAATTGTAGTCCATGGACATCTGGAGGGCCGCAGTTTGACTACCCCTGGTATACAGTATCCGTCGGTGCCATCCTAAGCAGAGAGAATCCATTCAAGACACCCGGACTTGCATCCTACACTCAATCAAGCCCTTTTTTTGATAACGTTAAATGAATGTGTTAGGCCTGACACTGCAGCCTGATCTCAGAAAGCCTCTCTTTGAGGCACAGAACCCCAAGATCTAGAAAACTGGACATTCAGAAACCTGCAGCGTAGGAGGAGAATTGGTCTGAAACCCTCGACTAGAGCACCATTGAGCGTTGCCATCAAATTCCCATGTATGATGATTTCCTCTGACTCTGTGAGAGCTTCATGCCCTAACGTGCATGGTCCAGGTTAGCATTATCTCATCACATCTCAAAAGTTAAGCAGGGCTGTTCCTGCCCTCTGGTCAGGGTTCTTCCTCTTCCTCTTCCTCTTCCTCTTCCTCTTCCTCTTCCTCTTCCTCTTCCTCGTCTTCTTCTTCTTCTTCTTCTTCTTCTTCTTCTTCTTCTTCTTCTTCTTCTTCTTCTTCTTCTTCTTCTTCTTCTTCTTCTACGGGAGGGGAAAGTCTCTATCAGGGTACAAAGCCCACCCTCCAAAGCAGCCATTTTGTCCAGGGGAATTGATCACTGTAGTTTGGAGATCAGCTGTAATCCCAGACTATCTCCAGGTTTCCCCGGGAGTTCAATAAGTCCTATATGTTACCAAAGGATCTGTTTCTATTGCAATAATGGTCTTAACTAGAGGTCAATATGAAGTGGAGCAAGTAGAAAAGCATCTTCGATAGCTTTACTGTTTCAGAGTAGCTGTCAAACACAACCAGGACTAGTATCCTATGTATGAAACTGTTTTGTTGGCGTTCCTCAGTGGTATGTTAACTGCACAGGACCAAGGTCTCTTGGGTAACCGACAAGAGGTCATTGAAACACAAGACTGTATGAATGCAAACAAAACAGATTATTCGGTAACATATAAGATTTCTTGAGCCACGTGGCTTTTTTGAGTCTGTGCATCCCCTCCTGGGCATTTTTCTACTTTGCTATCTTGATTTTGGCAACGCACTGATGGAAGTTCTCCAAAGGTTAGAAAGATGGAACTCCGATTAGAGCAGCACAAAAGGTCTTTCCCCATTCCTACAACCCTTTAACTAAACAGTCGGGGACTGAACCGGAGGCCTGCTTTGTGCAAAGCTGGTACTCTAGCCCTGAACTGTGTTCCTTCCTCTGACTGTGTTTTTATGGAGCTGCCAAAGCCAGAGCCTCTTGTGGCGCAGGGTGGTAAGGCAGCAGAAATGCTGTCTGAAGCTGTCTGCCCATGAGGCTGGGAGTTCAATCCCAGCAGCCAGCTCAAGGTTGACTCAGCCTTCCATCCTTCCGAGGTCTGTAAAATGAGGACCCAGCTTGCTGGGGGGTAAACGGTAATGACTGGGGAAGGCACTGGCAAACCACCCTGTATTGAGTCTGCCATGAAAACGCTAGAGGGCGCCACCGCAAGGGTCAGGCATGCTTGCACAGGGGATACCTTTACCTTTTACAAAGCCAGTCCATTGGTCCATCAAGGTCAGTGTGGTCAGCTCCAATGGTAGTGGCTCTCTGGGGTCTCAGGCAGAGGTCTTGCACATAACCTCCTACCTGATTCTTCTAATTGGGCTTGCTGGGGATTGAACCTGGGACCTCCCACATATCTGTCACCTTATGCCCCCTGCAGAGCCTTATGCTTTGTAAGTACCAACTTGCTGGTGGTACCCAACCCCTGGGAGGTTTGCCTGGCTTCAACCAGGGCCAGGGCCTTATCTGTCCTGGCCCTGACCGGGTGGAATGAGCTCCCAGAAGAGCTGAGGGCCCTGCAAGAGCTTTCTGAGTTCCACAGGGCCTGTAAGACGGAGCTCTTCCGCCGGGTCTTTGGTTGAGGTCCGGGCGTGGGAGATGGGATGGGCCCCTCTAGGTTAGATTGTCATTGGCAGCGGACTGTCGCCACCCATAGATTGTCCCTTGAGGTGCAGAGTGGAAGTTGTCTGATTTTGCCACCGGGATATTATGCTTTTAACGGGGGGATTAAAGATTTTATATATTTTATGTGGGGGATTATATTATGTAACTCGCTGCGAGACGGCCTGGCTGATAGAGGAGGGCAATAAATTCAACAACAACAACAACAATTCTGCATGCAAAGATGCATTGCCAAATTATCCTTCAGTCTGTTCCCTTACCCCAGGCTTTCTCAACCAGGCTTTCGTGAAACCCTGGGGTTTCTTGATGGCTCTTGAAGGGTTTCCTGAATGGGTGGGAGTTAATTAATTTGGATATATATCTTTAAAATTTGTTAGACATCTATTGGATGATATGACCATATAGGGTCATGTCGGCCCACCTGCCCCTCCCCAAATAGCCAATGATGGGGGTGGGAAGGGGAGGGGCTTCAAGTGGGCGTGTCCAGAGCTCTGCATCCCAACCACATGCTGCACAATCCCACCACTTCTGGGGTTTCTCGAAGCCTGAAGAATGTTTCAAGGATTTCTCAATGGTAAAAAGGTTGAGGAAGGCTGGCTTAACTTGAACGGAGGCAGCCACCTTAAAGCAAACCCAAGCCTTTGGCATATAGAAGCTAGTATTGCCTGCTCTGGCCAGTAGTGGCTCTCTGGAGCTTCAGATTTTGGCCTTTTACATCCACTCCTACCTCATCTTTTTCACTGAAGGTGCCGGGACTGAATCTAGAACCTTCTCCACGCCAAGCAGATCCCCCATCGCTGTGCTGTGTCACCTCTAGGTACACTTGAGGGGTTCGTTTCTGTCCTCTTCCTTCTGTTCTAAACCACAGTTCTCCTCCCCAAGCCTTTTTTGTTCCTTGAGCGAGATAAGAGATTGATGTGGTGGAGGCTCAATCTAACTAAGCATCTCTGGGCTGACATATTACAACATAACGGCATACTATGTGGGCTATCTGATCCCAGATCGCCAGATGTGTGTTTTTTTAAGTTAAAAGGCAGCTGCAGGGCGTGTACGTGTGGGCGTGGGTATGTGCAATTTGGATCCGGGCCATGGGGCGAGGGAGAGAGACGGTTTAACCTTTGCTCCCATGCCATTTTCCAGGCAGAAATCCCGCCCCTGAGCTGCTGGGAGGGCAAACAGACAGATCTAATTGCCAAGATTTGGTAGAGCTGGATTCACACACACACACACACAGAGGGACTAACTAAGCTACAATTTGTAGTGTGTAAAATGCTGTGAAGTGCTGATGACCACAGCCAAGGGGCTTTCCAGGCAACCAAGAAGCCGAGGTGGTTGGCCATTGCCTTCCTCTGCAGGGCCTTCCTTGGTGGTCTTCCATGGAGGTACTGACTTAATGTTGACTCCAGCAAGGGGCATTCAAGCCAGGTGAGAAGCAGAGGTGGTTGGCCATTGCCTTCCTCTGCAGACTCTTCCTTGTTGGTCTCCCATCCCAGTACTGGCCTCGCATAGCTTCGGAGATCAGACTATACCATGAACTTATGGTGAGTCCAGCCAAGGGGCTTTCAAGGCAAGCAAGAAGTAGAAGTGGTTGGCCATTGCCTTCCTCTGCAGACTCTTCCTTGTTGGTCTCCCATCCCAGTACTGGCCTTGCATAGCTTCTGAGATCAGACTATACCATGAACTTATAGAGCCCAGCCAAGGGACTTTCAAGGCAAGCAAGAAGTAGAGGTGGTTGGCCATTGCCTTCCTCTGCAGACTCTTCCTTGTTGGTCTCCCATCCCAGTACTGGCCTTGCATAGCTTCTGAGATCAGACTATACCATGAACTTATAGTGAGCCCAGCCAAGGGGCTTTCAAGGCAAGCAAGAAGTAGAGGTGGTTGGCCATTGCCTTCCTCTGCAGACTCTTCCTTGGTGGTCTCCCATCCCAGTACTGGCCTTGCATAGCTTCTGAGATCATACTATACCATGAACTTATGGTGAGCCCAGCAAGGGGCTTCCAAGGCAAGTGAGAAGCAGAGATGTCTTCTTCTAAAGAGTTTGCCTTGGTGGTCTTCCAGGCAAGCACCAACCCTGTTTAACTGTCAAGATCTAGCAAAATACAGCCTCCCCTTCCACAAAACCCACACAAATCCCTCGATTATCATTACGTTTTAGTTAATGCTATGGGGCCTTTTAACAGTGACATAGTTGAATGCTTCAAAATGTATACATCTGGCCCTGGAATTCAATGGGGTTTTCTGGACAAGGAAAATTTGGAAGTGCATCGTAGTATGTGATTGAATGTTGCATACTTGTCCTTGTGTACACACACACATGGCTTGCTGCTTAGGGTTACATCCTGTGTCATTTGTATGGAGCCCTCATGGTGGCGGGTGGGGGTGGAAAGTGCTGTTGGGCAGCTTCTGAGTTATAGTGACCCTGGAGGGCTTTCAAGACAAGAGCCGTTCAGAGGTCATTTACCTTAGAATCATAGAATAACAGAGTTGGGAGGGACCTCCTGGGTCATCTAGTCCAACCCCCTGCACCATGCAGGTCACTCAGAACCCTCTCGCTCATCCACCGTAGCTTCCAACCCCTTGAACCTTCAGAGAAGTTTCTTCTGGATATTAACCCTGGACTTCCTTGGTGGTCTCCCATCCAAGGCTGTTCCTGCTTATCTTCCAAGATCTGATGCAATTGAACTAGCCTAGCCTATCCAGATCAGGGAACGAAGCCTTTAGAGAGTAGCTGAAAATCCTCAGGAATGGGAATTATTTCTGGAAATGGGCATTGCTGAACAGTGCTATATTCAGGTTCCACACAAAAGGCATCATGAATACTAACAAAACTTGATGGGGAGCAAGGGACATAAAAAACCCCCCCTTAAAAACAAGAAGGAAATAAACCCCTTGAAAACCAGATGCACAAACACAGTACAATGAACCCCCAAGCCTAACCTCAAACCCACAAATGACATCAGATCTTGCCGGAACAACCAGGAAGCTGACTCTTAAATAAATCATAAAAATGTTCTCCTGCAAATTTCGGTGTGTGTAAAGTGATGTCAGGTTGAGGCAGCCGGTTTATGGCAATCCCACCAAGGGTTTTTCAAGGCAAGCGATTAAGCAGTGGTGTTTGACAGCAGAGGACAGAACCTTCGGTCATGGGTTTAAACTATGCATAGGATGGTACCGGCTAGATATCAGGAAAAATGTGCTTCGCAGTCCGAATACTTCAGCAGTGGAATCGGCTGCCTAAGGAAGTGGTTTTCAAGCAGCGGCTGGGCAGACAGTTATCAAGGATGCTTGAGGCTGATCCTGCACCGAGCACCGGGTTGGACTAGATGGCCTGTGTGACCCCTTCCAACTCTAGGATTCTGTGCTGCAGCATCCTTGGTGATCTCCCATCCAAGTATTGAACCTGCTTAGCCGGTGAGATCTGTTGAGTCTGGGCTGTGCCCCACCACCTTCCCTTGAGAACCAGCTTGGTGTAGTGGTTAGGAGCATGGACCTCTAATCTGGCGAGCCAGGTTTGATTCCAGGCTCCCCACATGCAGCCAGCTGGGTGACCTTGGGCTCGCCACAGCACTGATAAAGCTGTTCTGACCGAGCAGGGCTCTCTCAGCCTCCACTCCCTCACAGGTGTGGGGAGAGGAAAGGGAAGGTGAATGTAAGCCCCTTTGGGTAGAAAAAAGCGGCATATAAGAACCAACTCTTCTTCTTCTTCTTCTTCTTCTTCTTCTTCTTCTTCTTCTTCTTCTTCTTCTTCTTCTTCTTCACATGCTCTGTACACCACCATAAAGGGAACAATATTGCCGTAGCATGAGGGCATTGAGATTAGACATCAGACTAATGTGACGTGAGTTAGATTTTAAATGGCATATATGTCCTTTGGGAATGCCCCTCCCTCGGGAAACTGCACATTTTGTATTTGACCACACATTCAGAAGCCTCAAGATGGATTTTGATCAAGGAGAACAGCCTAGGAGGAGAATCTCCACCGTCCCTTCCTCCTCCTTGCCACAACCTGTCCAAACTGGGTGACATACCACAGTCTCCCTGCATACCACAGTCACCATCCAAATTAGGCCATGCAAATCTGGGAAATACGCTCGGAGCACAGAAATCCCAGGGTGCATCTGGTCACAGCGGCACCCGTGAAGGCTTTTGGGATGTGCCATGTGTGCTAAACATTTTGTCCCCGGTCGGGCCCTTGTGACTTTAGCCATTTCAGGACGAGTGGATAAACTGCAGTAGAAAGGCCACCTTCCGTGAATACATGGGGATGGGGGAAGCGTGGCATGGTAAATTTCTAATGCAGTTCTTCAAGAGTCTGTCTGGGAATATGAAACTCGAAATCCTCTGGCCATTTCATTCAGTGAGATGTAAATGTCTGAAACTGAGCAAGAGCTGTTAAAAAATGTAAACTAGCTTTGTGCTACGGAGCAGATCTCATATGTCTGAGATGAGACACATGGGAGCATCGGTTTCCTGTTTCCCTTCCACCATCCCTCCACTGCATTTTGGTGTCGATTTGGACTTGCAACATGGGGAGAAATTAAATCCGAGTCCAATAGCCCCTTTAAGACCGACAACGATTTATTCAAAGTGTGAGCTTTCGAGGGCAAGCACTCTCCGTCAGACTATGAACTGACCATCATGACAGTGGGAATATATAAGCAAAAGTTAATCCTGTGACATTAGTAAACTGTGTCACAGCATCCAAATACAGCCATAGGGTAATTCTTTGCGAAAACAGCCAATCAGTCCCCTCGAATTCAGTTGTAGTTCGCAAAAGCATCCAGAGTGAGGGCAAGACACGTTGATTGTTCTTCCTCTGATTGGGCATTGTGTTGCTACACAGATTCAATTCCTAGGGATTTGGGGATGGAGCCTGAGGAGGGACCTCAGTGAGGAATAAATCCATATAGTCCAACCTGCAAGGTGGCCATTTTCTCCAGGGGAAGTGATCTCTTTCATCTGGAGACCAGCTGCAATTGCTGGTGACACTATGGCTAGAAACACTACAGCTGTCTGATCTTAGACTGACCAAATTGCCTTTCCAGACAGGAGAAGCATCTCTAATTTGGGATTGCGAAAAGGAACCAAAATGGTTCTGACATCCCGAGCAAGGGCATCAAACATTGCACTCGCTCTTATTTGACTTTGCAGTCTTGTTAGGAAGGCAAGCTATGTGATCCCTGACTGGTTGGGATCTAGGCAACTTGGTGATCCCTGACTGGCTGGAAGAAGAACTGTCTCGTTTTTTACAGGGGAAAAAGAAGGCAATACCCAACACAGTCACTGATAAAAGCCAGCAAAACTGGAGCGCAAGGAAGAATGTTGCTAAATCTGTGGGTTCAGAGGTAGACCCCAGTAGTGATTCGAGATCTTCATTGTGACCCCAGCATGGTACAAAGAAGAACTGAGAACTGAACCAAACCTCCACCCCCACCGAACAGCTGCAACTCATATACCAGGAAAACAGTGGATCTTCCCACCAGTACACTCAATTGGTCAGGTTCAGTTTCAACTGACTGGATCTGGCAGACGAGATCTGCCCCGGACCTCAAACTTAGTCCTCAGCAGGGCTACAGACACAACAAATATATATATAGGGGTGGAGGGACGGAGCAGAACCAATGGGATGAAACTGATTCAAAAGAAATTCCGTCTAAACATCCGGAAGAAGTTCCTGACAGTTAGAGTGGTTTCTCAGTGGAACAGGCTTCCTTGGTGGTGGGTTCTCCATCTTTGGAGATTTATAAACAGAGGCTGGGTAGCCATCTGACGGAGAGCCTGATTCTGTGAAGACTCAAGGGGGTGGCAGGTTACAGTGGATGAGCGATAGGGTTGTGAGTGTCCTGCATAGTGCAGGGGGTTGGACTAGATGACCCAGGAGGTCCCTACCAACTCTGTTATTCTATGATTCTATGGGGAAAACATAAAAAAATGCAACAGGAAGATTCCCCTGCAAAATTATGGCTAAACTCAAAGGCTTGCTTCTGTGCTTCTTCTGTTCCTTTAAAGGGACCTATTCCGGGTGGATCATGCCCCAAATGAGTTCAGGCATGGGAGCATTCAAGCCTAGTGACTCTGCACTGTCTCCCCTCCCTCCCGGTCGGCTTCTCTCCCTCTGATTCCTCTCTCTATTTTTTCCCTCTCTCTCCTTACTGCCCTAATTTTTTGTTCACCTATAATTTTCTCCATTGACTTTAATTAAGTTCTCCCCAGGCTGGCTCAGTAGGCAGGCTTCCCTGGGTCTAATTAGACTCTCATCATAAGTAATCTACATGGGAAGCAGACACGTGCACGAGAGCGCACGGCGCATGCAAGCCAGCGCGCCTGATTTATGGAGAGACTACAGCAAGCAGATGGGTGCATAAAACACGGCAAATAATTCCGGTGCCATTTTTTAAAATATTATTTAGATAAAAAGGCCTGCACGCACACCTCAGCCCTACATACCGGCCCCGAGAAAGGCCCGACATTGTCTCTCCGGCTCTCTCCAGGGGTATCAGTCACGTTCACTCGATAAAACCAATAGAGGAGATCAGAATAAATCACCTTCGACCGGCGAGGCTGGAGTTGTGGAGAACGAGGATTCCCAGTCAAGATTTCTCAGGCTGATCTGTTGCTTGCGGTGTACTTAAGACCCAAGGTGTGTGCCGAAGTAATTCTCAGAGGGAAGTTGCCCCGTGGCCGGGTTTAGTAGCGCTTGCTCAGGGAACAGAGCGTGCAGGACTGGATGAGCTTGGAAGGCTGGTGGTGTGTGTGTGGGGGGGCTCACTGGGTGCCCCCCCTGGGGGGGAATGGAACCCGCAGTTGAGGGAACCCACATTGGCAGCGACTAGAATGACTTCCTCCAGCCTGTGAGCCAAGAAACGAAGCCCGGGGGGGGGGGAGGGAAGAACTGGGGCTTGGCTGGGTTGGAAATGGAGGGGAAAAGGGTTTTAAAGAGCCCTCTCATCGCAGGGGAAGAAAACTAGGAAGCAAGAAGGTTGGGGAGATTTGGGGAATGGAGACTAGGGAGGATAGAATCAATGGGGGGGGGGAGTAGGGTTGCCAGCTCTGGGGTGGAGATTTTGGAGGGCAGGGGAGAAACCTTAGCATAGTACAACTCTGCCCTCCACAGCAGCCAATTTCTCCAGGGGAAGTGAGCTCGGTCGTCTGGAGATAAGGTGCAATACTGGGAATGCTCCAGGCCCCACCTGGAGGTTGGCAGCACTAGGGGGAGGGGCCACAGTGGGATCTACTGCTGTAGAGTCCATGCTCCAAAGCAGCCATACTCCAGGGAAGCCGATCTCTGTCATCTGAAAATCAGTTGCGAATCCAGGATATCTCCAGACCCTGCTTGGAGACTGGCAACCCCAAGAGGTGCTTTTGTTCTAGAGGCAAACAGGGAGGGGGGAAATGTTGCAGCGGAAGGAAACGAGAGGGGGTGGGGTGTGACCAAACAGTGACTCATGATCAGGCAGAACTGGACTGCAGCCAGCAGGGAGGTTCAGAGGTCAGGTGTACCTCAAGTACTTGAAGATAGCTATCAGATCCCCTCTCAATCGTCTCCGCTCCAGGCTAAAGAGACCAAGCTCTCTCAACCTGAGTAGTTCAGCAGTGGAATAGGCTGCCTAAGGAGGTGGTGAGTTCCCCCTCACTGGCAGTCTTCAAGCAAAGGTTGGATACACACTTTTCTTGGATGCTTTAGGATGCTCTGGGCTGATCCTGCGTTGAGCAGGGGGTTGGACTAGATGGCCTGTATGGCCCCTTCCAACTCTATAATTCTATGATTCTATCATTCAATGATTCTATCATTCTATGACTTGGGAGTGTGAAATCAAGATGCAGGAGCCAGCCCGTCAATCGATGGAACATTTCCCATTTCCATTGTGGAGAAAGAGACTAGGCCTGGAGAGCACCGGGAGAAGTGGGCTTCAATGACGTCCAGTGATGTTGGTGGCCATCTCAACTTCTGGGAAAGGCCACCTAACCCCTGGGGACCTCTTGAGTTTCCCTGGCTCAAGGTAACACTGACTGACCAAAGGCCCATTGAGATGGCTGGTTGGAGGTGGTGGCCAATGTCCCCATGTCATCCCCCCCCCCGAGCAGAGAAGTTCACAAGGCAACGGCTGTTAGCTTACAGTGGACAATCAGCCGTGCAAGACCCTCTGCGGCTCCTGACTGCTGCTGAGAGGGTCTTTGTACATACATGAGCAGCCACACTGAGAAGGAACACAGACCATGGATCTGCTCAGGAGTAAGCCCCAGTGTATTCAGATGTCATTCCCAATTAAGATTCCCAACACATGCTTGCTTCCATCTTCTCCCTTTTTGGGACGCATCTCAGAAGCCCTTGAGACCCATAAAGACCCATGCCTGCCATTCGGTTCACTGACTGACCATTCTAGCATCCCAGTATTTGGGGGGGGGGGATCAAGTCACAGCTGACTCACGGTGACCCCCTAAGGTTTTCAAGACAAGAGCCATCCAGAGGTCACTGGTTGTTGCCTGCCTCTTTCCTGAATGCCTTCTGTAGTCCTTCTAATTCAGGCTATTTCCTGCTCGGTGCATGGAAAAGCTGGCTCTCCGTACCCTGGGGAGAATTCCCGCTTCACAGGAGGAGGGACTGACTGAGTCAGCTGCTCTGACACTTTCCAAGAATGTGATTTAAACCATGATGTGTGTTTTCCAAGGAATTACAGTTTAGCCATTCCTGGAACCATGTGGGGGATGGCGGGGGTGGGGCTGGGGGATGGATTCCCAGGAAAAAGGATCTTGAAATATCTGGCAGCCCTAGCTTTTCAGAGTTTGGGACTAGGATTGCCAACCTCCCGGTAGCACCTGGAGATGTCCCACTGTTACAGTTGATCTCAAAAAAAATCAGAGTCCGGTAGCACCTTTAAGACTAACCAAGGTTTATTCAAGGCATGAGCTTTCGAGTGCTTGCACTCGAAAGCTCACGCCTTGAATAAACCTTGGTTGGTCTTAAAGGTGTGACCAGACTCTGATTTTATTGTGCTTCTTCAGACCAACACGGCTATTTGGATCTATCCTTATGAGTTGATCTCGAATGCAGTCTTGGGCTGTATCAACAGACCCATCACATCAAAATGGCCAAGAGGATTTAGTCTCATTGAATACGGCATTAGTTGGACCACACCTGGAGCATTGCGTGCAGTTCTAGAGGCCTTGGTTCAAAAAGGATGTGGACAAAATTGAGGGGGTGCAAATTAGAGCAACAAAGAGGATCCAGGGCCTGGGGACCAAGTCCTATGTGGAAAGGCTCAGGGGGTTGGGAATGTTCAGTCTGGAGAAGAAAAAGAGTTGATCTTTATACCCCGCTTTCACTGCCCCCAGGGTTAAAGGCAGCAGTACGCTAGTGGCATCTATTAGCGTTGGGTCATGGCTCCGTCTCGCCACTTCCCCCTTTTGGAAGGTTCATGGGGTGGGGGTGGGGGATAGATGTTTCTCCTTATGTTGTAATTTTTATGTCCTATTTTTAATTTTAATGGGGTTTTATTGGGGTTTTTAATGGACTGTTGTAACCTGCGATAAGCCGGCTCCAGGAATGGAAGGGAATAAAAATAAAAATAAAATATTTAGATTAATTAATTGATGATGGTGATGATGATGATGATGATGATGATAATAATAATAATGATGATGATAATAATAGCAACAGAAACTGGAAATCCCGCCCTGAAATTGCAGCTGGCCAGTGTGGCATAATGGTTGGAGTGTGGGCCTAGATCTGGGTAAACCCTAGGTTGGAATCCCTACTGCACCACGGAAGCTGGCAGGGTGACCTGGGGCCAGTCGCACACTCTCTCAGCTAACCTACCTCACAGGGCTGTTGTAAGGATAAAACGGAGGTGTGGAGGATGACGTCAACAGCTTTGGGTCCCCACCGGGGAGAACAGAGGGATGTAAATAAAACAGCTTTGAAAAAATGGGGCACATAGTGCGAAAAAAGAAAAAGGGCCAGGCGCCATTAAAGAACTGAATTGGCTGCAGGGCCTAGAAGACTCTCTCTGAGGCACAGTGAAAACGGGGTGTCTGGCTGGGTCATTTCGCATTGGTGCAACCGGTGGAAAACAAATCACCAACGAATTCTCTCCGGATCAGTTTTTTTATGGCACACTTTAGAACATTAACAATGAATAAAAGCTGCATTATTTAAGCCAGCCATGCCAAAAGGAAAAAAAGAGAAAAACATTTATCATTTTACAAGAAATAAATTTGTTTTACTGGCAAACTCCCCCTTCCCCCCCATCCCTGCATTTTTTTTTTTTAAGTTTAAGTGCAAAGCGATAAACGTGCCCAGTTAAAACACGGTTGCCCAGAGTGATCAGGCAGTGGGGAATTGGCACGCTTGAATTAATGCGCTGTCTGGAGAATGCAATGAGACTATCTCCCCTCCTTCCGTGTTAATTAGGGCTGAATGCACCTATCTGTGGATCCGTAGGATTAATCAAGGGATTCATTAAACGTAGATTAAAAGCGTGAACCCGGGTCCCGGTTTCAAACAACCTTCTGCTGCAGAAGGGTGCTCTCAGAGCAGCGATGCTGTCGGCAACCCCCTCCCCAAAAAAAACATACACATTCCTTCATTCATGGAATGTGTGCAACATTATTTTCCAAAGGCTGATCTTATCGGGTAGGGCTGCACTCATGGCTTGGATCTCGAGAACTGCTTCATATGGGGCTCCCTATTTAGTGACTTTATTTATATCCCGGCTTTTCCCCCAGTGGGAATCCAAAGCAACTTGCACTGTTCTCCCCTTCCTTCATTCTATCCTCACAACGACCCTGTGAGGTAGGCTGGGTCACCCAATAAACTCCCGTGGCACGAGGGGGGATTCGAACCTTGATCGTCCAGATGGTAGTCTGACGCTTTAACTACTACATCTATAAAGAAGGTGCTGCTGGCAGCGTTCGAATACGCAGAGAGCGTTGATAACCAGGATGCTTAAAGAATAAAAAAGTTTTTATTCAGAAGAGAAACAACTATGTACAGAAAGAAAGATAGAGACCTAACTATTTGCTGTTTGTTCTTCTGTTCAACAACTGTTTGGGAGGTGAGCAGGGAGGAAGTGCACTCAAAGAGCAAGACGTCTTCTGTTGAGCCAATCAGGACACTGGATAATTTGAAAATCAGTTCCTAACCTATCTAGGTCTAATTCTGCACTTGTCTTGTTTATTCTGTTGTGGATCCTACTGAATTCAGATCAATTTGAACTCGGGTCTTTCTCTATCCCCCCTCCCCATTGAAACAAAAAAGTGTTCTACATGTGATTAGGGAAGCTCAGAAGTGGGGGAGCATTGAGACAACAGAAGAGGGGGAATAAATCCTAGAGGCAAATCTCTGCCTGGAGAAGTTAGGGCTTCCCCTTTAAGAGAAGCCTGCAACCTGGGAATGAGGAAGCCTTTGAACTGATGCACTGGCTATCAGTTTTTCTACAGGGCTTTTCTACAGTACAGGAGGCTCAACAACAAGTTAGTTTGGGACAAGCAGACAGCTGCACACTTTCTCATGCCAATTTTTCAGATATTGAAGGTTATATCCACTCCAGCATATTGCGGGGGGAAGGTAGGGTCACATTTAAATTGCCCAAAATCAAAATGGAAATGGCAGGGATTGAATCGACCTGGGATTGGAATGAAAGCTCCATGCAGATTCAGTCCAAGTTAAATATACATCTCCTCTAATGCCCCCTGCAGAACAGCATTTATATTCTTCTCAGTTATGCACAGTGCACAGGTTGCAGATTCCAACAGGAACTACAAAAACAGAAGAGCTGCAGCTCTGTAGCAAAATATCTGCTTGGCACACTGAAGGTCCCAGGCTCCATCCGTGCCATCGCCACTTTTGAAAGGATCAGGCTGTCGGTGATGTGAATGACGTCTGTCTGGGATCGTGGGGTGCTGCTGTCTGTCCAAAGAGAACATTAAAAGATTGGCTGGGTGGTGTGTATTTAGGGATTTTTATGCCACCTCTCTTGGGCTTTGCCATCTCAGGGCGGTGTATAACTGACTGGATAAAACAGTAAAACAAAACAAAACAATTTGTTCACAATGAAACCACTGACAGGGGTGAGTAAAATTAATTCCAGGAGCAAACTGGAGGGGAAGAGGAGGGACATTGGGCGGGAGGGGAGGGAAGCCCGACCTTTTAATATTGATGCTATCCTGTTAACCTTGCTGGCCTCAACCAAAGGCCCAGTGGAAGAGCTCCGTCTTACGGGCCATGTGCTACTCGGCAAGATCAACTAATTGTCCTACAGATGACTGCAGATTGCCCCCTTTAAAAACTGCTCCATTATCTTCCCTGCAATTGAGGCCTGTAGTTTCCTGAGTCATCTCTCCTCCCTTTTTTGAAGAGTGGGATAACATCTGCTCTCCTCCAGTCTTCTGGCACCTCTCTGGTCCCCCAAGAGGTGCTAAAGACAAGGGCTCTGCAAGCTTTCCAGAAAGTTCTCTCCAGTGCACACCATCCAGCCCAGGGGATGTGAATTCATCCAGGGCAGCCAGGTGCCTCTCGACAACCTCTCTGTCCGTTACCTTCTCCTTCCAACTCATTTCTTTCCCCCTGACAGGTAGGATCGAAACCACTTGTGCCCCCGTTCGTTTCATCTGCCTCCCAAGATCTTCATAGTCAGCCTAAATACACACAATTGTGTTGACGGTTGTATTGGTCATTTCCACATGGACCATCACAAATGGGTAGGATCCACAGGTTTTATCAGTTTCGGAATCCTGTCTGTAATATCTTTAATCTTTGCCCCTGGCAAGCAACACACCTCTCAAACGAGGGGGTCAGGCCTAGCCACACGCCGTTCCATGCCCTTCAAAAGAGAGTCTCCAATGACCAACTCTTTCCTTTTTCTTGCAATGCCATTTCTTCCTATCCCTGTGCCTTCTTCACTCTGTCTTTGAATTTTAGGTTCTTCCTCTACCCTCGATGCTGCTTCTATCTCCACTGCAAGGGCTTGAAATCTGTCCTTGAGTTCCAATGGCTCCAAGTGTGGTCTCGCTCGACGCCTTTCGGCTCATGTTGCAGTTATAAAAGAAGGTTCCATAGGGAAGTCAATACTCCCGTTCTCCTTTGGACTGTTCTCTTCCTTCATATGCAGGTTTTGCACCACTCCTGTCAATGAAATCCTCTCCTTGCTTGATTTCATGCGGCCTCTTAATCCTTGCCTCCAGGCCCCTAATCTTCCCCTCCTTGTAGCGGGCAATGTGAAAGATCTCAACTAGCGGCCAAGTGTCCCCGCAATCCACCCACACAAGGAAGAAGGACATTCTGATCACCTTGTCTCCAGCTGATGTTTCTCACCAGCCCTGAGCCACCAGTTCTGAGCTCCTCACTCAGCAAAAGGTATGTTCATAAAACTCAGAAGTTTGGGCAAAGGACATTGGGTGCAGATCAGTGGTAGAGCATATGCTTTGTATGCAGAAGGTCCAAGATTCAGTTTCTGGCCTTTTGAGTCAGAAGGTCTCTGGGGAAAGATAAAGCATCTACCGAGTCAGAGGAGAAGACACAGGGGTTGGTGGCCCAGGGCCGCTTGGAGCAGCCTCCTATGCTCCTAACACAGTCTTTCTTAACCTTTTGACCATGGAGCAACCCCTGAAATATTCTTCAGGCCTTGAGTAACCCCAAAAATGATGCCAGCTGGCCATGTCTCGCTACCACACCCTTGGAAGTCACCTGTTTACGGTGTGCATGGCACCATCATCACTAATACAATAAAATGCAAGTGAAATAAGAAGTTAGTTTCATTTTTGTGTGTGCAGTACCTTGCCTGAGCAGAACAAGGAGGCATTCATGTCAGCTGTCATAAAACCCACCTTGTGAAGCAGCAATTCTCCTCAGGGGAAATGATCTGTGTGATTTGGGGGTCACTAGTAATTTTGGGAAATCTCCAGGCAGAATATTTGAAACCCTCTGCTTGCAACAGACTTCCTTGAGCAAGGGTGGGTGGGGGAGATGGGATGATCCAAGCGGGGTGGGAGTGCAGCAGACTCCGCGCTACCCTCCCATTCCATTTTCATTGTACGTAAATTCAACGAGGCCACCACAGACCAGACCGAGGAGCAGAAAGCCACTCTGTCCTCCTAATTCCTTCCCAAGTTAGTTAATTTATAATTTAAAACATTAATCCCTGCTCCAATTGGAGCAACCGCTCCAGGGTTCTGAAGTAACCCGGGCTGAGAAAGAACTTTTAGAGGAAACCCAGTCCCAGGAAAATACGGGATCCTTGTGCAATGGGTGTGACACTGGCCAAAGGAGCCTTATGCAATGGAGATGAAAGTGAGATGGGTGTAGAAGGCAACTGCGGGGTGGTTTGTGCAAGTGCCTCTGGGCAGCTGCTCTCTGCGTCAGCTTTACGATGCTAATGGAATAGCCATGACGTCCTTTGCCACCCAGATGCCTCCAACCTCTGGGCTTGCTGCCAGGTTTGAAACTCTTGGGAGAGGGAGTGTACCGGCCACTCAGAGTCGACCGGAAAGCACTACTGTTTTAAAACAAGAATTGCTTCTATTAAGTCTGTGGGTTCAGTGATCACGGACTCCAGTTCTTCAGAACAGCTCTTTTTTTTCGACAACTCCAGCAACAGACTACAACTACTGAACAGTGGGAAACAGGCAAACTCATGCACTTTTATACCTGTCAGGCAGCCAGCTGCTGCCTCTGATTGGCTTTAGTGCAATCCAATTGGCCCTAGTGGAGCAATCTGAGCAATCTGATTGGCCCTTAAGCATAGAAATCCGATTGGCCCTAGTGGAGAAATCCGATTGGCCCCTAAGTGGAGCAATCTCATTGGCCCTGAGCAATCGGATTGGCTCTAGCAGAGTGATCAGGTGCCTTTGATTGGTTAGTTCCTTGGCTAGCAGAAGCCCTCATTTGCATCAGTGGCCAAATGCCCACAGACATAACAGCTTCCAAAATCCACTCGGAGTTCCAAGTTATTTCAGCTTCTTTTCTGGAAAGGAAGCCAAATGCACTAGAAATTGATCATGGCTTAGCTATACATCTAGGCTGTAGGAGGTAATATTTGGCCACACCTTTCTTTTCTCTTCGGACACTTGTGGGTTTCCACCTCCGCTTGCCAATGTGTTTTGGAGGTGCTTTTGAAGGCTATGATAAAAGGGAGCCAAAATCATGATTTGGTGCAATGGCACAGAAATTATCATTTTTTGAATTGCAGTTTTAGAAATCAAATGTTTCCATGTGTATACCATCAAAAGGAACACTGGACAAGATGCCGTTGGTGTGGTTGCATGTACAGTCACACCGAGATTGTGTCTTCTGTTTTGCAGGGGGTTTGGTTTACGTTTGTTTTTGAAAAAAATAAGTGCATGCACATTGAAAACATGCAGTTTTAGAGAAAGATGAAAATGACGTCACAGCCGAACATGTTGTATTCTGGAATTTGATGCTAGAAATTCTCCTAACTGCGGCAAACTTAAGGAGGGGATGGAAAGCAGGACAGGACAAAATTCTATGAGATGTGAAGGGAAAATCCATTCAACCTCTCCCACTAAAACACAAATAGGATACTTCCAAGCAGGGTTCCCAAGTACATGCTTGGAAGCCCTGGGAGATTTCAGGAGCAGGGAATAAGGGAAAAGAAGTTGGCAATATGTCATTATCAGTTCTGGCTGCAACCTGGAAATGATGTCATTGACACTCTAGGATTTCAGCAGATCTCTATGTTAAAAATCACAAAGACTGGGAAGATCCGTAGAACATCATTGACACCACTTCTGAGTTCCTGCCAGAAGTGACTTTGACACTTTGTAGATGGCCTTTCCCCCCATCCCCATGGTGGACAGCAGGTGATTGACAAGCCCACTCTCAAATATATTTGCAGACCCCCCCCCCCCAAAAAAAAAAAATCCCAGAAAAGTTGATGTCTGTATCCTGGCTGGAGACCCTGACTGAAGTGAAACATGTATCTCTTCCATGTTCCATTCAGTATCTGGCAATGCTTAATGATGAATACGTGATCTTGACAAAACAGAAGCCCAGCGGGGAACTGGGAACCATGGTTGTGTCGCGTTGCGCATAACTTACAATCTAGCATTCCAGAAGGGCGGGGAAGGAGGGTGTGTATTTTCAATCAGAGCTCCTGATAGAGGCAGGGAAAGGGCCAGGGCATCAGAACTGGGTAGAGCTCTTGGAAGCCTTGTGCATTCCGCACAGTCATGGGCGATGGCTCTATTCCAAGGCTCTTTAGGAAGTGTAGTCTTCCATGAAGGTACCTCTGCCAGGAGATTCCTTAGAATTATAGCTCATCTCCAGAGGACAGCGATCTGTTCCCCCGAGGAAAATGGATGCTTTAGAGCGGGGGTAGTCAACCTGTGGTCCTCCAGATGTCCATGGACTACAATTCCCATGACGTTCCATGCATTTGCTGGCAGGGGCTCATGGGAATTGTAGTCCATGGACATCTGGAGGACCACAGGTTGACTACCCCTGCTCTAAAACATTATACTCCACTGAGGTCCCTTCCCGCCCCAGATCCCACCCACTCCCACTTCTGCCTCCAAAGTCTCCTTATTTTCCAACCAGAGCTGGCAACCCAAAACCTTCTTTAGTCCCCCAGTCTTAATGGAAACCAACTGAAAGCCGCTTCCCATGGTCAGGGCACTGCTTTTCTCCTTGGGAAGCCCTCTTCCTCCATTCCTGGAGTGCCACGGCGGCGTCTCCGAGCCCCTCTCCTTCCTCTCGAGCAAACAGACAGACTGAGTGCTTGCTTCCCATGTTTAAACACATCTCAGGGTTCAGATCACAGCTTCACTGCAGCAGTTAAGCAATGTAACACATCCGTGTTTTGTAAACTGTTTCTCGCAGCTTGTTTATTTAGGGTTATAACACGAGTTGGGCTCCTTATGGAAGTGTGACTCATTAGCCTATTATGCACACACATTTTCAGAGCAGTAAGCCTTTCCTTTTGACTTCTTCGGAGTCTGTGCCTGCCTTACTCACCGTTCTTTTTCCTCCGGTGTATTTATTCTGCAGCCACATTTGTTTTTAAGGCACTTTTAAGGCACTTTCCTAAATCGGAGTGGAGATTGGCCTTGGCTTCCATGCCCGTCAACAATAACTAGTTGGCCACTGTGTCAAACAGATGCAGAACTAGATGGACCACTGTTCTGATCCAGCAGGCCTGTTCTGATGTTCTTACACTGTAGGAGACCAAGGAAAAACCCTGCTGGGTCAGACCAAAGGCCCCCCTAGTCCAGCATCCTGTTTCCCACAAGAAGAAGAAGAGTTGGTTCTTAAATGCCGCTTTTCTCTACCCGAAGGAGGCTCAAAGCAGCTTACAATCTCCTTCCCTTTCCTCTCCCCATAACAGACACCCTGTAAGGTAGGTGAAGCTGAGAGAGCCCTGATATTCCTGCTCAGTCAGAACAGTTTTTATCAGTGCTGTGGCGAACCGAAGGTCACCCAGCTGGCTGCATGTGGGGGAGTGCAGAATCGAACCTGGAATACCAGATTAGAAGTCCACACTCCTAACCACTACACCAAGCTGGCTCTCATATGCTTCTTGAGAAACCTTATGCAGCGTCACAGGCCGCATACTGGCCACACTAAATATTAGTGATTCTCCAGAATCTTATGGAGAAATCTTTAACATCACTCCCCACCTAACCCTTTACCCTAGAGAGGGGACCTTCTGTATGCCAGCAATTGCTCTGTCATTGAGCCACAGCCTGGCAGTCTTGTGTGACTCTGCCTTGTCCTCAATCAGACTGTTGCTTCATCAAGTTCATTACTGTATATAATCTGATGGGCAGCAGCTCTGTGGAGTCTCAGCTGGAAGTCTTGCTTTACTACCTGATCCTTTTAAACAGAGACACTGAGGATTAAACCTGGGGCCTTCTGCAGGCTTCACTATTAGATATGGGAGAGGGAGAAAAAATATCTCCATATCTATATATGGAGTGTCAACAGAATAGTAGAATAGTAGAAAATCAGGATCACTCAATGAGACAGATTCAGAACAGGCCAAAAGAATACCTTTCATCATAACAACTTATGGAACTCCCTGCCTCAAGGTGCAGGGGCTAGACTAGCTTCAAACGCAGGTCATACAAATCCATGATGGAGCAATCACAGGTTCGCAACCATAAGAGCTAACTAAAAATAGAAAGCGCCTGCTGCTCATACCTTTTCGTATAAGCTTTCTTGCATTCTCTCCATCCTCCTTTTCCTCTTCTGCTCCATTTGCTGTACCGATTGTCTTTCTAAAACCCCCTTCTGCTGTGCTGTTCTCCAGCTCTCCCTGCCATCTCTCTAAAAATCTCTTATTCTTGAAAACAATTTCTTCCTTTAGGTTTTGAGCTTCTTTGTCCTCTATTAAGATCTTATTAAACCCCCAGTGCTCCTCTCTTACAATTCCTTCTTGATGTTCTCTTGACTTTCTTTGCTTCTGATTCCTAGTCCTATGTTGATTGTTGCATAGGTTTCAGCTATATTCCTTGAAGTCTTATCCAGCTAATGCAAACTGTTCCGTTGCCTTTCAAGCCTCTTCTTCTTTTGTCTCAAAGTCTTTCGACAGTGGGTGAACCTGTAGGCAGAGCCCTGTTGGGCTGCCCTCCTAGTAAAAGCACCCAGGATGTTTTAGGGACATTTGGGGGGGGGGGGAATGCCAAGTTTGGAGTGGCTACAACAAACGGAAGATTTGTTTCCGCCTCTTCCCCCCATTTTTCAATGTTTTCAATGTTGTCAAAGTTTAAATATGAAAGAGGAGCAGAGCACCAGTCTGGTTAAAAGAATAAAGTAGTTTTAGTGCGAAGAGAGAAACAACTTTGTGTGGAAAGAGAAGAGAGGGCCGTACAGGGTAATGGTCTGTTCTGTTCATTCTGTCTGCAAGCAGGGAGGAAGTGTGCTCAAAGGAGCAGGCGGTCTCCAATTCACAGGAGCAGGAATATTTGAAAAATACCAGGAAGTTCCTGCTTTGAATACGTTAACTATACATATCCGCTGAAGGCCCCTGGTACGATAGTTTTCAGATCCTCTTGAATCATGAACACTACAGATTTTGCACATTCGAACACTTGACACTCCCCCCCCCCCATTTGGGGGGTGTTAATTTGTGTGTGTTAAGTGACATTGTCGCTTTCCGTTTATGGACACTTTCCAAAACATCCTGCTGCTGACAGCCTTGTGGGTAGGCGTGGAAAACTGAGTGTTGTGTCTTTCTTGATTGAATCAATTCCTCTCATGTTGAGTCTTCCTCTTTCTCCTGCTGCCTTTTACTTTTCCTAGCACCATTGTCTTTTCCAAGGATTTTATTGTGTTACTAGCAAGAAAGCCCATTGCAACCAGGATCTCTCTCTCTCTCTCACGCAGCAGGAGCCATAGGAGGTAATCAGGGCTCCTTCATAGCAGGGAAGCAAGGGATGTTTGCATTTTGGGACTCATTTGCAGTTTGTCTCTGTCTGTCTCACTCTCTCCCTCGCAGCAGGAGCCATAGCAGGTAATTAGGGGTTGTTTGTGGTTTGGCAAGGCTCTCTGTGTCTCTGTGTGTCTCTCTCAGGTGGCTGAGAGCAAAGTGGCTAGTGTCCAGGGAAGGAGGGCTGGAGCTGGAGAGGGAGGGACAATTAGGGTGCGGCCAGCTTTGCTTTGCTGGCCGCACCCTGATTGGCCCTATTCCATCTCGGACAGCCAGGACACTCTCCACCCAGGGCTGTTTCACAAATATTAAGAGGAACAATGAATAAGGATATTGATTTTGTAAACTGCTGCAAGACATTCAAGAGCAGCAGTATACAAATATAAACATAAATAAATAATACCATAGAGTCTTCTTTTCCTCCAGACGTAATTTCAGGAGAACTTCAAGTTCCACTTTCAGATAGTAACTCTAGAGCTGACCAACTCCTGTCTTTCCCCCTTATGTCTGTCAACCTACAAGTAGGCCTGGAATACTTCTGGAATGGCAGTGGATCTCTAGAGAGCAAGAATCAGTTCCCTTGGAGGAAACAGCAGTTTTGGAGTTTTCTTCCCTCTCCAAACTTCCCCTAAGCCCTACCCCCAAACCTCCAGGAATTTCCCAAGCTGAGGTTGGCAACCATATCCCCCCCCCCCCTTTACTGATTTTCAGCCGGGCTTGTCAGTTTGCGGCTGGGCGGCCCCTATTAGTGTAGCTTACAGGAGGAAAAAAATAATGTTTTTTAAAAATGCCATCACTCACTGGTGTCTGTCCAATCTAGGAATCATCAGAATCACTGTAAAGTGGATTGATTCCTAGAGAAGCATAACATCACTTCCAGGTTTTCCCTGGAAATGACATCATGTCATTTCCTGATGGTGCCCCTATATCCCTGCCCCCTTGAGTACCCATTGTCTGCGAGTTACTGACTGGCAACTCGACTCTCAACTACGAATGCGCACAGGGGAAAAAAATCAGTACTTTTCAGATTCCAGTTTTCTCATTCAGTACAACTCGAATCAACCCAATCGTAGCATATAAATTCAAGTTTGGCCGATTTGGAAAACTTGAACCAATCCAGCTGAATCAACTGCCAGACAGCTGATCCTGCTATGGAGAGAAGCCTCTCCAGAGATCAGCTGTTTAGTGGTTTGGGAGGCATATAAAGGGACCTAGGTCCATGCGGCCCTTCCCACACAACCTGGGCTTTACAGGGAGGGTAGCAGACAGATTTGGGGGGTCTGCTGGGAAGCTAGGCATGGGGCTGACCAGCCAGCTCTGCCCCCTCCCCAATCCCAGCTTCCAGTTGGCTCCAGCAGAATGGGGGAGAAAGACCCTGACAAGCAGCTGATCCCGAAGATCAGCTGCTTGGTGAGATCTTTAAATACTTCATCCTCTGTTGCTGTGGAGAGCCCTCTCTCTGCAGCCTCAGAAGGGTCTGGGGGAAGAAAGACCCCCACCAAGCAACTTCTCTGAAGCAGCTTCAGAGGAATCATCAGTTTGCAAAGTTATCAACTGGCTGACTTAAATGGATGGGATGTGTGGTTCGGTTCAGATAAACCCCAAAAGTGATCAGATCAGCACTGATTCAAGCAATTTCGAACTTTTCCAAACCGACACTCCTATCCCTACTCTCAACCATTTCAGCATTCTGAGCCTCCTAATTTCTGATCAGTCCCCCCCCACCCCACTCCAATTGTTTCTTTTTTTGGGGGGGGGGGGTGATTTTAAGAAGTTATGCTTTCCTGCACAGCTACAGAGTTAGTCCCCTGAGTATGTAGCATCTCTCTCCGTAGGTGGCCTGGTTTTGCTGGCATCATGATTTTTTTACCAGCCACCCACTTGATCAAGATATAGGTATTAACACTGCTGATAACCTGTGACCAATGATCCCATCACACAATCAACATAATGGTTGTTCCCCCCCCCCCCCCAATCTTGCCACTACATTATCTCTGGTCTCATTCCTCAAAGCCAGCAGAACTATAAAACTTTTGAAGTTGCCACATGAAGCAAGTCCAGGCTGCCATCCTCCCATGCCGAAGAGCACTTTGTAAACAAAGGAAATTAAAAATAAATAAATACAAGCGATAAAGTGTACCTGACAGAATCCTTTTAAATTATCTCTCCCCCTGTTTTTCCCCCTGAAAACATACAATAAATCCCACACACAGTGCTATAAAAGTACCTGAAATGCTCTTTGAAAGATTTATGGGCAGCTGACTCCGATTCTCCATAAAAGGAACAGGCCTCTCACAAGATAATTTCTCATCAACCATATTTCAGATTCCTGCACTCTGCCAATCCCGCAGAATAGAGTGTTGCCAACCAGCCTGAATTACAGCTACTTAGAAATAACAGGAGCATCTGATTTATGGATGCTATCTGGGATCTTATCCCTTTTCTCTCCAGCTTTCTGGATCCAACATCTTTTCTAATTTGATCAAATGTCAGTGGATGGTTCCTGTGTTTATCCCAGAGAAAATCTTCATGCCGTTATCTTAAACTGATTCAGGAAAGCTGATCCGGAGAATATCGCCCCCGATGAGGAAAAGGATCGCATCTTCACCGTTTGTGCACACAGAAGGGGACAGCCCGAGTGGGTGCAGTGCTCGTTCAAATTCCCACTCTGTCACATTGCTAGGCGAATTTGGGCCAGTCTGTCATGCCTCTGTCGAGTTTCCAATAATCAGATCCACTGTAAACAAGAAATCCCTTTATTGAAGAAAATGGCAAACAGAAGCAAGGGTTTTTCTTGCTGAAACTGACAAGTCAAGCTGTAAGCGTACTTGCATGCATCCCTCCCAATCCCTCCTCCCAATCCATATCTTGACACACTCACAGACATCCCATGCCCTCATTTTCCCATCAAAAGGGCCCACTAACGTTAAGACACTACATGCATTCCTAACAACATAGATCAGACTGGCAAAAGCAGGCGAGCAAAGTCATGAAGATAAAACGTCTGCCAGCGGAGGAACTGTGAAGAAACCGTTACGCAATTAAGATACATGTTAAAAACAGGTCAGAGTGAACATGACTTAGCCAAACCTGAGAAACACAGAACAAGTCAAAACTCATAAAACCATTCCATATAAACAGATCAAAATAGCATTGCTATTATGGCAAGTTCATAAAAACAAGGATACAGGATCTTGACACAGTCACACAGTCCCAGCCTTGCCTACCTACAGGGTTGTCGTAAGGATCAAATGGACAAGAAGAGATGGATGTGAGCTGCTTTGGGTCCCCACTGGGGAGAAAGGGAGGGTATAAATAAAGCAAATGCTTACATAAATGCATAATAAGTACATGGAAAGGATGGGGCACGGTATTGTCCTCATTCTTATAATACAAGAGGCAAATGTATAAAACCTGCCTATTAAAGCATAACTGGGAGTTAGGAACAAATTCTCCTTAGCTCAGTTTGGAATCAGCTCATTATTTAGGAGTTTTCTTTTTCTTTTCTTTTTTTGAGGGGAAAAAACATCAATGATTATCTACTGATTTAGAACCCTCTTTTCTCCCAATGTGACCTACGACACTGTTCTGTCCTCCATTATATCCTCCCAATGTAGGTTTTGTGTTAAGAAGTGGGAAAGGGCCATGGCTCAGTAGTAGATCATCTGTTTTGCATGCAGAAGATCCCAAGTTCAATCCCAAGCATCTCCAGCCTGCCGTAGAGGATAAAAGTGGAGGATTCTGGGTCAGGGATAAGGGCAAGCCCACATAAAGCAAGTTACAGTAATGTAGCCTAGAGGTGACTCTTATATTGATCACTGTATGTGTTCTGGGTCTGGGCAAGTAGTTTTGCCTGGCAAAGGTGGAAAAACGCCTGCTGAGCTACTTTTGTGACCTGCACCTCCATGGTAAGGGAGGCGTTGAAGGTCACCACCAGATTTTTCACCTGTAGCTGCACCCCATCAAGTCAGAAGAGGCATATTTCCTCTTCTGGTCCCTTCCTTCCCAGCCACAGGACCTCTGTCTTCATGGGGTTAAGCTTCAGGAAGCTTTGCTAGAGCCACTCTGTCACAGCTCCCAGACACCTGTCCAAGGAATTGGGTGGGGTATTTGGCCAGCCGCTCATTAACAAGTAGATTTGGATGTCATCCACATACTGGTGACACCCATGTCCAAACTTCCGGATGAGCTGGGCGAGAGGGCACATAAAGATGTTGAAGAGTATCCTGGAGAGAATCATGTCTTGTGGAACTCCACATTGGAACTGGCAGCTGTATGATTGTTCATTCCCAGTAGTGACTCTCTGTTCACGACTTTGAAGAAAGGAGACCAGCCACTTCAAGGATGACCCTTCTATCCCCGCATTGGTGAGGCATGAGCTACAACATCAAATGCTGCTGTGAAGTTTACAAGCACCAGCAGGGCCAATCCACCTTGATTCAGCTGTCTTCAGAGGTCTGCTATCAGAATGACTAGAGCAGTTTCCACCCCAGGCCAGGTCGGAAATTGGACTGGAGTGGGTCCAGAACCAATGCTTCTTCTAGGTGTTCTTTTAATTGGAACACTCAATCACCTTCCCTAGAAATGCTAAGTGCAAGATGGGGCAGTAATTTATTGGATCCCATGGGCCCAAGATGGGTTCTTCAAAAAGGGCCAGACCACGGCCTCCTTCAACCTCCCTGGGAATGACCCTGAGGACAGGGACAGCTTTATTATTTCTCAGACAGGCCTTCCAATCCTCTCATTGTCTTATTGGAGGAGCCCTGAGGAACCAGAGTCAAGGACGCGAGTGGTTGGCCTCATCTGAGCTAGCAACCTATCCACATTGGTTTGAGAAAGCCCTCAGGAGCTTTCAAAACCTTCCCCTGAGGATGGTCAAGGGGCCTCCAGGTCTCTTACTGTATTATCCGTGGGTGGAAGGTCACAGCGGAGAGACACGATTTTATCTGCAAAATGGCTCACAAAAGCCTCGCAGCTTAAACAGCTGAGTTAGATATGAGCTTACAGGGGCTGTGGAGGCTGCATGGAAGTCCCTCTTTGCAGCCTTCCCTACCATCTCATAGGGTCTTGCAAGCTTCCTTTGTGATGTTCTTGCCATTTCATCCCGAGTTTTCCTCTAAACTCACACTAACAGCTCCTGTTCGATGGAGGCTCTGGCACTGCTTCTTCGAGCCACTATGCCTGGCCCAGCCTCATCCTGCACTGAATCCAAGGCCCGTGGGCAATGCCCGCCACCTGCCTCTGCATAAGTAAATTAGTAGAAAATTAGTGAACAGCATCACAACGTCCAAAATATGCTGTATGATAATTCTTTGCTAGAAAAATCAGTCCTTAAGGTTCAATTGTTGTTCAAAAAACATTGGGACAGTGAAAATGTTAAGGTTAGTGACTAGATTGCTATTTGATGGTTGCCTCCTTGAATTAAGGAAATGCAGGATACATATTCTTAAGTAGATAAATCGAGGTCTGGGTCTGCATGTAAGAGGGCGTCTCCCAGAGTTCTGGCCCTTATTCTGGTGTCTTTTGTGGGGGGGGGGAAGAACACATTATGTTGTCAAGGAGAGGAAAGGTGGCATGTTATAGTCCTATCTTGTCAGATCTCAGCAGCTAAGCAGGATTGGCACTTGGAAGGGGGACCCACCAAGGAAGTCTCTGCTGAGGAACGCAATGGCATCTCTCCTCTGCTTCTCGCCTTGAAATCTCCTGCAGGAATTGCCATAAGTCCATGATACAGCTTGATCTCAGAAGATCTCAGGAGCTGAGCAGGGCCAGTACTTTAATGGGAGACCACCAAGGAAGGCTCTGCAGAGGAAGGCAATAGCAACCCCCACCCTCTACTTCTCACTGGCCTTGAAAGCCCCTTGCTGGGACTGCCATGTCATCTGTGACTTAATGGAACTTTACACACAGGTGTGACCAGAAGATATGTTTGGTGAATGCTTTGTGCCTGTTGGCAACCCAGTGAAAATATATGGGCAAAATGCTCCTCTCTGACCTTTGAAACCTGTGACTTTGCTTGTGGATTCAGAGAGTTCTTTGAAACTCATAGCTGAGAGTTCAATCTGCCTTGCCCACAAATAGCAGCCTTCAATGATTCTTAACAAATCAAGGATGTAGTTGTTTGGCATCTGGAATGATGATGTTTGACAATGAATTGAAGCCCTTGCAACCACTGCAGTGCCTCTTGTCCTGCTCTCCTTCGGTGTCCGACACAGCTGTTCTGTTTCCTCATGCCCTGGAACTGGACCGCAGGGCCTGAGTGGTCAGCCTTGGAGAGGAAGAGAACCATGCTCTGATCAGCCACCCTCGGAGGGCTCTGCCCGGTGCAGCGAATCTCTCCCGCAGCGTGACATCTCAGCCCTTCTGCATGACTGCCTCCTCAAGAGTTCGGTCTTTTCCCTCTTAAACACGCACAGAGAAGTAATCAGCAAGTTGCACGCAAAGGAGAAGCGGAGCACACATGATAGGCGGGCTGGGAGCCCATGGCCCACGCTTGGGTGAGATTAGAAGCCAGCGCAGGCTAGAAATAATTATAACAATTAATTGTTTGGATGACAGGAACCAGGAACTGACTGCAAAAACAACAACCATTTTTTTTCACAGGGTTAATTATAAAAGACAGGACTGAGAAAGGAGTATACTATTCAGTGTAGTGTGAGAACAGTGCAAATAAATAAGACACTTTAACTAGGAATTGTTTCCTGAGCAGATGAAGTTCCAGGGCAAAGCCTTTAAAAGAAATAACAAAAATACTAATCTATTTCCTGATTTATTGTTGAAACTCATTTGCTCCTGAGGTGTTGAGATGGAATAGCAACTGGCTGCTGATACAAAAGTCAGCATCCCTTGGTGCAAAACTGCCGTAAAGCAGCCATAAAGCTGGGAAAGGAAGAGAGATGCAATTACTGCCTTCTTCCAGCTTCCAACTATTGCCTCGGAAATCTGCTGGAATTGTAATGGATCTCCAGGTCAGTTCCCCTGGAGAAATGACAGCTTCAGAAGGTTGACTGTACAGAATCTCAAACCCATGGAATTCCCTCCCCTCTCCACTTTCTGACCTCCCCAAGACACTGCCACCAAGTCAGGAGATTATTGTGTGCGTGTGTGTTATCCTATTGACCTCTGAGAAAGATCTTATAGATCGAAATGCGTTAAGCCAACGTATTTTGTACATATGGTGTTCATGTTAGATTGAGTGTGGCTTACAGAGAAAAGATATGTTCCCATTTTGTGTTTAAAAAAATATTTTAATGCCCCTGAGCTCTGTTTAACGAATGGTTTATATTTAATATATTTTGATACTTTTGTGTCCCTCGACCCCTGTGGTTCTCACTGGCCTCAAATCTCCAGTACTTCCCAAGCTGGAATCACTTTCACAAGTTTTCCAGAGTGATCCAAACAACACTCTCCCCCCACCCACCCCGGTGTTGTGAGCAAACCGCACAACTGATAGGGAATGCCAGCCTCTAGATGGGACCTGGGGATCCCCTGGAATTACGAATCTCCAGACTAGAGAGATCAGTTCCCCCTGGAGTAAATGGATGCTCTGCAGAGAGGGCTCTGTAGCCTGGTACCCCACTGAGGACCCCATCCTCCCCAGGTTTGATATCTTAATTGAAAAAGCAATGTCTGTTTATTTAAATCAGTGTTAACCAACTGAGGATCCCTGGCCCCAAGGACATATGGTTGCCTCAACCAGAGTCAGGTCTTCTTCAGCCCTGGCTCCTGCTGGGTGGAACGAGTTCCTGATCCTCGGGGATCCACAGGGCCTGTAAGATGGATCTTTTCCACCGGACCTATGGTTGAGGCCAGCTAGGCATACAGATATGCAGCTAGATAACATCTGTAGCAAATCCCAGGCCCCCTCCTGCCCCCTCTGCCATCTTTTCCCCCTCCATCCTCCTTCTAATAAGTGATAACTGACCTCAGAAATTCAGGATCACAGCAACAGTGTTAAAGTGTGGTTTTATACAACTTAATCTGGTTTTATTGATTAATGCTTGTTTTATTGTTTCATATTATGTGAACCACCCCGAGACAGGGAACCTAGAGGGGCAGTATATGAGTTGTGAAATAAATACATAAATATTTATGTCCTATGCTTTTACCATATTTGCACCTGAGCCAAACGCCTGAAGGGTTTGGCGTTTCTTTTGTCCAGTTAGTTTGCAAAGAAGATGTGTAGCATTTCTTACTAAAACCAGATTTGGCAAGAGTGATTATCAGTATGATAAATGTCTCTCAGGCATTTTCTCCTTAATGCATGCTTTGAATCCAATGTGTTTTAAGAGCAACAAAGTTTAATTCTGGGGGCATTTCTGCACATTGAAAAAAATTGCGTCATGCCAGCACCATGGCGTAACACTACTAAATAAAGTGCCTCCGGCCATTCCTCACCTTTTGGCTCTCTCCCTTCCTTCTGCTGCCTTTTCACGCTTCTTAGAACTCGGCATGCCGGCTTGAAATGGCGGAGGAGAGGAATGCACTATACTCGCGACTCTCCTCCACCTGTCAATCAAGCCAGGTAGCCAATAACAATGCAAGCTAATTTTTTTTTTTAAGTAAAACTTCTTTGTTCGGCATCTAATCATAGATGCATAGTGCTTTTTTTTTAATGCCATCCCTTTTGGAATCATTAGACTTGAAGCAATCTTATTCCCGATTTTGGGGGGTGGGGATTAGGGAGGCATGTCTAGTTTGTTAACTGCTGGGGGGAAATTTTGTTTTGCTTTGCCTGGGCCATTTAACTCATATTCATTGCTCCAGGCAGTTTGTTTTTAAAAAATAAAGAAAATCCCTTTCCCTGGTAGAAGGGAGAGGGCGGCAGATGCAAGGGCAGGTGCTGGAGGTAGAGATAACGCTACTTCGGCGCCACACATATCCTTGGCGTGTGGCTTGCTGGGTGCTCTCCTCTTACTCGTGCCAGATAGTTGGGGGAATCCACTTTTTGGTATTCCTGAAGTTTTGCTTTAAAATGGAGGATGTAGCTGCCGGATTGCTGCTGGGATGCTGGATGTTGGTGATGTCATGCAAAACACCAAAAATATGGCGCCTGCAAAACATAAGCCTTTCACTTTATTTTACAGGTGCAGAATGGCTCTGGGTATAAGCTTTCCTGAGCATGCACACAATGTATCCGAAGCAGTGTGCATGCAAACAAATGCTTAAACCCAGAATTAAACTTTGCTGCTCTTAAAGGTCCCCCTGGACTCAATCGAAGGATTGGAGACAGCAGCCTAACAGGGGAAAATAAATCCTTCTGGAGCGCAGTCATTTTAAGACAAGCCTTGCAACTGGGAACCAGGAGGTCCTTGAACTGACGTCCTGGCCCATCAGGAAAGACTGCTTTGCTATGAGGCACGGAGAAGGAAGTTAATTTACAAAAAGCAGAAATCTGCACACTTACTGATGGTGATTTTTCAAATATTGAGGGTTATATGCAGTCCATGATATCGTGGGGGAAAGGTAGGGTCACTTCAATCATGCATGTTGCAGAGGGAAAATTTAAAGCGCCCAAAATGGAAATCGAATTCATTGTCGACAGGAAGGATTTATTCGTGCTGGGAATAGGTAAAAAGCCCCGTACAGACCAGTCTCCTTCGCCCCAATGGAAACAGGAAATGATAGATCAATTGATTGGCTGGCTCCTGCATCTTACTAGTGCACCCTCTTCTCTGGAGGGGCATGGCACCACTTCCGGGGTTCTTTGAAGCCTGGAAAAAATATTCAGGGCTTCCTCTGTGGTCAAAAGGTTGAGAAAAACTGGTCTGCTCTGACTGGCATCTACTCTCCAGAAACTCAGGCAGAGGTCGTTCCCATGACCTTCCACCTGCTCCTTTTAATAGGAAGAAGAGTTGGGTTTTATATCTGCTTTTCTCTACCCTAAGGAGACTCCAAGTGGCTTACAATCACCTTCCCTTCCTCTCCCCACAACAGTTACCTTGTGAGGTACATGGGGTTGAGAGAGTTCTGAAGGAAGGGCCCAAGGTCACCCAGCAGGCTTCATGTGGTGGGAGGAGTGGGGAATCAGATCCCCAGGCTAGAATCCACCACTTCTAACCCCTCCAGCAGGCTGGAGATGCTTTGGGATTGAATCCGGGATTTTCTGCATGCCAAACAGATGCTCTACCACGGAGTCATGGCCCCTTCCCACGTTTTAACACAAAAGCTACATTGGACAGAATGTCTGTTCCGTTCAGGAAGCCACCTCCCTCCCTGTTTTAAGAGCCAGGCTCTAGAGGGTGGGGCTTTTACAGCATCCCTTCTGCTGCCCTGTCATGCCCCTTGGCCGGCGACTGCTTTCCCCTGAGTGGGCTGGAGCGGTACAGAGATGGCCACAGCCCAACAGATTTGTTTCTAAGCACTGCAGTTTGCCTTTTACAAGATGGCGTCACTAAAAACTTAATGATCACCTTCATTTTTCAGCACGGCGACTGAAGTATCCCCGGATTAAAGAACCCATAAATCCTCCGCACGGGGACTGCGTCTTCCCGGTGGTTCACGGCCCGCGCTGTTTCCGCAGGCAATAAAAGTTTCCATGGTCTTACTTTATGGGCTGTGGTTTAGCACCTGAGGCATAGTGCATTGGCAGAAATCCAGAGGGGATAGAACCTTTAGCGGCCTTGTGAGAGAATGAAAAACTAAGAATAATAATCATAATAATTCAGTCATTATGATGATATTATCCGTTCAGTCGTGTCCGACCCTCGGCGATTCTATAAGAAAGTCTTCGCCATGCGCCCCTGTCTCTGGCTGCTTCTTTTAACTGGTTCATGGTCATCCCTGTGTCGGCTTTGATCGTGTCGAGCCACCGGAACCTTTTGCCGCTGACCATGCCAAGCACTAATGATTTTTCTAGCAAGTTTGATCGCATGATGTGTCCAAAGTAGGTGAGCTTTAGGTGTAATATCTTCCCTTCTAATGACATAGTTGGTTTGCTTCTCTCTAAAACTATCTTGTTGGTAACTTTGGCTGTCCATGGTATTTGCAGCATTCGTCTCCAACACCATAATTCGAAAGCACCTATTCTCCTCCTGTCTAACTTCTTCAGGGTCCAGCTTTCGCATCCATAGCTTGTTATGGGGAAGGCAATGGCATCATTATATGTTATACAAATCGGCTGCTTCCAATTACCTTTTTTTTTGTTATTGAAATTGTGAAAAGGTGCAAGAAAACACTCATGCAGACGGGACTAAAAGGTAAAGGTAAAGGTATCCCCTGTGCAAGCACCAGGTCATGTCTGACCCTTGGGGTGATGCACTCAAGTTTTCATGGCAGACTCAATACGGGGTGGTTTGCCAGTGCCTTCCCCAGTCATTACCGTTTACCCCCCAGCAAGCTGGGTACTCATTTTACCGACCTTGGAAGGATGGAAGGCTGAGTCAACCTTGAGCCGGCTGCTGGGATTGAACTCCGAGCCTCATGGGCAGAGCTTCAGACTGCATGTCTGCTGCCTTACCACTCTGCGCCACAAGAAGCTCCACAAGATGGGACTAGAAAGGCACAAATTGGCATGGGATTCGGATCGCCAGCTCTATGTTGGGAAACACCAGTATATTTGGGGGGGGGGGTGGAGCCTGAGAAGGGCCCAGTTTGTGGGCAGGAGACATTCCAGTGGGATATGGAGACTACCTTCCAAAGGGGCCATTTTCTCCTGTGGCACTGATCGCTCTCTCCTGGAGATTAGTTGCAAATTCAAAATCTCCAGCTGCCACCTGGAGGCTGGCAACCCCAGTGTATGACTGTGAATATTATTACAAGAATATGAAAGGACAAAATTCAGTCTCCAGGTTTGGGTGGTGGCAATGAGAAATGCATTGCCAATTAGTTTTGACGGCATGGGCGTTAGCCAATAGTTCCTTCCTTGTGACATTCAGAGCAATGGTTTGAGCTGCAAAACCAGAACCAATTGGCATGTGACTGCAATGCCAGAAGGGCGGCATGAGTGGAAATGAACAGCCTCGACCAGATCCATAGAGGCAAGGGGCCTGTGTTCTAAATCAATCAATCTGCACTCGAAAGCTCACGCCCTGAATAAATCTTTGTTGGTCTTACAGGGGCTACTGGACTGATTTTATTGTGCTGCCTCAGACCAACACGGCTACCCATTTGAATCTGCATTTGGTACAACTTGGGGTCCACCAGAGCTCTGGAAACGTCTCCCTGGCAAGAGCTTCCACATGCAGTTTGAAATAGTTGCTCTGCTACGTGCCAAGTGAGCTGTCAGCCCTTCCCGGGCACAGGAAACAGCAAGGGCACACCCTCTCCAAGCCAGGATTGCTCCCTGGGTGCCTGAGCTGTCCCTACAGTCGTTTTGCTGGTATCCTACCAGCACTTAGCATAATAGTTCATCTAGCCCTGATCCTAATCTCAGCACGTCAGCAAATGCCACCGGATACCTTCTGCCTGTGGGGAGCAGCCTCTCATTAGCCGCTCCGGGTTTGAAGATCAAAAGGCTAGGCAGGGTCACGGGGAGACCGGGAGGGTTCGCTGGACTACCCCAGGCAAGGGAAGGGCGAAGAAGGATCTCTGTGGAGGAATGTGGAAAGGCTGATCCCCATTAGCATGTGTTTTGAGTAAAGAGCGAAAGGAGGAATCAATCTAGGGCTCTACTCACTGGTCTCACTGCCCCATTTCCCTGCTCTTGGATATCTAGAGCAATGGTCCCCAACCTTTTTATCACCGGGGACCACTCAACGCCGGGGACCACTCACCGGGGACCACTCAACGCCTTTTAGTGAGGCCCAGTTGGGGGGGGGTAGTTTATTCCTCTACTCTCAACCACTGCCCTAGCGCTCTCTGATTGCTATGGTAATGTTTAAACATCCCTTCAAAATAAGATACAGACACTCCACAACAATGAAGTGTGTTGTAAAGGGCAGGGGGGGATGAAGTAAAGGGCCGGGGGGGGGGGAGAAGGCGTCCTTTGGGGCCCACCTCCAATTAGTCGAAGGACCACATGTGGACCGCGGCCCACAGGTTGGGGATCGCTAATCTAGAGTTTATATCCAGAGTTTGGCTAGGGATTCCTTGCCGTTGATGCAGCTCTATCAATAGAGGGCCAGGCTCAGATCCACTCTGCTGTGGAAGCTCACTGGGTGACTTTGGGCTGGTCATTCTCAGCCATTCCGACCTCATGGCATTGTTGCGGGGATAAAATAAAGGTGAGAAGAACAGGAACTTGTTCAGGGTCCCCGTTTGGGAGAAATGCAGGGTATAGATGAAGCGGCGAGAATGATCCGGGGCCTGGGGGCCAAGTCCTACGAAGAAAGGCTGAGGGACTTGGGAATGTTCAACCTGGAGAAGAGAAGGAACATGATTGCTCTCTTTCAGTATTTGAAAGGTTGTCATAGACGAGGGCAGGAAGCGGTTCCTGTTAGCAGCGGATAGGTGTCAGGTGCCCCTTCCTCCCCTTTTCTTTCCCTGTTTTCTCCTTCCACAGGGCGGCCTCCACTCGCCCCTACTAGAAGTGTCAAAGAAACATCATTCCTCTAATCACTGCCTCCCTCCACACATACACACCCCTTGCTCTGATCACCGCCTTCCTCTCTGGATGGTGGGATCCGGTGCTCCCCTTTGACTTGTAAAAAGCAGCAGCCTTGCTGGCTCCAACACCATCACACCCTGCTGACTTCAAACTCTCCAAGAAAAGGTCGCTTCGGGCTCTCCTGCTAAGGGGGAGGGGGAGGGGTTTACTCCTGTGCCTATAAAACCTGGGTCTGATCTGAGAGGGGTGTTGCAGTCAATTTTCCTGTATACGCATTGCCTTGGCTTTAGTGACTATCTACGCGTCCCATCTTCAATAAAACCAACTTTCTGGTGAACTGCAAAGTGTCGGTAGTCTCTGGATTTGGAATATCAAGGAGGGGCCCGCATCTGCACTTCCCAGCTGGGGTTCGTGACAATAGGACCCCCAGTAATGGGTTTGAACTATGTATAGAGCAGTACCAGCTAGACATCAGGAGATTTTTTTTTACACAGAATAGTTCAGCAATGGAATCGGCTGCCCAAGGAGGTGGTGAGTTCCCCCTGACTGGCAGTCTTCAGGCAGATCCTTATCCTGGGTGTAAACTGCACGGAGCTTTTATTCCAACCCCAGATCGATTCAGTCCCTGTCCCCTACACAGAATGCGATTTCCGTTTGGATTTTGGGCGATTTAAATTTTCCTCCCTGCAACAAGAAGGATTGATCCGGAGTGACACTACCTTTATTGTGCGATATCTCAGAGTGCTGTTAATCCTCAATATCCATTTGGGAAAGAAAGCTCTGTGGTAGAGAACCTCTGATAGGCTACACCTGGTCATGTGACACACTTGCCTTAAAGGAAAAGCCCCTAATTTCTCTCAACTTCTGTCGGTCCTGGATTTTTCCTCCCTCCTCTGCCTTTTTTGATCCTCTCCCCCTCCCCGCCAAGAAAAGAAAGAAGCTCCCTGCCTGGCTCCTCTCCCCCCCCTTCAAGAAAAGAAAGAAAGAGGCTTGGCTCCGCCCCACCTTCTGAGCCTCCCTAACCATGTGCAGAAGACTTTCCTGTTTCAATGGTCAGGAGGGGGGTAGAGGAAGACCCGAGTTCAAAGCGATCTGAATTCAACAGGATTGACAATGGATGCTTTTGACTGTCCCTGCATTGAGCAGGAGGTTGGACCAAATGGCCTTTCTGGCCCCTTCCCACTCTAGGATTCTATGGTTCTATTCATCTTGACTGCTCCGTAGTCACCTGTAGTCCACGGCCGAGTAGGAATTTGCACCTGGTTCTCCCAGATCCCTGCCTGGCACTCTAACTGCTACCCCTCCCTGGCGCATGGTGCCCACCCCCAAAGACCATGCTTCACCCCGTCTTGCAAATCCAACCGTGAGCCAAGTGAAAGCCAGCTTTATCTAAACTGCCTAATCAGGTTCTGACGAAGAGCATCTTAAAGATGGCAAATTTTATCAACCCAAGAGAGGAGGTGTGAAGCAATGGAAGGAGATGCAACACATCGTTGGGCGTTCTCCAGGAACCGACGGAGATGAAGAAGGAGTGCTAAGTGCCTTTGGCTCTGCTACGGTGCAGAGAGAATCGTGCTGCCTGCACCTTAGAACTGCACATTTCAGACCCCTTCTAAAGGGGCTTCTGTGCATCGCCAATATTTGTGGTCAGATGAAGCATTGGTCTGATGAAGCCACGTCAGTTTGGCTTGAAGCGGTCAAAGCTTGTGCAAACCTGATGGGGACATCCTCTTCTTCTTATAGGACAGGGGTAGTCAAACTGTGGCCCTCCAGGGGCTCATGGGAATTGTAGTCCATAGACATCTGGAGGGCCGCAGTTTGACTACCCCTGTTCCAGGATATAGCAAACTATGCTTGGCCTCCCTTCCGACCGCCAGAGCAGAGCCAGTCCCTGGTTCCAGACAGTGCCTAGGGGCCTCCTTCTGTTTACCACTGGGTCCTTCTCATGCCTTCCTTCCCTTCCACCCACCTAACGATGCATCCCTCCCATCAAAGATCCTCCCACTGCCTGTGCCAGGGAGAACTTGGCAAATGTGCTCGACTGTGGCAGATCCTCAGAGAGCATTTCCTGTTGCACATGGCCCAGTCTTCTCCCTCCCTCCCTCCCTCTCCCTCCCTCCCTCTAGGGGACTGCTCCATGTGGGCCTGGGGCAAACCACATCCGTTTCAAAGTGCCCTGGGGACTCTGGGGGTGGAAGGGGTGACGTGATGGAAATGCTGGCCTTGGCTCTCCTCGCCAGAATCACACCCTCATTACAGCGACTTGGACAGGCTGTGGTTGGGGTTCACGCCCACGCATGAGTGCCAGCAGCTGGGCACGCTGGGCCAAATCCCCTGGGGCACCGTGAGCTCATGTGAGCAATCAGACCCCTCCTCGCTTTGAGGAGACGTTTGCCTGCAAACAGCACCAACCAAGCGGTCCTGGGTCGAGGAGCCTTCAATCCAATTGCAATAGGAAAGCCGGTGAAGTGTAGCAGTCAGGACGTCAGGCCACGATCCGGGAGCTCCAGACTTGCATCCCCCTTCTGCTGCAGAAGCTTTCCGGGTGACCTTGGGCCACCGGCCACGCTCTTGCAGCTTAGCCTACCTTGCTGGGTTGTTCTGGGGGTAAAACGGAGGACAGCCACTTCCTGGTGAGGTATAAATGAAGCGGCTGTATATGTGTGCCATGATGTCCACTTTCAGACTCTGCACACAAAAGGAGGATGGAAGGGGATGGTGCGTACAATGGGCTTGCAGTCTGAGTGCTGCTTTCATGTTTTTCCTCTGGGTGAGAATGTCTTTTGAAGGCAGGAGCTCAGAATACAAGTCAATCTGGCTCTTCATAGGCCAGCAGGTGCCTTGAGCCTTGTTCCCTCTTGTTGGTGGATTTCCCCCCCCATGCAGAAGCAGCATCAGTTTCGCCCTGTGGCACCTGCAGATCACTTGAGCTCTGGTGTTCCTCTGCTGACGTTCTCCCGCTCAAGAGTAAGTGACATGCAAAGAGGCCCCAATTCTCTAGGGCTGATACTAGCAATTCTGCAAGCCAGGGCACTTGCTAAGGTCCAGTCGGGTTTATGCTAGAATTAAGTGGATTTCTCCCCTTCTGTCTCTCCACCAATCTGGAATTTCACCTTGGCCTCCCATCTGCTCCCTCTTAATTCCGATTTAGTCAGGAGAGTTTCTAAAATTAATTCCAAAAACGCAGTGTGTGTCTTCTACCAAAACCTTCTCCTCTTTTGCATATCTCTCTCTCTCTCTCTCTCTCTCTCTCTCTCTGTATCCCCTGTGTTCACATGCTCACATGAGCCCTGAAGAAACTCTACCTTGTACGATTGTGTCAAGATTCTTTCGACGTGGTAGTTGACGAATGCACCCATGCGCGCCTGCAGATTGGCAGAACAACAGACAGAGCACACCTGGAGACACCTGTACCTATAATTGCATCAAGATTGCTTTGGGGCAATGGTTTATGAGTGCACAGATGCGCATCAGTAATAAATTCACTGTGGTTGCAAGGAGCACATGCGCAAAGTGAGGTCCAAAGTTCAGAAATAAACACATGCGACAATGGAGAACCCTGACATTAGCCCTGTTCCCCAAACGAGATTGGCTAACTCGGAACTCCCAAATTCAAAGGCGCTCATTTCAGGGGGGGACTGTGCTGGTCAGCAGCAGAATGGCGGGGTCCGCGGGCGCCTGGTTGGGAATCCCTGTGCCTTGAGCCTTGAGACTGCAGGCATTGTGCCACTGGGTGAGTCCTAAAACACTGTAACTTCCACCCAAGGGTTGCCAATCTCCAGATAGTACCTGGAGATCTCCAACTCTTACAATTGCTCCTCAGATGACGAAGATTGGTTCCCCTGAAGGAAATGGCTCCTTTGGAGGGTGGACCCTCTCCACTCAATCCCCATCCCCCCAGGCTCTACCCCCCCCCCTAAATCTCCAGGAATTTCCCAACCCAGATCTGGCAACCCTATTCCCAGCCACTCCACCTTGAGCAAACTAGTCTTGGGGACTTTTGCTCCACCAGACATTTAACAGCCCTGACTCTGGATCACATTAGGCATTCCTCAGAATTGGACGGGGTGCAGGAAGTTCAGCCAGAAGGTAGGTCATGTTGACCTGCCCCATCTCTACTGGTTGTCCAGCCAGTTGGAGGAGTCCTTGCAGAAAGCCCAAGAGCCCTTGGTGCAGAGCATGCTCCGGCGTGGCACTTAAGCATTTACTTTCACAATCGCTGAACACCTGGGCGATGCAAGTGATAATTAAGATTGTGCTGGAGTCACCTTGCAGGGGAAGGGTCAGGAGGCTGGCGTTGCTGTCCCAGAATGGGTCTCGCAAAGAGTTAGTACAGTGGTTCTCAACCTTCCTAATGCTGTGACCCTTTAATCCAGTTCCTCCTGTTGCAGCGACCCCCAACCATACAATTATGCTAGTGTTCTTTCACAGAAATTAAACCGAATCTGACCAATGGCGTGAAGATCCATTTCTTCAGGATTGTATATAAATTGGTTTTCTTCTGGGGGCTCTCAGTTCAGTTCTGCCTCTTGTCCCACCGTGCCGATCTTGCTCTTTTCCGCTGCTCCAGACAGACGAACGCTCGATTTACCCCACAAAGCTATTGCATAGATGGTGCCCCCCCCCCGCAGCCAAGCTGCTTGCCCTGCCACAATTTCTGTGAAAGGGTCGTTCGACCCCAAAAGGAGTCCCAACCCCCAGACAGAACCACTGGTATAGTGTCTTCATGAGGGCCATCGCTAGAACTGTGATTGTGACATTTGTGTGGCAACACTTGTGACAACAGGGTAGCCAGTGCTTTGCCAGCACAGAGTGTAACTTTTGAGAGATGGAAGGAAAGGGCAGAAAGGGCAAAAGGAGGAACCTGAATATGTGACTGATGACATCAGTAGGGTGTAGTAGTTAGCACGATGGGCTAAGATCTGGGAGTCCTGAGTTCAAATGCATCCTTTGGCATGGAGATCACTGGCCAGTCATGCTCAGTTAGTCTTTCCTCACTAAGGTGGTTGTTCAAGTTGCCAATTCTGGCTTGGAAAATTCCAGGAGATATTGGGGGGGGGGGTGGAATGCCCGAGGAGGGCGGAGTTTAGGGACGGAAAAGAGCTAAGCAGGGATGTGATGTCACTCTAGGACTTCCATTTCTCCCAGACTCTATGGTACACCACACAGTCGGCTCTTCCCAGTTGCCATTTCCTCTGGGGAAACAGCGGTGTAGTCTGGAGATCACTTGTAATTCCGGGAGAACTCCAGGCCCCTCCTGGAGACTGGCGACCCTAGTCGTTGTGAGGCTACTATGAGGAGGAAGGCAGCATTTTTCTCCCCTTGCTAGCGCAAGGTTCTCTCTGCAACACTGTAACATTTTCAAACTGTTTACATACCAATTGGGGAGGGGGGGTTGGGTTTTTTTTTTTAATCATGTTCCCAACTTAACACTGCCAAGCCGGGCAGCTTGCACAACCAAAGGAAAGGGAACCCTGTGAGAAGTAAATAAGCAATTAGCAGTAAGTGAAAAAAAACACATCTCCCTGAAACAAAAACAGCTCAATGAAAAGAAATTGCAGCAGTAATTGTAGAATGTTTGGGGGAAAGAAATCAAATTTAGACTCCTGATTCAAGAAAAGGTTAAGTATCAAACTAATTGTATTTTTTTTTAAAGGGGGGGACATACTCTGGAAAAAGAACACCACCATGGAAAAGAGTTCTGGCCACTCCCCATCCGCCAAGAGGGAAGGCAACTTGGTATACTCTGACCCTATCAGATCTTGGACACTAAGCAGGGTCTGTACTTGGAAGGAAGACTTGAAATCATTGGTTCTCAACCTTCCTAGTGCCATGACCCTTTAATACAGTTCCTCCTGTTGTGGTGACCCCCAACATAAAGTGATGCAAGGGTTCTTTCACAGCAATTAAACCTAAACTGACCAATGGCGTGAAGATCCATTGTTCACGATTGTGAATAAATTGTTTTTTTTTTCTTCTGGGGTTTCTCTGTTCAGTTCTGCCTCTTGTCCCACTGAGCTGCACGGCCACCTGGAGCGCCTGGCGGGAGACTGTGCTGGAGGCACTGCTGGAGCGGCTGGCAGCTGAGCGCAGGCGCCTGCAGGAGAAGCAGCAAAAGGACATACCGGTGGCTGTTATCCCTCCACAGCAGGATAATTTATTTACGGAGACCCCACTTTTCTCCCCACCAGGCATGCAAAGCAGTTGGCAATGCTGCCCTCATAGAATCATAGAATCATAGAGTTGGAAGGGGCCTCGTGGGTCATCTAGTCCAACCCCCTGCACTATGCAGGACACTCACATCCCTCTTGCTCATCCACTGTCACCTGCCACCCCCTTGAGCCTTCACAGAACCAGCCTTACTGTCAGATGGCTATCCAGCCTGTTTAAAAATTTCCAAAGATGGAGAACCCACCACCTCCTGAGGAAGCCTTTTTGTCCTTTCATCCTTTGTATCCTCACAACTACCTTGAGAGGTAGGGCAGGCTGGAAGAGTGTGGCTGGCCCAAGGTCATCCAATGGAATGGGAGACTTGAACCTGGGGCTTCCCAGTCCAATGCACTAAGCTAGGGATTTCCAGCCGGGGTTCCCTGGAGTCCTGAGTCTCCGTGAGAGCTTCCCAGGGGCTCCCTGGCCTTTCCCCTCCATTTTGCCTTAATGGAATGGGCCACAAGCTATTCCTGGCATTGCCGTAGAAGCAGGGAACTGGCCACTTTCATTGATCTGGGACTGGCGTTCTCACATGATCACCCCACCTGGGAAAGGAGGGGCGGAGCCTGGATGCCTACTCCCCCCTCAAACTGCCAAGAAAACGCTAGAGGGCGCCACCCCAAGGGTCAGACATGACTCGGTGCTTGCACAGGGATACCTTTACCTTTACCTCCTATCTCATGCTGGCTTCTTGAGGCAAAATTCCTCCCAAATTCCAGAACGCCTCATCTCCTGTGGTGAAACTGGCCAGCTGCTGCCAGACTACAGATCCCTTCTCACTTACCCTGATGCCAAGAAGGATTAGCTAGGCAGAATGCAGGAAGGTTCACTGCCTGTGGGACCGGGGGGGTGTCAATGAATAATCCCGTCGTTCACTTATTGTTTGGATTTATCGTTTGGATCAGGGGTAGTCAAACTGCGGCCCTCCAGATGTCCATGGACTACAATTCCCAGAAGCCCCTGCCAGCATTCGCTGGCAGGGGCTCCTGGGAATTGTAGTCCATGGACATCTGGAGGGCCGCAGTTTGACTACCCTTGGTTTGGATCCTACCAAACTCTCTCTCCTGAGCGGGTTTGCTCTAAGCCCCAAAGTGGCTGGCATCAATAGCGACCTGCCTTGGGTTTCATAAGAGCTGGCAAGGGAGGAAATGCAGGGAGGAGTTGCATAACCTCCTAAAGTTAATCAGGGCTAGAATCAGAATGGAGAAACTGGCTCCTCGTAAAGAACCAGACTGGCTAATGAGCCACAAAACTGGGTCAAGCATTTCCCACATTGGCAGCTGGTGACTGGGCCTGGCAAGGGACAGCGGGAGGTGAGTTTTACAGTAGACCTCCGGAGGAGGCGATAACGGGTGTCAAAAGGATTGGGGAAGGGAGAGAGAGAGAGGATTTCAGCCTCGTCGAAAGGCCTGTGCTTAGACAGATACAGCAATTCATGTACGACGTGCACTGAAGCAAACCCTTACATGTTTTAAGGACATTAGATTTGTCAGTCTCATAATTGCGAGAACACGGTTGCCAGCTCAACCGTCAATTTTTTTTTTTTTTAAGGATTTGTTCATTTGAAAGGCATATTTATTTCCCCGTTTTTAGTTTACCTTTCGCACCAGTGGGACCCCAAAGCAATTTACATCCTTTCCCCTGCTTAGGGCGGGGCTCTCCAAACCTTTTCAGTTTGGGATTGTGACACGGCCTGTGGAGCACAGCAGCACAATGTCTGCCACAAAAGGCGGAGACAGCCACAAAATGGCTGCCTTCAGTCACACAATGAGACCCTTGTGCTGTGGTGACAACTGCTCCTGGCCCAATGTTTTTTTTTTAAAAACTCTGCCCAGCCAATCAAATCACCAAAAACCAATCAGAAGCTCCACTAGGCAGGAGCCCCAGCAAGGGCTGCCCCACTTTCTAAAAATACTTGGTGGAGACAAAGAAGGGTATTGATAGATGCCATGGTGCCTGTGGGCACCATGTTGGGGAGCTCTGATTTAAACGGGGGTACTGGGAACTGAACCTTGAACCTTGAACCTGCCATGGAAACATGCTGGGTGACCGTTCCCAGCTTAGTCCATCTCACGGGGTAGTTGTGAGGATACAATGAAGATGAGGAGAAAGATGGAAGCCACTCTGGGTCCCTGCTAGAGAGAAACGTGAAGTGTAAGTGAAGTTAATACATTTTTAAAAACCTATTTACTAATTTTTGCTAACTGGAACTAGGTTTTCTGTATTTTTATTAGCATATTAAAGGCAAAACATTACTCTTTTTGCTCCTCCCCTTAAAATAATAACCTGGTTTCTATAACCTCCCTCACTCACATACCACAGTCCTGATCGAAATTGAAGCTGTCCATACACATTTTTTTGCCACAACAGCTTGGAACACTGAGACCAATTCTGCATAAGAAACTTGCCCCTGGACAGCCTCTCATTGCTCGCGGGTTTTAGTGCTTCTTCCACATGACATTGGCAGGAACCCAGAACTCTCCAGTGAATGGCATGAGTTTTTGTCAGATTTGTTCCGCAATAAGAGAACTTGCCAAAAACCGATTTCCCAATTCTTGTCATGCTGCAAAACAGGGGCAATTCTGTCTAGAGGGAGAAACGACAGGCTCCATAGTGTTCTGCCTGCCCTTGCATCCGCCCTCCCTTTCCATTTCCTGCTTGACATTTTTTTTAAATGGCATAATTCGCATTGCTGTGGGACTGCAAAGTGACATGCCCTCACTTCAAATAAAATGTTTTCTTCAGTGTGCATGGTAATATTGGAATTGGGCAGCTAAAACACATTCCTGTTTGTGATTTCTGGTGGGGTCTGAACAGGGAAATGGGGTGTGTGTGATCCAGCAGCCCTCTCCCTATTAGCTTGCTGTCCATGCTCTTTGTTTTAAGTCCTTATCATTAACACACAATCCTCAGGGTCCAGTTACCATGGCTAGCCTTTCAGAAATCTACCTAAACATAAATAGAGACCATTATACAACAAATCCCAAAAAGATCTAAGGAAATTCATTGTTGTGGCATGATCTCGAAGCAACGCGGAAGTGCAAGTTTTTTTTAATACATTTTTTACTGTTGTGGCATTTTCCCATAGCAATGCAGAAGTGTTTTTATTTTTGTTTAAATTAATTTCAGGACTCAGAGGAGGGAAGGAGGTTTGAGCCCCCAAAACAACTGCTGTTAAGGGATTGGTGCCTTGCATTGATTGACAACCCAATGAGTGTGGGGGGGGGAGTTTGGGTTGTCCACGCTTCCTGCTTCTTCACCTCCTTGTTGGGAGGCAAAAAAATGCAACAAGTCAGTGGGATAATGTGGGAGTGTCTCCCATCAGGAAGCATGCAAACACATGGTTTCCTGTTGTGTGTTTGCAAGCAGAAGGTGCCGTATGTTTTATGCCTCTGTGCGGAATTGGTCAGTGACGCAAACAGAAATAAAAAGGTGAAACATCTCTTCCATTTGCTTTCCTTCTTTTCTTTTTTTTGGGGGGGAAGCGGCCCATTCTTGGTGAGTTGCCTTCCCAGGTCAGTCACTGATGGTTCTATATGTACTGGTGTGGTTGTCGGTAGTCCTCCCTCTGCCACTATCCTCCAATGAGCTGCAATTAATTCTGGGAAGGCTGCCAACTTGAAATGTTAAATAATTTGGTTCGCTGGGTGGGGCCAGGAGATGGAACAGGGCAGCAAGGGCACAGCTAACAGCCAGGAGTCCTTGTGTGCCTCTAGGAGCCTCCAGACACAAGAGGAAAGAACTGCACAAAGCACCGGATGTGAAGAGCAAACCCTGCAAGTGGGTGTTGCGGAGATGCTCAATTGCTCTTCCCCCCTCCCATTTCCAGCCTTAGCTCCCTACTGCATGGGGGGTGGGCAACAGTAGTGGAAGGCACCCAATACCCCAGGTAGCCTCTTAGGGCATGCAATATGTCATGGCCCTTGGAGCACAGGTCTGAGTTGCATGGCTCAAGCATGTTCACTTAAGATAAATGCAAAGCTTGGCTACAAGCCCAGTGTACTTTTAAAGCACAAACATCTGGCAGCTGTTGCGGAGGCCAGCCGTGCTGGGGTCCTCCCTCCCTTAGCTGGTTGGCAACCCTAAATCTTGGCTGCAAATTCCCCAGCTAGAATGTCAAAAGCAATGCAGAAGGGGTGTGGGTGGGTGGGCATGGGTACAGAGGTTCAAGATTGGGTACCATCAAGACGCTGATGACACCCAGCTCTTCCTCCTGATGGATGGCTGCCCAGATTCACCTCCAGAGTCCTTAGCCAGATGTCTGGAAGCAGTGACTAGATGTCTGGAAGCAGTGATCTAAAACTCAACCTTTCAAAGTCCTGTGGCTGGGCAGGGAGGGTCCCAACGAGATCTGCGATTGCCCTGCCTGGATGGGGTGCAACTGTCAGTAGCACACTCTGCCAGGAATCTGAGTATGATCCTTGACGCTTTCCTCTCTATGGAGGCACGAGTCACAAGAGTAGCATAGCTGGTGTTTTTCCACTTACGCCAGGTGAAGCGACTGGCTTCCTACCTGGCTCCAGAACACCTAGCCACAGTGATCCATGCTACAGTCACCTCTAGATTGAACTTCTGTAATTCGCTGTACACAGGCCTACCCTGATCCCTGCTCCAGAAACTACAACTGGTCCATAATGCACTGGCTAGGGTCCTCATGGGAACACCGTGGAGGGCCCATATTTGGCTTGTGCTCCAATAGCTGCACTGGCTACTGCTTGAATCCTGGAACAAGTTTAAGGTCATGGTAATCACCTTAAGGCCATACACAGTCTGACCCCTGTGTACCTGAAGGACTGCCTCTCTGCCCATGACCCCCAGAGAGCACTATGCTCAGCCAACACCAACGGGCTGGTGATCCCAGGCCCCAAGGAAGTACATCTGACCTCAACCAGCCCCAGATCTTTCTCTGTCCTGGCCCCCACCTGGTGGAATGAACTCCCAGAGGAAATTCGCAAGGCTTGTACAACGGAACTCTTTGTCGAGCTCTTGGTTGGGGCCAGTGAGCTGACAACATCTACTGGGCCCTCCAGATCCCCCTTCCATCAGAAATGCCCACTGGATACATCGCAAGGCAATCTATAATCCAGCCAATCTGTTAAATTATAGCTAAACGTTTAGATGGTTTAATGGTTTAAATGGTCGATAATATTGATGTAATTTCCAGAGAGTCATTTTGGAGCACATTGTATTTTGCATTATATCAGAGCATGTATATTGGACTAGTCATGAACCGCCCTGAGCCAAAAGGGAGGGCAGCATCAAAATGTAACAAATAAATAAACAAGTAATTAAATAAATAATTATAACCCACATCCTGATGATGTTCCACTAATGATCTCCAACACAATGTCTTCATTTGAAGATATAAAACCACCTCATAGCAAACCAGGCTATTATTATTATTATTATTATTATTATTATTATTATTATTATTATTATTATTATTATTATTATTATTATTATTATTATTATTATTATTATTATTATTCCCGCTTCCAGATGGAAGTGGGCCTGGTCCAGGGTGGTCCAAGGCCTGGCACAACTCAGGCCCTCAGTTGGCCCACAGCAAGGGAATGCAGATAAATAAATCAGTGTTCCCATTTTTGCCCCAGGTTTCATCTAGGCATATGTGCCTGCAGAAAATCCGGGCCATCTCCAGTTGAGGCATTGCACCTATCCTCCTCCCAAAGCCTCACAACCTTTTTTTTTTAAGTCTGATCACGTTACAATACAACATGAGGAAGGAAAGAAGAAGAAGAAGAAGAAGAGTTGGTTCTTATATGCCGCTTTTCCCTACCCGAAGGAGGCTCAAAGCGGCTTACAGTCGCCTTCCCATTCCTCTCCCCACAACAGACACCCTGTGGGGTGGGTGAGGCTGAGAGAGCCCTGATATCACTGCTCGGTCAGAACAGTTTTATCAGTGCTGTGGCGAGCCCAAGGTCACCCAGCTGGCTGCATGTGGGGGAGTGCAGAATCGAACCTGGCATGCCAGATAAGAAGTCTGCACTCCTAACCACTACACCAAACTGGCTCTCTACCCAAAGAAGGAAGGAAGGAAGGAAGGAAGGAAGGAAGGAAGGAAGGAAGGAAGGAAGGAAGGAAGGAACCTGGAACTTTCAGTCCCTGAGCAACATGGCTCTTTAATCTACAGAGAAGGGCTCATTTTACACATCTCAGCCCTTGCTGTTTCTGGCTGAAAATCCATATAGAATCATAGAGTTGGAAGGGGCCATACAGGCCATCTAGTCCAACCCCCTGCTCAACGCAGGATCAGCCCAGAGCATCCTAAAGCATCCAAGAAAAGTGTGTCTCCAACCTTTGCTTGAAGACTGCCAGTGATATCCCTCTTTGGCTTCTCCCTCATGCATCTCAAACTTGTGACTCCTCCTTTTCAGACCGTTGTCTGTTTCCTCACGCTGAATTTTTCTCCTGGGTGGAAAAGTCATGTGGGAAAATGATGCCCCAGGCCTTCGGAACCAATTGGACGAGTGCCAACAAAGAAAAGTAGACCAGGAAGAGGGTAGCAGGGTGGCGCTGACAGCTATACAAGTAAGACATCTAACAAAGAGGTGAAATCAGGGGCGTTCGCTCCTTCCTAGGCCTGAGCCTCAGTAGTTCCGTAGCCAAGGGGGGTGCCTATTCTTCACCCAGGCTGTGGAGACAGCATTACATGGTCTTTGTGCCTCCTGGCTCCTCTGTTCGGAATGAGCTGCCAGGATGCTTGGGAGGGAGGGGGTGCAGAAGCAGGCCCCAATCCAGCCCAACAGATGGTTCTGCCTTCCTGCAGCCAAGAGATCCTTTTCTCACATGCCGTTTTCAAAGGGCAGGGTTCTCACCACTGCCTCTCCAAGAAGCTGGCCTAAGCAAGGCAGAGCAGAGGGGATGCTCCACGGATAATCCCGGATAATACTCCTTCAGGCTGGATTCGTTTTTGAAAGTCAATAAAGCGGCTGCGATAAACCTCCGGTCCATCTGACCAGGATTCAGTGGCTGGCAAGAGGCAGGAGCGGGCAGGGAAAATCTTTGCATTGATGAGGTCCCCCATCTCTTTTGCTCAAACCGGACCAGGGGTCAGGGGCCAGGCGATCTTGTCCTAAAGTGAAGCCAACACCATCAGCAACACAAAAAGTTACTCTGGGGCCTATGAAAAACTGCTTATTTCATTCATATTTACTCCGACGGTTGGTGGGTTGAAACCTCCACCCAGAAAAAAAGAAGTTGCAAAGAGAAGATCAATCTATGTCTGAGACTTTTAAGAGGCAGTAGTGGTTAGGCTGCAGTTGGGAATGCTAAGAAAGGGGACTGAGCTGTGTTTAGGGTAAGCAAGGCATGCCATTTGCCTGATTCAGGCAGGCAGTCTTCCACCTGCTGGCTCTTCCTACATGCACTTGCATCCGGGCCAATGGGAAAACGGTGGGAAGAAGAAATGACATCACAACGCATGTCAACATTATGTCCAAGTCAAAATCAAGGCATGACCTGCTGACACCTCTGGAATACCATAGAGTTTCCAAAGTGTTGGATGCTCTGCTGACATCAGCTGGAAGTGATGTTGATGTATCACACCGTGGGTTGAAATGCGTTTGGTCAGTTCTGTCATGTGCAGTTAGAGATGATTGTTTTTAACTTTGCTTTTAAGATATTATTGGTCCGCTTTGTTTAATAAATATTTGTAGTGATTTTTAAAATATTGTTTTGCAGCTCAACTTTTGGGTTCCTCACACGGTGGCCTGGCATCGCTTGGGAAAGCCTAGATTCAAGGACAGTTCAGTGATCAAACTCACTGGGTGACTTTCAGCGTGCGATTTTATGAAATGAAATGGGAGGTGGGGGAAACGATTTCTACTGTGTAGGTTTACGAAGGACCTGGCCCCACAGGATAATCTCCCATCACGGTGCTTATATTCCTGCCACTGCTGATGTTTGTGGCAAGAGGCCGTGTCAACCACCCCAAGATGGCTAACTGAGAGGGGGGTATATCAATCAATCAATCAATCAATCAATCAATCAATCAATCAAAAGAATAGAGAGGAATATCATCTGATCCAGAAGTGATGTGACTTTTAGGTTATGCTCTAGGTGTCTCCCCCTCCCACTCTCCTGGTTCTTACCATGGAGAATAGGGGAACTCCTAGACTATCCTCTGGAAAGTGACATCCTTTCCAGGGTGTTGTCTGCACAGAGCCTTTATTCCAATCCCAGGTCGATTCAGTCCCTGCCATCTCCACTGAATGCAATTTCCATTTTGATTTTGTCCGATTTAAATTTTTCCTCTGTAACAAACATGATTGATCCGGACCCTGCCTTTATCCTGCAATATCGCACAATGGATATAACCATCAATATTTGAAAGAAAGATTGAGAAAGCATGAGAAAGCATGCAGAACTCTGCCTGTTTCGAATTTGTACCTGAACTCAATGGTAGAAAAGCCCTGATTGGCCAGGGTGTTAGTTCCTGGTTTCCAGGCTTAAAGGGGAAGTCCTAACTTGCCTTAAAGGGGAAGCCCTAACTTTTCTCAGCAGAAGCTCCAGAAGCCTAAACTTCTCTCAGTAGAGATTTCGCCTCTTGGTTTTTTCTTCCTCCTCTGCTGTCTCCAATTCCCCCCCCCCCCGTTCAAGAAAAGAAAGAGGTTCCTGCTGTGCTTAGCTCCCCCCTCCCCTTCTGAGCCACCCTAAGCATGTGCAGAACACTTTTCTGTTTCAATGGGGAGGGGGTGGGAAGACCTGACTTCAAATCATTCTGGATTCAGCAGGATTCACAGCGGAATAAACAAAGTAAGTGCAGAATCAGCCCAGGTTAGACACAACCCTCCCCATGCCCCACCCCAGAAATCTCCCTTGGGTTGTGGGTAGGGCAACCAACCCTAAGGCTACTCAGCTGTGCTTGCGGGAGAGTTGGGGTAAAACTGTAAGAACATGCAGAAAGGTAAGCATGTTCCTGTGGCTTAAACCCTGAAATCCCAGTTTCAGTTCAGTGATATGTCCTGCTCATTTGTTTTTAGACTGCTCTGCAGATTAAAAAAACGGCTCGTTTGCATTCTTTAGATTGGTTTAGGCATTTGTGATCTCTGTGAGGCACCTAGGTAGTAACAGTTTTTAATATGTGTGTCTGTTAGTTTTAATAGAGTTTGGTTGGTTTTCAGAACACCTCCTTGGCCAGCCCATTCCACTGCTGAACTACTCTGACTGTGCTATCTAGCCGGCACTGCTCTACAAGTAGTTTAAAGCTGTTACTGCGGGTCCTACCCTCTGCTGCCAACAGGAACCACTCCCTGCCCGCCTCCAAATTGAAAGCACCCACTTTGCTATTAAATCATACACAGGGTTGCCAGCCACTGGGGCAGACTGGGGGAGAGGGACATGGTGGGGGGGGGTACTGTCATGTCAATGGCATGATGTCATTTCTGGGGCAAACTCAGGAGTGACATCATATCCTCACAATCACTAGCACTGGCTGATGTATTCTAGCTGTGTTCCCCATCCCCCGGGCCGTGAGGCCTGCGGTACCGGGCCGTGGCAGGGTGGAGGGAGGCATGGGTGCCGGTGCGCCAGTGGGCACACCTCCCTCCCCCCCATGGCGTGGACCACACCAGTGGGGGGAGGCTCGGGCACAAACATGTAGGCACGGCAGCTCTGCACCTACGTGTTTGCCCTACGTGCCCGAGCCTCCCCCCTTTACGTTTGCACCCACACCTCACGCCAGTGCCCACACCTCCCTCCCCCCCCCCCCGGTCCCCAGGCCTCCCTCTCCCCCCCAGTCCCCAGCCCAAAAAGGCTGGGGACCACTGTTCTAGAGTGTTGATGTTGGGACATCTGTTTACCCCTGGAAATGACGTCAAGCTGTAGACATGGTGCCATTTTTATGATTATTTCCCAGCCCCTGCCACCCTACTGAGGAGCGGCCTGGGGCGAGGGCTACCACTTGGAGATCTCCTGCTTCAGCTGGAGATGTGAAAATCAAGATAGCAAGGTAGAAATACATACAGAGGGTTATGAGCAAAAAAGGGGGGGAAAGTGTGGTCCAATAAATCCTGTAAGTTTCAGACAAATTCATATATTTCAACCGGAGGCCAACCTTAAACAAGGAAAAAATTTTCTTGTTTTCAGAATCTTTAATAATCATCATCATCAAAAACAGCCTCAGTTGTGTAATAATCATTGTACACACCCCAAAAATTCCAGCAGCGCTCAATCTCTCTTGGGTAACAGAACCGAGAGGCCGGATATAGTGACAAGGAGAGGTGTATATATTTAACAAATTAAGAAAAGCAGCTGCTGAACATCCAACAAGTTGCCTGAACATCCAACAAGGGTTTCCAGAGCTAGAGGAGTTCCTACAGGATGAGCTAACGGCCAGCCTCCCACTCAGACTCCTAAGGACACATCCCCAAACACCCATGTAGTCATTCGGGCACAACGCCATGGCTAACGTCCGTCCTTCATTCCACACACACGACGCAGTCATGTGGAGGCCAGCTGCTAGGTAGTCGCTCTTCTAGTCCGGGCCTTGGCATGGAGGTCCAAAGAGCTATTCTTGACATGCCTGGTGGGATTTGGGGATCGTAAAAAACAAAAGAGAAGAGCAGGCCAATTGTACTATATCATAAATGGCTTCTGAAAGCCTTTTTCTGCAAGGTCAGTACTGCCTAAGCGTAGGCAAGCTCTCCAGGGTTTTTGACAGAGGTCTTTCCTACTCAGTGCTTTGCATTTGGAGACACCAAGGATTAAAATAAGATATTCATAGATTCTCTACAGCTGAACCATGGCAGCTTCACATCATCTAAGAATCTGGGACGTCCCGGTGTCCATTTAAATAAGTAAGAGCTTTTCAGCAGACAGAAATCTTTCTCTTTTTAAAAAAAAGAATCCATTGCATTTTGTACCTCTCTGGCCCCAGGGTTTCCAGTACTAAGGGAGATTCCATTGTCTGCTTCGATAATTTGCCGTTTTGTAGATGATTGGCATTTGTCTTCTGTAAAAGAATGCTGATGTAAATTTAACATGCTTGTGAATGCCTCGTGCCATAACTCCATCCATCTTTCTTGTCCAGCTTTACCTAGTTGTGAGTCTTCTTGGTTTAGGGTCAAGATGGTCAAGATGTTTAAGAGGTCTGGAACCAAAGCCTCCATTAATTTTCTATGACTTTAATAGTAGGTTGCTTTAAGACCCTTACAGAAGCTGTCTATTTAAGAAAGGCATTCTCTATAATTAGTTTTTTAAAATTCTGAACTTCAAAATTCTGAACTTTTTACCATCTAATGACCCCTCCTCCATACAATAGCACTCCCCACCCCGTTATAAAAATCAGATGATGTGGCTGGAGATGCTGTTTTATATAGAGTAGAAAAATATGTAGAATGATGTTTTATTGCTTTGTTTTGATTGGAATTATATGGCTTTTAATTGTCATGAGCCACCACATGCCGGATGGGCCAGGAGTGGCGGGATAAAAATTAAATCATCAAATCAATAAATAAAATAGCTACTTTTGAATGTAGAGATTTAGGACAGTATCATCAAGGCTAAAATACCTTTCAAATCTTGGTCTGGGAAAGGTATTCTAAGACAAGACTCCTAGTATTTTGGATATCAGCACAGGCCCAGGGGATGACCGACAAGTCTGAGTGTTAAGGGACTTAGCAGGTCGGAGACTCAGAGTATGAAGCCATATGTCTATGTGTTGTATGGGGATTTTAGGGTTTCTTATATTGTAATATTGTGATTTTACTGTTTTATTTTAAACATTCACAAGACATTATCCCCGAGAGTGGCAGCATATAAATTTAAAGATAGATGATAGATAGATAGATAGATAGATAGATAGATAGATAGATAGATAGATAGATAGATAGATAGATAGATAGATAGATAGATAGATAGATAGATAGATAGATAGATAGAGAAAGATAGATGGATGGATGGATGGATGGATGGATGGATGGATGGATGGATGGAGGGAGGGAGGGAAGGAGGGAGGGAGGGAGGGAGGGAGGTGACAGACAGACAGACAGACAGATAGATCTGCAAAAGGCCAGTTGTCCCTTTTAGCCAAGTTTTATGATCAAAAAGGCAACAAAAACCTTCAAGCAGCCATTAAAATCTACAATGCCAAAATAATTCCTCAGATTCTTTATGAAATCCTAATATGGATGGATGCATTCAATAATAAATTAGAGAACATCCAATCTTTCTTTTTCAGAAATTTGCTAGGAATCCCAAACTGTGTGGGAAATCATACACTTGTTGCAGAACTTGGCCAACGGAGTCTAGAAGCCCGGGCTTGGTTTCAGTCCCTTAAATACTGGTTAAAAATTCATTTCCATGCCCAAATGGGTAGTTTGTTAATTAACCTTTTGAGTGACCCTTATTCTTTCAGCTGGCTGGGCAAAATGTCAAAGAAACTTCAAATTATGGGTATGGACATCTCAACCCTTAGCATGCAAGACGAAAGGACGATACTAAAACTAATATTAGTTTTAACTGGGCTCCTCTAACAACAGTGTATGTTCTCCCCTCTTCTGGGATATTCCCTTAACTTACAAATCCATGCCCATGTATCTCCAGATTTTGGAGACACACCAGTTAAGAAGAGCATTTTTAGTAGCTCGCTTAAACATCTTTCCCTCAAATGTCACCCAAGGTAGATTTTTGAAGATCCCTCCTCAGGCGAGATACTATTTACATGGATGTCGTGTCCCTGACACATTACACCATATACTTCTGGTGTGTCCTAAGTTTGAAGTATATCATTGCCTGTTAGCTAATTATCTGAAGTAATTGAAATTCAGCTGTGTTAATGATAAACACTGGATTAAAATGATACTAAATGTGAGGGATTCAGCAATTATTATAAAAGTAGCAAAGTTTTTACTGGCAATTTTAAATGAAAATCTTCTATGATAGATTTTACATCTGGAACTGTTTGAAATTTTCATTTTATGCTTTGCAATTTTATGCCAATAAAGGTACTCTGAATCTGAATCTTGTTATGTGGAGTCAGTTCCACATTTGGTGAGCTACCTACCTGGGGCACGATGGAATGCAACATTCAGTCAAGAGTTTCTAATAAGAATAAGGAGATGGATCCGTTTGGAAGGAGGTCCCAGTGGCTCTCCCCACTCTCATGAGAACCAAGTCCAAAGTGGCTTTTTAATTATAATTTTTTGGGGCCAGAAGGAGGGGAAGAGAAAGGAGAATTAAAAACATTTTTGAAGCACCAGTCCTGTTATCTACTGGACTCTACTTCAGATATCCTTGTTCACTCTCTGGGTACCACTGGAGTTCTGCCCAGTAGGGCTCCAGTCAGTAGATCTTGAGTAAATACTCAAGGTACCTCTAGGGACAGGTGCTTATGGGTTGGGTTGCACTATGTCCATGTGACACTGTTTCCCCCGTGCCATTGGGCAGTTGTTTTCTTCTCTGTGTTCCTACTTTTTTCTCCATGTTCTCAAGACCTAACCACACTGGGAAAATATGTGGTTTTTCACTGGATTTTTTCTTAGAAACCTCTGTGCTTTAGCCACGTCCTGCAAAGCCCTAATTAGCTTCCTATTTCTAATCCATCATAGTCATCATAAGGGCTGTAAATTTGTCTAGACATTGAGCTTTCTGATTACACGTCGAAGATATGAATAAAGTTCCAATTATACGGAAGAGCTGCATTGCCTGTTTTGCAAACAAGGTCATATCTTGGGGCCAAGAATGATTGGAAATTTGAGAAAGGATCATAGGTGTCAGCACAAAATGGCTGCCATAGGAGTTGGGACCAAACAATGGCCACCATGATAGGGAAGCAAAGAAGAAGACCAACCAGCTGAGACTCCAGACCAAACAAAGAACTATCAATCTGGTTGCTCTGGCTATAATTTATTCAATTTCCTATCATGCCAGAACGAGATCCGGTTTACCTCATTTTCAGATACAAATGTCTTCCTCAATGGCTAATGGAAGTTTGATAACTCAGAACCTGTCACTGTGTCCTTTAATATAATCACCTTGCTCGAAAGATCTTCAATTTATAATCTACACTAGGGGGGATTGTGGTCTCAGCCTACTCCTTCACCCCTAGATCGTAGATGTCGGTGGAAAATGGCTGCCATATGAGTTGGGACCAATCACAAAATGGCTGCCACTACAGGGGAGCAAGCAAAGAAAATTCCAAAGCAAACTTTGTCCTATGATGAAGGCAGCTATTTCTGCCTGTGAACTCAAAGATGATGGCCTTCTGAAGCATCTCTTACTCCAGTGAGGTAAAGGAAAGCCAGTGTTGTCTCTGCATTGGGTGAGAGCTGCTTTGAAGAAGCAAACAGGCATCCAGAAATTCATCAGTGGGCATTCTGGTGACATCAGTGCTCTACTTACTTTCTTTTGATCCAGAAAGAACAATTATTTGGGAGAGGGGAGAAAGCTGGTCACTCTCTCAGAGGAGTGCCACCCCATGGTCCCTGTCCGTGCTTCTTTCGGTGACCTCTGAGGATCTCCGCTCCTTCCCAGACAGTCCTGTCACGGTCTTGAATACTTTGCAGGCCCCTGCATTCAAAAGAGCACAACCATTTTCTTAAATCTCAGCTATGAACCTTTTTGCTGTTTAGGTTGCTAAGTAACACACAGCTGTAAAAGGAAAGTACATGTCACATGCAAATCCGGCTCGCGCAACAGCTTGCACAGACCTGGTGGAGATTGTTAATGATGATTGTTTCCTTGGAATGCTCCCTTCATGCCCATGGCTCAGCTGAGATGGCCCACCAGAATGAAGAAAGAATCAGATGCCAAAAGATGGGCCGCATGCATGTTAATTGACGGGAGCACTGGACCCCAGTGGCCTGCTGACCCTGCACCTCCCAGTTCAATCTGCATCCCCAAATCTATGGCTTTGTAGCCAGAGGGGAATTGTACCAGTTTCCACATGAGGGACCCCCCCCCCCCAACTATACAGGAAAATGTGGAAGGAAGCCAGCCAGCCAGCCAGCCAGCCAGCCAGCCAGCCAGCCAGCCAGCCAGCCAGCCAGCCAGCCAGCCAGCCAATCAATCAATCAATCAATCAATCAATCAATCAATCAATCAATCAGTCAGTCAATTATTTCCCACTTCTATTGTGCAGAAACCTACTAGGCATGTAGAGCAATGAGGGCTCCAATGATGGCTAGTGATGTTAGAGGCCAGCTGAACTGCTGGGAAAGGCTGTGTATGTAACCCCTGGGGAGCTCGTGCATAGCCCCGGGGTTCCCCACAATCCCCAGTCTATGGCCTGGGTGGGATTCCTGAGTAAGCCGTAGGTGAACAACAGAACCTTTCCTTTCTTGTTCCTTGATCCGCTGTTGACCCTGTCTCCAGAATCTCAGCTCCGTAAACAGTTCACTATGGGAAGAGTTTTTAGCAGCCTTGGCCTCTTGACAGGGCTGGCATCTGGATACCCTCCATGGGGGCAGCTGCCAGCACCTAGGTTGGGCCCACTGCTACTGCTGCTATTTCTCTGCCTGATCACTTGGGAGGGCTTCTCCACCCATGAGTCCAGATGCACACGCTGCCCAGTGCCATCCAGGCAGTGGGGCAGGCTTTGAGGACGGGCAGCGGGAGGGCTTGTGAGCTAGGGAGGGAAGGATTCACAGGCAGGTAGTAAGACACATAGGGGGAGGGGCCTCCTGGGAACCCAGGGATCCGCAAAATCTAGAAGCAGCCCTACCCCTTGACAGTTCTCAGTTTAAAAGCAGAGGACCCTTCTCCTACGAAGGGTTACAGCCCAAGCCCCTCCTCTATTTCTAAAGTCTATTCTCCATCTGCTATTTTCATTCACACTGCCATTGTTTGCCCTGATTTTTGAGAAGCTCTTTGCTTTTTAGGCTGGAGACCTGCACGTGGAAATACGATTTGCTTTTGGCAGTCCAAAATGTCACTGACATGTGCAGCGTGTGCTGTATGAAACCCAGCTGATAATGCACGTTCCTTTATATGGAGAGTCAAGATGTTTCCACTGTCCACTCAGAGATGCCGAAGGAGGGGGTTGGGAAAAGATACTTCCCAATTAATAACTCCCGGAGTCTTAAAAAAGGTGGCCCTGGCATCATCTCAAAAGGCAGGAATCAGGATAAAATAGGGACAGTAGTCCTGGACACAACCTATGGTCGATGCACGTCCAATGCGTGTACAGCTGATATTTCTTCCTATGTGCATTGAATGATTCTCATGTTATGTTCAATGCACCTATGGCTCAGCACAACTTGCATATTCTTCCAGTCACTAGTCCATGGTTTCATTTGTAAAGTGAACATAATGTGGATCTTTCTGACAAGCAGAAAGGTGCTCCTACACGAAGGATTTGTGCATTTTCATTGTAATGTAGGAAATGGGCTAATGATTGACCAGGAACAGACCCTAGAAACATTAGGTGAACATGAAGGGGCTTATCGCACACCTTCAAAATCGCACAATGGTTGCCAATTGAAAACGCTACTGATTTGCCATTATGCACAACGTCGTTGACAATCTGCCACACACCTGAAACCGATCCGTAAAAAGCGCTTCCTTGTAGCGTTTTCAGGGAAATCCCCAAAAGTGGATTCACCCTCCGGAAAGCGCTACACTCCTGCAACCAATCTGCAACACTAGCGGGAAAGTTATGTGCGTTACCTTTGTCATGGTTTCTACAAAGTCCCTCCCCCTGGCTCTCTCCTCTGATCTTCCGGCGAAGCGATCGCCATTTTTTTTCTCCGAGCGAGCGAAGTTCAACCCACCAGCCAGCCTGTTTAGAGGCTTCCCCAGCTTCAGTCCCTCCCCAGAGCTGTTTATTCACTAAGCACAAACAACAGACAAGTCCGTTTGCTGATGTATTTTCCCTTTATTTTTTACACTGTTTTCGGCCGAAAATCGGGCCCGTGAGGGGGGGGGGATTTTTTTTTTCACTTGGGGGGAGCGTGGCAACGATGAAACGACAGCACAAACACACCTGCCAGCTGATGGGTCTCTCCGTTGCAACGAATCAACACATATTCATTGCAATGGGTGTGTTTAAAAAACAAACAAACCTTTCTTAAAGGGAAAGGGGCTGTTTGGGAGCATGCTAACGGCTGCCCATTGGCTGCTTGACGGCCAGGGGCGGGACGAGCTTGGCAATAGCGCTTCCTGTCTAGCGATTTTTGCTGAGACCGGAAGCTTGTGGGAAACGATAGAAACGCAACTGGATTCCACTACAAAGTCAGGTATGCATAATGACGAATTGCACTATTTTAAATGGCGATTTTTCGTTCAGCAAACAATTTGCTACAAGGATCCCGGTGCGGAAAACCCCGAACATTTGGATTGTATGGTACCACCACTGGATCCTTATGCTTCTCACTCAACTGTCCATGAGGTTTGGCCTCACTTGGAGTACTGTGTCCAGTTTTGGGCACCTCAGTTGAAGAGGGATGTAGACAAACTGGAGCGTGTCCAGAGGAGGGCAACAAAAGATGGTGAGGGGTTTGGAGACCAAGACGTACGAGGAAAGGTTGGGGGATCTTGATCTGTTTAGCCTAGAGAGGAGACGACTGAGAGGGGATTTGATAACCATCTTCAAGTATTTAAAAGGCTGCCATATCAGGGATGGAGCAGAGTTGTTCTCTCTTGCCCCGGAGGGACGGACCAGAACCAATGGGATAAAATTAATGCAAAAGAAATTCCATCTAAACATCAGGAAGAAGTTCCTGACAGTTAGAGCGAAAGGGTTGTGAGTGTCTTGCATAGTGCAGGGGGTTGGACTAGATGACCCATGAGGTCCCTTCCAACTCCATTATTCTGTGATTCTACAAAAAAAGTTTCTGAACCCTAAAAGAGCTCTGGCTTGGACAAGGGCCTAGACTTCCCAGGCTCATTTGCCAATTAATCAGAGGTAGCTCCAAGGCCCACATCGAACCAAGCTGTCCGCAAGAACATCAGGTCTGTCATCCATCAAGTCCAGCATCCTGTCTCACACAGTGACCAACCAGTTGCCTTGGAGGGCCAATGACACAGTGTAGAGGCCCCCAATGTTTCCCCCTAGCATTCATATTCAGAGGTTTACTGCTCCTGGATGCAGAGGTTCCCTTTAGTCAACATGGACCCTGATGGATCATAAATCAGTCTAATTTCCCTGGATCTGCTGAATTTGAGCTGATCCTACAAGTCAAATCCTATCCTTGTCTCTCGGAGTCAAAAGCTGCCGTCCTAAGGATGCTTTCCTGGGAGGAAGCCCCAATGACTATCCCAGGATTCTTTCCATATCCTCTGAATTACCTATGTGTATCTAGCATCCTGCTCCATGTCATCAAATCTCAGAAGTGAATCAGCATCCAACCAGGCAATGGCGAACCACTTCCATTCCTCTCCCACCTTGAAAACTCTACAGCAGTGGTCCCCAACCCCTGGTCTGAGGGCCGGGACCGGTCCATGGATCAATTGGTACTGGGCTGCGGCTCTTCCTCGTCCTCCTCCCCGGCTGCTGCCTCAGGGGCTGCCCTGCCACTCTGCTGCCGGCTCACCTTTGGTGCTCTCCAGCGGCCGCCATGGCTGGGGCTCCCCCTTGGCGTTGCACTGCGCCGCTGCTGCTGGCAGCGCCCCCCAGTGGGCAGCGGGAAGTCAAGGGTGCCGGCGTGAAAGCAAGTGGAGCAGGGCCTCAGGCGGTAGCAGTGACATCCCTCGACAAAAGACTACCCCCACCTGGGCCTCAGTAAAATTGTCAAGCATTGACCAGTTCCCGGTGATAAAACGTTTGGGGACCACTACTCTACAGGCTTGTCTGAAGTTGGCTGCAACTTATTGGCACTTTCCACGAGTTTCCTGGACCAGAGTCTCTTAAGCCCAGTGTGACATCAGAACAGATAAGATAATGGCAAACAGAGAGGCTGTGACATCAGGCTTCCTTGGGAGGTGCTGAGTTTTTCCTCCTTTGGAAGTTTTTATGCAGAGGCTAGATGGCCACCTGACAGGAATGCAGATTCTGTGAACTTGGGCAGATTGTAAGTGGGTGGGCAGGAAGGGATTGTGTAGGTACTTGGCTCTTGCAACCCTTTCCTGAATTCTGCAGGGGACTGGACTAGATGGCCCTGGAGGTCCCTTCCAACTCCACGATTACGATTCTATCACAACGAAGATCACGCCCTTGCTGCAGCATGAACTTTCTTTTAAAAAACAGTGATGAGAAGACAATGAGATGCGGAATCCCTTGTCAGAAGGAGAAATATGAGGAATGGACGTAAAGTCTTCCTGAGACAGTGTATGTGTGTGTGTGTGTGGGGGGGGGGGGTTGTGCGTGTGTCTTTTATTACACCCCGCCTGTAATCAGAGCACAGACTGGCGGCTTCCTGTTGGCACTCTCTTCTTATCTCCTGCTGGCACAAAAGCTGGTGCATTTTTCACAACATTCTTTTGGAAGGATTCATTTCGACGGAATAGATTTCTGCAGAAGTGGAACGAGTGCTAGGAGGACGTTAATGGCAAAAAAGAAAAGAGTGTCATAAAACAGCGCAGTTATGCCGAAGCCACGGTGCAAAACCTTTTTGAGACTGTGCTGCTCTCAGAGGCTCTCCCTTTCCCTCCAGCTCTGGAGGCCAGATCCTTTCTTACGAAATATTAGCTTTGCCCCCATGCATTGCCTCTGGTGTAGTGCTAATCTGGAGGCTATACTCATCAGCAGCAGCAGCAGCAGCATCATTTATTTATTTGTTTGTTTGTTTATTTGTTTTGTTTCCCACCACTTACAGCAAGCCTTCTTGTGGCAGGTTACACAATAAAAACCCCACATAGAATCATAGAGTTGGAAGGGACCTCCTGGGTCATCTAGTCCAACCCCCTGCAGGACACTCACAGCCCTATCACTCATCCACTGTAACCTGCCATCCCCTTGAGCCTTCACAGAATCAGCCTCTCTGTCAGATGGCTATCCAGCCTCTGTTTTAAAATTTCCAAAGATGGAGAACCCACCACCTCCCGAGGAAGCCTGTTCCACTGAGAAGCTGCTCTAACTGTCAGAAAATTCTTCTGGATGTTTAGACGGAATTTCTTTTGAATTAATTTTTTCCCATTGGTTCTGGTCTGTCCCTCCAGGGCAAGAGAGAACAACTCTGCTCCATCCTCTGTATGGCACCCTTTTAAATACTTGAAGATGGCTATCAGATCCCCTCTCAGTCATCTCCTCTTCAGGCTAAACAGACCAAGCTCCCCCAACCTTTCCTCATATGTCTTGGTCTCCAAACCCCTCACCATCCTTGTTGCCCTCCTCTGGACATACTCCGGCTTGTCTACATCCCTCTTCAACTGGGGTGCCCAAAGCTGAACACTGTATTCGCCTTGAACAGCTTAAGGGCTGCGGCAACATTATGCCCAAAACACAGTACTCCAAGTGAGGCCGAACAAGAGCACTTGGACATAAAACATCAGAACCCTATTAAAACCCCATAATATTAAAATAAATATGGTGGTAAAAATATCATCCTTCCCCACAGTCGGAACATTATTATTATTATTATTATTATTATTATTATTATTATTATTATTATTATTATTATTATTAAATTCAGAGGCCGCCCCTCCCCACATGTAGGCTCACCGTATCAAATGATAAAAAACATTAATGGCAAAGCACCAATAGAACATTAAACTTGAAAAACTGGTACACTGCTTCCCCCTTCTTCAGTAGCTCTGCTGACTTTTCTGTTCTTGGGGTTTCCAACCCTACAGTGGGAAATTCTTTTCCGTGTGGGGCGTTGTAGAACAGGTGTTCTGTTGGGAGGCACGGAGGAAGGCCTGCAGGTGCTTTCCGTTTTTATCCTAGCAGAAGAGCACAATTTTGCAGGCCAGTGGAACTTTGCTGACTTCCATCAAGGCCCAGATGTCAACTGGTAGCTCGTTCCACCAGGTAGAAGCCAGGCTCAAAAAAGCCCTGGTTCTGGTCAAGGCCAGTCGAACGTCTCTCTATCAACTGTAAAATCAGAGGAAAGCTCACGCCTTGAATAAATCTTTGTTGGTCTTTAAGGTGCTACTGGACTCTGATTTTATTGTGCTACTTCAGACCAACACCCATTTGAATCTATCCACTGTGTAATGTTAAAAATGCCTTTTGATGTCATCAGCGTGTGAATGCACCTGTGATCTTCATCAGATACATTGGAGTGTACCTCCAGTAGGAATGAAGAGTGTGCAATTTTTTAAAATCCAGTATTTCCAAAAAAAAAAAAAACACTGGATTTTTTAAAACTGCACTCCAATGTACCTGCATGTGAATGCACCTGCGAGGCACTACGCAGCTGCTGCTGGCAACGCCCCCCAGTGAGCGGCGGGAAGTCAGGGGCTCCGGCGGGAAAGGAAGCGGAGCAGGGGCTCGGGCGGCGGCAGTGTTCCTTGGCAAAAGACTACCCCCCCCCGGGCCTCAGTAAAATTGTCAAGCGTTGACCGGTCCCGTGATACAAAGGTTGGGACCACTGCTCTAGAATTCATTTTGTTAGACCTCACGGGACCACCTTGCTCTCATTCTGTTCCACTGCTGCAGACAAAGCCTGGGCAGAGAGGGCGGAAAGATTGGGCATTTGACCAACAGAGAAATCTCCTGGTAGGCCATGGCCTGAGAGCCCCAGCCCCGGACTTCAGGTTCACTTGGACTGGCCTTTTCAGCAGTAGATTAACCAATGTTAGCTCAATCAATGGTGTCCAGCCACGCTGCCTGTTTATAAGACAAAGCAAGGGGTGAGCTCATGCCTGTAGTGGGTCCTGCAGAGTGAAGTGTCCCCTAAAGAGGCTTCCTACTAATATCTAAATTGGGTTGCCAGATCTGGGTTGAGAAATGCCTGGATATATGGGGGGCAGAGCGTCAGGAGGGCGGGATTTGTGGAAAGAGGGACCTCAGCAGAGTATAATGCCACAGACTCCACCTTCCAAGGCAGCCAAGAGTGTGAAAAAAGCAGCTGTAATTTCCCCCAGTGCTAAATATCTTGTCTGACCTCATTCGGGAATAGCAGATTGCCCTTTCAACCTGGAAATGGAAGTCGAATGTAAGCCACTTTGAGTCTCTTTCGGGTAGAGAAAAGCGGCATATAAGGACCAACTCTTCTTCTTCTTCTTCTTCTTCTCCTCCTCCTCCTCCTCCTCTCCTCCTCCTCCTCCTCCAGGGGAACTCATTTCTTCATTCTGGAGAACAGCTGTGATTTTGGGGAGATCTCCAGCCAACACCAGGGGTTTGGCAACCCTAGTTTAAGGGGGAAATATAATAGCCTTTTTAAAAATCTCATTTTAAAACATCAGGTTGCATCCACCCAATTTTTCTATGCAGCCACCCAAAACGCTATGCTGCAGATTGTGACATCTGCAGAGAAGAGGGTCGAATAGGGTGGGGAGAAAGCAAGGAATAAGCCAATGCCTGGTGTGGATGCTGCAGCCTGGCTTCCTACTAACATTTCTATTGGGAAATCCCTGGAGATCTGGGAGGGCGGAGCCTGAGGAGGGCGGGGCTTGGGGAGGGAGGGATTTGGGTAAGATTTGGGTAAGATTGCTTGAAACAGCTGGGTGGATGCCACCGTTAACTTGGGCATGAGTGGGCCGAAATGAATTATTTAAATGAATTAAAAAGGCAATGCGATGTCAAATAATAGTTTCTGCTTAACATCTGATAAAAAACAAAGAATGGCAGATTCTCCTTTTGCAACAAGCTACAGAAATTCCTTCATGTAGTCGAGGAAAGGTTGCAGGAGGATATGTGGGATAGGCGCCAGGTGATCTAATGTGGCTTACGGGAGTGCAGGAATTTGAACCTGGACCTCTTAGCTTGGGTTGCCGGGCCGTAGGTGGCAAATCTCAGGAGCAAACAGGGACCACACTGGCATACTTATGATAATTCCATTAAAAAACAAAACAAAACTGATATCAGAGGATGTTTAGGATTTACAAAAACTTTATGGTAAAACCATGGAGGTTTTTTTTTGTTTTTGTTTTGCAGTTCCTAGGAGGGTCCATGATGACACTTACGTTTTCACTAAATGGACAAATTCCCCCTACTATCCTGCCCAGTCAGAGTCTGTTCCTGTAGCCATCGTGCCCTGGTGACCCTAACATTAGCCTCAGTGCAGAATCAGCTGCTACCACACAGGTGGGCAGGGCGATCTGCTATTCCCTAATGAGGCCGGAGAAGATATTTAGCCCTGTGGAAAATCACAGCTGCTTTCTTTCAAACTCTCCGTGCCGTTTTTGTTCCCCGTCCCTGGATTCCGGGCTTGCGAAGAAGGCGGGAATTCGTCCAAGGATATTTTTAAAATGCAGGCGGAATGAAGCTAACTAGCAAGACATCTGAAAAATCCTGCGATCCAACATTCCTGAGGCTTGGACTCGGAAGACCTGCCGACCTCGAAACAAGAGGTCAGCTCATAAAGAACGCTCAGTTCCCTGAAAGCCTTCCAAGGGGAGGAATCAAGGAAGCGGTCCAAGGGCCTCGGAGGAACGCTCGGCCTGCCACAGATGCACACGCACGCACACAGACGCACACGCACTGCGCGCTCCTCAAAGCGGAAGCTTGGATCCCTTGGCCTGCCTCGAAGTGCTGCTCCCAAGGCAGGCGGAGACCAGAGGGAAGCCCTGCTCCTCCCAGCCCAGCTGAGCCGAAAGCAGAAGGTGGAAGGAGTCCTCGAGCTTGCCGGCAGAAGAGAGGACCCAGCTTCTTGGCTAAGTCAAAGCACGGAGGATTCGGGCTTGGCTTGGAGGGGCTGGCTGGGATTTGGCGTCCCCTGACCTCAACTGGCAAGGAGCTTCGTTGCAGGCTGCCCTTGCAGCGTGCCGGCCAGCTCCGAGTCAAACGCTTTCGGCACTTGGAAATCCAGCCGTGTCTGCTTTGCCCAGCTTTGCCCCTCTCTGGCACCACACATGTCATCTGCACAGGGATTGTGATGAATGGATGGAAACCCATTCCATATGACTCTGGTTCTTCTGCTGCTGAGAAGCCCAGTCCAGGTGGCCCAGAGTTCCTGGTTGAGGGGCTCTCAGGCCATGGCCAGATCTGGTAACCAGATTTAATTCCCTGTCAGTCAAATGGCCAATCCTTCCCCCCTCTCCTCCCAGCAGCTACATGAACCTAACTGCTTCCATACCTGGATACCAGTGGGAATCTGCTCACATCCCTGTTCTGGATTCTGGCTGGTTCTGGGTAGGAAGGATTCTAAAATACAGACCTCTTGATAGATAACTGTTGGGTGGCTACCATTGAATGCAGATGCCTGTACCATGGTAGAAGAGTTGGTTCTTATATGCCGCTTTTCTCTACCCGAAAGAGGCTCAAAGCGACTAACATTCACCTTCCCTTTCCTCTCCCCAGAACAGAGACCCTGTGAGGTGGGTGAGGCTGAGAGAGCCCTGATATTACTGAAGAAGAAAGGTTGGTTCTTATATGCTGCTTTTCCCTACCCGAAGGAGTCTCAAAGTGGCTTGCTTTCGCTTTCCCTTTCCTCTCCCCACAACAGACACCCTGTGAGGTGGGTGAGGCTGGGAGAGCCCTAATATCACTGCTCGGTCAGAACAGTTTTATCAGTGCCGTGGCGAGCCCAAGGTCACCCAGCTGGCTGCATGTGGGAGAGTGTAGAATCGAACCCGGCATGCCAGATTAGAAGTCTGCACTCCTAACCACTACACCAAACTGGGGGAGCCTGGCCCAGCACATTTTACTTATGTATAATAGGGAGAGGGGCTTCCAAGGTAAGTGAGAAGCAGAGGTGATGTCACAGGATCATAGAGTTGTAAGGGGCCAGACAGGCCCTCTAGTCCAGAGGTAGTCAACCTGTGGTCCTCCAAATGTTCATGGACTACAGTTCCCATGAGCCCCTGCCAGCAAACACTGGGACAACCCCTGCTCTAGTCCAACCCCCTGCTCAATGCAGGATCAGCTTAATGCATCCAGAATACGGATCTGTCCAGCTGCTGCTTGAAGGCTGTCAGTGAGGGGGAGCTCACCACCTCCTTAGGCTGCCTATTCCACTGCTGAACTACTTGGTGAAGAATTTTTTTCCTGATATCTAGCTAGTACCATTCAAGATGAAGTTTAAAGCCATCAAGATGAAGTTTAAAAGTTTAAAGCCTCTGCTGCCCTGCTCCAAGTGACAATCTTTCAGATACTTCAAGGTAGCCATCATGTCCCCTCTCAACCTCCTCTTCTCCAGGCTGAACATTCCCAAGTCCCTCAGCCTTTCCTCATAGGGCTTGGTCTCTAGGTCCCAGATCATTCTTGACGCTCTGCTTTGTTCTGTCCAAATCCTTTTCAAAATGAAGCCTCCAGAACTACACACACTACTCCAGATGGAGGTTGCCATCGCTTTCCTCTGCAGAGCCTTCCTTGGTGGTCTCCCTTCCGAGTATTGGCCCTGCTCAACTTCCTAGATCAGGGACTGGGCTATAGCGCGCCGCCTTCCTTCCCGCTTTGTGGTCTGCAGAGGCATAAAAGAGCTAGAACGCACGTCTGGTAGGCCCAAGCCTATTCAACCCTATGGGGTGTTGTCGGCACGGCTTTGTCCTCTCTGTCGCAAGGTTTGTTCCTGTGTGCAAGCAGCCTTGATTTCTCTCTGCCCGCTGACCTTCAAAAGCGGCCCAGCGCATTCCGCTTGGACACCGAGCCCGAGCAGATGGCCCTTCCAGAGCACGCTGGCCATGCAAATGCAGGGTTTTGGCTGCGCCACTCCTGCTCCGAGGGAGGCTCAGGAAAACAACGTAGCCAGTGTGTGCTACTGGGAAAGCAGCCACGCTCCCCCAGCTTGCCGAGAAATGCTGGGCAGAGTCCAAGCCTAGGAGTGGAGCGGAGAGGGAAGAGAGGACGCATTCCAGGAGATGGTGTGGGTGAGGGTGTGAGTGTGAGAGTGTGCACCTCCTCCCCACCCCCTTTTAAATGAGAAGCACAGAGAGGGATCTGGAAATGCTCAGAGAATGGGGATCAAGCGGAAGAAGAGGGGGGCAGGTTTCCTTGAGCAGCAGGCAAGCTTATCGGAGCGTGACCTTTATATCTTTTCTTTGCTGGATAAGGGGTAGCATGAAACCAGGAATTATTTCTCAGAGGCATCAGGCCGGTGAGGTCTGCTTCACCTCCAGAAGAGCTGAGCAGGGTCTACGGATGGCAGGTGGTTCATAAATGGTTCTTCCTGAACCCCGCCCGGAGCACAAAATATTGTGCACATAAAGGTACCCCTGCTCAGGCCTGGTGTCTAGCACAGGCCACAGGAGGGAGAGCTTTTGCCTGCTGCTGTTTGATTCACTCTGTTTATATAAATACACGAAGCAGCCTTCTGAGCTCGACCATTGGCATGACAAGGTCAGGGGGGCCTACTCTGAGAAGTAGCTGGTTGAGACACACTTGATAATAGCTGCAGACTGGTCATTATCAGGCACTACGCATGCAGCTGTCATATACCGAATCAGGTCCTTGGTCTATTAAGGTCAGTATTGTCTACTCCAGGGGTAGTCAAACTGCGGCCCTCCAGATGTCCGTGGACTACAATTCCCATGAGCCCCTGCCAGCATTTGCTGGCAGGGGCTCATGGGAATTGTAGTCCATGGACATCTGGAGGTCTGCAGTTTGACTACCCCCGGGTGTACTCTGACTTTCCGCAGCTCTCCAGGGACTCTCAGGTAGAGCTCTTTCACGTCCTGTATCCTGATTGTTTAAACTGGAGACGCCAACATTTTTTGCATCTCGATATGAATCATGACCCAATATTTCCTTGGGTTTTGACACATCCAATGGTTAACAAAGCAGGTACATGAAACTCTTTGCTGAAACTAAAGTTAGCCGAAGCTGGCCTAGTTTTGAGGCCATTCCCAGCTCCCCTCCCCAGGCACTCTTTGGCACCAAACCCCAGGTCCGTTCCCACACCTTAAGCTTGTCAAAGCAAAGCAAGTATAGACATATCAAGTGCTATCTCCGCTGCCCAAGGTCAGGAGATAAGAAGGAGGCGCCAAGGAGGCCCCTGGAAATTAACTGCAAAGCTCTCCGGGGTTACAAGGTAAAACAACATCGCTGACGTCTCCCAGCTGTCCCTGTTCTTTGGTCAGGCACAGCGAAGTTATGATGGCTAATACATGGCCTAGCGATACACAGGATGAACACATAAATATAGGACAGGGTACAGGAACAATACGGCAAGAGCACGTGACAACAGGATCTTGACAATAAGGGCGCTTTGTGCAATTAATGACAGGAGAGTCCACAACCACAACAAGGTTGGGGCCCCCCATGCTCTAGAATAGAAGCTCTCCAATGGGTGGCGCCAGCAGAAGCATCTCATCCCTAGGATACCTGCATGCTAGGACAGCAGTTCCCAGCCTTTTTGGTATGACGACCCCAAAGTCCAAATTAGTTGTTGCCCCATCCAAGCCTGGTCCAAGGGGTTTGGGTGCCCCAGGCAAACTATGACCCAACTAGTCCGGCATTCCATTTTCTACAGTGATTAACCAGGGCCCATTCCGCACACATAGGATAATGCACTTTCAATGTGCTTTGGCAGCTGGATTTTCCTATGCAGAACAGGAAAATCTGCTTCTAAGGTGCACTGAAAGTGCATTATCTATTGTATGCAGAATAGGCCCAGGTGTTTTTGAGAAACCAACAAGCATCACACAAAGATCCTAGCTGCCCCCACTGCGAACCATAAGCAAGAGGCATTCCTTTGCAAGAGGAGGTTACGTCCCAGGCTTTGACCATCCTCTCCTTCTCCAAAACTCCCTCTGCTCCCCACCAAAGGGTCTGAGAAACTCACTCTAGCAACCATAAGGACATGGTTTACTTGATCAAATATATATAAAGGTAAAGGTAAAGGTATCCCCTGTGCAAGCACCGGGTCATGTCTGACCCTTGGGGTAACGCCCTCTAGCGTTTTCTTGGCGGACTCAATACAGGGTGGTTTGCCATTCCCTTCCCCAGTCATTACCATTTTACCCCCCAGCAAGCTGGGTACTCATTTTACTGACCTTGGAAGGATGGAAGGCTGAGTCAACCTTGAGCCAGCTGCTGGGCTCAAACTCCCAGCCTCATGGGCAGAGCTTCAGACTCCATGTCGGCTGCCTTACCCCCCGTTGCCACAAGAGGCTCTTCAAATATATATAGTGACAGGGAAAAAAAACTAGAACGAATGGATGACATGAAAAGTCCACCTTCTGATGATGCCATTTCCTTCAGGAAAACTAATCTCTATAGCTTGGAAATTAGTAGCAATTCCGGGAGAACTCCAAGACCCAGCTGGAGGCTGGCACTCTAACCTAGATGCTGGTCATTCATGCCTGGTCTGTAGCCCTGGTGGTGCAGGAATGGACTGCATAATCATAAGAACAAAAAAGAGCCCTGCTGAATCAAGCCAGTGGTCTATCTAGTCCAACATCCTGTCTCAGACTCTGGGCAACCAATTGCCTTGGTGGTCCGACAAACTGGGCATAGAGACTGATACTGCCTCCTAGCGGTGGTTTCTGAGCTTTAGTGCCTTTGGATGTGGAGATTTCCTTTTATCATGATGACTCATAGCTATCAATGGACCTCTTCCACGATTCTGAGAAACAGTGTATTTTGGTGTTTCTTCTCTCCCCAGAAGAGACCCAAAGTATTTTACCAAAAATACAATTTTAACCGAACCGCAATAAAATACAGCGTGAAAACATCTCCCCAAAATACAAAAACATCCTGCCCACTGGATTATGGGCATCAGCTACAAGCCCCCAACTACGAGCCAAGTTCAAACGCCCTTCGGTTCTTCTCCTTCGTCTTGGGCCCAATGGCTCATGGCTTCAGCCATGCTCAGACTTTAAAACCCTGCAGGTGGTGTCAAAGAAACTTTCACCTGGCTCTCAGCTGGCAGCCATCTTCCCATAATTGCCCCTCCTGGACCGTTTATGCACTGGAGGTTTCATGCTGGACTGCAGGCTGGAGTTTTAGTCATGGAAGGTTGCCCCACCTCTTCCTGCACCCATAAGGGGGAGCATTTGGCCCAGTGCGCCTCATCTTCCCCAATTTGTGTTCCTGCACGGGAGCTGGGACAGTGAAGTTCCCAGTGCATAAACGGTCCTGCTGAAACCACCTCTGGCCACACCCAGGGCTCAGGTACCTGCAGCAGGTATTCTAAGCCATGTGTGGCAGAAAGCCATAATCCAGCAGTGCCCCTCCCTTGCAATAGCATTCCGGTTTCCCTTCCTGAAGACGAGCATCGTGCCCATTCCCCTCCCAAGGCCTTCGACGCTCGGCGACGTGCGTAAAAAACCAGCCAGCCCCGAATTGAAACACGGCAGACAGAAATTTCCCACCGCCTCCTTGAGGCTTTCAACAGAAGCTGTTTGCATGTTCCGGGGCGAGTCATTAAGTGAAGAGATGTTGAGAGATGGGATTCCAGGCCGTGAGCCTGTACACACGTCAGTCAGCTCTGAAAAGATCTTATCAGAGCCATACGCTAACTGAAGGGGAGGGGGGGTGAAGGGAAGGGAGTGGGGTTATGAATTGATGCATCCATACAGAAGCCGTATATTGCAGGATACAGAGTTCTGCAAGCCTCTTCCAGTGGAGAGAGCAGAAGCCGCCTCAAATGCCTCAGCCTACATTGCCCTTACCCTGAGTGCAATTCGAGACCTCCTTGACATTTGTCAGAAGATAAATACATTTGCTGTCCTGGATCCTCAGACCGAAACAGCCGCTTGGAATGCTTCAGAGAGCTGAAAGGTATCCTGGGGTGATCCCTGAGCTTGTTCACAACTCCTCCAGGTGGAATGAGCTCCTGGAAGAGCTGAGGGCCCTGCGGGAGCTTCTGGCATTCCGCAGGGCCTGTAAGACGGAGCTCTTCCGCTGGGTCTACGGTTTGAGGCCAGACCAGGAAGATCTGACAGTCCCCCCTAGCAGATGAGGAAGCAGAAGAAGTAGGGACTAGCAGAGCCTCCACCAACTGACCATCACTGTGTATGGTGAGCCGGCACATGGGGACCCCGTGACACCAGATAGCAGCCAATAATTATGAGATTCTGCAGTTATCACTGCCATGGGATTTTAAAAGTAGGTTTAATAGGGTAATTTATGTTTGCATTGGGGTTTTATCTGTAACCCGCCGTGAGACGGCTTGCTGGGAGCAGCAGGATTTATATTTATATTTATATTTATATTTATATTTATATTTATATTTATATTTATATTTATATTTATATTTATATTTATATTTATATTTATATTTATATTTATATTTATATTTATATTTATATTTATATTTATATTTATATTTATATTTATATTTATATTTATATTTATATTTATATTTATATTTATATTTATATTTATATTTATATTTATATTTATATTTATATTTATATTTATATTTATTTGATTTGTATGACCCCCGCTCTCAGAAACTGGCTCATGGCGGTTCACAATACTTCAATACTCCCGTGCCAAAATGGCCGCATCAACCCGAATTATTATTCACAGGCTCGCTCGTGTGAACAGTAACGCAAACACTTATACTGAATCAGACCACCAGTCCGTCAAGATCCGTATAGTCTACGGTAGCCTGTTTCGAATCTTTGGCCATGGAGGAGCCCCTGAAGTGATTGTGCAGGCATCCAAGGGCCCTGGAAGTGATGTCAGCTGGTTGCCCCTCACTGCCACACCCCCCAGGAGTTGCCGTGTCACCGGAAGTGACATCATCATCTGCATTAAGAGGCAGGTGCAAGGAGGATGGGGGGGGTGGAGATAAGAGGCAGTTGAAGGCGGAAGTAGGCCTGCAGGCTCCACCCCCTTCCCGACAGAGACAACACAAGAGAACTCACTCACTCCGGAGCAGTGGAGGAGAAGTAAAGGAAATGGCTGGGTCCCTTGCTTGTGTCCATTAAGAAGAAGAAGAAGAAGAAGAAGAAGAAGAAGAAGAAGAAGAAGAAGAAGAAGAAGAAGAAGAAGAAGAAGAAGAAGAAGAAGAAGAAGAAGAAGAAGAAGAAGAAGAAGAAGAAGAAGGCTGGGTCCCTTGCTTGTGTCCATTAAGAAGAAGAAGAAGAAGAAGAAGAAGAAGAAGAAGAAGAAGAAGAAGAAGAAGAAGAAGAAGAAGAAGAAGGCTGGGTCCCTTGCTTGTGTCCATTAAGAAGAAGAAGAAGAAGAAGAAGAAGAAGAAGAAGAAGAAGAAGAAGAAGAAGAAGAAGAAGAAGAAGAAGAAGAAGAAGAAGGCTGGGTCCCTTGCTTGTGTCCATTAAGAAGAAGAAGAAGAGTTGGTTCTTATATGCCGCTTTCCCCTACCCGAAGGAGGCTCAAAGCGGCTTACAGTCGCCTTCCCTTTCCTCTCCCCACAACAGACACCCTGTGGGGTGGGTGAGGCTGAGAGAGCCCTGATATCGCTGCTCGGTCAGAACAGTAAGGTCACCCAGCTGGCTGCATGTTGGGGAGTGCAGAATCGAACCTGGCATGCCAGATTAGAAGTCCACACGCCTAACCACTACACCAAACTGGCTCTCTTAAGGCAGGAGGGGAAAGACCACAGACCCCTCTGGAGCTCGTGCAGAACCCTGGGAGTCCTGGTTGGGAACCCCTGGTCTACGCAGGCTGACAGTGGCTCTCAGAAGTCTCAGGTGGAAGCCCTTCATATTTCCCACTCGCTGATCCTTTTAACTAGAAATGTTGGGGGTTGAACCTGGGACTTTCTGCGTGCCAAGCAGTTGCACTACTTCTGAGCCACAGTCCCCACTCTCCCGCGTTTCCGCCTGTCGCGATAACAGGGGTTTAAACTGCATTCACCATATTCACTTCAAGTCCAGGGTGAGAGCCAGTGTGGCGTGCAGCCATTGTGGTGTGAGACGATGATCCAGGGAGACTCTGGTTCAAATCCCCACTCTTCCATCAAACCTCGCTGGGTAATCTTGGGCCAGCAATGCTCTCTCAGCCTAGCCTACCTCGCAGGGTTGTTGTGGTGAAGACGCCAATGGATACTGTAAGCCGCTTTGGGTTCTGCCAGGGAAGAAAATCAGGGTTTACATAGCTAAATAAATATATGGTTTGGGGGAAAGGGGTACTAAAAATATTGCAACCGAATAAACAAATGGGCCCCATCTGAAGACGATCCCTCATCTCAGAAGTGTACTTAATGACAGTCCATGGTGAAGCCCTCTTTGGACAATACTAACACATATTATAGGGGAAACTCCAAAGCTCCTAGTTACAAAATGGGACCAACATAGAAAGTGGGCATGATAAGAAGCCGGCGACATTTCTCCTTCGTGTGTTATTTCCCCACCTTTTCCCTCCTTATCCCTCCTACAAACTCTTGGGGGAGCTCCATGAGAAGAAAGAGCGTTTTTTTCTGGCCCCAAACCAGGTCTGTGAGCAATCCGGGGGATGATTAGGTAAGGCGAGTCGTCTTCCTGATTATCCAAATATACCATGAAGCAAAAGTGGATACATATTCGTGCATACCTTTGATGCTGGGCTTATTTCTTCTTTCCACCGTTTGATCAAAGGAAATGGTACTGTTATCTGAATGTGTCTCCATGGCTAATTCATTTGCAGTGATGAAAGTTTGCTATCTTGATAATAACTCGCTCGAAGAGGGGAGGGAAGAAAAAGACAAGGCATAAAGCACACAGGAGGGATCAGGTAGGGGTGGTGGTGGGTTTCTGTGTGTGTGTGTGTGTGTGTTCATCTGAGAAGCACAGAACTGTACATTTCTGGCAAGGATAATTTCAAATGGGTAGCCGTGTTGGTCTGAAGCAGCACAATAAAATCAGAGTCCAGTAGCACCTTTAAGACCAACAAAGATTTATTCAAGGCGTGAGCTTTCGAGTGCTTGCACTCGAAAGCTCACACCTTGAATAAATCTTTGTTGGTCTTAAAGGTGCAACTGGACTCTGATTTCTGGCAAGGGAACAGGTTCTGCAAATCCTCAGATCTAGCGGCTAAGAGCAAAGGTGTGTTTAGTGAGGGGTGACTTCTATGCTCAGCAAAAAACTAGTTGCTCTCGGGTGGGTGCAGAAGGCTCAAGACTGCTTGATGGACCCTGGTGATTTGTGGCACGTTCACAAAATCCCCACAGGCCAGGGCTGGGTCCTAAGCCCGGGGTCGCCAGCCTGTCTGAGTCTATGGGCACTTTTGGAATTTTGAAACAGGACAATGGGTGCAACCACAAAATGACCCCGTGGGAGGCAGAGCCCACCACACGCATACAGAAGAAGCCCAAGTGCAGGGGGTAAGAGGAGTGAATTTTGAAAAAATAAATACACAGGGGGGAAAGGAGCCAGAGAGAGAGAGAGAGAGAGAGAGAGAGAGAGAGAGAGAAGAAAGCTGACACTGTTGTGGCAGGTGTCGCTGAACTGCTATTTTAATCTGCACACCCAGTCAGATTTCAAATTTGCCATCAAAATCCACACTGGCCAGGACCCCCCCCCCCCCCCCCGCAATCCTCAATCCAATCCACTTTCTCAAAAAAACAAGCAGGTACCAGGCAAAGTGCTGGTGCTGGTGTTGAGGACCCCTGCCCTAAGCAATATCGGCTATAAAGGGCCTCGTAGCATTTTATCCGCAACTTGACAATGTAGTAACATGTAGCCTTTAAAAATATTTATTGGCCCCTCATGATATGAGGCACACAGCCCTAAACCGTAGCTTGTGCATCAATCCAGGTTGGGCACAGGTACCCTCACCCAAGCAGAGGGGTCTGCCCCCTTCCCTCGTCCCCTTTCCATACTTCCCACTCTCCTCAAATGGTTTTTAGCCTTCGCAGGAGATCCTATTCTTCAGGTTCCCCAGCTACATATAGTTCAGCCTTAAAATGGAATTTTCATTGCCCATGAAATGATCAGTGGTGAGGTTGCTTCACACTTTCCCTGGCAAGGCACCAATGGTTTAGTAACTGTGCAGGGCCTTGGCTCAGTGGTAGAGCATCTGCTTCGCATACAGGAGGTCTCAGGTTCAATCCCCAGCATCTCCAGTTAAGAATGTATGGTCATGAGAAGAATCCTGCTACAGCAGTGGTTCTGAACCTGGGGGTCGGGACCCCTTTGGGGATTGAATGATCCTTTCACAGGGTCATGGCAGGGCGAGCAACTTGGCTGGGGGGTGGTGCACCAGCACTGTTGCCGCTTCTCCTGCAGGCGCCACACAACAGCCTTGCGGGGTAGATCGAGACAGAGTGTTCATCTGTCTGGAACAGCGGAAAAGAGCGAGATCGGCATGGTGGGACAAGAGGCAGAGCTGAACTGAGAAACCCCAGGGGAAAAATGTATATACCATCATGAACAATGGATCTTCATGCCATTGATCAGTTTCGGTTTTAATTTCTGTGAAAGAACATTTGCATAATTTTATGGCTGGGGGTCACCATCACGTGAGGAACTGTATTAAAGGGTCGCAGCATTAGGAAAGTTGAGGACTATTGATTTAGAGGATGGTCTGTCTAGCCCTGCATTTTGTCTCATGAGCTGACCAATTCCATCACTAAACAGGGCATAAAGGTCAAGGCCTCTCCCCGATGTTGTCTCCTGGCTCTGGGATTCAGAGGTTGAGTCCCACTCAATGTGGAGGTTCCCCTCAGCCACCATGACTTAATAACCATTGATAGACTTATCCCCCATGAATCCATCTAATTCCCTTTGAAAGCTGCTCATTCCTGTGGCCATCACTATATTCTCTGGCAGCCAACCCCACAGTAGTAGCTGTGGGCCCTGGGTATTTTTATAGCGCCACACTGCATTCGGACTCGCAGTGGTTTACAATAAAACAATAAAACCAGTCCAATCTTCTAAAACCCCTTATAAGTATACAATAAACATTGACATTGACGGAGTTCTAACCCCCACCCCAACCTCTCCCACTGTCTGACTGGGGCCGAGATCTCTCTTTCATTGGGAGCGAGAGTCTTGATCTAACTGATGTTAAGGGATCCTCTGATGGTAACTCCAGGACCCTACCATGGCCTCAACCATATGCCTGGTGGAAGAGCTCTGTCTTGCAGGCCCTGTGGAATGCTGAAATATCCTGCAGGGCCCGTAGCTCTTCCGGGAGCTCATTCCACCAGGTTGGGGCCAGCACCAAAAAGGCCCTGGCCCTGGTTGAAGCCAGGCAAACATCCTGGGGGCCCGGACAGCCAGCAAATTCATACCCACAGAGCAAAGTGCCCTATGGGGGGCTTAAGGAGATAGGCAGTCCAACAGATCACAGAATCACAGAATTATAGAGTTGGAAGGGGCCATAGAGGCCATCTAGTCCAACCCCCTGCTCAACACAGGATCAGCCCAAAGCATCCTAAAGCATCCAAGAAAAGTGTGTCTCCAACCTTTGCTTTGACCCAATTTAGTCCTGCAAACCCAATTTAGTCCAATGTATAACCCTTTGGTGGGAATCTCAATTTAATCAGAGCACCTGGCTCTCTTACAACGCCGCAGCACAGCTTTCAAGGGGGAAACACACATGCACACACACCTGCAAATGTGTGCGCGATCACACTTTGCAGGAGCACTCGCAAATACGCCCTGTAAGTTGGCACTGCCCCAGACCGCTTGGATCTGCACGGCGGTTCCTTGACGGCACCGAGAGAGTCGCTTGCCAATGTATTCCAGAACGGTAGCTGTGATAAGTCTGATGCAAGGAAAACAACAGACTCCTGTAGCACCCTACCGAGTTACATGGCACCAGAAACTGGAGGAACACCGCTGTGCCTGAACTCCCACTTGCTGAAAGCATTCCCGATTTGAGGGGCAGTGCCGCGTAGGAGTTAGAGTATTAGGAGGGAGATCCAGGTTCAGATCCCTGCTCCCCCAGGGAGCTGGTTGGATGGTCTAATCTACCTTGCCAGGGTCATTGTAAGGGTGAAGTGGAGGGGAGAATGGTCGTGGATGCAGCTTCGGGTCCCCCTTGGAGATCAAGGAGCGATGTAAATAAATAAAGAGAGGAGGGGGCGTGGCTCAAGGCAGAGCATCTGCTCCGTAGGCAGAAGGTCCCAGGTTCAATCCCCAGCATCTGAGGGTGAGAGGACCAGTTAGCAGGTGATGGGGAATGCCACTACGCCAGTCAGAGTCGGCAGTGCCCACACTGAGGGACCGATGGGCTGTTTCAGTATAAGGCAGCTTCATGTGTTCGCAGTGGACTAGGACTCGGGAACCCCAGGATCAAATCCCCACTCTGCCATGGAAACTGGCTGGGTGATGTTGGCCCATTCACTCTCTCACAGCCCAACCTACCCCACAGGTGACATGCGGGGGACTTCCAGGTGCCAACCTGGAGATTGGTAACCTACTCACGAGTCATCGTGTGACCTTCCTGGGCTGATGTTAACACCTGGCCATTGCCAGCTAGGACCCTTCTCCTCCCCGGTTGTGGGGATCAATCTTGGGCACAGAGCTTGCTTTATTTATCATCTGTATTTTAATATTTTTATCAGTATGTCCTTGTAATGGGGGGTTTTAAGGGGATTTTTAATGAGGATCTTGTGACCCACCAGGAGCCATTGTATGGGAGTGGCGGGATATAAATTGAATGAATGAATGAATGAATGAATGAATGAATGAATGAATGAATGAATGAATGAATGAATGAATGGATTCAAAGGGTAGCCATGTTGGTCTGAAGAAACACAATAAAATCAGAGTCCAGTAGCACCTTTAAGACCAACAAAGATTTATTCAAGGCGATTTTGGTGAAGAATTATCATATGGCTGTATTTGGATGTTGTGACACAGTTTACTAATGGAACAGAATTAATTTTTTGTTCATATATTTCCACTGTTGTGTAGGGAGTTCTTAGTCTGAAGAAGAGTGCTTGCACTCGAAAGCTCACGCCTTCAATAAATCTTTGTTGGTCTTAAAGGTGCCACTGGACTCTGATTTTATTGAATGAATGAATGAATGAATGAATGAATGAATGAATGAATGAATGAATGAATGAAATAGAGGGGACCATGATGTTGCCAGCCACTTTGGCTTCCTTTTGGGGAGCAGCACAAGGTATAAGGCATGAGCATCAGGGGAGGGTGGTATAATAAATAAACAAAATAAAGGATTCGGAATGGGGGAACCTGGGTTCAGTCCCTTCCCATTTTCCCAAGTTCACAGGGCAATGTTAGCCTCGCCACGACTTCTTCGCCTCCCCTACTCTGCCTGGTCGTGAGGAAGATAAGCCACCCGGACAGGGCCACAGGGCTCTCCCTCCCAGCCCTCAGGCGGAATCTAGAGCTATCTATTTAGACGCTTCCCGCCTGGCAGCCGCCGCCGGCGGCTTATTCAAAAGCGGCAGGCCTTGCCCTCTTTCCCAAAAGCAAAGCGCTTCCCAAGGACGATAAATCAAAAGGCCGTGATTAGCATCGCGGCTCTGACACGGCGCGGGGAGATGAGTTCCTCGCTCGGGAGGGGAGAGACCCGCCCCAAACGAAAATCCGGGAGAGCGAAGAAGGGCCCGGCCACGCCTTGGCAAAGCGTTCTTTCCCAGGAATCCGGCCGATGACAGAAGCCATCCCCAGCTGGGAGAAAGGAAAACAAACAGGCCGGCTGTCGAGCAAGGCAGTGCTGCCGACGGCCTAGAGAAGGTGGGGATTTGGGATCGTGTCTCTGCGCCTCCCTCTGACACCGGTAGGGCTCTCCCGTCACGCTGCGCTGGACGGGAGCGGCAGATCCCAGGGATCCCAGGCTGGATCTCGCTACGCAAGGGCAGGCCAGCTGCTGCGGCGGCAATGGGCGAGGCGCTATCTCTCCGATCGCGCACCTGCACCTGCTTCCTCCTCCAAACCAGCCCCGGTGACAGGTAGCCCTGCTGGGACTGGCACGGCAGATGTGGTTCAGCGGTTTGAGCATTAGGCAGCCAGAGGATTGCGTGAGATGGCCTAATACCCTGGGACCACTCAAGTCAGTATTTCCTGCTCAGGCTGGCAGCGGCTGGCCGGGGTCTCAGGCGGATCTCTGTCACATCATGGACCGCCTGGTCCTTTTTAACGGGAGAGGCCAGGGATCGAACCAGGGACCTTCTTTATTTTTGTTTATTTATCATTAAATGTGTCTACCGCCCTTCTCTGTGGACCGGCAGGAGGCGGTTTGTTAAAATCAGTTTAAAACAGGACAAAAGTAATAAAAGTCAATACACTGAGTGCCTCAATATGCCTGTAGCTTCTCTGTTTCTTTTTTTTCAGGGGTGGGATTTTGCTCTGGAGAGCAAAGGAGGGAGGCCGATATGCCTTTTATTTGCTCCTTCTGGCCTTAGCCATAGGCCTGGTGGAATTGTGCCCTCAGGGCCCAGGTTTCAGCTCGAATCTGATTCCACCAGGTTGGAGCCGGGGCTGAAAAGCCCCTGCACAGCTAAGCAGAGGCTCTATCAGCTGAGCCATCACCAGGTGGATCTCTCTGCTCAGATGGAAGCTTCTTTGTGGGGATATGGTTGCCAATGTCCAGGTGGGCCCTGGAGATCTCCTGCTACCACAACTGATCTCCAGATGACAGTCCCCCTGGAGAAAATGGCAGCTTTGGAGGGTGGACTCTGGCATTGCACCCCACTGAAGTGCCTCCTCTCCCAAATATTGCCCTCAAAATCTTCAGCTATTTCCCTGCCTGGAGCTGGCAACCCAGGGAGAAGGGGGAGGAAAGCCTCTCTGGCTCAAAAACTGTTGTGAGTTTTGCAAACTGTTGTGAGTCTGGCAAAGCTGGCCTTAGCAGAATGACTCTTTTCTGAGCCCACTGAAGGCAATGGGGCTTAGATGGGTAAAACCCTGCTTAGGATTGTGCTGTACACCCCAGAGCAGTGTCTGAGCCGAATGTAACAGGCACAGGTTTTCCTGTTTGGTGTAGTGGTTAGGAGTGCAGACTTCTAATCTGGCATGCCAGGTTCAATTCTGCGCTCCCCCACATGCAGCCAGCTGGGTGACCTTGGGCTCGCCATGGCACTGATAAAGCTGTTCTGACCGAGCAGTAATATCAGGGCTCTCTGAGCCTCGCCTCCCTCACAGGGTGTCTATTGTGGGGAGAGGAAGGGGAAGGTGATTGTAAGCTGCTTTGAGCCCCCTTCGGGTAGGGAAAAGTGGCATATAAGAACCAACTCTTCTTCTTCTCTATTTCAGCTTTCTTTGAAAGGCCAGGCGATGGGTGCCAATTCTCCAGCGTGGTTGTCTATCACAAACTGCAACCCTAGGAAGCCCCACTGTGGATTGGGACCACAGTAGCAGGAGGGAAAATTATTTCTTCCCACTTCCTGAGCCACGCAGGCCTAAAGGGTGTTGGGACCTTGTCCTCCAGGTTTTGAAAACTGCACAGAGTTCCCCGGGGCGGGGACCGGGTGGGTAAGGAAGCAGATGTCAGCAAATGTCAGGAGATGTCAGGAAGCGGTCCAAATCTTAAAATGAATGTTCTTGTTTGGAGGGTTTTTTTCCGGTGGGGAGTAGAAGAAACGATTTCAACACTCCCCTATTGTCTAAAAGTTCACACCCTAGGGCAGAGCACAAGGATGTCAAAAGCCCTTTGGTGTGTCTGAAATGTAGGGCAGCCATTGGAAAAGCCTCATCGCTGAATGCAGTGGAGAACATGCCTTGAGGGGATCCTGCAGGGACGAATGAGACCTGAGATCCCAAAGCCCAAATCTACATGTATAGCCCCCCTTTCTTCTCCCCTTCAACTCATGCCAGTATTTCTAGGGAACCAGCTGAGGCCATTAATAGATTCTTAAAAATTCATTCTGTACAGTGTGGGCAGTGGGTAGTGAACCAAGTTCCAGGGTAAGAAACTAGTCCATAGTCCAAAGTAAAAATGAGAATTGGAGGCATACCCTGAAGCAGTATCCCCAACTTTTCTGAGCTTCTGGGCTGCTTTGGAATTTGGACACAGTAGAGTGACTGCCACTACAAAATGGCTGCCACAAGAGGTGGAGCCAACCAGAAAATGGCTGCTGCAGGAGAGCCAGTTTGGTGTAGTGGTTAGGAGTGCAGACATCTAATCTGGCGAGCCGGGTTCGATTATGCACTCCCCCACATGCAGCCAGCTGGGTGACCTTGGGCTCATCACAGTGCTGATAAAGCTGTTCTGACCAAGCAGTGATATCAGGGCTCTCTCAGCCTCACCCACCTCACCGGTTGTCTGTTGTGGGGAGAGGAACGGGAAGGCAAATGTAAGCTGCTTTGAGACTCCTTCAGGTACAGAAAAGTGGCATATAAGAACCAACTCCTTCTTCTTCTTCTTCTTCTTCTTCTTCTTCTTCTTCTTCTTCTTCTTCTTCTTCTTCTTCTTCTTCTTCTTCTTCTTCTATGCACAAAGAAAGCCCGAATGCAGGGCAGAAGAGGGGTAATTCAAAAAATACACCAGGACAAAGCTAAGATTCAGACGGCAGCTACACCTGAGACCATCATGTTGGGAAGCCCAGTCTCGAATAAGGAAATAAAGATGGTCATATGCAACGTAGCTTGGGAGGTATTGAATGATGCCAAGGATTCGATGCCTGCTGAGGATGCCAACCCAGGATGGAGGCCTCCCTTCTGGCACAGATCTCGATCTCTCTCTTCCACCAACGTCCTGCGTGAGGCTACCACAGAGCGTTCTCTGACACCTGTGCTAACGTCATACGACCTACAGCAGCCACTTAAGTTGAAATTGCTAAATGGGAGCAAACGCTTTAATGGGGCGCCTCCCGAGAAAGTGGTTTGGCCTCTTTTCAAGGGATAGCCATCTCTCTTGCTTAACCAGCACGGTAGCTAGCCAGTAGCTCAGCGTCCTCAGTGAGCGGGCTCTTTGACAACCAGTTCCTTTCGACTGCGTTGGCTGAAAGAATTCTTTTTTAAAAAGAAGGGAGGAAGAACACGATCCATGCAATACTTTTATTATAAGGAGCAACCTGACGACGCCAAACTGTGCAAGCTTGCACGTTCCTCAGAATTCTTCATCTGGCCGGATGTTAGAAAAAGCACCTAGCACAAAAATAGCACAGCATTAAAATAGCATATCATAATAGGTAACATTAAAACATTAAAACAACATGGGATTTTTCTTTTGGAACAGCCTTCCGGATGAAAGGTTCTTAGGAATCGAGAAGCGTGTATACTATGAGATTTCCTTTGGTTGGTACTAAGATTTTACATGGATTGTGTTGCATTCTAAACCGAATTTGCCATTCATTCATTCATTTTTTCAATCATTCTCACGGGCTGCTTATATATTTATTTTATTATATTTTAATTTTTATTTATATCCTGCTTTTCTTACTCAACAGGGACCCAAATGGGCTTATTACTATAAATACACAGGATCTGCAGCCCACTGGTCTCATTTGCAGGTGGGACACATGACTGGGAGCTCAGCAGTGCTCTGTGGGCTGGGTCAGCAGTGACTGATGGCTTTCTTGATGACCTTGGAAGGGTATCCTGAATGGGTGAGAATTAATTCAATCTTCTGTTCCACTATATATTTCTGTTAAGGCCTTGCAGGGGGAGCTGGTCTCATGGCTTAGGCTCCAAGCGCTTAACATCCACTCAGGGCGGATGTTCCGCCCCTGAGTGCCTCCTCCTCCAACCGGCTTGCCTGTCTGTCCAGCGGCCAGCCACTCGCCTTTTGTCCCTAACCCCTGACCATCCCCTTCTCCTTCCACTTCCCTCTGAGGCTTGGAGGCTGCAGATTCCTGCTGTGTGAGAGCTGCCCCTGTTGGTGTGTTCCCTAACAGCTGCCTGCAGCCTTTCCGGGTCCTGGGGGGAGGGATAGGCCATCTGCAGAGTTCTTCCACCCCACTCCCCCAATCTAGTGTCTACTGTATTCCTAAATGCAACGGGCTTTGTCCCTAGTTTATATATATAAATCTGTTATCACATGTATTAGGTGATATGACTATATATGATCATGTTGACCTGTTCACCCCCCTGCCAAAATGGCCAGTGATGGGCCTGGAGGGGGTAGAAAGGAAAGGGCCTTGGGTGGGCATGTATACAGCGATGCTTCCCAACCATATTCTGCACAATCACACCACTTCTGGGGTTGATTGAAGCCTAAAGAATGCTTCAGGGGTTTCTCAATGGTAAAAAGGTTGAGAAAGGCTGATCTGGACATAACCCAGGCCCCTCCCCTCTCCCTAAGCTGACACTGGAGGACCCACAGTTCCATAAAAAGGAGGCCAGCCCTCCTCCCCTGCCTGCTGGAGCCCCTCCCACTCACCAGAGGCCTTCCCCTCCGAGCTAGGTTGCTAATTACAGCCTAGGCCAAGGTGGCAGGTGTCTGACTTAATTCCAGTGGTAGAGGGTTGGGCTGAGATCATTGGGGAGTGACTGCCCCAATTAGCAGGGAGGGTGTGCTTGCACTTGGGAGCATAGTGTGGGCTCAGGGAAGGCATGCGCCCCTAGGGAGAAAAGTGCAGGAATGGCCAGCTAGAGCAAAGAAGATGAGCAGATGGGGTGGGGGGAGGAGCAGTTGCTACCGAATGAAATTAGGAGACGTGCACATTTTAGGATATGAATTGCATGTTTGTCCGGCCGCTCCTCCAACAAACTTGTGATTTCCCCCGGAGACAAACTTGGCACTGGTGCACAGAGAAACTGTCGCAACTGTCTACCCCATGCCTGAACAAGTATCCCAATTTTTTACTTTTGTAACTTGCCACAAGACAGTTTTAGCGGCGGTTAATAAATTTAATTAATTAATAATAGAATCATAGTGTTGGAAGGGACCTACAGAGTTATCTAGTCCAACTCCCTGCACAATACAGGAACTCACAACTACCTGCCCACCCATGGTAACCCCAGTTTTATACCCAAGTGACCCCACACACACACACACACCAAAAATCTCCAGAACTCAGCCTAGCCTGCAGAGAATTCACCTACTAGTGGTGATCAGCAGTTCCCTGGGTATGCAAGGAAGGGCCACAAGAGACAAAGACTGGCACATCCCTTCCTGCCCACCCACTCACAATCTGCCTAAGTTCATAAAATCAGCATTTCTGTCAGATCTAGCCTCTGCTTAAAAACTTCCAAAGAAGGAGACCCCACCTCCTCCCGAGGAAGCCTGTTCCACTGAGGAACTGGGCTAAGTGTCAGGAACTTCTTCCGGATGTTGAGCCAAAAATTCTTTTGAATTAATTTCAACCCATTGGTTCTGGTCCAACCCTCTAGGCAACAGAAATGATGATGATGATGATGATGATGATTTTTGTGGAAATTTTACAATTCTAATGTTGCTTTTGATTGTTCCAATGTTTTATGTGCAACAACTTGGGGTTTCTGATTGGTTGGAAGGATGACCTCAAAAAGTTTCAAATAACCATAACAATGGTAACACTTCCCTTCCCCCAGCCCTGGAGCTCACATTTCATTGGCTCTCCCTGCCAAACAGTGTTTTAATGCTCTAGAAAACACCAGGAAACCTGCCCATAAAGGAAGATGTCACAGTTTCTGTGTTTTTTTTTTTTTTTAAGGTTGGGAGGGAGGAACCAAGGAGCCTATGAAACTGTCTTCTATTAAATCAGACCCTGGGTCCATTGAGCTCAGAATTCTGTACTCAGACTGCCAGTGACTCTCCAGGGTCTCAGGTGGACGTCTTTCAAATCACCTGCTACCTGGTCCTCTTTAACCCGAAGTGCTGGGGATTGAACTGCGGACCTTCTGCGTGCCAAGCAGATTCTCCGCCCCTGAGCCTCTTTCACTTCACTGAGCCACATGATAATGAGGGTCCCCAGCAAGAATGATATGAGGCTTGTCTAATCAGGATTCTAGAAACCCTTTCTGTTGTTGCACACGCAACACAGGGGTCATTTAAGGGTGCAGAGTCTGACCGCGTCTGGCAGTGCCCTCGTCGGGACTGTCTTCTCTCTCCCGACCTGCGGCAACCAAGGTGCAGCGGAGCTTCTCTGCCTTGCCTGCCACCCTGGGTCTTCCACCGCAGGCTCGGTTGGAAGAGGCCTCCGCTAACAGAAGGCAGCTTGGCCAGCGTCCAGCCCAGGTGCTTCTGCCTCCAGAGGAGCAGACACGCCCTCCGTGTCCTCAGCCCAACCGGCTCCGCTGCGCAAAGCGAGCTGGATTGCAGTAAACAGCTGGGATGCGACATGTACCAAGAATGCACCAAGAACGCACCTGCGAGACGCCCCTCCGGCTGGGGAAAGACCAACCTTTCGGTGGCAGCCAAAGATAACTGACATCCCAAATACCCACCTGCTTCTATCTGAGTGAATGAGAGAGAGAGAGAGAGAGAGAGAGAGAGAGAGAGGGAGGGAGGGAGGGAGCAGGAGTTTTGAGCCTACAGTTCATTGGGCTGCAGGAGCTCGCCCAGCCATGGGAAGGCTGGGGGTGGATGCACCTGGGCTAGAAAAAAAAAGTGGCTTGCACACATGGATTCTACCACTGAGATTCCTGGTCCCTTCTTTTCCCTCCTCATTGGAGACCATGCAAAGCAACAGAAATTGCAGGCATGCCACGGACAGGCAGGGTAATGGCAAAGAAGCTAGACCAGCGCCCTGATTTCCTTTTGGCCCGGGGAGAAGAGATAATGGCAAGGAGGCACAGATAAGTTTGAAAATGGGGTGAGTGGAACACTCAAGGCTGGAAAACTACAAGTATCCCTACTATGGAGGATTGGCTGATTAAAGGAAGAGCATTTGCAGAAATGGCAAAACGTACATCATTGCTCAGAGGAAAAAACCTGTTGCTTCTTTTGTGACTAACTGGAAAGCCTTTATGGTCTTCTTGCAGCACAAGGATAGAAATGATTTACTGGGGTTTACAGACTAAACAACATGAATGAAAGTTAATCTTGAAGTAACAGAACGTCCTCCCCACACACAATTTAAAACAACCAATATTACTGTACAATATAACTAATAGAAAACTTTACCAATTTATTGTAATGTATTCAATAAATCTGTTCTTTGCATTCATATTTCCATATCTCTGTTCTAGGTATCACCTTCATCCCCCCCCCCCCCCATTTCCTCTCTGTTTCTCAGCAGTTTTTCTTAGGAAATAGGAATAGGCTGCCTAAGGAGGTGGTGAGCTCCCCCTCACTGGCAGTCTTCAAGCAAAGGTTGGATACACACTTTTCTTGGATGCTTTAGGATGCTTAGGGCTGATCCTGCGTTGAGCAGGGGGTTGGACTAGATGGCCTGTATGGCCCCTTCCAACTCTATGATTCTATGATTCTATGATTCTTCTTTTACGTATGCAAAACTTTCAGTTAAAACTTTGTATACAAATAAGGGGGTGAGTGGGAAGATGCTTGCAGGGGGTGCAAGGGGAAGACAAACCTGCTTGGGGCAGGGCCTCCTGTGCCTTGCCATGCCCCCCCACCCCTGCACAGAAGGACAATTAGAGGGCAATAGCTGCAGGGCCATCCCCTGGGATCTGCCATCTGGCCAGTGGCCCACCACAGTTTCCCCCCATGACTGTTATGGCCAATCTGCCTGTGGCCTGAAGGTCCCGTACTGGATACACAGAATCCCCATCCTCTGCCAGGGACGCTTGCTTGATGACCTTGGTCTACTCTCTAGGACTGCCAGTTCTGGGCTGGGAGATTCTTGGAGATTTCAGCGGTGAAGCCTGAGGAAGGCAGGGTTTAGGGAGGGGAGAACAATGTAAACTGCTTTGCATTCCCAGTGGGGAGAAGGATGCTAATAAATAAGATTAGAGAAGACCTCGAGACACTGGAGAATCACTGCCAATCAGAGTAAATGATACTGAGCTGGGTAGATCAATGATCAAGAAGAAGGGTCGGCTCTTCTATGCCACTTTTCTCCACCACAATGAAGAAAAATTGGTTCTTATATGCCGTTTTTCTCTACCAGAATGAAGAAGAAAAATTGGTTCTTATATGCCACTTTTCTCTACCAGAATGAAGATGAGTTGGTTCTTATATGCCGCTTTTCTCTACCCAAAGGAGTCTCAAAGCAGCTTACAATCCCCTTCCCTTTCCTCTCCCCACAACAGACACCCTTTGAGGGAGGTGAAGCTGAGAGAGCCCTGATATTCCTGCTCAGTCAGAACAGCTTTATTAGTGCTGTGGCGAGCCCAAGGCCACCCTGATGGCTGCATGTGGAGGAGGAGCGGGGAATGGACTTGTCACAAGGCCTGGTCTGGAAAGGGCAGAATCTCATTTTTCTCACTCTGCCCACATTAATCATTCCCTGTAAATGGAAAACGTAGTGCAGAATGGTACCTGATTCTGCACATGTTGGATATTGTCCTTTCAATGCACTTCAGAAGTATTTTTTCCAGTTCTGCACAGGAAAATCCAACTGCAAAAGAATATTGAACGTGCACTATTCATTATGTGTGGACAGGGCAGCGCTTGTGTCCTTGTTTTTAAAAAAATCTGCAGTGACTTGTAGTGGTTAAGTCTAGAGTGGCGACCTCTAATCTGGAGAGCCAGGTTTGATTTCCCCTCTCCTCCTCTGCATGCAGCCAGCTGGGTAACCATGGGGCAGTTACAGTTCTCTCAGAGCTCTCTCATCCCTACCTAAGTCACAGGTTGTCTGTCATAGGGAGAGGAAGGGAAAAGGTGTTTTCAGGCTGTTTGGGGACTCCTTTGGGCCATGAAAAGCAGGGTTAAAAAAAACAGCTGCATCTTCTTTATGTGAACAATACAAGAGCCATTCCTTGCCTTGAGGGGCAAACGCCTCTTCTAAGATGACCACCTCCAGTTTCTATGACATTTTGCATTAAAAATATTATTAAACATTTTAAAACAATCCGCTTGCTGGTTAATTTTGGAGGCATACCTATGGTCCCGCAAAAGATTGGGAATTGATTCAGTGAGTGAAGCAGCTTGATGTCGCAGGTTAATGTGCTTGACTAGAGTTCAAACTTCTGGTTAGTTCTACAGCTCTCTAATTCTGCTGCCTTGTGGACTGAATATCCCAGCCACCGATCCTATCGACTCACTCTGCGTAATCCTCCTTGAATCCAAGGGAGAAAGGTGGTTCCTCCTGGGTGATCTTAGGTCACTCGCTGTCAGTTAACGTTGCCTACCTCACAGGATTGTTGTGAGAGTAACATAAAGGGCGGGGTGGAGGGAATCAACGTACACTGCCCAGAGCCACCGAAAGAAACAGTGAGATAAAAATGCAATAAACTGAGCACAAGCCAGAATCCTTGTCTCAATCTCTGCAATTTTTCACTTGGGCTAATAACGTACCTATGCATTGTTTTGCCACAGCACGACAATGATGTCAGAAGAGGCTAAGAGGATTGTGGGGGGGAAAGGAGCCCTACACAAAAGGAATCAAAGAATCCTCTGGCCTTGCCATATGGGCAGCTGGTGTCAAAGTAGCCAGTTGCTCACAACAGCTGTTGCACTGTTCTTTAGCCCTCTTTCCTTTGGATCTATGGTGGCAAGTCGGTGTGACAGCCACACCATCTATCCTTGATCGCACTCTTGCACGCTGCTGTCAACGGATCAGCAACAATTGTTCCTGCTTCACTTTTGACTTCCAGGAATGCAGAAGACATTCTCTCTCCTAAGTATAAATCGACATACAATTTCTTATATTTATAATAATGTATGCCCTAAAGTAGACATGGACTCTGATACCAGGACCTGTAATAAACCCAGATGCCAACTTTGTCCACATTTACACTTTAATTATCACCAGACCTAAGAATACTGGCCATACCACCCTCATGTTCATTCATTTGCTCATTTTTCAATGTTATATATGTTATTATGAGCAATGCCCTTTTGCTTACTATGTCAAACAAACAGTCTATTCCCTACACCGAAGAATAAATGGACATAATCACAATACTCAGAAATGAGTGGGAGAACATTTAAATCTTCCAGGATATTTTGCTGCTGCCGTAAGAATGGCAGTTCTCTTATACAGAAGCTTCAAGGGAGAATACAACAAGATATTGCTGAACCTGGATTCATCAACTAGTTCAGGACAAGGGCTTCATGGGGACACGGGATTCTTATCTTATTATGAATGCTAATTTTCTGCATTTCCCTCTTCTATGCCTCTCTACCAGCTCTAATCAAACTGGTGATATTTCACATTATACCTCTGCATCCTGGCTCCAACTGGCTCACCTTCTGAACTGAACGTAAAGGCTGATTGATCTTCACTCCCTTGTGTATCTGACAAAGTGAGCTTTGACTCACAAACATTTATACCTTAGAAAATTCTGCTGGTCTTTAAGGTATTACTGAACTCTAATCCTTATTCATTGCTGTTCCTCTATTTATTTCTGAAACAGCCTAGGGGGCGGGATGTGTCCGGCTGTCCAAGTTGGAATAGGGCCAATCAGGGTGCAGCCAGCTTTGTCCTGATTGGCCCTGCCCCTGTGGCTCCCACCCTTCGTCCCTGGACTCTAGCCTCTCTCAAATGCCTCAGTGCCTGGAGCCAGCTGCAGGTAAGGGGAGAGAACCCTTGGCAAAGGGTCGTGGTGGAGGGCCTCCTAACGAGGGCCTCCTGGCCTGCTAGGCTGAGCCTGCTGACGAGGGCCTCCCGGCCTGCTGCCTGCCTGCTAAGGAGCTCTGTCTCCGCCCTGCTAACGAGCTGCCCAGCCCCCACCCACCCCACTTGATTTGGCTGTAAGCTGCAGCCCAAAGCCTCCTTAAGCTGCCTGGCCAGGGGTCAGGGGAGGGGACCCTTTCAGGGCCCGTTCTTAGGAACAGGCTTTAAAGCCATTTAAGAATAATTATCATAATCCACCCTGAGTTTTCAAAGAAAGGTGGAATATAAATTCCAAAAATAAAATAAAATAAAGAGGTCGTTGACTTTATTTTAAAATACGGTTATTTGTTACAAAGGGTTGCAGGCTCTTTAGAGAAAGAAAATCTCTTTATGTGAAGCTATACGGAACAATGGAATGTGGAATGGTATAGCCCAATCTTGTAAAATCTCAGAAAGCAGGGTGGGTACTTGGATGGGAGACCACCAGGGAAGACTCTGGCAAACCGCCTCTGCTTAATTGCTTGCCTTGAAAGACCCTTGCTGCAGAGAATAACTGGCATGTAAGGTGAATGGCGGGGAAATAGTCTGATAGGATCTGGGGCCCATTCTGTACATGTTGGATAATTAACTTTCAGTGCACTTTAGAAGATTTTCCTGTTTTGTACAGGAAAATCCAGCTGACAAAGCCCATCCAACATGTGTGGAACAGTTTTGCAAACAACAGAGGCACTAACCTTCCAAGCACACATCATGCAATCTTATGCCCACACATAAAAAACAATTGTGTGAAGTGTTCCTCTGTATATTTATTCACTTATTACGTGACTCTGTGTGCCACATTAATAAAAGACGCATAACTATCTAGGGGCCATTCTGCACCAGGATCTATGTAGCAAATTGGTTGCGGAATGAAAAAACGCCATTTTAAAGAGTGGAATTTGTCATGCATACCTGCCTTTGTAGTGGAATCCAGTTGCGTTTCTATCGTTTCCCACAGGTTTCCGGTCTCTGCAAAAATCGCTAGCCAGGAAACGATATTGCCGAGCTTTGTCCCGCCCCTGGCCGTCAATCAAATGAGCAGCCAATGGGCGGCCGTTAACATGCTCCCGAAAAGCCCCTTTCCCTTTAAGGAAGGTTTTAAAAAAAAACACGTTGCAATGAATCTGCATTGATTCGTTGCAACAGAGAGATCCATCTAGCTAGCAGGTGGTGTTTGAGCTGCCGTTTCATCGTTGCCACGCTCCCCCCCGAGTGAAAAAAAAATACCCCCCCCCCCATAAGGGTGCGATTTTCGGCCGAAAATAGACTGAAAAATAAAGGAAAAATAAACCAGCAAACGGGGCTGTGTGGTACTTGGTGACTTAAAACTGCTCTGGGGAGGGACTACAGTCGGGGAAGCCTCGCTGGGTAAATGAAGGCTCGCTGGTGCATTGATCACAGCTCGGTCTGAGAAAAAAAAATGGCGATCACTTTGCCGGAAGATCAGAGGAGAGAGCCAGGGGGAAGGACTTTGCAGAACCCGCAACAATGGTAACGCACAGAACTTTCCCACTAGTGTTGCAGATTGGTTGCAAGAGTGTAGCACTTTCCGGAGGGTGAATCCACGTTTGGGGATTTCCCTGAAAGCGCTACAACGAAGCGCTTTTTGCGGATCGGTTTCAGTAGTGTCGCAGATTGTCAATGACATTGTGCATAACAGCAAAACAGTAGCGATTTCAATTTGCAACCATTGTGCAATTTTGAACGAGTGTGGAATGGCCCTTGGTTTGGGGTGGGGGTACAGGAAGTCTATGGGTTTTCATCCACTTATCAATTACTGGTCATGTTCAAATTGTATGCAATCTGTTAAGCACATGGGCTTTCTTTCACTGGCTGTTTTGCTCTGCATATTATTATTATTATTATTATTATTATTATTATTATTATTATTATTATTATTATTATTATTATTATTATTATTATTATTATTATTAGCCGTCACTCTCAGCAAAGCTGGCTTGTGGCAGGTTACAAAGTAAAACAATACAATCCCCTAAAACCCCTATAACCTCCTAAACCCAGTAATTAAAATACAGATTACCAGAAAATGGCGGAAATCAACCCACCACCTACCCCTGTTGGGAGCCCGGCGAACAGCTGACCACCACAGAGGACATATGGTGGAGTACTCCTCCTTTGGGGGTGGGTGGGCATAGATCTTCTCTTCGCTGTACTTTAACTTGTGTTGCTCTGCAGTAGGAGAGGGCCCAGTAGCACTTTCACAGGCAACTGAGCTTTTTTTTGTGGGATAAACTTTTAATAGTTAAAACTCCCCACAACTAATTTCTCACACTAGTTGTCCTACATGTGAAGGGGGACTTGCATTATTCTGATGAGAAAGCACCTGGACTCAATTTCACCCCACCACAGAAGTAGCTGCTGTGATCTTCTGATGAATGTAATCCGGGACAGGGCGGCTGACTTCTGCTATATGCCAGACCTCTTTCCTCCACCTTCAGTTTTTATTCCAAGTTAAAAAGAAGAGTTCGTTTTTATACCCCGCTTTTCTCTGCCAGGAGTCTCAATGCTGCTTACAAGCATCTTCCCTTCCTCTCCCCACAACAGTCACCCTGTAAAGTAGGCAGGGCTGCGAGAGCCCTGAAGTGACTGCTCTGTGAGAGCATTCAGCCCTTTTACATGTGGGAAAGGCATGGGGAGGCAATCAAAACAAAGCAAATGAAATCCCTTTTTGTCCTCCCTGACTCCATCAGCCATCGCCTTTGTTGTGATCCGGCTTTCGCGTCTCCTCTCTGCACCAGAACCGTGCTGGATAACTTTGGTCCAGTCATCCGCTCCTAGCCTGATCTGCCTAACATGGCTGTTGTAGGGGTGAATTGTAGAACATCATCCAGTTTGGGTCCACATGACCGTTTATGCCCTGGAGGTTTCATGCTGGGCTGCAGGCTGGGGTTTTAGTCATGGCAGGTTGCCCCACCTCTTCCTGCACCCAAATGGGGGAGCATTGGGCCCGGTGTGCCTCATTCACCACTGATTTGTGTTCCTGCACGGGAGCTGAGACAGTGAAGTTCCCAGGGCATAAACGGTCCAAGAGAGACAAACATGGGATATAATAAATGAAGTATATAAATTGACCGTCCCCATCTCCCCCCCCCCCATACTTCAGAAAGGAAGGAAAAGTTCTCCCCATTCCCTTTCTCCATGCCATGCATGATTTTTATAATCACAATAATGTCCTGATTACTTTCATTGGAAAGCCGGAGACCAAGTCCTAGAACCTTTTGTAAGCAAAGCTTCGTTCTCTCACCCAGTCAGAGCCCCTCACTAGGCACTAACTTCTAACTTTATAACCTTAAATGTTCTAGCTTGTCGGCTTCATGACAAGGGTTCCCACTTTCGGACGTTATACATGAAAGGATCACACACACAGGGCATTGCCTCCCTAAATGTTACTGATCAAGAGTCTGCGGGAGCGGCCCATCTAGAGAGGTAGGAAGAAACACGCCGCCCACGCATTACGGCAACGTCGGAAACTCCCCCTGTCTGTGTCAAGGGAGGGGGGAGAGAATACCCTAGAGGCGTGGCTTTGGCGGATGGGCGTGGCCCAAGAGGCAGAACTCTCCCCCCGATCGACGAGGCTTTGAACGCACTACAGCGACGGGTGGGCGTGGCTTCACTCCACCGCGGCGGCCGGCTTGTGAGCTTCGTTGCCCTGGGTTACCCGCGGGTAAATCGAGAAGCGGTGACGTCACAGAGGGAGGTTCCCTTCGCCCGGCCAAGCGCGTCTTTTCTCTGCCCACCCTCCGTTCTTTTCTGGGTTTTTTTTCCCCCTTTCGGAGAACGCCGGCTGAGATCGGGCCAATGGGCGAGCGCCGAGGTCCGGGCCCTCGTGCCGCACTCCGTCCAATCAGGAGGCGGCATTCGGATCAGGTCAGTGTAACAATCTGAACCTTAAAAAAAAAAACAGAAAACCCGAAAAGACATAAGAGGAGGAGGAGGAGGGGGTGGAGCCGGGCTTGGGGCTTCCCCTTGTCCCACTGGTGGGGGAGCCCCGGTGCGCGCGGGGTCACGAGGGCGGCTGGGGAAAGAGACATGGAGAGTAGCCTTTAATAATAATAATAATAATAATAATAATAATAATAATAATAATAATAATAATAATAATAATAATAATAATAATGTATGCACAAGGAAGGAAGGCGAGATCGGGAAGGATTCGGAGCAGGGCAACTTTGCAGTGACTTGTTGGAAGGGGTCTTTGGAATCCGTGAAAGGGGGGCGTGGAGGAAGGGCGAGGCTGGGCTTCAGGGCCAGCCCAGGCTGTGGGGTGGAGGCCAGAGGAGAGGGTCGCCCTCTAAAAGTCCGTAAGAGGGATCGCCGTGCCCGCGGGGCGGCCGGGGACGCCGCCCTCCTGGGGCCGCCCTCTGTCTCCCTTGGCGCGTCCTCGGAGCGGCTCCCCGCCGCAGGGGGAAAGCCCGGCTTGTTGTGATCATGTGGCGGCTTGGCTGGAGCGAGGCGGGCAGGGCGCCCGCGCGGAGCCTCTCACGCAGGCCGGCCCCGCCTCCCGGGTAAGGTGCTGCGCGAGGCTCCGCCTCCCGCCCCGCCCCTTCCCCAGAGGTGCAGCCGGCTCGCCTGGCGGGCGGCGCGAGAGAGAGAGAGAGGGAGAGAGAGAGAGAGAGAGAGAGAGTGCGCGTGTGTATGTGAGTGTGTGTGTGTGCGCGGGTGCGCGCGCGCGTCTGTGCCACAGGCGAGGAAGAGGCGCACGAGTGCTGGCTGGCTGGCTGGCTGGCTGGCTCGCTCGCTGCTGCCGGTGGTGGTGGCCGCCGCTTCCTCCTCCTCCTCCCCTCAGCATGTTGCCATCCCGCCGGGTCGCCAGAGAGAGGCGGCGCCCGCTCGGGGCGGCACGGGCGCAGCAGCGGCGACAGCAGCAGCAGCAGCAGCAGCAAGACGGCGACGAGGCGGCGAGCGCGACGACGGGGACGACGCCGGCCCCCCGCGACGGCTGCAGGTGCTGCTAGGTGAGCGCGCTACCTGCCCGGCCAGCCCAGGTGTGCGTGTCTGAGGGGAGAGGCGAGCGGCATGCCGGCCCCGCGCCGCCGAGGCCTTTAGCGCCGGAACCCCCCCGGTGGGGAAAAGGAGAGACAGCGCGGCCGCCTCCCGCGCACCACCTCCGGGCCAGCCCGGGACTCGCTCGGCCCCTGGCGGCTCCCTCGACAGCGCGCCGGCCGCGCCTCCTTCGCTCATCTGTTGCTCGCCCCCCTTTCGCGCTCTCTCGATGGAGGCAGCCGCCGCCGCTGCCGCTCCTTGCCCCGCCGCCTGAGCCGTCTCGCCGCGGCCGGGGAGGGACGAGCGGGGAGAAGCGATGGACTGAGCCGCCGGGGCCACCCTCGCCGCCAGCCCCGCCGCACCTACCTGTCTCCCGGCTCCGGCCCGCCCCACCCCCGGCGCGCCGCTTCTGCCAGGCCCCCCGCGCCGGATCCCGCGCCGGATCGCCTCCCGACGACCCCCTGCAGGGCCATGCTGCCCCCCTGAGCGAGCCTCGCGTGGGAATTGACCCGGACGACCCCCCCTCCCGGGGGGACCCGCACCGAAAGGAAGAGAGGCGAACCGCGGGGGGGGGGGGGAGAGGCCCGAGGACCATGGATGAAGAGCTGCGGGCGCATCAGGTAGACATCGATCCGGATTTCGAGCCCCAGAGCCGGCCTCGAGCCGGCACCTGGCCCCTGCCGCACCCGGACTTCCCGGGCGAAGAGGACGATGGAGCCGCCGCGGCTGCCGGCGCCGGCGGAGGCATCGGCGGCGGCGGCGGCGGCGTGGGCTCCAAGCACCCGCTGACCGGGGGCCCCGAAGGCGCCGAGAACGCCGGAGTGGCGGCGGAGCGAGGCAAAGGCGCCCCGGCGCTGCCTTCCCTGGGCGCCGACGTTGGACAGCTCCGCAAGGCCAAGACCTCCCGGCGCAACGCTTGGGGGAACCTGTCCTACGCGGATCTCATCACCAAGGCGATCGAGAGCTCCCCGGAGAAGCGCCTCACCCTCTCGCAGATCTACGACTGGATGGTCAGATACGTCCCCTATTTTAAGGACAAAGGAGACAGCAACAGCTCCGCCGGTTGGAAGGTACACCTCCGGGCGAACCCCCTCCCCTTCCCCCTCCCCCAGTTTGCAGGATCCTCAGTGAAGTTTTTAAAAAATTATTACTGTATATTATAAAACTAACAGGGTTGAGTTACTCCGCGGAGTGCATAATCTGGATTAGTTGCTCGGCACCCCATAGGAACCCCCCCTCCCCATTTGCTTCCCTTGGGATGCGAGGAAAGGGGTTAAAATGGTGTTTTGACGCCTTCCCACTTGTCCTTGCACGCTTACCTAGAAAACAGGCTCTGAAAGAAATCGGAGTGAGTGAATTTGTCCGGGGAAACTCCGAATTGAATCCAGTCCAGAAACGTGTCTGATTTAAGTACATGGTCAGGCACCGTCTCTTCTCTGCAGGGCCCTTTATTGGAAGGGGCTGGATAAGTTTCGTGAAGGGTCTGGTGTGGACAGAGATGGCTGGTTTTGCAGCGTGAACCCCCACTCCGGGTCTGGCGCTTGTTGCCGGTAAGGACATTGCTTCTTTAGCAGGGCTGAGGTTGGAGAAGACCGGCTTCTCTCCAGGCTTGCCGGGGGGAGCGGAGGAGAATCCCCTCTTACTCATGATAGACAGAATGGATGCCGGAGATTCCTGTTGCATTGGCGACGAGGGAGATCATTACAGGGATCAGCACCTGTTCAGCTACCTGGCCCACCTACCGAACTTCCTTCCCCAAAGCCCGGGAACGGGGGGGGGGCACACACTCACACCTGTCCTTTCCCCTCTCATCGAAGCCGGATAGCACTTGCCCATCCGTTCAGACCGAAATGGTGCCTTAGTTCTCCCCCCCCCCCACCCTTGGACTAATTGGTGGAAAATCATGCAATCACAGGAGATGGGTTTTGCAGCTTTGCTCTGTGATTTGGGTCCATCGTTTTCATTTTAGATTATAAAAATTCTTCTGCAATGCCGTGTGGATTGCAGGAATCTCTGCATCCCTTGCCCCCCCCCCTTTGTACGCTTTGAGGGAGGCATGTTCCCCGGAGAAAGCCTTTGGCACAGAGTTGTTGAACACTTGGTGGGATGGGTGGGACAGTTTTTGGAGGGCTTGGCTTAGGTTGAAACTGGGCAGTGCCACTGAGTGCTTCTCCATCCCCTGGTGAAAAGCTCTCCCTGTCTTGATGGCCCAAGTGGATTAAATATGGTGTGCCTTCCCCCTTTAAAATAGACACACACACACATATACACTGCTCCTGTGAATTTCTGTTGTTCTTGGTGTGGAGGAAATATTCACCAGGGTGTTGCTGCATCTTTGGAGAAAGCTAAGCGACTGGGTAGATTCTGGCTTCGAGGCATCCTGCCTTTGACAGACAGCATGGAAAGGGATGCTCTCCCCTAGGTGGACTGGCCACAGTGACCCTTGCGAGGCTACAATGAGCAGCGGAAGGTCTGTTCTGCTGGTCTGTCTCTCTCCTAGACGTGCACACCCCCCTCGCTCTTTAGGTTCAGTTCCACTGGCAAATTTCCAGGCAGTTGCCTTCGGATTGTTAAACATTTCTGTCAGTAGTAATCGATTCCCCTCTTATTGTGATTTAATGTACGCTCAGGTCGCTCTCCCGGTCTACTTTTCTTCACTCCGCTGAGACGCCCAGCTCGGGTCTAGCTGGTGTGGAAGACTCTGCTCTTGCATGCATATTTTTGGGGGTTGCTGAGGCTAGAAGGGGGGAGAAAAGGGAAATCATGTCACGTTGGAACCCACAAGTGTCAGTGCAAAATGCAGTTCTGCTCTATTTCCTGTATTCCCCCCCCCCCAAAAAAAACCCCTTCCATCTAATTTCCGTGGTTTGGGGGGGGGCTAATTAGTAGTGTGTTGGATTGGGTGGTGATCTCAATGATTTTTTTTAGGCTGATCCTTTTTTAAGCGTTTAGAAGAACTGGTTTTTGCCACCCCACTTTCTTACTACTCAGTGAGACTTACAGTCGCCTTCCTTCCTCTCCCCACAACATCGACCCTGTGAGGTCGATGGGAGGGAGAGAGCTGTGGGAGAACTGTGACTGGCCCAGGGTCATCCAGCTGGCTGCCTGTGGGGGAGGAACGGGGAATCAAACCCGTTCTTTAAAACAAAGTCTCTCTATGTCCTGGTTGCTCGTCATTAGCTAAAGAAATGAATTGGATGCGGTTAAGGTACACAAGAACCTTGGGCTGGGGTGGGGTTGCGGACCAAAGCCATTCATTACCACGGGACTCGTGTGGGTGCCTTGACACAAATCCGCCGGCCAGTCCCTGCATGGATCATGCACCTGTTGCTGGTCCTGTAAGACTGAGGAGTCTCAGGAGTACCCATCTGAGATTTCAACTCCAAAAAGGTAGCAGAATTGCTGAGGAGGCCAGTGGAACCTTAACAGTGATCAAAGCTGATTTCAGCCTAAGCTTTTGAGAACTGGTGTTCAGTTCCCCAGATGCCCCCGACGTGGTGACAGTATATATTCAGGCACTTTGCAAATAGCTCTGTACTCCAAGGTAAAGCGGCGGCCCCCTTGCATCTTAAAGACGAACAACGCTGGCCCCAGGAAAGAAGCTTCCATTCTCCAGTGAGCCTACTGCAAGGCCGGCTGAGTCGACGTCGTTCCTACATGCATGGCCCAAGTTTTCACGAAGAGCCCATAGTGGAGCTGTGCTTTGTCTCGGTTTGTGCTGTGTTTCTTTGCAGTAAGGTAACTCTGATGCCGTCTCTCCCCCCCCCCCCTCCAAATTTCTCAGCACCAAGGGCCAAAATGGCACAGAGTTCAGTAAGAGCCTGTCGCCTTTCTCTCTTTCTTTCATCTAAGTAATAATGATTAAAAAACAACTCATTGGGGAGGTTAGATTCTATCTGCAAGGAAGTCTCTGAGGTTTTTGGCAATGGCCGTGGGCAAATGTCACATGGGTGTCGAAGTGCGCACAGCAAGCTGTCAAAGCCCCAGTGATCTTTTTGCTGTCAAGTCACAGCAGAGTTATGGCCACCCCACAGAGCTTTCAAGGCAAGAGGCATTCAGAGGCCTGCTGGCACATCATGACCCTTAGTGGCCTCCCATCCAACTCTACTTCATTTAAAAGATCTGATGAGAGCAGGCTAGCCAGGAATACATGGTAGCTTCCCGTGCTTCTGTTTCAGCAATGTGATTCTCTGCTTGTCATCTGGGAAGCTCCCTGCTCAAAAGCTGGTTATGCTCCCCCCCCCCCCCCCCCGGTACTGCAATACTTCTTCACCTGGCTGGTCCAGCCTAGCCTGTTCTCATCAGATCTTGGAAGCCAAGCAGGAGCCCCTGGATAGTACGTGGATGGGATACCCCCAAGAAATTGAAGGCAGGCTACCCAAAGGCAGGCAATAGCAAACCACCTACTCTTGCCCCCTCCTCCCCCCATAACTCCAGGGGTCACCATATGTCACCACCGTGCTTCTTCCCTCTGGCTTCTTCCATGCACGGGGTCCCGGATGGAGCGAAATCTCCAGCTCAGCCCGGGGTTGCACGGCTCAGATGTTCTACACGAACGTTTCCTGATTCTCCCCACCCATTCCTGAAATCAGAGCTGCCTGGACATGTCCTTAGAGGGTGCCAGCGTGCTTCCACTTAAGAAAGTTCATCTGCTTGGCAGCTGGCGTTGCTGTCCCCAGAGGCGCCTGCATTTAAGTCTTGAGTAATGAGATGCCTTCTCCGAATGTGCCCCTCTGCCTCATCCCCCCCCTCCCCCTCTCACAGCATGCTGCCGCACGGGGCTTTCCTAGGACTGTTGCCGTTGACCAGGTCCTGCAGGTAGATCTGGAGTTGCAGCAGGAATATCCTGGGGAAGCTTTTATGGGTCGGAGCAGGAGAGCTGAATGAAATCTAGTCGGGAATCCCTGTATTGCAGGGCTGACGGCTGGCCCTGGCACAGCGGGTGAACACGCGAGGCTGACTTCTGCAGAGGTAGGCCGTCCATCTACCTGTGAATGGCAGTGGTCCAGCAGGGTCTCACAATAGGATCTTATGTATCATGTGCTTCCCAGTCCTTTTAGCTGGAGACACTGGGGATTGAACCGGGGACCTTCTGGATCCAAACCAAATGCATTACTGTGGAGCCACAGTTCCTCTGTATGGCAGGTGAGGTGCACAGTGAAGGCCGAGTCTCAGTTGACCTGAAGAAGAAGAAGAAGAAGAGAAGAGTTGGTTCTTATGTGCTGCTTTTTCTCTACCAGAAGGAGCCTCAAAGCAGCTTACAGTTGCCTTTTCTTTCCTATCTCCACAACAGACACCCTGTGAGGTGGGTGAGTCTGAGAAAGCTCGGTCAGAACTGCTTTATCAGTGCCCTGGCGAGCCCAAGGTCACCCAGCTGGCAGCATGTGGGGGAGCGTGGAATCAAACCTGGCTAGCCAGATTAGAAGTCCCCCCTCCCAACCACCACACCAAGCTGAGTTCCAGCCAAACTAGCCAGCAGAGTACGTCCGAGGAGCTGCTTGAATCATTTCCGCCATGCAACCCCGGCAGGGTTTACAAAACACATTGTGCAATTTTATTCTTTGAAGAAAGAGAAACTCAAAACCGAGGAAACGTAATCGTTTGAAAACTTGCATTTTCCTGAACGCACCAGCCAAAAGCCGTGGATCTAGAAATTTGAGACCGCTCGATCGGCATAGAGGTGTTTTAGGAGTGCCCTAGTTGGGATGCTGAACGGCTCAAAACATATGTTTGCCCAGCTGCCTCTGGTGTGAAGGTAGCACGATTGCTGAGAGATGAAACTTGGGGAGAGGAAAAGGAAGAGTGCACCTGTGCACCCCTTCATCCTGTGACGAGTCTCCTGCGGAGGTGTCAGGCCTTCTGGTCAATGCAAATCTGCCATTTCCCTTCGGACACCCTTCTAGAAGTGCAGCTTGACGGCTCCAAGCCCTGAGGGGGCCCCTAAAGCCAGGGTAGGACAGACTCTTGATATATACTGTAGAGTCAGGAGAGAGCTCCCCGGTTTCTGATGCATGGCTGGGGAAGAAGGCATTGACATTCGTCACCCCGGGGGCTCTGCCCTTTTGGGACTCCCCCTAAAGAGCAGCTGTGGAATAGCAGCCACCAATGCGGCATGCCTCTCTCTTCGGCCGTGAACACGTCGGGTGGCTGTTCCGTCACATCCTCGACACCCGCTGGGAAGTTCAACCGGCTCTGGAGAGAGGCATGCCCACAGGCCTCTGCAGCAGGCCAAGCTGGAACTACCAAGGCTCTTCGGCCATGCCAGCCGTGCCAGGGTTAGGCAATGACTCACCGTACTCCCCGGCTAGCAGGGAGCTGTGCGGCTCATCCTCGGATGGCTTTGGGCTAAGTGGGTCGTGGCTCTGCTTGCCCCTAGCGCAGTGGTTCTCAACCTTCCTAATGCCGTGACCCTTTTATACAGTTCCTCAGGTTGGGGTGACCCCCAACCATAAAATTATGCAAGGGTTCTTTCACAGAAATTAAACCGAAACTGACCAATGGCGTGAAGATCCATTGTTCACGATTGTATATAAACTGGTTTTCTTCCGGGGTTTCTCAGTTCAGTTGTGCCTCTTGTCCCGCCATGCCGATCTCGCTCTTTTCTGCTGCTCCAGACAGATGAACACTGTATCTCGATCTACCCCGCAAAGCTGTTGTGTGGATTAATTGGAAGAGGAGCGATGTCAGCCACTGTGGGACCCCCCCTTGGAAAGGAGGGCAGGGTACGAACCGAGTAACGAAAACCAATGATTTTGCAGTAACTAAAACAGTGGCAGTCCCCCTCCCCCTCCCCCCCCGGCCAAGCTGCTTGCCCTGCCACGACCCCTGTGAAAGGGTCACTTGATCCCCAAAGGTGTCCCAACCCCCAGGCTGAGAACCACTGCCCTAGAGGCCAGTGGGTCTACGGGGCAGTGGCTTATCATGAACGTTCCCCATCAATGAAATAGTCAGTCTATCCCTGAAATCTCCCACCCATCTGTAAAATGGGAATAATACCGCTCTACCATGCGAAGACACTGCTCTGTCTCTCCCCCCCTCCCCTTGTGCATGAGCAGTGGACAAAGAAAAATCAGGCTCCTGGACCCAGGACAGCAATGATGCAAGACCGATGACTTACAAGAGAAGCTGGTTTTCCTTTGAAGGGTGGGGTCCTGATTGGGAGATCAGGGCACAGAGGTTGACAGCCCTATGAAGTGTAATAATTAAGTGGCCAGTCTGGGATTACGTTGTGCTTAGAATGGCCAAGAGCATTGCAGGGAAGGGGGACAGGGCAGTCTGCAGGGAGGAATATTATCAGGAAAGGACCCTTCGTTTTTCCCTCTCCCACACTCGAGCATGATGAGCCTCGGCCTCCAGACAGGGAGGAATGTGTGCATGGGGCAGAAGGAGAGCTCACTTGACCTGGGTGTATGTGTGTGGGGCGGGAGGCTGATATATTTCTCACACCAATATATGGCGATTAAGTTGGACGAGGAGCTTCAAGATAGTCTGGAAAGGAAACAATGTTTTGTGTAATTGGTGCATTAAAAAGAAACCGCTTTCTTCCTCATGCCCAGTGAGGACTTTCTGGAGATGCAAGTTATTTGGCCTCTGGAGAACCCGCCTTTTCTGCCAGGAGCTTCCGGTAGCCCCTCCACTGTTTGCGAGATAGTCAGGTGATTAAAAATGGTTTGTTATCGTATTTCAGCCAGGTAACTCTGGTGTGGGCAGGCTGCACTGCCCTGTGGCTTCTCCACCTCTGGAGTTCTGACGATCTTTGCATGAGGTCGAGACGACTTTCTAAGAGTCAAACACCAGTTTATTACATCAGATTAGGGGTTTGTGGCTGTAGGGTTTCCGTCACCCTATTTCTCCCAGAGCCAGTTGTTGACACATGGCTTTATTTTGTACACCTCCCAAAATGTTCCTTGCATGCTTTGGTGGCCCTGATCTGGATGGCTCAGGCTACCCTGAGCTTGGCAGATCTCGGAAGCTAAGCAGGGTCTGCCCTGGTTAGTACTTGAATGGGAGACCCCCTTCCCCCCCACTCCCAAGGAAGCCCAGGGTCACTCTGTAGAGACAGGCAAACCATCCTTGAATGTCTCTACATCACCCATGACTTGACAGCCAAAACAAGGGAGTTTAGTTTGTTGTACGAAGCTCTGGATCTGTGCTTTGCACATGGCCCTGGAGGACACCGAATTCTTCTCCTCCCCCCCATCTTAATATGCATTTTAGCAACTCACTGTCCCTTCTGCCTGTCGGAACCACTTTCTCCAGTTAAATCTTTTCCTGCAGAGTCTGAATAAGGCTTTCTGCCCACCCCACTACAGAGAACCTGAAGCAAAGTGGGTGCTCGGTCTTTCGGTAACAAGCTTCGTGGCGTGCTGTTTATTAAAGACCCCCGAGGGACCCAATGCTCACCTTCCTCCCTGCCCCAGGTTCTGAAGCCCTGCAGCTTGCAAGAGACTCCTGGCTGCCCTTCTGCACCTGTTGGGATGGGGACACGCCTGCCAAGATGTCGGACTTAAGCTTTTAATTGGGCACACCTTAGACCAGCGATACAGTGCGTGTAACGCCAGGGGAGGGCTCAGCAGTGGAGGAAGCCGAGAGGGAATCATGGCAGGGAGGGCCACCCGACCAGCCCACCTTCAAGGAGGGATTAGGAGCAAAGATTTAAACCTCCCACTAGACCCCTCAATCCTCTCTCCTAAAGCCAGTAACGAATCCTGTCTCCTGTGCGCCGTTTAACTCCCATCTGATCATCTTTCCTTGCAGCTAACGTAGATCTTCTGTGCACCAGGGTTTATAGGCCTCCTTTGGGAGAAGTCGTTTTGGAGGGGAAGAGGGGAGGTAGAGCTCATCAAGGCCCCAAAGGGAGCGACGGCATTTTTGGAGGGGGGGGGTGGTGGTGGTGGAAAGCACCGATTCTTGTCTCCTGAAATCTCGGCTCCCTGGCTGGCCTGCATTACTGCCTAGCGTAGCTTTGTAATTAGGTTTGAAATACGGCTCTCTGTAGCCCACTGGCTGTCCCTGTGTGGCTGGTATTGCTTTTTCATGGCGGGTGGGAAGGACCAGGGAGCAAGAAAGGACCCCCAACACAAAGGAGCAGAGACACAGTTCATCTTGTCTGCAAGGGTTGCCAACCTCCAGGTGGGAGCTGGGGAACTGCAACGATAACCGATGGCCAGACTGCAGAAATCACTTTTAGGAATTTGTTTAAAGCATTTGCTCCACCTCCTGGAGACAATGGCCAATTTGGGAACTGGACTATGTGATGGTAGGAACCCGACCGAGGCCCCTCCTCTGCCTACATCCCCACTCCCAGGCTCTACCCTCAAATTTCCAAATATTTCCAAACTCAGAGTTGGAAATCCTATTATAGGCCCACACCGTGAGGGGAACCTGCCCTATGTAAACCCAATAAAGCTGTGTTCTTTCTTTCCTCAAAGAGCCTCTCTTTGTCCTACTTGTTGTCAGTCAGGGCCTGGCCAGTAACTGCATCACAGCCCCCTCCTTTTTTAAATTCCTTTGGTGTGCTTGAGTGGGTGGGGGGAGGGTGACTTGAGGTTCAGGGATGTTGGGTGCATCTCTGCTTGAGGGACCAGAGGAGCACAAGTTCCCAGTATTCTTGGGAGCTGAGAATTTCTGGCTTGGTGACTGCGAGTGCTCCGGAGCCCGTGTGGTGTAGCGTGGTTAAACTAAGTGTTGGACTGGGATGCGGGAGACCCAGGTTCGAATCCCCACTCGTGCTGAGGAATCTCGCCGGGTGCCGTGGGTTGTTTTGGGGGATGAAATACAGGAGAGTAATAGAAGCCGCTTTGGGTCCCCGTTGGGGAGAAAGCTGGGATATAAATGAAGTGAATGAATAAGAAAACAAATTCTTGCTTCCCTTCTCCATTTCCAAATTATGGGAGTTGCTTCAAAGGGAGCCTCGGCCTCTCAACTCTTTTGAGGTTCTTCTGGCTGCAGGCGAGAAAGGGGATAAGATGTCCACGGAGTAGGTCAGGCCCTGGCTGTTATCTGTGAACGTGAATGTGGGGAACATTCCAAGAGGCTGTATGTGCAAGGGTTAGAGTGGCAAAATAGGAGCTGAGAAAAGTTCAAATCCTTGGGATTGTGACCCTGAGCCAGTCACCGTCTCAGGTTCTCCTATCCTACAGCCTGGTTGCGGAGACAAATTGGGGCATAGGAATCATTACATCCCCCCCTCCCACCGATCTCTTTGGAGAGACAGCAGGAGAAAAATGCACAGAAAGATAACCTCCATGTTTAGAGGAAGTCTACCTTGGAGAGCCTCTTGTGGTGCAGAGTGATAAGGCAGCCGTCTGACAGCTTTGCCCATGAGGCTGGGAGTTCAATCCCAGCAGTCGGCTCAAGGTTGACTCAGCCTTCCATCCTTCCGAGGTCGGTAAAATGAGGACCCAGCTTGCTAGGGGGTAAATGGTAATGACTGGAGAAGGGAATGGCAAACCACCCCGTATTGAGTCTGCCATGAAAACGCTAGAGGGCGTCACCCCAAGGGTCAGACATGACTCGGTGCTTGCACAGGGGATACCTTTACCTTTACCTTGGAATACCAGTTCCAGTGGGCAGCAGCTGGGGAGGCCTGGTAACTCCATGCCCTGGACATTCTGGGTTGCTACTCCATGGTTGCTACTGGAAGCAGGAAGCTGGCCTGGGACCTGATTCAGCAGAGCTCTGTGCTTCCTTTTGGAAAAGGGGAGGATGGGGGGGGGGCTGTTTAGGAGACTGCCTCCTGCTTCTGTTTCTCTTGCCTTCAATGGGTCTCCTGTGTATTTTTCTTTTGCTGCGAGTGCCATGGTAAAGGGTACGGACGAAGCAGAGTAGCAATGTAAAAATAAAGGGTGAGGTACAGGCTTAGGAAACCAAAGCCTGAAATAATTCTGTTGCCTTTTTCTTCCTTTAAAAAAAAAGCTTACTGGGAAACAAAGCCGCCCCCTCCCCCACCGCCCACTTTCTGGATGTTTTAAGAATGTTGTCTTTCGGGGCTTTTCTCCAGAGTAATCCCACCTCCCCCACTGAGAACAGCCAGGAACCAGCCAGCGGATTGCAGCCCTCACCCGTGATTAGCTGTCGGAGTCCAGGAGCCAGAAGTCTTGACCTCTTGACTCTCCCTCATCCTGCTGTGACCCCCGAAAAGCTGAACTGAATGGGAGGACTTGTCTGGTGGCTCTGGGTCACGACCTGGGGCTTTCCCCCCCATGCTCTCCTGCTGTGGGTCTTGGCGCCTGTGCGCTGCACAACACGTGTGGCAGGGAGCGTTCCTGCTTCCTGATGCGGCTCGGAAGGCCCCCGTTGACTGACAGTCCTGCTTAATTAGGGAGTTATTTTATCAATTCCAAAAGCGCTTGAAGTTTTCTGCTCCAGCTCCCGCATTCCGCTCGATAATGGGGGAACCAACACCCTCTGTCAAAGGAACAGCCATTCTCTGCGCATTTTGAGGCGCCCGTCTTTTCCACTTTGACATCCAAAATACAACAATAAAGCTATCAGCTGTGCTCGTTGATGTAGGTGAGACAGCAGCAAGGGCCTTAAGCTCCAAGGCTCTCCCATGGTTTTTTCCTCTTCCTGCTTGGTGCAGCTTCCTTTGGGCGGGAGGTACATCTCAAAGCTAGAAGGGTGGCATGTGATTTTTAACCCGGGGATTGACGCAGCAAGGGCTGCGAAAGATCCATTACTCAATCAGGGCGGGGTCTGCGTTATTTGTTTGTTTGTTCTATTTATTACCCGCCACTCCCAGACTCGCTGGCTCGTGGCAGGTGAAAGTGCTTAAAACCTCACAATATAAAACATAAAACCCCCGCCTTTCAAAAAAAAAATCAAAGCAGCATGTAATCGAAGCCACCCTCTGCTATTCTCCCATGCTCAGTGCACCCCCTTTATCCATCCTGTTCCTCGGGGGAAGAAGAAAATATGGGGGTCAGCCTGTTGTCCCAGCTGTGGCAAGGAGGGACTCATAGATTTTAATCAGTCCAGCGTCAACCAAATACTTTGAAGAAGAGTTCCATTTTACACGCCCTGCGGAACTGGGAGGGTTCCTGCAGGGCCCCTAGCTCTTCCGGGAGCTCATTCCACCAGGCCAGGGCCAGGTGCACTTCCCTTGAGCCAGGGGCCACCAACAGGTGTGCACCATCTGTAGAGCAAAGGGCTCTGCAGGGAGCATAAGATGATAGGCGGTCTCTCAGGTATGAGAGGACCTGACCACGGATGGTCTTGAAGGTCAATATCAAAACCTTAAACTTGATCCGGGACACAACCAGCAACCAGGGCAGCTGCCTCAGCAACAGCTGGATGTGGGCTCTCCAAGATGTCCCTGTGAGGACCCCGGCAGCTGTGTTCTGTATCAGTTGCAATTTCCGGGTCAAGGATAAGGGAAGACCATCATAGAGGGAGCTACAGAAGTCAAGCCTTGAGGTGACTGTCTTCACCAGTGACATGGGACTGGAAGATTTCCACCCTCATGTGTAAATGTAGTATTTTTTCCTCCATTCTTTCATCCAGGCTGTTGTGCTGCAAGCCAGTTGGGCTGAGAGGGCTCAGTGTGGCATGTGAAGCATGGCCAGATGTCAGGGCTTGTGCTCGGCCCAGGCTTGTACGTGGTGCATGTGCCTTTTTTTTGCAAACGTTCTTTAAACTTGGTGAATGTTACAGCAATCGTTTGTTTACGTTCAGGTCAGAGTACCGTCCCATTTTAATAATCTCCGAAAAATCCACAGGGCTGATCTCTGTCACTATTTGCAAACCTTGGAATGGCCCCTGGAGCCTCCTGTGTTTGAGCTGTGATCCCGATTGATGTTTATTCCTAGCAGTGGTTACTTCTTATCCAGACCTGACTGTTGGCAGGAGACCCTGTGGGTCATCGGTAGGGTCTCCGTGTGGCCGGCATCTCCAGTTTAAAGGGGTGGCAGCTGATGAGATAGATAGACTCTCTTGAGGAACCTCCACTAGTCAGAGGAGGCAGCTCTGGTGTTTATTTATTTTATTTTATTTATTTATTAGTAAACTTCTATCCTGCTGCTTTTCGAAGACTCACATTGGCTCACGATATAAAACCCCATATCAGACTTATTATCCCCAAGGCTCTAAGCCCCCCATAACCACAAAAAGATGGGTGACCTAAAATCCCTCCCCTGAGCAAACCTCCCAAGAGTTGGGAGTAAAGTTGTAACAAGTGAATCCGAGGAGGGACCCAGCAATAGCACTGGCCTCAGCCAAAGACCTGATGTTGATCGCTGGAGGGTTTGATTCCAGAGAAGGCAGCTTCAAGAGTTCAGGAAATGTATTGGTTATACACTTCCCTGTTTTGGCACACAAGGGGTGTTCTCTCCCTTCCTTGCTGATTGGGTCAAAACCACCTCGCCGCATAAAGCGCCTAACTGGCGATACTCCCCAAGCTGACAGCGTTGCGTGCAATCCGTGCTCAATTTAGCCAGGGCAGCAGGCCATCCCCTCCTTGTCCCCGCAAGCACCCAGGATTGGGGAGGGGGGAGAAGTGTCCTCTTTCATTAAAGGGGTTGTCATCTGCAAAGAAAACGGCATGCCAGGTGGTGTTTGAGGGGATGGCGGCAGCCGTGGTCCTGAGTGGCACCAAGCGGTACGGTCCCTGCAAGAGCTCCCATCAGCCCTTCTGCAGAACAGTCATAGGTCTGCCTTAGAGGACCACTCTCTCTCTCTCTTCACCAGGCTGGAGAGAGGCCGAACTGTGGCCGATCGGTTCAGCCGCACCGTGAGCCGTGCCCCTCCTTATATGGAGATATTTTCCCCTTAGTATTGTGCACTGCCAGAGATGCCCTGTTAGCTGCAGGAAGGTTTCTTCCTTCACAACATCAATGCTGGGGGGTGAGTTTTGGAGAGAAAATTGTGAGCTGCTGGGAGGAGGAAAGACTGGTTTGGAATGGGAAGGAAGTCGTGATATTATTTAGCATATATTTTTTTAAATCCTGCCCTTTCTCCAAGCGGCTCAAGTTGACATACTTTTATTTTTTTGTTTAATTCATGTATGTCCTGTTCTGCTCCTCAAAGTGGGACGGGGTGATGTGGCTTACAGGATTCTCCTCTCTGTTTTCTCTTTGCAACAACCCTGTGATGTGGGTCAGTCCTGAGAGCGTGAAGTCAACGGGCTTGAAGTCAACCACCAAAATTCCATGGCAGGTTGTGGATTTGAAGCCGGTTCTCCCAGATCCTGGGCCGATGCTCTAACTGGTACACTGCACTGTCTCACTGAAGCCATAGGTGGGGAGCTCACCCCTGTTCAGGGTTCTGCTTAGGAGTGCAGAAAATTTGCCCACCCATCTCCAATTCTTTTGGAGACAGTTGGCAGTGTGGGTTCTTGGCTCCATACTTGATGACCTGCTTTGCTTCAGAAAGTCTCAAGATTCCACCCCAGATACTACCAGCCCAAGATATCAGGCAATGGCTGGGAAGGTATTTCTGGGATGGACAAGCTGAGAAGACACGTCCTGAGCTAGATAAATAAAACTTTGTTCTTATAACCCTCCCTTACTGGATGCTCAGCGTGGGCAACAACACAAGATAACATAAATAAAGTATACGATTATATAATCTAACACAGTAAAAACTTTTATAATTCAGTTTGCGCCCAAGTAGTTTAAATTGTATATGGGGGTGGGCAGCCCCGTGGAGGTTGGCTCTTCCCTCCATTCCTAGTGGTGAGTCCAGCACTTCTTGGTGGTCCCTCAGGGCCTCAACCATAGGCCTGCAGAACTGGTTAAGATCCTGCAGGACCCTGATCTCTCTCAGCACAGATTCTATCAGGGCATTCCACCGTTCCACCGAAAAGGCCCTGGCCCTGATCACTTCATGGTGTGATTCTCTGACTTGGTATTCATAGATGCCTCCAAGAATTCTGCTGGAGTTTGTATTCCCCCTGAGATTAACCTCTCTCCCTCCCGGTTTGGCCACAGGTTGTGACCCTGTGGATTTCTTCTTAAATGTATAGACTGCTTCCTAGCTGAAACTCTTTTGGTCGTTAATAATAAATATACACAACAAAATACAACCCACAAGACAGCCTTTTTAGGGATGGTAAGGGACGAAACGGATGCAACTCCTGAGCCTAGCTCTGTGGGAATAAGCAAGGATGTACAAAAGGAGCTGTTTTCACCAGCTTTCTAAATATAAAGCCATCCAGGTGGGCCCAGGTCTTCCTGGGCCGATAGGTCTACCTTTGGGCAATGCCTGCCAAGTAAGTTCTAGATTCTAATGCCATCCAAGCTCATTTCTGGTGCCAAGGGCATTTTGACAGAGAGCTTCCTTGGATGATCTGCAGAGAGAGAGGGACAGATCTTCAAACGGCGAAGTATGGAGGGGACTCGTCCAAATAGCCTCTTGCCCATAGCCGGTCCATATAGTTTGTTCATGGGGGCTTATTCCCCAGAAAGCATGCTTCTTAGTATTGTACAGCACAATGTTAAAAAAAAAATCACTCCCGCGTTATTTGTGTCGTGAATGTGTGCTGTGAATGTGTGCGGAAGTCATTTTGATCCAGCAAAGGGGGAAAAGTATGTGCAGCCCAGAGTTGTTTATGAATAAGAAAGATTTCTTATATGGTGTGTTTCCTCCTTCTTTCTCAAATGTTACTTATTACCTACTTACTTAAATGATACTACTCATTTAACCTCTAGGTTTTGAGCAGTGTCGCATTAGAATCCACATAAACCAGTCTAAATAATCATTGTAAAATAATTTTTCACTCACTATAAAATTCACCGCAGGCAAAGGAACCTTCAGATCCACTCCAGCCAAAAGCCTCCCTAATTTTTCTCCCCCTGCCACACCTACCCTCTCATTCTTTTTCATATTGAGTAGGGAAGAGCAATCTGCATTTTCTTAGGCCTGTTCATGTGCTACAAGTGAACTCATATACATGGATGCATGAATTGATATCTGTTTGTAAAGAAGAGCGTTGACTTGGAAAATAAAATTGGGAATGGTCGCTGCATAAATGTGCATAAATGGAATATAAGAATCAAGCATGCGCTGTGCATGGGTCGTACATGTGTTCACTCAAACTTGGGGAGTGGGCTAAATTGATACTGCTCGGATGCACAGAGCTATGCGTGAAAGTGCTTGTAAAGCACCTCCTGCACACTCCCCAGGGGCCTGTCGCTTAGATGGAATGGCCAAACCGAACAGGGTGCTGATACCACTCATTGCGTGTCAGGCAGGAGTGAGGTCCCTGGGCCCAACAGTGGTCCAACCTCCTTTTTCCTTTCTCCTTTGTTTGGGCTGGTCTGCACTCTACTCATTGGGTTGGGTCCCAGGGACTCTTATTTGAAATCCAACTCATTGGCACAGGGAGTCTCGCAGAGCAAAAGGGGATGGAGCTGGCAGAAAAAAATACAAGAAATTTCTCGGTATCCGTTTACACCAGAAATGCCTGGTTTGCATCATGGTGCTTATAAGTTGCTTTGAGTCTGTTAGTGAAGAGGAAGAACCTTTTGTGAAGCAAACTGTTGCCCAGACGGGGAGGTGTAATAGAGAAAGGCTTGAGGGAAGTTTTCCCTCCTTATCCTAGAATGATGGTCCTAGGTAATAGATTCAGGACAAGTGAAAGGAAAATACTTCTTTACACACAAAAAGGCAGAGTTTCTAGGAAACAGAAGAAGCAGGGTCAGTCCCAAATTTTGACAGTTTTTAAAGGGGTTTAAATAAATTCATGGAAGAGGATGCAATGATGGCCACAGGAATAAACAGCTTTCAAAGGGGATTCGATAGATTCATGGAGGAGGTCTCTCTCAGTGGCTGCTAGCCATGGTGACTTAGGGGAACCTCCACATTCAAGGGCCGTCAACCTCTGTATCCCAGAGCCAGGAGGAAACATCAGGGGAAGGTCTTGGCCTCTACGCCCATGACTCTTGTTTTAGGCACTTCCATGGTAGTTCCAGAGGGGTAGCTGTGTTACTCTGTTGCAGCAAAATTACACAGGAGTTGGGAAACATGTTCATCATATGAGTCAAGGCTCCATTCATTTAATACAGGGTTTCGTGAAACTCTGGGGTTTATTGACGGCCCTGGAAGGGTTTCCTGAATGGATGAGACTCTCCAAAAATGGCCAATGACAGGCCTGGAGGGGGTGGGAAGGGGAGGGGCCTCAGGTGGGTGTGTCCACAGCTCTGATTTCTAACCATACTCTGCAGGGACAAGCCACATCTGGGGTTACTCGAAATCTGACGAATGTTTCAAGGGTTTCTCAATGGTTAAAAAGTTGAGAAAAGCTGCTTTAATGTGTAGAAATTTTCATCTGTAGACTCCGTTAAATACTCAGCCAGGAAAGGGGGCTGGTGTAAGACAAGATCCAATCCAAATAAATCAGTTCACTTGTGCAAGACACTTCCAACCCCCTTGCCATGGTTGCCAACTCTGGGTTGGGAAATTTCTGGAGAGCCTGGGGGAGGTGGGGTTTAGGGAGGGGGGTGTACCTCAATGAGATAAGGGCCACCCTCTAAAGCAGGTGTATTCTCCAGGGGAAAAGCTCTCTCTGGAAGATCTCCAGGCCCCACCTGGAGGTTGGCAACCCTATACCCCATGAATGCACACTCCCACGCAACGGTGCTCAGTCTTACGAAATTGCACATTTTGCCAGGCTGAGGTGCTCCCTGGCTCTTGTGGGATTCTTTTCTACATTGGGCTCGCTCTGGCTTCCATTTTGAAAGATGGAAGAGAATAATTTGAATTAAGGCTGATTTCTACTTTGTAACTCCCCCCCCCCAATTCCTTTTGGAAGGTCCTCCACCTCTCCTCCCCACACCTTTCTGGAACTGCTTTCCATGCAGTGCTAACTGCTGAAGTAACACAAACCTGCTAAATGGACCAGCTTTATGATAGCATAAAAATGATACTCTGGCAGTGAGTGGATCTTTATTAAACCCCAGAGGCTGGCAGCAAATGAACAGCTTGCTCTGCTTTCGGCTTCTTCGGCTTCTTTTTTTATTTTTAATAACTACTGGAATATAAACTGCATTTAAGGTGCTGTGGACTAGAAGCACTTTCAAGTCCTGTCTTTCCCAACCTCCCCACTGTCTGCCCCAATCCTGTTTCTCTCTTTCTCCCCTCTCCTCCTTTCGTTTTTTTTCAGCTTAATGCGAGAGCTCGCCAGATTCTTAGCCCCGGGAACTGATTTCCCAGTGTTTTGGAAGACGGCTTTAAAAGGCCTTGTAAATATTTCACGCTAACTCCGGTTTGCAGATCACTCAGACTTGATCCCTTGGCGGATCAGGGCAAGCAGCTGTTGGAAGGACCCCTCCGGGGTCCACTTGGGGCAGTCTCTTCTGGTTGAGTGGCAGATGCTTCCTTCCTTGCCCAGGACGCTGCCTAGATGAGAAGGCAACTTAGCTGGTCCTTCTTCAGCCAGAGAAGGAGGGAGGGAAAGGATTTAGGGAGGGGGCAATCGGGTGTGCCATACTGAGAAAGAGCAGGCACCGAGAGCAATTGCAATGGGCCCTTGTAAGTTAGGGCAATGGGCCCTTGTAAGTTAGGGCAATGGGCCCTTGTAAGTGCCATGTGTGGGATGGAGTATTTGGCCGGGCCAACTCAAAACTGCTTCCGTTGGGGTACTCTTTAATTCTCAGCCGCTGGTTGATTTTGTCTTTTTGTTATCCCGAAGAGGTCTTGCGAGGAGCTACATGCTGGGAGCCACCTATGCTTGGTTTTGCGTTTGTAAGCGATGTCCTGAGGGGGTCTAGCCCTGGCTAGGCTGATTTTGTCAATCTCAGGAGTCAAACAGGGTCAACCCTGGTCACGGTTTGGATGGGAGACCACCAAGGAATAGGGGGCCATGACACAGAGGCAAGCGATGGCAAACCACCTGTGAACGTCTCCTGCTTTGAAAACTTGAAAAGGTTGCCCTGAGTCGACTTAATTGCAAAAAAAAAAAGGGGGGGGGGCTAAAAGAATACCTAGTGAGAGGGGAGGTTCCAGGCACCCAAGACCTCTTAAGCCTCTTAACCCAAAAAAACATTATAGAGGGGAGGATGAACAGAGGGCACTGTTGAAATTTGCTACTGCCACTCTTTTTTTTGGGGGGGGGGCCTTGATCTTCCTTGCCACCCAGCCTCAACCAGAGACCTGGCGGAAGAGCTCCATTTTGCAGGCCCTGCGGAACATCGAAAGTTCAGCTTCCTTTCCGCACAGGCCAAGCTGTGTAGCCTTGCTTGTTCCCTGTCGGAGACCAGAGAGCGGGAGACACCTTTGACTCCCAATACTGGCTCCCTCCTGCCTTGGTAGCGGGGGTCTCGATCCCTACCCCCTCCCTTTCAATTAGCCAGCCTGGCGGCTTCTTCCGGGCTCCTGGCTCCCGCTGAAGGTGGGCTGCTTGCCGGCTGAGGTGAAAGGCAGCTTAGGTTACGGAAGGACACTTGGAGGCAGCTTGCCCACGTGCAGCTGAACTCATTTTGGACGGCATCTGTTCATTATTACGGTGCGCCTGGGCAGCTTGCCAGCCAGGGGAGCGGAACGTGAGGCACAAAGATTGCTTTCACCCACCAGAGGAGAAATGGCTGAGGGAGATGAGGGAGAAAGAGCTGGAGTCATCTGCGTGTGAGGGGGGAAATACCAGCATTCAATATTTATAGCTCAGCAGGGCTTGGCGTCTGCTGCCAGGATAGCAGGGACCCATTTGCCAGGTGTTCCCTAGGCACGACCGAGCCATCGCTGAGTCCCCTCAGGAGGGAAAGCCCAGCTTTTCTAAGCAAGCAGGAGACGACACGGAGAGAGAGGGGGAGAGAGGGAGATGGGGGGGGGGACAGGAAATGTGCTTTCTGTGTGGGTTGGTGGCCCTCGGCCTGATTTTTCAAATCACGGCTTGCAAGGCTAGCCTGGTGTCTTGGTTAGAAGGTTTGGCTGGGATCTGAGAGGCCCAGGTTCAAGTCCCAGAGGTGCCGTGGAAGCCCTCATTAAACCCTGGCCACTTGATTGATTGGCTTTTATACTGCCGGTCTTCCATTGGTCTCACGGTGGTTTACACAAGATAAAAACAGTAAAAATACAATAAAACCCCATAAAACCCCCCTTACATCACAATAGCGAGTAGCAAAATAAATGGCGACCTCTCACTCAACTTGTCTAATATCCATCCCCACCCCCGTTTCAGCCGGCAGGCCAAATCGTCTTCCGCTGGGAGCGAGGAGCCAGATTGGATAGGCATTGAGGGCATCGAGGGGGGAGATTCTCACCCTGACCTACATCACAGGAGTGTTGTGAAGGTAAAAGGATGGGAGAAGAGTAGGGGTATCAGAAACTGTGGGTCTCCACCTAGGAGAACGGTGGGGTAAAGGAAGGAAGGACAAATTCCTCGCGTTGCTTCCCACCCACACCAGAATTGTCTTGGTTATTTCTGCCATTTTTGAATGCTCCAGGTTGGAAGGAATTGGATCGATTTAGTTTATGTAAGAGAGAGAGCATCGATGTTTGGGGGTCCAGAATTTCCCTGCAATGCTACATGGAAAACAGCTGAGAGAAGCTTAGAAGGTAGGATGGCAAACCTCCAGGTGGGGCCTAGCGATCTCCTGGAATTATAGCTGATTCCAAGGCTACACTTCTCCTACCTGAGTGGAGTGGACTTTCTGTGTTAGGAAGTGCATGTGTGGATCAAGCAACAGAGCATGTGGGCTTCCCCCTAAAGATGTACAGCTCCCTTTCTGTTTGTGAATGCAGAGAGCCCTGCTCAGTTGTGCTTCCCCAAATGACATGTGTCATTCATGTCTGTGGGTGAAGTAAGAAATCCTAATGGGGCAGTCTTTTAATCTGGATCTAGCAGAGACCCATCAGTGGTATGGATGGAATGCTCTCTCTGGGGCAGTGATGCTCAGTGTTCTTGGTGTTTGGGGGCAACAGTGGGAGGACTTCTGGAGTTCTGGCCCCCCTGGTGGCTCTCCTGTTGGCACTTGGGTTTTGGCCACTGGGTGACACAGAGTGCTGGCCTGGATGGGCCATTGACCAGATCCAGCATGGCTTCGTTTATGTTCTTATGCTAGCAGAAACAGAGTTTAAGATTCAGAATGTGTATTAATCAGACATGAAGTAGTGAGCCAAGACAAGCTGATCAATGGAAAGAAAGTAAATTTATAAATCTATTTTCTGCATTTCTGAAGAAATCTTCCTTAGGTGTCAATAAAGTAGAGAAGAGTCTGCCAAGCCCTGCTTTCTTCACCTGGCTGGGCGCAAGTTTCCTTCTAGGAGGACTTCTTCCCCTTCTCTTTTTCATGGCTGGTCATTCCTATAGTATTTTTTCTGGTATTTCTAAAGCCTCTGACACACTGACCTGGGCAGATTCGGCACTTACTTTGTGTTTTCCATTGTTGATCCTGCTGTCTTCAGATCGATTTGAAACCAGGTCTTCCTCTTTCCTATTCCCCCCCTCCCCCAAACTGAAACAGAAAGTGTTCTGCACTTGATTGGGGAAGCTTAGAGTGGGGAGGGGAGCCAAGCACAGCAGGAGGCTCTTTCTTTTCCTGAACAGGGGGAGGGGGGATTGGTGATAGCAGCCTCACAGAGAACGAGGAGGAGGAAATAAATCCAAGAGACAAATCTCTGCTTAGAGAAGTGTGGGGTTCTGGAGATCCGAAAAGGAGGGCAAAATAGGGGGGAAGTCTTGCAACTGGTAACCAGGAAATCTTTGAACTGACGCCCTGGCCAATTACGGAATACTGCTTTGCTATGTCAGCATTGCAGGCACAGGCAGGAAGTTAATCCGCAAAACACAGAACATCTACAGTCATACTGGGGGCTTTAAAAGCTGGGTCTTCAAATATAGTGACTTATATCCACTCCTGGATATCGCGGGGGAATGGTAGGGTCACCATGGATCAATCATGGATGTTGCAGAGGGAAAATATAAAGCGCCCAAAATCAAAATGGAAATCTAATACAGTACAGAGGGGAGGGATTTATTCAGGCTGGGAAAGGATAGAAAGCAAAGTGCAGACTTGAACCTTGATGGCCCAGGCTGGATTAATATTCTCAGATCCCAGAAGCTAAGGACGGTTGGCCCTTCTCTGTATTTGGCCAAGAGATCTGAGGAAGTCCAGGGTTGCTACGCTGAGGCAAGCAATGGTATACCATCTCTGAACATTTTACAGAAATAGTCCTTTCAAAAAAATGATGCAATTAGCTACAGAAATTCAGGTTTTTCTTTTTGAAGTACAGAGAACAGCATCCAAGTCTAGCTGTTTTAATTGTTGGGGGCCTGGCAGCCCTCTGATTTCAATCAACGTTTTGCTGTCCTTCAAAGTCGCAAATGAAATTTTCCTTCTCTCTGCTGTCCTCCCCCTCCCCTCCCCTCCCTTTATATTTCCTTCAAGGTCATCTGGAGTTGAGGCTTTTAAAGAAATTACAGTGATGGGAGATGAAATCTAGAGAGATTGCTCCCATACCTGCACTGTGGACCAATCCTATAACTTCCTTACTGGGTTGGTTCTGAGTGGAAGAAATCGAACATGGGAGAGGTGGACAAGATGCACCCTTGTTCTGGAGGAATTAAAAGACGGTTACTAAAACAGGAGGCTCAGTTTAATTGACCATTATTATATGTTTACTTCCATACACATGCCAAAAGGAGCTTCTGATTAGATGCTTAAAACTAGCCATCGGTTTAAATCGACAGGATTAAAATGAAAGAAGCCATAGAAGCAGCTATGAAAAGCAAGTGGCCAGGTTAGCAAACAGATATAGGATTATAGACCTCCCTTGGAGTACTGTGTAGAGAAACTGGAGCATGTTCAGAGGTGGAGAGATCACTTGGGGATGAAATTGTGGTCACCATGGGTGGTCAGGTAGTTGTGAGTTCCTGCATTGTGCAGGGGGTTGGATGAGATGACCCTGGAGGTCCCTTCCAACCCTATGGTTCTATGATTCTATGATTGCCAACTTTGACCTGGGAGGTGGAGATCTTCCGGAATTACAACTGATCTCCAGACAACAAAGATCATTTCCCCCGGAGAAAACAGCTACTTTGGAGAGTGGATGGTATGACATTGGACCCCACTGAGTTCCCTCCTTTCCCCTAACCCTTTCCTATCTGGATTCCAGCCTCAAATCTCCTGGAACGTCTCAAGCCAGCGTTGACAACCCTACTTGAGAAAAGAACGCTGCCTAGAAAAGCAGCAAAGATAACGGACAGACCTAACAGGGAGGCTGTTCCTGAGAGGAGGTGCCACAACAGAAAACAACAAGTTTCCAAAGGGAGGATGGGAGCCAGCTCTGACCTGGGGAAGACCTGTAGGTTTTGGAGTAGAACCTGGGGAAAATGGGTTTCTTGAGTAGGGTGTAGTGTAATGAAATCCAACCTCCGTTATGGCCATTTTCTCCAAGGAAACTGATTTCTGTAGCCCGGAGAGCAATTGTAATTCCACGACCACTCCAGATACCACCTGGAGGCTGGCAACCGAAGGGTGCTGTCAATCTTCCGCAGTCTTGTTTCCAGGCAGGGGAAGGGTTGACAGGCCTATACTGGCAGGGTTTCCCAGCATTCCCTCCAGCAGATGTTGCTCCTGCAGAACGTGCCTTCAGAAATGCTGGTTTGGCCGCAGGAGTGTCTTACCAGAAACCCCTTCTCTGTCTTGGGAGTGAGGAGGAGAGAGCCCAGGTGAACTCCTGCCCCAACAGCAGTGAGTCAGGACCTGAGGGCTTAAGCCTTTGGCTGCACGCCCCGTCTATGCACCAGGCTGCTGCCATACTGGGGGTGGAGGGGGGAGCAGAGGTGTCTGGGTGACTAAAAGGATCAGTAAGAGACAGGCTGTCACCTGCCCCAACCCCTCTTGAACCCCCTCAGTAGTGTCTGGCGTCCTTGTCGTGGGCAGTGGTAGGGTTGGGACTGAGTCACAGTGTGGTGGTTTCTTCAGAAGTGATGTGCTTCGTATAGCAAAGGCGGTGAGGCCTCTGAGAAAGGAGGCAAAGGAAAGGAAGCAGAGGAAGCAAAAGCATTTTGGGGACTATCGCAGTGGCACAGAACCTGCCTTTGCATGGATGCCTTAGAGACTCAATCCCACTTTTCTACCCAATGGGGACACACAAGTGCTTATCACGTTGGTCTCCTTTCCTCCATTCTGTTCCCTCACAATAACCACCCTTTGGCTGCAGAGAAGAGGACACTCAGTAATGGGTTTAAACTACAAGTACAATGATATAGGCTAGATATCAGGAAAAAAATTTTCACAGTCAGAGTAGTTCAGCAGTGGGATAGGCTGCCTAAGGAGGTGGTGAGCTCCCCCTCACTGGCAGTCTTCATGCAAAGGTTGGATACACACTTTTCTTGGATGCTTTAGGATGCTTAGGGCTGATCCTGTGTTGAGCAGGGGGTTGGACTAGATGGCCTGTATGGCCCCTTCCAACTCTATGATTCTATGATTCTATGATTCTATGAAGTACATTGGGGGAAAGGCAGTGGCAAGTCCAATGTCACTCAGTGAACTTTGATGACAGAGCGAGGAGTCAAAACCTGAGTCTCCCAGGACCTTATGTCTGGCTCACTAATCAGTGGTCCCTTTTTATAGGGACCACCTGCATGTTCTTTTCTCCCATTGTCTTAGAAAGTTGGGCTTTTCCTCCTGAGGGGAATGAGAGGTGGCTGGGTTGGGGCTTCTGACTCTATGGAAGATACACATATGCAAGGAAATGGGGGGGGGGAGAGTTAGAGGTCTTCACATTTTTTACGTGGTATAGTGGTTAAGAGTGGTGGCTTATAGTCTGGAGAATTGGGTTTGATCCCCCGCTCCTCCACACGTGGCCAGCTTAAGGTGACCAGATTTTAACATTGGTAAAGCGGGACACCATTGACCGGGGGGAGTGGGGGGGGGGGTCTTGATTAAAAATTTGGCCTATATGGAGCAACATCCATTTTCATAGAACTCATAGAACACAAAAATAGTATTGTCATATATATATTTAAATTTCAACATAAGTACAATTTGCCAAGTGGCCCCAGATGTCTCTCCAAAAGTAGGACAATCTGGTCATCTTAGGACACCTTATGGTGTCATTGGGCCTGTCACAACTCTCTGAGAGGTATCTGTTGTGGGGAGAGGAATGGAAGGCAATTGTAAGCTGCCTTGAGACTCCTTTAGGTAGTGAAAAGTCAGGTATAAAAAACTACTCTTCTTTGGGAAAAATGAGATACGAAAACCAACTCTTCTTTTTCTCTTTTGTAGAGTCCTTTTTTTCTGAGAACTACTCTGTCACATGGTCCTTTCACTATACAACAGAGACCCAGAAGGGTCTAGGGATAGGGTCAAGGCACAAAATCCACAGAAAACAGTTTATCTGAGGTCCATCGTTTTCTCCACCCTTCATCTGGCTGAGGAGACACCACGATGGGAAGCATCCAAAGACAGTGATGGTGTTTACAGAAGCTGCCTTTGAAATGCAGAAAAACCCCAAGTGAAAATGAAAAAAACGTGGCTGCCAGCCTAGTGCTGTGAAGGTCCTGAAAGTGCAGTGCAGCAAATTCTTTTTACTTAAAAGGCACTGATTTTTTTTAAAACCTTTATATTATTCACTACGTTAAAACAAATCCCAGTAGAAAACTGGTCAGTTGGAAGCTTACACTGGGAAAGAAGACTATATACAAATGGTGGATATTCATAATTTCCAACAGGCTTCCTTGAGTGGACCTTCTGGGCCTGTCACAATCTTCTCTTAGTCTCATACGTACATATATGAGAATGGAGAGCCATCCGGGTGTATTGGTTAAGAGCAGGGACCTCTAGCATGCTGGGTTTGATTCCCTACTCCTCCACATACAGTCAGCTGTTCTCTCAGAGCTCTCTCTGCCCCATCAAAACTCACAGTGTGTCTGTTGTGGGGAGAGGAAGGGACGGCGACTGTAAGCCACTTTGAGTCTGAGTAGTCAAAAGCAGGGTATCGAAAACAGCTCTTCTTTAGAGATCTCCTTTTCATTCATTTCCTCAGGGAGGCCAACTAGGCCACGTTAGTCAACCCCTCTGAACGTTCTTGGAAAAGGCTCATAGAGCACTCCTCCTCGCATTCTGCCGAGCACAATTAGTTCATTATTCAGCGATCCAAAAAAGACATTAAGCTGCACAGACACTTACCTCAGCCAATGCAGGGCTGAATTAAGACAGCTGAAAGATTTGTCTGCAGACAGGAATTATACCCTGGTCTGAACCCATATGTGAGGTTAACACAACCAGATTTCAGCACTCAAAGAGGCAATGGGAATTGAGGAGACTCATTCCTATCAGCAGTTCTGTAATCAGGGTGACCAAGCATTTTGAGGCCAGACGCATCTGCGTCTCCTCCAGCTGGGCCCACATCTTCATTGTTCACTCGATGCAACCAGTTCACGCAAGTGGTGACACCAAAGAATCCCCTCCACGTGATCCTTCTTTTAGCCATGTGTGCTTACCACTGCATGGGGATGATTTATGAGCTGAGAAGCACGTGTCCTCAGCTGCCGCAGGACGGCAGAGGTTCCCATGATCCCGGCAGCGCTTTGGGGAGGTTTTGGGATCCAAGGGAAAACTCTGGAAGCACGTATAGATATGCTTCTTTCTCATGGGTTTATGGAGCTGATGAGCAGTGGTGGAGGGACATGGCCCTTCTGGAATGGCCCTTTGGTGTGGCCAAGGATTGGCATGTTCTGTGTGGGCTTTTCTTACAGCGCAAGATCAACAGGTAGAAGTCCACCTATGCCGAGAATGAACACCATCTTGGTCAGCCAGCTTGAAGGCCTAGGGAGTGCGAAGGCAGGATGAGAGGCCCACAAAGAGTGGTTGGTGGAGGTACATTGCCAAACGCCAAAATCTGTGTGGTATGGCATGGTGGAGTGCAGCAAGGACCTTCGGTCTGGAAACAGCTATTTTGAAGAGGCATATGGAAGAGAGGAACATCAAAGTTGCCAGTGGTCATCCACCAGACTTCTGTCAGGCAGCTCTCAACACAGGTCTTTCTTTACCTCTTAAGCTCTAATCCACCATGTGTCCCATTGAGAAGGGCTATAATGAACAGAAATAAAAATGGAAGAACAAAAACATTCTTAAAGGAACCCATGACACCACCTTATCCTGAAGAACACTGGTCCATGGTCCTTGTTTACTCAGACTGGCAACAGCTCCTCGGGGTCTTAGGGCTTCCAGACCACCAACCTCTGGATCTTTTTAGCTGGAGATGCCGGGGGTTGTACTGGGACTTCCTGACAGCATGGTCTAGCACTTAGCAACTCCTGTTGGATTCAGGCCCAGCTTAGACTACTGACATCCAAAAATGCCAGCAAGGTACCACAGGGGTAGGGGATGGCTCGGGAAATATGTAAAAGGCGACATTTCCTCCTTGATCCCCGACCATAGGAGGAAGGAAAGAGCCGTCTGCTTTTCTTTCAGTTAGCTCGACAAAATGGAGAACTAGGCAAGGCGCGAGGAGCTGGCTCTTGTAGGGTGGGAGTGGGGAGAGAAACAAAGTGTGTGTGTGTGCATGTGTGCATGTGTGCATGTGTGTGTATGAGCCTTTGTGTCCCTGGCAGGAGGAGCGGGCTGAACTTCTGAACCTGAAGTCTGTAGACCAGTTCATTACCTGAGCGCAAGTTAAAAATAAACGTCTCATCTCTTTAAACGCGTCTGTCTGCAATTATAGCTTGGCCTGTCTGCTTCAGAGCGTCCCGACTGAGTCCTGGCATCTCTCCAGGTGGCAGGCGGCTTCTTTTCTTCCCCTTCCCCTGAACAAAATCAAAAGGTGTCTGCTCAGCTCCTCAGTCTCCACCTCCCCCTGCTCCGCAGCCTCCCTGGGACACACAGGGAGAGTTCTTCAAAAGTGGCCTTGAGTTCCCTGTCCTTCTGATGCCCACCGTGCCAACAAAAGCCTTCCTTCTTTGCTCCTTAGACCCCCCTGGAGTGGCTCAGATGACTCCCTCCAAGGAGGAAAGGGGCTTGGGGTAGATTAAGGGCAGTCATTTTGGAAGGGATTAGGCTACTCATCTTGTCTAACTAACACACACACTCAATGGTCAAGTAGGGCTTCTATCCGTGGCAACAAAAGGCTTGCATTGAAAGAAACATTAGATGCATAGGCATTGTTCCCGGGACTAGTGTTGACCTGTGGAAGATGACAGTGGTCAATGCCCACTTGGGTTGTGCGCTTCGGCCACCAAAGTTTGAGCCAGAAGCAGTGGTCCGCTATGGGCTCAAGCAGCTGCTTTGGCGGCCGAAACGCACCACCCTAATGCCCACGCTATAGAGGTCACTTCTATAGAGGAATTTCACATCATAGTGATGTTAATATTAGTAGACCCCCTACAAATGTGGATATTTTGCGACCAGTTTGGGATTGAACTATATACCCAAGGCACTATAATAGACTAAGTTATTTCCAACAATCATAAAAACATTATTAGAGGAGACTGAGTTATTACGATATTGAGAATTCACTGATGAAGGTATCGAAAGCGGACTATACCTGGGAATCCGTTTTGGAATTTTTTTGAACATTGTGATATTGTTTTGATCATTAAATCACTTCGCCATCGCCGGCTTGAGACTTTTTTCTTCTGCTCAGTGGTCAAGGCTCGGGCAGATTTGCTAGAAGACCGAGCTCCGATACCTTGGCTGGGCAGAGGCCAGGACAATGAGCATGCCAAGGCCCTCTTGCTGAATGCCTGTCTCCTTGATGCTGCTCTTCTGGTGGATACTGCGAGGACAGTGTTGACTGGCAGTGGCTTTCCAGGATCTCAAAAAGGGTCTTTTCTATCACCTATTCTCAACCCCAAATGAAATAGGTTTACTGAATTGGTAGGCTGTCTTTTGGTAGGCTATCTTTAGGGGCCCCTCTGTAAGTAATCATTTCTAACTTCCATAGGTTTATAAGGCTTGCTTGCAGCTGCACATGAACTAAGATTAAAGTCTTCTCCGATCCCAGCATTTTTAGCAATCGTTTATATGGGGGGGGGGGCTATCAAGTCATAGACCAGGGGTAGTCAAACTGCGGCCCTCCAGATGTCCATGGACTACAATTCCCATGAGCCTCTGCTAGCGTTCGTCCATGGACATCTGAAGGGCTGCAGTTTGATTACCCCTGTCATAGAAGATTGATGGTGACCCCATACTGTTTTCCAGGCAAGAGATGTTCAGAGGTGGTTGGCCATTGCTTGCTTCTGGATTAATGTCCTGGACTTCCTTGATAGTCCCCCAACCAAATACTGACCAGAGTTGACCCAGCTTAACTTCTGTGATCTGGTTAGCCCCCATAAATCACCAGCATCTTGGGTGCAGGACTCCAAAGAACCTCAGAAAGTTTTCTTGCTGTTAGTGGCATGGACAAGAGGCTGCTTCATGAAGTGCATGTTATTTATTCGAAGTATTTCTCTCTTTACGTAGAACAGCCCTTATGGGCTCAATGGAGTGGCAGAATGCATGCATTGCTCGGTCTTTAGCTATTATCTTGGTGTCGTGGTAAAGAGTGGCAGCCTCTAATCTGGAATGCCCGGTTTGATTCCCTACTCCTGCAGCCAGCTGGGTGACCTTGGGCTAGTCACAGTCCTGTTAGACCTGTTCTCACAAAGCAGTTTTTCTGAGCTCTCTCAGCCTCCCCCACCTCACAGGGTGCCTGTTGTAGGGAGAGGAAAGGAAGGTGAATGTAAGCTGCTTTGAGACTCTTTTAGGGAGTGACTCCATCCCCCCCTTCTGTGCTCTCAGTGTCTCTTTGCAATCTAATTTATACCTCTGATTGACCAGTCCAACTTGCAATGCAGTTTTGACCTCAGATCAATAAAAAGATCCTGTCTTGTGTTGTGCTCACCTGCACACCTGGCTCCTCCTTACCCCTCCCTTCCTTCTTGCACAACAAAGGGATGGGAGTTTACCATTCACTCTGGTTACTAGTGATATACTAATCAGTGCAGTGTGGGGCTTAACCAGGATCAATTTCCATGCCGTTTGTGTGTGTGTGTGTGTGTGTGCTGTGCAGTACCCTCAGGGGGGAAAGGTAGTCTTTTTGTTCTCTTTTGGTTGGAACCAGAGTTGCCAACTTGCAGGTTGCCCTGGGAATCTCCCACTGATTCACTTAATCTTCAGACAGCCAAGAATAGTTCTTTTACAGAACACGGCTGCTTTAGAGGGTGGAATCTATGGCATCATTCCCTGTTGAGGACTGTCCACTCTCCAAACCTGGTCCTCCTCAGGCTCTACCCCCCTCTCCCAAGTCTCCAGGTACTTCTCAACCCAGAGCTGGCAAACATAGTTGGAACAACTAACTCTATTCCCTTAGTTTGCTTCTATTGTGGCATTGAGATGAAGAGAGCTGAACATAAGTAACCTATGCTGAGCAAGGAATGCTAGGTCTTCCCTTGACACTGGTGGGATATGGGGGGGCGGGTAAGGTTGCCAGCTCCAGTTTTGGAAACTGCTGGAGATCTGGGGGTGGAGCTTAGGGAGACGAGGGACCTCAGTGGGGTACAATGCCATAGAATCTAGAAGAAGAGTTGGTTCTTATTATGCTGCTTTTCTCTACCCGAAGGAGGCTCAAAGCGGCTTACAATTGCCTTCCCTTTCCTCTCCCCACAACAGACACCCTGTGAGGGAGGTGAGGCTCACCAGATTAGAAGCCCGCACTCCTAGCCACTACACCAAACTGGCTCTACCTCCAAGGCATCCATTTTCTCCAGGGGACCTGAATTCACTACAGCATTTTGTAAAAGAATACTCTTGGATTTTACGGTCAAGACTATGTTGTAAGCCCTTCTAGTGTGTGCCTCCTTTGCCACTTGTGCTGCTTGCCGTAGTGTAGGCTTGGCACAAGGAATACTGATAAGTCTGATAGGTTTGCCAGAGTGAGTCACTGGTGAATTGTGAGCCATTATCTGTTGCAAACTCCTTCGGAATCCCGTGGGGAAGAAGCTGGAGGGGGTGTGATTAAGATGATTATCAGTGTGGTAGCACCCAAAAGGCGTTGGGCACATAGCAGCTTGACAGGAAGCGTCAGTCCCTGCCCCAAGGAGAAAAGTGATTATGTTGTTACTTGGCAAGTTTGGCAATAGATCATGCTAGGAAGAAAGTAAATAAGGCTTTTTGGAAAGTAAATAAGGCTTTTCGGAATTCCGTTTTTTAAAAGGAATATTCTTGTAGATGAAGATTTCGGCTCATAATACAGTTCTGAAGAACTCTGACTGTTTTTTCCTTGTCTAGCTTCGGTGTGATTCATAAGCTGTGGGTTTGCAATTTGCAGTTAATGATGTCTTGAAAAGGCTCTACTTTGGGGTTAGATGCGAAAGAATCCATTTGGGGAAAACAAAATTGCCACCGTGTTTTGGAATCTTCACTTTCTGCTTCTCTGTGTGTGTGTGTGTGTGTGTGTTTTCACGTCAACTGGAGTTGTCAGTGTGCACTTTTCAAATAGGGGAAAAATCACGAGGTGTGTGTTGGTTTAGGAATGAATTAGTAACAAATGGTAGCTAGTACAGTTGCAAAGTGTGAAAGTAGATCTGCTGCCCTGTGAGATCCAATAAGGGAGTTTGTTGATAGCCGGAGGGAAAAATATGGTTTTCTGCTCTTCCTGGCTGTGGAACTCAGCCTTAAGATAGCAAAACAGCACAGTGTCCCTCCATATATAAAAAAGCTGTATGCATTCTATGTTTTTGAAAGGGACCACAACCTTCCCCCCTCAGAAAGGGCACACAATTCAGAATCCCCAAATCAACACACAGGAAGCTGCCATACACTGAATCTGACCATTGGTCCATTTAATATTTTCTACTCGGACTGGCAGTGTCTCTCCAGAGTTTCAGGCAGAGGTCCAGCTTGGTGTAGCGGTTAAGAGCGGCAGCCTCTAATCTGCAGAGTTGGGTTTGATTCCCCACACCTCCACATGCAGCCAGCCGGGTGACCTTGGGCTGGGCACTGTTCTCAGAGCTTTTTCAGCCCCACCTGCTTTACAAGGCGTCTGTTGTGGAGTGAGGAAGGATGGATGATTGTAAGCCACTTAGAGACACCTTTGGGTAGTGAAAAGCTGAGTACCAAAATCCAGCTTTTCTTCTCTTCTTCCTTTACATCCCCTACCACCTGAGCCTTTTACTTGAAAGATGCTGGGAAGATCGAATCTGGGACCTTTTGCATGACAAAGAATTTCTCCCATTGTCACTGCAGCCCCACCCTTTCATTTCCCAAAAGGTTATAGTGCAGGGATGGCCAAACTGTGGCTCTCCAGATGTCCAGGAAGTACGATTCCCATATGTGCTGCCAGGGGCTCATGGGAATCGTAGTCCATGGACATCTGGAGAGCCACAGTTTGGCCACTCCAAGGCTACAATAACAGGCATCAAAGGGGAAAGCTTAATGAACTCTTAGAAGTCCTTCTGGTTGACCATTTTAAATCTGACATGGTCAGAGAGGACATTGTAGTTGCTCTCTGGATGTTGTTTGGGTGTATTATTTCCCCTCACAACCAGACCGATGGGTCTGCCTGCCTGAGAATGGAACAATTATTTCCTGAGTTGAAGGGAAATTTAAGTGGATCAGGATGGGCTGGCTCTTCAAGCAGAAGTACTTCTGAATGCATCTTGTTTTATTTATGGAACAGAGTTACCTGAACCCTCTCCACACAAGGTTCCCAAGGTAACTTCGAATAAATAAATCAGATAATTCAAAATATCCACAATGAAACTTACAATAACAACAGCACTTGAAATCGGCAATAATGTCACCAGCAGTTATAAAGCTAAATTCAATTTTCAAAACAATAGAAACCACACACACAATGAGCTAGAGCCAGACTAAACTGGCCGTTTTTGTCAGTATGGTTCAGTGGTTAAGGAGTGTCGGGCTAATTATCTGGAAGGTTTCTCAGCCTAACCTACCTCACAAGGTTGTTGAGAGGATAAAGGAGGAGAGGAGAAGAATGTCAACCAGTTGGGTCTGCACTGGGGAGAAAGGTGGGGCACAAATAAACAAGGCAAATAAATTTACACTGGTCCTCACTAAATTTACACTATCCCCCTTCCCCAAAGCAGCATTTCACGGAGACCAGTGGGCTGCAGTGGCAGGCAGGATAGTCCCGCCATTGAAGAATGTCCTCTTGATCCAGCTCAATAGCAGCTAAATTACATCTTGCCAAGTTCCCCTGAACTTCAAAAACAAATGAATCGATGCCAAGGGAATTCCACCCATGGGGGTGTCCCAACTCTTTGGGAGCTCCCACCTTTCTTCAAAAAACGACAGCATCCTGATTTGGGACTCCCATTAAGAGATAAGTGACTCAGCAGGTCCTCCTTGCGTGCAGGGTCCTGCAGATAACCTAGTGCTGTCAAGTCAGAGCTGACTTATGGTGATCCCGTAGGGCAGTGGTGGGCAAATTGTGGCCCTCCAGCTGTCCATGGACTACAATTCCCATGAGCCCCTTTCAGGGGCTATACCTTTCAGGGCCTCATGGGAATTGTAGTCCATAGACAGCTGGAGGGCCACAATTTGCCCACACCTGCTGTAGCGTTTTCAAGGGCAAGACATTTCAAGGGCAAGGCATTCAGAGGTGTCATGGGCCGCCACTGTGTCATTACCTTGGTATTCCTTGGAGGTCTCTCATCCCCAAACAACCAGAGTTGACTCTGCTTAGCTTCTGAGAATTGATGAGGTCAAGCTAACCAGGTCAGGGCTAGATAACATAGTGCTAGACCATTTAGGGTTTGAAAGCCTCAGTGTCCCATTCTGGACCGCTTGGACATTCCAAAGGCTCTTCCAAAGCATCCCCGTGTAAAGGCAGGTGGATTCACAGTCCAGTGACTGATGACCGTAGCTTGAATGAGTGAAATCGCAAAACAAACTGGACACTACAGGTGTAAGAGTCCCCTCTCCTGACTTGTGTTAGACACAATGCCTTTCAATTCTCCGTGAACAGATTTCCCAAGGATTTCTAAATCAGCGATGGCCTTGAAGGCTTTGCAGTCTGCTACGAGTTTTAATTATTTCAGTCTGTGGCCCTCCCTCCCCCCCGCCCTTATATTTACCAATGTTCACAGGCAACAATGCAAAAGAAATCAGTGGGGTTGTACATATGATTGCTCCCAAGATTCTTTTGGTGCTAACGGGGTGCTGGGCACTGTGTCGACTCGCTTCGCACGTACAATCCCATCCGATTGCTTTTTTGCAGGTTTTGGCCGGTGCCCACGTGTGTCTTAGCTGTGCCAAACTGCATGTGTATCATGCATGTTATTGGATTATCATTTACGCTGGTAGATAGTTAATAAACATTAAAAAAAAACACTCAATCATACAATGCTCTACAGCAGTGGTTCTCAACCTGGGGGTCAGGATCCCTTTGGGGGTTGAATGACCCTTTCACAGAGGTTGCGACAGGGAAAGCAGCTTGGCGGGGGGGGGGGGGGGGGCGCCAGACACACAACAGCCTTGCAGGGTAGATTGAGATAGAGCGTTCATCTGTCTGGAGCAGCGGAAAAGAGCAAGATCGGCCTGGTGGGCCAAGAGGCAGAACTGAACTGAGAAACCCTGGGGGGGAAAAAAACAATTTATATACAATCGTGAACAAGGGCTCTTCAGGCCATTGGTCAATTTCTGTTTAATTTCTGTGAAAGAACCCTTGCATAACATTATGGTTGGGGGTCACCACAACATGAGGAACTGCATTAAAGGGTCGCGGCATTAGGAAGGTTGAGAGCCACTGTTCTACATAATCCAGCAACACAAATGGAACAATGCGAGATTCATGACATTTCCAGCTGGGAAAGGTAGCAAGGCAGTTTGGAACTCCAAAAACTGGGGAGGAATTTGAAAGAGCTTTTGGTAGGGTTGTGTGTGTGTGTGTGTGTGCCATCAAGTCACAGCTGATTTACGGCAAACCCAAAGGGTTTTCAAGGCAAGGGACATCCAGGAGTGTCTGCCTTCTCACCACTTTCCTGATATTCTTTAGAGCAGGGGTAGTCAACCTGTGGTCCTCCAGATGTCCACGGACTACAATTCCCATGAGCCCCTGCCAGCAAACGCTGGCAGGGGCTCATGGGAATTGTAGTCCGTGGACATCTGGAGGACCACAGGTTGACTACCCCTGCTTTAGAGGTCTCCCATCCAAATACTAGGCAGGGCCGAAGCTGCAGAACTGTGTGTCAGTCAACATGTGTTGGGCCACCACCTACATTCTGATTTGACAGGGCTTGTTACGCATCACGTAGAGGTTTTCATCCAGTGGCAAGTAGGAGCAAATTGACCCTGAGACTCGTTGGGGTGTGTGTGTGTGTGTGGTGGGGGAATACAAACTTTTGCCTTCAGCCTTCTACACGTCCATACTCCCTCTCTTCCTTGGCCTGAAGCTGGTCAAGCACTCTGCCGTGTTTAATGCTCACCAACCTCCCCAATGGTTGCGAATTGTCCTGTGTCCACTGAGGGCATCCGAGTCATTTTTACGCCCACCTACATTGACTGGGAAAGTGAAAGGAGCATATAAAGTGGATTTGGCCACACTCTTATTTCCGTATGTTTCCCATGAGGGTTCTTTGCTCTGAGTCTGTTCCAATAAAGAAAGGCGTGTGTATGAGTGTGGGTGTATTTCCTGGCAGCTGGCCCCATTCTCAGTGATAGCCTGAAGACGTAAAACAATTTTCTAACCCTTACGTACCGTGGGGGGGGGGGGGTCTATGCAACCCCAATATCGGATTGGTAAAGCAAATTTCTTTTTGTTCGTCCAAGTCCTGCTAGGATTGCCAGGACCCTCGGAAAAGCTGGAGGAGGTGGGGGGGGGGAGCTCACCAAAAGAGGGAAGAAGCCTTTAAAAAAATGTGACATTTCTACATATGGATGTAGGGGGCAACATTCTGGTTTTTGAGCAAAACTCTATGGTAGGTTTAGTTTCTTACCATAGAGTTTTGCCCCCAAACCAGAGCATCACTCCTCCCCTGATATCACCCACCTCCTTATGTCACTTCCAGGTGATGCAGAGATATGTTTTTCCCCAAGCTTCTTGCCTGCTGGGGGGGAGGGGGGAGATTTCCAACAGTTTCTTAAAACCCTGAAGCGGGGGAAAGGCCCCCTACTGAGAGATCCCCAGGCCCCGAGAAGGGATTGACAACCCTATATCCTGCCGTGATCTTTGATACTTGATGTTTGCAGGTCAACGGCCATTTTGGGACAAGCCTCTCTAAGGCGTTACAGCTTTCTGCAAAGAAAAAAAAATACAGGCAGGAACCTTGCAAGAGACGAGCCTAAAACCACTTATGTAATCTTTTATTATCTGTGGCCTTTTTTTCTTGCTAGCTTAAGCACCTCCTCCCTGCTTGTATAATACATGTATATGTAAAATAGGGTTCATTGGGGAATAGGTTGTAGGGTGAGAATCCACACTGTGCTTCCATTCCACCACAGTCTCAATTGGAAGAGCTGCTCCTGGTTCCAAATTCCCAACATGGCTTTTGGTTTCGCAATACTTATGCGTTAGAAATACATCTTTGTGATCTCAAATGCTAAAGCGGAGAAAAATCTGGTTCACTTTGTAGAGCTGCGTTGAAATCTTGTAGAGCCAGCTTGGTGTAATGGTTGGGAGTGAGGACTTCTAATCTGGTGAGATGGGTTTGATTCCTGCTCCCCCACATGCAGCCAGCTGGGTGGCCTTGGGCTGGCCACAGCACTGATCAAGCTGTTCTGACCAAGCATTAATATCAGGGCTCTCTCAGCCTCACCCCCTCACAAGGTGTCTTGTTGTGGGGAGAGGGAAAAGAAGGGGATTGTAAGCCACTTTGAGACTCCTTCGGGAAGAGAAAAGCAGCATATAAGAACCAAATCTTCTTCTTCAATTTCAACTTTTCTCTAACTTTTGTACCAGTTATCTTTTTCTTGGCCTCTTTCCTTCCCTTCCTTCTTGGTGTAGTGCATCAGGGACCACTTAGCCATAAGGTTGACAGCTCCGATTCGAAACTACCTGGAGATTTTTTAGAGGGTGGAGCCTGAGGGGGGGGCGGTTTGGGAAGGGGCAGGACTTCCATGGAGTAAATTGCCCTAGAGTCCACCTTCTAAAGCCGCCATTTTCTCCTGCCACCTAGAGATCCGTGGTAATCCCAGAGACCTACAGCCACCAGATGGAGATTGGTAAACCTACTTAGTTAGCATTCTAATCCTGCGGTGTATGCAGGCCCTGGCACTAGCGTTGCCAGCTCCAAGTTGGGAAATACTTGGAAATGTTGGGGTTGGATCAAGCCTGAAGAGAGCATGGTTTGGGGCGGGAAGGGAATTCCCCCTTCAAAGCAGTCACTTTCTCCAGGGGAATCAATCTGCTGCCTGGAGATCAATTGTCATCCCATCTCCAGCCGCCACCTGGAGGTTGGCAAGCCTCCCTGGCATGGCTCCCGACTTCATTACTGCCACCAGAGGAGATTAATTCACAGCGTGAGCTAAGGGCGGTGTGAGACTCGAGTTCAAAGCTGGCCGACGAACGTCATGTTCTTTCAATCCTGTCAGTGTATCTCTGGGACTGTGTGTGTCGCCTCCTTTTGAGCGCATGCAAAAAGCCTAAATTTGGCACACTCTGTGAAGGCGAGGTCCCAGGCCCCAAAGGGCCCTTCCCTCTCTGTGATAAGGCCCAGCCCGGAATAAATAGGTAGCCAAATCCAGATCAGTCGTGGAAAATCTTTGGAGTGCAAGGGAGTCAGGAGGGGTGGCTGAGCCGGATTCAAAGTTCTCAGCTCTCCCATCCTGTCCCTGTGCCCCAGGCTGAGGCACAAAGGATTAGCAGACTTGTTAGGAATTGACAACCTCATAAATTCTTCTCTTCTTTCTCCCCCCTCCCCTGCGCCTCCTTTGGAGGCTGTCAAATGTATTTGATTCCCGGAGACGTTAGCTGCCGTTTTATTACTGGGTAACTGGCTTCCCCTTTTCTGTTAGTTCTCTCCCCCCCCAGCAGCTTTGATTTATCCCTGCACTTAGCACTGATTGGATTAGAAGTTTAAATGCTTAAAAGTGCATAACAATATATTTTTCTTATTAATATTAAAAAATCATTATTGGCCTTTTTTTATCGTTCCAGTTTGAATTGAATCTCTTCCCTCCCCCCCTTCCTCCAATTTGATTTATTCTCGCTCTGCAAGTGGAATTTAATGCTAATAGGAGCAATCATGGGGGAGGGGGGGGGAACGGGAGGTAATCTTTTTGACTGTTTAGAAAACTTTCCCTGCAAAAGGGGAAATTACAGCATTATTAAAGAGTCCATTAAAAAGTAGGTTTGTCTGGCATTTGCTAGCGATTTACCTGCAAGGGAGGGACAGGACTGAAAATGGAGAGACAAAGAAACCTGTTTGGCTGAGTCTTCATTCCACATCCGTCCTTAGCTGCAATGCAATTATCACGGGAGCTGTTATAATCACATCGATTATATTACATGTATTAATTGCAGGACCCCTTGGTTCAGTGTCTTGTGGGACACCAAGCTAATAATGAGCTCAAATCACCACGGAGCAGGACTCTTTTGTGTTCACCTGTGGATTAGGTGTCTTTACAGCACTCAGCTGAGGCCCAAGAACCCCGTGTGCACTGCTCCAACATCTCCTTCCCCACATTAATCAGTTCAGCTCCAGATCTGCTGCCTGGGCCAAATTCTTTAAAGAACAAGAGTTGGTTCCTATATGCCGCTTTTCTCTACCCGAAGGAGTCTCAAAGCAGCTTACAGTCACCTTCCCTTTCCTCTCCCCACAACAGACATCCTGTGAGGTGGGTGAGGCTGAGGGAGCCCTGATATTCCTGCTCGGTCAGAACAGCTTTATCGGGGCTGTGGTGAGCCCAAGGTCACCCAGCTGAGCAGGGAATCAAACACAGCTTGCTAAATTAGAAGCCCGCACTCCTAACCACTACACCGAGGGGCCTGGTAGAGACTCAGAGTCAGCTTTCTGGCTGATCAACCTTCATATGGATTCATAAAGCTGAAGCTGTCTATGTAGACCTAAAACGGTTGATAACTTGGCCCCATTGTGGGAAGCATTTTGTGTGTGAGTCAGAGATGCTGACACTGCCTTAAGCTTCTGTCCCCGGGAAAGCACCAAGTCTCCCATCCAAGGAGGAACCACAAGTGACCCTGTTTAACTTTTGACATCTGATGGGGCTAGGAGGGGCCATTCAGGTCTGGGCACAGTGTCACTAGCGATAAACAAAACACCTTCCTTCTACATCTCATGCTGTTGTGGAACTACTCTGTGACCCCATATCACTTAAAGGAAGGCTTAGATTCCATCACCACCCCGCCCCAGTGTTGGCAAGCAAAATGTTATCTTTCCTACACTTCGGCTTCCTGTCTGTGTGTGGCTCTGCCTCATGTGGCAGTAGGGATGCCAGGCTCCAGGTGGGACCTGCGGATCCCCTAGAATAACAGGCCATCTCCAGACTACAGAGCAGTATCCCTAAAGCAGGGATAGTCAACCTGTGGTCCTCCAGATGTTCATGAACTACAGTTCACATGAGCCCCTGCCAGCGTTTGCACGTTGACTGCCCCTGCCCTAGAGAACATGGAGGGGGAGGTCCTTGTTCTCCCCAAGTTTCACCCCCAAATCAGGCGTTTCCCAGTCCAGATCTGGCAACCAGCCACCCCCGCCACACAACATCTCTTACCAGTGGCCAGAAGAACCTGGCCAACCTTATGTTGCAGCCATTTTGTTTTTGCACCCACCGTCCTGGGTTGGAATGCCAAAGGCTACCCACAGGCTCAGAAAGGTCAGAGACCCCGTCTCTAAGGTGTGCCAGCATTTGTCTTCCAAAGCTATTTCCTCCAGGGGAATGGATTTCTACATTATAGAGGTAATTCCAGGTGAATTCCAAGCCCCACCTTGAAAATGCTCACCCTAGGAGACATTGGTAGGCTAGACTTGGTATAAGGCAGTGTTATAGATCTGCCTTTGCGGAGAGAGAATGAATGCTTTGCACACTGATGGTCTCAAGTTCATTTTTTGGCATTTCTACTGAAGGGGCATTAGATAGTAGGGAAGGTCTGAGATCCCAACACACCACTGCCCGTCTGAGTGCACAATACGGAGCTGGATATACCCTAGTCTGATTTGGTATGCGGAATCTGACACACATATTTGCACAATGTAGGGGTACGTCTGGGTTTTGTTACCTGCTGTAAGTCTCTTGTTAGATTGAGCCGCAGGATAAAAATAAAATAAAATTAAGATCTCTGCATAGGAAACAGCATGTATATTGTAATGTGTGACGGGTAGGGTGGTGCGCGCAGTCTTCGTACACACAGCGGGGAGTGCGCTCTTGCCAAGCTTTTAGATCTTAAAATAAACACACGCATTTCTTACACGGAGGATCACATCCATACTGAACGTTGCAATATCAGAACCAGCCCCCGAAGAAGTCTGTGTGACTTGATGTCAGCAAAGTCATCCTCCCCCCCAAAATGTTTTCGTACACGGGATGAAAGAGTTGCGGGAGACGCAGCATTCAAAGAAAATCTCAAGCAGCCAAAAGAATGCTAGCAAAATTTAAATCATGCTAACTAAAGAAAGCAAACGAAGCAGGTACAAGCCCTGGGGTTTGTCCATGTCTCACGTCCCACATTCAGACAGCCTAATGGGATCGAGTATCAGCACAACAGCCCTGACAGCTGTAGATAAATGGGGTTTGTTATATCCTTATCCATCGTTCCTCTTAATATTTGTGAAACAGCCCTGTAGGTGGAAAGTGTCCTGGCTGTCCGAGATGGAATAGGGCCAATCAGGGTGTGGCCAGCTTTTTATTATTGTTATTGTTATTGTTGTTGTTGTTGTTGTTGTTATTATTAATTAGATTTATTTCCCGCCGCTCCCCGTAGGCTCATGGCGGGTCACAACAGTCCTATCCCCATTAAAATACCCATTAAAAGACTTTAAAACAATCCCAACATGGCGGAAGTTCTTATTATTCCCACCCCTGCTATCAGAGCGGCAGGGAGGGTGGGGAGGAGATCTAACTTACTAGGTCCGGGGGGGGGGGGGGGATGTTGGCACTCATTCACTGACCCCGGCCTCAACCAAAAACCTGGCGGAAGAGCTCCGTCTTGCAGGCCCTGCGGAAAGCTGGTAAATCCTGCAGGGCCTGCAGCTCACCCGGGAGCTCATTCCACCAGGTAGGGGCCAGGACCGAAAAGGCCCTGGCCCTGGTCGAGGCCAGGCGCGCTTCTCTAGGGCCAGGAACGATCAGGAGATTCTCCCCCGCTGAGCGTAAAGCCCTGCGGGGGATATAGGGTGGTGGGCGGTCCCTCAGGTATGTGGGTCCCAACCCGCGTATAGCCTTAAAGGTCAAAACCAGAACCTTTGAATGGCCCTCCCTCTCTAGCTCCCACCCTCCTTCCCTGGACACTAGCCACTTTGCTCTCAGATGCCTGAGAGAGACACACAGAGCCCTGCCAAACCACAAATGACCGGATTACCTCCTATGGCTCCTGCTGTGAAAGAGAGATCTGTGCCTGTCGGTGTCCCCTGGGTCCTAGCGCCCACTGCATTCCTGGTTGGACTTTCTTGCCAGTATCTTGTCTTAACACAGTGGCCAATAACAGAGCACAGAGGCTGAGGCCTTTCCCTGATGTCTTTCCCTGGCACTGGAATTCAGAAGCCTCTCAACGGTGAGGTTGCCCTTAGTCACCATGGCCGATTGACATATCCTCCAGGAATCTGTCCAATCCCCCCCTTTTAAAGTGGTCTGTGCCTGTGTCCATCATTACATCCTTTGGTAGTGAACTGCACATTTTAATCACTCTCTGTGTAAAGTAGCATTTCCTGAATCTACTGCCCATCAGCTTCACCTGAATCTACTGCCCATCAGATGCCCTCAAGTTCTAGTATTTTGGGGAAGGAAGACAAAGTTCTCTTTTTCAATTCTCTCCACCCCATGCATCCTTTTATAAACCTCTACCACGTCCCCCTTTCTCTCTTTTCTAAACTTAAAAGTTTCAGACTCTTCAGTCTTTCGTCAGAGGGAAGGTGTTCCAAACCCCTAATTAACAGTCACCCTGTCTCAGCAAATTCAGACCTACCAGCCTATCACTGAAGATGGGATTCTCCCCCATTCAGAAGGAAGGTGGGTTATAAAAACAATAAATAAAAGTAAAGTAAATGAGTATTTAGAATAAATGACCCTGAATCGAGGGGTGGTGAGGAGGTTTTCTTGTGGAAGTGGCACCGTGATTTGATGTCTGGAGGACTAGAACCTGGGGCACCCAGATACAGGTTTGTCTCCAGCCATTAAACTCGCTGGATCACCCTGCCCCCCCCTCTCTGTCTAACCTACTTTGCAGGGTTGTTGGAATGATCAAACATGAGAGGGCCATTGAAGGAAGGGCAGGATAAAAATATGAAGACAGCTATTTCTAGAGTTCATTAAATCGCGAATGAGGGGGGCTCACGCGGATGAACTTTGCACAAAACAGCATGGCCAGTCCGAACGCTGACCGCGCATGCACAGAAATCCGACGATGCGTTCCGAATTGGGAAAGGAATTTTTGGGGGAAACGATAGTTCCAAATATATCTCAGCCTATTTCAAACCAGGTAATTACGAACTTCCATCTTGTTTAAGCTTCAGCTTCTAAACTCCCTTCTGGCTTTCCAGGCTCAGCTACTTTTAGTTTGAATTTCATGCATCTGCAACATGCAATCTGTGCAGATTGGAGCATAAGAAGCTACAGGAGAATTTCCACGCCTTGGCAAAGGATAGCTCTTTTGACCATGGCTATTGAGAACAGATGGGCATGGTTGAGAATGGCAGTAAACGGATGGCACCGTGCCAGCTTGGCTGCTAAGCTCACAGTGAACCAGCTTGCATTAAAGAAGTAATCACCGTTTATAAGTACTCCCAGGCTTGCCAACTGTTTGGAACTAGCTCTGCGCCTCTGCTTTTGACAGAGGAGAAGTTAAGTGAGTGAAATTTTCCCCAGAGCCCTTTCTTTCTTTCTTTCTTTCTTTCTTTCTTTCTTTCTTTCTTTCTTTCTTTCTTTCTTTCTTTCTTTCTTTCTTTCTTTCTTTCTTTCTTTCTTTCTTTCTTTCTTTCTTTCTTTCTTTCTTCCTTTCTTCCTTTCTTCCTTTCTTCCTTTCTTCCTTTCTTTCTTTCTTTCTTTCTTTCTTTCTTTCTTTCTTTCTTTCTTCCTTCCTTCCTTCCTTCCTTCCTTCCTTCCTTCCTTCCTTCCTCAAAGTGGTTTACATGTCCTGCTTCTCCTCTTTTTATTCTAACAACAACCCTGCATGGTAGATTCGACGGAGCGTCCATGACTGGCCAACAAGCTTCCATGACAGACTGGACACTTGAACCCGAGAGAGGGTTGCCAATACCCAAGTTTGGAAATACCTGCAGATCAGAGGGTGGAGCCCTAGAGAGTGCTGTTTAGAAAGGCGAAAGATGGGGATGGGGGGGGGAGCAGTCTACCCTCCAAAGCAAAAGAACAAACGTTTCAAACGATGCCTGTAGTCTGGTGACCAGTCATCTTTTGGGGAGAAATCCAGCCCCGTACCTGGAGATTGGCTTCCCTAATCACTCCTTCTGCACCCTGGTATTTCAAACCGCCCTGAAAGGCCTGGGAGCGGGCTGCGGTATTAGCGCCCGGGGGTGATGCCAAATTCCGGCGCGTCCTTTATGCCACCGGGGCGCAGCCGTTGGCAACCTTGGCGCTTGGCTCCGGGCCTCTCGGCGACCTCGTGTTTGTGACCGAGAGGCGGGCCCCTTCGGGGAGCCGGGGCCCCTCGGGGAGGCTCCGATCCCTGCCTGCCGCCTCCTCCCCTCTCTCCCCACGCCCGGCTTGTTCCTGCTCGACACCTGCCGCAGGTCTCCGAGGGCCCCCGAGGCGAGGCGAGGCGAGGCGGGGCGCGGCCGCCTCCTGCAGCCGCTGCTGGGATTGCCTTCGCCGCCAGTCTCCGAAACCCCCCCGGCGATCATCTGACCCCACCGGGGCCGCGGGGCCTCTTTGAACGCGGCTCATGCGCGCTCCTAATCGGCCCCGGCTGGGGAGATCTGAGAGCCGCGGGCCTTTCAGCTCAGCGGGGAAGGAGCCCCGCCGCGTCGCGTCGCGGGGAGAGGCAGCCTGGCCAGCCTTTCTTCTCTCCCGCCGCCCCCTCCCCGGGCACGGATGCCGCCGGTCCCCTGGCCTGGCCGCGACCTCATTCCAGCAGCCGCAGCCAGCCGGCCGGCCTGCCTGCCTTCTTCGCACGCGAGGCTTGCCCCAGAAACCGGCGGGCCGCGCTCAGCTTGCAGACGCGCCGCTTGGCTGCTCTTCGCCGGCGCCCCCGCCTGCTCGGCTCGGCTCGCCCCAGTGTGCGAAGGCCGCGCCGGGCCCAGCTGCTGCGGCTGCCAAGACGGAAACGAGGCCGAGGCGCTCCCGGTTTTATGTTGCAAAAGAAGAAAAGGGGCGGCGGGATCCCAAAGGCTTGGGAACACACGTAGCCGAGGGCGCCCGGGAGTCGCGGGGGTTGCAAATCTCCAGGGGTCTGCCGGCATCGCGACTGGAGAGAGCCGTTCCCGTGGGGAGAGAAACCGCTTTGGCTGGTGGCCTCTGTGGTGTTATACCCCGCTGACGTCCCGGCGCAAAGCTAGGCTCCAACCCCAAATCTGTCAAGGGGCAACCTTAGCAAGGGGCTTTGAAGGCAAGTGAGAAATGGAGGGGGGTTGCCCTTGCCTTCCTCTGCAGAGTCTTCCTTGGTGGGCTCTCATTCACATACAGATCGGATGAGATCAGGCTATACCATGGCCCTTGGCTCTTAGAGAAGGGGCGAGAGTGATTGGCCTAGGATTATCCAGGGCAAAGTGGAGATTTGAATCCGGGTCTACCAGATCCTAATCTAGCACTGTTTGTACAGCACCTCAGACATATATTTCTCTGTCTTGACTGTTGTTGAGCTAGTAACGTGGAGAAATGCCTGAAGTTTGGTACTACACCCCATTTTTCACTACCCGATGGAGTGTCAAACCGGATTACCACGACTGTCCTTTCCTCTCTCCACAACAGACACGCTGTGAGGTATGTGTGTGTTTGGGGGGAGGGGGGGGGAGAGGCTGAGAGTTTTGACAGAAGTGCTCTGTGAGAACAGTTCTAACAGGATTGTGACTAGTCCAAGGTCACCCAGCTGGCAGCATGTGGAGAAGGAGTGGGAAATCAAACTATTAGAAGCCGCTGCTTTTAACCATGAAATCAAATGAAGGCTTTGCATAGACGCAGGCGTGGCCAAACTGTGGCTCTCCAGAGGTCCATGGACTACAACTCAGGGGCTCATGGGAGTTGTAGTCCATGCACCTCTGGAGAGCCACAGTTTGGCCACCCCTGGCATAATGTAAGCTGTTTCCCGTCAAAGTAAGTCATACACACCATTAGGCAGTGTCACTTGTGTTTGAGCCTGAATACACAGCTCTGTGATAAACCTATTTTCCAAGACCACCCCGGTGTCTTGCATAGGCACCCCACCCTGGTACAAAGCTTGCTGGGAGATTTCAGTCCAATCTCATATATTCAGCCTATCCTACCTTAGAATTCTTGCAAAGCTGAAATGGAGGCCAGGAGAACAACACACACTGCCCTGATTGTTTTGGATGGAAAGCAGGATAAATAGATGCCAAATAAACAAACTCTTGTTTGGTGTGTAATATGGGGGGTGGGAGGGGGTGGAATGGAAACATGACAGAAGAAAAGTGTTTTTCGGAATCTACTCTTGGTCTTGGCGGCTGAATGATCAACATGTATAACCTTGTGATTCTTTTAGATCTTTTCCCCTATACCCCCCCCCACACACACACAAAGTTCAGTCCCTGAGGTTGTCATTTGGAAGGGTGAAATGGCCCAGGAAAAAGAGGGGAGGAAGGGGGATTTCTTAACCCTTCCTTTTGCTTTAATTCCGCTACCCTGAGCTGCTTTTGGGCTAAATTTTCAGGCTGACCTATCTCACAGGGCTGTTCTTATGAGGATATAGAGGAGGATCGAATAATGTTAGCTGCTTTAGCTGGGGGGCCCCGCCCAGGAGAAAACAGGGGTAAACGTATCTAAATAAGTTCACCTCAAAGGGTATGTGGAGGACTGGAATCGAAGAGTAAAAAGAGTCCCTTCTTTTCCGTACCGTATAGGCCTCCCCTCGGAAATGCCAGATATACTTCATCAAAAATGAATGAATGAATGAATGAATGAATGAATGAATGAATGAATGAATGAATGAAAAGATCCCTAAAAATGAGGGTTCAGGAAATTACAAGTAATGTGCAATTCTGCCATAGTTGAAGGCAATGTGTGTGTGTAGGGGTGTAGGGGTGTTAGGAGGTTTGTTAGGGAAGGCCCCAGGCCCTGGCCTACCATCATTGCCTAACCCGTACCCTCTCTTGTGTAGCGTGGGCAGCCCTAAAAATCCCAGCGGGGTAGCCACCTTAGTCTTTTGTACCAAAATGAAACAGAAGTCCAGCTACACATTAAAAATGAGCACCGTTAATTCCTGCAGGAGCCCTGACGTGATGCTTTGAGGTTGCCAAGTGGCAGTGGGAGGCGGAGGATTTGCGGGGGGGGGGGGGGTTGCAAGTCGCTGCTTGGTGGGAGAAAACCGAGGCACTGCCTGACTCCCCGAGCCCTGTAGGGCCGGCTGGCACCCGCAGGACCCCCACAAAGGCCCTTCTCCATTGTCGCTTCCCCGGGTAAGCAGCCGGCTTCCCAAGAGTCCCCCTGTGGGTAGCTTTTGTCTCGCTCCGTCTCAAGTGCTGCTTCTCAGAGACCCCGTTCAACCTGGCTCAGCTGCTGGCTGGCGCTTTTCAGGCAGCCTCCTCAAATGCCTTCCCAGCTGCTCAGCTGTGCCGGGGAGGGAGAATTGTAGAGAATCACAGAACCACAGGGTGGGAAGGGCCCATGCAGGCCATCTAGTCCAACCCCCTACTCAGGTGCAGGATCAGCCTAAAGCAGGCAGGATAAGGATCTGTCCAGTTGCTGCTTGAAGACAGCCAGTGAGGGGGAAGCCTACCACCTCCTTAGGCAGCCCATCCCACGGCTGAACTATGACTGTGTGATTTCCCACACCCCACCCCAATATCTAGCCGATATCGTCCTCCACATAGTTTAAACCCATTACTGTGGGTCCAATGCACTGCTGCCAACAGGAACTGTTCCCTGTCCTTCTGTAAGGGGCAACCATTCCCATACTTAACAAGAGCAATTATGTCCCCTCTCAACTTCTTCTCCAGGCTGAACAGTCCCGAGTCCCTCAGCCTTTCCTCAGGGGGCTTAGTCCCCAGGCCCCAGATCATTCTGCAGAACTGCAGAAGGCACAGCAGCTTGTATGGACTTTGCAGAGTGGAAGCAGAGCGGCTTCCACTCAGATTTAGCCTGGGCAGAAAGAAAGACTTTTGTCTAAGCAATGGCAGGTAAGCTTGCCCTTGTTTCTGCTGCAAACACCTGAAAAGTGAACACTGTGCATGCACCCGCTCCCCCAGGCTGAGTAATGTCTCTTGTGGTGGGTTCTGGCTCTCCATAATTTCAGCACGACCAACCTGAGGTCTTTTACCTGGAGATGTCAGGGGCCGAACCTGGGGCCTCCTGCAGGCAAAGAAGATGCTCTGCCTACAGATATCCATTCCCCTGGAGAAAAGAGCTGCTTTGGAGGCTGGGCACTGTAGAATCACATCCCTCCAGGGTACCCTGTCCTCCCTAGGCTCCACCCCCAAATCTCTAGAAGGTAAATGCTGGTGGTGAAGGTCAAGAGAAGAGGTGGGCAAACTGTGGCCTCCAGATGTTCATGGGCTACAATTCCCATGAGCCCCTGCCAGCAAATGCTGGCAGGGGCTCACGGGAATTGTAGTCCATGAACATCTGGAAGGCCACAATTTGCCCACACCCGGTCAAGAGGATGTTTTAGCTTGCAATTCTCCCAGGGGGCCGGAACAGTGCCATCTCAGGCCGGAACCTGCTCATTGTTTAACGGGAATGTCCCCTGATTTTTAATCAGCACAGCCGCCCGCCTGCAATATGGTGATTGCTGACAGCCTGCCAGCTCCCGGCACAAAAGGGGGTGGGATGACAAATAACATCTAAGGCTAAGCAGGCGGGCTGCATGTGGGTGGGTGGGTGGGTGGGTGGGCAGCCACCACTGCACGCCCAGTAGGAGTCATACCCTCTCCTATTTTCCCGCAAAACACGTCTGCTGACAATACTTCTGCAATTCCTGTTCTCACACCAAAGATCACAGCCCGCATGCCCTTCCCTTTACTCTCCATCCTCCCCCCCTCCCTGTCACAACTTATCAGGAGGAATAAATACTCCTCTAGGAGTCAATTACTCTGCACTGATTTCAGAAGTGAGATATGTTAATAAACCAGGCATAGCGGTTTCCTTTAAAAATAATAAGAATGCAAAGAATGTCAAATGGACCACTTAGATCTGAATAGGTTATTATGGAATTGTGACAAGTTGAACGTGATTCAGTGACGTTGGCTACATGGACAGGGGGCTACTGGGCAGGTGGGGTAGGCCGTTCACCTTATTTAGAGTCCTTGTGTGCACCAGAGACATTTACTGCCGGACACCTCAGGTATGGGGTCACGAATGTTTAGATGAATATATGAGCACCGTTTTAAAGGCAGATCTCTCCAAATGGCTAGAATGGGCACAGCGCAGGGACAGTGTTTGATTAGGGCCAGAGATTGCAAAATCTGCATGGTTCTTAGTAAAGGCAACCATGCGGGATCAGACCCATGTGGCTCATCCAGTGCAGCAGCTGGTTTCACATGGCGCCCAAGTAGACGCCCCTGGAGAGCCAGCAAGTAGTCTACTCCTGTTGTTGCTCCACACCATGGGTATTCAGAGGGACACTGCCTCTGAACATGGAGGTTCCATTTTGTTCAGCCTTTTTCAACCTTTTGACCACGGAAGAAACCCTGAAATATTTTACAAGCTTCGAGGACCCCTGGAAGTAGTGCCATGTCCCTTCAGAGAAGTGAGCGCAAAAGTCAGATGCGGGAACCAGTCAATCATTTAATCATTTACTGTTTGTATTGTGGAGAGATGAGGCCTGTAGAGCACCAGGGGAAGTGGGCTCCAGTGACTTTGAGTGATGTCAGCAGCCATCTGAACTTCTAGGAGCCCTGGGGGGCTCTCATATAACCCCGGGGTTCCCCCGAACCCCTGAATTAGTCATTCTGGCTAATAGCCACTGACTGACCCATCCACCATGAGCTTCCTGAATCCCCTTTTCAAGCCAGGCAGAATCCTGGCTCTTGCAGTGCCCTGTGTTGGTTCTTATATGCCACTTTTTCTCTACTCGAAGGAGTCTCAAAGTGGCTTACAATCGCCTTCCCTTTCCTCTCCCCACAACAGACACCCTGTGAGGGAGGTGAGGCTGAGAGAGCCCTGATATCACTGCTCGGTCAGAACAGCTTTATCAGTGCTGCGGTGAGCCCAAGGTCATCCAGCTGGCTGCATGTGTAGGAGGAGCAGGGAATCCAACCCAGCTTGCAGATTAGAAGTCCGCACTCCTAACCAGTACACAAAACTGGCTCTCTGGTAAAACCCAGCACACCGCCACTGCAATAACAAAAGCTGGCATAGGGTTTACGGCCGGGCCTGCTCGAGCCGGGCCCGGCGCGTGAAACCCCACCGTGTGGGCCTCTGTGCTCGGCAGCGTGTCCTCAAAGCACCTCTCACCGAGCGGTAGCCATCTGGCTGAGGCTCCCACCGCCCTTTTTACAGCCAGCCAGGCAGCTCTGGAATCCCAGCGAGAGGATCGGCTCAGCATCGTTCTTGGCTCGGCTTCTCCCTCTCTCCCTCCCTCCCTCCCTCCCACTCCCTCCCCGAAAAAGAATTTCCATCCTGGAGTCTGGATGCCCAAGCCAAGCCGAGGTTGTTCAAGAGGCCGCATGCCAAGCTCCGAGCCAGCTGTTAAGTGCTTCAGATTTATGGCAGGCAGAGAGAGACTGCTGGTGGCAAGCGGGTTAATTTTGAACATGGGGTCAGCGCCCGGGCTTGCGTGGGGGGCACATTGCTCATCCCTGAATCTGGGAAACGCCAGCCAGAAGTCCCAGATGGGCTGAGCTAGGAGGCCTCAGCACGGGCAGCGGAACTGTGGCTCAAAGAAGAAGAAGAAGAGTTGGTTCTTATAGGCTGCTTTTCTCTACCTGAAGGAGTCCCAAAGTGGATTACATTCACCTTCCCTTTCCCAGCAAGAGACACCCTGTGAGGTGAGTGGGGCTGAGAGAGCCCTGATATTCCTGCTCAGACAGAACAGCTTTATCAGTGCTGTGTTGAGCCCATGGTCACCCAGCTGGCTGCATGTGGGGGAGTGCAGAACCCTGCTTGCCAGATTAAAAGTCCGCACTCCTAACCACTACACAATGCTGGCAAAGAACTTTCAAGAGGTCCATCCTGCTGCAAGTTCCAACCAACATGGTGCAGCAGTTGTAATCTGGAAAGCCGGGTTTGATTCCCTGCTCCTCCACATTCAGCTGGGTGATCTTGGCCTAGTTGCAGTCCTGTTAGAGCGGTTCTCACAAAGCAGTTCTGTCAGAGCTCTCTCAGCCCCTCACCCCACTCCCTTACGGGGTGTCTGTTGTGGGGAGAGGAAGGGAATAGGATTTGAGGTAGCGAAAAAAATCAGCTTCTTCTACATTCTGTTCAAAGGACAGCCGGGAAAAGCAGGAGGAAGAAGTTAGGCCTGTAGCCGTATGCATGTGACACATTCACGGTTGGGCAATAAGGAATCATGTGCAGACACTGTAGTAGGGGGAGGGAACATGGCTTAGAGACAGAGCACTAGTCTTGCATGCAGCAGGTCACACGTTCAATTTCCAGCATCGCCAGTTAAAAGGACAGGTGATGTGAAAGAAGACCTCTGCCAAAGACCCTGGAGAACCACTGTCAGCCTGAGTGAGTGGGACTGACCCTGATGGACCAATGGTCTAATTCATTATAGGGCAGCTGCATGTGATCCTGGGGAGATGCCCTGCTGAAGAGCCATAGTGGTGGCAACGACGTAATGTAGATTGAGGTGGGTGGCCATGTTGGTCTGAAACAGCAGACCAAAGTCTTGAGTCCAGTGACACCTTTCAGAGCAGTGTTTTATTTGCAGTATGCAATGTGGGAGAGATGTGTGTGTGTGTGTGTGTAATGTAGAAGATCTGCACCATGACACTCAGATTGCACGGTCAATATAATTTAATCACCTTCAGACATGCCGTGGTAAACCGTGCAGGTTGAATCCATTTATTTGCAGTATACTGCATCAGGCCATTGGTCTACCCAAGTCACGTTGGCTACTGCTCTGATTAGCCAAGGTTCTCCCAGATCCCTGGCAGGAGACCTTTCTGATCCTGTTAACTGGAGATGTTGGGGACTTCATCTGGTGCTTTCCTCATGCAAAACAGATGTTCTACCATGACCCGTCATCTCAACAATATGACATGAAGCTGCCCGATTCCTGCCCTTCAGATTCAGGATTGTTTCATTGGGTTGGCATAGACTCTTTGAGACTTTCACATTCCTCTTGAGATGCCAGGGGTGGAACTTGGGCCTTCTATCTACTGAGCAGACATTCTAGCACAGAGTCCCAGCTCCTCCCCAGATTTCATTTTTGGTAAAGACATTTGCAATTGCCCACACCTAACTTCTAGCAGTCTGATAGCGCAGCCTAACCCAATCTCATTAGATACGCAAGGCTGGCCGCAGTGAGTTCTTGGAAGACCAGGGCTTCTTCGCTGAGGAAGGCAATGACAAACCAAAGGATCGTCTCTCGCCGTCAAGTTGCTGCAAGCTGGCTGCAATTCGACGGCATGCAATTATTATATTCATTTCAAGCCTAACTCTACACAGCTAATACAACAAAATCAGAGTCCAGTAGCACCTTTAAGACCAACAAAGATTTATTCAAGGCGTGAGCTTTTGAGCTCACACCTTGAATAAATCTTTGTTGGTCTTAAACTTGCTACTGGACTCTGATTTTGTTGTGTTACTGAAGACCAACACGGCTACCTATTTGAACCTACACAACAAATGTCTTTGTTGGGGGGGGGGAAATAATCATTAGCAACTGCTGGACGCACTAAGTCTCATGGTGTGTGCATGTTTATTTCTTTTCTTGGGGAAGTTTATGTTCCCTCTCACTGGAGCCCCACTCAGGATACTTCCCTAGCTAAAAAGGCATAAATAAGATCATTCGAGAAAACAAAACAAAGAAGAAGACAGCAATAATATATATAACAAGACATAAAAACCAAGGCATTGCGTAAAAACAGCATAAAATTATTCAGTGACTTTAAATTGGATCAATAAAATGTCCATGGTTGCTAAGAACTCTGTTTCCATGGACTTCCCATGGATATCTGTGACCACCTGTGGACTTCCCATGGGTATCTGTGACCAGAAGCAGGCTTTGCACATCCTTCAGTTATCGTGCCCAGTTTTTCAAAAGCTCAGAGTGGCTTACATGGTCTCCCTCCACCATTTTGCCTGGACGACAACACCTGTGAGGTAGGTTAGAGGGAAAGGTAGACCCAGGTCACCAACAGAACCACCTGACAGAAAGGGGAACTTGAATCCTTGCTCTTCCAGCACAAACAGGTCACCAAGCGCTCTGGGGCAGGGACATGGGAAGACCGGCACAACCTGAGCAATATCGCTATGTAACTGACCGCAGGTAGCTTGACACTCACTCCAGTGATTCCTAGATCTCCCCTTCTTCTCTTGCTGTCTACCATTGCCAGTTACAAGTGGGAAATACCTGGAGATTGTGAGGTGGAGCCTGAGGAGGGTGGAATTTGGGGACCGGAAAGTATAATGCCATAGAGCCCACCTCCCAAAGGGGCCGCTTTCTCGGATCTCTCGTCAACTGGAGACTGATTGAAATCCGGCCACCACCTCAAGGCTGGCAACATCACTGCCATCAGCTCTAGCGGTGGGGCTGCCGGTGGGAGGTGTCTCTCTATAGCAGGGGTAGTCAAACTGCGGCCCTCCAGATGTCCATGGACTACAATTCCCAGAAGCCCCTGTCAGCATTCACTGGCAGGGGCTTCTGGGAATTGTAGTCCATGGACATCTGGAGGGCCACAGTTTGACTACCCCTGCTCTACAGCAAGAGGCCTCCTGGCCTTACTCGGCACGATTTCCTTCCCCTAACAATACATGGAGAGTGTTCGTGGGTGGTGGGGCCAGAATATCCACAGAAGACAGAAACCTGGTGGGCGTGGCTTGTCAAGCTTGTGTCACTCTGCATCAGCCCTTTTCAACCTTTTGACCGTGGTGAGGCCCCCAACAGAATTTTTCAGGCTTCAAGGAGCCCCAGAGGCGGTGTCGGCTGGCCATGCCTCCCTGCCACGGAAGTGACATCATCACATATAACAACAGGCCAGCTTGAGGATGGGAGGTTGGGGGGGCGGAGACAGGATGCAGTTTAAGGAGGGAGTAGGTGTGCAGGTTCCGCCCCTTCCCAGATGCATAGATGACGTCAGAACTCCCATTTGTGAGGGTTCCCTTGCTTGTGGCTGAGCCCAGGAGGGGAAGAGCCACGGGACTCCCTCCGGAGATCCTGCAGATCCTTGGTTGGGAATCCCTATTCTGGATGTTCTCTGATGAAAGAAATAGCCATCTCTGCCAAAGCCTCCCCTTCAGCGCCCAAACTCTGGGGCAGCTTCCTTTCTGTCCATGCCCCTGGACCACGGGAGAGATTTCTCTGGCTCAGCAGGAGGAAGAGGTAGCTGGGAAGCCTCTACGTCAGGGGTAGTCAAACTGCGGCCCTCCAGATGTCCATGGACTACAATTCCCAGGAGCCCCTGCCAGCAAATGCTGGCAGGGGCTTCTGGGAGTTGTAGTCCATGGACATCTGGAGGGCCGCAGTTTGACTACCCCTGCTCTACGTTATTGGGGAGCAGAGAGCTTTCACTGCCGAATCAGCTGGAGGGGTTCTCTGCTGCTCTGGAGAACGTAAGGTCGGCCCGTGCGTGGGCCGAGCTAAGCAAAGGAAGCACTGCCAATAAGCTTGCCTGAAGAGGGAGAGTGAAAATCAGGGGGCAGCAGGAGGGCATGGCACTCCCCACCCCCACCCCTTGACATCTGCCTGGGGTTCTGCTGCCGTGGCCTCTTGCCATCTGCCCTCCCACTCCCTGCTCTTGCCGATTTGGAGGCTGCCGTTGGCAGGGCAGGAGACGCAAGCCGGGGCCTCGGTGCCACAGTGGCAGGCTTCCAAAGTTAATGGCCCCTAACCCAGTCCTGGCAGGAGGAGATATTTGGATCCGGAGTCTGCTCGCCGCGGCTGCCGGCTCCTGCCCTCGCCGGCAGCGCCTGAATAATTGATGCACTCGTGGCTCTCACGAAATGACCTTCCCTTCGCACTGGTTCTGTTCTGCAACAGAGGGAAAGTCCCATCGTGTAAGGATTGCCAACATCCAGATGGGGTCTGGAGTTCTCCCAGAATCTCCTGACTACAGAGATCTGTTCCTCTGGATGAACGGGCTACTCTGAAAGGGGAGATCTCTGGCATCACCTCCCTGCTGTCTTCCCCAGGTAGGCCTCCAAATCTCCAGGAATTTGTAAAGCCACAACCCTCCCAGGCGAGGTTGCTTTTTAGGAAGCCGGAAAAAGAAACCGGAACTGCCCAGCCGTGTCTCTTGTCAGGGCTGCAAACTGGGTACTCTAGTTTCTGGAATCCAGGCATGATGCTGGGCCCAGATTCTCCCCCATGTCTCTCATCAGGGTCTTCAGGAAGGCAAGAACTGCACCTCCGTTCCAGCGTGCATCATGCGCGTCAATGGGCACACCAAATAACAAGGCTTCGCTTCCAACCCCACCCACATCACCTATTCTCCTATTAAATATTGCTGAGTCCTTAGGGAGTCGCTTCCACCAGAGGTAGCCGGCTCTGTCGTTCAAAATTAACCTTGTTGCATTTGGCAGTGGGAGAATCTATTCCTGCTAAAATGACAAACATGCAGGACTCAAAAGCCACATCAAAACAGGCCATCCCATAGTAAATGAATGCAGGACAAGTCAGATGGAGAAAAATGGAATTTATTGTGTGTGTGTGTATGGAGGTGGGGAGGATAAGGGAAGATGCCCCTCTTAAATTGTGCATGGCCTTTCATGTGATGCCCCACTTGCACTGTGTGTGAGTGTACATGGTACATTTTGATTCATTTGTTGTTGCGTCTGACTCTTGGTGATCCCATGGCACAGCTGTCTCCCCGATCTCCAATCCCAAACTGCCTCCCTCAGCCGTGCAATGTTCTGTCCAGTGTCCATTTTGATTGTGTCTAACCACCGTGTTGACCGAGGGTGTGGGATTGGCCCAAGGTGAGCCACCTCGAAAATACGTCACTTGCGTTGCACAAGCCATTGCCTTGCGCACGAAGACAGCCTGCTTGAGTTGTGCATGGCGTGGCCTCGCATGGGAAAACGCCTTGCCGGCATGACACATGCTGTTGCGCTGCATGTGAAATTTCCCTACTGGCTCTGCACATGATGAGCAAGGGGGAGAATAAGGAACAGTTTCTTGCATGCTGCTGGCAGGAGAGAGCTCTAGCCTCGTTTCCCCCCCCCCCTTTCGTCTGTGCAGTGCTCTAGGGCTGCCTACCAGGGGTTAACAGAAATAAAGCCCCTGCACAAAATTTTGACTGCAGCGCTGCAGGCCAAAAGTACATTTGTAACCTCAAGTGGCCGACTTGAAGATGCTCCAGATCCCCCGTCTTGGAGCCGTCTGCAGCTAAAACCCTTTGATCCATTCACTCTCCTCTGGGGATCACACAGCCAGTAATGGTTCTAATGCCCCCATGGCGACAGGGGTTTAGCTGCTAGACGGATGCAGGCAAGACCTCCCCCCCCCCCTCCACACACACACTTCTATCTTACCAGGCTGGAAAACAGCACAGGGAGGGGAGGGGGGAGCTTTGTGACAAAAGAAGAGGTGCCTCTGGCCATTAACTCTTGAGGCGCTGAACACTTGGCTCGGGTAAATCCCTGGGGTGGCGCATCTGGAGGAGGAAAGTCATGAATTATTTCCAGACTCTTAACAATCTCTCTCTCTCTCTCTCTCTCTCTCTCTCTCTCTCTATCTGTGGATTGTTCCTTCTCCTTGGTAGAAATTAAGTATTGTAGGTTGTGTATTCCGAGGGCTCCCTGCAAATATTCTGGGTTGTTGATTGGAAAGTAGATGTTTGCCTGTGTGTTGTGCATTGCTGTGTAGCATCACTTGGCCAATCAGCCCTTCTTCCCTTCTTTTTCCGGCTGGCTCTCCATGTAGCAGGCAGAGGCCACCTGGGTAAGCAGGTTCGAATCTCCGCTCTGCCATGGAAGCTCAGCCGGGGACGTTGGCCCATTATGGTCACTCAGCTTCAGCCTGGTTCACAAGGTCCTTGCTGTGTGGATGAAGCGGAGGAGGGAGAAATGAGCTGAAAAGCCCCTTCAGGTCTTGTTTGGGGAGTAAAGCTGAATAGGAACAAAAATTACATAATTGTTGCCATAATTTTAAAAGTATAGGCCAGTTCAAATTAGTCTTGGTATATCTGTATGACATGGATCCAGATGTCCCTAGCTAGCTTGGCCTTGTCAGATCTCAGAAGCTAAGCAGGCTCAGCCTTGGTTAGTACATAGATAGGAGACCAACAAGAAGTCCAGGGTCACTATATGGAGGCCTCTGTTTGCCCGTTGCCCAGAAAACCCTACAGATTGCCATAAGCCAGCTGCGACAATAGCATTTGTCACCATAGGGCTGCCAGTCTTGACTTGGGAATATCCTGGAGATTGGGGGGGGGGGGGGGGCAGACTCTCCAAATCTGCTATTTCCACCAGGGGAACAGATTTCTGTTGCCTAGAGATCAATTATAATTCTGGGGGAATCTCCAGCCACCACCTGTAAATTGGCAACACTAATAGTTGTATAGTGGGACTCTGGCTTCTCAGAGGCAGTCACCAGTGTCTCTCGACCGAGGCAGAAGGAAAAAGCCTTTTTCTTGGGGGGGGGGGCTAGCGGCAAAGTGGCTGCATCCAAGGAAGTGGCCTGGATTGCATCATGTGGCCTTTCAAAGCACATGAGATGTTAGGGCCAGGGGCAGCAGCCCAGTGGGGGAACATCTGCTTAGCGTGCAGAAGGCCCATGGTTCAGTTCCCTCACACCATGTTCTGCTCAAAGGACAAGGTCCTAAGTGTTGTGAAAGCCCTGAGACCCCAAAGAGTGGCTGCCAGACGACAGGGACCTGTGTCCATTGACTTCCTGGGCTGCCCCTTAGCTCTCCAGCACCTCTCCTTGGGCCCTGGGGATCCTGTACGCCTAGCGTCCCCCCCCCTCCCCATATACACATATTAGAAAATACCCAGGGCCACAAAACCATTTTGCCTTATATCCAAGCTTTCTTCCCTTGCTGCTTGCAACAGAGAGTTCCTATTCCCATGTTCAGCTTTTTGTAGGCGTAGGGATGCCAGCTTCCCAGTGGGAACAGGGGATCTCCTGGAATTACAGTTCCATCTCCAGACTAGAGTTCGGGTTCCCCAGAGAAAATGGCTGCTTGGAGCATGGGATCCAGGGCATTGTAAGCCACTGAGTTACCTCTCCAGACACCAATCTCCAGGCTTTCCCAAACTGCAGCTGGCAACCCTACCCATTCCCCACTGGTAGCCCGAAGGGCCTGGGGAGCCTACATCCGCACAGGGTGCCCTCACTAGATGCACTCTCGAATCTGGTCTCTCCAGTTCCCTTGCCCGAAGCTCTTAGCTGAAGGGGCCTTTGATACGTGGAAAGGGTTGATTTGCTTAAAAGGTTAGGATTTGCTGTTCCAGCCGCTCCCACTGGGCGAGGCCTCCCCAATAAATAGGGTGGCCGAGCCAGAAATGGCAGGGGATCTTGGGGGGCCAAAGATCTCCAGACCCCAGGCTGCTTAGCAGGGTGGGCCGTATGGCGTTCTCCCTTGCCGCAGCCCCTCTCTAAATCTCCTGGACGGGCAGCTTTCCAAGCGCAAGCGGGACGCGAACTCTGCGTGCGCTCAGAGGCACGGCTGGCACGCAACGGCCTGAGAAGCTGCGGGGGAAGAAGGCGACTGCCGGCGCTGTTTGGCAGGCGTTGAAAGGCGGCGCGCTGGGGACGAGAGATGAATGGGGGCGTTCAGCCTGCGGCGTCCGACGGGGACGGACGGACGGAGCGGGCCCGGCTTCCGTGACGCCGCCGGCTGGCTGGCTGGCTGGCTGCTCCCGGACGCAGGAGGCCGAGCTGGGCCGGGCGTAGCGTGCGGGGCGTGGAGGCGAGCACAGCGCGTCCTGTCCTCGCTCGCACTGGGGCTGCCGCTTGGAACATTCCTCCTCCTTGGCAGGCCGACTCTGCGCCCTCGGCCCGGGCCGCGCTCGCCTCTCCCGCCCGCCCGCCGCGCCGCGCCTAATGGGCCGCATAATGGGCCCCATTCAAGCCGGCCGGCCGGCGGGGAAGGAGGAGCGCGGGCGGCTTGCAGGCGCCCCGCCGTCCCCTGGCGGCGGCAGGCCCGGGTGCCAACGACCGGGAGGCGGAGAAGGCTTTGCCTGTCCCTTCCCGAGAGGCACAGTGGCCAGCCCGGGGCTGTGAAATCCCTGGAGAGTTGGGGTTGTCGAACCCCAAAAGGACGGAATAAGGGGAATGCATTCAAACCTATGGAGGGTAGAACGCAATGTTAAAATTAAGTACTAATATTTATTATTATTTTTAAAACTCCTCAATAAAATAAGCCTTGGGTTTTTAATTTAAATAAATAAATATTAGGGTTTAATGTTAACATTGCGTTCTACCCTACACAGGCTAGAATGCCTTCCCCTTATTTTGACCTTTGGGGTTCTTGACTTTGAGCTGGGTCCTTTTTTGTTTTGGTCTGCTGAGTTGGGATGTAGAACCTGGGGGGGGGGGGGTTGGAGCGGCCTTTGGGCTTGGACCAACCCCTGGGATATTTTTCAGGCTTTGGGACCCCCGGAAGTGGTGCTGTACCCCGCCAGAGAAGTGGGCATGGAAGTAAGAGGCCAGAGCCAGAGCAAGCGATCAATCGATCGATTTCCCATTTCCATTGTAGGGAAAGCGACTAGGCCTGTAGAGCTCCAGGGGAAGGGGTCTCCAGTGATGCCTAGTCATGTCAGCAGCCATCCAAGCCCCTGGAAAAGAACCCTGGTTGGGAATCTCTGCTTAAGGTGGTGCCTGAAGGTCTCCTGGGATCCCAGCTCATCTCCGGTGGGCAGAGATCAATTCAGCTGGAAAAATTGGCCGCCTTGGACGGTGGAATCTGTGGCATTATATCCCCCTGAAGTCCCTTCTCTCCCTCGACCCCGCCCACCTCAAGATCAATCCCCCCCCCCAAAAAAAATCTCTAGGTATTTCACAGCCTGAAGTTGGCAACCCTAGATTGGAGAGACTGCTGTGGGTATGATGCCGTAGATTCTTCCTTCCAAAGCATCTGTTTTCTCCGGCTGGACTGATTTACCTGGAGACCAGTTGTAATTCCAGGAGACTGGCCACCCTAGCAGATGAATTGTTTTGTGGCATAGAGGTAAATCATATCATCTGGTAAATAAGGTGCTGCTAAGTCTCTAGTAGATGGGCAGAGCAAGTTTTTCTTCCAGGGTGCTGGCAACCCAAGTACCCAGACAGGAGTAGATACCAGATTACAGGCAACTCTCCCTGGGCAACTTCTGTCTCTGTGTTAAGTGCCATGAAATCACTTCTAACTTCAAGCGATCTCCAGAATGTCTAATAATATATAGGAAATATCATTATCGTGTATTGGTTAGACCCAGGGGTAGTCAAACTGTGGCTCTCCAGATGTCCATGGACTACAGTGCCCATGGGCCCCTGCCAGCAAATGCTTAAAAGGACTCTTAATGCTGGCAGGGGCTCATGGGAATTGTAGTCCATGGACATCTGGAGGGCCGCAGTTTGGCTACCCCTGGTAGAGGGTCGGACTAGGATCCAGGTTCGAAGCCCTCACCCGTGTTTTGCTAGGTGACCTTGGGCCAGTCCTGCCAGTGCAGGCTTAAAACCTCTCTGTGTGTGTGTCTGTGTGGTCGTCTTCGTTTCTTGCTAGGCTTGTAGGATTCCTGGTGGTGTCTGTATGGCAACTGTGGGAAATTGGGGGGTAGGGGGGGTAAACTAGGCAGAATACCAGTCTGATCTTACATGACTTTTCTGGATTCTTATGGAGGTAATTTAGCTAGAGCTATGACAGATTTGGGGAGGGGATAATTTCCTAACTCAGATTTGCTTGCCAATATTCAATTGTTATAGGCATTTAATTTTATGTCTTTTTAACTTTTGCTGCGCACCTTATTATGCACATTCTTTTTTGAATTTGCGGGCTTTAGGCAAACAAAGCTGTTCCATTTGGCAGGCGAATACTTTGCAACATTTAAAGTTTCTCAGCAAGACAGACCTAGGTCACATTTGCATCCAAAAGAGGGTCGCCACCTGTTTCCTTATTTTCAAGGAACGACCCCTTCTTTCGTTATGTTAGGCCTGTTTCCAGGAAAATAAAAGCAAATTAAAAGCAACTTGGATTTAACAGTTTAGTATTTTATTGATTGATTGCATTTATACAACCGCCCTTCCCTGGTGGCTTGGAGTGGCTTACAAAAGGATTAAAATTCATAGAATCATAGAATTCGAAGGGACCTCCTGGGTCTTCTAGTCCAACCCCCTGCACCATGCAGGACACTCACAATCTTATCGCTGAATGAAACATTAAATATTAGGTTTTAATTTTTTTAAATGGCAATGAAATATAAAATAGTCAAACCGGTTCCTAACCGCCTCCTTCCCCAGATGAAATAAAGGGGGAGGAATAATCAATTCATCCCAATAACATTTAGTCGGAAGGGTTGTAAACAGGAAGGCCAGCAAACTATAAAGTTGTTTCTAGGCTTCACCCATAGGCTTGGCGGAAGAGCTTGTCTAGCAGGCCCTGCGGAACTGTTTAAGGCCACACAGGGCCCTGATCTCATTTGGCAAGCATTCCGCCAGGCTGGGGCCAAAATGGCCGTGGTCCCGGTTGAGACCGATTTTACTTTCTTGGGGGTGAGAATCCTAAGTAGAAGAAAAAGGAGAAGAGTTGGTTCTTATATGCCGCTTTTCTCTCCCCAAAGGAGTCTCAAAGCAGCTTACAATCGCCTTCTCTTTCCTCTCCCCACAACAGACCCCCTGTGAGGGAGATGAGGCTGAGAGAGCCCTGATATTTCTGCTCGGGCAGAACAGCTTGATCAGTGCTGTGGTGAGCCCAAGGTCACCCAGCTCGATGCATGTGGAGGAGCGTGGAATCAAACCTGGCTGGCCAGATTAGACGTCACCCCTCTACACCAAGCTGGTTCTCCAAAAGTAAATTTTGTTTGCCAGAACAGCAGTCTTTGGGAGCCGTAATGGAAGAGGCCGTCCCATAGATACAAAAGTCCCTGATAATTTAGGGCTTTGAAGGTAAAAAATAAAACCGAGAATCTGATCTGGTTCTGGAGCCAATACAGGAGGGAGAGCACAAGTTGTATGCATATTCTCTAGTACTGGGAAATACCTGGAAATTTGGGGGGGAGAAGCAGGATTTGAAGTGGGGAGGTATCTCAATGGATAGTGCTATGGATTCCACCCTCCAAAGAATCCGTTTTGCCCAGGGGAGCTGATTTCTGTTGCCTGGAGATGAGATGTAGAACCAGGGGATCCCCACGTCCCACCTGGGAACTGGCACGCCTAGTGCTCTCCATTAGGTTCCTGTAAAGACCCCGAATGCAGCCACATTGTGGACCTGTTGAAGCTTCCAGAACAACCTCAAGGGCAGCCCTGCATAGAGCAAGTTGCAGTAATCAAGCAATTAAGGTTGCTTCCTCTGGGTGGGGAAATATTTAAAGATTTGGGGTGTGGAGACTGGGAAAGGGAAGATCCTCTGTGGAGCACAATGCCCTGGAGTCCACCATCAAAAGCAGCCATTTTCTCCATGGGTTGCCGAGAAATCATAATAGTGGGAGATTTCCAGGTCCCACATGAAGGGTGGCAAATCTTGGTCTGTCTGTCTGTCTGTTTCCATACCCCTCCCTTGCAGCTCAGGGCGCTTTGCAGGGATCATGAAACCATACGACAGATATCAGATCAATAACTGTATCCATTAACAACAACATCGCTAACAATTGAACGTTTGATTGTTTCCTGCTTAACCGTTGACATTTAACGTTTTGACTATACCCCGCAGGTTAGTCCGTATGGGATTGCCCATGGTGTGTTTGGTGGGCGTATCTGAGTGGGAGGGGGTTCTGCGGGCACAGTAATTGTTGTCAATCCATTGCCCTCAACCAAAGGTTTGATGGGAGGGCTCGATTTTGCAGGCCCTGAAGAACTGTGCTAGTTCTGGCAGGGCCTGGATCTCCTCTGGGAGCTCATTCCATCATATGCGGGCCAGGACTGAGAAGCCAAACGTGCTTCCTTGGGACCAGGGATCACTAGCCAGTTGGTGTTGGCTGAGTGTAGTGCTTTCAGTGGGCCATAGGCAGAGAGGCGGTCCCTCAGGTACACTGGGCCCAGCCTGTGTATGGCCTTAAAAGCAATTCCTAAGACCTTGTCTGATCCGGGATTCAACTGGCACCCAGCACAGCTGTTGGAACACAGGCTGAATGCGGGCCCTCCAAGGGGTTCTCCTAACCAGTTCTAGTTTCCGGATCAAGGTTAAGGGCAGGCCTGCGTAGAGTGAATTGTAGAAGTCCAGTCTAGAGGTGACCGCTGCATGGATCACTGTGGCTAGGTGTTCTGGGGCCAAGTAGAGCGCTAGTAGTTTGGCTTGGCACAAGTGGGAAAAGGTCAGCTGTGCTACTCTTGTGACCTGTGCTTCCACAGGGAGGGAGTCATCATCCAGAATCATGCCCAAGTTCTTGGCTGAGTGAGCCACTGACAGTTGTACCCCATTCAAGCTGGGTAGGCGCGTTTCCTCGCTTGGGCCCTTCCTGCCCAGCCACAGGAATTCCATCTTTGAAGGGTTGAGCTTCAGACGACTCAGCCTGAGCCGACCTTTCACTGCTTCCAGACACTTGGCTAAAGATTCTAGGCCTGAATCTGGGCAGACATCCATCAGGAGGAAGAGTTGGGTGTCATCGGCATATAATTGGTGGCACTTCTGTACCACTTGGACAAGAGGGCATAAAGATATTGAATAAGACTGGCGAGAGGACTGCTCTCTCCAAAAATCTGTGTTCTTTAGACTGCACTATAACTATATTCTGTGGCTCAGATACACATAATCAAGCATTTTCTTTTGCTCTGGCAAAATTCCTTGTTTTGCAACTCCCATTCCCCCCCCCCCTTCATTGTGAGGCCATCTTGCTTCTCTTCATGCGAAGCTGCTTCTGGGAATGGGGAGGCCATGGCCTGCATGCTGCTCCCTACATGACTCCCAAGGGCTGGGATGGAATAATTCAGAGGGGTTTTAGAGAGAGAATATCATTGAAAATCAAGTTTTAAAGCTGAAATGTGATTTTAAAATAATTGAACATACAGTCCTGCCATTTGATTTAATTTGTGCTCAATGTAATTTCTGGACTCTGCTATGAGCCTCACCAAAACTTACAGGCCTGATAATCTGAGCCAAGCCAAAGTGTTTTAGATTTCGATTCCCACCGAATATAGCCCTCATGAGATCTCCAAGCCTAGATTCGGAACAGACACATAATGCATTTGTGCAACCCGTTGCCAAAGACTTTAGTGTTGCTTCTTGTGGCTTTAAAAAAGGATCGGCTACATGCTTGAAGGATAAGTCTGTGATGACTAAACAGAGCCTCCATGCTCAGAGGCAGCGTACCAGTGATAATCGATTGCCGCTAGCAATCAAGGGAGATTGCAATCATTGCTGCTAGCAATCATGGTGGCCAATCATGCTTTTATCCCTCCAAATCCTCAAAAACTGAAGGTAACATACATGGATAGCCTTGCCTCGTCTACTCCTCAAAATGGCCTTGCTGAGTAGGCCCAAGCAAGCTTCACCGTAGTGGGACAATCTGAACTCGGGTCTTTGAAATTTTTATCCGGCACTCTAACCACTCCACGACCTGCGTGTGGTATGTACAGAGAAACATTGCAGGGCAGCAAAATATTTTTATTGTGTGGCACCTGCATGAGTGGGACAGTGTTTTATCGGTAGGCCCCATGGTCCATGCCATGCAGGACAGCATCCCTAAAATGCTCAGCAATGACCTGCCCAGGCTGCATGCTGAGCTAGCAGAAGGAGTGCGTCAGCTGAGAGCATCGCGCCCGAACATTTGAGAGCCACACAACCAGCCATCTGCCAAGACAGGGTTCCAGCTGATGCAATCTTTGCCGTGACAGGTAAAGACTCGACTCCTTTGTGCTAGTGATCCTCAGGGACCCTGTTAGGTTGTGTGCCCGCAAGGCTCTCGGGGGAACGGTAGCAACATCAGTTTCTCCTTGGCATCCGTTCCCCCTTGCAGGACTTCCCAGGGAGCCACAGAAAGACTCTCTGCTAATGCTGCCCCTTGCCCCCCCCCCCCCCAAAGACATTTTGGCATCTGCTCTGGGAAGCGGGAGATTGCACTGCTGTCACATGCGCAAATCTGAGCCGTCGTTCCTTGGCCGGTTCCGGAGCTGCTGGCAGCAGCGTCGCCCCAAGCGACCCGTTTGGCAGCCTGCCATCCCAGCAGTCGCATTTCTCTCTGCCCTCTCTTGGGGAGCACCCTCGCCTTGCTCTGTTGCCGCCGTGCACGGGGCACGGCCTTTTGGCGCCCCGAGGCGGCCTGGCAGATTTGTTGGCACGGGGGCGGGGGGTGCAGCCGTTCGGCTCCAGCCCCTGTGGTGTTGCACAAGTGTCCTGCCAGCCAACAGTCTTCACACTCTGAGCAAGTGGGTGGCGGCGACCAAACTGGGAAAGGAATCTCCCCAGTTTTCCATCGAGCTGCCAAACCGATCCTCTCCTCCCCGGGGAGCCTGGGAAGCCACAGGGCTGGCAGAAGTGCCAGCTGTGTCTTCATAATTAGAGGGCACTTCCTGTTTGCACAGTCATGGCCGCAGTACATCCTGGGTGGGGCGAGCCCTGAGATCATGGCCTGTAAGGAGAGTGGGCGGCTGGGCGGGTAGGCAGCTGGAGGCCAAACCAGCATATATATTTTTTTGCATTCGCCCTTTCCTGAATTCTCAGTGCTGGTTTTGTGACTCCTCTCCCCTGGAAGAGAACAGCTCGAGTTGTAAAGCAACTAGCCTCTGGGGCCAGCTTAGCTGGGCGATTTCAAAGTCTTGAAAGGGACATGTTTGTGGGAGGCCCAGCATGCACAGGGTGAGAATTCGGGCTCGGGGGGGGGGGGTCCAAGTGGGCAGAAGTTTGAACTACAAGCCCATTAGCATGACAGAGGCTACTTACAGGCAGGCTTTAAGACCAACAAAGCTTAATTCTGGGTTTAAGCGTTGGTGGGCATGCACCCAGAATACTCAGAATAAAACTTTGGGGGTCTTAAATCTGCCCCTGGGCTTGACCAACTAGCTCAGACCAACATGAACCCCCACTGGAAACAGGCTATGTATGTCGTTTCCGAAAGCAAAAATGGGCTTTCCCCCCTTCCATGATACATAATATTGTATGTATGGGACAGGCATGTATGCTGTGTAGGAATGCCAACTCTTAGCTGAGAAATTTCTGGAAATTCTGGGGAGGGCAGAGTTTGGGGAGAGGTGGAACCTCAGTAGGGCCACATATAGAGCAGACATGCTCATGCTTCATTTATTTTCAGCCATGGCCCTTTTTGGGGTCCTCAGGTTTCAGTCCCCCCCCCCCCCATACACACACAGTAGGCTGGCGGCTTCCGCAGTGAGCTAGGCTAAAAAAGGCCTAAGCTAAGAGTGAGATAACTATTGTTGACATACCTTGTCTTATATATACGTGAGGCAGATTTCTAGAACATTTGACCAAGAGAATCATGTGCCTTCATTTCCCCCCCCCCCCCCTTGTATGCATTCCATTCAAACATGTGCAGGGGAATGGATTACATGCCTACTTTTTCTTTCCCTCCATGAGGGTCAAACTTTCTAGCCATTAATGACGTCACACGGGACAAAAAGGGTATTTCATTGTTTCAGTAACCAGGGCCCCCCATAAACCCCTTGGACTCCCCTTCTCACATTTGTCAATCTGTGGCACCCTTCAAATGGGCCAGGGCCCCCCAGGGAGCCAAAAGGCCCCTATTTAGAATGGCTGCTATAGAGTCTCCCCTCTAAATCAGCCATTGGCTCCAGCGGATCACTATAGCCTGTAATTCTGGGAGATCTCCGGCCCTACCCAGAGGCTGGTAGCCCTATGTGTGTATGTCCTTGTGAATGTTCTTTGTAGCTGGTGCTGAAAAGTACTAACAAGTCATAGGCAAATTATGGCAGCCCCCGAGGGGTTTCAAGGCAAGGGACAAACTACAGTGGTTTCCCGTTGTCTCTGTTTGCGTCGCAACCCTGGGTCTTCCCAGATGGTCTCCCATCCCAGTAAGAACCAGTCCTGGCCCAGCTTAGCTTCTGAGAATCCTGAGATCTGGTGTGAATGAGCTCTCTGGGTTCATTCAAATGGGTAGCCGTGTTGGTCTGAAGTAGCACAATAGAATCAGAGTCCAGTAGCACCTTTAAGACCAACAAAGATTAAGGTTAAGGCAGACTTTGCACCTAAGCCCAGGGAAATGTTGCCTGGCCTGAGCATTGCACATCCCACTTGGCTGCCTGCTTTTAACCTAGATCTGTTGTATGCTTTGTGTACCACCTGCTGATGGAGGTAGCCAAGGAGAGCAGGTTATAACATCAGGGAAGTGGGGCAAAGCAGCAGACTCTCCTACCCCCCACCCTCTTGCATAAACGCACACTTTAGCTAAGGACTGGGCATCCTTCACTCTCAGCACTTCTGTCTCCCGAGAAGAAAATGGCACACACAAGGTTAAAGACAAAGAAAGCCGACATCGCATTGAACATCGGCTCTTCCCTAACCTGCCAGGACCTCATCTCAGGGTTCTGTGTTTCCCTGGCAACAGGAGGAGGCATCCCTAACACCTAAAGCAGAGAATCTCCCCAGCTTGGCTTTAAGGTGGTTGCAATGTCATCAGCCGTTTCCCAGGCAACACAGAATCTGGAAGCCAAGTCCTGGCAGGTAGTTTGGGGAGGGACTGAATCTGGCATACCCATTAGATGCAGATGGATTTTCTTGCTTGCTTGCTTGCTTTGTTGTCAAGTGGCCACTCCTGTGAGTCGGTTGGCAGAGAACTGGCTCTCCCTGGAAGGTCACCGCTTGCCTTTCCGTATCATCTCGTCCGTCAAGGGTGTCTCAGCATTCAGGATCTTTGCGCACGTGTTCTGGAGTGGGTCTGGAGCCGCACGAGATACAAGGGTGTAGGATCACCCTGGCTCCTTGGCGGAATGCTTTCTCTGGGAAACTGCAGTTCTGGAATGACCTCAGGGGTCACCATCAAGCGGACGTTGTGTTTGTTTATTTATCGAAACTGTGGCATTTCTATGCCACTTTTTACACCAGTTGCACAAAGAGGTTTCCAGTTATATTCGGCTTTACCCTCGCCACCTCCCCTGCCCCGAAGATGACCAGAGATACATTTCTGAAAATAAAGAAAAATTCCTTCTTGGACCCCCTTCACATACAATCCCCCCCCCACCATGTTCTACATTCAGAAGAACACGTATTTAATCCAGTCCTTCCCAAACAGGGTATAATCTCTCCTTTCTCTGTTTTGTCCTTAAAAGAACTCTGACGTAGTTTTACCTGATGTCTCAGTTCTTATGAGTCAGGTCTTTCTGTGCCTGTTTTCGAGGGTTACGGGGAGGGATGTGGAGTTCTCCTGATCTGCAGACTACAGTACTTCTGGAGGGAACGGCAGCTACAGAAGGTGGACTCTATGGTATACCATAGAGACTAGGAAAAACAGGAATCCAGAGAGACAGCACATCCCCGCACTCCCCCAGGCAGTGCCACCCAAACCATCATTAATTTCCCTAATTGGAGTTGGCAAAAATACCTGCGGCTCTTTAGAAAAAAAACGTCTTTCTTAGGCAGACTGGTGGGGATGAAAGGTCCTTCGTCAAGCGGCAAGGAAGTCTCTTAAATGCAGGTCAAGTTTGCAAATTAAGGCCGTCAGAGAACTTTCCAGAGTTGGACAGCTGCAGTTATTCAAGACTCACACAGCTGCCGGGTTGGAGAGGGAGATTACATTGAAATGCAGCCTTGGGGGGATGTCTGGTGGCTCATGCATTCTTCGCTCTGCCATGAGGGGCTTTCCTGAATCCAGAGGAAGGCAGCCAGTCCTTGGCCACGTTCCACAGTCCTTTCTGCTGAGTCCAGAGACACACATTCCTTCCTTCCGCCCCTGGGGCTGTACAGATACAGCCAATGCGTAGGAGATATTGATCGTTGGGTTGATTTTGAATTTTTTTTTTCCATCCCAGCTGGCGAAAACCAAAATCACTGATGTGGTTTTCTTTCTCTGGTTGTGTGGGTTGAATCTCGGAGGCTTTCTTTCCATTCTTTTTAATTGCCACTTCACGCCAAATTTCCCCCTTGAAACCACCCTGAGCTGCGAGGGAGGGCAGTATATATAAATGTAATAAAATAAATAAATAATACTTTTTTTTTTTAATGTACATTTTTTCCGTGGTATTTGGGAGCTGATACAGTATGGCGTTTAAAGCAGCATTTCCTCACCACGGTACTGCGGTACCATAGGCCACTGCAAAAGCCCCTCCATTTTACAGCGGCATGGGAATTTCAAAATGGCGGCTGAGGAGAACCCTCCCACCCTGTCCCTGCTGTTCTTGGCTCTGAGTGAAAAGAAAAGAAAAAGTTTTAAAAAGAACAATTCTACCCTTATTTGGGCAGGTTGACACACCTCCTCCCAAAGTGACCAATGATGGGCCTGGGGGAGGTGGGAAGGGGAGGGTCTCTTTGCCATTAAATCTTTGCTGGCTGAGGCTCTTCTTAATGTGGGGGTGAGGGAGGGAGATGTGGCTAGCTGACATCACTTCCTGGTACCTCAAAGCCTGAAAAATATTTCAGTGGTACCTCCACAGTCAAAAGGCTGGCTTAGACTAGGAGCTGGGAGACCCACACTACTATCGAAGTTGACCCCGGATAACCTTGGGCTGCTGACATGTTCTCAGTTAAGCCTACCTTACAGGGTTGTTGTGAGGATAAAATCAAGGAGAGCAGAATGATATTAGTTGCTTTGGGTTTCCATTGAGGACAAAGGCAAGGTATAAATGGAATTAAGTAAATGAATATTTGTGAAATAGTTGACTGCCGTTGTGTGTCCTTTCTTACTACTGGCTCTGGTATGCCTAGAGCTGCCAACTCTAGGTTGGGAAATACCTGGGGATGTTGGGGTTGTTGCTTGAAACCGGGCAAGATTTGGGGAAAGAAAGAATCCACCCTCCAAAGCAGCCCATTTTCTCCAGGAGAATTGATCTCTGTTGTCTGGAGATCATTTGAAAAAGTGGAAGATCTCCAAGCCCCATCTGGAAACTGGAAACCCTAGCTATCACTCTCCTTCACTGATGGCTTCAGCTCAGCTCCCCCTGTCTGCCTGTCTTCTGCTTTTGTCCCTCCTCATGTCTTTGGTGCCATGTTGGAAGCCATTTTGATGTTGCCGTGGCAACCTCAAATACACCCAAACCTTGCAAAAAATTTTTTTTCAATATCTGCAAATGGGCAGACATTGCTATTAACATTTTGGTGCTTTCGTACCCCCCTTCAAATTATTTTGTATAAGTTTCTGTTTTGCAAACATTGGAGCTGCTTGGGGTGCCAACCTCAAGGTGGGACCTGGAGGAATTACAGCTCAGCTTCAGACTACAGTGCCCCTGGAGAAAGTGGCTGCTTCAGAGGGTGAATTCTATGGCATTACACCCCACCGAGCTCCCTTCCCTCCCCAAATCCTTCCTTCTTCAAGCTCTACCCCCATAATCTCCAGGAATTTCTTGGACTTGGCAACCCTATTGGGATCCCTTTCCCTTTGGTTTGCTGAATCCTAAAACTTAGCTGTGGCTGGCCCCAATATATGGATTTTCCTACTCATTTGGCTACCTATTTGATATAGTAAAGTGTGTTATGTGTATGTGTGGTATATCAAACTCCACGCACACAGAAAGCTAATGTGCTGGGGGTAGGCTAGGCTGGGGGTAGGCTCTGGCATGCTAGCTTTCTATATGCAAAGCAAGCAGTCAATTTGTTTTGTGGCTCAAGCTGTGCTGTTATCCCTTATTTAGGCATCAATTTCCCAGGAAAACCAGGAAGAAGGGCATGCATTTTTGATTATGTCCCACCAGCTCCCTTCATAACAAAGGAAGCACTACAGTTTGGTGACCTAGCTCCTCAGAGACGAGCCATGTCATACCTTTTATTAACCCAAATCACACAACACATTGTGCAAGGGTTTACGTTCTATAGAACTCTTCATTGGCCGAGATGGTTAAAAATGCAAGAAACACCGTGTGTGTGTGTACGTGTGTGAGGGATAATTTTCCTCTCTCTCTCTCTCTCTCTCTCTCTCTCTCTCTCTCTCTCTCTCTCTCTCTCCCTCTCTCTCTCTCCCTGGGCAAGGGTTGTGACTCAGTGGTAGAGCATCTGCTTTGCTTACAAAACAGGGTGGCCAGATCCCTTCTGGCAACAGGCAGGATTTACCTGCAAAAAGAGAAAGGCCCAGGCCTCATCGCTGGTGTTGCAGAGGAAGTGATGTCATCATTCAGGTGATGCTCTGGTAGGTGGGCAAAAACTCTATGGTAAAACTCTATGGTAAAACTGGTTGTTTTACCATAGAGCCTTTGCCCAAATACCAGAGCTGTTGCTGGATGATGCCATCACTCCCTGTGCAAGGTCAGTGATAAGGCCTGTGCCTTTTCTTCAGGTAAATTCCCCTCATGAACAGCTGATTGGTGGCTGGGAGGCACAACCTGGCCATGGAGGATCCCCACCTCCACTCGGGGGGGGGGGTGTCTGCCAGTCCCAATGAAGAAGGTTCGTTCCTCAACACCTCCAGTGAAAAGGACTGGATTATAGCTGAGATGAAAGATCTCTATCTCAGACCCCGGATAGCTGCTGCCAGTCTGAGTAGGAAATACTGACTGAAATGGACCAGTTCAGTAGAAGGCAGTTTCATGTTCGTTCTCTCTTCTCTCTCTCTCTCTCTCTCTCACTGCATCCTGTGTGTGGGATTGTTTTTGATGGGCACAGAATGCAGCTAGCTAGTATCACGCTGGGCTGGGAAGACTTAGATCCTGTCACAGATGCTTTTATTTGGAACATGTGGACCTAGCTGCACATGTGCCTATGTACCCTCAGAATGGCACAGTGCTCCTTGCAGATCTGCAGTGCCATATTGTTTTGTTGTGTAGAAGCACACTGTTCTTGTAGTTTGCCTATGAACTTGCAAAAACTAACTTACATTGAGTGAGTTGAAAACTCAGGAGCATAAAGGGAAAATATATATATACTAGCAAGAAAGCCCATTGCAACCAGGAATGCAATGGGTGCTAGGACCCAGGGGACACTGGGAGGTGCAGATCTCTCTGTGTCTCTCCCTCTCCCTCTTGCTGCATGTCTCTTGGTGTGCCTCGCAGGAAGAGGCATAGCAGGTAATTAGGGCTCGTTCTTAGGAGGGAAGCAGGGCTGGTCAGCAGCTTGGGGCAGCTTTCTCTGTGTTTCTCTCTGCCTCCCTCGCAGCAGGAGCGATAGGAGGGAATGAGGGCTCGTGTTCGGTCTGGCAGGGCTCTGTGTGTCTCTCCCTGTCTCTGATGCGTCTGAGAGGAATGTGGCTAGCATCCAGGGAGGGAGGGAGGGAGGGAGTTGTAGGGGCAGTGTTGCTGGCTGCACCCTGATTGGCCCTATTCCAACTTGGACAGATGGACACATTCCACCCCCTAGGCTGTTTCACAAATATGTAGAGGAACCATGGATAAGGGTACACGAGGCTATCGATCTTGTAAAGCCCACGTAACTGGCTCGTGAAGCTTGTACGAGACTCAACCCGTGTTTCCCAGTGATTAGAGTGTAAGACTAGAAGTTCCAGATCTTGAGTTCTCAATGAAACTCATCAGAGAAACCCAGCCGACATCATGGGGTTGCTGTTGGGACTACATGGAGGAGAGGACAATGGTATGAGCCACTTTGAGTCCCTACTGGAGAGGAAAGAAGAGTGCAGATAGCTAAATACATAAAAATGGAACAGACTAGCTTTCCTTACCCTTTTTTTTCAGTCTGTTTCAAATGTCACTCCATAGCTTTCTTTGAATGCCCTTGGGAGAAAAGCTTCCTAAAAGCCGAAGCAGAAGGCCAGCAAAGCTCTGGACCACTTCAGAACTATCAGTCTACATCTCTTGTCTAGGGTTGCCAGCTCTAGGTTGGGAAATTCTTGGAGATTTGGGGGGGGGGGCTGGGGAGAGTGGGGTTTGTGAGGGAGGGAGCTCAGTCCCAAGCTGGCAATGGGGAAATGATTTAATGTTCAAAATATCAAAATGTTCAAAGCAATTTCAAAACGGATTCCCAGGTATATTCCCGTTTTCGCTTCCTTCGTCAGTGATTTCTAAATATCAGTGTATGATATATGTTATATGACATATATAAATATATCCCCATACTCCATGATAATTCAATATCAAAAATCAAAATTACAAAAATAAAAATAGGAAGACCTCAATATTGTTACCTCAATCTTCTCTAATACTGTTTCTTGGAATTAATATTGTTGGAAATAACCTAGAAAGATAAATCCTGGAAATCAGCTGTAATTCTGGGAGACCTCCAGCCACCTCCTGGAAGATGGCAACCCTACCCTTGTCCTATCCCTTTTATCACTGGATGCTGTGTCCTTAGCTGTAGGACGAGACAGGACCACACGCATGCCAAGATGCTAAGCAAACCGATCCTCAGCCAAACTAGCGTACACCTGTTGTTCTCTTGAGACTTTTTGTTTGTTTGTAGCTAGAGCAGGGATTCCCAACCAGGGGCCCACAGACCACAATCTACAGAACCTGTTGCTTCCTCCTTCCCAATCATGAGTGAGTTCTCTTGTGGTTTCTGTACCTAGGTGGCGGAGCCTGCACACCTATTTCCACCTTCAACCACCTCCTCTCTCCCCCCTCGAGCCTGTCTGTTAATGCGGGTGGTGACGTCACTTCCGGTAGGGAAGTGTGGCCAGCTGACCTCACTTGCTGGCCTCTGAAATATTATTTCAGGGGCTCCTCCGTGGTCAAAGGGTTGAAAAAGGCCGATCTTGAGCATCTCTCCTGCTCCTCCCCCATCACGGGTGACTTGTTTTTGCTTGAATTGCACGGGGTGAGTGGAGGACACTCCGCCATTTGCTGCTTTGTTCCCGAGATGATTCACTCACGCCACAAAATAATAATCGGGATCTCATTACTTTGAATTCATCCAATCACTGGGGAGATCTTTCGCTAGCACTAGCTGAGTAGCTATTATTTCTTCTAGAATGATTCAATTCTGGCCCATGGGACAGCTTTGCCCCCTCTCCCAGGCTGACCCCCTCCCTACTGCAAAGTAAGCCAAATATGGTTGTCAAACAGTTCTGTGTGATTATTCTGAGTTGCCCCTGGGTCGCCTGGTGTTGAAGTTAACACTCAAATGCAGGCCAAAAATGTAATAGCCAAAAAAAAAAAAATGCCTGCAACTTGCCCTCCATTCCCCTGGATATTTGAATTCCCACATGTGCAAGGTTGATGGATTTATTTATTATTTTCTTAGCAGGAATTTTCTTAGCAGGATGCTGGGGCCAGCACTGGATTGCCCAGTTAGTGTACTAAACACATGCTTTGGGCACCAGCAAAAAATAGGGGCACTAAAGATAAGAAGGTTTTGTTTTTAAGATCATTTGATATGTCAACCCCTCCCCCATCCCAAAGCACAAAATTATATTCTTCAATATAGTATTGCTTTTATTTTGAATGGGGGGGCACCATTATCTTTTCAGTGCTTAAGAGCACCCTTTCTCAACTTTTTCAATAACTGAGAAACCCCTGAAACATTCTTCAGGCTTCGAGAAACCCCGGAAGCGGCACAATCATGCAGAAAATGCTTGGGAAGCATCGCTGTAGACACACCTGTCTGGGGCCCCTCCCCTTCCCACCCTACCAGGCCTATTATTGGCCACTGGGGTGATTGACATGACCATATATGGTCATATTAACTGATAAACGTTCAACAATTTTTTTAATAAACTATAAAAATGAATGAACGCCCACCCATTGAGGAAATTAATGGTTCAATCCCGAACGTACATCCTCCAGTGTAAACCGGGGAAAAAAGGAAAAAGTTTAAGACAGCTTGTGTGTTTTTTCCCCATGAAGCTCCAACCATTGATAGCCACTGCCAGTCACCAGCAACACAGACGCATAAAATGTGCCTTCCCCTGCGTGAGAGCAGGATCCAGCAGTCAGCTAGCATCTTGCCAACAGGATCATTGCTGGAAAACGATGTTGACGCTGTGACCTGATGCCATTTGCTATCCTGTGCACAAAATGTATTTTGACTGCTCTCGCCAAGCTCTTACACAGAAGGCCCTTCCAGCTCTCGGGGTTTGTGCGCATGCCCCTATGCACATTGTAAATATAAAGCTTGTATTTGTTGAACATGGATAGGCACTGCTTGCTTCAGCGGCAGCCTTCCCTGAAAGTGAGAAGGTGCCATATGACTCCCACACTCCAGAAAGACGCTCAGCTTGAGATGGCCTTGGATTTTGATTGTGAGTTTAAAGCAAGCCCTTGTTTTCAGGCTTCCAGCTCTGTCTTAGGAAATTCCTGGAGACAGACAATCAGGGAAACAAAAACACATTGTGACAAGACAAGGAGAAGGAGAAGGAGAAGGAGAAGGAGAAGGAGAAGGAGAAGGAGAAGGAGAAGGAGAAGGAGAAGGAGAAGGAGAAGGAGAAGGAGAAGGAGAAGAAGAAGAAGAGTTGGTTCTTATATGCCGCTTTTCTCTACCCAAAGGAATCTCAAAGTGGCTTATAGCCACCTTCCCTTTACTTTCCCCACAACAGACACCCTGTGAGGGTGAGGCTGAGAAAGCCCTGATATTACTGCTCAGTCAGAACAGCTTCATCAGTGCTGCAGAAAGCCCAGGATCACCCAGGTAGCTGGCTGCATGTCGAGGAGCAAGGAATCAAACCCGGCTCGCCAGATTAGAAGTCCGCACTCCTAACCAAGTTAGGAATTTAAAGGCTGAGCTGTAAAGAATAGTTTTAGTTAAAAATCCAAATATATTTATTATAATTACGCACACATAATAGAAGTGAATGAGCCTCTTGTGGCGCAGAGTGGTAAGGCAGCCGTCTGAAAACTTTGCCCATGAGGCTGGGAGTTCAATCCCAGCAGCCGGCTCAAGGTTGACTCAGCCTTCCATCCTTCCGAGGTCGGTAAAATGAGGACCCAGCTTGCTGCTGGGGGGTAAACGGTAATGACTGGGGAAGGCACTGGCAAACCACCCCGTATTGAGTCTGCCATGAAAACGCTGGAGGACGTCACCCCAAGGGTCAGACATGACTCGGTGCTTGCACAGGGGATACCTTTACCTTTAATAGAAGTGAAGAACATTGATCAAATCTCAGTTATATATACTGTGTAGTGCAGCAAGTCCAGAATCATCACATGGAACGTTAAAGGATCCAAGCTCAGATGTGTTTCGACCTCTAAGGGACCTTCCTCTGTGGTCAAATAAGTTTAAATACACTCGTACAGTATGGAAATGCATAATATTAGGTGGTTAAAAAAATCTAGCAAGGGAAGCTCCGATAGGTGTTATATATAAGAATGCCTAACATGGAGCCCACCTTGTGAATTATCCCACCCCAGCTCTCATGCCAAGGGCATTCTCAGGTGTTAAGCAGAACGTTGGAGGTAGATCCTGGGGAAGGTAAAGCTTGGGGACGGGAGAGACTGTGCTTGAGCATGCCACCTTCTGAAGCTGCCATTTTCTCCAGAGAGACTGGTCTCCGGATACCAGTAGTAATTTCAAAAGGTCCTCAGGCCCCACTTGGAGCTTGGGAACTGTAATAAGGTTGCCAGCATCCAGGGAGTGGCTTTTTACCCCCCCCCCCCTCCTCTGCTGTCTCCATTCCTCCCCCCCCTTTCAAGAAAAGAAAGAGGCTCTCCCCCCCCCCCCCCGCCCCTTCTGATCTTCCCTAATCATGTCCACAATGGAATAAACAAAGTAAGTGCAAATTCAGCCCAGGTTTCCAGCAGGAAATGATATTCTGGTTCTTGAAAGAGGCTGTTTACGTGATGGTCTCTCATCCAAGCATTAACCAGGACCAACTCTGCTTACCTTTCAAAATACAATAAGGTCAGGTTTGCTTAGGCCATCCAGCTCTCAGCAGCAGTGGTTCTAGTGCTGGTGAAAACCAACTATGCCAACTGGAAATATAAAATCCCTGTTATTAACTTCAAAGGAAAGGTGATGTCTCCGTTCTCTGTTCTGGTCTGACCCACAGAGATGCCATGGGGCCATGAAAGCCGTGTACACTTTTCATTCTACAATCTTAGAAAAACTCACACCTGGTGCCAAAAAACGAGGCCTGCGTTGGAGAAGCCTCCTGTCTGTGCGCCATCGAGATTACCCTGCAGCATGGCCCAGTGCCTAGCACTCAGGGGAAGGTTGGAGACTTCCAGCAGCTCTGTAGATATTGGACGGGGCTTGTTTTCCCGAGCGGATTACCGAGTCGGCTTTTAACACCGCGACAAACTAGGCTTGGATGCGGTTTCTTAGATAAATGTTGTTATTAGGTGCGAAGTCGTGTCCGACCCATCATGACCACATGGACAATGATCCTCCAGGCCTTCCTGTCCTCTACCATTCCCCGGAGTCCATTTAAGTTTGCACCGACTGCTTCAGTGACTCCATCCAGCCACCTCATTCTCTGTCCTCCCCTTCTTCTTTTGCCCTCAATTGCTCCCAGTATTACGCTCTTCTCCAAATAAATATACATCTGTATTAAATATCAGTTATCTCCACCTAGATAAGAGATGGGTGCTTAGAAAAAAAAGTGTGGTTATTCGCAGGGATTTGGGCACACCCTTCAACTTTGCAGCTGTACAGGAGAAGAAGAAGAAGAAGAAGAAGAAGAAGAAGAAGAAGAAGAAGAAGAAGAAGAAGAAGAAGAAGAAGAAGAAGAAGAGTTGGTTCTTATATGCCGCTTTTCCCTACCCGAAGGAGGCTCAAAGCGGCTTACAGTCGCCTTCCCTTTCCTCTCCCCACAACAGACACCCTGTGGGGTGGGTGAGGCTGAGAGAGCCCTGATATCACTGCTCGGTCAGAACAACTTTATCAGTGCCGTGGCGAGCCCAAGGTCACCCATCTGGTTGCATGTGGAGGAGTGCAGAATCGAACCTGGCATGCCAGATTAGAAGTCCGCACTCCTAACCACTACACCAGACTGGGTTAGGAACCTAGAAATGGGAAAGGCATAGGGTTGCCAACTTGCAAGTGGTACATGGAGTTGAGATTGGTTCCTCTGGAGACAATGGTTGCTTTGGAAGGCAGATTCTATGGCATTGTGCCCTGCAGAGGCAGCTCCCCACTCCAAACCGCAGGTTTCCGCCCCAGAATGGCCATGGAGTTCACCCTCCGAAGTAGCCATTTTCTCCAGGGAAAAAGATCACTGTTGTGCAGAGATCAGTCATAATTCTGAGAGACCTTCAGGCGCTACCTGGAGGTTGGCAAACCTACCTACGAATCATTTAGGATTGTGACAAACATTCTGTATTTTGCAGCCGGGACCGTCAGTAGCTTTGAAGTGTTTCTTTCGCCTGCCTCCTAAGCTATTTGGAGTTCGGTGTCTCTTCTCCTAAAGGCTGTGGGTGATAGCCTCAGCTGTTCCCCACCCCTCCCTGGGTGCCGCCTCACCTTCAACTGGCACAGATTAGCCCTGGCAGCCCTTAGGAAAAGGGGGAGGACCGGAGGAGGAGGGACTGAATCCCCTGCAGGGAAGGCAGCCTGGCTGCTTTTAATGAGGGGGGGGGGGATACTGTAAGCGCTTGAGGCGGAGGAAAATTGAACTCAGGGGAGAGAATACTGTAATTTCATGCAAAAATTACACGTTAGGTTGGCGAGATGTTCTGTGCGGCTTCTGGTGACCAGCACAGGGGGGGTAATTAGAACTTTGCCTATTAGAGAGCCGAGAGCTTCTCGGGCTCCGGAGAGAGGACTCCGGTCCCGTAGGAAGCTGCTTCATGTGGCACTTGTGCTAATTGCCGTTCTGGAATTAGGACTCACCTTGATTTAAAGGCAGGCTGCTGATTACAAGGGAAGCCAGGATGTTGTAGGCCCAGTTCAGGCGTTTGCAACCTCTCCAGGAGTTTTTTTTTTTTAGCGTGAAGCATCAAAAGTGGTCGAACGCAAACAGCTACCTTAGTGTCAGTAGGGTTGGCAGATCTCCAGGTGATGCCCGAAGTAGCAACCATGTGGTTTTGGGATTTACAAACTTGGGGAAGAGAAAATACTGTATGTAGCCAGACCTATAGGCTGGGCTTTAGGAAAGCAAATTTTAACAAACTCAAAGTTAGGCTGGGCAGAATCCCGTGGATAGAAAAACTTAAGGAGACGGGATTTCAAGAGGGATGGGAGTTTCTTAAAAGTGATATCGTGAAGTCACAATAACAAACCGTTCCCTTGAGAAGGAAAAACGGGAGGAGCCAAAAGAAGCCAGGACGGCTCCATAAACAGCTTTCAAAAGAGTTGAGTAATGAAAAAAGAGCCATTTAGGAAACGGAAGGAGGACCAGATAATCAAGGAGGAATATAAACAAATAACCAATGCTTGCAGGGAGAGTGTTAGAAAAGCCAAAACGCAGTATGAGACTAGGCTAGCGAAAAATGCTAAACACAACAAAAAAGGGTTCTTTAGTTATAGACAAAGTAAGAACAAGAGTATGGTGGGACCATTGCAGGAACAAGAAAGTGAAATGTTAACAGCTGGCGAAGAGAGGGCTGAACTGCTCAATCCCTACTTCTCCTTGTGCCATCTGCAGGCTAGCAGCCCTGCTCCCAGGAGATGTCCGGCCGAACATTATTTTTCACTCCCAGTATTCTGAAATACACTCTCCAGCCGGCATTTTTTAAAAATGGTTCTAGTGACAAGATCAAAAGGCGCTTCTCAGCAAATGGCCACTTTTGTCATAGATGCCAAACTAAAGCAGGATAATCTCCAAAAGTGATTTTTAAATTGTCTCTCTGAAAAGATAAGCGCGACCGGAAACGTTTTACTATGCTAAAAATGTTATTAGGTTATTTCAAAATTAAATAAAATGACCCTGCTGCAATATTGTGCCGTGGCATGGTTAGTAGAACGAGGATTTTTGCATTTAAATACTCTCCTCTTTATCCCTAGGGAAAGAATTCTAGTTAGCAAGGTTTGAAAACCTTTAACAGAGGCCTTGTAAATTGTGTTATCAGCTTCCAAGTGGATCCTGGTGTTCTCCTGGGATCACAGCAGATCTCCAGAGATCGCTTCCCCTGGAGGAATCTGCAATGTTGGAAGGTGGACCCTGTGGCATGGCCTCCCCAATGAGCTCCCTCCTCTCCCTAAACTTTGCCAATCAGAACATACAATGCTGAACTAGATTGGCCAATAGGCAATGTTCAACATAGAGCATATTTGAAGGGCTTGGGAGCAGAGCACTGACTTGTAATCCCAAAGGGTAGAAAAGGCCTTTCTCTGGCTGAGGTACAAAAGAGTCCATTCTGGTCACAATGCTGGACTCATGGATTCGTAGGCCCACTGGGTATATGTGTGGCTTTGTACATTTGTATCATATAAAATAGAGCCTCTTGTGGCGCAGAGTGGTAAGGCAGCAGACATGCCGTCTGAAAGCTCTGCCCATGAGGCTGGGAGTTCAATCCCAGCAGGCGGCTCAAGGTTGACTCAGCCTTCCATCCTTCCGAGGTCGGTAAAATGAGTACCCAGCTTGCTGGGGGGTAAACGATAATGACTGGGGAAGGCACTGGCAAACCACCCTGTATTGAGTCTGCCATGAAAACGCTAGAGGGCGTCACCCCAAGGGTCAGACATGACTCAGTGCTTACCTTTTTATCATATAAAACCTCCCTTGCATAATATGGGATTTATTCAATGGATATATACAGCTCTGAGACTCATCAGTTGGATTGCTGGCTCCCGATTGGGAAATACCTGGAGCGTTTTTTTTTGGGGGGGGGTGGATAGACCCTCAGGAGGTATAATGTCACAGATTCTACCTTCCAAAGGGGTCATTTTCTCTAGGGGAACTGATGTCTGCTGGCTGGAGATCAGTGATAATTAGGGTTGCTGGCTCTGGGTTGGGAAATACCTAGATTTTTTTGGGGGGGGGGGAGCTGAAAGGTTGGGATTTGGAGATGGGAGAGACCTCAGCAGGATATAATGCCAAAGAATCCACCCTCCAAAACAACCATTTTTTCCCAGGGGAACTGATCTTGCTCATCAGGAGATTAAGTGCAAGAGCGGGAGATCTCCAGGAAACTCCTGGGAGCTGCCAACAATAGTTATAATCTCAGATCTCCAGCCACCCCCTGGAGGTTGACAACCCTATGGGCCTGCAGCATGATAGGACAGAGCACCCCCAGGTGCTGTAATGTCTAGTTTGGCCCTGTTTGTGCCTAATTCCACGAAGCAGCCGGGTTTGCCTGGTTTCCAGTCTCTGCTTCTTTTACTTTTAATTATGGGGCTTCTTCCTGTGCTTTTAATTTTTCTTTTCTTTTTTGGCACTGCTCTTTTTTTAACCATGCTAAATTTGTGTGCCGTTAGACATCTGCCTTTCTCAGACACTACTAACTTTGCTAGGGGGTGCAAGCATACATTTTGAAGGAGGTGGGGCTGGAAGAGAGAGCTCCACAGGCTGGCAAATCACAGGGACATGAAGAAGAGCAGAGCGGAGAAGCCGGTGGGAATATGCCAGTGAGACTTTAAAGAAAGGCAGAGGAAGGAGGGTGGTACGGTATCCAGGCCAATGGGAATCGTGCAAAGCTTTGCAAGTGCTGTGGGGGTAAACGTGAGCCCCACCTATATTCAGAGGCACTAATTTTAGCTCTTAAAACAGCCAAACTAGGGCAGATTGGAAATTGCACATGCGACTCAAAACATTTAGGATCCATTTGAACAAACTGCAAGGGGGGGAAATGTGTGCGTGCATGTGTGTTTCCATGCTGTGCAAAGCCTCCCCAAATCTAGGGGAGTGTGAACCTCCCTCACATGCGCACATACAAAGCTGCCTCGCACTGGCTCAGCCCCTTGGCCATTGGCTCTCCAGGGTCTCCGGAAGAAGCCTTTCACATCACCTGCTACCAGATATGTGAACTGGAGATGCCAGGGATTGAACTTGGGACCTCCTGTTCGTAGAGCAGAGGCTCTTCCACCAAGCCGCAGCCCCTCCCTTTGGCCTCAGCTCCTGGAGAGCCACGACCTTCCGCGTGAACAGCAGGTGCTCCGCCATTGAGCCGCAGCCCCTCCCCTGACCCCAACGGTGGGTCTCCATCCCGGATTGTGCAATCTTGAACTGGCTGTGCGGCTGTCCATAAGGATTCAGTCTTTGCCCGGGGAGACCGTAGCACGAGGCGAGGCCGGTTCCCGCAGTCAGGAAAGCAGCTCATTCAAAGTGGAGTTGGGCCACTCGCGTAGTGTCACGGTCTCCACCCGCACCCTGGGTTGCATCGCCAGCTACGTGAATGCCAAGCCATGCGGCTGCCTGGCACTGGCTCGCAGCGCCGAGCTCTGTTGCCATGGTGCTTGTAGAGTGTCCGCAGGGAAGCACCTGGCCTGCTCCTCTCCGCTCCTCCACCCCCCCCCCCTGGCTGTTAACTCCTTCACTGCACTCTTCTGGGAGAGTCCCTCCCTACAGTGGTGACTGCAGGGATTGTCTCTGAATCTTGGTGCTCCGGCTGCCCAGGGGAGCCCCTGGAGGGGAGCCGAGGCAGAACACATCGGCCAATTAAAATAATCCCGGCGCCAAGAACAAGACCGCGGAGGCCCCGGATGCCACAGCTCCTGGGAGACGATGAGATAGAAGCAGAAACCTGTTAAGTCTAGGAAGCGTAAGGCTTTGAGTTGGCTTGGCCAAGGCAGTGCCCCTGGTGTGCAGGCCATGGGACGTGTAGCCACCGTGTGCCGGAAACTAGCACAGGTTTGGCTTTGTAGCTTGACTGGCAATTCCACGGTGGGCCTCAGAAGGACACACATTAGATGGAATCTCCACACTGTTGAACAGCATGGGACCGTGAACTGCGTGTGGTTGAGTTGCCAGCTCCGGTTTTGGGAATTCCTGGAGACTTTGGGGGTGGAATCCTGGACAGGTGAGGTTTAGGGAGGAGAAGGACTTCAGCAGGGCATACTGCCATAGAGGCCACCTTCCAAATTAGGCATTCTCTTTGGGGGAACTCCTCTCTGTCACCTGGAGACCAGCTGTAATCCCAGGGGATCTCTAGCTACCACCTGGAGGTTGGGAACCCTCGCTCACAGGGTTGCAACGGGCACAGGCTGTGCTTGAGAAAAACGCAAGGAAGCCCCCTGTTTTGCATGACAAAAGGTCAGTTTTGCAACCTGGGTGAATTACACTGATAGAGGAAACATGTATATTGACTTAATTTTATTTAGATTCAGGTGGGTCACCATGTTGGTCTGAAGGAGCAGAACACCTTTAAGATCGACAAATCTTTATTCGAGGGGTGAGCTTTCATATGCTTCTTCTGAGGAGGTATCCGAAGGAGCGTAATTTGCTGCCTGTCACTTTTACAAAATTGCCATTGGTTTCCGATGTCTGACGTCACACAGTTGTCCGTATGCATTCTTTCATTTTTACTCCTGATTTTGAGTTTACTACGCAGGGCTTTCTTGCACAGTAATATCTGGTCTGATGAGAAACTTCCAGGCAGGGCCTGGAGATCCTTCAGGATCACAGTTGATCTCTTAAGAAAATGGCTACTTGTCAGGAACCAATGGGTCGAGACCCAGCAGATTCGCCCCACAGACATCACTCTCGGGCTTCAGGGTGAAGTTTTAAGTAAAAGTCTTTATTTGGAGAATCAGGACCAAGTTTAGCACATCACATGAACTCTTAGACAGGAATCTTGACAGAGACACCGGGCAAAGGGGGATGCAAAGCATATATATCTTAGCTAGGGAAGGGGGGTTATTGAGGCAGCATTTGGCGGGAACATTAGTTCACATAGAAAGAGCAATACAGTTTTCTTTTGATCTACAAGGTGCCAGAGTAGCTAAGTCAGCCATCTGGTATTTAGACTAAGCGAGCAGTGAGAACAGCCTTGAGATAAGAAGGTGAGAACCGGACGAGCCTTTGAAATGCAGGCGGGGGTGGTAGATGGGAGGGGTGCTCTCAAGTGAGCCTGGAAAGGTGTCACAACTCAGTGGGAGATCCGAGAGCCCAAGGCAATCAAGCAAATCTTTAAAAAAAGGTGAGAACTATGCGACAGGAACTAGGGGTTCATGACACTACTCTGGAGGGTGAACTCTATGGTATTATATTCTGATGAGGTATAATATTCCTAGTCTGGAGTAGGCAACCCTAAAGAGACTCACCCCGCATTACACAAATGGGCCTATGCAATCAGAAATTGATATTCCACCGTTGGAACAATGCATGTTGGGTGGATACGTACGAAAGGAGGTATGTGTCCTCATGTCACAATCAGCCATGGTAGCCACAGCAAGGGGCTTTTAAAGGCAAGTGAGAAGCAGAGGTCCTTCGCCATTGCCTTGTTCTTCAAAACCTTCCTGCAGTGGTCTCTTAACCACCCCCTTCCCTCCGCTTAGCTATCAAGATCTAATGGCAACCCACCTCTTTTCCTCAATTGCCTTCGAAGCCTTTTGCTTGGGTCACCATAAGTCAGCTGTGATTTGATCTATATCTATATCTATATATCTATATCTATATCTATATATCTATAATAATAGATATTACATAGATTTTGCCCTTGTTTTGAGATTTAACTGGGCCAGTGGGGCTGTACATCTGCCTAGAATCCTCATCAGACCCTGGTCCTGGATGGCCCAGATAAGCTCAATCTCATTGGCAGCTAAGTGGGGTCAGCCCTGATTGGTACTTGGATGGGAAGTCCTGGGTGGCTAAATAGAGGCAGGCAATGGCCAACCAGCTCTGCTGGGTGTAAACTGCACGGAGCTTTTATTCCAACCCCAGATCGATTCAGTCCCTGCCCTCGACACAGAATGCGATTTCCGTGTGGATTTGGGGGGATTTAAAATTTCCTTTTGCAGCAAGAAAGATTGATCCGGAGTGACCCTACCTTTATTGTGCGATATCTTAGAGTGCTTTTAATCCTGAATATATTATAAAGTTGCATTGGTTTGAATCGGGGGCTCTCCTCCGTGGTAGAGGACCCGTGATTGGCCACAGGTGGTCATGTGACTAATTTGCCTTAAAGGAGAAGCACCTAATTTCTATCAACTTCTGTCGGTCCTGGATTTTTTCTCCCTTCTCTGCCTTTTTCGATCTTCTCCCCCTCCCCTCCAAGAAAAGAAAGAGGTTCCCTGCTTGGCTCCTCTCCCTCCACCCCCTTCAAGAAAGGAAAGAAAGAGGCTTGCCCCCCCCCCCCTTCTGAGCCTCCCTAACCACATGCAGAAGACTTTCCTGTTTCAATGGTGAGGGGGGGGAAGAGGAAGATCCGAGTTCAAAGCGATCTGAATTCAACAGGATTGACAATGGAATAAACAAAGTAAGTGCAGACTCTGCCCTGGTCTCTTGCCCCGGGGGTGGCCAAACTGTGGCTTCCGAGAGGTCCCTGCACTACAATTACCATGAGCCCCTGCTAGCATCCAGAGAGCCACCGTTGGGCTGCCTCTGCCCTACGGGGTTGCCGCAAGTCAGCTGTGATTGGGCAGCACTTCCCAGCACCCCCAGCAGCCATCTAAAATCCAGGCAGAAACAAAAAACAAGCGGCATCTTTTTCGTCCTTGTTCTTAACATCCCAGCTATGCTCCCCGTTAGCCCCAGAAGTCACCGCAGCGCTGGGAACGACTGGCAGCAGGTGCCAAGGGAGTCTGTGGGCAAACCAGGGCACTTTTCCTCACCGGGCCTTTCAGACACAGGGTCTGGGGAGCCCTCCCCCTTTCCCGAACTGCCTTCCGCGTCTCGCCTGGGAGAGCCCAGACGGCAGCTCGGTTAAAAATAGCTCCGAGGAGGCTGTGCTTGAGCATCTAATCAGCCGCCAGTCAATTGCCCGGCCGTCTGAAGAGCAGCTCATCAGAAGCCGCTTGGCGGCAGCGACGGCGGCAGCTGCTAATCAACAGTTAACCCAGAGTGGCTCGAAGATCCCAGCAGCCGCAGGCCGAGGGGCCTGGAGCTGGCAAGCAGGCACGCCCGGCGGGCCAAGGCCTAGGCCCGGGAGCGGGTGGGAGATGGGTGGCACCCCTACCCCTTCATTTCCCAGGGACCACTGCAGCAGTGACACAAGCCAGGCCTCGAGTGACAGCTACGGGGTTTGGTGCCAAGGGAGCATGTTGGCATCGCTCCGTCTTGGCACTTCCTCAGACAGGGACCCGGGCCAAGTCGGCTTGCCTGGACTTTGTGACGGGGAGAATGTTACCAACGCTCCCCTCTCCATGCCAAATTGTCTTGGTAACATATGCATTTTGTCACAGTGCCAGCATCCCTTGCAGTCTGTAACGTGCCCCCGTTCTCACAGCTTGTATACATATGTATGCCCTCGCCTGCATGCACACAGCACCCTTTTTGCAACCTTTCTCAGGCGCAGGTGTTTGCTCCACGCTGCAAAACGATCGCCGGGACGTGCTTCTGACTCTGCCGGGACTGATTCTAGGGTGAGGTTTCGGACTTGGAGATAGGATACTAAATGCACACCGCTGTCAAAGGCCAATTCTCACATTGAAGGACAAGAAGAAAGAGCAGGGTTTTATACCCCGCTTTTCACTACCTGAAGGAGTCTCAAAGCGGCTTACAATTCCCTTCCCTCCTCCTACTCACAACCGACACCCTGTAAGATAGGTGGGACTGAGAGAGCTCAGTGAGAACAGCTCTAACAGGACTGCGACTGGCCAAGGTCACACAGCTGGCTGCATGTGGAGGATGAATGGAGGATCAAGCCTGGCTTGCCAGATTAGAGGCCACTGCTTTTAACCACTACACCACACTGGCTCTTGCTGTAACCCCCCTCACTTCTATCCGAAGGAGCGAGAGGGAGGTGCATCTGACATGTATTTTAATATGAAAGCGCCCATCTGCAGATGCATGCACCTCTTACACGGCTTGTATATTCAGACAGACCGCACTGTAAATACTTAGACCACAGTGCAAGCACTGTGTTCAGTTTGGGGCAGCACAATTTAGGAAGGATGTCAGTAAACTAGCAGGAATCGAGCATAGGCCAGTGAAGCTGGTATGGGGTTTGGAGAACATGTCCTATGAGGAGAGGCTGAAGGAGCTGGACAGCTCTGTGCTCTCAAAGAGAATCTTGCGAGATGACAGAATTGCCGCTTTCTGAAGGTCCACCACCTGGAGGATATGTCAGATATGTTTTCAGTCATGCCTCAGGGCCTCCACCAGCCAGCATGCTCAGTGGTTCCTCCAGTGCATTAGCTTGTGGTCTATAGAACATGGCAGCTGGAGATGGGAGACAATTATCCAGCACTAACTGTATCATATGTTTTGCAAATACTTTGGGAGATCTTCTGGCTCAGTGGCAGAGCTTCTTGGCACACTGAAGATCCCAGATTCAATCTCTGCTTAAAAGAGCCCTGTAGGATGGACCTCTCTGGAACTAGGATTGCCAGCCTCCTGGTGAATCAGAAGGTGCACCTTGTTGTGTTATAGCCCACTGAAGTTCCGCCCCTCCGGAAACTGCTCCCTCAAAATCTCCAGGTATTTCGTAACCTGGGCTGATTCTGCGCTCACGTTTTTTTCCGTCGTGGATCCTGCTGAATTCAGGTCGATTTGAACTCGGGTCTTCCTCTATCCCCCCCCATTGAAACAGAAAGTGATCTACACTTGATTGGGAAAGCTCAGAGCGGAGAGGGGAGTCAAGCGCAGCAGGTGTTAAAGGTAAAGGTAAAGGTATCCCCTGTGCAAGCACCGGGTCATGTCTGACCCTTGGGGTGACGTCCTCTAGCATATTCAGCAGATGTTACTTTCCTTCTTTTCTTGAATGTGTGTGTGTGGGGGGGAGAGGATTGGAGACAGCAGAGCAGGGGGGAATAAATCCAAGAGCCAAATCTCTGCTGGGAAAAGTTAGGGCTTCTGGAGCGCAGTCACTTTAAGACAAGCCTTGCAAGTGGAAACCAGGAAGTCTTTGAACTGACACCCTGGCCAATCAGGAAATACTGCCTTGCTATGAGGCACAGGGAAATAAGTTAATTTGCTAAAAGCAGAGATCTACACATTTACTGATGGCAATTTTTCAAATATCAAGGGTTATATCCACTTCTGGATATCGCGGGGGAAAGGTAGGGTCACTCCAGATCATACATGCATGTTGCAGAGGGAAAATTTAAAGCGCCCTAAACCAAAGTGGAAATCAAATTCAGTGTAGACAGCAGGGATTTATTCGAGCTGGCAGTGGGTCAAAAGCCCTGTGGAGGCGACACCCTGGAGCTGGCAACTCTGCCAGAGACTCTGAAGAGCCACTGTGGTCAGAACACAATTCAAGGTCAGTGGGCACCTTAAAGACCAATATTATTTCCCAGTGTATAAACATTCATGAGTCAGATCTCTCCTCACACAGTATCATTCCTAGTTGTGTGTAAAAGTACTACTGTTAGTACAGGTAGGACATCACTGCACTTCGCCCCTATTATATTGCCAGGGACTGACCTAGTCAGGATCTCAAGAGTTTATGATGCTGGTCTCTGTAAAGTGAGGCAACTCCCTAAGACGGGCCTGGAATAAACAGGGAGAGTGTGGGATATGCTCTGGAAATCCCCCCTTGAGATGGCTGTGAATAGGCCCAATGTGATTAAATTTTACCTCAGGAACATTAATTCCTGATTGGATCGCCTCTTTCTGGTGGGTGAGTCAGACCGTGGCTGCCAAATTCATCTGGTATTCCCTCCCCCCGCTCCCCCAACACAAAACATGTGTTTCAGTTGGTCTGAGGTTGCCCGGATTACTCCAACAGCTGGTGGATGTGAACTTCTGGAATGGGAGCACAGCCTCTACTGTCGACACAGTAGCAGATTTATTGTAGGCAGCCAGGAATACACCTGGCTTCACTGAAGAGACAGGGAACCTGTGGAGGAATAGCTCTGTGTATGGAAAGCAACCTTTCCCCACCTCTTGACAGCGGACAACCCCCTGAAACAATTTTTTCCCCGTTTCGAGGAACCCCACAAGTGATGTCAGATGGCCACGCCTCCCTGCCACGCCCCCTGAAAGTGACACATCACTGGAAGTGACATCACCACCCATGTTAACAGGCAGGCTCTAGGACAGTGGTTCTCAACCTTCCTAACGCCGCAACCCTTTAATACAGTTCCTCATGTTGTGCTGACCCCCAACCATAAAGTTATGCTAGTGTTCTTTCACAAAAATTAAACCGGAACGGACCAAATGACGTGAAGATCCATTGTTCATGATAGTACATAAATTGGTTGTTTTCCGGGGTTTCTCAGTTCAGTTCTGCCTCTCGTCCCAGCATGCCGATCTCACTCTTTTCCGCTGCTCCAGACAGTCGAATGCTCTACCTACCCTGCAAAGCTGTTGTGTGGATGGTGCTCCCCCAGCCAAGCTGCTTGCCCTGCCACGACCCCTGTGAAAGCGTCATTGGACCCCCAAAGGGATCCCGACCCCCAGGTTGAGAACCACTGGCCTAGGAGGACCGGGGGGGGGGTGAGACAGGAGGTGGTGTAAACCAGGGGGTAAGCATGCAGGCTCTGCCCCACCCAGGCATAGAAACCACGAGAGAACTCACTCACATGGGGGTGGGTGGGAGCAACGGGAGCAGCAGGTTCCCTAGCTTCTAGTTGAGTCCATTAAGGCAAGAGGGGAAAGGCCATGGACCTCTAGTTAGGAATCTCTGATATAAGGACTGTTCTGGGAGAGCCATGACACACCCCTCTGGCCTTACGGCATCGCTGTGAACGCGACACTTCCAAACTGTGCTGCCACCACCACCTTGGCCTCACAGGTTTTCCTCATCTTTGTCAGGTGCCTAGCGGCCTTCTACTCGAAGGGGACCAGTAGGCCTGGGCCTTCACCGCTGCTCCCTGCCCAACAGCCACTGCTGTTTCTCGTGGAGCCTCTCATTACCTGCGCTGATCCCGAGCCGAGCCCAGGGAGGACGGGCGGGGCAGGGGGTAGGCGGCTGGTGCGGTTGGATTTGCGTCAGCCAGTTATCCTGTTGGTTTGAAAATAGCTCTCGTGGCTTGTGGTCAGGAGGAGAAGGAAGCCGGCCTCATTGGGAAACAGCCCTCCCGAAGCCAAGTCTGCAACAGACGGGCGAAAGGGTGGGGCATCCTTTCAAATAAATGCCGAAAATCAACTAATCCCCCACCTCCCAGCCCACCCCGAAGGCTAGAACGGGCTGGAGTCATTTGTGGATTTAGGCCTAAGGATCATAGGAAGGAGGGCAAGGAAAGGAGTGTGCCTTGGAGGGACTCTCCTGCTTAGCTGCCCTCACCCAGCAGCCGGCCCATTGTCAACGTGAGAAATCACAACTCACAGTTTTCTGTACTGTTGCAAGACTTGGGCTTTTAAGAGTCAAGGCAGGGGTCTCGGGTGTATCTGTTTCTCTGCCGGTGGGAGCGTAAGTGTGGGGATAGTGAGGTTGATAGGCTGATCATGACTGCACACGGCCGTCTTCTGCTTCAGATTGGCAAATTTAATGTGTCAACTGCTCACCATATTTCTGCAAAGCAATATTTGTGGGTGGTTTGTGCAACCAAGCTCCAGATGATCCTTGGAATGTGGTATCCCACTATGCTCACCAGAATAGAATCATAGAATCATAGAGTTGGAAGGGACCTCATGGGTCATCTCGTCCAACCCCCTGCACTATGTAGGACACTCACAACCCTATCGCTCATCCACTGTAACCTGCCACCCCCTTGAGCCTTCACAGAATCAGCCTCTCCGTCAGATGGCTATCCAGCCTCTGTTTAAAAATTTCCAAAGATGGAGAACCCACCACCTCCCGAGGAAGCCTGTTCCACTAACTGTCAGGAACTTCTTCCGGATGTTTAGACAGAATTTCTTTTGAATTAATTTCATCCCATTGGTTCTGGTGTGTCCCTCTGGGGCAAGAGAGATGTTCTATCACCATGTTCATACAATGAAGAAATTTTGTTGCACAGGGACGGAGGTGGAGGAATTTGTGCAAGCCACTGCACAATCACTGTGCATGTGTTTGGCATATATATTTACAGAGATCTGTTGATATTCATTCTAGGTTACTGTTGTTATGGTCCTTGGCCAGTACAAACACAACGTTCCACAATTTAAAGCTAATGGATGATATTATTATTATTATTTAGAAGTCACCCCTGGTCAGTCATGGTCCTCCAAGTTGTTCAGCTTTCTGCCTTTCTCATATAATCTGCACAACGACCTTGCGGTACAGGCTACTTGAGAGGGTGTTGCTATCTCAAGGCAGTGAGCTCCAGGGCATACTGGGGGTTTCATCCTGAGCTCATGGGAGCCTAATCCAACACTCTAATTGCTACAACAGTTTGCTAAGGAGCAGCTAATCTCTTTCAAAACTGGCAGCAGAAGCTAGTTCTTCCGGCTCCCACATCTGCAGATTTGTCTTCCCTGCCAGAACCCTAACGGGTAGCTACAAACCGCACCCTGCCCTGGTCATGGAGAGACCCTTGTTTGTGGACATAGTTACTGCCAGGAGCCTAAAAGGGTTTAGACAGATTCACAGAGGAGCGATCTACCAGTGTCTATTAGCTGATTAAAGGGCTATTAGCCACACCTAGAGGCAGTTATCTCTGCAGGGGGTTGGACTCGATGACCCCAGAGGTCCCTTCTAGTGGTGTGATTCTGTGATTCCAACCAGTTCTGGGAGGCATGAACAGGGGAAGGCCTTGAATTGTATGTCCATTTTGTTGGCAATCCAGGGCAACTGGACGGCTGGACAAAATGCCGGGACTAGAGGGATGACTTCTTCAGGTGAGAGGAAGGGTATCCTCTACTCTGGTGAGGAGTACTTTGCACGCTATTGAGCGGAAGTGGGTCAGGTGTGTGTGTGTGTGTGTGTCGTAGGGCAGGATACAGGAGGTCCGTGCTGGGGGCAGGGCTGCAGGGGAAACATGCGTAAGGAGCCTCCTCTGGCCCCATCCCTTTCCTCCCTGAAGCCTGTGCTGTAATGGATTACACAGGAATGCCAGTCCCAAGCTGTGCTGCTGCGAGCAAAGATTATCACAGCAAGAGCAGCATTTCTGGGGAGTTAGAGAATTAATTAAGGATGAAAGGACAGATTTATCAGCCCAGGACTGAATAGCTGAAACGCTGCAGTGGCTCCTGTTTCGCTTTCTCCGGCTGCTCCGTGGCACAGAAATGACTACCGTTTGCGTGGCACCGGGATGCAAACTTGGAGCTCGCAGATCATGGTCCTCTTCTCCCTCTGCAGAGTAGCTTTGCCACCAAACAGTGTTCCATGAAGGAATTGTGGGGCCTTAGGAAGACTCCCTGAATTCTTTTTTTCTCCCACCCAACCTCTGGCCTTGACACCAGGAAACTCCATAGGTATGCTTTGCCTTTCTCCACCCATGGTAGATATACCACCACACTCGAAAAATTGAAGAACAGGAGGGAAAAAATGACCAGAAAATGGCCTCTATAAGTGGCGCTCTATGAATTTACCCATATCTCTATGGTTTTTACCATAAAGATGAGGGAGACTCTGTGGAATTGATGTCACATCCTGCCCACTGGCTCCTTGCTGATCCAGGTCTGTTGTGAAGGATGCCAAAGCATGATTAACCACAGCTTCTGGTACTTTGGGGGAAAGTTGGAAAGCGTCCTTTATGCCCTGTTGTTGGACCGGGTTTCTTGACATCCCTGCAAGGGTTTCCCAAATGGGTGGGAGTTAATTATTTTTATTTATACACACACACAAAACACACACACATTTATTGGGTGATATGACCATATATAGTCATGTTGACCTGCCCACCCCATTCCCAAAATGACGTGGAGGGAGTGGAAAGGGGAGGGGCCCCCAGGTGGGCATGCACACAACTATGCTTCCCAACCATATTCTGCACAATCGTGCCACTTCCGGGTTTTCTCAAAGCCTGAAGAATGTTTTAAGGGTAAGTTGAGAAAGGCTGGGTTAAGGAAACAGCTGTTTCTTAATTTATCAGGGGCACCTTTTAAATTAATCAGAAGGGGCTAAATGGATGACTCTAATCTGGATTTGAGGTTGAAACTGTCCTTGCCCTGGAGCCAGGAAGCAGGGGAAGACTAATTGTTTTTGTGCTTTCTTTGTGGCGCGTCCTAGGAAAATTTGGCAGTAGCATTAGAAATGGGATGCTGAGCTAGACAGCAATTTGGGCTGATCGATTAAAGTTTTCTTTCCGTCTTCCTCTCCTCTCCTCTCCTCTCCTCTCCTCTCCCTTCCTTCCTTCCTTCCTTCCTTCCTTCCTTCCTTCCTTTTTTCTCTCCTCCCTCCCTCCCTCCCTTATTCTTAAAGTAAAAGAACATTTGAATCCCATGGCGCCTTTAAGATCAACAGAGTTTTATTCAAGGTGTGAGCTTTCCTGTGCATGCACACCACCTCAGAAAGGAATTGCCCACTGATGAAGAGAGCTCACCCTTGAGGATTGTATAAATCAGTGTCAAAGGCCCACCGCTGTGAGCGAAAAGCCATGTGGCCCTCCAAGAAGCTAACTGAGAAGGTTTGGGTGATGTTTGGCACTTATTGATTTGAATCGGCTAGGTAGGGCTCTGACAGTGGAATGTCCATGGATTCACGGGTGATTTCACATTTAAATAAAGAAAAGGGAAAGTTACCCAACTCCGCTTTTAAGCTGTGGAGGTTCTCTGATAAGAGGGAGTGTGCGGTACAAAGTTAATGCAAAATTCATGTTAACCTACGCTATCTAACACCTACTTAGCACTTAGTAATACCTAGTCAAGTCATTTCAAGTTCTGAATTAACTGATTTGTGCATTCAAGTCAGTGAAGTGTTTGTACTGACTTCAAAATGGGAGAGTCACAAGACGCTAATTGCAAAGTCATGAATTGCAAATGATGACATCACGTATGCCCAGATTCATGCATTATTCCCAAGTCTGCAAAATAAATCTGAAACAATTGAATATATTTGAGAAAGTGTAAAAAAAACCCAGCAAAGGGTGCAAAGGCGCATTTGAACAGCAGGAAGAAGAAGGAGGAGGAGAAGGAGGAGGAGAAGAAGAAGAAGAAGAGTTGGTTCTTATATGCCGCTTTTCTCTACCCGGAGGAGTCTCAGAGTAGCTTACAGTCGCCTTCCCTTTCGTCTCCCCACAACAGACATCCTGTGAGGTGGGTGAGGCTGAGAGAGCCCTGATATCACGGCTCGGTCAGAACAGCCTTATCAGTGCTGTGGTGAGCCCAAGGTCACCCAGCTGGCTCCATGTGGAGGAGTGGGGAATCAAACCTGGCTCGCCAGATTAGAAGCCCACGCTCCTAACCAAGCGGGCTCTCAGGAGAAGGAGATTTAAAATTAAATGGCTCGATTCACTACCAGTGGCCATAGGGATGGCCACAGGCAGTGATGCCTTGAAAACAGGGATAAGACAGATTCATGAAGGGGAGCTCCATCTCGGTCTACTAGCAAAGACAACCTCCATGTGCAGTGGGCATCTTCTGTATGCCAAGGACAGGAGGCAGCATTAGGGGAAGGCCTTGGCCTTTGTGCCCTGCCCGTTTCCTCTCTGGGGCAACTGGTTTGGCCACTGTGTGCATTTACAGTCCCAGTTTCCGGTGATTCTTCATTGATCACTAGCTCTGAATTTTGATGTTATTCAGCTCTTTAATTATAAAAGGTTGGTAACCCCTGGTGTCATGGTTAGAGTCCAAATCCCCATTCTGCCATGAAGCCGAATCTACTTCACAGGGTTGCTGTGAGAATAAAATGAGGAAGGGAGTGGGAAAGCCATGTACTTCCTACCTGAGCTTCTTGGAGGAAGAGGTGTGGGGGATATCTGTTCCACTTAATATTTCCAAGGCCTTGGGGAAGGAGCTTCTCTCATGGCTTAAGTGCCACTCAGTGCTTAACACCCACTTAGGGTGCCTGCCCCGCCCCTGAGTGCCTCCTCCTCCAACCAGCTTGCCTGCCAACCAGTGGCCAGCCAATTGCCTTCCATCCCCCACCCCTGACCACCCCCTCCTCCTTCCACTTCTCTCTGAGGCTCGGAGGCTGTAAATCCCTGCTGGTGAATTCCCTAACAGCTGCCTGCAGCCTTTCCAGGTCTTGGGGGGAGGAGAGGCCATCCGCAGAGTTCTTCCACTCAACTCCCCCTAATCTAGCACCCATTGTATTCCTGAATGCAACGGGCTTGGCCCCTAGTACTTAAAAGAAATAACGAAGATTTTCTGGATGGGCCTAGTTTGGCAAATGACAATAACGATAGTGATGAGTAATTCCAAGGGAGTAGCGTTGCTCACTTTATCGAGGCGAAAGAGAACAAAGAGTCTTGTAGCACATGAAAGACCGACATGTTTTACGTGACGCCAGCTGGTTTTGGACTGCGTCATCAGTCTGGCATTTTAATTGCACACAGGCATGGTGTTCGCATCACTGTGACTGACGGGCCATGGGCCCTGTATTCGAGAGCACACCTCTTTGAAGGAGCAGCACAGCACAGAGAGGCTGATCCAGCGCTTGTGCAGTCTGACCTAAATCAGATCCATCCCCGGACTGGCAAACAGACACACTTGTGAAAAACCTGCTGGCTGTATTTGTGGATCATCTTATATCAGTTGTCTCCAACCGTTTTGAGCCTCTGGACATCTTTGGAACTCGAACACAGTGCAGTGGGCGCAGGTTAAAAAAATGGCTGCCACAGGAGGCGGAGCCAGCCACAAAATGGCTGCCACGGCTTACCTTCAGTCACACAGCGAAGCATCTTGTGCTGTGGTGGCAACTGCTGCCAAAGCAATGCTTAAAAAATCTGAACAGCCCATCAGATCTTGTGGCCAATCAGAAGCCTGGCGGGGCTAAAGCGTCCCTTGGTTCCGCCCATTTTTTATTAACACTTGGTGGGTAATGGGAAAGGTGTCACTTGCACCACGCTGGGCCACAAATGTGCTGGGCATTTGGACTTATTATTATGCTTCTCAAAAATGCTCACATGCATTTGAGTTTCCTGAAGATGCTGTCAGAGAGACCCATCTCAACTCTTCATCCGGCAGATGTAGGCCTAAATCTGATTCACAGGGTTGCCAATCTCTAAGTGGACCCTGAAGTTCTCCAGAAATTACTAATGATCTCCAGGTGACATGATGGCCCTGGAGAAATTGGGAGCTTCAGAATGAGTCTAACGCCACATCCCTGCTAAGTTCCCTCCCCATACTCCATCCCAAAATCTCCAGGAATGTCCTGATATAGTCCACCCCAACTGAGACTGCTGATAATGAAGCAAACCGGAATGCTTAGAGCAGGACTGACATTGTAACCAGAAATTTCCAGTTCTAGATCAAGCTCTTAAATTAGTGGATAGGAAACTCCTGGCACACATGCCCCAAAGCATACCGGAACGTGCTGCTTTGCATGCAGGGCAGGTTTGCCATTAAGGCAACCAAGGCGAACCCTTGAAGCATTAGCAGCACAGAAAATGCTCCATGGTAGAGCAGGAAAGAGGAGGAGACCAGTAGCCCCTTAAGACTGAAAAAAAAAATATGGCTGTGTAGGAGCTTTCATGAGTCATGGCTCACTTCTTGAAGGCAGTGACTCACCAAAGCTTCTACCCCACCCCACATTTTGTTAGTCTTTAAGGTGTTTCTGGACCCTGACTCTTTTCTAGTGCTATAGAAAGACCAACATGGCTCCCCATCTTGATCTATCTCAGTGGGAGAATGCCTCAGTGGGAGAATGCCTTGCAGAAGGTCCCAGGTTCAATCCCTGGCATCTGCAGGTAGGCGATGTGCCACACTTTGACCTGAGACCCTTGGAAGATGCTGCCAGCCAGAGCAGGAGGTACTGACCTTGATGGACCCCATGGAATTTTTCAGGATAAGACAGCTTCTTGGTTTGGAGAGGAGCTGTGCCGTGGCAGTAAAGCACCTGTTCTGTATGCAGTAGGTTCCCAGGACCATTCTTGGCATCACTAGTTTAAAAAATCAGGGGGGAGGTGATGTCAAAGGTCTCTACTTGAGACCCCAGACAGCAGCTCCTGGTTAGAGTAGACAGTACTAGCTTTCAAAGATCCATCGTCTGACTCAGAAGGCTTCATGGGTGACCAGCTGGATCCAAGGTGGATCTAGCAGCACCACTGAGTGGCCAAGCACATCCCTCCTCCTTCCCCTCTTTTAGATGATCATCATCATCATCATCATCATCATCATCATCATCATCATCATCAAATTGAAACATTAATTTAAAACTAATTGGCCCCTAATCTAATCATCACATGTAAACATTGAATTTTCCCCCCATCCCAAAAAGATTGTGTACCCTATTGATGGTGCTAAGCCATAAGTGTAGAGAGCCAGCTTGGTGTAGAGGTTAGGAGTGCAGACTTCTAATCTGGCGAGCCGGGTTTGAATCCCCATTCCTGCTCCACATGCAGCCAGCTGGGTGACCTTGGGCTCACCACAGCCCTGATAAAGGTGTTCTGACCAAGCAGGAATATCAGGACTCTCAGCCTCACCTCCCTCACAGGGTGTCTGTTTTGGGGACAGGAAAGGGAAGGTGACTGTAAGCCGCTTTGAGACTCCTTCTGGTAGAGAAAAGCAGCATATAGGAACCAATTCTCTTCTTCTTCAGTAATATCAGGGCTCTCTCAGCCTCACCTCCCTCACAGGGTGTCTGTTGTGGGAAGAGGAAAGGGAAGGTGACTGTAAGCCGCTTTGAGACTCCTTCTGATAGAGAAAAGCGGCATATAAGAGCCAACTCTTCTTCTTTTTTTTTCTTCATAAATATGGACTCTGGTGCATGCCTCACTCTTCCCCTGTTCTGTTTCTCGGCTGGATTTGATGTGACCTTTCAACCTAATTTGGAGCAGACCTCGAGCTGCTCTGGGTTTGCATCCAGGCCTGTTGTCTGAGGCATATTCCGCGGTCTGTGTGTGCGCGCACGCGTGTGTGTGTGTGTGTGTGTTGCAAAATCAACAAATGCCAATTAACCCCACTGCCATGTGCATTATTAGCCACCATCAAGGGCACAACCGGGCCGTGCAGTGTGGAATCTCATTAGCAGCCTGTCACCATTTGCTCCTGTTAACCTGCAGGGTGACAGGACTGGCTCTTCCTGGGAAACAGGCTTATTAAACCAGTGGCTGGAGGTCAGTGCAGCCCCCCCCCCCCTCCCCAGCACTGCTGAGGATGCGCTCCTCATGTCTCTGGCTGGGGTTTATCCCTGGGCTTTTTTGCTTTCTGAGTTGCCCATGAAAGGAACACCTTTGATGCTGTCAGGGAACCGAGAGGGCCCTTCCCGGGAGCGCCTCTCACAGCTTCCTCGGCCAAAGCAAACCTCTCGGCACCACGATGCTCTTGCCAAGTTCCTCCGTCACAACTCACTTGGCAGGCAACGGGAAGCAGAGGGTTCAACCAGAGGTTTAGGCACGGGAGGTTGACTTGCAGCAAACAGCCAGGAGGAGCGGCGTGACGGAGAGAAGGAAATCAGAGGTCCAGCGAGGTCCGCGGGAGTCCAGCTGGCAGCAGGGCAGATTGGCAGAGGCTGACCTTTCTGGCCCACCGTACCCAGGATGGTTCCCAGGGCCTACAAAGGCTCCGGACACTCCGTTTTAGGAACCGGGACTTTGTCCTGTTCTGCGTTTTTGTTCTCCTTATCAGAGGACATTCAGATAGAGCCAGTTTGGTGTAGTGGTTAGGAGTGCGGACTTCTAATCTGGCATGCTGGGTTTGATTCTGCACTCCCCCACATGCAACCAGCTGGGTGACCTTGGGCTCGCCACAGCACTGAGAAAGCGGTGCTGACCGAGCAGTGATATCAGGGCTCTCTCAGCCTCACCCACCCCACAGGGTGTCTGTTGTGGGGAGAGGAAAGGGAAGGCAAATGTAAACCGCTTTGAGACTCCTTCAGGTAGAGAAAATCAGCATATAAGAACCAACTCTTCTTCTTCTTCCTTTTGAGATCAGTTTGTCTTTGGAGGAGACAGCCCCAAGTTACAGGGCCCTCGCAACACCCTGAAGACCAAGCGCAGGAGGGGCAGTGGTCATGGATTGGGATGGGCGAGGTCTTTTCGGTCCGTTTCGTCAATGTGACCGACGCGAGGAATACGGTTCTGACACAGCTGACTTCGCCTCAAGAATTTCTGTCATTCCAGGGGGAAGAGGAGGGTACAGCAGACAATTCGCTTCTGCTCCCCTCAATTTATTATTTTTGTGTCCAGTTGGCCTTTCTCGCTGAGACTGAGGGCTTCTCCTACACTGCATACTACAGATTGTGAAACAAGGGTGTTTCGGTGGAGGGAGGGGGTTAAATTAAAATCAGGAACAGGCTTGCTCGGGAGCTGGTGGATTCTTCATCTTTGGAAATTTGTAAACAGAGGCTGGATAGCCATCTGACGGAGAGGCTGATTCTGTGAAGGTCCAAGGGGGTGGCAGGTTACAGTGGATGAGCGATAGGGATGTGAGTGTCCTGCATAGTGCAGGGGGTTCGACTAGATGACCCAGGAGTGCCCTTTCAACTCTATGATTCTATGATTGCACTGAAAATGAGGCGGACACAAACAACAAACCATGCATTATATTTTTATCCCATCCCATCTATGAAAGCATTACCTACCAGTTTCGTTTACTACAACCCTATGCCCTTTCTGCCATGCCTTGGGTGGCCCAGGCTAGCCTGGTCTTGCCGGATCTCAAAAGCAAAGCAGGGTCAGCCCTAGAGATGACAGCCTCCAGGTGGGGCCTGAGGATCTCCCCGGATTTCAGCTTACCTCCACACTACAGAGAACAGTTCCCTTGGACAAAATGGATGCTTTGAGGGTGAACTCTGTGACACTGTAGCTCCCCAAGGTCCCTGCCATCTCCTGGCTCCATCCCCAAATCTCCAAGAATTTCCCAACCTGGAGCTGGCAATCCTGTCTCCTGCCAGTAGACAGTGGGTACCTGGCCACCCTATCCCACCCTGGTTAACATTTGGATAGGAGACCACCAAGGCAATCCAGCAGGTCTATGCAATGGCAGACAAGGCTATCTATCTATCTATCTATCTATCTATCTATCTATCTATCTATCTATCTATCTATCTATCTATCTATCTATCTATCTATCTATCTATCTATCTATCTATCTATCTATCTATCTATCTATCTATCTATCTATCTATCTATCTATCTATCTCTGTTTTATTTCTGTTGTGATTTATATCCCGCCGCTCTCAGCAAGCTGGCTCGTGGTGGGTCACACTAAAACGCCTAATAAAAATACAATACTGACCCACAAAACGCCCATTAAAAAGCCCTATGGCAGTGACAAATCAACCTCATGGAGCTGCAGGCTTAAAAACAGTCACAGGGGGAACCCTGAGCACCGACCCCTCGCCCACGGCGATGGCTGGCTAGTAGGGGTCCAGTCTCGCACTTGGTTCTTCTCTCACCCAGGGAGGTATCAGATCTTGCCTTGAAAACCATCGCTGGGCTGACAGCAGTGTGGGAGCCTTCCTAGATCTGTGGTTCTGAACCTTCCTAAAGCTGCGACCCTTTAATCAAGTTCCTCATGTTGTGGTGACCCCCAACCATAACATTATGCAAGGGTTCTTTCACAGAAATTAAACCGAAACTGACCAATGGCGTGAAGATCCCTTGTTCATGATTGTATATAAATTGGTTTTCTTCCGGGGTTTCTCAGTTCAGTTGTGCCTCTTGTCCCACCGTGCCGATCTCGCTCTTTTCCGCTGCTCCAGACAGAAGAACGCTCTATCTCGATCTACCCTGCAAGGCTGTTGTGTGAATGGCACACACACCCCGCCCAAGCAGCTTGCCCTGCCGCGAACCCTGTGAAAGGGTCGTTCGACCCCCAAAGGGGTCCCAACCCCCAGGTTGAGAACCACTGTCCTAGAGCCACGATAGAAGCCACAACACCTCCCCACATGTGGACTGAACGCCTAGGGAGGGAGAGCATGCTGGCTGCACCCCCTGCCTCCACCTGATCGCTGGTCTGTCGGCATGGTGTGAGCACATGGAGGAAGTGCCTGCACATATGCTCCCTCTCTGCGATTGGCAATGTTTGGAAAACAGCATCGCTGATCCAGGGGAGGGAGTGCATGCAGAGACACTTCCTCTGCATGTGGGCACTGTGCTCACAAGCTAACACTGTCACAGAGGCAGGGATATAGGCCATGTGCTCATGCTTTCTCTCGTTGCCCATGCACTTAGTTACCATCTGTGTATGTCCCCCTCAGTATGGGGCTGGAGAATGCTCGGGTGCCACCACTGTTAATCTTGTCCATTTGCAAGGCGGCACCTTCAGGAGATTCCGCATAGCCCCTAGCTTCAAGATGCTCAGTCCCCTGCTGCTAACCAGCTTGCTTTCACGGATGGTGCCCAGCTAGCTACCCACTCAGCACACCAACCGGCTTGCTATTGCACACGGTGCTATGTGCTCTTGCTCAAAAGGCCTGCCTGTTACACATCCTTCCTCATTCTGGGCAGTTGGTTTAGCGGCTGCTCCTGTTGTTGTTGTTAGGTGTGAAGTCGTGTCCGACCCATTGTGACCCCATGGACAATGATCCTCCAGGCCTTCCTGTCCTCTACCATTCCCCGGAGTCCATTTAAGCTCTCACCGACTGCTTCAGTGACTCCATCCAGCCACCTCATTCTCTGTCGTCCCCTTCTTCTTTTGCCCTCGATCGCTCCCAGCATTAGGCTCTTCTCCAGGGAGTCCTTCCTTCTCATAAGGTGGCCAAAGTATTTGAGTTTCATCTTCAGGATCTGGCCTTCTAAGGAGCAGTCAGGCCTGATCTCCTCTAGGACTGACCAGTTTGTTCGCCTTGCAGTCCAAGGGATTCGCAAGAGTCTTCTCCAGCAAGAGGTTGCTCCTACACCTTGTTTACTCGGAAATCCCATTATCTGTCTGTCTGTCTGTCTGTCTGTCTGTCTGTCTGTCTGTCTATCTATCTATCATCATCATTTCTATTTGTATATCGCCACATTTCCTAGGAACCTGTGGAGGTTGACAGAATAAAACATTAAAAGACAATAAAATCCCCATGAAACCTCAATTAAAATAGACAAGCAAGTGGCCAAAAACGTATTTCAACAATCTATCCCATCCCACCTCATTCAGACAGAGGCTGAGTCTTCTTCCACTAGGAGTGAATAGGTGCAGATCTAACAGACTCCAATAGATTTGGGGAAGGGATCCTTGATGGAAACACCGGGAGTCTTCCCTGGCCTCAACCAAACGCCTATGTTCAGGTGGGTGCCCTCCCAAGGAAACATCCTTCAGATAGCTGCACGAATCATGCGGTTTCTGAGGAAAAGAAATAATCCATCTGAAAACCAGGACTCATTTTCAAAACTGGCATGCCTGCGTACCCAGCACCTTGCTTTGGGATGTTCTGACTGCATTAGGGTCATGCTCCAGGCCGTGCTTATGCCGACAAAAACGCAAATCTCAACATCCTAAGTGCCAAGTGAGTCCTACTATTGCGCAGATTATGTGAAAACTCAAAAAGATGCGTTTACCCTATGCAGATTAAGCAGATTTACATACTTCTGCTTATTTTGCTGGGCTTTTAAGGAGGGAAGATGAAGCCTCTTTAAAAATCTCTTCCCCCGGCTGCTGAGACTTTACCAAGCATGGCTCCTAGACTTCTGTGTTTATCTTTGTGGCCTTCTGCGGGGGCGCAAAACGCACTCCTCCCCTTGTTTTGAACGAGAAAAGCTGAGAATTCCAAAAACATGACTGTTGAAGACTTATGAACAATCACCACAAAGTTATGGGAAATACACACAGTCCTGGTCATGTGCAACAGGGTTGCCTGGCCTGTGGGAACTTGGTGGGGGCCAGGGCACAGGAAGGAAAAATGTGGCTGCTACAGCAATACCGCTGGAGTTCCCCCAGATCTCTGGCCTTTACCATGCTGAAGCAGGTAAGAGTGCCATGCTGTGGTGACCGGAAGTGACATCACGGCATCGGTTACATCATTTCCTCCATGGCATGTAACCTTTGAAACCTAATAGCTCTTGCCCCAAGTCTCTTAGGCTCGTATGTCCAACCAAGGCATGCGGAGTTGCCTTTTACACTGGTTTACCAACACAACGTTGTCTACTCTGAGGGCCATTCCGCACTGGGATCCATGTTGCAAATTGTTTGTGGAATGAAAAATCGCCATTTTAAATAGTGGAATTCGTCGTTATGCATACCTGCCTTTGTAGTGGAATCCAGTTGCGTTTCTATCGTTTCCCACAGGGTTCAGGTCTTGGCAAAAATCGCTAGAAAGGAAGCGCTATTGCTGAGCTGTGTCCCGCCCCTGGCCGTCAAGCAGCCAATGGGTGGCCGTTATCATGCTCCCAAACAGCCCCTTTCCCTTTAAGGAAGGTTTAAAAAAAAAAACCCACACCCGTTGCAACTAATATGCGTTGATTCGTTGCAAGGAGAGACCCATCCAGCTAGCAGGTGGTGTTTGAGCTGCCGTTTCATCGTTGCCACGCTCCCCCCCAAGTGAAAAAAATCCCCCCCCCTCACGGGCGCGATTTTCAGCCGAAAACAGTGTGAAAAATAAAGTGAAAAATAAACCAGCAAACGGGCCTCTGCGATGCTTGTGCTTGGTGACTTTAAACAGAGGGACTGCAGCCGGGGAAGCCTCACTGTGTAAACAAAGGCTTGCCGGTGCACTGATCTCCGCTCGCTCGGAGAAAAAAAATGGCGATTGCTTCGCCGGAAGATCAGAGGAGAGAGCCAGACTTTGCCGAAACCGCAACAATGGTAACGCACAGAACTTTCCCGCTAGTGTTGCAGATTGGTTGCAGGAGTGTAGCGCTTTCCGGAGGGTGAATCCACTTTTTGGGATTTCCCTGAAAGCGCTACAACGAAGCGCTTTTTGCAGATCAGTTTCAAGAGTGTTGCAGATTGTCAACGACGTTGTGCATAACGGCAAAACTGTAGCGATTTCAATTAGTAACCATTGTGCTATTTTGGACGAATGCGGAACGACCCTGACTGTCAGCAGCTGTCTCAAGTCACCCGCTAGTCCTGTTAAAGTTAATGCTGGAGACTGAGCCCAGAACTTTCCATGTCCAAAGCAGGATCTGTACCACCGAGGGACACTCCCTTCCCATTCTTTATACCGCTTTATACCATTGGTCTATCAAGATTAGCATTGTCTACATTGACTGTTCATGGCCCTCGAATATATCATGCAAAGAGGAGAGGTTGTGGCTCAGTGGAAGAACCTCTGCTTTGCACCCACAGGGTCCCAGGTTCAATCCCTGGCAACCCACTGGATGGTATAGGCAGTAGGTGATGTGAGAGAACTCTGACTGAGACCCTGGAAAGCTGCTGCCAGTTGGAGCAAGCAATACTGACCTTGATGGGCAGATTAGGTTCCAGCATGTGAGGACGTTCATGTGAGGACGTTCATGGGTGCCTTTCACATCATCTGCTACCAGATACTGTAACAGGAGATGCCGGGGATTGAACCCGGGACCTTCTGTATGCAAAGCAGAGGCTCTACCACTGAGCCATGTCTCCTTCCCTTTCCACAGGGCCCTGGAAATGGAGCTCTTCCACCAGGCTTACGGCTGAGGCCAGGGCAAAGAGAAGATATATGGGCCTCTCCAAAGGAGCAATACCCCAGCATAGGTCATTGATGGTGGTCATCCTCTCCCCTGATTTCCCAGCGAGGTGGGTGGGTTGGCTGCCGTCGGTTGTTGGTAGTTTTCTAATTGCTGGTTTTAAGGGGAAATATGGGCTTTAGGGGATTGTATTGATTTATTTTATTTTGTAACCCACCACGAGCCAGCTTTGCCAAGAGTGGCGTGTAATAAATTTAACAACAACAACAACAACAGCAACATCACTGTCTTTGGCCTCTCAGCAGCTAGGACGGGCTCATCTCTCTGCATCCCGCACTGTTCTCATGCTACCTCCACCCCCCCCCCCAAATTTGTCAATATAAGTACGATATCGCTGGAGCCTGTGCATTTGACAATGTGTTCCTGACCACTCTTATGTGTTTCTGACCATTCTTACCGCCACACCACGCGGGCTAGCATTTGCATCCGGGCTAGAAATCGCCTCCAAGTCATAGCTGACTTGTGGCCAATCCACAGGGCTTTCCAGGCAAAAGACGTTCCAAGGGGGGTTGCCGTTGCCTGCCTCTGTTTAGTTGGTTGCCTCCCATCCAAATCCTAACAAGGGTCAACCATGCTTAGCTTCTAAGGCCTGATGAGACCTGGCCCATCCAGGTCAATGCAGCACTGCCACTGATTCCCCCGCCCAAATAATTTAGTAATTTTAGGGTCCCTGTGTATTTCAAAGCTTCTTAACAATCTGGCATCATGAACTGAAGCTCACAGGTTGGTCCAGCTTTGGTGTCCCCAGAGGTGGTCAGCAGTCTAAGCGAGATGGGGGGGGGGGAAATCACCCTAGTCCAGCAGGGTCCAGCTCTGCAAAGCAGCCTGCTTGCGCCATGTGGTCTGTCCAATCCACCTTAGTCTGTGCACCCACTTTCCAGGGCTTCCTGCCCACGCTGTCAAAATCCTCAAGCATTCTCTGGGACCCTCCTGGCCGCGAAGGAGACAGAGAGAGACAGAGAGTGAGACAGAGAGAAAGACAGAGAGAGAGAGAGAGAGGCATGCGGCCCCAGCCTGGGGGCCCCTCGTCTAGACCGACAGCTGCTTGCCATCGGTTCATCTCAGGACAACCACGTGAGGCCGAAGAGACACGCCTGCTGCTGTGTGCAGCCGCCAGACTTGCACAGAGCATGTATTTGTGTCCGTGTGCAGGGATGGGGGGGGGGGGCAGAGCTGTCTGCATGGGAAGGCTTCTCCTGGAGAGGAGAGACAGGAAAAGAAGAGGGGAAGAGAGGGAGGGGATTAACCCCCCCCCCCGCAAAGCAAACTGGAGTTTTCTGTGTGTGTCCCCCTTCATCCTGTGCTTTCATAGTTGCCAGCTGGAAAGGGGTGTGGGCATGCACAGCTGGGCAGCTGCAAGTGCACAGCAGAGTTGCCAACCTCCAGGTTTCCCCTGGAGAATTCCTGGAATTACAGTGGATCTCTAGTTCAGGGGTAGTCAACCTGTGGTCCTCCAGGGAGTCCAGAAGGTCCAGCGTTTGCTGGCAGGGGCTCATGGGAATTGTAGTCCATGGACATCTGGAGGACCACAGGTTGACTACCCCTGCTCTAGCTAGCAAGGGTCCATTCCCCTAGAGAAAATGGCTGTTTCAGGGCAGGGGAGGGGCACTATATCCTGCTGAGGCCTCTCCCCAGACTCCACCTGCAGGGCTCGAGGAATTTCCTCACCTGGAGCTGGGAATTCTGGGATGGAGGCAAGGCTGGCCTCCGGCCTCCCTGAATCTCCCTTTTAAACCTTTCCAGGAGATGAATTGTGAAGGTCCAGATCTTGTCATGCTTATCCCCAAAGTCTTCTGGGGGAAGCTACAGCTCAGTTGTGAAGTATCTGCTTTGCATGTAAAAAAGTCCGGGTTCAGCCATCAGTAGGGGATGTAGGGGAAGATCTCTCAGTTCTTGGAGAGTTGTTGCCAGGCAGAGTAGGCAGCCCGGTCCTTGATAGATGAAGACTCTGACTCGGGGTAAGGCTGCATCATGAGTTCTTGTTATGGGCAGGGGCCATGGCTTAGGGCAGGGGTTCCCAACCAGGGTCCGGGGGAACCCTGAGGTTACATGAGAGCTCCCCAGGGGTTACGTGGCCTTTCCCAGAAGTTTGGATGGCTGCTGACATCACTGGAGCCCACGTCCCCAGTTGCTCTACAGCCTAGTCTCTTTCCTCACAATGGAAACGGGAAATGGCTTCTGCATCTTACTGGAGGATCTTTCTAAGCTCCCCTTTTTATGCTGAGGCCCGAGCTAAGTTTACCCGGCCTTTGGTGAAGCAGAATCCAGAGCAAACGGTATTAAACAACACACTTATAGTCAGCCGCCCTGAGCCTCAGGGGAGGGCTGTATATAAATATAATAAATAGAATGAATGAATGAATGAATGAATGAATGAGTGAATGAGTGAATGAATGAATGAATGAATGAATGAATGAATGAATGACCTACTATCTGATGAATCTTTTGAAATTACCAAATCTGTAGCAAAATTTTGTCTGGTAGCATATAGCGTTCGTGGAGTCAGCAGGCTTATGTTATGAGGAATGAGACTGAGATCACTTAATTCAGCCAAGCGCTATAGAACTTCCCAAAAGTCATCCTTGACATTTCTGATTTTTGTATTAATTTGTTTTGTCATAAATTTTTATTACTACATTATAATACTCTGTTCACTTTCATATATATGTATATCAATATATTTATACTGGAGCGGTGTGCATTGGCAAGTATGTACCGTCATTCATTGCTTTTATATTGTTCTGGTTTAACAAACCATTATAAATATATAAATATATACATAAAAGGTAAAGGTAACCCCTGTGCAAGCACCGGATCATGTCTGACCCTTGGGGTCACGCCCTCTAGCGTTTTCATGGCAGACTCAATACGGGGTGGTTTGCCAGTGCCTTCCCCAGTCATTACCGTTTACCTCCCCAGCAAGCTGGGTACTCATTTTACCGACCTCGGAAGGATGGAAGGCTGAGTCCACCTTGAGCCGGCTGCTGGGATTGAACTCCCAGTTTCATGGGCAGAGCTTTCAGATTTCATTTCTGCTCCCTTACCACTCTACGCCACAAGAGGCTCATATACATATACATACACATACACATACATATACATACTTAGGATCATAGAATCACGAAACCATAGAATCATAGAGTTGGAAGGGACGTTCTGGGTCATCTAGTCCAGCCCCTGCACTGTGTAGGACACTCCCAACCCTATCGCTCATCCCCTGTAACCTGCCACCTCCTTGAACCTTCACAGAATCAGCCTGTCCGTCAGATGGCTATCCAGCCTCTTAAAAAGTCTCCAAAGATGGACAACCCACCACCTCCTGAGGAAGCCTGTTCCACTGAGAAACCACTCTAATTGTCATACTTCTGCACCCACTTCTCCGAAGGGGCATGGCACCACTTTTGGGGTTTCTCAAAATCTGAAAAATATTTTGGGGGTTCCCCCATGGTCAAAAGGCTGGCTTAGTAGAACCTCTTCTCTGTACGCAGAAGGTCCCCAGTGCAATCCTCCATCAGAGAAAACCACTCTGAACAATGAAAAGGAGAACAGAAGAAGGGCAGCTAAATCCAAGCCAACACAGAGAGGCAGGCACACACACACACCCTCAGGAAATGCCAAAGAAACAGCAAGCAATTTCATAATGTGGTGTGGACACACCCCAGTCTCATGGGAGGGGAGACAGATAAGAGAAGAACCATGAATGCCATCATGAGCTCTTTGGAGAAAGAGCAGGATACGTTAATGCACTGAAAAATCAAGAACTGCCAGTCTGAATGTAACAAAGAGGCTGTGACTCAGTGGTAGAGGCATGCAGAAAGTCACAGGTTCAACCCCCAGCACCTCCAGTTAAGAGGAGCAGGTGGGAGGTGGCAGGGAAGCCCACTGCAAATCAGAGTAGACCAACCTTTCAACTTTTTTACCATCGATAAACCCCTGAAACATTCTTAAGGCTTCAAGAAACCCTATGAGTGGTGTGATGGTGCAGAATATGCCTGGGAAGCATAGCTATGTACCTGTCAACCCCCTTCCCACCCCCTCCAGGCCCATCATTGGCCATTTTGGGAGGGGAGGGGCAAGTCAACATGGCCATAGATGGCCATATCAAGCAATAAATGTTGAACATTTTAAAATATCATAAAAATTAACTCCCACCCGTTTGGGAAACCCTTCCAGGGCCATCAAGAAACTCCAGGGTTTCACGAAACCCTGGTTGAGAAAGCCTGGAGTAGACAATAGGGCCACCCAATGATGGGCCAAGGGAGTGAGTCTGGGTAAGGCAGTTTCATATAATGCAGTCTTAAGTTTAACCAGGTACGTTCACATGTCGTCAGGGCCAAACATGTGGTGCAGCACACTGTCCTAGCGACTGGGAATCTATCCTACCCTATCCATTATTTGTCTTGTAGCATGGATCACTGGGCAGGTGGGGCGGAGGGAGGCAGCCATGAATTTCCTGCAGGGGTGAGACTAGATGACCCTTGAGGTCCCTTTGAGTATGTTTCTATGTTATGATGGGATAAGGTGATGTCCTTTCAGAAATATGTTTTTCTTTGATGACTCCCTGGCTTTATATGCAAGGGATGGGAGATCTGGTGGGGGCATGTTATGAATTGGGGCTGGCCCACAGAAATAGTGCTGGGCCCCACGTGTGGGCCTTCTCATGGCAAGCACCATTATTATTCCGATACTTGCACATCTGTAATGGGTCTATTAAGATCAAACCTCTTTGGGTTCTTTATTTTAAAAAAAATCCCGGAGGCTCAGCCCGATTGAGCCCATGACATCATTTATCTAGTTCTGCCACCCTAGATCGCCCCCCCCCCGTTTTATCCTCACAACAACCCTGTGAGGTCGGCCTCAGGCCAGTTCCTGTTCCAATTATGCATCTTGCAGATACTTTTTATTAAGGTCCGGTGCAACGACCAAGCAAAAGCAGGGGCAGGTTTTCGAGGCCTCTAGATCTTTGGGTTGGGCAGAAGAAAAACGCCTTTTGCCAGAAGCCGAGGAGCTCTGTGCTCAGCATCTCTAAGTATGTGCAGCCTGCGTGGAGCGGGGCAACCTCCCATGCTCTCGTGGCTGTGCACGGGCCAGGATAAGTGAATGGATCGGATGTGTGAAGCCATTGTTACGTGTGTGTGCATAGCCTTGCATGGACCCTTCTCTTGCACCCTTCTCTCGTGCCCCACTGACTGCTGGGCCTCTGTGCCCTCCCAGCCTGGAGATGGTTCCCAGTTGCCCAAGAGCAGGGGTGAGCAAACTGTGGCCCTCCAGATGTCCATGGACTACAATTCCCATGAGCCCCTGCCAGCAAAGCCCCTGCCCTGCAAACAAAGATGTCCATGGACATCTGGAGGGCCACAGTTTGCCCATCCCTGCCCAAGAGGATAGGGGAGAAAAAGAAAGCTCCCGGCGCTGGCACCAAGGGCGGCGTGTTCCATCCCAGATGCCAATTGATAGTCAAGTCACTCATTGCAACAATGGCTCTCCCCCCCTCCCCCGCTAATCCTTTTACAATGGGACTAATTGCTAATCAGACGGATTTCACACTGGCTGTTTCCCTTGACAGTGAGACTCCTTGGAGAAATGCGGCGGGGGTGGGGGTGGGGGTGGATGGGGATGGGCAGCAGTCACCCTGGCGCGCAGCTCTCCGGGGGCCCTTGGGCATCGCGGCCCTCCCGGGTTCCTGCCCGGGCACAGCCAGGAGACAGGCGTGACCCCTCGCCCTGAGGACAGGCCCACCATCTCCCCACCATCAAGGGCCGCGGCCCCGGGAAAGAGGCAAGAGGGAGGCGGCCTGGCTCAATGACATCCGCCCCCCCCCCCGGTGCGCTTTCCTGCCTGCAAGCGGCTCCCCAGTGCGGCTTCCTCTCTGCATGCAAAAGACGCTTCGCCCATGCAAATGGCCCTGCCTCGCAGCCAGATCTGGGCGGCGGCGCGCCTGGGTTTTAACGGAGCCGGGGGAGGAGGGGAGGGGGAGACCTCCACGGGCTTGGCAGAGAGAGGCGATCCCCGCAAAGGCCGTCTCTCCCTCCCCACCTCCGGCGCACTTCCTCCTTCCCTGGGCAGGCGGCACGGCGGGTCCCACCCCCAGAGGCAGCGCCCTTGCCAGCTGCGCGCCGGAGCCCAGAGACAGGCGCACGGGGATGGGTGCCAGTCGCAGGCAGCGGCGCCCCCCCCCCCCCAGCTCTTCGCCTCTGTGGGCATTGATCCTGCTGGGCGCTGGGGCCTCTCTCTGCTCATTTGGGTTGCCAGCCCCCGGTAGAGCCTGGAGACCCCCCTGTAATCACAGACCACAGAGATCAGGCTCCCTGGAGAAAATGGCTGCCTCCTAGGGCGGAGTCTGCGGGGCTGTAGCTGGGGGAGGTCCCCCCAAACCCCGCCCTTCCTAGGCACCACTCCCAAACCTGCAGCCCTGCTCTAACCCCCCAGTTCAAAACCCTTGGGGTGCCTTTTCAAGGCAAGATGTCCACCCACTTAGCTTGCTGGCCCCAGAGAGTTGCGAGGCCTGGGTTGATGGGAAAAGCTGGAGATTTGGGGGGCAGAGCCTGGAGAGGACTGGGTTGGGGGGTCTCTAAGCAGGCATTTTCTCCAGGGGAATTGAAGACCTGTAGTGGGGGATCTGCAGAGGCCACGTGGAGACTGCCAGCCTCACTATTCCAGTATTGCTGCTTCGTATTTTCCTCTTTTTCATTTTTGGATGTGGAAGTTTCTTAAAACGGTGTGTCATGGCTTCAGCTCGATTTCCAGGCCAAGGGGCCGCATGTGGTTATCATAAATAAAGTGATGCTTTAGAAATCGCAGATAGTCCAGCCCAGGTTTGCTAACCAGGACTGGGTGGGTCAGTACCCTCCTGGTTCTATTCCTAGGGATCCCAGGGATTGAACCCGGGGTGGGGTGGGGGTCCTGTATACCAAGCAGATGTGCTACCACCTCGCTGCCAGCTGTTGTGGACTTTGATAGCCCAGGACATGGGTAAGCCACAGGGAGGGCTTCCGATTTTACCAGGGAGAAGAGGGCCTGGAGCAAAAGGCCTTTGGGGGCCTTCACCCCCCATGACTGCTTTGCCTCATTATCTAGGACTGTTGCCCTGTCGGATTCGGAGAGAGGCAGAAGCAGGTGGTGGGGATGATGGTGGCTGTGGCCACTCCGGGCCTCCCTTGCTGCTCACTCACCGGGCAAACAAGTGGCAACGGTTGCTTAGAGGATTTGCCACCACCGCAGCGTTGAGAGGGGAAGGCAGTGGCGGCCCTTCCTCCTCCCCCCAGCCTGCCTTCTCCGGTCATTTCCCTGGGCAGGATTGCTGGGGGCACAAAGGCCTCTCAGCTCCCCCCCTCCTCCCATCCATTGCAGAGCAAAAGAGGACAGGAGGTGTAGTTGTGGTCGTTGATGTGCCACGGTGGGCACGTGGCAAGCCCTCCTGAAGCTCTTGCCGATGCCAGCCTCTTTCTTTCCCTGGCTGGAGGCTGTGGCTCATCGAGACGTTTTGAAAAGAAAAATTTCTAATGGTGCCCGACACCAGGCCAAGAATCCTACAGGGTCACCGGATCAAAGTAGGCAGGATAACTGTTCCCCCCCCCTTTATTTATGTCCCGTTTTTCTCCTCCGGTGGGAATCCCAAGTGGCTTACATTTGTGCCTCCCTTTTAACCCTCACTACAACCCTCTCCTCTCCAGGCGCCTCTTGTGGCGCAGAGTGGTAAGGCAGCCGTCTGAAAGCTTTGCCCATGAGGTTGGGAGTTCAATCCCAGCAGCCGGCTCAAGGTTGACTCAGCCTTCCATCCTTCCGAGGTCGGTAAAATGAGTACCCAGCTTGCTTGCTGGGGGGTAAACGGTCATGACTGGGGAAGGCACTGGCAAACCACCCCGTATTGAAAACGCTAGAGGGCGTCACCCCAAGGGTCAGACATGACTCGGTGCTTGCACAGGGGATACCTTTACCTTTACAACCCTCTGAGGTAGGTGAGGCTGGGAGAGTGTGGCTGGCCCAAGGTCACCCAGCAAGCTTGGGTTGCAGAGTGAGTCAATGAGATCCTAGTCTGATACTCTAACCAAGGGGTAGTCAAACTGCGGGCCTCCAGATGTCCATGGACTACAATTCCCAGGAGCCCCTGCCAGCGAATGCTGGCAGGGGCTCCTGGGAATGGTAGTCCATGGACATCTGGAGGCCCACAGTTTGACTACCCCTGCTATTCAACCAGGGTTTAGTGAAGCCCTGGGGTTTCCTGACGGCCCCGGAAAGGTTTCTTGAACGAGTGGGAGTTGATTATTTTAAAAATATATTTTAAAAATTTGTTAAACATTTATTGGGTGGTAGGACCATACATGGCTATGTTGACTCACTCCCCCCTCCCTGATGGGCCTGGAAGGGGAGGGGTCCTGGGTGGGCATGTACACCGCTATGCTTCCGAACCATATTCTACTCGATTGCGCCACTTCTGGGGTTTCTAGAAGCCTGAAGACTGTTCCAGGGGTTTCTCAATGGTAAAGAGGTTGAGAAACTGCACGACACACTGGCTTAGAGATTCCTGAGCAGGGTGTTTTCCTACTATTCAGCTTCAAGTTTTTAAAAGAACGGTTCCTTTTCCTGTGAAGTCTTTACCTGTGGACCCACAAATGTAACTACGAGGCTTCCTCCAACCTAATACTTCCCTAGGAATTGCTCAGAGAGTTTCTCCCGTCCGTTCTTGAAGTTAGCCAAATGCTTGTCATGGCATAGCGTACTGCTATTCCCATCACCTCAATAAGAGAGCTAGACTTCTCGATCCCACGCTCAGAGAGGAGAACCCCTCCATGAAGTGTGGTGTACTAACAAGTATAAGTGCATCTGATTTCTACTTAGGGCAAATGTATTCGCCACCTCCCTTCCTACCGCATAAGTGTCCAACCCAGACTCTTTGAGTTTTCCCATTAGTGGAGCAGTTGCCAGCCCCAGAGTGGGTAATTCCTGGAGATTTGGGGCTGGAGCCTGGGGAGGACAGGGTTAGGAGAGGGTAGGGACTTTGTGGAGTATAATGCCAGTGTCCAAAGCAGCCAAATGATCTCTCTTGCCTAGAAATCAGTTATAATGTCAAGGGATTTCCTGGCAATAGAGATTTTATCCCCATTCCGACAGTGGGTAGCCTGCCAGGATTTGGATAGCGGGTATTCTACACCACCTGTAATACTGGCTTGTGCCACCAAAGAATCCTAAACCCACAGAACAAAAATAGTCCGTTCACATTTGTGGTATTTCTGTATGAAGGAGGAGAGCTGCTTCTTTTTTTAAAAGGACAATTTTTGGTTTTGCTGTTGTCGTCATTGAAAGGTAGCTAGTATCTGCCCTAGTGTTGTTTTTTATGTTATTCTTATTTTACGTGTTTATGCCCTGACTTTTCAGCCACGAATGCTCCAGATCCCACCCACCTTTTTACCAGGGGATTTTTCTGGCTTTCTGCGGGAGCAGGTCTACTCAGAAGTCACTCCCACTTTATTCTGCAGAGCTTACTCCGAGGAAAAGCTTCTCAGGAGACCAGCCAGTCTATCGCTTTCATACTTGGGTGATCCCAGAAAGAAAAAACCAAAAACATTTATGCCAATTCTTTTTTGTTTTGTTTTATTTATCCCTTTAAAACATTTATATGCCGCCTTGCCACCCCCGTAGGGCCCCCAAGGTGGCAAACATCAAGGCCTTGAAACAGCATTTAAATGGTATATATTAATATTTTAAAACACACAACAACAAACACAATGCAGGATGCATCAAAGGCAGACATTTATTCTTTTTAAAAGGTGTCTTTATGTGAGGGGGAAAGCTTTGGAAGTCGGGGAAAAAAATAATGGGTCCTATTTAGGTTATCCTTATAATGCATCACTGCTAAAATATACCTAGGCCACCGGGAGTTGGGAAGAGGGTTTTAAACAGTTTGTGTTGATGGTGAGGAAATTATGGATTTCCCCATAATAACAACGATGATATCAATTCAGAAGACCGCCAGATCAAGTAGCAAACAAGCTCTGCAGATGCTAAAGTAACTTCAAGCTAACAATAATAAGATAATAGTAATAATAATAACAATAAACCTCACTTTGACAACTGAAAGGGAAAGCACTTGGCCAGGCAAGATTTGAAGGACATAGAGAATAAAGCTGACAACGAAAACACCTGAAATGGGCACTTGAAGAAAGAAACAGAAGGTCTTTTTCCAGCTGCACAAGAGCAGACACTCCAAACGAGCAGCATGAAAGCCACAATTCAGAAGAACCGTGAGAACAGCAGTTGTCGGCTACGTATGACAAAAGGTGAAGCCATCGGCCACACGTTCAGTGGCTGCAGTAAGACTGCTCAGACCGTCACGACGGAGTCGCCACTGTGTTGCACCCAAATCTTTGCAAAAAGTATGACTTGCCATCAGTAAAAAAAAAAAAAAAAAAAACATCCGGGGAGCACAAACCAGACTATATCGTGGAGAAACAAAGATTCTTTGGGACTACCAATTACAAGCAGATAAACACTTGATATCACAATTGTAGGGGGGGAAATGAGAAATAGGGTTTGGATCATTGACGGGGCAAACCCATGAGAGGGCGGAATAGAACAGAAAGAACAGGAAGAACTCGCCTGTGGGGGTTTGGACACTCTTGGACACACTAAACAAGTAATCCCGGCTCAGCTCCAGAACAGCAAGAATCCTGCGAAGATATAGCTGTAGTTCCCAAGACCTTGGCTAAATCTTAGGTTTACCAGATAGGCTCTTTTTAGAGGCTATGTCCTCTTTGTTTGGTGTCTGCCCTCTTTGGGGCTGTTTTCAAAAATCTGATTAAAATGCACTCCTTTTTCCCAGTTTTGCCCAGTCCTCCCCTAGCCGAGCTTCAGCTTAAATCTAGGGGTATATAAATCTAGGGGTATATAAAATGAGATTTGTCATAGCGATCAATGGGAAATACGCTCTCTTTTTTGCTTTTCGAAATATGGTAACCCTACTAAATCTCGAATAGCAGAACACCACCGATGCATCAAACATCCACAGGGTTACAAAGAGTAGCTGAATGACATGGCTGGAGGAGACAAGTGAGGGGACAGAGAGGCAGATAAGCCTGGAGGATATTGGTAGATCCAGAATCCTGAGCCATCCCCAAGAAAAAAAAATGGGGGGGGGAGAGTGTAGTCACACTGCATCAGAGCTTAAAACCTTTGAGACCTTTGGCTTCTGCAGCCACTGGTGAGGTTGGCCATCGTGAGCATTGTGTCGAAATTTATGTCTACCCTTGACTCTTGTGTTGACAAAAGTGTCAGAAAATGCCAAGGGAGCACTCTAGGGCAATCCAGGTTGCAAGGGTGAGGCCTTCAGGCCCTTTCTCCATGAGCGCATTTATTCTCTGAGTCTGTGCAAAACTCTCTGAGAAGAGCTGCCCAACCAGCACCGCGACTCTCATCATTGTGCAGCATGGTGTCAGGAACGCAGGACTCTCCCTGATCCCTGGTTACGGCGGAGGTCGCAAGCAGCACAAACGAGCTCCTTTCCCCATGCTAATTAAGCCCACTGCCCCCATCTCCCGCCCCATACCTCTGCGCCCGCTGTTCTTGGCCAGCCGAGCCGTGCCCACGCGGTCCTTCGCAGAGTCACTGCTGGCTCCTTGGCGAGGCCAAGCTGAGCCTTAATGACGGCGGCCTTCTAGTTTTTAATGAGCCTTCGTTGATGAAGTGGCGGCTGCAGGACCCCCCCCCCCCCATTTTCCCTTTCTGTGCCAGTCACTGCTTGGCAGAAATCCGCCTTCATCTGGCCTGACCATGGCAGTAAAAGAAGAATGCCCTTTCTAGTTCCCTCCATCTCTTTCAGGAGCCCAGGCGAGCTCCCTTCGTCCCTGCAGATGCCAAATGAAGCCCAGGGCTCCAGGCCAGATCCTTGAAAGGGCAAAGCGTCTCGTTGGTGGGCATCGTCTCGTTGGTGGGCATCGGCTCCGGCTCGGGCTGTCGAGGCATTTTGATCAACAGCTTCCCCTCTCCTTGCCTAGGGCTGTGAGGGGATTTCAGGGCAGGGAAGTTTCCAGACGGCCTCGCTGTTGCCTCACGGGCGGTGTCTGCATGCCTGTCCTTGCGTGCCCCTTCCCTGCCTGTTTCGGCCATAGAAGCTTGCAGCCTGTTGCCTCACCTGCTCAGACAGGCCCCTGAGGCAACCACTGAAGCCATCATCACAGGATTGGAGCCTCCCCCCCTCCCTCATTGTTTCTGTCAAAGGTAGAAGTGAAAACGGTTGGGCACTGGGGAACGCAACAGAGTACTGGGAAAGCTTTTCAGCCTCGTGTAGCGTTAAGCATAGTGCTCAGGTGCAACTTTTTGAGATCGCTGTGGGTGGGTGTCTTTCCATGACTAAAAAGGTAAAGGTATCCCCTGGGCAAGCACCGATTCATGTCTGACCCTTGGGGTGACGCCCTCTAGCGTTTTCATGGCAGACTCAATACAGGGTGGTTTGCCAGTGCCTTTCCCAGTCATTACCGTTTACCCCCCAGCAAGCTGGGTACTCATGACTAGTGGGTTAGAAGTTAGTCATAAAGCTTGTGCCCCGCAGTGGCTCTGTTCCCTCTGTCCTCCACATTCCCCCAACCCCTTTCTGGAAAACATTGGTATGTATGGCGTAGAGTTAAGACTGGACTGAGGAAACCTGAATACTGGTCTCCACTCTGTCATGAAGCTCACTAGGTGATCGTGGGCCATTCCTCCTGCCCCCTGGCAGGGGCTCATGGGAATTGTAGGCCATGGACATCTGGAGGGCCGTAGTTTGACTACCCCTGCCCTAGGATGATCGATCAATTGGTTGGCTGGCTACCACTTCTTCTCTGAAGGGGCATGTCACCACTTCTGGGGTTCCTCAAAGCCTGTAAAACAGGGGTAGTCAAACCTGTGGTCCTCCAGATGTCCGTGGACTACAGTTCCCATGAGCCCCTGCCAGCAAATGCTGGCAGGGGCTCATGGGAATTGTAGTCCACGAACATCTGGAGGACCACAGGTCCTGCTGTAAAATATTTCAGGGGTTCCTTCTCGGTCAACAGGTTGAAAAAGGCCAATTTAGAGTGCTGGGCTGGTTCTGCACTTACTTTGTCTTTTTCTGTTGTGGATCTTGCTGAATGTAGAACGATTTGAACGCGGGTCTTCCTCTACCCCCCCCCCCAATTGAAACAGAAAGTGTTCTGCACTCATTGGGGAAGCTCAGAGCGGGGAGGGTAGCCAAACGCAACAGGAGTCTCTTTCTTATCTTGAATGGGGGTGGGAGGAGTAGGAGTGGGGGGAGGATTGGAGACAGAAGAGGAGGGGGAATAAACCCAAGAGGCAAATCTCTGCTGAGAGAAGCTAGGTCTGGAGCATAGTTTGGAGCATAGTCATTTTAAGACAAGCCTTGCATCTGGGAACAAGGAAGTCTTTGAACTGACGCCCTGGCCAATCTGGGAAGTCTGATTTGCCACAGAGTTGGAGGCACAAGGCAGGAAGTTAATTCGCAAAAAACAGAGGTCTGCACATTTACTGATGCTGATTTTTTAAAATATCTAGGCTTATATCCACTTCTGGATAATGCGGGGGGAAAGGTAGGGTCACTCCGGATCAATCATGCATGTCGCAGAGGGAAAATTTAAAGCACCCCCAAAAAAGCCCCATGCAGACATCTTGGACTAGGATGTGAGAGACCTGAATTTGAATCTCTGCTGTGCCATGGAAGCTCACTAGGTGCCCTTGGAACAAATCTAGTGTCCAGCGGCACCTTTAAGACCAACAAAGGTATTTTATTCAAGGTACAATCTTTCTTGTGCACACACACACGTCCTCTGATACAATGCCACTGAGGAAGTTTGTGTGCACAGGAAAGCTCATATACCTTCTGCTGCTTCAGACCAACATGGCTGCCTTCTTGAATCTAGGTGGCTTGGAATAGTCCAGCACGCTCAGCCCAACTCAGTTCACAGGGTTATTGTGTGGATAAAATGGAGGGGGGGAATGATGTAAGCCTTTTTGGGTCTTCGCTGGGAAGAAAAAAGTGAGGTATAAATGCAAAAATGCGAACAAATAAGCCGAGGCGGCTCCCAGTCTCATTCCAAATCTCATAAGGTTAGATGCTTCCATGGCAGCTGACAGGAAAGGAGGCAGGCCTTTTGCACAGCACATAGCTGTGATACTGCTGTACATGGTGACAGCCCGGCCTTTGAGGCGCACTGTCAAAACAATGGCGCGGCCGGGGCTGACTGCTTGCATAATCCAAGCATCAGATTGCTCAGAGGGCTGGCAAAATGGGCATCTCCTTCCTAGTTGTTAGGGGGTGACACAGCTGTGGCATACCCTGGCTCAATTCTAGGAAGCTGGAGATGCAACTTACAGAGGGGTGATAGTTCAGTGGTTACGCTCCGGGGTCTGCCATCTCTGGTGTCACCAGCCAAAGAAGGCCAGGTATCGGGTGCTTGGGAAAGACCTTGGAGAGCAGCTGACAGTCAGAGCAGGCAAAGCTGAGTTAGACGGACCAATAGCCTGATTCAGTATCAAGGAGTATCCTGTGATCACATTTTGGGAAGGGGCTGTGGCTTGGGAGTAGAGCACATGCTTTGGGTAGGAACAATGTGTATCTCTGGGCAGCCTCATGAGTGATACAGGAAATGGAAGCAAAAGGAAAGATTGTGGATTCAGTACATTCAAGGAAGCAGTGAAATGAAAATATTTTCTCCCCCTAGTCTGTGAAGGAAGAATAAGAGATACAAAATCATCCCTAGCCCCCAACCTTCGAAATTTCTGAACAGCAGGTCTTGAAATAAGGAGTTCGAATGGGTGTTGGAATATGGAACACAACTGATGCTGTTTAGAACTGAAACCATTTTGGGGATGGGGAAGTGGATTTGGAACAAATTTTACGATCTGAAAATTGGATCATCGCCATCGGGATAGACACGTTCCTAAGCCCCAATTCATTTTTTCGTTTGTGTTCAGGGAAGCCTTTAGGTTTGAAATCTGCAAACGTGCTGTGTTTATTTTACCGATTGATTCTTATTGGCTTTTGGTTAATTCAAAGGGGGGGGGGGAGAAGCAATATCATGGTATGTTGACGTTACAAAGTAAAATGTATTAATAGTTAAATATTTGAGCAAGGGGTGGGGGCAAATTTCACTTCTGATTCTATGTCTGTTTCCAGGTTCTTAAAACTGCAATTCTGTCAGGCAGGGGTAGCTAAACTGTGGCTCTCCAGATGTTCAGGAACTACAATTACCATGAGCCCCTGCCAGCAGGGGCTCATGGTAATTGTAATCGATGGGTCTCTGGAGAGCCACAGTTTGGCCATCCCTGCTGTAAGGTCTCTTATTTGAGCTTCCTGTGGTGGGAGGGAAAGGAGAATCAGGCAGAGTATGACCAAGTTTTGGTCTGAACCAGACTGTCCTACACCTTGGCCTCAGGAGGTGTTTTCCAGGATCATGAATCACACTGAACGCATAACTTCCTGCATTAGCCAAATCTGGACTTTTTGGGGAACGGAAAATATGCCTCTGCGCCTGGGGATTGCCTGGTATGACAGCTGATTTCCAGACTAAAGAGATGAGCTAACTTGGGGAGAACGGATGCTTTGGAGGGTGGACTCTATGGAATGGACCTGACTGATGTCTCTGTTCTCTCCGGCCTCCACCCTCAGACCTCCAGGGATTTCCCAACCTGCAGCTGGCAGCCCTCCCCCCCCTCACCTGTTGCTGGCAGCCAGGGATGTCTTGGCAACTCTAGAGTGGAGTATACTTCTCACCCTTGTTGAAGTTTGTCAGCTGTTCTCCTCTAGCCTTGTTCAAGTGTTCCCATGAGTGCACAGATACTTATATACATTCATGCATCTGTTTGTCAGAAAGAGCTGGTGCGCATGCCCTTCACCCATGGAACGGAGGACCAGTTCCTGAATAAATGCACCCTTTATAACAGCGGTCCGCAACCTTTCTGCAGCCACGGACCGCTGTCACGGTGTCAGGGGAGAGGGCGGCCCGGGGCCCCGCGCACACGTGGCAGCCCCGGCGCAAATGTGCATGTATGGACTTGCCACGCATGCTCGTTTGCGTCCGGCGCAGGCGGAAATGCGCATGCACGGCAGCACTGCGCATGAGCAAAACTGCCGCGCGTGCGTGTTTGCCACCCAGCTGGCTGCATGTGGGGAAGTGGGGAATCAAAATTGGCTTTCCAGATTAGAGACCACTGCTCTTAAACCATGGCACCAAGCCGGTGCTTAGTTTGGGAGCAGACTTGGGAGCATGGCGCAAAATACCAGACATGAACTCTGCTTCCCGATTTCAGTGGGAGGACTTAGTAACCTTTGCCGCCTGCCTCCAAGCACATCACTTCATGCCCATCCAATCCTGCTGCTGTGGGTTTCACACAATGGCATGGGGCGGGGGACTGGTAGAAATTGCTTGCCGCAAAGGAACAGACTGCAGGGCTCAGCAGAGAATCATAGAATCATAGAGTTGGAAGGGGCCACACAGGCCATCCAGTCCAACCCCCTGCTCTACGCAGGATCAGCCCAAAGCATCCTAGAGCATCCAAGAAAAGTGTGTATCCAACCTTTGCTTGAAGACTGCCAGTGAGGGGGAGCTCACCAGCTCCTTAGGCAGCCTATTCCACTGCTGAACTACTCTGTGAACATTTTTTTCCTGATATCTAGCCTATATCGTTGTAGCGCTGTTAAGCCCTTGTACTCCAACAGGTAGTGCTGGCTAGGTGAGCTGCAGTTCAGGTTGCCAGCAGAGGCGGAGCAAAATGGCCTGTCCCTTTAAGAGAGCAGTGCACAGCTCAGTGAGTTGTGTAGGAGTGAGAGTGTCAGACCTGTGGAGGCCTGCTAGTCATACTCTCTCAGCCTAACCTGCTTCACAGGGTTGTTGTGAAGATGAAATGGAGGACAGGGAAATAACAAATGTCACTTTGAGTCCCTGTTGGGGAGAAATCTGAGCAGCTAAATGTGAGCAGACAGTGTGATGCGGCAGCAAAGAAGGCAAATGCAGTCTTGGATTGTATCCAGATCACAAGGTGTCATAGTCCCACTGTATACTGCACTGGTCAGACCCCATCTGGAGTACTGTGTGCAGTTCTGGAGGCCTCGCTGCAAAAAGGACATGGCCAAAATTGAGTGTGTCAAGAATGGCCTGGGGGCCAAGCCCTTTGAGGAAAGGCTGAGGGACTTGGGAACGTTCAGCCTGGAGAAGAGGAGGTTGAGAGGGGACATGATTGCTGTCTTTAAATATTTGATAGGTGGTCACTTAAGAAGAGGGCAGGGAACAGTTCCTTTTGGCAGCAGAGGAGAGGACCCGCAGTAATGGGTTTAAACTACATATTGAGTGGTACCAGCTAGATATCAAGGGGAGGGGGGATTTCACAGTCGGAGCAGTTCAGCAGTGGAACAGGCTGCCTAAGGAGGTGGTGAGCTCCCTCTCCCTGGCAGTCTTCAAGCAGCGGCAGGACAGATACTTCTCATGGATGCTTTAGGCTGATCCTGCACTGAGTATGGCCCCTTCGGAATCTATGTTTCTATGATTCTAAGAGTGTCAAAGCAGCAAATAAATATTATTTACCTCTATGCTGGGAGCTCCAGCTACTCATTCCCATGGATTAAACAGGAACATTGATTATATACACAGGAACATTGCCCTCATCCTGTTGGCAACTCTGCCTTAAGGACGAAAGGGCCCTTAATGGATGACATAACAGGGGAGCTGAGCCTAGAGGCCTAGAGTTGCCCACTTCAGCTGTCCCCTTAAGATCAGCAGCAATGACTGGACGATGCTCTTTGCCTCCATGCCTTGAGAAGCTTGGCGCAATAAGCCTCTATCAAAGGGACAGAACGTGTTAAAGGGACGTGTTAAAGAGACGTGTTAAAGGGACAGGACGTATTAAAGGGACGCGTTAAAGGGACAGGACGTGTTAAGGAGACACGTTAAAGGGACAGGACGTGTTAAAGGGACACGTTAAAGGGACAGGACGTCTTAAAGGGATGTTAAAGGGACAGGACGTGTTAAAGGGACGGGACATGTTTCTGCAGTTGGGAGCCTGTCAGGACCCTGGTGGTAGAAGCAAGGAGTGTGCCTCAGAGGGCAAAAAAGCCATCTTGAATTCTCTGCCAGTGCCCCAAAAGTAACCCCTTCTGTTGCTGCGGTTTTCTTTCTATCAGGAGAGATCTAGGCCAAGGAGGGTGTTTCGGGAGGGTTTCTGAAAAGCAGTCCTCGGAATAATAACCCTTTAGTTCTAAACCAAAGTCAAACTCCAGGGGTCTTTGCCTTTCCCCAGGGGCATCTTGCCCAGCCTGCCGGCTGATCTTGAGCCAGCAGGAGGGAACGGGTTAACCCCCCCTAGACCCTACCTGCCGCTGCCTTTTAAAGATGCCGAGATGAAAGCCCATAATTTATTCTCCCCACACACGAAGGAGCAATTAGTTCTAAACACGGCTTAATCAGTCAGCGCAAGATTGATTTCTGTAGACTTGGATTTGGTGGCTCCTGGCACCGTGCCAGCCTGCGAGCAATCTCCAAATAAATGAAGTGCAGAGAAGGAAGCCATTACATAATATGATCTATGGGGCCTGTAACTCACTCGCCTGCTTGTTAGCATGCCTCTGGACACAGGCAGGGCACTGAATCCTCAACACGCTCCTTTTCCATTGCTGTGCTCGCCCACCGGTCTCTGGTTCGACACCTTTATTGTTCACACGGTGGACTCCCCCACCTCGTCCCCTGCCGATTGCCGTCCCTCTTCCAGGCTCCAAGAACAGGCGTCAGGTCAGAAAAATAGAGAGAAATCACTATTTGAGGAAGGAATGCGTACATTTTGGTTTTCCACTGTACTCTTAATCAGGCACCATTTCCTTAGCTTGGTGTAGTGGTTAAGAGTGCAGACTTCTAATCTGGCGAGCCGGGTTTGATTCCCTGCTCCCTAACATGCAGCCTGCTGGCTGACCTTGGGCCAGTCACAGCACTGATAAAGCTGTTCTGACCGAGCAGTAATATCAGGGCTCCCTCAGCCTCACCCACCTCACAGGGTGTCTGTTGTGGGGAGAGGAAAGGGAAGGTGACTGTAAGCCGCTTTGAGACTCCTTTGGGTAGAGAAAAGCTGCATATAAGAATCAACTCTTCTTCTTCTTCTTCTTCTTCTTCTTCTTCTTCTTCTTCTTCTTCAGTGATATCAGGGCTCTCTCAGCCTCACCTTCCTCACAGGGTGTCTGTTGTGGGGAGAGGAAAGGGAAGGCGACTGTAAGCCACTTTGAGACTCCTTTGGGTAGAGAAAAGTGGCATATAAGAACCAACTCTTCTTCTTCTTCTTCTTCTTCTTCTTCTTCTTCTTCTTCTTCTTCTTCTTCTTCTTCTTCTTCTTCTTCTTCTTCTTCTTCAAGTTGAACCACTCATCTCTGACCCCATTCTGGTGACTCGTCCAGCCGCAGCATAGCTCCTCCTCCATCTCCAGGCCTTCCCTCCTTGGGGAAGCAGGGTGGGATGGGGGAGTAAACACTTCACCGGCAGGCTCCTGAGAGTCCGTCCTTCCTCCCTGTTTGCTCTGGCTGGCCGTGTCTGCTAGAGGCCGAAGCAGGCTATTGTCTGGCCGACTAATCATCTGTGCAGAGCCCCACTGAGAATTCCATGGGAAAATTCCCTTGGATGGCAGCGGAGCCATAATCCACAGGTCACAGGCGAGAGTTTCCCAGCATCCCACGCCTGTCACGGATCGAATTCCCCGCTGCTTCTCTTTGCCCGCCAGGCACTCGGAATGAAAAGCATCGCCCGAGAGCCCAGGAAAGGTGGGGCTCCTCCTCCGGCTCCGTTGTGCAGCGCCGAAGCGCTGCGTTTTGGATAGTGTCGGGGGGGGGGGAATTGTATCAGATGGCAGGGAGCCCTGGCAGCCGAGCATGCCGGCAGCTGCGAGAGCTTTTGTTTGCCATGGGAATAGGAGACCTGCAAAGCCGAGCCGCTGATTGGGGCACGGAGGAAGTGGCCGGGATGCCAAGCCCAGCAGAGGAGATGGAGAAGTGAGGTGGAAAGGGGGCTGTTTCCCCATGGGCGGTGTTTCTGGGAAGGGGTCTCCAGGGCAGGCTTTGCAACTGAGCGTGGCCTGGGTCGGAGAGAGCAAAGACCGGCACCCGACGAGAGCTGGAAAGTTATAACTGTATGGAAGGAGATGAGAAGGGGTTGGACAGAGCGGTCATTTCAGCTGATGGGAGGGATGTGGGACAGCAGGACGGGACTGTCTTGTCTCTCCCTGTCATGCTCCCCCAAATGCTGCCTCCCATGGAGGGGGAGGACTGCTGGGAACAGACAGAGGAGCTGGAGGAAAGTTGCAGAAAAGGGGAATTGGCACAAACCACGCACCATTCCACTGGCTACCGGTGGAGCCAACCTGTCATCTGAGACAGACTCCACACATGTTGCATAATGCACTTTGAATGGCTTTATGCAAAGCAGGAAGATCTGCTTCTAAAGTGGGCCCGAAAGCACATTATTCAGCACTAGGGACAAAGTCTGTTGCACTCAGGAATACAATGGGTGCTAGATTGGGGTGGGGTGGATGAACTCTGCAAATGGCCCTCCCCCTCAGGATCTGGAAAGGCTGCAGGCTGGAGGCCCCTGGGGAAGGAAACTCACCTGCAGGGGCAGCTCTCACGCAGCAGGGATCTGCAACCTCTGAGCCTCAGAGGGAAGTGGAAGGAGGAGGGGCTGGTCAAGGGTGGGGGACGGAAGGCGAGTGGCTGACTGCTGGAGAGACGGGCAAGCCGGTTGGAGGAGGAGGCACTCGGGTGGGACAGCCGCCCTGAGTGGGTGTTAAGCGCTGAGTGGCACTTAAGCCATGAGACACGCTCCTCCTCCTAGGCCTTACCAGAAATGTTAAGTAGAAGAGGTGTGCAGAATGGGCCTAGGAGTAAGAGATATGCAACAGGAATCATGGAATTCAATGGGTGGCAAAAGCTGGAGGTGGCTCTTTTCACCCACACCCTACACATTTAGGTGAGCAGTGATCAGCAAGGAACTTCTCCTGGGAAGGGTTCAGAACTCCAATTCAGAATGACAGTCACCTGCAAAAGCACTCCGGGCTCTGGAGACGGAGGGTACCTGGAAGCACTCCAAGGCTTCCCATGTAAGACACTGGGCAAGGAGGTTCAGACATGAAGCTGATGCTATCTTTCTCTTTTCTTTCTCCCTGCAGAACTCCATCCGCCACAACCTGTCCCTGCACACCCGCTTCATCCGCGTGCAGAATGAGGGCACGGGGAAGAGTTCCTGGTGGATGCTGAACCCAGAAGGGGGCAAAACGGGAAAGACGCCACGCCGACGGGCCGTCTCCATGGACAACAACAGCAAGTTCTTGCGGATCAAGGGCAAAGCCAGCAAGAAGAAGCAGCTGCAGACGGCTCAGGAGCACGGGGAGGACAGTCCGGTGAGCCAGCAGGCCAAATGGTCCAAGAGCCCGACCTCCCACGCCGGCGAGGAGTACGACGCGTGGGCTGACTTCCGGACGCGGGCCAACTCCTCGGCCAGCACGCTCAGCGGGCGCCTCTCCCCGATCATGGCCAACCATGAGCCAGACGAGTTGGAAGAGGACGACGGGACTCCGTCCTCACCCCTGATGTACCCGAGCCCATCCAGCACTATGTCCCCCTCCCTGAACACCCGATGCTCCGTGGAGATGCCCAGGCTGACGGACCTCACGGGTACCATCAACCTGAACGAAAGCCTGGGCGAGAGCCTTCTGGAGGACCTTCAGGACAGCTACAGCATGAGTCCCGCTCAGCCGCTCCCTGCCGGGGGCCTCCGACAAAGGAACTCCAGCTTCAGCTTCAACTCCAAGTGCTCGGCGGTGGGCAATGGAGTAGGGGGAGGAGGAGGAGGAGGAGGAGGAGGAGGAGGGAATACCTATTGTGGGACCATCTATAGCCAGCCTGCGATGAGCCTCATGCGCCGTCTGCCCATGCAGACCATCCAGGAGAACAAGCAGGCCACCTTTGCCCCCATGAACTCCTACCGGAACACCTCCTTACAGGACCTGCTCTCCTCCATCTCCTATGCGCACAAGGAGGGTGAGCAGCACATGCCGCAAGCCGGCAGCATGGTGCCACCCCGTGGCCACAGACAGAACACCCTTGTGTGCAGCGGAGGGGGTGGGGGTGGGGGTGGAGGGGGAGAGATAGGCCTGGTCCCCTACCCTCCCCACTCCTCCGCCCTGATGAAGAGCAGCGCGTTGTATCACCCGTCACCAGCCAGCCACCACCCTCCTATCAACAACAGTGCCTTACCCTCTCCTATCAGCCTTATGAGCCTGCCCAGTGACTCTTGTGGCATGGTGGGCATGCCTCACCATGTCCATTCCTATGTCAACAACCAGGGGGCGCATATGAGCTTGCTAGATTCCTTGCAGGGACCCTACCCAGAAGCCATGCACACTCCCATCATGGGCCAAGACAGATTCCCAGCAGACCTAGACTTGGACATGTTCAACGGTAGCTTGGAGTGTGACGTGGAGTCCATCATTCTCAATGACTTCATGGACAGCGACGAGATGGACTTCAACTTTGACTCAGCTCTTCCGCCGCAAAACGGCCTCAACATGGCCACTTTGCCCAGTGCCCCGCAGCCCACCAATCAGAGCTGGGTGCCGGGGTGAGATGACTAAGCCTAAGAGCTCCAACCCACCAGTCAAGTGGGGGGGGGGGACGGGACAGGGGGACGGGGAGTTGAAACAAACTTTCTCAGTCTCTCTTTCATTCCCCCCTTCATCCTTTTCTTCTTTGCCTTCTCGGGTAGTGAAAAGCGGGGTACAGAAAAAAACCAGCTCTTCTTCTTCTTCTTTGTTTGTTCAGCCAGGCTAGAGCCATCTGTTTAAACTTGACAACGACACTAAAAACACACCACAACACAGACACACAACGTAGGGTAAAATGTTTTGACAGGCACCGGCGGCTTCCCCGCTTGTGCCAGGTGTATTGTGCAGTAAGTCGGATCTGTCTTTTGATGTGTGCAATAGGCACAACTTAGCCATGGCATTGCAGAGCTGCTGGCCCTCTCCCACCTTCTGTCTCCCTCCCTGGGCACCTGCACTACTGCACAGAAAGAGGGAATGCGTGATTTGTGGCCCAAAGAATGTTTTTGATCTCATTGTGAATCCTTCCCCAGTGGCTTTGTTCTTTAGGTGGCCTCCTTCGCAGGACAGTTCTAGATTCCCATCGACTCCTTGACTCCCAAATCCTCATGTGATTCCCCTCAGCCTTGCCTGACCATAGGGGTCTGGAAACAGAGGCCAATAGACTAGGCTCCCTGACTCTTCTGCAGCAGCCTTATAAGCCTCACTGAACACTAGAGAGGCCAGCAGACTAGGCTCCCTGACGCTTCTGCAGCAGCCTTATAAGCCTTACAGAGCACCAAGGAGGCCAGCAGACTAGGCTCCCTGACTCTTCTGCAGCAGCCTTATAAGCCTCCCTGAGCACCAGGGAGGCCAGCAGAACTAGGCTCCCTGATTCTTCTACAGCAGACTTGTAAGCCTCACTGAGCACCAGGGAGGCCAGCAGAACTAGGCTCCCTGATTCTTCTACAGCAGACTTGTAAGCCTCACTGAGCACCAGGGAGGCCAGCAGAACTGGGCTCCCTGACTCTTCTACAGCAGACTTGTAAGCCTCACTGAACACCAGGGAGGCCAGCAGAACTAGGCTCCCTGACTCTTCTGCAGCAGCCTTATAAGCCTCATTGAGCACCAGAGAGGCCAGCAGAACTAGGCTCCCTGACTCTTCTGCAGCAGCCTTATAAGCCTCATTGAGCACCAGAGAGGCCAGCAGAACTAGGCTCCCTGACTTTTCTACAGCAGACTTGTACGCCTCATCAGGCACTCCAGAAGCCCTGAATTTTCTACAATGTTTTTGTTATCAGTACTACAGAAAAGGCAGCTTTCTCCTACTCTAGCCCTAAGACACCCCATCCATTACATGTTTGTGGGTTTCTTCGTAGGCCTGGGGGGAAAGGAAGCCGCGTTGTCCTTGTGGGGCATGAAGGGAAAAGGTTTCTGATCACTGTGGATCCAGCAGCTGCTGCAGGGGATGCTGCAGGAAGCTGTGCCAAGTGGATCAAAGCCAGCTTCACCAGTGGTCACATCTTCTGTTCTCAGTGCCTGAAAACTGCAACGGGCAGTTGCCGGTCTCAAACTGTGTATGCACGCAGCACTAGCAAGAGCATGTGCGCCGACACATGCCTGCTGTAGCACACACAAGTGCACACTTTGCACATGCGCATGGCTCTTGGCACTATATGAAGAGCTTGTTGCAGGAGTGATGTTACTGTTGCTGGCCTGGGCTGGGAGGTCCAGGTGGGCAGGAAGGGATGATGAAGCAAGAATTAGTTATTTGATTTTGTGCTCTCTCTCTTGCTCTCTGTCACCCTTGAATACTCTTTAGGCTTTGAAATGAGGTAGTGGAAGCTCTGAGTCCAAAAGGCAGGCAGGCAGGCAGGCAGGCAGACGTGCCATAGATTTGACGTACAGACACGCAAAAGAAGATTGGCCAGTAGTAGGATGCAACAACCAAGACACAACTGCAACAAACGCTGCCACGATGTCTTCAATGAATTAAATCTTTTTTTTATTTCAGATGACTTGTCAAAAGCACACCCCGGTCCAGTTCTGCTGGTACTTCCACCGCTTCATCAGTGACAAGGCTAAGAATAATAAAACATAAACGTTTTTGTTTATTTTTTATTTGTTATTCGAGTTTTAGACCGCCACTCTGAGCATAAGCCATCTTTAAACATCTTTAAACCACCCTGAGCTGTATGGGGGGGGGGGGTATAAAAATCTAGTAAATAAACAAATAAATAAATAATTTAAAGAATATTTCCAAAATCCTTATACAAACATCCCTCATTTTGGTAACCCTTCAGATAACTTTCAAGCCAATCTCTTTCATTTATAGGCCTGCGAAAATTCATCTATAGTTAATATAACCACAGGTATTCTTGCTTGTTAGCCTAACAAATATCTAAAGAGTAATAGAGATCTACTATGAAACATACCAGATGTGTAGATGTTTTTCTTTTTGTTATAGTTCAAAAATATGTTTCAAAATGTGGAAGGGAATGTAGAGTATCATAAAAGCCTACCTCTGCTCAAGGTCTTTAACACGTGAATCCTTTTTCTTCCTTTATATAGACTAAACTTAAAACTAACTTTCTGTCCTGTAAAGGTATATTTATAAATTTTACCACAAATATGGCTTACAAAATACCATCCTTTTATACAATACTGTATATAATCATAACCTAAATAAATGTCCCACTCTAGTGCATACAGATTATATTACAGGAAATGTGATGAATCCCCAGTAAAGTTTAAACCTTTAGGCCAGGGGTAGTCAAACTGCAGCCCTCCAGATGTCCATGGACTACAATTCCCAGGAGCCCCTGCAGCGAATGCTGGCAGGGGCTCCTGGGAATTGTAGTCCATGGACATCTGGAGGGCCGCAGTTTGGCTACCCCTGCTTTAGGCTGTAAAGACGGAAGCTGGAATATGTACCGTGATCTACTTTGAAGCAATAATTTATCAATGTCCATAAAAGTATGAGGATAATTTTTGTCTAAGGATTTTTGGAAATATTCTTTAAAAATGGCATTTCAAGGCACAAAAATGTGTATAATATATTTTATTATTCTTAGCCTTGTCACTGGTGAAGTGGTGAAAGTACCAGGAGAACCAGGGGTGCTTTTGACAAGTCATCTTTTTGAATTAAAAAGATTCATTGAAGACATCGTGGCTGTATTTGTTCCAGTTTTATCTTGGTTGTTGTAGATCTGGAGTAGGCTGTTTAAAAAAACCCAGAGCTCCCCAGTCCCGAGACAATCCAGAATGGGAAATGAGAGTTTACTTTGGAGCTTTGGTTTCATAGTTTGCAGAAGAAGCTGAAAAGGACCCCTCTTTCTGTCAATGACTGTGGTTGTCCAAGCCAGTTTGCAATGGAGAGGTTTGTGCCACACAACCCTTAGCAGGCAGGTGATTTTGGAATGAAAGTTGCTGGCCAAAGCTAGATATCTCCTCACCTGGGCACCCTTAGATGCCAGGCTGACATCTGAGAACATGACAGGAAATACTTGAGTTCCACTTAGGCTTGAACAATCCCACTCATTTGTGGGCTTCCTGCAGGGACAAAGGCTGAGCTATATTGTGAGCACTGGTAGTGCGTCTGGCTGCACAGGATGTGTCCACACTCACAGCCCAAGTTGTTGGACTGGAGAAGTCAACAGTTCTCACAATACATGCTCTCCAATATGGTTTCCAACTTTGCCTTGACAAATGTTGGGAGATTTAAGGGGCAGTGCTCGGGAAAGGCAAAATTTTGGGAGGATATGATGTAACTTCCAGGTGACAGTCTAGGCAGCCACCCCTAGACTCTATGGTCTTTAGTCTTTCCTATAGAGACTAGCAGAAATCCCTGGGTGGAGGCCATTTCCTCCCTTGTCCGCAATTCCTTGGGACAGGAAATTGGGTCGAGGGTTTGTGATTCTGTACCCTGGACAGGCAAATGGAAAGCCCACAGGGCTATGAATGTAGTAACCTTCAGCTGTCATGTCACCAAGAACCGGATCAGAGGAGTTGAGGAGGAGTTGAGTACAATTCCGTACCAGGCTAAGCATAGGTTAGTTTCTATTCGTTGTTGGATCTGCCCCAATCACATGCCGTTTGAGCCGGATGGTGGAAGCTACATATGACTACTTGGAAGTAAACGGGACTGAGATGATAGTCGGAGTCCTGTTGATTTCAAGGGACAAATGAAGCACATTTAAAGACACTGAATGTCTTCCCTTGAAATTAGTGGGGCTTTGTAGCACTTCACCATGTCTGGATCCTGCCCATAATTTTGAGCCAAACAATAATTGCAAATGTACACAGTCTGCCTTGTTAGCTGGGGATATCTGCCTTGTTAGCTGGGTTTTTTTTAAAAGTATTTCTAGAAAGTTGAAAATAGAAATCCAACAGCAATGCAGTAAACAAGGTGGTGCGTGCTTAGGACTCTTTAGGACCCCAACCCAGCAAGGGAGATCGCAGAAACAGCCTTGTGAGCATGCTCACTTTTGGGGCTGGAAAAATGCCACTCCTTCCTCTTCCACGTTGCAATGCTCGCTGGTGGCAGATGTGTGTTTTGTGACACATAACTCCCTAACCCCCTTCCCCCCCCCCAAAAAAAAATTGCAATTCACAAAGAGTTGATCCCACAGTGAGAGCTGAATTATGGCCAGCATGCAGACCTCTGTATGGTCATGCTGCAATGAAAGAAGCACCTGTCTCCTGAAAAGGTTTTCTAAACGAAATGATCATCCCTCGTATGCAATGAAAATGGCATCTCTGAATATCGTCAAAAGAGATCCAATTAGAGGTGTGAGAATCCCTCCCCCCCCCCATTTTTACCAACATGGCCGTGTTCCGCCCTTCACTTTAGCCTAGAACTCAATATTCTGCCTCAGCCAAGAAGGAATATGAAAATGGGATGGGCCCCCAGAAGCAGTGTCTGGAGCTCTCCAGTGTTCTGGCTTTGAACATGCCACTGAAACAACAATTCCCAAGGATTACCTTCCCTGGCCCTCCATTTAAGCTTTGTATTTTGGTATCTCTCCCACCCATTCCGTGATCTCACACAGGCCAGGGATCAGAGGCTGTTGGCCACGAGGGAAGATACCCTGCCGCCCCTCACAATGCTAGAAGGGGATACTGCACTTTTCTCCCATCCACACCTATGACCTGGGAGGGAGGGGAACCTGCCAGCAGATCGGAAGTGAGAAACCCTTGCCATTCCTGTCCATCACCTTCCCCATCTCATCTCTTCTTGGGTCACCAGAGGCAGCAAATTGAGTGCTGTCCCATTCTGCGCTGGTGTCTGGGCTGCTGGTGCCACCTGGCCATGTAGAATGTTTGACTGGAGATCCACCACCACCCTGCCCCCAAAGCCCTCTTGCTCAGCCCTCTTTGTGGTGTGTGAACCGTAGGGTTGTCATGTGTTGCAATGGAGTCATATTGCTAAGCGTTGTGTTGACTGTCTTTGTGCAAGTGGAGTACAGTGCCGAGGGGCCAAGATGGCGAGCGAGGGCCTGGGCAGTGGGCGTGCCAATGAGCCATTGAAGAAGTTGCCCATAGAGGAGGGTCAAATGGTCCCGTGGGATTGGGGGACGCATTCCTTGGCAAGCAAAGCCAGTGCTGCCAGCTGTTGGCAACGGCCAATAAACAAGATGGTGGGTCTGGTCTAGAGAAGACCAAGGGTTTCCCTGCAAATGCATCGACCAACAGGAATGGGTGTTTGTGGAAGGTGAGGATAAGTCATTGCGTTGGAAACAAAAACAGTCATTTTATTGGAGCTTCAGTAGGGATACTGTCGGTAGGGAACTACTGTCGCTGTTAGAACTATCTTGGGCTACCAAGATAGGCGGTTTACAGATTGAATAAATAAATAAATGATTCGCCTGGTCAACAGAGGCAACTTTGACACTGGTTGCCGACTCCAGGTTGGCATATGCTGTGACCCACTCTGAGCCCCTTGGGGAAGGCCGGGACGGAAATACAATATGAAATTAAATGAAATATTTATGGAGATTTGGGGGAGGGGATGAATGTAGCCTCGGGAGGGTCTGCAGCAGGGGCTAATGCTGTCAAGCCCACCTTTCCAATCTGCCATTGTCTCCATGGGAACTAATCTCTGTCATCTGGAACTCAGTTGCAATTCTGGGCCACACATGGAAGCTGGCAACTCAACTGCTAGCCTAGCTGCATCTAGCATCTTAGATATCCCCTGACCCAGAACCTGCTCCTTCCCCCCCAAACTGTTCTTTGAGGTTAGCTTGTGAATCCCTAACACTGTATCCACGTACCCCAACAAGCGTCTGACAATCTTTAAAGTACAGATGTTGACTGATCGGCTTGGTGAAACAATGAGTGCCATGTGGCCAGATGTGGCAGGGATGTGCTCTCATGTGCCCGTGTCCTTGATGCACCCCCTAAGGCTTGGCTTCTTGTGATAGATACACTCGAGAAGTAGAGCTTCGGTCTTTGGCAGGCTATCACTTGTCTTCTAATGCACTTAAAACTTTTAAAAAGTCTTTTTTGTGTGTATGTGTGTTGGGGGGAATCCAGTAAATATATTCCTTGGAGGGGAAGGAGGTATTCCCCCCACCTCGGACTATCAGAATACCAACTTAACCCATATTTTGTTCTCTTTAAAATGGAAATGTCCTTTCTACTTCCACTCACAACATCTTTAGATCATCGACATAACGTCCATTCACAAGGTACAGTGAACACACGTCCAGGTGTGTACTCTCTTCTTTGCACGGACATTGAGTAATAGTTACATTACGGTCAACATGTGGTTAAAACCTTGTGTGTGAATACCAGTCCCCTGTTTCATTTTTAAAGAGAAAATTCATTAGCTCTGTCTGATGACGAGTTACACAGGTAGAAAACTTGAGTATTCACTGGAACATGTGAACAGGGTACAGTTGCCTTGAGAGACCCCCAAGGACCCTGGTTCCGACATCCCAATGAAGCCAATTGCTCTTCGCCAGTGGCTCCTCCTCTGAAAGCTTTTTGCCCAACTATGCCCATAATACAAACACATTTTATCAGAGCCGGAACCTGTGGCGCATCTGCACTCCTAATCAAGGGGGAGAGAGTGTTTCTGTGCATGTGCAAAACTTGTTTCCTTCAGATCTGGCATACTGAGCTGTTTGGGGGGGGGATAGGGAAGGTCAGACCTCATTCGGACAGCACTCTAGATGACCACCCAACAGCCCCTGTGACTGTCCATCCATTGTCTTATCCAGCACCTCAAGGCCTGCAGGATGCCTATTTCACTTGCGTGTATGTGCGTGTGTACGTGTGTGTTCCAGTTATATTCTCACTATAAGGAGTGATTGGCTGGAGTGGAAGGTTCTGCTGAGCCAATCCCCCAAGGGCAAGGAAAAATGAGTCAGCCAGAGCCCGCCTACCAGGAAGGAACCGATTTGTCTGCCACACCCATGAATTAAGCACAGTCAATAAAGGCACCTGCTCTGCCTTCTCTGCCTGAACTCTACCATCCCTGAGTTCTGGCTCCTTATCTAGGGCGTGGCTGCCGAAGTCGGGCCAGGCGTCAGGGGTGTGGGGGTCAATTCACAGATTTAAAAGCAGCAGGCCCACAGAGAGGGGAAATGGCCTGACGTCGGGAGCTTTTACAAATGGGTAGGGCCAACCCGAACCTTTCTCAAAGGTTTCTCTTTTTTTTCTCCTCGTATTTATAACTGTACAGACTTGGGTGGGGAGGGGAAGGGTTTTCGACCGGCTGTTATCTCTCACCGCACATATATTGTACGCAATGTAACCTTCTTGATTGTGCTATTCTAGTTTTTGTGTATGTGGCAATGTAAAGAACTGTGTATAGTGCATTGTACAGCATATTTTCATGAATAAAATTGTTTTAAATATGACCAGAACTGCAGTGTCGTGTAAGGTGGGTCAACATGGCTGCACAACCCAGGTGACTTGGAATACTATTCTTCATTTGGGGGGGAGAGAGAGGAGTAAGTGAGAGTAACAGCCTCAATATCTAGAGGTTACTCTCTCGGAAACCTACAAGGAATTCCGGGATGCTTCCGGAAGACCAACTTGCTGATTTCCAAGGGTCATTCAGAGGTCCGTGTGAAAGCATGGAACCATAAACTTTGCACAACAGGGATAATTGCCCCGTTATTGATTGTAGGGTTGCCAGTAGGGCCTAGGGGATGATGGGATTTGGGGAGCAGAAAGACCTCAGCAGAGTACAATGCCACGGAGTCCACCCTCCAAAGCAGCACTTGTATTTATTTAATTTAATGTATTTATTTCTTCCATTTATTACCCGCTGCTCCCAAGCCGGCTTGTGGTGGGTTACAGACATCCAATAAAACCCCCAGGCAAACCCCCATTAACACGGACAGCAAAATACAATAAAGCTCAAACAACACGATAGTAAAAAGTACAAAAAACTCCTTCATTCCCCCCCTTACCTCCATCTATGGAGGGATGGAATGAGGGTCAGATCGTAAGACTAGCTGCTGGCTGACTGGGGGGGGGGGGGAGGCGATCTTCCGCACTACCCCGGCCTCAACCATAGACCTGGTGGAAGAGCTCCGTCTTGCAGGCCCTGCGGAACGTTAAAGGGTCCCGCAGGGCCCGCAGCGCGCCCGGGAGCTCATTCCACCAGGTTGGGGCCAGGACCGAAAAGGCCCTGGCCCTGGTTGAGGCTAGGCGTGCTTCCCTGGGGCCGGGAACGACCAGTAAAATAAGTCCAGGGTTGCTAAAAAAAGAAAAGAAAAGAAGGGTGGACAGTAGATTCTTCAAACAAGGAGTCCTCAAAGTAGTGTCCACTATCACCTTTCCTGGTCCCTGCCAGATACTTTTAGAAAGTGGGTGGGGCTAGGTAGAGCTTTTGCCCAGCAAGGCTTCTGGTTGGCTGTGCAGATTAGAAGGCATACTGTTAGGCAGAGCTTCTGCTTGAAATGCTATAGAGGTACTATTAGAATTGTATATATCTCTGCATCCCTGACATTTTGTGGTTGGCTCGGGCTCCCTCAGCAGCCGTATTGTGATCATGCCCATGGACCTTTGTCAGACTTCCAGCATAGTTAGGCACAGCCAGGTTAGGCACAGCCAGGCAAGTGGGCAGTTAGCGTAACTTTCTCACGGGTGTGATGTCACCCTACAGCTCATTCTCTGGGAACCTGAATTCAGGCCATGTCTTCCATTGTTTTGTTTTTTTTCACAGAAACATAGAAACCACTCCCAAAGTACATCCAAATCCCTTGGTCCCTGAAGGGTTGCCAACCTCCTGGTGTCAGCTGGAAACACCATGCTATTACAGTTGATCTCCAGATGACCGAGATCCGTCCCCCTGGAGAAAATGCCTACTTTGGAGGGTGGGATTTACGGCCCTCCTCTTAGGTGTTCCCTGCCCTCCTCTTAAGTGACTACCTTTCAAATATTTAAAGACAGCAATCATGTCCCCTCTCAGCCTCCTCTGCTCCAGGCTGAACATTCCCAAGTCCTTTGGCCTTTCCTCAGAGGGCTCAGTCCCCAGGCCCCAGATCATTCTAGTTGCTCCCCTCTGAACCGTCTCAATTTTGGCCACAGCCTTTTAGAAGGGAGGCCTCCAGATCGGGTCTGGCCAATGCAGTATACAGTGGGACTATGACATCTTGTGATTTTGATGGGATGCCTCTGTTGATACAGCCCAAGGCTGCATTTGCCTTCTTTACCGCTACATCAATTGTCTGCCCATATTTAGCTTACAGTCCACAAGTACCCCAAGATCACGTTCACACACACTGCTCCGCAGAAGCACTTTGACAATTCACTATTTATGATTGATCGTTATAATGCTACTCTGAGATTCTGATGCCTTTAGCTTGGCTGTTGCTTTGATTGGGTGGCATTCTGTTGTCTTTTGAGAGGGATGTTTCTTATTTTTCGTTTATTTGTTTAAAGCGTATCTAGCTCATTTTTTTCTCCCAAGGGGCTCCTGAGCAGTTTGCAAACTATTTTGACTTTTTAAAGAAGCTCAAAGAATAGCAGTATATCCAAAAACTCAGCAGAGAGCCAGGGAGGTGATAGATGATTTGCACAGCCTTCAAAAGGATGTACAGCTGTATTCCTGATAGGCTCCAGACAATGATTCCATAGAACAGGGGCCAACACTGTAAAGGCCTGAGGACAAACACTGGCAATATCTGCTAAAATTACAAGCTCCAGGTTGAAAGATTCCTGGAAATTTCGAGGATGGAATCTGGGGAGAGTAGAATTTGGGGTGGGCCAGGACTCCAGCCAGATATAATGCCAGTCCACTGTCCAAAGCAGCCATTTTCTTTGGTGAAAGTGATATCTGTTATCTGGGGGTCAGTTATAATATTGGAAGATACTACAATCTACAGATGGCGGCTGGAGGTTGGCATTGCTAGCAAGAGAGCACTGAGGGGGGGGGGAAGGTTGTGAATACCATGATAACTGCACAGGTTCAGTTAGGGACTTTTAAGAATATGGGTCCAAAATCATGAAGGGGTTTCAAGGTCAAAGCCATGAACTCAAATTGAACCTAGGGAACAATTAGCAACCAGGGAAATAATTTCAGGATGGGAGTCATCTCGACAAAGCGGCTAACTCCCAACAACCGTCAGGCGGCTATATTACGAAGCAATTAAAAGTTTTCCTGCTGTCTTCAAAGGCAGCCCTGCACAGTTTTTTTTGATGTAGTAGCCTAGCCTTGAGGTGGGTCAATCAGGCAAGGTCAGTTGCCTCTGAGAAGAGGTAACTGATGCTAAATCTAGCCAGTTATTTGGGTTTAAGAAATCACATTTACTACTTATTATTATTAGCCGCCTTGGGTCTTCCTTTTGTAACACAAAATAATGGGGGGGGGGGTGAGGTTGCTAAACAAAATGTTTACTTGGAGAGGGGAAGCGGCATGAATGATAGATTTCCCAAATTGTGGCAACCAAATAATGGTAACAGCAATGATCATCATTGGGTCGTTGACACTGCAATCTCAGGAGAGAGCAGAATCGCAAAGAAAGAACAAGAGAAGACGGCAAAATACCAAAACCTATAAATAGAGTTAGAGCCTCTCTGGGAGAAGAAGATTGTCACTGGACAATTGATGATTATCATTGGAGCCCTTGGAGCAATCTCTAGAAGTCTCAAGAAACACTTGGACATTCTGGGCATTGAGCAGACAGCACCAGCTCCAGAAGGCAGGAAGTCTTTCTGGCCATGTTTGATAATGCACTTCCAGTGTGCTTTTGCAGCTGGATTTTACTGCGCAAAACCAGAACATTTATTTCTAAAGTGCATTCAAAGTGCATTATCCAATATATCTGGAAATGCCAAGGGCTGCTTAGAACAGCAGGAATCCGTCGGAATTACCTCTGCAAGTCCCCCGAACCTGACGAGATCCTAAATTGCAGAACGACATCTACCAGTCAAATAATCTGACTGTGACAATTATCATTATTATCATCATCATCATTATTAATGATGATGACGATAATAACAATGTGTGATGACTTTTTTCCTAGTCTACCGCAACCCTAGAATTCACAGCTCTCCACCTTCTGGAATACCATTCAATGCAAACCAAACAAACGCTTTGTCTAGAAAATTAACTTCCAGCCGAGAGTACAAATAACGCGCAATACAATCTTATCCTGCCATGGCATTATGGCTCATTTGTAAAAGAATTAAAAGCAAAGTAAAAGGACGCCAGTCAACAGTGCAATCCTAGGCGGTGCGACTCCGGGCCAAACTCTTTGATTCCTACGGGCTTTAGACCGGAGTCATTCTACACAGGACCGCGTAACAACAAATGACTCACTGAGGATTTGGATAGCTGTTCCTGAAAATTCAGTAGGGGACCAGCAAGGAAAACATGGAAATAAAAATAGAAAGAAACAAAGTTCTATATATAGAGAAAGGCACACTGCAAATCAAAAAGCTAACCATCAATACAAAGATAAATGGGGGGGGGGGAATGAAATCAAAGCAAGCGGAAGGAAAGAAATATATGCAAGCAATGGGGAGAGAGAAGACAATAATGTTCCAAAAGTAAATCAGAGATTATATCTATGGTGCATGGGTTTAGATTGCAGTAACGCCACAGTAACGCCTCTGCGGCGTTACTGCAATCTAAACCCATTGCAATTAATGGGGTTAAATTGGAGTGACTCTCTAAAGCAAGGGTAGTCAACCTGTGGTCCTCCTGATGTCCATGGACTACAATTTCCATTTGCTGGCAGGGGCTCCTGGGAATTGTAGTCCATGGACATCTGGAGGACCACATGTTGACTACCCCTGCTCTAAAGTACGGCCAAGCAGAACCATCCTCAAAAAGGTGGAAGGAGAGGGCTGTGTGTTTATATTGCGTGACTTGCTCAATGGTGCAAACCTGAACCCAGGGTCAGCTTGCCAACTCCAGGTTTGGAAATACTTGATGATTTGAGCCTGGGAGGGTGGGATTTAGGGACCGCCTTCCAAAGCAGCCATTTTCTCCAGAAGTGAAATACATGTTTTAATTAAGGTTCTCCGTAGTTCGGAGATCTGTTGTAATGTGTAGGAGATCTCCAGTCTCCACCTGGAAGTTGACAACCATAACCTGGAAACACCCTGCAAGAGGAAATGGAGGCATGAGATTCTCTGGGCTCCTGTTGGACTGGAAAGTGGGGAGAGTGAGAAGCCAGGCAGTCCTCTGCTATCAGAACTTTGACATGGGAGGAAAACTCTTTGGAAGGCTTCTCAAGCCCTGTGGAGTCCTTCCATAGTCTCCATGATATCTTGGACTTCCTGAACCCAAGGTCTGGGCCCAGTGTACCTAAGAGACCGTCTGTCCACCTATACCCCTCAAAGAGCTTTACAGTCTGCCACCTCCAACTGGCTGCAGATCCCTGGCCTCAAAGAAGCATGTTGGTCCTCAACGAGGGCCAGAGCATTTCTATCCTGGCCCCCACCTGGTGGAACGAGCTCCCTGAAGAGATTAGGGCCCTGTCCAAACTCCCACAATTCCGCAGGGCCTGCAAAAGGGTGCTCCTCCACCAGGCATTTGCCTGAGACCGACCGCAGGCATTTGCCTGAAACCACCAGGCATTTGGCTGAGACCGATCCCCCTCAGACATCCCCTCCATGGCCCGAACCAGTCTGACCTCTCTAAGGGCCTTAGCTAAGTTCCTGTTCCTGTTATAGTGTTGTTCAAGATCACTGAAATTGCACTATTTACATTGTTGTTGTTGTTGTCTTGGTTTATGTTATATATTAATTCGTTCCATGTATCCCCCCCCATGTTGTATGTAAACCGCTCTGAGCCGTATTGAAGGGCGGTATAGAAATCAAATAAATAAACAAACAAACACACACACACACATACACACGCACACACACACACACATACATACATACTTCCCCTTTCTCTACCACACCCCATTTCCATTCAATAGCCTGTCAACCAAGCAGGTCAAAAACATGCCTTAACCCCCTTCCAGAATCTCCTTAGCTCAGGCTTTCTCAGCCAGGGTTTCGTGAAACCCTGGGGTTTCCCGAATGGCTGGGAGTTAATTAATTTTATATATTTCTAAAACTTGTTAGATACTGTATTTGCTGGCGTATAAGACTACTTTCCCCCCGCTAAAAAAAAAAATTGCCTCCAAGTGGGGGGGTCGTCCTATACGCCGGGTGCACTTCAGTTGGGGTAGACAGAGCTGCCCATAGTGGCCTCCCGATGCCCGCCCACCTCATTCTACATTCCATCCAGTATCGCGCAGTATCCAGCGTGGCTGCGGTGGGTCATGAGTGTGGCTGCGGCGAGCATCAGCAGCGAGACACGGGTGCCAGCCTTTTTGGCGTGACCAGCCCGTTTTGCTCAGTGGGAAGCAGTGGCGCTCCCACCTGCCCCTTGTCTAAGCAGAGCTCACACATGCGTACTTGCGCACTAGTGCCGGTCACAGGAAGATGCAGGGCCGGGCCGGAGGTGCTGCGGTCGCGCTGCAGCCGTACAATGGTGACAATCACAGGTACTGTAATGTAATGTAACAAACTATATTTTGAGTGGAAATGTTGGGGGGGGGTCGTCTTATACAGCGGAAAATACGGTATTTATTGAGTAATATGACCATATATTATCATGTCAACTCACCCACCTCTCCCCAAATGGCGTGTCCACAGCTATGCTTCCTTATGGTATTGTGCATGATTTTGCCACTTGGGGGAGGGGGGGTGTCTTGAAACCTGAAGAAAGTTTCAGGGCGGTCTCAATGGTAAAAAAAAGTTGACAAAGGCTGCATTAGCTGGATGGGAGTACAAATTTCACCCCCCCCCCCCTTCCAGTTCTTTTTGTATGATATCAGTGGGAATTTTTCCTGTCCTGCCTGTTTTTGTTTCCGCTGCTCCAGGCTAATCTATTTCCTTGATACTGTTTGCATATTATTTTGTTGTTCTAGTTGTCGTTCTATTTGGAACCACTCTTATTGTTGATATGTTCTTGTATGACTGTGTTATAGGTTAAGGCTGTTCTATGTATCACCCCTGCAATATTTTATGTGAACTGCCCAGAGCTGAATGAGAGGACGGTATAAAAATCGAATAAATAAATTTGGGGGGATAAATTTTGCAGTGAAAAAGGGAAGGCGGAAACATCTGCATTCACTTGCCGTGGGGCACTGGAGGCCCTAAAGTGGGTCAGGGCCAGGAGGGGTCTGGGATTGCACCGACATCACGCATATGCATGGATTAGCCCCGCTGCCATGTGAGCGCTGGCCCAGCCTTCCCCCACCCCCTGGACAGAATCGGTCTAAATTTTGAAAGCATAAAACACTGCAAAAAAGGAAGCTTGATGCAATTGTATAGGCAGAGAGGTGTATGCTCCTTTGTGTACAGAGCTTTACTGGTGCCAACAAGCAGAAGCGAACATCAGGGGGTGAAAAAGACGTGTGATCCAATCAGTTGTATGATTGCACAAAGATTGCTTTTTTGTAGTGTTGTACTCACACAAATGTATGGCTAACATCAAGAATGGAGGAGGCTGCACATCCACTGGAAAATCCCATGTGCTTCATATTCAGAATGAATTCAAGTGGAAATCAAGAGAGATATTGGACCAAAGAGACCCACAGAGGGATGAGAAGGTGGATCAAGAGACTCTGCTAATGCCTAATGTCCACTCCCTCCGGCTGGAGAGATGCAGCACCATGACTGAGTTCCCTTCAGTAAAAGTCTGTCGTGTCTCGGCTGCCAGTTCAGTGCAGGCATAATTGCTGAGGCTGTTATAAAATTTTACAAGATTGGGGCTCATTGTACTGATGCTCGCTTTGTATTCACAAAACAAGGGCCATTACACACACACATCTTACTGCAGATTTTCAGAGCAGGAAGCCTTCAATTTTGATCTCAGATTCTGTGCCTGCCTTACACACCATTCGTTTTCCTCCAGTGTATTTATTCTGTAGCTACCATTAAAAAACGACAACAAGGTTTTCTAAATCAGGGCGGGACGTCACTTGTGACGTGTGTGTGTGTGTGTGTGTGTGTGTGTGTAGTGTCCAAAGTTTAAAAAAATTTTTTTTACACAGTTGCCCTAAAGCAGCTGTGCAGTAGCATCCTGCAAGCCCCTTCCATTTAAATCCTCATGGTTCAGGCTTTGTGCATGCATTTCAGTGTTAGTTCATTGAATGAAAGGGAACAGAAAGGAATGCAGGCAAGGGGGAAAAAATTAGTTTCCATATTGCCAAGCACAAGGGAATTCTGTGCTGTGTTATCAGACACTGTGAAAAATAGGAAAGAGTCACACAATCTCATCACATTGAGTGCACCAAATACACAGTAGAAACCAATGACATTGACACTGCAAGCTGTGGTGGTTGGCAATGTGTGTGTGTGTGTGCATGTGTGCGCACATGGCCATGCCTGTGCAAAGTCAACTGCAACTCCACCACACTTTGCACAAAGCTGCAACAAGTTTGGGGGAGAGGTCCTCTGGCAGAAGCTCTGGAGAGCTTTGTTAGTCTTGCCCCCGAATATTGAAAAAATAGGGTGGGGGTGGGGGCATTTTCATCAATGCAGTAGTGATCCTGCACACTGGTTGTGAACTTGCCAGTTTTTTAGAGCCTGTCCTGTGTGGATTGCGCTCTGTCCTCCAAACAGATTGATCCCAAGTGTTCCTTAAGTTTGGCGGTTTGCAGAAGGTCCAAGTGGCTCAGTCACCATTTTAGTGTTAGGCTTCCGGAGACTGACAAAATAATTCACCCCCCTCCCCCCCCAAAAAAAACTGTATTCACTAAAGCATTAAAAAGAAAAATGTTTTCAAAGATTGAGGCTTCCCAAAGCAATCTCCCTCTCCCTTCCCCTCTCCCTTCCTCCCTCCCTCTCCCTTTCCCTTCCTCTCTCTACATCTCATGTAAATGTAATTCTGCACTGACAATCCCCCCCCCCCAAAAAAAAAATTTGCATGCAGCACTGAAATCCTCTTTTTATGCACTGGGAATGCTTCTGCTTGCTTCCTCTTCAATCTGCCTTTCAAATAAATACCAGCAGGGAACTAAATCTAGCACAGCTTCTTTTAAACCCCCCAGTGGTTTTATTTATTTTTATTCAGCAATCTGAGACTAGTGATAGTCTCATGTCACTAGACTCATTCTGCTTGTAACACAGATTTAAAATGAGAGGAAAATGAAGCTTGGACATTGCTGAAAGGGGAAGGAGGGTAGAATGTGCAGGAGGGTAGAATGTGCAGAGTGGGCAGAATGACCTTGATGTGGGCAGGGGAGTGGCCTTCTAAGAGCAGCATGCTTTTGGATTACCTTCACCTTGGGAGCAATACAAGGGGTAAATCTGCACAATAGCATTCTGAGAAAACTCAAAGAAATGTTAACCAGAAAGCAAACTGAGTGCTGAAGGGAGGAAAATCCATGCATAATGACAAAGAAAACCTGATGGATATGCATTGCATAATAAAAATGACGGGAAATACCTGTGCATAATAGGCCAAGGACATAAGCATATATTCTTTTCATTTTCAAATTCTTCAGCATCTCACTAACATTGAGCCATGTTTTGAATGCCGCTCTTAGGGCTTCAAGAGCGTCCTTCATTATATGAAGCATGACTTGTCTCCGTTGCAGCACTGTTCTTCCCAAGGAGGATGAATTCAGCTTTCTCCTGAGCAAACCTCTCAGACAGCTGGACTTCCCCACCTTGTGCATGTGAGGGAATACGCCTGATCAGACATTACTGGGGTAAAGGGAGGGGTCTTCCAATGATCACTGAATTTACAGAAGATCTTACAAATGTACACAAGAAATTCAGTGGTGAGGAGATAGCTTCATACAGCCAGTGTGATGTAATAATTAGTGCTGGATAAGGACCAGATTAGGGTTGCCAGCCTCCAGGTAGGAGCTGGAGTTCTGCTGGAGTTTGATCTCTAGAGCAGGGATAGTCAACCTGTAGCCCCTGCGTTTGCTGGCAGGGGCTCATGGGAATTGTAGTCCATGAACACCTGAAGGACCACAGGTTGACTATCCCTGCTCTAGAGGACATAAATCAGTTCCCATGGAGGAAATGGTAGCTTTGGAGAGCAACCTTTATGGCAGGGTTGGCCAAATTGTGGCTCTCCAGATGTCCATGGACTATGATTACCATGAGCCCATGATGCTGGCAGGGTTTCATGGTAATTGTAGTCCATGGATATCTGGAGAGCCACAGTTTGGACACCCCTGCTCTATGGCATCACTTCTGGGGCTACCAGGTCTCCCCCCAATCACTGGGAGCGATGGGGGAGGTTTTGCCAGATGTAGATTGGGAAACTCCTGGAGTTTTGGGGGACAAGATCCTCCGTGGGGAGACTGATCCCTGTAGACTGGAGATGAGCTGCAATTCTGGGGGATCCCCAGGCCCAGCCTGCAAGCTGGCATCCCTATCGCCACCTGAGAACCTGGATTAGTGCTGCCGGTTAGTCAAAATTGTCTCCGATAGACAAATGATCTGATTCAATAGGCGGCAACTTCAGGGTCTGTCAAAGGCTGGGTAATGCTGCTGCCATTCCTTCTTGCCACCTCTGGTCCATGAGGTCAGTTCTTTGCAAGCATCAATGGATGCCAGTCTCCAGGTGGTGGCTGGAGATCTCCTGGGATTCCAACTGATCTCCAATCAACAGAGCTCAGTTCCCCTGGAGGAAACAGACACTTTGGAAGGGGGACTTTATGGCATCATAGCCCTTGCCCTGTCCTGCTGAAGCTCCTCCCTTAAAATCTCTGGGTATGTCAAACCTGGAACGGGTGACCCTACAATGGGCGACCCTACAAGATTATTTCTCCTTCTTTTGGGCCTAATGGAATAGCAGCCTTCGGTGACAGGGAGCTGAGGGGCACCTGCTGTTACCATAGCAACACTCCCCACTGTCAGCTGGCCTCCTCAGGAGAGGACTGAATGGGATGAAGAGGGGGCCCACTGCAGGCAGAGAGGGACCCCCTGATCACCTCTGGCCCAAGGCCACCACAAGGTGAAGAGCACGCCCCACTCCTCACTCTCCATGTGGAGCAAACCTTTCCAAGAAACTCAAGGTTCACACAAAGTGTGAAGTCTTTGACCATTGCAATGGTCCATAAAGGTGGCTGGGATCAACTTTGGGGCCGGAAAGGGGTGGTGGAAGGGCTGCCTTTTTTTGGGGGGGGGGAATGCTTCTGTCGTAAAATATTCCACTTGCAAGAATCTTGGAAGCCTTTGAAAGAGCCCCCCCCCCAGTGTTATTAATTAAGGCAAAAGAATCCCCATATGGAAAGAGAAACAGTCAAGTTGTATTTTTGCTAAATACGCAGCACCATATGGTAACATACAGAAAATTGGCCACATAGGCGGCTTTGGCTATATTTTACCATATGGTCCTATGTGCTTTATAATTTCTTTGTTTTTCAAAGAGGGCATTGTCTTACGGGGTTGAAATGAACAGCCTGCCCCAGGGGAGGAGGAGGGGGAGGAGGCAACGAGGGCCATCTCCGCTCCGCAAGGAGCCTGGGAATGGATGCTATCTCTGTGTCTCAGAAGGGACCAGCAGCAGCAGCTGGAGACACCAGGCACAAGGGCCCTTGGAGGGGGGACGCTTGTGAGATGCACGGGAAGCAGGAACACAGGAAGCATGGGGGCAAGCCCAAGGGCCAGGGGAGGTTCAGACCTGGTCTACATGGGCTTAGGGCTGCCAGGTGAGGGATGTGGGGGTAGAGTTTCCACAGCTGGTTAGGAAACTCCTAGAGATTTGGGAATGGAGCCTGGGGAGGCCAGGGACCTCAGTGGGGTATAATGCTATAGAGTCCACCCTCCAAAGCATCCCTTGGTGTAGTGGTTAGGAGTGGGGACTTCTGATCTGGCAAGTAGGGTTCAGTTCTGCACTCCCCCACATGCAGCCAGCTGGGTGACCTTGGGCTCGCCAAGGCACTGATAAAACTGCTCTGACTGAGCAGGAATATCAGGGCTCTCAGCCTCACCTCCCTCACTGGGTGTCTGTTGTGGGGAGAGGGAAGGGAAGGCGACCGTAACCCGCTTTGAGACTCCTTCGAGTAGAGAAAAGTGGCATATAAGAACCAACTCTTCTTCTTTTATCCCCAGAGGAATTGATTTCAGATGAGTGTCAAGAGTGTCCTGTTCATATGTTATCTGTTGATCTGTTCCCATGTTCTTGCCATGAGCTCTGCTATGTTTGCATGTTACCTGCTCCCATTGTCCCTTCCCTACCTTGACATGTTAGTATTTTCCTGCATACCAGAGTTCCTGAGGAGGGAAGCAGGCCTCTTTTTCCCATCGTTTTTAAAATTATTTTTATTGCCCTGACCTTGTAAATGCATAGGTTGGGAATACTTTGTGGTGTCTATATTCCAGAGAGTGCTTTGCCCTGGGAAACTTTGGCTGAGAAACTTTCATGACTGGTTCTTTGGCCAGTGTGTCTATTTTCAAATTGTGGGGAAAGGGTCTTGGGGAAAACATAAAAGTTATGCTTGTAATCTTGCCCTTTAGCTGTAGCAAGGAAGCACCTTGTGCTCTGTTCACTACTGACTTCAATAATGAAATTTTTCTTCAACAGCGAATCTGCTTATTGAGATTTCTGCAAAGACCTGATAATGAGCTGGGATTCCAGGGGATCTTCAGGTTCTACCGGGAGGCTGACCAACCGGGAAAAAGGTAAAAATGCCAGGTGCTATTTGACTGATTTATCATACCACATAAAAACTGCATGGTCCTTCTGATGACATGCTGTTGTAATTGGCCATTACTGGGGGACATGCCCCTAATAAAGTGATTGCAGTCCCTGACTGAGGGCCAATCAGAGGTTCTTCTCTGTCCCCTTCCTCCTCCTTCTCCATGCCACTTCTGGGCATTTGCTATAAGAAGGAGGAGCAGCTTGGTGGTAAGCCATGCTCCACTGCAGCTGCCCTACACCCTCCACCCTCCTGGCTATCAGGAGGATGGGGAAGGTCATCTGGCTATGCTCTGTGTTGGTTGTGCCATGTGCCCAAACCTTCTGGCCGTGGGCAGAGCTTGTGGGGCAGTTTGGCCCAGCTCACCGCCTGGTCTTCCTGCTCTGCAGGAGCAAGGTCAGAAGGGCAGGGACCTCAGAGGGATGTGTTGAGAACAAAATGAAAAATGATGTGCATTCCTTGGTCGGTGTGACCAGAAAAGTAATGAGCCGAAGGTTATGACTTGGGGTGCTTGCACATGGGAGAGGTAGAGCCCGGTTGGGTTTCCGTCCCCTCCTTGCCATAAGCGCCCCTGCCAGTATCTTGGCTCAGGTCAAAGAGCTGAAAGCAGACTCACACCAACTGCCGTCTCGCTTTCAGGCAGAATCTCGGCTACTGCTGACTTAGAACCATTTGCATTCCTTGGGCCTAATTTTGTTAGGGCAGGGTTCCTAATATGGTGGCATGGCACTCTCTGATACCTTTCCTGGAGCCCACCAATATAGTTTTAAAAATTGGACAGGACCAGGTGAGGCTGCTGCCAAACCAGGCTTCTAACTGACCACTGGAGATTTGATTGGCTCTGCAGATTTGTAAAAACAGAGAAATTGCTTGAGATTCCCTAGCAGGGTCCCCACCCACCCCCTCTCCCTCCTTCTGCCTTCTCTCACTCTGGTGAGTGGCGGGGGGTGGGGGGAGATGGAAGTGCCAGAACAACATCCTGATGATGCAAGGACACGCCTGGCTGCACAACCTGAAGTGACATTACCACATAACGGGGTGCTTCTAGGATTCCTCAGAACTTTGTGGGTTTTACCATCATGTTCTTTCATGCTGAGATCTCTCTTCCTGTTATACAACAGGAAATGACACTGTGATGTCACAATATGCCATTTCTTTGCGCCTCCAACCCCCCAGTCTCCTGGGAGGGGGTGGTTTCCAGTCCAGGGCTTATGGCTGAGATTACACTTGAACAGGCAGATTCCCAGATTTATGACCTTGGTCAGGCTTTCTCAACCAGGGTTTCATGACATTGGGGTTTTCTGGCAGCCCTGGAAAGGTTTCCAGAATGGGTGAGAGTTAATTATATATATAAATGTGTTGTACATTTTTCGGGTGATATGATCATAAATGGTCATGTCGACCTACCCAAAATGGCCAATGATGGGCCAGGAGGGGATGGGAAGGGGAGGGGTCCCTAGTGGGCATGTACACAGCTATGCTTCCCAACCACATTCTGCGTGAGCGCACCAGTTCTGGGGTTTCTTGAAGGCTGAAGACTGTTTCAGGGGTTTCTCAATGGTTAAAAAAGTGGAGAAAGGCTGACCTAGAAGAAGATGAGTTGGTTCCACAACAGACACCCTGTGAGGGAGGTGAGGCTGAGAGAGCCCTGATATCACTGCTTGGTCAAAACAGCTTTATCAGTGCTGTGGCAAGCCCAAGGTCACCCAGCTGGCTGCATGTGGGCGAGGAGTGGGGAATCAAACCTAGCTCGCCAGATTAGAAGTTCGCACTGCTAACCACTACACCAAGCTGGCTGTTAAGCAAAGCAGTTTCCAAATGTTACGACAACCCTACAAGATACTGTAGGCCTAGGATGAGTATCCCCATATTGCAGGTATAAGACTGAGGTTTAGATAAGCCGCTAAATTTAGGGCCTCAGATGAGATTTGAACCAGAAACCAGTAGGATTACAGCTCTTTCTCTTAAATTCAATGTTATCTGGGAAAAAGCAGAAGGGGGAGGGGGGCAGGAGAGATAGAGATTTGGAAATCTTCCCTTCTTTAGCTAGAAATCGGTCCATGTGTAACACAAGAAGGTTCATTAATTTCAGCAGGTTTTTGTGGTTCCTGAAGCTTTGTTATTTTTAACATGGTCTACCATCTGGAATTGAGATTTCAGCTGCTGAAAACTGAAAGGATATATATATATATATAACAGTTCAGAATTGAGATCATTGTGAAAATAATTATCAGGAGAAATTGCTAATTTTTAAAAATGAGAAAGCCTTTGCTTTTCACAAACTGTGGTGTGAAACGCCTGGTTCATCTGCTATGGGTATGGATTTATACCTTCAGGATAAATGAAATGGGAAAGAGAGTCTTATAGATGCTGTTGACCCCCCAAAAGACAAATACGTGAGTTCTAAAGCAAATCAAGCCTGAACTCTCCCTAACAGGGAGCTAACAGGGGCGACTGTACTTTGGTCACATTATGAAAAGACAAGAGACAATGGAAAAAAAACCAAGAATGGCAGGACAAATTGGAGGCAGGTGGAAAAGAGGAATGTCTGACATGAGATGTATTGACTCAGTTAAGGAAGCTATGGCCCTTATTGGCAAGACCTGTTAACGATGAGGACGTTTGTGGGGATATGAACTCCTGGCGTCTCCGTAAGTCAAAAGTGACTTGGTGACACTTAACACACACATAAAGCAGGACTTGGGGGCAGTTTTCAATAGAACTAACATTCTGCAGGGTTTTTTTTTGTTTTTGTTTTGCTGATTTGTTTCATAGAAGCAACTGAACTTCCTAATACCAGTTTAGGAGATTGGCCTCTCTAGCTGGATATTAGTAGCAAAAACAGCTACTAATGTACTCTCTCCTCATATCTGTACTCTTAATATGATCCCTGTTGTATTGCCTGAGGAAGTGTGCATGCACAGGAAAGCTCACACCTTGAATAAATCTTTGTTGGTCTTAAAGGTTCCTTTGGACTCAAATTTTGTTGCGCTACTTCACCCGGCTATCCATTTGAGGTTATCTACCACAGAGCTATGAGCCTTCCCCAATAAGACGTGTGCTTTGCTAGTAAGGTAAAGATATCCCCTGTGCAAGCACTGGGTCATGTCTGACCCTTGGGGTGATGCCCTTTAGCGTTTTCATGGCAGACTCAATACGGGGTGGTTTGCCAGTGCCTTCCCCAGTCATTACCGTTTACCCCCCAGCAAGCAAGCTGGGTACTCATTTTACCGACCTCAGAAGGATGGAAGGCTGAGTCAACCTTGAGCTGGCTGCTGGGATCGAACTCCCAGCCTCATGGGCAAAGCTTTCAGACTGCATGTCTGCTGCCTTGCCACTCTGCGCCACAAGAGTGCTTTCATTTTGCCCTGTTCTATTTAAAACCCTACTCAAGACTCGTGAAACAAATGGGTTCCATCTGGTATGAAATCCAGCTGGATGACCTTGGGTCAATCACTTTTTCTCAGCTTACTTTCTCTATAGGGCTGCCACCCTTGGACCAGCAATTGCAGAGAGATTTTTGGAATGGTGCCTGGTGAGGGTGGCATTTCAGGGGATGTGACATCACATTGTCCGTGGTGCTCTAGGAATACCCCCAATCTCTATGGTAAAGACGAAAGATGCCATATTCTCTATCATGCCCCAAAATCTTCCTTTCCTCTGGGTAAAGGCAGAGGATGTGTCAACATTTCTGGGAGGCGCTCTAGCAAGCCCTACAATCTCCATGGTCTTTATCATGGAGGCTGAGGAAATTCCTAGAGCAACACAATCTATAGTATTTCCCTCCTCCCCTCCTCTCCTCAGATCTCCTCAGGGATTGCAACTGAGGACAGGGATTTGTTCACCATAGAACGGAGAATGCTGTGCCTATTTATAAGATTGCCAGCCTACAGGTGTCACCCTGCTGAGGTCCCACAATTCCTCAAGGCCCGCTATCCCCGGGCTCCTCCCCACAAAACTCTAGGTATTTCCCAACCCGGAACTAGCACCCCTAACTTGCGGGATTGTCAAGCGAATAAAACTGGAGGAGAATCTTGTCTGCTTCTTGGAGGAAGGACAGGAAGGAAATGTCACCCAATTGCTTGGGGCACCAGCTGGCTACGTTCCTGTGAGCACATCATGCTTCTGGTCTCCTTCTGAGGCAATGTGGCCGCTCAGCCACTTCCTGGCCTCCTTCCTGCCCTGCTTCCAGCGATGGAAGCCCCTGCTGGTCTGAAAGGCCAGCGCTAAAAGGGAGAGAGGCGGCAGCAGCCTTCTCTGCGGCTGGCAGGCCTTGGCTCTGCTCTGTGAGTTATGAGGCCTCCCGTTCTTCCCGGGGCACGGGGAAACACTTATCTCCTAAGAGTCCATTATGTTTCATTTGGAGTTTCAGCATCATCAGGGCTTTGGCAACAGAGAGGACCTTCCCTTCCCTTCCCAACCCTCCCCAACTTTATCTCCCTATTTCATTACTGCAAGTTGCCCGGCTACATCAGCCGTGATAAAGTGGATGGCGGAGTTCTCTTGCTGTCCTAGCAGGCGGGGGGGGGGGGGGGAGGAAGAGGTTGGAGACATTCTACTTCAGGTTCCTGCATTTTCAGAGACCTTGGCGGCATGATTTATTCATAAAAAGGCCATTATTTATGCCAAAGAAAGAAGACAGAATGGGTTAGCTTTTTAAGTGCTTATAATGCATTATATGGTACCAGAGCCTGCCAGACATCATTTATAATTGTAGAATCCCTTCACCTCCTCCCCGCTTCCCCCCCTCTACCGTCTATGTGGCCCTCCCTCCTTCATACCAGCCAGGAAGGTGATAGCAAGCTCAGTTAATTAGCAGAAGTTAACAGATGTGGCAAGGAGAGGTAAGGTGAAATATCAACGAAAAGAGCCGTGTGGATCTGGCACCTCTGCAAGAAGAGAGGGGAACTTTCTTTTATTTTCTCTTCTCTTCTCTTCCCCACCCCATGCCAGACTTGCCCTTTGCAGTGAACTTAAGCTGGGAAGGCATTAGGGTGCTGGGGGTAGGTCCCCATCCAAGGCTGCAGGGGAAATTTCATGTATTTTTTCTCCTGGCCCCCATCAAGTTTCCCATTTTGTTCCTTGAAGAGATCTTCCAAACACTTAAGGGGAGGGACTGTGACTCAGTGGTAGAGCACATGTTATGTGTGCAGGAGGTCCCAAGTTCAACCCCTGGCATCCCCTGTTAAAAGGATCAGGGAGAAGAGGATGGGAAAGACAAATTTGGAGACCTGCTGCCCAATCAGAATAGACAATATCGAGCCGGATAGTTTGACTCAGGAAGCTTCACATGTTTAGTTGACAGGGGTCTCTTTCCGACAGCCTTTGTAATGCATTTCAGGAGCAGGTTGCTAGTGAATTTTATCTGTCTGTCTATCTGTTTATACATACCACCCTCCCCTGTGGCTCAGGGCAGTTTACACGGGATGTAGGGAACAAAGGACAATCTGTTCCATTTAATATTTCTGGTAAGGGTTTGGAGGAGGAGCTGGCTACAGTGCTCATGGCTACAGTGCTAAACCAATATAGCACTTCAGTGTTATCATGGCAACATTGAGATGTCTTGGTTCTATTAAGAGAAAAGGTTGATGTAGCGCTATAGCACTTGACTTAGAATATTCAGGTAAAAAAGGGTTCAGAAGACTATGCAGCGGAAAAAGGCAGAGGGAAAAGCAGTGTAGTTTGAAATAGCCATGACATTTTAAGAGACCGTTCATTAATGGGATAGAATTTGCTGTATTAAATCCCTGTCCCTAGATTAGATCCCTGCCCTAGAACTGGGCAGACAACAGATAAATATCCAGTTTAGAATGGTAATATGAAAGGGGACATGGTCTGTCTGTATTGTGACATTTGTGAAATATCTGCCTTAAATATCGACCAATCAGTTTCAGCCATAAAATTTTCCAAATATTTTTGTAGAAATGTGGGAAATCAGTGTTCCAGGTAGAGTCATAGACCCTACTGACTCATGTTGGCATCTCCCTTCACCATTCCCAGGATCAGCCTTTAAGACGGGGTAAAAAGGGGTAAAAAGAAGGGGTAAAAAGAAGGAGATATTTAGAAGTTTTGTAGCAATATAGTACTCAACTTTGGTGAATGTCATCCAATACTTTTTGAAATAACTGAGGTAAGTGTGTGGATGGTGGTTAATTGTTTCTAATACTTTGGAGAACATTGAACACATGAAGCTGCCTTATTCTGAATCTGGGATTGGCAATCCCCAGGAATTTCAGGGGGTGGGCAGAGACACCCAGAGGTTATGGCTTTGTACAATGTTCTAGGAATTTCTAGGAGCTCTATGGTTTTTACCATGAGTCTTATTTACTCTGATCAGCAGGAGCTCTTCAGCATCTCAGTATTTCCTAACATGAACTTGGGATGAAAGTGGAACGGAATGTCTTTCTTAAAACTTTGAGCAGAGGGCAAATGCAAGCTTAAGTCGAAGAACACACGCCAACACCACTGCCTTATTTAGGACCTTAAGATCCTGCTTTTCTCCTGATCAGTGGAACTCAAAGTGGCCTACAAAATCAAACTCCTTTCACATCTTTGTAACAAATAACAAGAAGAGAACAAGCTGTTTACTCCATCATAGTAACAGCCCTTCACTCACAAGCTTCCAAAGCATAACAGAAAAACACCGCCTTACAGCATTTCTAAAATATTCAGTTGTGTCTCCTTTCACTGGAAGTGATATCACCTCATTGGCTGTGATGCCCTAGGATTCACCCCAAACTCTATGGTAAAATGGTGATGTGGTGATGTCACTTCCAGTCATTCACTGGAAAGGACAACGCACCATTGGTGCAATGTTATTCTTATTCCCCAGACCCCACTTGCTCCCAATCTACTGCCACAACCCTTGGGAATGCTTGCTGCCCGAGCTCTGTCCTCCCTTCCCCTTTTCTCACTGCTGTGGGGATGGGTTCCCAGGCCCTCCTCTCCATGCTCAGGAGTTTGAACTTCATGGTCTACCAGCAAAAATTCAAAACCACTTGGGGGTCACAACCCACAGTCTGAGAATTACTGTTATAATGATTAAGTCTATGAAGATTCACAGAGGAGTCTTGCAAGACTAGCTTCCCAGGCAATAAACCGGTAGATGAAATTCAGCATTGGCTGAAAAGCAAAAAGTAATGCATTCAATGAAGTAGAAAAAAATTCTCCGTGCACAAGGCTGAGCCCGAAATTAGCTGTTATCACTAGAGAAAGACAAAGGAATGGAAGAGAGTTCAGCTTAGCACACCAATGCCATTAATGACACGGAACAGATTCAAGAGCCTATTGGGAGAGGGATTAGACATACACAACGCACAGTGCCACTTTGAGAAGAGCTACTAAGGTGAAATGGCAGGGTAAAGCCTTGATACTGTTTAGAAGCAAGGGAACGCATCATGGAAACAAGAGGTCAGTTTGGACATCCCTTTGAAGTCATGTAGCAAGGTCCCTCCTGGCAGCTGTTGGGGAATGAGGAGCATGTACCAGGAGCAGAAGCGAGGCCCAACACCATCAATGCGACAATATACACTGGAAGTGACATCATCATACTGGGATGACACTCTAATATTTAGGCAAAAATCTATGGTACAATTTCTACCATAGAGTGTCAGCTGGATGTTGCCAACATGATGATGTCACATCCAGTACATGCAGGAAACAGTGTCATCAAATTACCAGCAATGTAGCCTGCACTTCCCTCTTGCTTCTGATGAGCCTTCCTACTGGCCAGCTGACTTGGGATAGGTGGCAGCACCCCCACCTCCAGCATAGGACTAGCTGTCCTAGGTGGTATGACCTTGGGCCAGTCAAACACTCTCTGATTGCCAGCTCTGGTTTGGGGCAGAGATTTTGGGGGTGGAGCCTGGGGAAGATGTTGTTTATGGATGGGGAGGACATCATCAAGGCATAATGTTGTAGAGTCCACCTTCCAAAGCAGATATATTCTCCAGGGGAACTTGGTCACCTGAAGATCAGGTGTAATTCTGGGAGCTCATCAGGCCTTTTGTGGAGGTCACAAAATGAATGGGCCACATGAGAAAGATGAAAACTATGAAAACCATGAGAGGCAAAATAGTCAAAATATTTAATGTTCTACTTTCCCACTAAAGATCAAACATAGAATGAGCTCAATAAGAATATCCTTCCTGGTACAGAATGTTAAATAGAGAACTGAAACATTAATTCTCAAAAGTAAATTTTCACAATTGAACAGCATCCAGTAAAAACTTTTTTCACAATGATTCTTCACCAGAATCCATTACATTATCAGTGTCCAAGAGCTTATTGAGAAACATCCTTCTTCTAAATTGCTCAGACAGATTCTGATGAAGAATTGATTTGTAAATAGTCTTATACCGGATACTGTTCAATGGTGAAAATTTGGAAGAAGGATGTTTCTCTCTTTTTTATTATTTTTATTTTTGCATATAAAGACAGAAAAAAAGATAGATAAGGAATAAGCAAGTTATTTTACATAGCTTCCCACATTCCCCCTCCCATAACTCTATAATATTTCTAACCTTCTTTCTTCTTTTTATTTTTTCATTTAATTAGATAATCCGTGTAAAAATGCCATTGTTCCTGAAATTCTTCAAATGGCTTTCTGTTGACTATACAGGTGAGTTTCACCATATTCAATAATTCAGTCAGTTTATCAAACCCAGTGTGTAAAGCTGGTACTTATGATGATTTCCAAATTTTGGCCAGTAGCAATCTTGCTGCTGTCGTTGCATAAAAGAAAAAATTTTTGGTTTGAGGTGATAGTTTGTCTGGACATATGCTTAACAACATATATTCAGGTCTCATAGAAAACATTAAACATTTCTTCTTGCACACCATGAATTTTTGTCCAAAAGTTTCCTACTTTCACACATCTCCACCACATATGAAAGAGACAACTTTTACATTGCATTTCCAACAAGCATTATTATAGCCATATTGGCAATTGCTTTAGGAGTAATATACCATCTATAGAACATCTTATACCAATTTTCTCTAAAGGTTTGACTGTTAGTCAGTTTCGGAACATTAACCCACATACATTCCCAGTCTTCTGATGTGATATTAATCTCAAGATTCTGCATCCATTTAATCATACATGTCTTAACCTATTCAGTAAGAAGGATGTTTCTAAATAAACTCTTGGATGGTAATATGACAATGGATTCTGATGAAGAATTCATTTGGAAATAGTTTTATACCGGATATTATTCAATGGTGAAAATGTACTTTTGTATGCCTGCTGATCCAGGCTTTTGGCTGCTGACCCAAGCTTTCAAAGCTGCCCAGGGCTTCCCTGCAGGCGGATCCCTCCAGCCCCACCTCTGGGACCTGCACTTCATGGCCAGATCCGCCAGGGCAGCCACCTACCTCTGCATAGATGCACCTGCCACCCTACAGCAAAATGAGCCCCAGCCAGAGCACCTCCCAGTGAAATGCATGAGACATCTGTTGCACTACTCTAGTTTTGGGAGGCTGTAAAAAAGTCCTCTGTCTCCACACTGGTACTTGGTACACAACCAACAACAGTGTGGAGATGTATGTCAACCGCATCAACTGATGCTCAAAGTTCATTTTCCGTACAATCCCATGGCCAAAGGAGGCTAACGCCTATCTCCCCGGAGGAGATGGAATCCGGCTGCTTCATTTCCTGTCTGAGCCCCATCTAAAGAAAAATGTAGGAAACAGAATAATGCAATTAGCCAAGAGGAGCAAAAACCAAAGGCACAACTGGCATGCACGCGCACATACACAAACATAAACACCCAGAGAGTGCAAACACATTTTCAAGCCAATTAAATTCCCTTTTTCGAACAAGCTCTTTCACCCACTCTCCCCAGGATCCGAGGGGATCTGTTTCTTTGGCGCTCGGTATATGAATAATTAAAAACTCAACATATGTTAAAAATGCAAACAGTATATGATACCAGTGGCGGGATGGCTTGATTGTGGAGCTGCAATTTTTTTAAAAAATAAATTAATAATAATAAATGTTCAGTCGAGAAAAACCGTGGGAATCTAGTAACCTTGGAAGCAGCTCCGGCAACTCCTCCCCCCAAACCAGTCAAGCAGGAGTTAAAGCCATTTGGCAGAGACTAACCCATTAGGTCTAATAATTATGAAATTATAGAGGTACTCAGGTGACTGTTAATTTCACACATACTGTTCAGCTTGGTGGCTAATGAGGGCCCGAAGAACTCAAGTGCCTCATCTTTCTTGTTGAATGGTGACCCGCAATTAATGAGCTTCTGCAAGGAAAGGCAGCATTTTGCACTTGGGGCTAATAAGAAGTCTTTTGTACGGCAGCATTGTGATACCGGGAGCTTTCGAATGAAGATTAAGAACTTTCTCCCCCTGCCCCCTACCACCACCCCGCCTTTTATTTATTTATGAGAAGCATGCAGTCCCGGGGACCGCACAGGGAGAGAAGCGTCCGGGTTGTGAGTTTTGGAACCGACTCGAGAGTGTGGCTCGCCCCGAGGCAAGGGCAAGAAAAAAGCCTCTGTCCTCTCCTCGGCTGGGGAAGAACCAGCAAGAGAACAGTCCCAAGGGAATCCTGAATGAGGGAAAGAGGAGGCAGGAAATTTGGGCATCTGTCTTTTGCTAATCTGGTTGGCGCTCAAGCCCATTCCAATTCGTTATGCTTTACTCCTGTGCATACGTGCACGAAAGGGCTGTGTGTAGCACATGCATTGCCAGGTTCTCATTATGCATAAGAATTGAAAAGGGCTACATTGATGAGCACAGACATGATGAGTTTGCAAAGGAGGCATTGGGTTGTATGTAGCAGGAGAACTGGGTGAGATGCCCTCACAGGTGACCCTCTGCAGTCTTCACATCAGAGTCCAGGGTTAGACCTTGGAGGGAAAGTCCGAGGATTCTGTTTCCACACTTACAGGGCAGGCCAAAAGTGGGAAGTAGCTGTTAAATCCTTGGACACTGCGAGTGTCAGCTCTTTATTGACCCCAGTTTTTGGTACCAGAGAACTCAAACTGAACTGAGAAAAACTACAAAACACCCCAAATATAGAGAGCATTGAACAATAGGGGATTCCCATCAGTGTGTCAGTTTCACTTTAAACTGATTGGATCCAGCAGATGGGATGGAGCTGCACATGGGCCAATTACAATTGCAGGATTATGACCCTTCCTTGGACCTCAAACTCTGATCATCTGCAGGTCACACAACACCTCTCCCCCCTTAAGATAGTCACTGAGTAGGTGGTGGACAAAGTCCTGGCTGTACCATGGTGTTGACCCAGTCCTCATGGACCTCTGAAGTTCTGCGGGTGCTGTTGCCGAGACTAAAGCAGGACTGGAAAGTTCTTGGGGAACAGGCTCAGCTCTCTGAAAGCTTGGCGGTGGTCCAGCATCCAGCTGCTCCTGTGGTGCTGTGACAGAGGTTAGGTTTGCCAGCTCTCTGGGGATGGTGGTAGCCATCTGAGTCACACAGTTCTCCACTGGTGACAGGTCTGGGGATGTACAGCTCTATCTGGTCCACATGGCAGAGGAGTGTGCAACCATCTGTAGACTAGACTAGGTAGGATTCAGATCCCATAGCCCTGACAACTGTTGCCAGAATCCAGCCAGGCCCATCTATGTAGTTCCTTATGTAGACGGCTTCCTCAGGCACAAAGGACTGAGGTGCAGTTGTCACCTTCTGGTTGGGAGCCTGGTTGTCAGCACGATCTGGGTGCAAGCGATCCAGCATCGTAGGCACCGATTCTAGAGGAGCTCTGCAGGGCTCCTACAGGTGGCGGATGTCAGGCTGACATGTTGCCAGGTGAGGAAGTTTGCAAAGTGCTTGTAACAGTCACCTCAGGTCACCTAGGAGAATGCATCCTTCATGGTGAGGACTTTGCTTGAGCATCTATGGACAAGTGGAAGGGAGCTGAAGTAACATGTCAGATAAGACAGACAGACAGGAACCCCTTAAACTCCGCTGAGTTTATGGTCATATGAGGTGAAATGGTTGCCATTATCAGAGACAAGGTTATCCGGCAGCCCGTGTGTTGCAAACAGTGATGCTCGCAATGCTCATGGTCATGGCAGACATGGGAATCACCCCCAGCCATTTAGAGTATAAGTCCACAATGATCGGGAACACATGTCTCTGGGAGGGTCCCACAAAGTCTATGGGCAGCTGAGACCAGGGATTCTTGATAGACTCCCATGTCTGTACTGGCACTTGGGGCATCCCCAGGCAGCTCTTTTGGCAGGCCTGGCACTGATGGCATCAACCTCCTTGTCAATGCCCAGCCACCACACGTAACTTTGGGTCATGGCCTTCATGTTGATGATGCCAGGGTGGCCCTCATGGACTCACAGGGCCAATAGCACCACAACCATCTCTTGCCTGTCAGGGAATGGGATCAAGACTGGGGGAAAGGCTGGAGATGCGGACAACTCTTCTTCTTCAGTAATATCAGGACTGTCTCAGCCCCACCTACCTCACAGGGTGTCTGTTGTGAGGAGAGGACCTGCCAGTGCAACGTGAGCAGCAGCACCACCCTATGGCCCCACAAGAGTGGACTGACAGCTCATTCTGTAGGGTGGCAAAGGGTGCAGCGTATGAGTCCAGCTTGCTACTATGCTGCCCCCTCCACACCCTGTTGAGGATGCAAGAAATGAGCCTGTCCAATCTCCATGGCATGGAGTGGTGGCTGGGGCAAGGTGTCCATAAGCAGGATTCTGCAAGTATTCCCTGCATACCCAGGGAATTGCTGATCACCACTGTAGCATGGTAGGTGACGTTTTTCCAGGCTAGAATGGATTCTGGAGATTTTTGGTAGGGGAGATCATTTGGGCATGAAATTGGGGTCACTGTGTGTAGGCTGGTAGTTGTGATCCTGCATTGTGCCAGGCACTGGAATAGATGACCCTGGAGTTCCCTTCCAACTCTATGATTCTAAGTGCGTGATGGATCAGTATCCATGGAGGGAAGTGGCAGGTGGCTCAAGGTATTGATGTGGCTAATGGACTTCCAGGGACGGTTCTAGGGCCAGTAGTCATATCCACTCAAAATGAACTGAAAAATGCTCTCCCCCGAAACACCCCAGATATATACAGCATTGAACAATAGGAGATTCCCACCAGTGAGTGCCATTGGCCAGTTTCATTTTTAACCAATTGGATCCGGCAGATGGGATTGAGCTGCACATCAGCCAATTACAATTGAAGGATTGAGATCCTGCCTCAGACTTCAAGCTCAGATCTTCTGCAGGTCCACATACATAACAGTAGCTTCACGTGTTACTCCCTAAAAGTGGGTCTCTGTAAGACAGAGGTCCCCAGTAGGGTGCCTGCAGGAGATATGGAGTCCAACAATAGCTTTCCTGGTGCCCACTAGATGATTTTAGAAAGTGGGCAGGACTAGGTGGGGCTTTCTTCCAGCAAGTCTTCTGATTAGCTGTGATGAAAACACCTGCTGTTAAACAGAACTTGTACCTGAATTCTCAAAGAATTACTAGAGTTGTATATAACCTCGATCCCTGATATTTTGTAGTTTGTTGCATCTCTTGCGACAGCCATTCTGCGACGGGGTTCATCCCCCTTGACAGCCACTTTGCTGTCCAAAGGTGCCTACAAGCACAAGAAGGTTAGGGACCCCAGCTGTGAAGACTGTTTTCTTCTGTCATACCACTCCACTCGGTGAAGAAATTGCTTCTTTCAGCCTGAGCCTTCCACCAAGGGAAGAAGCTTTTCATCCACTGTATAAAAGTTTGGAATGTCTCTTATCTTTATTGCTTTCCTGTTTATTTTTTTTTACCAGTTTTTATATCGTTGTTACCCACTCTGACAACAAAATGTTGTTCTGCAGTAATATCAGAGCTTTCTCAGCCCCACCTCCCTCACAGGGTGCCGCTTTGAGACTTCTCTGGGTAGAGAAAAGCGGCATATAAGAACCAACTCTTCTTCTTCTTTAGTAATATCAGGGCTCTCTCAGCCTCACCCACCCCACAGGGTGTCTGTTGTGGGGAGAGGAAAGGGGAGGCAATTGTAAGCCGCTTTGAATCTCCTTCAGGTAGAGAAAAGCGGCATATAAGAACTAACTCTTCTTCTTCAGGGCTCTCTCAGCCTCACCTCCCTCACAGGGTATCTGTTGTGGGGAGAAACCCACAAACATTCCATTTTCTGCAATACCTAACTAGGTGTTTTGGAGTAACCACCAAAGGACAGGCTGCTCCAAACATGAACTCCAAGCAACTGGCAGTCTGAAGGATGCAGTCTTTGGAGAGCCATCAGCCTCTCCGTCAGATGGCTCTCCAGCCTCTGTTTAAAAATTTCCAAAGATGGACCCATGTTACTATGATGTGGCCTATTGATGCAGTTTCAGAACTGGACCATATGGTATGGCTCAATATTCGCCCACAAATTCTGCGTCCTTGGTGCTGATCCGGTGGCTACCGTGATGGAGACAGAGGGAATGAGAGAGAGCATTTTATGCTAGCAAAGGAGAAGTGTCACACCAGAGCATCTCAATAAGCTAATGTGCGGCAAGGGGCGCTCACAGCCTGTCAGGCCTTGGCATGCAGCCACCGATCTGCATCCTTCTGTCGTTTGGCCTCTTTGCGCCTAAAGTCAATCTTGGGGTATTGCAGGAGGCTTCTTTCAGAAAAAATGGCGAGGAAGAGAAGGCACGGAGGTGTGGCTGACAAAGCAGGTTGCACACAGATGAGAAAGGTGGAGAGGTTGGTTGTCCTCTTAACTGGCCACAGGTCATGGTTCTCGATGAGAAAAAGCTGCATTAGGTGAAGTGGAAAGGCCTGATATGCCTTCCTAGACTGCCCTTCCCCCATAGCAGGCCTCCCAGTTCAGTCCTTGCCCCCCCCCCCAATGTAATACCCAAGGGGCAGGTGCTGGGAAAGAGCAGTGCCTGAGACTCCAGACAGACCGAATAGATAAGACTGAGCTGAATAGACCAAGAGACTGACTCAGTAGATGGGAGGTACGTGTGTTCCCGTCAAGGGGGAAAGCTGTGGCACTGTGCTGGAGCACCTGCTTTGCATGCTGGTGCTCCATGGATCAATCCTCGACATCTCCATTTCAGAAATTCAGAAGATCAGGTAGCCGGTGACATGGAAGACCTTCTGTCTGAGATCCCAGAGAGTAACTGCTGGTCAGAGCAGACAAGAAGGAGCCTACTAGGCCCATGGTCTGACTCAGGAAAGGTAGCCTTGTATATTTACACAACACATTTTTTCCCATGTAAGGAGCTTACATGCTATCAGGATTAAACAGATTGGGGTACACTGTCCCTAGTGTTGGGAACTAAGCGGTTTTGTCCTAGATTACACATCCATAGAATCATAGAGTTGAAAGGGACCTCCTGGGTCATCTAGTCCAACCCCCTGCTCTATGCAGGACACTCACAACCCTATCGCTCATCCACTGTAACCTGCCACTCCTTTGCCTCCACAGAATCAGCCTCTCTGTCAGATGGCTTTCCAGCCTCTGTTTAAAAATTTCCAAAGATGGATCTATGTTACTATGATGTGGCCTATTGATGCAGTTTCAGAACTTACCTGACATAAGACCCCTTCAAATACTCAACTTGTTTTCATTTTCTCACTATTTTGTTTAAATAGAACTGGCTCCGCTGGAGGGTTTCTCACCTGTGGATTTGTTTCCATGAAGCTATTCATACTTATTTGTCCAATTAATACGTAATATTCGCCCACAAGCTATTCGTCATTATTAATCCAATTAATATGTAAGGATCATATATAATGTAATTGTGATTATTATAAAACATAGGAGCTATTAATCAACGTGATTATTTGTGCGGTTGCTTCCAACTTTGAGAAGTTGTGCGGAAATATGCATTTCTGCTGTTGGGTCTCAAATAACTATTATACCCATGCATCCATTGCCCTTGTTGCCTATCCAGCGTGTCCATCCCGGAAATGTTCTCTGCTCTCACAATATGATGTTTGAAGAATATTTAGCTATTTATGTAGCCTTAAGTATACAATATTTGGGAAGCAGTGTGATTATGATCTGAACCAGTGTTTCTCAACCTTCCTAATGCCGCAAACCTTTAAAACAGTTCCTCATGTTGGGGTGACCCCCAACCATAAAATTATGCAAGAGTTCTTTCGCAGAAATTAAACTGAAACTGCCCAATGGCGTGAAGATCCATTGTTCATGTTTGTATATAAATTAGGTTTTTTCCGGGTTATCTCAGTTCAGTTCTGCCTTTTGTCCCACCATGCCAATCTCGCTCTTTTCTGCTGCTCCTGACAGACAAATGCTCTGTCTTGATCTACCCTGCAAGGCTGTTGTGTGGATGGCGTCTCCCCGGCCAAGCTGCTTGCCCTGCCGCGACCCCTGTGAAAGGGTTGTTCGACTCCCAAAGGGATTCCAACCCCCAATTTGAGAACCACTGATCTAAACCTACATTTGAAGAAGAAGAGTTGGTTCTTATATGTCGCTTTTCTCTTACAATCGCCTTCCCTTTCCTCTCCCCCCAACAAACACTCTGTGAGGTAGGGGAGGCTGAGAAGCCCTGATATTACTACACAGTCAGAACAGTTTTATCAGTGCCGTGGCAAGCCCAAGGTCACCCAGCTGGTTGCATGTGGGGGAGAGCAGATTCAGACCTGGCTCACCAGATTAGAAGTCCGCACTCCTAACCACTACATCAGGCTGGCTTGGTGAGAACTGCTTAAATATTGCTGATAGAGTACCACTACAAACTATGCAAGTCTGAGTGCAAACTTAAAAATACAGCCTGAAAATATAAAAGCCAAGCTGTACCTAGATCAGACTTTCTCAACCAGGGTTTCATGAAACCTTGGGTTTTTTTGACAGCCCTGGAAGGGTTTCTCGAATGGTTGGGAGTACATTTATTACGTATTTTTAAAATGTATTAAACATTTATTGGGTGATATGACCATATCCTCCAAAAATGGCCAGTGATGGGCCTGGAGGGGGTGTGAAGGGGAGGCGCCCTGGGTGGGCGGGTACACAGCAATGCTTCCCAACCATATTCTGCACGATTGCGCCACTTCTGGGGTTTCTCAAAGACCGAAGAATGTTTCAGGTGGTTCTCGGTTGAAAAAAGCTGACCTAGACAAACGGGTAATAGTTGCTTTATGGTCTTAAGACTACAGAACCCTTGGCTCAGCTAGACTGTAAGCAAAGTATACATGTGTTGAAGCTACACTTTGTGCAGCCCTAAGACTATGAAATTATATGGTGCGGAGTGACTGCAGATATTTTGGATCTCCATGGCAGTGCCACCAAAGAGCATCCAAAGGACAGATTTCATGTAGAAATTCAAGACCTGGGACAAGGATAAGCATATAAAGATGTAGTATCTCCTGGAGGTTACACACAAGTTAATGTCAAGACAAGTTGACTTGTTTACAGATCTTGATAGGAGTAATTTGTATGGTGAGCACTTCAACCCATTCACACGACCAGTTCGATGCACCTAAAACAATCCCTAGAGACCCTTCCCCCTCCTTACTGTAGCCCCCCAACCCACATGCCTATGACTCCTGAGGAGTCCCACAACCATGGGAATCAATTTCGCAAGGATGAGAAATGGCAGCTATTTGAGGCTAGAAGCAAGGATGCCTGAATCCCAGATAGAGAATGATAGACCCTTGCTGAATGGAGAGGGGAGTGTGTATGTATTATATTGTCCGCCACCTTGATATTATGCTATTGTTCTCATCTGTTTAATGGGTGATTTTAGGGGATTTTATTGTTTTTATGGATTTTGTAAACCGCCACAAGACATTTGAGAACGGTGGTATTCAAAAAGAAAAAAAAGAAAAAGAAAAAGAAAAAGAAAAAGAAAAAGAAAAAGAAAAAGAAAAAGAAAAAGAAAAAGAAAAAGAAAAAGAAAAACAAAAACAAAAACAAAAACAAAAACAAAAACAAGCAACCATGCTTTATGAATGACTCCAATTCAATTAACCCCCCCCCCAACTCTCCATAAATCTTCAACGCAGTCATCAGAGATTCTTGACCAAAATTGAAACCAGCATTGCGATCAAGGTACCATTTCCGAACATTTCTTTTGACACACTCGAACACCATTTCTATAATGATATCGTAGGGACAGTTTGTTTCAAGACACTGGCATTCCCAGAGTCAGGAGATGCACTGATTTTTTACAAAAATTTATTTTTGCAAAAAACTTTTTCAGCTAAGGAAAGATTAACTTGTCTAGCAGCCAGGAACCAGCAAAGCAAGCAGCAGGAACCAAGCAGAAGGCTGCGCGGTGAAAAAGGCATGCTAGCAGCTACCAATTCACACCTGTTAACTGCTGAGCGCACCCCCAGGAGTGCCATTTAAATGAACTCTCCCCAAGCAGGTGTGCCGTTTAGCCATTGTTTAGAACCCCCCTCCAACGTGGACTTTGACTCTCTCCTTGGCAACGTGCCCAAGATAGTGGCCGTGTCAAATTTCAACAGGCCTCCGACAAGCACGAGCACTGCGGAGAATGGCTGAGGCCATTAGGCAGCCAGGCATGTCAAACCACAGCAAAGAACTGTAGTGAAGGATTGTATCCCCTCCCCATCCTCACCTCAGGTAGGATTGCCAGCTCTGGGTTGAGAAATTCCTGGAAATTTGGGGATGGAGTTTGGGGAAGGGAAGGATCTCAGTGGGATATTAACGTCGTAGGGTCTGCCCTCTAAAGCATCCATTTTCTCTGGGGGAACAGATCAGTTGTAGCTCTAGCAGCTCTCCAGCTCCCAGAACCATTTTTTTTGGCCACTAAATCACAGCTGTCTTATGGTGACCCTGTGGGGTTTTCAAGATGAGAGATGTTCAGAAGTGGTTTGCCATGGCTGCCTCAGGATGCTGATATTCCACAGTGGTCTTTCTTCCAACTACTGACCAAGGTTGGCCCTGCTTAGCTTCTGAGATCTGATAAGATCAGGCTAGCCTGGCCTATCCAGGGCTGATTCTGCACTTATTTTGTTTTTTTCTGTTGTGGATCCTGCTGAATTCAGATGGATTTGAACTCAGGTCTTGCTCTCCCCCCCCCCCCGAACTGAAACAGAAAGTGTTCTGCACTCAATTGGGGAAGCTCAGAATGGGGGGGGCGGGGGGGGGGGCAAGCACAGCAGGAGCCTCTTTCTTTTCTTGAAGGGGGGGGATTGGAGATAGCAGAGGGCGGGGAACCAAGAGGCAAATCTCTGCTGAGAGAAGTTAGGGCTTGTGGAGCACATTCTAAGGGAAGCCTTGCAACTGGGGACCAGGAAGACTCTGAACTGATGTCCTGGCCAATCAGGGAAGACAGCTTTGCTGTGAGGCACAGAGAAAAAAGTTAATTCGAAAAAAGCAGAAATCTGCACACTTCCTGAGGCCGGATTTTCAAATATAGAGGGTTATATCCACTTCTGGATATCGTGGGGGAAAGGTAGGGTCACTCCAGATCAATCATGCGTTTAAAGCACCCTAAATCAAAATGCAAATTGGATTCGGTGTAGACGGGAGGGATTCATTCGAACTGGGACTGGGTGAAAAGCCCTGTGCAGACTACACACAGGTTAGAGCTGACAACCATTGAGCATGGTTTTAAAAAATACTGAAAAGTCTAGTGTGAGTTCAGAAAAGACCCCTGTGTCAGGTGATGAGGGACAGCTCAGGAGCAATGAAGGCATTTTTATGGAGCAGGCTTTGTGCACCAGAGGACAAAGAGCTAAACTGCTGCCCCTTTCTACTGTGTGGATCAGGCTGCACAAGTGGGCCCCGAGGGGCAAAGAAAAGGTGGGGCACATGCTGCTCGAGCATTCAGAAAGTCTGGATGGCACAATGATGGTCAGGTTGCTGATGCTAAAGACACGAAACCGTCTCCTATGGAACAAACCTAAGAGCTTCTACTTGGTTTAGCTGGAGAAGTTGATTCTATGATTCTGATTCTAAGTTGAAGATCTAACCTGGCAGCTTCTACTTGCTAAGCCAGTAGTTCTCAAACGTCCTAATGCCGCGACCCTTTAATACAGTTATTCATGTTGTGGTGACCCCCAACCATAAAATTGTGCAAGCGTTCTTTCAAATAAATTAAACCAAAACTGACCAATGGCGTGAGGATCCATTGTTCATGGTTGTATATAAATTGTTTTTTTTCCTGGGGTTTCTCAGTTCAGTTCTGCCTCCTGTCCCATCATGCCGATCTTGCTCTTTTCCGCTGCTCCAGACAGACGAATGGTCTATCTCGATCTACCCTGCAAGGCTGTTGCATGGATAGTGTCCCCCGGCCAAACTGCTTGCCCTGCCATGACCCCTGTGAAAGGGTCATTCAGCCCCAAAGGGGTCCCGACCCCCAGGTTCAGAACCACTGTGCTAAGCTGGTGCTCTTTTCTCTGAGTCATCCAACTTTGAAATCAGCCAATGGACAGGAGCTGGATCTGAAACAAGAAGAAGGAAGAGAGGATGAGGAAGAAAAGCCTCAAAGCAGCTAACAGTCGCCTCCCCTTCCTTTCTCCACGACAGACACCCTATGAGGTAGGTGGGGCTGAGAGAGCTTTGACAGAACTGCTCTGTGAGGAAGGCTCTAAACCAGACTGTGACTAGCCAGCTGGCTGCACGTGGTGGAGAAGTGGGGAATCATACTCGGCTCTGCAGTTTAGAGTCCGCTCCTCTTAAGTGCTACACCAAGCTTGGAGTTGTGGGAATCTTTCACTTCATGCCATGAAGGGCACCCTCTATTTCTCGAGATGTGACCACCACTAAATATACTGACATTTTAATACATTTCTGGTCATTCAGCAAACCTAGATGAAAAGAAGCAAGCTTGGTTTCAGGAACAATTATTTTCTGGCCAATTCCGCATGGGCGGAAAAGGCCGGGAGCGTGGTCATATAGAAGCGGGACAAATTCCTGCCTCCACATGATGCAGCCACTGGGCAGTCCACTTTCCAGGCTCGGCTCCTCCCTACGTTGGCACAGAGATGACAAAGAATGTGGTGCTTTGCTGCGGGGCGGGGTGGACAGGGGCATTCATTTTTATTTTGTACCCTCCTGTGAAAGAAAACAAAAACAAAAACAAAATGAACCCTGCGGCCTCCCCACACAGTGGAACTATTCCACCACTGCTTTGTTTCCCGGGTGGACATATTTTGGTGCTGGAACAGATCCGGTCCTGAAATGTGGCCCCCATGAGACACACTAAACTGCAGAGCTTTATGCTCAACAGCACCGCACTGGTATCTCCCCGGTGTGGTCGCCACCATGCGGAAAGTGAGTCTTTCCTTGTGCATCCATGAACAGTCATGTGTACTCTTGCTCCTCTTCACTCCATCACTGGGCCACCAGGAGTTGAAGAAAAGTGAAGAAGAGCTGAGTTGTGGCCTTCCTTGGGCATTCCTCCCAGCTAGACATGGGAGATCCAGTATGACATCAGCTTAGAATCATAGAATCATAGAATCATAGAGTTGGAAGGGGCCATACAGGCCATCTAGTTCAACCCCCTGCTCAACGCAGGATCAGCCCAAAGCATCCTAAAGCATCCAAGAAAAGTGTGCATCCAACCTTTGCTTGAAGACTGCCAGTGAGGGGGAGCTCACCACCTCCTTAGGCAGCCAATTCCACTACAACCAGGGAGAGAGCTTGCTTCTGCTCCTCACTCATTCAAATAGCTTTATGAGTGTCCTCAGTTAAGTCACTCACTTTTACCCTCATCTACCTCACAGGGCTGTTGTGAGGATAAAACAGAGAAGGGACAGCAGCTGCCCTGAATTGATAGGTGGAAGTCTGGGATGAAGGCTTCCCTCTGGGGAAGGTAGAAGACTCAGGCTCCTTAACCTTCCTCAAACCTGTCAGAGATTGCTGTTGGGAGCCTCATGAACCCACAATTGGTGACAGTGATGGGCCCTCCTTGGGCTCCAGGACCTTGGGAACGACCCTGCAATGCTGGCCCTGAAGATATGGGGTAATATTTGGCTAGAAAAACCAACCACATCCCTGGGCTGTTCCTCATGGACAAAAGATACTGACCTGGCGGAAAGGTGAGGGCGGAGATTCTGGATAACCATGCCCACGGATAACCATGCTTCCTGGAACAGGCTTCCTCGGGTGGTGGTGGGTCCTCCATCTTTGGACATTTTTAAACAGAGGCTAGATAACCATCTGACGGAGAGGCTGATTCTGTGAAGGCAAAGGGGCGGCAGGTTACAGTAGATGAGCGATTGGGATGTGTGTCTGCATAGTGCAGGGGGTTGGACTGGATGACCCATGAGGTCCCTTCCAACTCTATTATTCTATGATTCTATGCACTGCCAAGTTGACTACTAACCCCCCCCCCCCAGTTGATTACAGTGGATTCACATTAAATGCCCGCCATGGAACAGTGGACCATATGTAGCATCTTCCCTTCCTCTCTCCGGCCTATCTGTTTGAGCCTGTCTTTCCCTTTTCAATAGGACCTACCCTCCCTCTCCCTGCCTGGCTTCATGCAGACAAGTGCCAAAGAATGGATCGACCTGGGACTCACCCGGACGCCCCCCCTCTCCCCCTTTCACCAGCACGGACAATCTCTTGCCCTCCCACACTTTCCTGCAGCCTTTTAACATTTGCAAAAAAAAAAAAAACATTTCCCATTCATTTCCAAATTACCACACACATCGTGCACTTATGCTGGGGGCAGAGGGTGGGTGGGAGTGAAGGATGCATTGCCAACTCATTTCCCAGAGAGCTTGGGCTTGGGAGGGGGGAAGGTCCTTTCCCCCCCCCCTGGATTGGGGCCCCGAGCGCCTGGGGGGGGAGGTGGAAAGGGGGCGCAGAAAAAGGTCGAGGGGGAGCCCTCGGGAGCTCTCCCTGGCCCTGTCGGAAGCACATGCTGCCTATTAGCAAGCTTTCAGGGGGAAGTTTGATCGATGGGGGGACGGCAGTCTAGCTGACTATCAAAGCATGCATGGTATGTGTGAACCAGACACCAATTAGTGATGCCGTTTTAAAGGCTGCCTTGTTAAGAGGGGAATGAGGGGAAAGAATGAAATTGGCCAGAAAACATGGAGCTATTTAACCTTAATTAGAAGGAAGGTGTGGGCTTTGTGAAAAGGCCATGACTGAAAAGGATTTCCCCCTCCCTCCCTCCCCGTTCCTTCTCCCCCTCTCCCCCTCCCACCCTGGGCATAAAGAGAGCCTGCCAGCTTGTTATAGACTTGTTAGAGTTTATAAGACCGGGCAGGAGGCTAACTTGAAGAAATGCCTTTTATGCCACTCGAATGTGCGGCTTCCCTTATTATAGCCTGCCACGCTGCCAGGATGGCGGCTGGAGAGATGCGAGGAGCGCTGCCAACTGGCTATAAATTTCATGAACATCATAAATGTAAGTGCTTTCTGGAGAGCTATACAGATTGCACATAAAAGTCCCCCTTCTGTCCCTGTAAATGGGGGAAGAGAAAAGAGAGAGGGTGAGAGAGTAAGAGAGAGAGAGAGGGCTTTCTTGGCAAATTAAAAATTGTGGATCGCATTCAACGGGGAGGCGAGAGGGAGCTGGAATGCTGCTGTTCCCACCAATCCTCGCCTCGAATGGGAGGCCTTGGGCCCGCTTTGGGGCAGCTGTGCCAAGATTCCTGACCCCGGAGGGTTCGGCTGTACAATATGAGGCCCAGGGACTGGCAAGCTGCAGAGGAGATGCAGTGGAGGACCTTTTTTTCCACTCGGAACAGAGCTCCAGCAAACGATTAGGGAATTAGAGCTGTTTCTGGGAGATTAGGGGGGTGGTAGTGAATAGCAGAAGGGGCGGGGGGGGGGGAGAAGAATTCAGGGAGGCCTCGTTAGGATCACTTTCCAAATTCTCTCCCTCCAGACTCCCTCTCTGTTTCTGAAGTTCCAGATTTCCTGGCCTTGCATTTCAAAGTCATAGCGATGTGTTAGGAATTCTCCCACGTTTAATGCAGTTCACTTCTGGGTTTTTGAGCACAGCTCTGAGCGCATGCAATTTGTCACAGTTCCTCCTGTGAGTCTCCCTCCCCCATGGATGTTAATGATGGGCAGATGTGCATTGATGAAACACTGTGGAAAAGCCCTGTTCCCTCCTGTGGACACAGGAGTGAGATTCTGCCACAGCTCTTTCTCTTGGTTGTCAGCATGCATGAGTACGTGTGTGTGGATGCAAAAGTACACATTCCTGGCAATTATTCATTGATTATAGCCAGGTTTGATTCCCTGCTCCTCCACATGCTGCCAGCTACATGGCCTTGGGCTAGTTACACTCCTGTTAGAGCTGTTCTCACAGATCAGTTCTGTCAGAGCTCTCTCAGCCCCATTGACCTCACAGGGTTCGTTGTGTGGAGAGGAAGGAAAAGAGAATGGAGGCTACTTTCAGACTACTTATGGCAGTAAAAGGTGGGGTATAAAAAGCAACTCTTCTATTGTATTTTATTTACTAACTGCCCTGTCTTGTGAGACTCAGGGTGGTTTGCAATAGAATAAAACATAATGTACCAAAATATAATTTTAAATACATTCATTAAATTATAACATTGAAACTATATAAGCAGGTGCCTGCTCTGTTATCATGGGAGGTCTGTCAGGGATCTGTCCTGGGCCCTGTGTTGTTCAACATATTTATAAATGATTTGGATGACACTAAACTGGGTGGGGTAGCAAACACAGCAGAAGACAGAATCAGGATGCAGGATGATCTTGACAGGGTAGAAAACTGGGCTAAAATGAATAAAATAACAGCACCCAGGCAGCCACATTCTGGACTAGTGGAAGATTCTGGGTCAGTCTCGGGGGCAGCCCTACATAGAGCGAGTTAGTAATCCAGCCTTGAGGTGACCATGGTATGGATCACAATGGCTAGGTTGGGTGTCATCAGATTAAGTGCTAATTGTTGAGCCTGGCAAAGGTGATAATCAGATTCCATCAAGGAGGTGCAGCAGCCCATCCAAAGCATGCCAGCCAAACCAGAGGACCTCCATCTTAGCTGGATTTAACTTCCGGTGACTTGAACCAGTTTGCCATGGCCTCTAGGTATAAATCAGTGCACAAGAAAGAATCATGATGCAGTCATGCAAACTATTCAAGGTGGGGCTTTTTGAAGTACGAACAATATATGGAGACACTGATTGGTTCAAGGTCAGCCAAGGAGTGAGACAAAGGTGTGTCTTATCACCCTTTCTTTTTAACCTTTATGCAGAGGTAATTATGTGGCAGCTTAATCTGGAAGTATCTACGATCGGTGTCAAAATTGGAGGTCGTAACATCAATAATCTCCGCTATGCGAATGACACAACACTCCTTGCTGAATCGGAGTGTGATCTGAAGACCCTGATAAAGAGACCAAAAGAAGAAAGTGAAAAGATGAGACTATACCTAAATATCAAAAAGACTAAGATCATGACAACTACTGGCAGTAGCACCAAAGTCACGATTGATAATGAGAACTTTGAATGTATTGATGTTTTCATCTTTCTTGACTCTATGATCACTCAAAGTGGTGGATGCAGCCATGAAATCAAACGGCCAATAACACTGGGCCAGAACACAATGTTAGGCATGAATTGAATATGGAAGAATAAGGATATCAGACTTAATACAAAGTGCTGGCTAGTCAACGTCGTTGTTTTCCCTATAACAACCTATGGGTGCAAAAGCTGGACCCTGAAGAAGGAAGACAGGAGGAGAATACATGCTTTTGAATTATGGTGTTGAAGACAAATGCTGTGAATACCATAGACAGCCAAAGTTACCAACAAGATAGTTTTAGAGAGGCGCAAACCAACTATGTCATTAGAAGTCTATCAGCTACAATGGGCTTTAATTCTTATTAGAAACATAAAATACATTTTTAAGTTACCTCGTAGTATAAATTGGCCAAATGGCTCATACATTTTCCCGGGGATCCGAATTCTGCTAAGTGACATCCCCAACCTCTTCAATATGTTCCAACAAACACATCCCTGTTGCTAAACAGCAGGTGCATTACTCCTTGCAAAATTTAAAGGGATCGTTCACAAGAAACATGTTAGGTCCCATATCGTATTGTGCACCCGTGGCAAAAATATAATAGCTTTCTCTGTGTTATAAAAGCATCAATTTTCTCTAGGCCAAATGTCCTGTACTGTTTGGAGACTGGTTGTAATTCTGGGAGATCTCCAAGCCCTACTAGCAATGCAGCCCTCCCCTCCATTTATTGGCTGAGCATCTCAGCTGTGAACTTTTTAAAAAGAACCCACAAAAGCAGATTAGCTTTTGAAGGTGGGGCTTAGCTCCACCTCTTCCCCAGATTGGCTTCCCTACAAAGGCTCCACCCACAGTCCCCCTACCGTTTCCCCTTTCAGTTGGTGCAGAGAAAGGTTTTTTCCTTTGTATTGACGTAAAGGAGAAAGCCCCGGGAGCCCCATATGGTGGGCTCAAAACTCCTGCCAAAGTGCAGGCAAGCAACCTTCCAGACGGGAAAAAGGAATCCCCATATGGAAGCAGCCATCCTCCCCTAGAAGCTGTTCTACAGTTCAAGTCCTGGAGTCAACCCTGCAGCATTGTGCAACTGTGCTCGAAAGATGCTGTCTACTGTGACCAATATTAGGCAGGCAAAATCAAGAAGGCCTTCACGACCTTTCCCCAACGAACAAGACGAACGTTCTAGGCCTTTGGGAGAGGCAACGAGAAAGCCTATTAACGTATGATGTAATGCATTCTATTCAGAAGTTTGGCTCAATGGGGGAAGAGAACAGTTTGCACAGCGCGGGTGCTGGGAGCTCGTGGCGAGACTTCTCCAATCAATCAGAGGAGTGTCTCCATGTGGAAACATTATGTGAGGATCATTCATCCATGCAACTTTTCTGGAAGTATCTGTACGGGACCCCAGAGAAATCTTGGATCTTCAGAAACGTCGCTGTCTTTGCCTAATGTTTCCGCGCGGACGTGCTAAAGCGATTCCTTCAAATCATCTGCTCACGAACTCCAAACGGTGCAGTTGGGGGGGGGGGGGAAAGGCGCCAGAAGGTTGGAAACAGCTACTGGCTGTCACGAGAAACCAGAGGAGGATGGAAAACGACAGTGCCGGACAGAAATTCATTCCAGATCCTGAAATGCAACTCACACTGCAGACTTTGCATTTCGAGACTTCAAGGGATTTCTGGCTGGATAGCTCTGGTTCCACTGGGTCTGGACTCAGGGCCCCCTTGGGGAGAACCCACCATTGTGGCCCCATCTCTTTGGCACCAGGTCCCAGCTGGGGAAGCCCAATCCCTTGCTCTGGCTGGGCCCACCACCACTCCAAGGACCCAACAGACCCCCTTACTGCAGTTATAGGAGTCGATGGGGGAGTCCCAGCAAGTCTCAGCTGATGGGAGAGGTTGGTGGCACACAGCCAAGGGGAGTCAAAGGTAGACTCATGTGGTCCAGTGGATGGCAACAAGCAGCAGAGAAACCACAGAGGATGGCTGGAGCTTATGGAGCCCACTGAAAGTGGTGACAGGAGGTTGGGAGGCAGCAGGAGGCTGGAGGCGGCCAAGATGGGCTGTAGAGTACACTTACATGTCCTGGGCTGGTCCACCAGGATCTGTCTGCTGACAAGGCTCTGCATGGGCTAGCAGAAGTGACAGTGCACACGCCACAGAGGTGAGCAAACATTCCCTGCGTGGCCCCATTGTCATGCCAACTTGGTTGTACATGCCCCACTTTGAGAGCCAGCAGAGTCCCATAGTCTCAGGGGTATTGTCATGCCAATGACCCAAGCCTAACCCTGAAAGGCAGGGGGCAGTGCCAATAGGGTGGCCGGGGTTAACACTTGGGGAGTAGAGAGGCATAAAAACAAGGTTCTCCAACTGGTTGAAAGGGATAACACCCAGCCATCCAAGCCGAGCATAGTGACCCATTATGCACGGAGGGGAAGGTCCTCATTCGGGGTGGAATGGTGTTGCCTATAATCACTGATAACGTATGGCGCCGGCTGCAACCGGCCACAGATTTGGTACAGGATGCCAAAAAAGCCACGTTAGCGAAATGCGGAAGAAAGCGGAGCTTCCGGGCGACCAGGGCGCAACCAGAAGTGCTATCAGAGTTGCCGTGTGCATAATCAGTTACTCTGGGTTTTACTGACGTTGCGTCCCGTCCCATGCGTAAGCGGTTTGCTTCGCTTCTTCCCCCTCCGCGTTTTCCATGTGACCTGAAATCACTGTTTCGGCGGCCGTGCATAATGGGCTAGTGACATGCTGGCAGGGAGGAGGAGATCTTGGGTGCAAGGCCTGAGGAAAGTCCCTACAAGGCCAATGCATAATGGTGGGAAGCGCCACTTTCAAGGTGGGCAGGCGGAGCATGGCGCTGTCTGCTTCATCTTTATCTGCCCGTGCTCTCGTGCATTTTATCCTCACAACCACTCTGTGGGGTAGACTAGATCCTCAACCTCTTGCAATCTCACGTGTCACCAATTATTTATTTATCTATGTTTGTATTTATTAACCACCACTCCCGAACCCAGCTGGCTCATGGCGGTTTACCTAAAAATCTTTAAAAACCCACATAAAGCGATCCAACCCCAAGCGACTCAAGACAGTGGCAAAATCTCAATCAGCGGAAAATCCCACTGCACTCCCACCCTCCCACCCCCATTCACAACAGCTGTCAATCCCCCAGCGGTGGACACCCCCAGCGATGGTGCTTCCTGGTAGACATGAAGATAGGGGGTTCTTAGCAGTGGTCTTGCGATAAAACTAAAAATTTCCAGATAAATATTGACAAGGAAATATCAAAAACGTTAGGGGAAAAGATTAAATTCAAACCAGAAAGTTATTTATTGGGTAGTTTAGGTATCAATTTAGATAGGCAAGTTGGAGTTCTTTTTAGATATTTGTCAACGGTTGCAAGAACAATCTGGGCAGTATTAGAATGGCAGTACAAAGTGATGGAATGAACTAAAATTGCAAAATTAACAAATAATGTAGGGGAAAATTAGACCTCGGACTTTAGGACAAAATGGGATTCATGGAGAGAAATATATCGACCAAATGTTCAATGACAAGAACCTGACTTTGGGTTTTATAAGTGGATAAAGATTAGTTGTATATATAAATTGGAAGATTTATGGACTGTATTTAGAACTGTGAAAATCCACAATGTACAGAGTTATTTAGTTGGTGCCTTTAACCTCTTCGTGTAGCAAACTGAAAATCTCACAGATTTTTTTCTTTTTCTTCTTGTTGTCCTTTCTTTTTTTGTTCTTCCTTTTCTCCCTCTCCCCCCATCTTATTGCCTTATTTATTCTGAATGTATCGGTGATACTATTAGATCTGCTTGGTTGTCCTAATCATGAATATAAATTTAAGAAAAGAATAAAAATCCTGCGTTCCCATCTATGCTAGGGCAAAAATTAGATGTGGTGACATCTCTGTGTCTGACATTGGCATGCTGCCACCTGTAAAGCCTGATTTGGCCAATTTAAAATGCCATGTGGCCCTGATCCTGACTGGGCTTGAAAGAATGGGGTGGGGTGAGATGCTCTTGTCCAACCTCCATCTTCTCAGCTGCTGACACAGCAACCCTGCAGCTCACAAACCAAAAGTCTGGATCTCTTACAAAAAATGAATTTATCTATTAATTAAAAAAACAACAACAACATGTTGGCTTGGAAAAGCCCTCATAATCTTCTGAAAACTTTATCATGTACCAGTTTGGACATGGGTGAAGAAAGCCCTCCATCTCCCCCTCCATCTAGGATATGCAAAACTGCCTTAAACTGAGACAGCTCATTGGTTTGCCAAGTTCCCTTTGCCCATGCCTTAGGCCATGAACTGTCTTTCCTGACATCTGTTTGGAGATTCTGGATCTAGAACCTTCTGCACACTCTTTCTCCCTCTGGGCAGAATTACTGCAGGCATTTGGTTCTCTGTTGAGCACTGCAGGACACCAGAGATGTCCGAGAGCTGGATAATTTTTCTGAAGGGTTCTTTTTCATGTTCAAAGTTATAAGGGGAGGAGACAGCTTCAACACCCACATCTTGATGAATTTTATCATTCTTGTATTCTGGACCAGGATTCTCCTCCTGTGCCGTTGCAGCCTGACAGGTAGATATTATGCATTTCCTGAATTAGATATTTGCCCAGCAGACCATAACAGCAGTGACAGGACTCCGAGAGTCTTCGCAGGCAAATGGAAGTGGTCCAGAACGCACAATCTGCATGCAGAAGAGCATCAGGGCTTCATCTGGGATACTTTGCCGATGGCAGGCGGAGAAGGAGTTCTTGCACGCCACTGTGAGGACTAATTGGGAAGAAGGCTGCATTTCCTCTGGGATGAGAGACCCTTATTAAACACCTGCCTATGGGACCACTGACCTCTAGGATAAATGAGAGCCATCAGCCACAGAGTAGCCCTTCTTGAGGAGAATCTCATTAAGCAGGCAAACGGAGAATTCACTGTGTAAACGCCGTGTGTATTCAAGAATGCGGGAAGATGCTCCACACTGACCCACTTTCAGTTTAGGGAATGGAACGCTGACAGTTAGACGCTCTCCTGCAATTCTCTCCTGATATATGGCAGGCTATTAGCATGTATGACTCCGGTGGGGGCATCTGGAGGCATTCACTGCCGTGAAAGCTCGGGCCGAATGAGGTAAGGGGGAGCGTTTGCCAAAGGCCTTGAGAGTCCTGTGCCTCCGGCTTGCTCAAATCCTGCAACGGCCCATCCCAAAGGCTTCGCGAAGCGAACACATTGCAGAACTACAGCTGCAGTCCAAAAACTGCTCATCCTGGGATCAAGGGGTATTGAATACAATGGGCTGTACGTCCGATTAGACGTTGGGATTGCCAGCTTCCAGATGGGACCTGGAGATCTCCCAGAATTGCTATCTATTTCTAGAGTCAGTGATCAATTTTCCAGGAGAAAGTGCCTGCATTGTAGGGTGGATTCTGTAGCATTATAGCTTGCTGAGTTCTCTCTCCTCCCAAACCTGGCCCTTCTCAGGCTACAAACCCCAAAATCTTAAGGTGCTTTGCAACCTGGAGTGCTATCCCTAGCAGACATGTTTAGGATTGCTCCATAATTAGGCCACACCTGGCTCTGCTCTCCATTTACAAGGCAACCCTTGCTCTGGTTATGATGTCTCTGTTCCCAAGTTTGCAAAATGGAGACAATGCAGATCAACATCATGGGATTGTTGTGTGGACCCTGCAGGTTCAGCATCATAGTGGCACAGGGGCTGAGCCTTTCCTTAGATGTTGCCTCCTAGCACTGGGATACGGAAGCTGACTGCCTCTTCCTATGGAGGTTCTCTCCACTGATCAGGCTGCCACCCTCCAGTGGCACCAGGAAACCTCCCACAATTACAGTTGACCTCCAGATGACCAAGAACAGAACCTCTGGAGAAAATGGTTGCTTTGAAGCAGGGATTCCTGACCAGAGTTCTGGGGAACCCTGGGGTTACGTGAGAGCTCCCCAGGGGTTACTCAGCCTTTCCCTGAAGTTCAGATGGCCACTGACATCACTAGACAGCATTGGAGCCCACTTCCCCTGTTGCTCCACAGGCCTCATCTCTTTCTCCACAATGGAAACGGTAAATGATCAATCAATTGATTGGCTGGCTCCTGCATCTTATTTCCATGACCACTTCTCTGAAGGGGCATGGCCCCATTTCTTGAAGCCTGAAAAATATTTCAGGGGTTCTTCCATGGTCAAGAGGTTGAAAAGGGCTTCCTTGGCTGGTGGATTCTATGGCTTTATTCCCTGCCAAACCTCGCCTTTCCGAGGCTCCACCCCCTCAACTCCAGGAATTTCCCAACTCAGATTCGGCAACCCTCTTCACTCACCATGGGTGGCAGCCGTGGATGGATCTCTCCTCTATAAAGCGGTCTAATCCCCTTTTAAAGTCGTCTATGCCTGTAAGCATCATGACATCCCCTGGCAATGAACTCTGTAATATAACCACTCTGTAGAGAGGGCCTTCCTTCCTTCCTTTTGTCTCTCCTGAATCTGCTGCTCATCAACTTCATTGGTGTCCCTGACTTTGAGTATTATAGGAGAAAATGAAAAGCTTTCTATCCACCTTCTTCTCCCCGTCCATAATTTTAAAGCATGGTCCTTTTGTTACTTTTTTATATACTGAAAAAAGCAGATAATGTAGGTAAAAATAGAGATGATAAAGCTTTAGTCCGTTTTTTAAAGTACACCGTAGATGTTACCATTGTCCCCCCCCTTCCCTGAAAAGTCTTTGGAGAAAATATTGTGCTTCTTCGAACTCTGCCACAGTGAAAGTTCTTAGGCCCAGTCCATCCATCTTTCTCCCTGCCACACCTTAAGACAAACAAACAAAAAACCAACAAGGGGCTTAGAGAACTTCCCCTTCCCTTTTAGGCAGAGTTTTGCCAGCTCTGGGTGGGGCTATACCTGGTGATTTGAAGGATGGAGCTTGGGGAGGAGGGGTTGCAGGAGGGGAGGGACCTTAGTAAAGTACAATGCCATAGAGTCCACCAGCCGAAACAGCCATTTTCAAAAAACAGCTGATTTCTGTTACCTGAAAATCAATTGTGAAAGCAGAAGGGGTCTATAGGCCCCACATGGATGTTGGCATTGGCAACTCTATTTATATGCAGCTTCTGACTCCCTTCAAGTAGGCCCTTACTCAGGAGTAGGTCTCTGTTCTTCAGGGGGCTGTTTGTAAAGAGGAGGCCTCACTTGAGATGAAGGCTAAAGGGAGACTTCTGTTCCATAGCAAGGACGCTGCTTCCCCCCTAGTTTAGTCCTCTGTGGCCTTTTTCTTCGGCCTACGTGAAACCTTTCCCAGGGCTACATTATGACTTTTGTGGGCCCTAAGCTGACTTCATGGACTCCTCTGACCATAATCATGTCAATATTAAAAATTATTTTTGATATAACTTGAAATAATACTTTTTAATGTGGAAACACATCTACTGGCGCAACCCCTATAACGGAAATGATTACAGACATGACGTCCATTTGATCAATACCAGGGAGTGCATCAGTGGATGGCAGGCAGCTGGTTAGGCCTGGAGTTCAGCCCCACTTGCTGCACTGCCACCGCCACTACCACGTGTCTTCCATGGCTGATCCTGCCATCAGGAGTGTGGAGCCAGCCTTGGAAGACATGCGGTGGAAGTAGCAGCGATGCAGCAAACGAGGATCAGTGCTGGCCCTGCCCAGCCACTTCCGTCTCCCCTGCCTGTCTTCCAGACCTGGTCCTGCACTCCTTCTGGAATGAGTTTGGTCCAGATTATGTGTTTCCACATAATCTGTGACAACCTGACTCTTGGGGGGGGGGAATACATTTTCATGGGCCCTAAACACTGCATTTTCCCCCTTATGTGAAAAAAACAATTAAAATATAAAAAAATAAAATATTTCATCAAAATTTAAAACAGTAAATTAAAACTGTTTTCTGAACATTCATTTTATCCTTTAGATTTTAGAAGAAGTTAAAACATTTTTGTGAACTCCTAAAAGTGTGTCTTCTGTGCCTGATAGATAAAGGAGTGCTTCCACCGGACTTTGGTTGAGGCTGGCAACAAAGGCCTCCCTGCAAACGGTCCCTTGCCAGGCAACTTTGATATTCCGCACACACCTAGTCTAGAGCTGCTATTCAGCTGTTGCTGTTCCCTCCCGATTTGCAGCAGATGCCCCAGGTACCTTGTTCCTAAACTTTGATTGACGTCTGAGAAGAATATTGATTGGTAGACTTGTGGTAAAGTCTTTATATCCTGGAAGTTACCAGAGTGCCTGATAGGGCTAGTAAATGCAGCATGCAGCTATGTGTGGTTAGAAAACAACAAACAAAGAAAAACACATTCTCCAATGGTGTACTTAACTAATATAGCAACTATTTATTAGTAGTATCACATCAAAATCACAAGATGTCATAGTCCGTATAGTATACAGCATTGGTCAGACCCCACCTGGAGTACTGTGTGCAGTTCATGGAGCAGCTCAGACATGAAGTGCAGGATCCGCATTTGGTTGGGAAGGCTGGGTCAAATTCTTCTATATGGCCCAGGTCGGGCTACAGATACTCTAGAACATGTTACGCTTCTTGTCTGTGGTGGTGATGTCATTGGCCAACAGGTAGCAGCTCAAACACAAAGTGTAGGATTCGCATTTGGCTGGGAAGGCTGAGTCAAATTCTTCTATATGGCCTCTGGTTTCCATGATGAAGACTGGTGTGCAGATCCTGCAGCTGGCAGATGGGAAAAATTCGCGGCGGCTGCCAATATGCACAGCTGAGCACATCAGATAATGAACCAGTGTGATTCATTAACCACGCCCCTGGACATCAGGATATATGCTTCCTTGGAAGGCAAGATGGAGCAACCTCCATGATTCCCCCATGGAAGTTGGGGAGTGACCCAGCGCCCAACTAGGGTTGCCACCAGAACTGACACCCGCATGTTACCAGTGCAGCAGGGACACTCCGGTACTTAGGCTTCCTTTTGCTTCCAGTAAATCCTATCTCTGGCCAGCTGATTGGCACGGGGGGAGGGGAGGGCCCCCAGAAGGTGGATCCACATCCCTTATGACAAGCCTACATGCAATGCCATTGGCAAACCAACAGCGGAATCTGAATAGATTGGCTCCTGCAATGCTCATTTTGTGGCTGTTCAGCTTGCCTTGGTCCTGAGCCCTTTTTAACTTTCCGGTGCCCCATGCTAGCATCCGCCTTGGAAAGAACACCAGCCGAACGACTGCGCTCAGGAAGCAGGGAGAGAGAGACAGAGAGAGGGAAAGAGAGAGAGAGAGACCAAGTTCAGGGAGACCATCCCCTCCCTTCCATTTGCTTGCAAGGAGTTAACGCTCTGATCCATTGCATGCGTTCTGATGAGGTGACGCTTGACACACTGCGCCGGAATAATGAAATGCGATACACATTAATAGGACCTCCCACTGTTTGATTGCTTCTGCTCCACTGGCCCCATTGAAGATTTCACTTTTCTTTTAACAGTCACGATAACAGAATGTGACATTAAGCCTTTTTCTTTCTTTTCTTTTCTTTTTTTTTTTTTAACATGGAGCAATTTATTTTAAAATATTGGGGCACTCAAAACAGGATCCAGAATGTTAAATAAGATATGCATGAGATGGAAATCAGAGCGCTGCGGCTTGGAGGAGACAGGCCTCAGACGAGTGAAGGCAGCTTCACTTTTATTCTTAATTGCTGTTTAAGGCACAAAGAAAGAGCTGAGCTGGAAGGAAGGAGAGGAGGGAGGAGAGAGGGAGAAGGTTCTCCGCTCCCACCGCTCCGGGTACGGGTGTCTCCCAGCGGCTCCCTGAGAGGCACGGAAAAATCCTCGGTGGGTGGGAACGGTGGGTGGATAACGTCACCGGAGTGGCACTACCGGAATATTTGGCATCCTCTGGGTCCAATCCAGGACTCAGGGAAGTACAAAATGTCTGTGCAAGGAGATCAGAGGCCATCATGGTCACCTGGGTGGGAATTCTCGTTCAAGACAAAAATGTTGAAGAGGTACGACTAAGTAGATTATTTGAGGCCACTGCTACAATCTACACCAGCCTTTTTCAATCTTTTCACTCTGGAGTCAACCCCTGAAAAATTTTGCAGGCTTCAAGGGAACTCTGAAGTGATGTCAGCTTGTTACGCCTAGGGTTGTGCACGGCAGTGTCCGAATCGGCCGTTCCAGGCCGATGCAGCAGCGCCGTGCCACAGGGGAGGAGGGGAGGTGCGGGCACCAGTGCACAACTTGGCGCACAAACACAGGTGCGTTGGCCTGGAACGGCCGATTCAGCCGTATATGTATATGTATATGTATATGTATATGTATATGTATATGTATATGTATATGTATATGTATATGTATATGTATATGTATATGTATATGTATATGTATATGTATATGTATATGTATGAAGAGCCTCTTGTGGCGCAGAGTGGTAAGGCAGCGACATGCTGTCTGAAGCTATCTGCCCATGAGGTTGGGAGTTCGATCCCAGCAGCCGGCTCAAGGTTGACTCAGCCTTCCATCCTTCCGAGGTCGGTAAAATGAGTATCCAGCTTGCTGGGGGGTAAACGGTAATGACTGGGGAAGGCACTGGCAAACCACCCCGTATTGAGTCTGCCATGAAAACGCTGGAGGGCGTCACCCCAAGGGTCAGGCATGACCCGGTGCTTGCACAGGGGATACCTTTACCTTTACCTTTACGTTTACCTTTACCTTTACCTTTACGTATCTGTGTGTGTGTGTGTGTGTGTGTGTGTGTGTGTATGTATATGTATATGTATATGTATATGTATATATATGTGTGTTTCTGTGTGTGTGTATATTTAAATAATTAAATCCCCACCAACCAATGTAACCCCTCCAGGGTTCTGGTGTAACCCTGAGGCCAACACTCCATAACACGTGCCAAAATGGCAGAATCTTTCCATCAAAATATATTGTGTAAAACAAGGAAGCAACATGTAGTTTTTCTAAAGCTTTCACTTGTTTTCTGTCAACCTCACCACAAATAATAGGGTAATGGGAGGTAGTAGGGGGTAGTGGTTAGAGTGCTGGACTGTCTTCTCTCCTTGCTGCTAAAATCTGAGCAGTTGGACTCCTCTGGCTGAAGGGAGAGAGGCCATATGTCCTGATTTGCCCACGTTTCAGAAATCGTGAATGAGCGCAACATGGGGATGGCATGCGGGGATGAATAATTGTTCGTTTCGAATTCTGAACATGCTTGCTCCAGGCAGCTGCTGATACTGGCAAAATATTGACAGCCAATGCTATGATTTTATAGAGACGGTGGAATCTTCTCAGCCATCTTCTTTCCTTGTTATGCTTTGAAACGCACATACGGAAGATCTAACCCCAAACTGGCTAGTCCCAGGACAAGATATTTCACCACCAAACAAGATATTTACCTAACTATACATTATACTGTTCTGGGTCTAACCATTACAGATACGTGCTGAAAAATCATAGCTGAATCAGATTTTCAGGCATGTAGAGACTCACATTGGTTTGAGGTTGCGGCATGTGGAAAGAAGGGGCTTAAGCCTCCCCCACACCAGTTTTCTGACCAAAAATGGTCCTCAGGAGCTGCCGTTTGGCCCATTGGGACAACGTGGGGCTCAACTAGACAATAGGTGTGAGTTGGGTCCAGGGTCCCCTGACCCAATTTCTGTCACAGGTAACATTTGTAACCTAATGGTCCCAAGTGCCACAGGGCCAGATTTGGCTCTTGAGAATGGCATGGGGAGAGGAAGGGCTTCAGCCTTCCTTCCCCCACCATTTTCCCAAGCCAAAATGTCCACAGCAAACTCTGTTGACACCAATGTGGACTTGTGGGTGGACTGACTGCATCATATTTGTTTGTTGTTTGTTATATTTATGGCACTGCACATGGCTTGGGGAAAGAAGCATGGAAGGGAAGGTTGAACACCTTCGTCTTCACACACCATACTCATGAGCTGAACCTGGTCCTGCAGAGCTTTGCAATGTTAGTTCCTCCATGTTGCAAGTGAGAAGAGCTAGATCAGGGGAGCCATGAGTCACAGGTGTTGTGTAATTGAACTCTTATATATCCCATCCATAAATGTATACTAGTCCAGTGGACCCCAATCTTTTCCAGGTTGAGGACTGCTTCCGGGAGTGGGGGAGAGCCAGCGGCCCAGGCACTGCGGACGCACAGTAGCACTGCGCAAATGCACATGCACGGAGCTGCCACGCGTGCATGTTTGTGCCCACTGGCAGGGCGCAAACACGCACACGTGGCAGCTCCACACAAACATGCATGTGCAGATCTGCCACACATGCGCGTTTGTGTCCACCTGGGGAAAAAGCGTATGCGCGGCAGTTCTGCACATGCACGTTTACATCTGTCGGTATGCCGGCGGCCGTGCCTGCCTCTCCCCCCCTGCAGCGAGCTTCTCGCTGCGGGGGGGGGGGGTGAAGTGAAGAGGTAGGTGCATTTGCCAGTGTCCCGGTACTGAGGCCTTTGTGGCCCAGCTCTGGGCTGCGGACCGGGGGTGGAGACCACTGTACTAGTTCAATACACTTAAAGGAGGGGGAAATGCATGCAACCTAAGATGTAGGTGGTATTTTTTAAATGTTTATTTATTAGTTTTCTATACCGCCCTTCCCTTCAAGCAGGCTCAGGGCAATTTACAACATGTATACCATGTATATAACATTATAAAATCACAGTTAAGACCATAATAAAACTTACAGTGCTCTACTTCTTGATTATTTATCAATCCATCCGCCTCTTTGTTTGTGTCTTAGTATTGAAGTCAGAATTAAAATGTATTTAATGTAGCAAATCTGTGTTGGAGATGTTATGATGCCGCTCCAGATTTGTTTCACGTTTGGTAGAAATGTCAAAAAACCCAAATGCTTTCATTTCATGTTTTTGGGCCAAATTACTTGGAGTCACTTCAAGAGTAATTAGGCTCACACCAAATTTTTGTGAGGATTGTTTATGCCACTTATGTTGATGCATCTCTTTCATGTGTTGCGGGATGTGCATGTGTTGCGGGATCATTTCTCAGAATGAAAGCCGCTGTGTTGGGGATGCCAAATTGGTTTCTAAGTGGTCTATAACTCCTTTAGTGAAATCTGTAATACTTCTAGACTCTTAACAGAATGAAGGCCCTGACCTGGGCTAATTCTACACTTACTTTGTTTCGAGGTATCTAAATATGGAGGTATCTCAATATGGACACTTGACATTATGCCCTTCTGGAGGACTGCAGAGTCACAAGGTATTACAACACTCAAAACAATGGAATCCCCACGAATCGACCTCATTCAGCCATTGCGTCTACATTTCTAACAAGCCCCCAGAAGGCCCATACATCCTCTTTATTCTATTTCTCATTTGGGATAATAGATTTGAATAGTAGATTGTAATGTTCCATAATGAATAGTACAGTGTATTTCTCTGGTCTGGGGATGTGACTAGTAACTATACAGCTAATCACCCCACTTCAAGGAAGAAGATGCTATAAAGATGCGTCCATGTTTGAAAGGAATTGGATGGAGTGAAATGGTACGGTCTTAGTTAATCTTTCTCAGCATTCTACAGCTCAGAAGTCCAGCTGCCAACATCAATGCACAACTGAATTGGCTGGGCGGGGGAGGCAGCGCAGCAAGAGAACAGCTCGTTTCCGTGGGAAAAATTCCCTGGCATGGCGGGAACGAACTGTCACAAGGTGAACTGTTCTCGCACAAGTGAGTCAGGCTGTGGGGCTCAGTCTGGCTTTAAAAGGCCAGCTGGATCAAGCAGGCGGTCTCTCACCTTGCTGCGGCTTGCTTCCCACCCTCCCTCCCCTTGTTGTATGTGATTTGTGGGGGTTTATCTGTTTTTTTTTTGTTTTGTTTACTTTGTCACAGCTGGTGGTTAGGTTTGGGGGCAGTCTTTAGGGAGGAGTCTGCGCCTGCATGCCAGACTCCGCCAGATTTGGGGGCCTCCTTAAGAGGCTGGGCATGTGCCAGGCAGGGGATAGCTGACTGACATGGTGGCCAGCCGGGAATTGGTCCAGTAGAGGCTGACACCCATGGGGCTTTTTCTAGGTATTCCCCTCCTGGGTTTCAGCAGGCCTGATGGGTAGGCGGAGCTTGACTTTGTGTTGCTCGGACCTGCAGTTGATTCTCCACATCCACTTGTCCTGTGGATGGACAGAATTGGTCCAGATCCTTCCAGGGTTTGCCTACACTCATGACAATAAAAGCTGTTGCCAATTCTGTCAAAGAACATATACTTGTGTCCATATTCTCTGTATATCATAGACTCATAGAATCATAGAACCATAGAGTTGGAAGGGGCCATACAGGCCATCTAGTCCAACCCCCTGCTCAACGCAGGATCAGCCGAAAGCTTCCTAAAGCATCCAAGAAAAGTGTGTATCCAACCTTTGCTTGAAGACTGCCAGTGAGGAGGAGCTCACCACCTCCTTAGGCAGCCTATTCCACTGCTGAACTACTCTGACTGTGAATTCCCCCCCCCCCGATATCTAGCCTATATCGTTGTACTTGTAGTTTAAACCCATTACTGCGTGTCCTCTCCTCTGCAGCCAACGGAAACAGCCTCCTGCCCTCCTCCAAGTGACACCCTTTCAAGTACTTAAAGAAGGCTATCATGTCCCCTCTCAACCTCCTTTTCTCCAGGCTGAACATTCCCAAGTCCCTCAACCTATCTTCATAGGGCTTGATACCCAATCACTCTCCTCCTGCCGTGCAATACATATGACCGTTTATTTTCAATCTTGACATACTTATTTCCTTCACTTTGGCCTCCCACTCCCAGAACTGAACTCAAGCAAATGTTATCCTTATAAACTCTGCTTGTTATTTCTGTTTAGTTCTGGAATCTGTTAAACATCTTTATTATGCCATATGTTGATTTACTGCCCACCCTCTCTACGTTTTCAGTCCTGGCCCCGACCTGGTGGAATGAGCTCCCAGAAAACCGAGGGCCCTGACCGAGCTGGCAAAGTTCCGCAGGGCCTGTAAAACGGAGCTCTTCTGCCAGGACCTTGGTTGAGGCCAGGTTAGCCAGATCAAGTCCCGCTATAATATCCAGCACACCCTTGTTAGCTGACTGCGGGCGGTAGGAGGGATCTTGCCATTTCAGTCTATTTTAGACGTGTGTTGTTTTTATGGGGATTTTATATGAAACCCGCCTTGAGTCCAAGGAGGGAAGGCAGGCTGTAAACGCAATAATTAATTAATTGAATTAATTCATATGCGATGGCTGAGGAAATTCTGTTTCACTGTATCGGAAAGAGTGTGCATACACACAGAAGCTTATGCTTCAAATAAAACTCTGTTGCTCTTAAAGGTGCCACTGGACCCTAACTATGGGTTTCGCCTTTGTGACTTTCCCCATTAAGGAGGATTCCTAGCGCAATCTTCTCTTCACATATCTGAAGAAGTGGGCTGTGACTCATCGAAGCTCATACTGAAATAGCTGCTGTCTATCTTTAAGGAGCTTCTGGGCGTTCGCTTCATTACAACCCCAGGAAGCCCGGGCAGCCGGACTTCAGCTGGGGAAATGGTTGTGAGTTGAGGTGAGTAATGAAATGGTTGCCCCGGGTGGCACCGTGCGGGGCTGTTCTGCAGAAATCTGCAGACGGCACTTGACAGGATGAGGGGGAGTGATAATGGCAGCGCTCTCCTAGGATTCGCCCTATATTATCTGTCAGCTCTTAAAAGGCCTGCTTGCTGGCGAGGGCTCATTTTTATGTTTTGCCTAAGGTGGCAAAATGCCTACCATGGACCCTGCTGGCACCTTGATCCTATACATATGCATAGGCACGATGGGACCAGCGCTGGGAGAACAGCAAGCACCAATGTAGTCACAGTGCCGTGCTGTGCTAGACGAACAGAATGAGCCTCTCTGCCTAAGCGGTGTGTCGGTTCCAATCCCGCTCGAAACAAGGCACCGCTAAATAGGAGCAGATTTCCCTACCTGTGCTGCCTTTCCCTCGCCCTTCATTCCGGGTTAATCAGAAGAGTTGCTGAAATTAATTCTGGACTTGGCACATGTGCAATTGGCTGTAGGGGTGTGGTGCGTGTATTTTTGCCTCCCCCCCTCTGCATTACTGATTGGCATTTGGTCATCAAACACTGTGAAGGAGCCATTCTGATGCAATTTCTCATGAAGGCTGCTCTGAGGGGCTTTTCCTGTGTGATCATTCACCGATGTTCAGATGTGCTTTGAAGCACTGCTAACACACCACAAAAAAAGGGTCTTAATCGTGCCAAGATTGGGGTGTTTTCTTTTGCTGAGTTTTATCACTGTGCACATGCTCTTCATGGATGGAAGGTACTAAAAGCGGCCATCAACTATACATGGGCTTCATTCTGCATACAATTGTAAACTGGGTTACAAATAATTTGCATGTGCACATTCTTGTACTTACGGTGCTGCCTTCTGATGAATCAGATCCTTAGCCTGCCATGATCAGTTTTGTCTACTCAAGCTGTGGCTGAGACTCTTGAGCATTTTAGGTCTTTCAGATCACCTATCACCTGATCCTTTTATCTGGAAATGCTCTACCACTGAGCCAGTCTTCTCTTGGACTGCTGCTTTGCCATGCGCCCCCTTCCCCATTTGGCATAGAGCTCATCCGAGCCGCATGTCTCCTTGGCTTTGGGGTTGGCAAAGCTGGATGCTTCCTTCCCTGCATGCAGCTTAGCTTGGCTGCATGCATCCTTTCTCTGCCCAGCACAGGGCTTGGGCTACTGGATCATGGCCCAAGGAATTGTGGCTTGAACTGCACCCTTGCATAGGTCTAGGATTGTTGGAATATGCAAGATCTAATAATATGCATGACTGAACAGAATATGGGAAATGTCCTGCTGGGGCATCAGAAGAGATGTGTAGTTAACATATTTAGATCAGGGACTTCCTGATATTTTTCAAATAATCCCCTCTGTGTTCTGATTGGCTCAACTGAAGACTTCCCATTCCTTTCAGCATACTTTCTCCCTGCTTGCCACTAGGACAACAGAATGAAAACAGGACAGTTAAACAGTTAAGAATCTCTCTCTCTCTCTCTCTATTCGAAGTTGCTTCTCTTCATAATAAAATTATTTAATTTTTTTAAGCAGCCAGGTGAGATACGCAGAAACATGCACCTAAAAGCACAGCTACCTGAAAAATACTGGGGAGGATTAACACTGCTACCTACCGACAGAACAGGTGACCCACCAAAGGTGCCAGAAAGATGCCATATGAATTATAGTATGGACAGAAACCAAGCATGAACCATTTGAAGGCATTTGGGTCAGAAGCCTATGCCTACATTCCCAAGGAGAAACAAAGCAAGGTATTTTTGTAGGATGTGCCTTAGGATGTAAAGCATACAGGCTCCTTAATCCAAGAACTGAAACTATAAAGATCTGTAACACTATCTGCATTTGTGAGAAGAAGAAAAAACTGACAAACACAGAAAAGGTAAACATCGTAGAATCCACACAGATGGAAGAAAGCAAAGTACCGCAGACAGAAGCAGTGCAACCGAGCACTGTGAACTTTGCAGATGAAGCACCAGGAGAACCCCAGGAATCAGAAGAGAATGCAGAAGCTGAAGTCAGAAGGTCAACTAGAATAAATAAGGGAGTATCACCAAGAAGACTCTCCTCTCTAACCTAGTCAGAGGCTGCGGCAAAACCTTCCACACGGGAAGACATAGAGAAGATGCCAGGCGACCAAGCAGAAAGGTTGAAGAAGGATGCAGAAGAGGAGACCGAAGCTCTGATTATGAATGAAACATGGACACTCGCAGACCTGCCTCCAGGCAAAAGGACAGTGGGATGCCAGTGGGTTTTTAAAACTAAATATGATGTTGATGGAGAAGTACAGACTAGTGGCAAAAGGGTATACTCAAAAATGTGGGGAAGACTATGATGAGACCTTTGCACCAAACGGCAGCAAGGATGCTCTAAGTGTAGCAATGGCAAAGAAAAAAAAACACATGAATGTAAAGCTTCTAGATATAAAGACCACTTTCTTGCATGGGGAAATAAAGGAAGGTGTCTATGTGGAACAACCACTAGGATCTGAGCGGTCCAAAAGCAAAGATTTAATATGCAAATTACAAAAGAGGAAGTGTGGGCTGAAGCAAGCTCCAAGATGCTGGAATGAAAAGCTTCATCAGATACTGATCAAAGAGGGTTTTGAGCAAGGCAAAGCTGAACAGTGCGTTTATAGAAAAACAACAGGTGGGTCTACATCCTTACCTATGTTGATGATTTAATGGTTTGTTGCAAAGATGGAGGAGACTATATGAAACAGTCCAACACTAAGTGAAACTAGGAAACAGTTATTACCTTGGAATGCAAACAGAAAGGGAGGAAGATGGAAACTATCTCCTCAACCAAAATGGAAAAAAAAATCCAAGAGTTCTCAGACTATATGTAGATGAGGGAATCCAAACATGTCAGCATTCCTGTGGAGATGAACTATCTGAAACAACAAGAAAACGAAGAACATCTAACAAACAGTACAGAGAAGCAATAGGAAAACTGCTGTATAGAAGCACACTTACACGATCTGACATCATGGCAGCTGTGGGCTTACTGTGCCGGAAAGTAACCAAATAAAAGAGACTGGAACATGGTAAAAAAAAAACTTGCCAGGTATCGTCAAGGCACCTTTAAAGCTAAAATTGCAAACAAACAGTAACCCAAAACTGATAGGCTACTTGGATGCAGACTGGGCAGGAGATACCAAGGACAGGAAATCAACCAGCTGACATTTTATTTTTGTACTGAGATGCTGCAATCAGTTGGACCAGGAGAAAGCAAGAGGCTGTGGCTGTATTCTCCACAGAGCCAGAATTCATCTTGGCAGCAAAGGGCTGCAGGCAGCTGAAATGGATATCACAATTGGTATAGGACTTGGGAATAGAAGAACTCAGACCAGTGCAACTTTTTGAGGATAATCAGGGATATATAAGCCTTGCACAGACTGAAAGAATTCAAGAACCAAGCATATAGATGGGAAACATTACCTTGCGAAGGACACGCAGAAGGGAGGGGTTATTGAACTGTACTATTACCCCATTGAAAACAAAGTTGCAGATGCACTAACAAAGCAACTTCCAGGTGAAAAATTTGGAGTTCTATGGAATAGGATGAATCTGAATGACTATGCACACTGTATCTTGAGAAAGGGTATTGAAATATGCAAGAGTGCGTATGATTGAACAAAATATGGGGGATTTCCTGTAGGAGGCATCGGAGAGATGTGTTGTTAACATAATTAAGTCAGGATCAAACTTCCTGATATATTTCAAATAATCTCCTCGGTGTCCTGATTGTCTCAGTTGGAAACTTTCTGCTTCTAGAATCACAGAATCATAGAATAATAAAGTTGGAAGGTACCTCATGGGTCATCTAGTCCAACCCCCTGCACTATGCAGGACACTCACATCCCAATTGTTCATCTACTGTAACTTTGCCACCCCTTTGCCTTCACAGAATCAGCCTCTCCGTCAGATGGCTATTCAGCCTCTGTTCAAAAATTTCCAAAGATGGAGAACCCACCACCTCCCGAGGAAGCCTGTTCCACTGAGCAAACTTCCTCTCTCGTTGCCTCCAGAACGACAGGTGAAACAAGCAACAGAACAGGGCAAATAAACCGTTAGGAATCTCTTTCTCTCTTTTTGTACACTCAGTTGTTTCTCTTCATAATAAAACGGTTGCATTCTTTTAAGCAGCCTGGTGTTGCACATCTCTTTGCAAATTTAAACTCTGCCAACAAGGGTGGCCCACCTTTGGCTGTCAGGGGTAGCTCACCACTTGATGTCAGGGGTAGCCCACAACTGGATGTCCCACCATTTCCGGGTGGCTTTAATGGCTAATCTGTCTCTGCCTGTCAATCCCCTAAAGGTCCTTTCTGAGGTTATAAGATCTGTATGGTGGAACAGCCATGTCAGTCAGTTCTTTGGAGTGAAGAAGGACAAGGTGCTCAAGTAGATGCCTTTCCTCTGTGGAGAAGAGAAAGGAGGAGAGATTTCACTCCTGTGCCCTTATTAATTCCCGTATCTCTCACCCTACACAGCTGTTTCTTCATGCGGGCTCTGCAATGACCTTTTAGAAGGTTGGGAGGGGATGCTAGGATGGGGAAGCATGTGAGAAGACTCTACATCCTATACTCAAAATACCCCATATTCAAGGCACTTTTAAAGAGACCCATTTTGTGCCTTTTACTTTCTCTGGTTACTTGTGTGTGGCTTTATTCCATCAGGCTGCAGTACTGGGCACCACATATTTAGCAAAAATGCACCAACTCTGCCAGCAGCAGGATGGATGATGATGATTGTCCTGACCTGGTTGAACCAGGTTGGCCTAAATGCAGCTGATCTCAGAAGCTAAGTGGTTGGCACTGGAACGGGAAGCCACTAAGGAAGTCCACAGATAACTACAGAGGCTGGTGATGACAGACCATTTCCGTTTCACTCTTGCCTTGTCAAATCTTGTGGGGTGACTCTAAGTCAAATGTGACTTTATGGCACTTTTCCCACCCTTTCCATAATGTTATTGGTACAATTAATTTTTTTACTGTTTTGTTCCTATCATTATCATCATCCAATTTTATCACAATCTTTTCTTGGCGCTTACTCCGGCGGTGGCTGGATAGCCCCATCGCCTTTTGGTAGGAAGTGTCAATCACTGCTTAGAAGCGTCCTGGCTCGGTGGCGATTCTAGAGAATGACAGCTTTTCGCATTGTGTTTAATGGGAACGGTGGAGCATGGATTCTTCTTTCTAGGTTTTGCTTCAGGGTATTTGGAACGACTGTTGCTGCTGATCCTAAGAGGGCCACGATGTGAACTGCCTTGTGCTCTTACGATTATTAGAGAGGACTCACGGAGATGTAGCAAGCAGGGAGAGCTGGGAAATAGCCAGCAAAAAGATGGCTGCCGCTGCGGGAGGTAGATGAAGATCCCCTTGCCAGCTTGGTGTAATGATTGGGAGCATCAGCCTCTAATCTGGAGAGCTGGGTTTGATTCCTCACTCCTCCCCATGCAGCCAGCTGGGAGACCTTGGTGGAGTCACAGTCCTGTTAGAGCTGTTCTCACAGAGCAGTTCACTCACACTCACATACCTCACACATACCTTACATGGTGTTGGTTGTAGGCACAGGAAGGGAAGGCAACGGTAAGCCGCTTTGAGACTCCTTCAGGTGGTGAAAAGTAGGGTATGAAAACCCACTCTTCTTCTTCAAATCTTGTTTGTGAAGGACATTTCGGACAACCCTCCACCCTATACGCCAAAGACTTTAAGAATATGAATAAGGATAAATATTGTGTATATTTTAATTGGTATTAAATTGTTGCGTTGTTTTAAACTAGGGTGAGCCACCACAAACTGGCTGGGCCAAGAGTGGAGATCTATAAATATAATCAATCAATCAATTAATTATAATAATAATTTATGTTTAGTCTGCCCTTCCATGTTGCTCAAGGCAGGTAACACCAGTGCCAAACACCTTAAACACCTTAAAAAGTGAAACACCATCAATTAAACTAAACTAATGCCACCAACTAAGTTTGTAGACAGGGGTTTTTTTTTACGTGTCTGGAGATTATCTTTTTCTCTCTCCATTGCTCCCTAGTGAGGCCGGCATCTTTTAGTGGATGTTATCTTGGGTTATCTTTTAGTGGATGTTATTCCACCATAAGCCTGGTGGAATAGCTCTGCCTTGGAGGCTCTGCGGACTGATGGAAGGTCCCTGATCTCCTTTCAGAGCTAATTCTACCAGGCTGGGGCCTGGGATCCGAAAAGGGTCCTGGTCGAGGCCAGCTTCATCTCTTTGGGGCCAGGGATCCTAAGCAGGTGTTGATCCAAAGCTCTTAATGCCCTTGGGGTAATAGAAAAGAAGAAGAAGTCAGCTTTCAGCTGCCGCTTTTCTCTACCAGGAGGAGTCTCAAAGCGGCTTACAGTCCTCTTCCCTTTCTTCTCCCCACAACAGACACCCTGTGAGGAAGGTGAGGCTGAGGGAGCCCTGATATTACTGAAGAAGAAGAGTTGGTTCTTATATGCCACTTTTCTCTACTCGAAGGAGTCTCAGAGCAGCTTACATTCGCCTTTCCTTTCTGCTCCCCACAACAGACACCCTGTGAGTTGGGTGAGACTGAGAGAGCCGTGATATTCCTGCTCCTGCTTGGTCAGAACAGCTTTCTCAGTGTTGTGGCGAGCCCAAGGTCACCCAAATGGCTGCATGTGGGGGAGCAGGGAATCAAACTCAGCTTGCCAGATTAGAACCCCACACTCCTAACCACTACACCAAACTGGTGTTTGTGGTTGACCGTGACTAACACTGCTATGAGATCAAGTAGCTGCACTGACCTTCCTAGATCCAGCTTTCTCTGGAGATCATCTGTCAGGACCACCAGAGCTGTCTCCACCGCATGGTCAGATTGGAAACAACTGGAAGCAGTCAAGTTCCAAAGTTTCCTCCAAGAAACCCTGGAGGTGCCCTGCCACCACCTGTTCAATTACCTTAATCAGAAGTGAAAAACTGGGTGGTAGCTGGCTGGGTTGGTGGGATCCAGGGCAGAGTCTGCACTTACTTTGTTTATTCCATTGTCAATCCTGTTGAATTCAGATCAATTTGAACTCAGGTCTTCCTCTCCCCCCCCCCATTGAAACAGGAAAGTGTTCTGCATGTGGTTAAGGTAGTTCAGAAAGGGGGGGGGGGAGCCAAGCCTCTTTCTTTCTTTTCTTGAAGTGGGGGGAAAGGAGCCAAGCAGGGAGCCTCTTTCTTTTCTTAGGGGGGAGAGGATCAAAAAAGGCAGAGAAGTGAGAAAAAATCCAGAACCGACAAAAGTTGAGAGGAATTAGGGGCTTCTCCTTTAAGGCAAGCTTGTCACATGACCAGGTGTGGCCTATCAGAGGTTCTCTACCACGGAGCTTGCTTTTCCAATCCGGATTTGAAACATATTGAGCATTAAAAGCACTCTAAGATATCTCACAATAAAGGTAGGGTCACTCTGGATCAATCCTTCTTGCTGCAGAAGGAAAATTTAAATCGCCCAAAATCCAAACGGAAATCTCATTCTGTGTAGAGGGCAGGGACTGAATCGACCTGGGATTGGAATAAGACACCTAGGTCTTGTTTAGTCAATAAAGGCTTCCCCACCGCCTCTTTCAGTCTCTCCGGAAATGCCCCTGATGGCAGGGACAGATTAATAATCTCCCAGGAAGGACCATGAATCTCCTAACTACCAGCTTTAATCAGCCACGAGGGACACAAGTCCAGAGGACATGTGGTTGGCTGGACCATGGCCAGAACTTTGTCCACTTCTGCCAAGGAGAACAGACTGAAGTGGTCCAAAGTAAGACTCTGAGACGGTTGAGGGGCCACTAGTGCACATTCTGCATCAAATGTGGTGGGAAAGTCTTGGTGGGGGATGAGATTTTTTCCACTCGCAAAAGGCTCTCAGCTAATACCCACTTTCAAACGTTGGGAAATCCTAAGGATGCCAGCACTCTAATTTTTTCAATTAATTGTGCCATGCGTGAGATCACAGAGGCACTAGCCAACACATAGTGGCTTTCACTGCCATCTCATCTTATAAGATGTTCTTCATGCTCCATCACGATTCTTCCACCAGACTTGCTTCAGCTGTCTCAGCTCCTGTTTCCACTTGGGCAGCTCTGGTGTCTACCAAGGAGCTGGCTTTGGGCAGGGAATGAGATGGCACCAGGGAGTAATCCTGTTGATGGCTTTGGAGAGTCGGGCATTTCAATCCTCCACCAGTTCATCAACTGCGTTACTGGGGGGTTTGGATCCCACAGAGCATTCTGGAATCCAATTGGATCCATAAGTCAGGTGAGCATAAATCCACTCTCCACCTATACAGGGAGGGGGCGGTATATCAATTTGAGACTTTAGGGCATAGTGATCCAACCATGGCACCCCAGTCGATTGGGCTGGGCCAGTGTTTGTCCCCATTCCAATGATCAAATGCAGTAGCCTGTTTGATGTGTGGGGCCAGCAACAAATTGGGGAAGTCCTAGTGTTGCCATGGCTGACACCAGGTCCGACCTCTGTGAGGAGTCAGTTTTCTCTGCTTGGACATTGAAGTCCCCCAGAATTAACTGCATAGCCCACCCAGCAACCAGCTCCAAGTAGTTTGGCAGGGCATCTGCTGGTGCATTAGGCGGTCCTTTAGATTAGCGATCCCCAACCTGTGGGCAACGGACCACATGTGGTCCGTAAACTAATTGGAGGTGGGCTGCGAAGGACGCCTTCTCCCCCCTCCCCGGCCCTTTACTTCATCCCCCCCGGCCCTTTACAACACAATTCAGGTGTCATTGTCTCCCATCACTCCCAGATGGGACTATCTCGTTGCAGAGAAACAAGCTCAGGGTTCCCATTGATTTGTCATTGTCATGAGTTAAAATTTCCATGAAAGTAAAATGTTCCTTATGTTCATTGTTGTGGCGTGTCTGTATCTTATTTTGAAGGGATGTTTAAACATTACCATAGCGATCAGAGAGCGTTAGGGCAGTGGTTGAGAGTAGAGGAGTAAACTACCCCCCCCCACTGGGCCTCAGTAAAATTCTCAAGCGTTGAGTGGTCCACGGTGATAAAAAGGTTGGGGACCACTGCTTTAGACCCATCCTCATTAGGAAAGTAGAGCAGGGATTCTTATCTTAAGAGACAAAAATGGGATCTTATGATCTAAAAAAGTTGTCACACTATCAGATTATTGGTCTAATGTTCTCAGCAGTGGTGGCTTTCCAAAGTCTTGGGCCTTTTCTAACCAGAGTCCTTCAACTGGAGATGCCTGGGAATGAACTTGGTTCCTCCTCCATGCTAAGCTGTTTCAGTGACCTTCAGACTCTCCATAAAATACATGAAATCACCTTGTACCAATTCATCATAGTTCCATCTGGCTCAATAGGGTAGTAGTTCTCCAAGGCAGAGAATGACCTTGCCCAACAGCACCAGCAATCATTTAAAGTAGAGATGCCAAGAACTGAATCTGGGTCCTCCTGCATGGCAAACATATGCTCCAGCACATGTTTTTGCGCAACATTGTCCTCATTCTAGCCAACTGCCATGCACAGGCAAGGCACAAAGCAAATGCCCATCCTAAAGGAATCATTACCTTTCTCTCTCTCTCTCTCTCGCCAGGTTGAATTATGTTCTGTTAATGCCCACCGAAAAGATACAGACAGCAGGCGCAAGCCCAGCACAAAAGAATGGGCTGAGCATTTGCAATTTGGCCAGGCGTTCTGTGGTTCCATGGAAATTAGAGATAATTTACAGGGGGAAGAAAATGCAGAGCAGAGTCATACTGGCCTCGTAGGTGACCAGATTCTCACTGGGCCCCTGGAACACTCGTGAGTCCCTGCTCTTTGACCAATCGCTGGCAGCCAAATGAATGCCAAGCATCTGGAACCGGGGAGGGGGAGGGAGCAAGCCAAGGTTGGTATTGAAACTGCTTCTGTAATAACGTAGTATAATAGAGAGTGGAAAAAACTCAAATGCACAGGCAACCCGCCCGCCCCCCTCATCTGTACATCAAAGGCAATAACAGCTCTGGTGCATCTTTAATTTATTTGCTGCTGCTGTATGTTGATAACTCCACGATCCTAGTACAGAATAAATTCCCGGCATTGTGTTCTTTCCCCATATTCCCTGTCGGAGGAGAGTGTATTCAAAAGGCCCTTGCAGAATGAGGAAAATCTAGGTTGGGGTCGGATGTGCGAGTGACGAAGGATTGCGGCTCCGAAGAATATGGCCTCCCTTTGTGTTCCAAGCCCCAATACTGCTGCAGAGTGGTGTTTACAGACACAGGGTTATTACATTATTCATTCATTCATTTATTAAAAAGACTGATCCCCCTTTTCTTAGTGTCTTAAGGCAGCTTACAAGCCACTGCTGAATGACTGCAATTGAAAGATTACCATGGAGTTTCTGGTGGTTGCTAGAGTGGTCTTGTCACTTCTGGGAGGCTCTAGGAAGCATCAGGAACTCTGTGGACAGAATGTCCGCTCTAGGAAGCATCAGGAACTCTGTGGACAGAACTTCCGCTCTAGGAAGCATCAGGAACTCTGTGGACAGAACTTCCACTCTAGGAAGCATCAGGAACTCTGTGGACAGAACTTCCGCTCTAGGAAGCACTAGGAAGCATAAGGAACTCTGTGGACAGAACTTCCGCTCTAGGAAGCATCAGGAACTCTGTGGACAGAACTTCCACTCTAGGAAGCATCAGGAACTCTGTGGACAGAACTTCCACTCTAGGAAGCATCAGGAACTCTGTGGACAGAACTTCCGCTCTAGGAAGCACTAGGAAGCATAAGGAACTCTGTGGACAGAACTTCCGCTCTAGGAAGCATCAGGAACTCTGTGGACAGAACTTCCGCTCTAGGTAGCATAAGGAACTCTGTGGACAGAACTTCCACTCTAGGAAGCATCAGGAACTCTGTGGACAGAACTTCCGCTCTAGGAAGCACTAGGAAGCATAAGGAACTCTGTGGACAGAACTTCCGCTCTAGGAAGCATCAGGAACTCTGTAGACAGAACTTCCAGTCGGTAAACACAGCCTTGTTGTTCTTTTAACAATATTCTCTTGTGACGCTGCCCTTCCCACAGTCCTCCTGCCTGCTGTCTGGCACTGCTAACCTTAGGGGAAAGGGGTATCCTATTGGTTTTCAACTGCAATGTTTCGGATGCCATTTTCTCCAGGTGAACTGACCTCCATTGCATGCATATAAGCTGTAAGAATGGAAAATCTCCAGCCACCATCAAACATCAAACAAACTGGGTGGATTTTTAGGAAGAAGTTCTATGAGAGTGTCAAGAGGAATATATAATCTCGATTTCCTCGTCTTTGCTGGGGGTGTACTGCGGTCAAGTGAGAAAGGACACTGGAACCAGAAAATCTGCCCAGATTTCCTTTGGAGGTCTGAGATCATGGAGGGCACACTCAGTCTTCTGTCAATTCAGTAAGGAGAAGTGCAGAGTTCTACATCTGGGGTCACAAAAATGAGAAGCAGGTATATTGGATGGGAGGTACACTTCTGGAGAGCAGTGTGTGTGAGTGTGATCTTGGGGTACTTGTGGACTATAAGCTAAATACGAGCAGACAGTGTGATGCAGCAGTAAAGAAGGCAAATGCAGCCTTGGGCTGTATCAGCAGAGGCATCACATCAAAATCACAAGGTGTCATAGTCCCTCTGTATCCAGCATTGGTACTCCACACCTGGAGTATTGTGTGCAGTTCTGAAGGCCTCATTCCAAAAAGGACAACATTGAGACGGTTCAGAGGAGAGCAACAAGGATGATTCGGGATCTGGAGACCAAGCCCTATGAGAAAAGGATGAGGGACTTGGGAACGTTCAGCCTGGAGAAGAGGAGGTTGAGAGGGGCTATGATCGCTCTCCTTAGTATTTGAAAGGTTGTCACTTGGAGGAGGGCAGGGAAAGGTCCCTGTTGGCAACAGCAAATAGGACCCAGAGAGGATAGGACCCATAAACCATGTGTAAAACATTATAAATGATGTGAAAATCATTTTCACAGTCTGGTCTTTCAGCAGTGGAATCAGCTGCCTAAGGAGGCGGTGAGCTCCCCCTCACTGGTGGTGTTTAAGCAGCGACTGGACAGATCCTTATCCTGGATGGTTTAGGCTGATCCTGCATTGAGCAGGGGGTTGGACCAGAGGGCCTGTCTGGCCCCTTCCAACTCTATGATGAGTCTATGATTCTAACTGTACATGGCTACCTTGTTGGGCCCCAAATATGGAATGGAGCCCTAAGGTCTGGGCCAAGAGTCTGTCATGCTTTCAGCTCTTGCTTGGAACTCTCCCACACAGACGCTTCCTGTCTCTTTAACTCCAAATTAATGGATCACCCTGATTTGTTTTTAAAAAATCTATTAAAAATTGTTTATTCCCCCCTTTTCCGCCTTCCTCTTCCTTCCCACGTGCTGCAGCTGCTTCTCCTGCTGGCTCTGTGCTGCCATAAAACATCTTGGCTTCCCCTCTCTGGATTTCATAATCTCCATCTCCACGCCCACGTTTGCGAGGTCTTCCAAGCTCGGGACTGAAGAGGTTAAACCATGTATATGGGCTTTAAAAATTGTTTTGTAAGAGAGAGATGTGGTAACCTTGAGTATCTCAAAACTCAGGCATGCATTACACCCAGTAAGGCCGATACCCAGTTCTGGCCAGCTGTCTCAGAGGCAGTGCTTTGCGTTAATCTCTTCCACTGACTCTGAAAGATGAACCACCCGTTCAAACACATCCTATGGGCTACCCCATTAGGAATGTGTCATTTCACTCTTTTTGGGTGGTGTTGGAAAGTGCCATACTTACCTGTGGGACCGCTGACCTCCTTATGCCCCTGACAGGGCCCTCCGCTCTGTGGATATAAATCTGCTGATGGTCCCGGGGGCCCAGGAAGCATGCCTGGCCTCGACCAGGTCCAGGCCCTTTTCAGTCCTGGCCCCTACCAGTTGGAATGAGCTCCCAGAAGAGCTGCAGGCCTTGATGGAGCTCTCAAGGTTCCGCAGGGCCTGCAAAACAGAGTTCTTCCACCAGGTATTTGGTTGAGGTTAGGCTGAAGCCCCAGGGTATTTGATCGGGTCTTCCTTCCCCCTAGTTCCCCGGGCTTGGTTCTAGACCAGACCCAGATGATAACAACTTACCCAATTTACATCCTGAACATTGTTAACCATACCAGAGACCGCAGTTATTAGTTGGGAAAGGGGTTTTATGTCTATTATCGCTATCTTAATAGTAACTGAAATTGTAATTTTTGGGGAACTTATCATTGTTTCATGGAGTGTTTTAAACTGTCGTGATGTTTTATTGTTAACTGCCACGAGCTAGCTTGCTGGGAGCACCGGTCTATAAATTGAATGAATGAATGAATGAATGAATGAAGTCACAGCTGACATAGCTATCCTGCAGCATTTTAAAGACAAAAAACATACAGAAGTGGTTCCCCACTGTAAATCACAAACCTGGTAGGCTCAAAAGCTTATTTAGTTGGCCCTAGTGGGAGGGTCCTCCCACTGAAGGTCAATCAGAAGGCCAGCATGTCATCCGGTAGTACCCAATGTTTTTTATGAGTAATGATGTAATAAAAAGCATTACATGGATTACAGTGTTGTCCTTGGAATAGTGGTCAATGTTGAGCATGGAACTGTGAGGTCCAGGCTGCTGAGACTGTGGGGACATTTGGAATTTAGGGGGAAAGGCAGTAGTGGGGGCCAACAGAGATGGATTAATGAAGACCAATGGCAAAAGGTAGGGAGGTTCCAAAACCAACTGTGATGGCCCATCTCAGACTGGGATGGAGACTCAGCTTGTCTCCTGGACTGGGATAGAGATGCTTCCTTTGCTTGGCCTGTTCTGACCTTGGAGTGGCCAGAGTTCCCTTCTGTGCTGTTATCAGTCCTGGATGGAAGCCAAGAGCACAGCAAAGGAATGTGTGCAACATCTCAGCTGGAAAAGCAACACAGAGTCCAAGGCTGTCTTTTACCAGTCTCTGAGAAGGTAGGCAGAAGTTTGGCAAGTCAATAGGTGTCCAAAGGTGAGCAGGCAGTTAGACAGGCAATGTAGTCATTAGAGACAAGGGCAGGGGGCAGTCAATGAGGTCGTGGGAAATCAGGTCAAGAACAGGCAGGAAATCATGCTGGGTAGGATTCCAGGTATGTGAACATGGCAGCAGTCTCACTTGTTGCACCCAGACTGAGCACTCAGTGCTTTAGCCTCAAATAGGCATGGCTGGAGAACAAGTACAGCACCTGCAAAGACTTACCAAGGGAGTCCAGGTTTTTCAGTCCTCCTCCTATGAGGATTCAGGTATATCTTCCAGCCCTTGGCAGACTGGGCACTTCTTCATCTCTTAGGTCTTGCCTCTGCCACTGAAGTCTTTGCATAAGAGGTTCACCACTCCCCCATTGTTCCCTCCTGCTCATGGCTTCTTGGCCGGTGCTCGGCAGTAACTCCCTCCTCTTTTGCCTTATCACCAGCCTCCATTGGCTGGCTCCTAACCCAAGCATCCTCCTATAATGGAGGCAGCTACTTCTGAATGGGCATCCCCTGCAGAGGCAAAGATGATTCCTCTTGAACTCTTGTGAACATAGAGGATGGAGCATTATCTGCATGGGCTCTTTGAAGGATGGGCAAGATAAAAATGTGAGAGTTTATGATGTGCAGGCCCTGATCCAGATAGTTCACAGTAGCCTGAGCTCATCAGAACTTAGAAGCGAAGCAGGTTTGGCCTTGGTCAGTCTTCAGATGGGAGACCACCTAGGAAATCCAGGATCACTATAGAGAAGAAGACAATGGCAAACCACCTCTACACATCTCTTGCCTTGAAAAACCTACATCATAATTCAGTTTTATGAAGAAATAAACCAATAAATGATATACAATCCCCTGGAAAACGTGCGTAAAACCCATCCCTGTGCAAACATCATTTTTTCCTGGCTGCTTCTCCTTTTATCCTTCTTGATAAGCCCGTTCCTGCATTTGCTGTTTTCAGCGTCATCGATGTTGATTGATATCTGGTTTTGTGGGATGGCTGTGCTGATGAGGGAGGGGAGGGAAGAGTGCAGCTTGAACCTGCCTGAATCTGAGCCCCATAATAAGGAGACTATTCCTTTCACCCACCTGCACTTGGACTAGTTTCCTTTAAGGGTGGGGGGGAGCCACTGACTTAATGTAGGGGTCAGTTATCTTCAATCCCAGGTATGCGGAGGCCCCAGAAACGGTACTGCTGGGGGGCAGGCATGGAAGCCCTTTTTGCTCCTATCTCTCTCCAGCCCATCTCTTTGCCTCTGCTAATCCCGATAAATGCTAAGATATTTAAATGTGGTATTTTCGAGTCTAATCAATGTTCCGAAGCAGCTCGGCCGCCACTCAAATTTAATTTGATCCTTTTTGGCTGGCTTTGTGGTGCATCTAATCAAAGAGGGTGAACAATTAGGTGAATGTCAGGGGTCGTCTGGGAAGCCTCACCTCGATTCAGCGAGACAGAAATAGAGGAGACAGAAAGACAGGGCCCAAAGAACTCCAAGGAGAGGAGGGGGGAACCCGGAAAGTTAGCATGGGATGTTCTTGTCCTCACTTCGTCATGCAAGTCGATAACAAAACTTCTGAACAGAAACCTCCATAGCATCTTTGAGAGAGGAATCGCATCGGAGACTTAGTGCAAGAGATCCAGTTTTGGGGTCATGGGCCCTATAGAGCGTTTTTGTCATCCAAGTACATTAACCCTCTCTTGTGTTTGTACTGAGAACATGTAGACTCAACAGAAAAGTGGATCTAGGTACCAGGTCTCCCCACCAGCCACAGTTGCCAAATCCAGATTGAGAAACTCCTGAAGATTTGGGAGTGAAACCAGCGGAGGACAAGGACCTGAATCAATCCTCCAAAGCATCCCCTTTCTCCAGGGAAACTGATCTCTGTAGTCTGGAGAGGAACTGTAATTCCAGGGGATTCCCATGTCCCACCTGGAGGCTTGCATCTTTAGGACTGTTTATGCACTGGAGGTTTCATGCCGGGCTGCAGGCTGGAGTTTTAGTCATGGCAGGTTGCCCCACCTTTTCCTGCACCCACATGGGGAAGCATTTGGCCTGGTGCACTTTATCCACCCCCTATCTGTGCTCCTGATAGGGGGGTGGGGCGGTGAATTTCCCAGTGCATAAATGGTCTAGGTGGCACCCTGGGGCAAAACTTTGTGGATGGGATGGTTTGCCATGCTGGGTACCACTTTTGTATGGTAAGGTCAGTCTTCCCTGTGTTTCATTCTCCCATATTCCAGCTGGACTAGGAGGACATCTAAAATTCCAGTAATTAATTAGGCACAGACTGGCCCTTGTTCTTCTGTTCCTCCCAAGACGGGACAGTTCAGCTGTCAAGTCCGAAGCAGCAAACCTTGGAATTAACATTTGTAACCATATCGAATCCCCAAAAAGCCATCTTGAATGGGACGTTACCCAGGGTCAAAGATGCCACGTTCCAGCTTTAGCTGTCTTTTGTTCCTGAGATGCATCTCACACAACTTCACACCTGTTCTGTGGAGATCCTTCTGCCACCATGGCAGACATCTGTGTCATGCCTCCCTGGAGCATTGGCTAATCGTATTCCTAAGATTTCAGCCAGTCAGGGCCACATATGAATTAGTGCAGGGGTAGTCAAACTGCGGCCCTCCAGATGTCCATGGACTACAGTTCCCAGGAGCCCCTGCCAGCGAATGCTGGCAGGGGCTCCTGGGAATTGTAGTCCATGGACATCTGGAGGGCCACAGTTTGACTACCTCTGAATTAGTGTATTGTTCACTTAAAACCTTTAAAAAGGACATGCTAGTAGTGTGTTCTGAAGGACATCCTTCTTCAAAAGGAAGCAAACAGTTCTTTTGGGGTGGTCATTCCGTTGTCTGCTGATTCATGTAGCTACAGATATTACACATGTTGCCAGATGGGCTGTAGAGAGGAGACTCTGCTTTGAAAAAGGGACCCAAATTCTATGGCGCTATTAAATATCATTCCCTAGGTTATTCCACTTACCCTCTTGACCTAAGTCAATGTATTAGCTACAATGCTATTTTAGGTTTCTTTTCTATGGGTTGAAGTGAGAATACATTTTCTGCTAATTGAATGAGTAGGGTAATTTCCACCACTTCCTCTTTCCTGCTGCTTTGCAACTCATACCACTCCTGAGGGTCTCCTGTGCCTCAAGGGGACCATTTCTGGAACAGCGTGAGCTGTAGTTGGGTGTGCGGTGGGGCGGGAAGAAAAACAGGTCCTTGTCTACTTACAGTAGGTTCTGACCGCAGAGTTCCCGGTTATTCCTAGAGCTACCCTGGAGGGATAAGGCTAGCTCTAGGAGCTGCCAGAAACTCTATGGAAGAACTTCCTGTAAATAGACAAGGCCCCAGTTTTCTTTTTTGATTTTCTCCGTGGGGTGCTTTGCCCACCACCCCAACCCTCCCACTGGTTTGGGAGGGGGAAAGCAAGAATGTTCTATTCCAATGCCTTTAATCTGGATCCAACCCCATATTCCTTGGCGAGGACCCAGACTCCTCCTGACATCAAATAAAATAACAGACATGTATATTACTGAAAAGAGCCTCTTGTGGCGCAGAGTGGTAAGGCAGCCGTCTGAAAGCTTTGCCCATGAGGCTGGGAGTTCGATCCCAGCAGCCGGCTCAAGGTTGACTCAGCCTTCCATCCTTCCGAGGTCGGTAAAATGAGTACCCGGCTTGCTGGGGGGTAAACGGTAATGACTGGGGAAGGCACTGGCAAACCACCCCGTATTGAGTCTGCCAAGAAAACGCTAGAGGGCGTCACCCCAAGGGTCAGACATGACTCAGTGCTTGCACAGGGGATACCTTTACCTTTACCTATATTACTGAATCCAATGCAAGAGGCCAAGCAGTCGGTCTTGCGGCCGCTATGCATGTAAAAGGTGCCCTGGAGAATGGCATCCCTATCTAGCAGGTTTGCCTACCAGGAGAGATTATATTTGGCTGTGGATATTTGCTAAGGAAGAAGAATATTTTAATTTTTGTTCAAGGTAGTTTGGGAGAAAGAAGCAGAAAATACAGAGGGGCATCATGATAATTACAGATCGCCCAGCAATCCGTAATCGACTTGATACGGTGATTATGGGGAAAGATGGCCTGGCTGAAATTATGGTTTAGAACAAGGTTGTTGAAAATGACCTAAAGACATGAGGTACAGTTTGTTCAGAAAGAAGAAGAAGTTATCTTGGGTAGCCAAATGTCCTCTAACCCTCTTTCATTTGGTTTCTGTCCTCTTTTGAACTCTTTAAAATAAAAAACCTGATGAATCTTTCCCCTTTTTGGTTTGGAAGCATTGGAATATCAATTTATTATATATATATTTTTATTTATCATCTAAACTTTTATTTATTTATTTAATTATTTATTTTTATTATACTATATCATGTTATATTTTATATTCTATTTATTTATTTTATTTATCTTTTATTATAATATTATAATTAAAAATTATAATAAATTATAATAAATCATATTATCTATATTTTTATTTATTATTTAAAGCCCTTTCCTGGCAGACTCCTAGTTAATACCAATTGTCACAACTTAAACAGCCTTAGTTTAGTCATTTTACACAACTTTAGTCATTTTAGCTCCTAAGAACTCCGCCTTGATCTGACGGAGAACCTTGGTCTCTCCCCCAATACTACGTTTCAATTAAGTCATTTTTCTTGCTGCGAGCATTCTTGGTTGTCCGGTTTTCACATTCACAAATAGCAATGGGAAATTCAGAAGGTAGGGAGACCAAATTCTGTGGAGGGCATGGTTAACTTTTTTGGACTATGCAAGAGCTGCGGTGTGCATGATTCAAAAAGATATGAAAACTGTCCTACAGGGAGCATCGGGGAGATGTAAAGTTAGCATATTTAGATAGAAACTTCCTAGTATTTTCAAATAACCTGTGTCCTGATTGACTCAACTGGAGATTTCCTGATTCTCTGAGCACATTTCCTCCTTGTTTGCATTCAGACAAAGAACAGTTAGTCAGTTAAACTGCTAGGACATTCTTCCCTTTCTCTTTCCTTACAGAGTTGCTTCCTTTCTTAATAAAACTATTTTATTCTTTAAGCAGCTTGGTGCTTAGCCTTTTGCATATTTAAACTCTGCCAACAACCCTAGGGGCCTCTGGAGTGAACGATTCATGACAACTATATTCACAGGCTGATTAAGCTACCCTGCGTTTAGGGATGCCATATTTTGAAAAACAAAAATTAGTGTGAGGTCTCCAGGTACTACCTGGAGGCTGGCAAGCCTACGGTTGCCTTGTGATCCATTAAGGGTTTGCTCCCATGAAGGGCATTAAATATAATCTTGTATCACTCTGCCCAGAAAAAAACAGAAGGCCTCCTGTTTTTCTAGTTGCTTCCAAACATCCTGTCCATCCTCTTTTCACTTCAGCCAGCGGCTTATAAATTCTAAATTCCTTATAAGGATGTGTCTCATAATTGCAACAACCATTATAAGATCTTGGTCCACACTCAGCCATATGGAGCTTTTTTTTCTGGGTGGAGTGATAACAAGATTGCATTCAATGTCATTTGTGTGATCAAAACCTTGACTGATCACAAGGCACCAGCAGTGTGATGCCAAGAGACTCCCCTAGGGACATTCTTATCTTGGGACATTCCTGGAGATATGGGGTTGGAGCCTAGGGAGGATGAAGTTTGGGGAGAAGATGAAACTCCAGAACAGCAATTTCCTTGTTGTCTGGAAATGAACTGCAATTTTGGGAGGCCTCCAGACTCAACCCGGCAACCCTACTCCTGAAGCGTGGGCAGTTCAATATGGTGGAAAAGAAGAACCCTTCATGAAGATGACAGGCCTGGTTTCAGATTAGCACTGGAAAGGGAACTGGGTTTTCTCTTGTTTAGTCCAATGCTAACAACAAGTCCACCACACTGACAAGAAAGGGGGAGATTGGGGAGACACAGAGAGAGAGAGAGAGAGTCCAGAGTAATGATACTGTTTGAGTGGTGGTGAAGGATTTGAGAAGCTGCCAAGGACAAACCGCTGGGAAGAGTGTGGTGACAATTCAGAGTTCAGCTAATTGTTAACATTAACAGACAACCTTGCTGTCTTAGCTTCACCCTGTGTAGAGGAGTCATTAAGGGGGAAAAAAACACAACTGGCAATTGTAAAATGTGATCAGGATTATTGGATGTGTATGACTCACAGAGCTATTAGGCAAAGATTCCCATTTAAATTCTCTAAAGCCGAGAATATCATTAGCTTACTGAATCCTGTGCAAGGAGGGAGTGTCACTGAAATATTTGGGAGCATTCTTTGGTGAGGACTGAAGCAAGGCTTGCATTGCATGAGATGCATTTCTGGTGGCTGACAGGTGAATTATGCAGGCCCTACGGAGGCCATGAGGTTATTCCCTTCTTGGATTTGAATCTTTCTATTTTCAAAAGAAAAGTCTCTAGTCCAGGAGTCTGCAACATGGTTAATTTCCACTTCTGGATGACGTTGGCGCCAGTCCAGGGCAGCCCCAGGCAAGCCCTCATTTGCCCCAAGGCAAGGGAACGTAGATACTGCTCCAGACCAACACCAACTTGGTGTAGTGGTTAGGAGTGTGGACTTCTAATCTGGTGAGTCAAGTTTGATTCCCCGCTCCTCCCCCACATGCAGCCAGCTGGGTGACCTTGGGCTCGCCACAGCACTGAGAAAGCTGTTCTGACCTAGCAGTAATCTCAGGGTTCTCTCAGCCTCCTTCACAGGGAGACTCCTTTGAGACTCCTTGGAGTAGTGAAAAGTGGCATATAAGAACCAACTCTTCTTCTTCTTCTTCAGTAATATCAGGGCTCTCTCAACGTCACCTCTCTCACAGGGAGTCTGTTGTGGGGAGAGGAAGGCAAAGGCAAATGGAAGCCACTTTGAAACTCCTTCGGGTAGAGAAAAGTGGCATACAAGAACCAACTCTTCGTATTCTTCTTCATCGTCCCAAAGCAGAAATTAGCCCCACGACCAGATGAGCACTGTGCACGGCCGGATTCCTAGTGCAGAAAAGGTCCAAGTGTTTTTAGAAAGTAGGCTGGGCCAGATGGATCTTATGTCCAGCAGTGATCCTGATTGGCCACTGGAGATCTTATTGGCCGTGTAGTTTTTTAATTTTTTTTAAAGCATTGCTTTGGCAAAGACTGCAGTTATGCAAGAAAATATTTTAAAACAGTATGTTCATTTCCAAAGGCCTCCTGTTAAACTGGGCTTCAGCCTGAAATGTTGAAGATTCCAGTTATGTATCACCTCATTCCCTGACATTTTGCATTTGACTCTGCCTCTTACAGCAGCTGCTTTGTGGTCGCACCCACCACCCTGGGTCAGGGTGGCCTGCAGGCTCCAAAATGTTGGGAACGTCTGCTCTAGCTAATATACTGGTACAAATAGAAGAAGAAGAAGGAGGAGGAGGAGGAGGAGGAGGAGGAGGAGGAGGAAGAAGAAGAAGAAGAAGAAGAAGAAGAAGAAGAAGAAGAAGAAGAAGAAGAAGAAGGAGGAGGAGGAGGAGGAGGAGGAGGAGGAGGAGGAGGAGGAGGAGGAAGAGGAAGAGGAAGAGGAAGGAGGAGGAGGAGGAGGAGGAGGAAGAAGAAGAAGAAGAAGAAGAAGAAGAAGAAGAAGAAGAAGAAGAAGAAGAAGAAGAAGAAGAAGATAAGAGAGGACACGTCCATTGAACACTATGATAGACTTTTATTTCAGGAGAGAGGTGGACTTTGGAGAAGCAGTGCTGCATTCTCTGTTTCAAGGAGAGATTTGATCCACTCCCTCGGGTAGGAAGCTCACTGAAGTCCCAATGTGGGGCTGCATGCCAAGAAGGAAGATGAAAACAGGGTCACCCTTACTGCAACTGTTGTGTGCAGACACATTTCTTCCCTACAACTCTGCTTTGAGTGCTCTCTCTCTCTCTCTCTCTCTCTCTCTCCTTGTTTTCCTGTGACTTAGTTATCAGTTCTGTCACTGTTTGAGGAGCTGGCAGTGGCTGGATTGGAACTGAGGGAATGGGTGTCCCGCCTTCCAAACATTTTGCAGCTGGTGGGGAAACCACGCATGGTTCCCTTGGGGGCAAGATCCCTCTTTGGAGCTCTTAACCAGCAACCTCCCCTCCAGCCGGCCTGCGCAAGCGTAATCCCATCGTGTGTCTGCACATAAGACGTCGATGAACCACAATTCCAGGTAAGAGCAGCCCTATTTCCCTGGGCGGGTGGCTGAGGAAGCCACCTTGGGGAGTGGGGCTGGGCTGAGCAGGAAAGGGTCTCCTTAGCCATTTGTCCGCCTCCTGTCTGTCTGCTGGAAAGAGCAACGAGTGGGAACTGCCAGTTTCCTAGCCTACAGAAGCCGCAAAGCGTCTCGCTTGCAAGATGCCCGAGGAAGCGTCAGGCACGCATTCTGAGCACACTGTAAAAAAAAAAAAAATCTTTCAAGCGGGTGGGTGGAAGACCGAGGGGCAAGACTGCACGCTTTCCCCTAGCGTCAGATGGCTGGTATTCCCATCAGTCCCTGTCCCCCCTGCCCCCGGGCCAGCAGAGGGCAGGAGAGCAGGGTTCAGTCTTGCAGGAGCCTGCGAGAGAGACTGGCAGAGATTTCCAAGGAGGGAGCTGTGCCGGCTGGGCGGGGATAGGGGGGAGCGGATGGGCAGACGGCAGAGTGGATTTCTGCTTGAGTGGTTATTATACCGTCGATTTGAAGAGACAGATGACGGCAATGGCAGAAGAGGCAATAATTGAAAGCACCATGAAACATTAATGAATGCCCAGGGACTGGATCAGGAGTTGTTAAAGCTCACTTCTCTAGGCGGCCGTCTCTCTCTCTCTCTTTCTCTCTCTCTCTCTCTCTCTTTTTAAAGTCAAAATTGCTCCACTGCCCTCTAGGCGAGGAATGCCTTCCCCCCCTTTAAAGGTACAGAAAAGGTGGGAAAGGAGCTTTCGCTCAGCAGATGATTGCTTTCTTTCCTGGTCTTGTTCCTGCTAGGTGCAGCAGGTTTTATAAATGAACGAGCGAACGAATGAACGAACAAATGAATGAACGAATGAATGAACGAACAAACGAATGAACAAACAAATGAATGAATGAACAAATGAATGAACGAACGAATGAACGAACGAATGAACGAACGAATGAATGAACGAATGAATGAATGAACAAACAAATGAATGAACACATGAATTAACTAGAAAATAAGAAAGCAGGAAGGCAGTGAGAGATAAAGCCAACTGGCAAGCTATAGGCTCCCCTTATGGCTATAGGATGATTGGCTAGGGTTGCAGCTCTGAGTTGGGAAATTCCTTGAGATTTGGGGCTAGAGTCTTAGAGCTTACCCTTCAAAGCAGCCATTTTCTCCAGGGGAACTGATCTGTGTCATACGGAGATCAGTTCTGATTCCAACAGATATCGAGACCCTACCTGGCCTTGTTGCTTCACATGAAGGTAACCAGAAAGCTTTGTGCTGCATTAGGGCTTGAACAGCGCTCTCCGAGGTAAGGTCATGTAGTTCCTTAAGAAAAGGTGTCATGGTCACATTTGTAAGATTTTTTTTAGGAACGTAACATCCTGCAGAGATGCTGCTGCTGCTGCTGATCAATGAGGGATGTGGCCACCATTTTACCTGAAGGCTTCTGGTTGTACTCACGAGGGAACTCCAGGCCACATAAGAGGAGGGCAGCCCAGCAGGACCTCGGATGGTGGCCATCAATCTCAGCTGGCTCTGCATGAAGCCGGCAGCCTCTGGTGTGTGGCACTGAGGGGGCGGGACTGAGGGGGTCCAGGCCAGGCACCCCTTTATAAGGGATAACACGCCAGCACTCAGTCCCCTTGGCCATACAGCATCCCACCCATCCCTCCCATTTTTATCAAGCCACGTGTGGGTTGCCCCCCCCCCCACAGTGTCCTCCCTATGGGTAGTTTTGTTTGCCTTAAATTATTACACTGTCTTGTCACAACTGGTGGTTATTAAGCATGGGGAGAATCATTTGAGAAGGAGAGCCTGAGCCTACCTCTCATAAGAGGCTGTGTGGATGTTGAGCCGCAGGGCCACCCCCAGGAGGGGGAGGCTGGCTGGCTGGCTGCTATTTCTGGGTGGCAGAGAAAAACCAGTAGAGGCTGATGCCCTCCAGGTTCCCCAAATGCCTGCCCCCTCCTTTTGGCCCAGCAGGCCCGGAGGTCTGAGGGATTCAGACCTGCACATTGGCTGGTTCCCCTGATGATGGGCTGCTGCCAAAGGAGCTTCCTTGTGGTTGGCTGGCCGCAAGATGGCAGGATCCGCCCTATTTTTTGCCAAAAAGGTATGTTTGTTGTATGTGCTCTCTTTAAGACCTGGGAACACATCCCCCTGCCATGCAATCCAACCAACCTATGGCAACCCTTCATGGGTTTTTCAGTGCAGCAGATGAGCAAAGCTGGTTTGCCATTACCTTCCTCTGCATAGCAAGTTTGGTGTTTGATGGTGCTTTTCCACTAACCAGGACCAACCCTGAGCTCAGAGTCACTCCAGTCTAAACCCATTGATTTCAGTGTAGCTTGCTGGAATTAGCTCTCCACACAGCCCCCCTTTCGAAACTGTGAAAGATGTGAATTTCGAAAGGAGGACTGACCCTGTCCATCTTTCCAAACTTCATTGCTCAATGGATTGGCACAGTCCTCAAAGGAAAGAGATTTCAACTTCATTGAATAGGAACTAGGATGATTTTTTTTTATATAATTCTGATAATTGAGGGTTGTCAAGCTGCAATGGTATTAAAACTGACTTATTCCTCACTCCATATATGAGGAAATATAATTGTCAACATTAAAGTTTGCGTGTTTGCTTTGAGCCAAATGGCAGCCATTTATGAAGCCTTGCTTGTTCAGTGCCGGGCCCTATGAAACGTGGCTATGAATTACTTAACCATCTTTCTTTTGTCTTGGAACCTTCTGGCAGTAGACAATCTCCCACCACTTATATTGATGGCAGGGTTGCCAGCTGACATGAGAGCTGGGAGAGGGGCACAGAATTTTGGGAGCATTTTTTTCTAATGCAGCCTTATATACTTACCAGATGTTTTTACTGGAAGTGATAAAAGGTAGTTCTAGGAATCACTGGAGACTCTATGGTAAAAATTACAGAGATTCTGGCAATTCATGGAGCTACCCTTTGTTATTTCCAGTAAGAACTTCTTTGGCTAACTACTCCAAGCAGCAGCCAATAGGATCTGAGTAGGGATGGGCATGAACCAGCTCACAAACTAAAGTTCATAGTTTGCAAAGTGAAGCTCATGGCAGATCAAGCCATTGGTGGAGGTTGGTGAACACATAAATTTCCAAAAATAAGTAATGGAGGAAAGAAACTTAATAAAAAAAAGTTGAATCAAGAACCAAAAATCTTAAAAATATATAATATATAGCCTAATAATATATATAATAATTAAAAACCATTTGAGGTCTAAGTGATTGCTTCACATATTCTGTGAATTCTGTACCTTGAACCTCAAGAACTGAACCTTTGTTTGGCTCTAAAAAGTTCATGATGATTGGTACTACAGGCACACCACGAACTGAACTGAACTTATCAAGCATCTCAGACTTGTCTGCCTGCCTTGCTACATTCCGCAAGCCATAGTTATGGCATTTACTGGTGCTCTCCCTGGTTGACAAGGATGGGAGGTGGAGCTCTTTGAAGACTGCTGCCTTCGGCTACAGTACGGGAGATGCAGTGTGGTTCAGTGGTTAGAGCTGAGTTTAATCCTCATTGTACCTTGAAGCTCACACGACCTGGGGCCAAACCTTGTAATGGGAATCAAAATGGCGGAGGGCAGTTGGCACAGCTGGGGAATGGTTGCCACACAGATAGGACTGCCAACCTCCGTGCGGGGGGGGGGGCTTGGAGATCTCCCGCGATGACAACTGATTTCCAGAGAACCAAGATCAACTCCCTTGGAGAAGATGGCTGATTTGGAGGTTGGGCTCCATGTCATTGAACCTTGCTGAAGCCCCTCGGTTTCCAAACCTCATGCTTCTCAGGCTCCACACCCCAAATCTCCAGTCACTCCCCAACCCTACATACATATCCCAGAGTGATCTACCGAGGCAGATCAAGTAGCAAAAAAGTTGTGGGGGAAAAGCCAGATAAGATTCCCACAAGTGAGGATACAGATTTCAAAAATGCAACTAGAAACACCATAAAAATATATGAAATAAAATCTCCCTAAGCAATTAAGGTAATAGTACATTAAATCATTGTGCAACTGACTATTAAAAGCATTTGGGCATGAAATTGCCTTCACTGGTGGTGGTGATGGGGAATCCCAAGAGAACCACCTGGCTCTTGACCCTCCTTCCTCCCCTCCGGAGGTAGGGGTGGGTGGGGTGGTATTTCTGCCATGTTGTCTATTTCAGTGTGATTTTATGTTAATTTTAATGGGTTATTTAATGGGATTTTTTAATTGGACGTTTGTAACCCGCCACGAGCCATTCTCAGGAGTGGCGGGGAATAAATTTAATAATCATATTAAACTGCGTTCTAAATAAATGCTAAGGGCTAAAGGGGAGGAGACAAGGCGGGCCCTGTCCAGGATAAAAACTCGGGGGGCCCAACTCAGAGGGCTTCGCGGCTCCTGATTGGGCCCTCTGAGTGTCAATGCAGGGCCAAGCAGCCATTGGCTGATTGGCCCGGCCTCGCCTGGGCCAGCCGGGGAGTCACTGCAGCAAGCGAAGAGCCTTCGCTGCTGGTGAGTACCCGTGGAACGACCGGGGGGTAGGGAATGGCTTCCACGTGCCGAATGGAGCAAGCTTGGCACGTCAGAGACGTGCCAGGCCTGCTCCTTTAGCTGCGCTGAAGCCAGCGACCGCAGGGTGGTGGTGGTGGAATGGGGTGGGGGATGGCTTCAGCATAGCGAAAGGAGCAGGCCTGGCACTGAAACCAGCAACTGCCAGGGGGGGGGAGGGGGGGATGGCTCCTTTCGCCACGGCAAGGCACAGACCTCGGGGGGGGGGGGGCTGGGCAAAAGGCTTTTCCTCCTTCTGCCGAGCCTGCCCCCCCTCCGTGCTACCCTCCGCCGCTCCTTCCCAGCCCACCCACTCACCCACCCACCCTTTGCTACTTCACCCTCCCCCAAAAGGACCTTCCCCACACCCTTCCTCCAACCGCTGCCCCTTTCCCTTCAAGCTGCCTCCTACCTGCCTCCCTTCCTTTCATCTTTACTCCCTTCCTCCTTCCTCCCTCCCTTCCTCCTTCCTTTCTTAATTTATCTCTCTCCCCTATCTGCCTCTATCTCTCAGCCTCTTTCTCCCCCTCTTCCTTCCTCTCTTTCTTTGTTTCCCACCCCGCCCATTGTATTTTGCCTACAGCGGGCTTAATATTTAGTAATAATCATAATATGACCATATAGACACATGTCTATTACTGCTCAGTAAAGAACTTTAATGTGTCATTGCATAACTAATATATTTAAAATAAAACAATAAATATTTTATTTGTATACCGCCCTAGCCCTCTTGGTCCAGTGCAGTTAACAACATTTTAAGATAATTCAGAATAAACAATAAAAACAGTACATCATGAAAAGATACCACTTCCTATTTGCAATTGATTTGCAATCCCTATGAGGGTTAAGCAGAGTTTGGAGGGGTTTCCTGTCTGTGAATGAGTTATCGAGTAAGGAGGCCAGATAGAGTTGCCATTCTCCTGGTGGTGGCTGAAGATATCCTGGAATTACAACTGGTCTCCAGGTAAAAGAGATCAGTTCCCCTGGATGCTGTGGAGGGTGGGCTCCACGCCATTGCATGACACCAAGGTCCCTCCCCAAACCATATCCTCCTCAGAGTCCATCCCCAAAATCTCCAGGAATTTCACAACTCAAAGCTGGCACCCCTGAGTCCAGCATCTCATGTGTTTTTGCCTGGGCTCAGCCTTAGGCCTGATGGAACAACTCTACTTGGCTGGCTCTCTGGAATTGTTCAAGAACCTGGAGGGCCCTGATCTCTTTAGGCAGAGCATCCCACCATTCTGGGGCCAGTTTTATCTCTTCTTCTTTTTCCCTGTACGTCAGATACATCAGATCCAATGCTCTGAGCCAATGCTAAATTACCTGAACAACCATACTACCCTTTTACTTAAAACACATAAAATAAATACTCATAGTCTCTCAAAAGAGTTTTAGTGGTGAAGGTGTGTGGTTTTTAGTGGCAGAGGGTGATCCTGTGGGGTTTTCAAGGTGGTGTTGAGGGGATTTGCCGTTGCCTGGCTCCATGTCACAACCTTATTTATTTTTCTGTCAATGGCCTCGCGGTGGTTTACAGCTATAAAAACATAAAAATGCAATCAAACCCCATAAAATCATCCCTTACAGCAAAGGCGGCAGGCGGTCCCATGTTAAGCCTCCTAATTACCCCTGATCCCTTTCTTCTTCGTCCAGCCGGAGGCCACCTTGGTATTCTTTGGAGGTTGCCCATCTAAACACTTGCCTGTGGTATCCCTGACCGTTTCTGCACTAACAATATCATTTGGACTCGCATTTTTAAAGGACCAAGTTCTCCTTCTGCTTCTGCATTAAAATCCACTTTTCTAGACGCAGACCCGAATAGCCCTCTGACTTACCGCGTGTTTTGGAAATTCTCTGTTACAGCTATTTCAGCAGTCATGGTGGAATTTTCTTGGGGGCTGCTCCCTGGAGACATGCATGCATCTGGGGTTTTTGAGTCATTGTACTCGCCCCTTTCTTCATCGCCGTCATTAAAACGCCAACCAAAATTAACCTTGAGGCAAATCGACCTAAATTGAATCAAGACGGCTTTTTGGGGTAGTGTTTCATCAATGCTCGTGGATAAGGAACATTGGAGGGAAGCTGCATATGAATGAACTGTCAGCAACAAAAAATTGCACACGCAAGTTCAAAATGCCAGCATTAAAAATAGCAATAGTGAGGGATTCCTGATGTACTCGTTCCACTTTACAAAGCAGGGCACATGATTCAAAATTCAAAAATTTGGGAAAGCCTTTCTCCTCTGCCTACAATTTCTTCACAATGCTGTCCGATAGTTGTATTATCAGGCAGCCCCATCATTCCTGTTTTCTCCCCAGTGGCTTGGCTCTGTCTTACTCCCTTGTATTAAAGGGGTGTTGCTTTTGCTCCTCTCCCTGCCCCTTTAAACTATAATCCCTGAGCAACAGCCATTAAATCCCCTTTTCCTGCTCCTTTACACATCTCCCTAAGCCATTAACATTTCATTCAAATGGTGCTCTCCTAAGTGGATTTTCAGCCTTCTGTTGATGGCAATATAACCAAGCTTAGGACAGCTCTCCACATCTTGGGAGACTGTCAATGAGGACTCTCAATAGGGAAGCCAACTCTGGGTTGGGAAAGTCCTGGAAATTTGGGGCATGGAGCCGGGAAGAGTGGTGTTTGGGGAGGGAGCTCAGAGGGAGGTGACGCCAAGGTGGCCACCTTCTGAAGCTGCTGTTTACACCCAGGGATCTGATCTCTGTGGCCTGGAGATCAGGTATCACTGTGCAAGATCCCCAGCCCTCCTGCTCCACAGCTACCCTCCTGTGCTTTCATTAGCAACCAGTTTTGAGTCAACTCTCTCTATGGGACGGCAGTAGAGTTATCACACCACACTGAATACGCATGGTTCGCTTCCTCCAGTCACTGCTGTCGAGTGAAGCTCTTGCTTTGTCTAACTCTGCCTTCTGACTGTTGAGATTGCAATCGCCCTATCAGCCCTGGTTCCTGAGGACATCTGCAACCCCAGTGCGTCGCTACCTGTGAGGTGAGGGCTTTCAGCCTTCATGTGGGGACTGGAGTTCTCCTGAAATCACAACTGATCTTCAAGCTATGGAGATCAGTTCCCTTGGGGGGAATGGTAGCTTCATTTGAAGGGGGGGAGTGGACTCTATGGTATACCATAGATTCTAGATGAAATCCCTCCCCAGACACCATCCCAAATGTCCAGTGGAAAATCTCAGTCTGGCACATAACTCCTTGGGATCTCTTGTGTAACCTCAGTCTTCCCCAGAACCGTGGTTGGGGATCCCTGTGTTAGCGAATTAGAGTTTCTTGCAGACACAAAGGTGATGCCACCTGGGCTCTTGTGAAGTACTTCCTGCTCCAAGGAGGTGGAGGAAATCCAAGATTATCTTTCTCCATTTTTTAAAACTAGCGTAATTAAAGATGGCATATATTAACCAGCCTACCTTTACCAAGATTTGAGCAATTCTACCCTGGCTCCACCCCCTTCAAGGATCGCTGCCTTGTTGTGGCAAGGGGGCTTGCGTAGTTCAGTGAAGCTATGAGCTATACCGTGCAGGGCCACCCAAGACGGACAGGTCATAGCTGAGAGCTCTGACAAAAGGTGATCCACTGGAGAAGGAAATGGCAAACCACTCCAGTATCTTTGCCATGAAAACTCTATGGACAGTTCCAATAGGCATAACGATATGACGCCGGAAGATGAGCCCCTCAGGTCGGAAGGTGTCCAATATGCTACTGGGGATGAGCAGACGGCTAGTACGAGTAGCGCCAGAATGAATGAAGCGACTGGGCCAAAGCCGAAAGGACGCTCAGTTGTGGAAGTAACTGGTGGCGAAAAGACAGTCCGATGCTGTAAAGATTTTTATTCCATAGGAACCTGGAACGTCAGATCCATGAATCAAGGTAAGCTGGACGTGGTCAAACAAGAAATGAGAAGACTGAACATCGACATTTTAGGAATCAGTGAACTAAAATGGACAGGAATGGGTGAATTTAATTCAGATGACCATCAGGTATACTACTGTGGACAAGAATCTTGCAGAAGAAATGGAGTAGCCTTCATAATCAATAAAAGAGTAGGAAAAGCAGTCTTGGGATACAATCCCCAAAATGACAGAATGATCTCAGTTCGAATCCAAGGCAAACCATTCAACATCACAGTGATCCAGGTCTATGCCCCAACCACTGCTGCTGAAGAGGATGAAGTTGATCAGTTCTTTGAAGCCCTACAACACCTTCTAGAAGCAACGCCAAAAAATGATGTGCTTATCATCATGGGGGATTGGAATGCTAAAGTAGGAAGCCAAAAGATAACCGGGATAACAGGCAAGTTTGGCCTTGGAGTACAAAATGAAGCAGGGCACAGGCTGGTAGAATTTTGTCAAGAAAATACAATGGTCATAGCAAACACTCTTTTCCAACAACCCAAGAGACGACTCTACACATGGACATCACCAGACGGTCAACACAGAAATCAGATTGACTATGTGCTCTGCAGCCAAAGATGGAAAAGTTCTATCCAGTCAATAAAAACAAGACCAGGAGCTGATTGTGGTTCTGATCATGAGCTTCTTGTTGCAAAATTTAGGCTTAAATTGAAGAAAGTAGGGAAAACCACTAGGCCACTCAGGTATGAACTAAATCATATCCCCAACGAATACACAGTAGAGGTGACAAATAGATTTAAGGAATTAGATCTGATAGACAGAGTGCCTGAAGAACTATGGACTGAGGTTCGCAACATTGTACAAGAGGTAGCAACTAAAACCATCCCAAAGAAAAAGAAATGCAAGAAATCAAAATGGCTGTCTGAGGAAGCTTTACAAATAGCTAAGGAGAGAAGGGAAGTGAAAGGCAAGGGAGAAAGAGAAAGATACACCCAATTGAATGCAGAATTCCAGAGAAAAGCTAGAAGAGATAAGAATGCCTTCTTAAATGAACAGTGCAAACAAATAGAAGAAAACAATAGAATGGGGAGGACCAGAGATCTTTTCAAGAAAATTGGAGATATGAAGAGAACCTTTCATGCAAAGTTGGGTATGATAAGGGACCAAAATGGTAGGGACCTCACAGAAGCAGAAGAGATTAAACAAAGGTGGCAAAATTATACAGAACAACTATACAAGAGCGAGCTTAACATCCCTGATGACCACAGTGGGGTAGTTACTGACCTGGAGCCAGATATCCTGGAATGTGAAGTCAAATGGGCCTTAGGAAGTCTGAGCAACAATAAAGCTAGTGGTGGTGACAGCATTCCAGTTGAACTATTCAAAATCTTAAAAGACGATGCAGTAAAAGTGCTACACTCAATATGCCAGCAAATTTGGAAAACTCAACAATGGCCACAGGATTGGAAAAGGTCAGTTTACATTCCAATCCCAAAGAAGGGCAATGCCAAAGAATGTTCAAACTACCGCACCATTGCACTAATTTCTCATGCTAGCAAAGTTATGCTCAAAATCCTACAAGCTAGGCTCCAGCAATATGTGGACCGAGAACTTCCAGAAGTACAGGCAGGATTTCGAAGAGGCAGGGGAACTAGAGATCAAATTGCCAACATACGCTGGATCATGGAGAAAGCTAGAGAGTACCAGAAGAACGTCTACTTCTGCTTCATTGACTATGCTAAAGCCTTTGATTGTGTGGAGCACAACAAATTGTGGCAAGTTCTTAAAGAGATGGGAATACCAGAGCATCTTATTTGTCTCTTGAGAAATTTATATGCAGGTCAAGAAGCAACAGTGAGAACTGAACATGGAATCACTGACTGGTTCAAAATTGAGAAAGGAGTTCGGCAAGGCTGTATACTGTCGCCTTGCCTATTTAACTTGTATGCAGAGCACATCATGAGAAATGCGGGATTAGAGGAGTCACAAATTGGGATCAAGATTGCAGGGAGAAATATCAACAACCTCAGATATGCAGATGATACCACTCTAATGGCAGAAAGTGAAGAGGAACTAAAGAGCCTGTTGATGCGGGTGAAGGAGGAGAGTGCAAAAGTTGGCTTGAAACTCAACATCAAGAAAACAAAGATCATGGCATCCGGCCCTCTCAATTCCTGGCAAATAGATGGGGAAGAAATGGAGATAGTGACAGATTTTATTTTCCTGGGCTCCAAGATCACTGCAGATGGGGACTGCAGCAAAGAAATTAAAAGACGCTTGCTCCTGGGGAGGAAAGCTATGGCAAATCTAGACAGCATCCTAAAAAGCAGAGACATCACCCTGCCAACAAAAGTGCGTTTAGTCAAGGCTATGGTATTCCCAGTTGCAATGTATGGCTGCGAAAGTTGGACCATAAGGAAGGCCGAGCGTCAAAGAATTGAGGCTTTTGAACTCTGGTGCTGGAGAAGACTCTTGCGAGTCCCTTGGACTGCAAGGCGAACAAACCGGTCAGTCCTAGAGGAGATCAACCCTGACTGCTCCTTAGAAGGCCAGATCCTGAAGATGAAACTCAAATACTTTGGCCACCTCATGAGAAGGAAAGACTCCCTGGAGAAGAGCCTAATGCTGGGAGCGATCGAGGGCAAAAGAAGAAGGGGACGACAGAGAATGAGGTGGCTGGATGGAGTCACTGAAGCAGTAGGTGCAAACTTAAATGGACTCCGGGGAATGGTAGAGGACAGGAAGGCCTGGAGGATCATTGTCCATGGGGTCGCGATGGGTCGGACACGACTTCGCACATAACAACAACAACACCCTGGCTCCAAACTCAGTCAGTGTTCTGTTTATTCATGGTACACAATCTGCTGGACACTCAGTAGGTCTCAGACTCTATCCTGCCATCTACAGTTAAGAATCGGGTCATAGATAATATGAAACAGTGGTCCCCAACCTTTTTATCACCGGGGACCAGTCAATGCTTGAGAATTTTACTGAGGCCCGGGGGGAGGGCAGACTTTTGCTTTGAGATGTCTCACCACCTGAGACCCTGGTGAGGGTCTCACCACCTGAGACCCTTCTCTACTTGCTTTCCCGCCAGGGCCTTTGACTTCCCGCCGCCCGCTGGGGAGGCTGCCAGCAGCAGCTGCGCAGCGCCATGCCGAGGGGGAGCCCCAGCCATGGTGGCCGCTGGAGAGCACCAAAGGTGAGCCGGCAGCAGAGTGGCAGGGCAGCCCCCGAGGCAGCAGCTGGGGAGGAAGACGAGGACGAGCTACAGCCCAGTACCGACTGATCCACGGACCAGGAGCGGTCCCCGGACTGAGGGTTGGGAACTACTGATATGAAAGACGTCTGCCTAAACCCCTACCAATCTGAGCAGATAACATTCACATTAATGGACCAGTGGAGTGATTTGGCATAAGGCAGCTTCAGAGATTCATGTGTTCATCCTCTCCCGATCATGAGTGGTGCTGAGAAATGCCCAGCCAGACTCCCTACACACACCTTAAGAACATAAGAATAATCATACTGGATTAGACCCAGGGCCCATCTAGTCCAGCATTCTGTGTGCACTTTCTGTTGGCACATTCTGTTTGCACAGTGGCTCACCTAGGAAGCCCATCTACAACGGCATCCTCCTTCCCATCCTCTCCAGTAATGGCAATAAAAAGGCATACCACTTCTGGCCCTGGAGGAAGCAAATATCTATCTTGATGAGCAGCCACCTTAATCAGTAGCCCCTTCCTCCATGAATGTTTCTGCTCCCTTCCAGGTGCCCCACATACATATAACCAAGGGCTTGGCTGATGTTATTCATCTTCCTGTCAACCCACTCCAATGTATAACCAGTGGAGGGCTCTTGCTTCAGGGCAAGAGACTCTTGGTTGAAGGGGCCCCAGGACACCCAACAACGTTGGGTGCTATGATTTCAATCCAGGCCCCCTTCCCCCTCAAACATACACAAACTGAATGCTGGGCTCTCCCTTGGTTTCTGAAAGGGGCTGAATCCCATAGTTAGATTTGTCACCTGGGAAATTAGGCAGAAAATTCTGAGACTGAGAGCTGAGGCTGCCGCTATAATTTGGAGCAGCCGCTGACAAGCACTCATCACTGGAGGGGAGATGAAAGCTTTCAGGGCTGGGGAAGATCTGTCAGGGATGGTGGGAGCGTCAGCAGATGAAAGACAGGTGATAAAGTGAGCTCATGTGCAGGTGGGGGAGAAGGAGTCGGGCGGGGTGGGCATGAGGATCTTTTTTTCGCAGGACAACGGCTGGCACTGAAAGTGCCAGGGGAATGCATACATGTTTGGGCATTTGGGAATATGAAATGCTCTCTTTTCTTCATGGGCTTGGCATGTGCCAGGCTGGTGCCTGCTGGCAACCAAACCCCTTCCCAAGTAGTCGGGCTGAATGATGGGTAGACTCATCCCCAAAAGACTTGTGCTTTTATCAACATGCTTTCTGAACACCAAAAATGACTGGAGGGGTATTTGTGAGCATTCAACAGGATGGTTTTTAATGTGTTTTTATGATTCCCAGGCAAGAGAGGTAAGAGGGGGTTTGCCATTGCCTGCCTCTGCATCATAATACAGGGCTGAATCTGCACGGAGCTTTTATTCCAATCCCAGGTCGATTCAGTCCTTGCCGTCTACACTGAATGCAATTTCCATTTTGATTTGAGGTGATTAAATTTCCCCTCTGCAACAAGCATGATTGATCCGGAGTGACCCTACTTTTCCCCTGTGATATCCTGGAGTGGATATAACCCTCAATATTTGAAAAATCGGCACGAATAAAGGGGCAGCTCTTTGCTTGTCCTGAACTAACTTGCTGCTTTGAGCCTCCAACACCATAGAAAAGTCCTGATTGGCCAGGGCATCAGTTCAAAGGTTTCCTCATTCCCAGGCTACAAGGCTTCCCTTAAAGGGAAAACCTCAACTTCTTTCGGCACAAGCTCCAGAAGCCTTAACTTCTCTCGACAGAGATTTGCCTCTTGAATTTATTCCCCCTCCTCTGCTGTCCCCAATCCTCTCCCCCACCCCCACCCACATTCAAGAAAAGAAAGAGGCTTCTACTGCGCTTGGCTCCCCCCCTTCTGAGCTTCCCTAATCAAGTGCCAAACACTTTCTGTTTCAATTGGGGGGGGGGAGAATAGAGGAAGACCTGAGTTCAAATTAATCTGAATTCAGCAGGATCCATAATGGAATAAACAAACTAAGTGTAGAATCAGCCCTGGATTCTGTCTGTCTGTCTGTCTGACCAGCTGACCAACCAGCTTAGAAGATGGTGAAGGTGGCAAAATGAGAGTTTTATGCTTCCTCCATTGTGTCCGCGAGTTCTTGCCCAACACAATTATATAGGGTAGTTTGATCTCTTACCACCTCCGAGGAGGGGCACCAAAATGTTAGTCAATTGGACATGAGCCATTGTGTTAGCCGTTGAGAAAGTGCTCTCTCCTCCGAATCTGCCTGCAATCGCTATTGCACCACTACTGCGCGATTGCCTTTTTGTAGGGTTTTAGCCACATATAATGAAGGGGAGAAGCCACCAGGGACCTGAATGCACTGAAGGCTGCTGCATATGTGTCCATTCTGGAATTATCATTTAGAAATTCTCTTAGTTAAACTCGGTCATGGGAGATGTGACCCGGAGGGAAGGGGAGAGCAAACCTGCGAAACATTAAAGGAACTGAATAGGGGAGAGCCTCCATTCTTAAAGACCATTTGTTCAAATGGGATCACAAAAGCATATGGGGCGATTGTGAAAAATCTACCTGGGGAATCTTGGGCAGGTCAGATGGGGACTATTTGGGGTTTTACCAGTTTCTTAGGGGAGGTGCGACCAGATGTTTCTGATTATCTTGAACCAGAACTGTCCCTGTTCTTCAAAAGCAGTTCTCATCCTTTACATTAAAATGTGAAAGGAATCCGTGTTCTAGGACTTTTAGCCAGAAGCACCTTTGCAATTCTGATACAGTGTACAGCAAAACTGCTGCTTCCAAAATGGCTTCCCTAGGAAGTGGAGCCAGCCACAAAATGGCTGACAAAGCTTACCTGCTATCGCACAGAGTTGATTGTGCTGTGGTTGCAGCTTCTCTCATCGCAATAATTTTTAAAAATCTGTACATTATTCAAATCCCGATGGCCAATCAGAAGCCTTAGCATCACCTGACTTTCTAAAACAGTTGGTGGGCACCATATTGGGGACCCCTGCTGTAGGCGCATCCACTGGTCCCTGCCTGGTTATAACCAAATTTCCAGGATTCTATTTTCTTGGGTTTTTTTTTTGCAGAATCCCTGTCCCCCAAATGTGTATTCCCAGTCTGCGGTTTTGTTTTGTTTTTTAAACCTCTCCTTCAACGGCTCGTTTGAATTTCAATCCTGTCAACATGGCTCCCTTTGCTTCTCTGGAAGTGGCAGCCCCCTTCCTACTGGCAAGGAAATTTGCAACATTAAGCTAGCAGGTAACAGAACTTCCCCATTTTCCATCATGACGCATCTCAAGATGCAGCAACATTAGGCAGCTCCGTGGGACAGCAGGCCACCCACCAGCCGTGAGTCAGCAATAAGTCAGCAATAAATCCTAGACTCTGCATTGCTTTCTCCGCTGCCTCCCTCCAAAGCACCAGGAAGGAGGCAGGGGAAAGGCTCACCACTAGGTCAGGTGCAAGGGAGCTATCCTGCCAAAGATGCAGCAGGCCCAGTTCTAGGGTCTGGAGGGCCCTGAGCAGAGAGTACTCAGGGCCCCTCCAGAACCTGCCCACCATCAGGACCCTGACTTCCACCTCCTTTCCTGCCTCAATCACATACCTCCCACCAAGTATGCACTATATGAACCAGTAGACTGATGCGTTTTGGCCCTTTTAGGGCCTTCTTTAAAGGTCTGGTTTTAACACACACCAGTTCTTAACATGTATAAAATATATATAGCAGCCAATAAAAGCTCCAAGGTAAGAGCTGTAAAGGAGCAGAGTCACTTAATAAAAGAAAATGACTAGTTATCAGTCATTAGCTCTCTTCCAAAGGCTGCCCAAAATTTCAGTGGTGTGTTGTTCTCTTATTCGTGCATCCGTTGCAATGAGTGAAGTTATGCTGGGTCAGACCACGGGTCCATCAAGGTCAGTACTGTCTCCTCTCCAGAGTCTTAGGAAGACTTCCCCCGGCCTTGCTGGGTTTCCTAACCGTTAATGTCTGACATAGCGTGGTCTCTATCAAGGAGCCACAGCCTCTCCTGGCACCTCAGAGCTGTGGACTTTTAAACCGTCGGCTTCAAAGACCCCTGGAAGAGGTGACATGCCCCTTCAGAGATGTGGGTGTGGAAGGAAGATGCAGGAGCCTGCCAGTCCATCTATCCACCCATCCACCCACCCATCCATCCATCCATCCATCCATCCATCCACCCATGGATCCATCCATCCACTCACCCACCCACCCACCCACCTCCCCATCCATCCATCCATCTATCCATCCATCCATCCAGGCTGCCTAATGCCTCGGGAGCTTTTGCATAACCCCAGAGTCCCCAGGAACCCTGGCTAGGAATCCCTGCCCTATTGGATGCAGAAGCCAAAGGGCTTTCAATTCTTAGGCAATCCCCAACATGAAATGGACCCGGGGGAGTCAAAATGAGTAGAAAGACACGTTGCATTCCTCTGACTCAGATAGTTAGCAGCGGGGTGCTGAGGTTGGAAGTCAGCGAGGCAGAATAAGTCCCTCCGGGTGATTTCGTATTACAGACCCGTCTGGCCATGTGCTCACCTGCAGCTGCTTAAGGGGATCAAAGCTACGAGGCTCCCCGCCTTCCCCTTTAGCAGTGAACAAAGTTGTGACCCAACAGCCCTGGCAGAGTCTCAAGTTTCTCTCTTGGCTGCCCTGCATGAATCAGCCTCCTTCCTGCCACGTCTTTTCCAGAAATATTTGTGCATCGATTGCCCTTACGGAGGCAATTGTCCCAAGAGCATGCCGAGTCCCTCGACCCCCCCCAGAGAAGCCCAGGCAGAGAGATGTGTGCAATTAACCCTTCTGCACGCACCACATGTCTCTGAGAGACAGGCTCAATGGCTGGCTGTTGGCGCTGCTCCATGCCCAGCCAGGCCCCTGGGGTGCGTTAGAGAAGCAGGCCTGCTGGGACAGGAACGAACACCAGCCAGCTCGCCAAAGTCTTTTCCTTGGGACTGCCGCAGTTTGCTCATTAACTCTAGCTGGGGCCAGCCCTGCAAATCTCCAGGGATCAGAGTGGGCTCGGGACTTGTTTGAGCATTAGAGCTCGTCCAAGGAGAATGCCTGCCCGTTTCCTGTCCCCAATAAGTAGTTTTTACCAGAAGTGACAACGGGTTGTTCTAGGAATTGCCTGAAACTCTGTGGTAAAGCCATGGTGTTTCTGGGTATTCCTAGAGCTATTCTGTGTCAGTTCTGGTAAGACTTTCTAATAAGTGCATAAGGGTGAACCTCTCCCCCAATTTTCTAAAGAAAAATTCTTGCTTTGGGTCCAAGCAGTGGCTCACAATGGTGAACTAAGGGCAGGGGGTGCCTGGCCCCCACTGGGGGCTTGGCAGCCTGAAACAGAAGCAATGGCTGCTCAATGCTCATTTTATGCTGTTCTTATGCCCTGGCTTTTCTTTAATGGCTGTGTTTTGGTTATAGTCAGAAGCTACGGCCAGCAGGCCATTCAGTTTCTTCCAAGCCCATGGCAGCCCCTGGGCCATGGGGGGGGGGGCAGGCTCGGGGGGGGGGGGATGAAAACAGCACCTGCCAGATGGAAGTTTGTGAAAAAGTATGCATTTTTATTCTGGAATCTTTTTTTCCCCCTTCTTATTCCATAACTTCCCAAGAGCTTGTGAGGTAAAGCATCCGACAGCAGTGACCAATAAATCAGAAATGTAAGCAAAAAGAAAAGGCTGCAGCATAAAGACAATAAAAGCAAACCAAATGCAAATCACAGTGAAACTATCTCGTAGAGCCTGGGGAAAGACTAGCCGGTCGTTAGGACAGATCTCATGAAGTTCTCTGAGGGAGAAGACAACTGAAAATGAGACCAGACAGCACAGGTTGGAGCCAGGCTACATTTTCTACTAGTGGAAGGGTTGGGTAATTCCCTCTTCCTGATGCAGATCCTCAATTTTGCCTTTCATGCTCTCCTGAGGGTCTCCTATATGGTTCCAGAAGCTCCCATGGGCTGCAGTAGGATGGGGGCAGTCAGGAATATTCTGTTCCACTGGGGGAAGTGACTTCCGTTGGCAGAAAATTGGGACTGGATCCAACCAAGGGCTGCCAAGTTCGGGTTGGGAACTACCTGGAAATGGGGGTGGGGGTGGGGCTAGGGAAGAAGGGATTTGGAGAAGGGCCAGACCTCAGAACCCATCCTCCAAAGCAGCCATTTTCTCCAGGGGAGCTAATCTCTGTGGCCTGGAAATCAGGTCTAATCCTAGGAGATCTCCAGGCCCCACCTGGGTGTGGGCAACCCTAATCCAGCTCCATATTTCTTTGCCAGATTCAAGTATCTTCTGGCTCCTGAAGGGGAATAACAGACAGGCATGCCACAGCTAATTCTCCACCTCCAGAACAGGGCTGTTTTGGCCTGCCTGAGTTGCCAGAAGGCTGGACAGGTAACTGAAGCCCCCCCCAAAAAGACATTTTGTGTAAATGGTTGGCTTTAAAACAAGGTGCTCAGACCCCTGTATAAGAAGGCAGCCTGATCACCCACCCCTCTTTTTCCCAGCTAATTCCCCACCTTCAGAAAAGGGGTTGTGTTTTGCCTGGCTGATCTCAGAAAGACTGTGGACACTTTAAGAAAGATTTTATTTTACCTTTGACAATCTACATTTGTGGTTGTGCTGCAACATGGACTGCACCATTAAAAAAAAAAATTACTCGGAGCAGGAAATGGAGGGCGGGTGTGAGGGCAGGACAAAGCTGCTGAGACTCTTGCATGTTTCCCATTCCATACAGTCTTATCCTTGGTTGCTTACTGGTTGCTCACCAATGGGGGGTGCGATTTAGGATGGCAAATCCAGTTTTGATGATTCCAGAAATTGCAACTTAAAAATGGCCAAATTGTGACTCATTCAGGAAACCCTTCCAGAGCCATCAAGAAATCCCAGGATTTCACGAAACCCTGGTTGAAAAAGCCTGAGCTAGATGGATCCGTGGCCTATCTTTGTATACTGCGTTTACAGCTTCTTCTCAGGGGAGTCCATTGCCCATGCAAAAGAGCTACCAAGTTGCATCCCACCAGACAACGGATCTTACATCTGACAGTCTGGAGAACTGCTGCTAATCACAGTAGACAGTACTGGGTTAAGTAGACCTAGTATAAGGCAGTATAAAAGGTAAAGGTAAAGATATCCCCTTTGCAAGCAACGTCATGTCTGACCCTTGGGGTGACGCCCTCCAGCATTTTCATGGCAGACTCAATACGGGGTGGTTTGCCAGTGCCTTCCCCAGTCATTACTCTTTACCCCCCAGCAAGCTGGGTACTCATTTTACTGATGGAAGGCTGAGTCAACCTTGAGCCGGCTGCTGGGATTGAACTCCCAGCCTCATGGGCAGAGCTTCAGACAGCATGTCGGCTGCTTTACCACTCTGCGCCACAAGAGGTTCTTATGAGGCAGGATAATAGCTATGATTGGAAGACCCAAGATTTAGAAACATAGCCAATTGGGTTCTAATCACAAACTAAATGGGAGACCTCCAGGGAACCCGGTTCTTTCAAGCCCAGGATGGGAGAAAGGCAGGATAATAATAAAAGTTAGGGGATCGTGAGGGAACACAGTGCATGGATCCTTCAGACTCATGATGGGAGAAAGGCAGGGCAATAATAAAATGTAGGGGGCTGTGTATGGTTCTTTTAGACCAGAGATGACCAAACTGTGGCTCTCCATTTGCCCATGGACTATAATTACCATAAGCCCTTGCCATAGGTCTGCTTTAGACCAAGGATGGAAGAAAGACAGGATAATAATAATAATAGAAAGACAGGATGGAAGAAAAACAGGATAATAATAATAGCAATAAAATGGTTTGTTATTATTGCGACGAATGAATGTGTTGTTGTTCTTAGCGTATTTTTGTTGATTTTAAGAATCACAATATTAAATCTGCTGCGACCACGATAGGGAAGGGATTTGTCCTCCTCTGGAAACTGCTTAAGATGCAAGAACAGGTTTGACAGGGTTTTAGCGATATAATTCCTTAAGCTCGAGATCGAAATACAGCAGGACTTCTCTGAAGGCTGGGACTACATTTCAGCTTCTTAATTGGCAATGGAGTAAATCAATAAAGTAAATTAGATCAGAACAATGGACAATGTTAGGAGAATTCCGGTAGGTACAGATCCCTGGAAATGAGGTTAGGAGCTACTAGTATTGTTGCCTATTCATCTGAGGTGAAGGACTTGCCTTTTTCTGGCGGCTGTTTGCAGCTTCTTTATAGCCTCCTCATTTCCCTGAGGTATCAAGGTGTTCTCTGAAAACTCACCACAGCAAGGAAGTGATTTCCAAGGTTAAATCAGGTTTACATGGAAGAAAAAGAGGCCTAGAAAGCCTAAGAGACCCGTGACTCAGGGCTTAGCGTAACTGGGAATCTGCTGAGGGTTGCCAGCTCTGAATGGGGAAATACCTGGAGATTTTGGGGATGGAGCTTGGGGAGGGGGGGCTCAGTGGGGTATTGATGCCCTGTGGTGCCATGGAGTCTATCCTTCAATTTAACCATTTTATTTAGGGAAACTGATCTTCTTTATACCTGACAAAGAACATTAAGATCTAGCATCTTGAATCTGCCAACCCCAGGGAAATAAAACTGGCCTTGACCAGAATCATAGAATGATAGAATCATAGAATACGAGAGTTGGAAGGTAACTCATGGGTCATCTAGTCCCAGTTTGAGAGCCAGTTTGGTGTAGTGGTTAGGAGTGCGGACTTCTAATCTGGCATGCCGGGTTCGATTCTGCGCTCCCACATATGGAACCAGCTGGGTGACCTTGGGCTCGCCACGGCGCTGATAAAATTGTTCTGACCGGGCAGTGATATCAGCGCTCTCTCAGCCTCACCCACCCCACAGGATGTCTGTTGTGGGGAGAGGAATGGGAAGGCGACTGTAAGCCGCTTTGAGCCTCCTTCAGGTAGGGAAAAGCGGCATATAAGAACCAACTCTTCTTCTTCTTCTTCTTCTAGTCCAACCCCCTGTACTATGCCTTTTTGGCCTTGGCCCCAGCCTAATGCTACACTCTGCCTGAAGAGATCAGGGCCCTCTGGGATCTCACACAATTCCAGAGGATCTGCAAAACTCAGCTGTTCTGCCAAGGGTTGAGGCCTGGCAATGGCGTAATGAGACAAAAGGTGGCAGACTAGATCAAGGCAGCAAAAAGGTGAGGAGGGACGATAACATTTAGCGCTATGCTAGTCAGATGGCGTAACGCTATTTTTGCCAATGTGCAGAAATGCCCTCTCTTAAAAGACAGCGCTGGCAGCTTGCACAGAGTTAAAACTTGTTAAAATTCCAATTTGCATTTCTACTTGCACAAGAGATTGGGCAAGTAATTAATTGATGAACGAGAAAGACAGGTGTATCTAGCACTGTTGTTTGCACAAGAGGGATTGGGCTAAGTTAGTTTGCATTTCCATCACTAGGCCTAATGCAGGAAACGGATTGAGAATCAAGGCTGCTTGTTTGGATTTGCTCAAAGGAAACGTGCAAAATGAGATGGAGTTTTTGAAGACAAAACAGCAAAGATGGAAATTCAGGACTGAAACAAAAACTCTGAAACCCAGCTTGGCAAAGTCCCGGGCAAATATGCTAGCATCCATGTGCAGTAGGCACACCGTTCTCCCACATTGCTGCAACTCTTTCCGACCTCTGTAAAGATCATTCCTGGCATTGCAGAATCCACATATTGCTGGTCGGGTTGTTGGGCTGGCGGGATGATGGACAAAGCAATGAAATTACTCCTTCCTGGGCTAGTACATGGATGGGAGGCCACCAAAGAAGATCAGGGTTACAATGACTCATGCCTTGAAAACCTTACAAGGTCATCCCAAGAAGACAGTTTGAGTCCATTGGCACCTTTAAAACCAACAAAGAGTAAGCTTTTGTGTACATGCACTTTTCTTCAGATACAGGTACAGGTCAGACTCAGAATCACACAGAGCTGTAAGAGACCACAAAGGACCATCCAGTCCAGCCTCCCACTTTCTCCTGACAGGTACTCATCCAATCTCCTCCTTAAAACTACCAATGAAGGAGACTCCACCACCTTCCGAGACAGCAGATTCCATCAACGAACAGCCCTCACCGTCAGAAAATGCTTTGTAATATTTAAATGCAACATCCTTTCCTGTAATTTGAACCCACTGCCCCTAGTCCTTGTCTCTAAATTTGCAGTAAACAAGATAGCCCCCTCTTCAACATGTCAACCTTTTACACGGTCATATGTGGGCTTGCTGGCCCTTGCCACTACTTTGTGGAAGAGGAAGGAAGGACAACTTCAACGCTTCATCCTTCTTCACTCCAGCCATCTGGAGCCATCCCACCTTCAAGTTGAATGAAGGTTTTCAAGGATCAGCACTGCAGCTGATAATTCCGGAGATCAAAAAGCATTGTATCAATGCAGACAGTTGTGGGGAAATGACAGAGCAGGGATTCCCAACCAGGGGTCCACGGACCCGCAGGGGAGCTCTGGAGCGGGTCCCCAATCTTTCCCCTTCAGTCTTAATATACTTGGCCACAAGCTAGGGAATCAGCCCCTTCCATTGCTCCCCTTCAGAACATGAGTGGGTTCTTTCATAGTTTCTGTGCCTGGAAGGGGATGGAGACCTACTCCTGCTGTAAACCACCTCCTGTCTCTCCCCTCCCTTCAGTCCTCCACGAACCCACCTGTTAACATGTTGGTGATGAAATTTCCAGTGCCATGTAACTTCTGGGGTGTGTGGTCTGGAGGCGTGGCCAGTTGACATCTCTTCTGGGGCTCCATGGCCTGAAACATTATTTTAGGGGCTCCTCCATGGTCAAAAGGTTGAGAAAGGCTGCCTTAGAGTGATAGGACACTACCCTCTGGCTTGAGCTTCAGCAGAGAGTCTGCGATGTGTTCCCTCTCTGACATCACAGGGCTAGGTGAGTTTCTCCTGCTGGCCTCCAGCCATGACAATAAGGTCAAGCACAGCTGACCGGAACATCCAGGTGCTAACAACCAATTAGTGTCGAGCACCATAAAACACATGGACCCAATTATTATAAGAGACTTATTATGGGGATTCGATGGTGCAGGTGGTATCAGATACTAGCAATTACCTGATTGTGCATAAACTTGCCAGATTAATTCAGTGGCAAATCCCACACTCTGGGGGGGGGGGGGGGAATTGCAAAATTAAAGCAGAGCTCTCAGAGAACATAAATGCCAAACGAAAATTCAAGGAAATATGAAACAGAGCAATGCCTCCTCTCATTGGTCCCCACAGTGGTGTTACTGCACTACAAAAAGAAACGGTAACAATCCCATAAATAAGTCATTAATGGGATGCTGCATTTTAAAGCTTCCAAAAATTGTAACTTACAACAAGCACAGTTCCTTATCAATCATCCTGCCGTTTGCCCCCCAAATATATATAAATTGCCTGAGTGTTAATCAAGTCAGATAGATGAAATGCATTTGCACATTACCCCGGTTATGAAGCAGCTCCCCTCTTTTAATTTCTGCAGTGCTTTGATACCTATTACCGCATCTCGTAGTGTGGGCTGAAAGCAATCAAATTACGTGCATCATTCCAAGCGTGATGGGTTCAGAATCGAAATAATAAATTTGGATTCGGCAAGCTATTTCAAATCTGCTTAAGGGATTGTCTCCTTCTTTACCCAGCATCCTGTACTGTTCCTATAACCCTATTACTCTCCGTGTACCCTAAAATCCACTTGGAAACCCTAGGGCTTAGTTAGAAGAGATGCTGGTAGATCTATGATTAATCAATGGAAATGGACCCTCTGTTATCAGCAACTGATGGTTAAAAAGTGTGCCCATCTTTTGCCTGGCCTGGTGTATGGGCACACGTATGTGTGTCAGTTTTATTCGAGACAGCTGCACAAGGGTGAAAAGGTTAACTGCTCCCCTGCCATCACCTGGAGCCGAATCCGGGACCTCCACAGCTACCTATTCGTATTTTGATAACACTTGGAAGATTAGATCATGGATCTCCCATCTTCTCTTTGAATCTGGGAGTAAAATTAGCAGGCCAATCCCTATAATTTGCCCCGTTTACAGAAATCCATAATTTAATTCTTTTTCTTTGGTGCACCATTTTTAGTTCCGGTGGGAAACGAGATTTCAGTCTTTAAGGGAAGACAAGGCATTGAAAGGTATTGGACTGGCTGGTCTCTTATATCATTGACTGAAAATCTACTTCCTAGCCGAATTTTTTTAAAGTTTTATTTCTATTTATTATTCCACCCTTCCCCAAGGGTTCAAGATGGATCACAGTAGGTTAAAACATACATAAAATATACATACATATATAATTAAAATTTAAGTACCATTAATTAAACTAAGTATAAACTGTATTAACAGTAACACTAATATTGCTTGAGTTGCCTCTTGTATAGAAGAAGAAGAAGAAGAAGAAGAAGAAGAAGAAGAAGAAGAAGAAGAAGAAGAAGAAGAAGAAGAAGAAGAAGAAGAAGAAGGGGAGGGGGAGCAAAGAGGGTATTGGGGAGCAATTTCATCGATGGATTCAGAAAGATGGTTATCCACCATCACATCCAATGAGTTGCCAGGGAAGACTGGATCCCACAGAACATTCTGGAAACCTATTGGATCCATGAGTCTCCTTGAGCAAGCATAAATCTGCTCTCTACCTATACGCGGAGAGAGCAGGGTATTGTCTCTAGCCTTTAGAGCAAAATGGTCCAGCCACGGCAGTCTAGTAGCTTGTAGTGGACCAATCAAGAGAACATCTGGGGAAAAGTGTGAGTTTTCTTGTTAACGGTTTCCTCCAGCTTCACATGCAGGACTTCAATGACTCCTTGATGGACAAGTGTTGGCCAACTGGTTTTGGATGATGGTAGCTCACCTGTATTCCCATGCACTGTCAAGATACCATTCAGAATGAATCTTGATACAACAGATGACTGCCGTATTCTCATGGTCTGCCTGTGGGCATAAGCTCTGTGGAGTCTGGATGCCTACTGTGATTGAGAACGATGGGCTCCTTAAGAACAATGATGTCCTTCAAGAGTCATCCTTGCCAAGATAATTTCATCCTCAGGGTGCAACCCCTCCCCTCCAAACACTTTGCGTAAAGCACTGTTCAACTCGAAGTTGGGGGCTTTTCCTCTTATGGGCAGTCTTGGGTGGGCTGGACTGCGCCCAGATTGACTCCAGTTCTGCTTTTGTCACTTATTTTATTCCCTTGGTTGTAGGGCTAATTAAGTCTTGTCCTCCAGTGGCTTGCAGAGGTTGCCCCCTTTGGGGGGAAATTGGTGGTGGACTAACCTCTGCTTCTCTCTTTTCTCAATCGTTTCAACATGCTGGTATATAGAATTAAGGATTCGTTTTAGCCAAGTTTATTGCTAGCTGTGGGAGCAAATGCTGGCAGGGGCTCATGGGAATTGTAGTCCATGATCATCTGGAGGACCACAGGTTGACTACCGCTGGTTTAGAGAACCTCCAGTAGGAGGGATCCTGGCTAAACCCGTAGCTGGCATAGTTTTTAGTTGGTTGTCAGCAATAGTTAGTTGTGTCTCAGGGAGGGGTTATTACTATAGTTATGAAACTGGGGCAGGCTAATTAGTCATTGAGGTGGGTTTCTTCCAAGGAGTTTTGAGGAGGGGGTTGATGCTTGGATCTGGCCCAGAATCTTGGTCTTATACAGTTCAGGGACGTCTCTGGAGACCCCTGCTGTGGAGGGGACATGGATGGTCTTGGAGGAAGTATGAGGACCCTTGAGCACAATTACGATGGTTTGAAATTACCATGTACAAGATGGAGAACATGCACCGAAATCTAGTGTTTTGCTTTCTAGAGTTCAAATGTAGCACTGTTATGCAGTCATGTGGGAAGTTGTTCTACACATCTACCTCTCTAGCCATTTTTATCCTACTCTTCCTCTGAAGGTCTCAGAGTGATATACACAACTCCCCTCCCTCCCCTTTCCCCTCTACCAGAGTATCAGGTAGTCAGCAGCAGTCCTACAGATTTATTGTGGTTAGGCTAGGTGTGTGCATAAAGTACAAACAAGAGGGGAGTTCTCAAATGAAAACTGATTGGAGCCATAGAGGATTTCCAGCCAGGACTGTAATGAACAGTTGCTCCTTCAGGCAAGATGAAACAAGTCGCTTCTGGGCAACCAGATGTTCCCTAGCGATCTTCTTTTCTCACCTTGGTCACTGGATAGACATTTGCTTCTTCTTTTCCTTGATTGCCTGGCACTTTGGCAGCGTTCTGCTGCTCTCCTCACCAGGGCCCTTTCATGGTGCCAAGGCAAACTGGTTGTTATCTGTTGTTGGCCGAGTTCCTAGTAATGTGATTTTGGGATATTTCAATCAAGTTATGAACTATGTCAGGGTGCCCTGACTATTTCAAGCCATGGCATCCCCCTGAAGCCTTTTGGCACCCTGGGGAGGAAAAGCATGGAATTTTGGAAGTGCCTTAGACATTTCAAACAAAGTGACTCAGAAGTACAAGGAAAACCTGAAAATGGAAGAAACCAGGGTGTGGTTTTTTTTTAAGACTCAGAAGAAGAAGAGTTGATTTTTTATACACTGCTTTTCTCTACCCAAAGGAGTCTACCCAAAGTAGCTTACAATCACGTTCCCTTGCTCTCCCCACAACAGACACCCAGTGAGGTAGGTGGTTATGAGAGAGCTCTAAGTGAACTGCTGTGAAGAAGCGCTCTGTGACTAGCCCAAGATCACCCAGCTGGCTGCAGGTGGAAAGCAGTGGAGAATCAAACCTGGGTTGCCAGATTAGAAGTCGCCACTCTTAACTACTACATCAACTTTGTGAATGGGACATAAGTGACTTTGTATGAAAAGGGTAAAAAAAAATTAGCAGGTGGGAACGAAATAAGTTGTGTCAAAATGACACAAAAAATCAGTTAGCAACTGATGGCTAACTCTGCCTAGCATTGCAGAATACATTTCAGATGAGCTGATACAGCCATTTTAATTTCTTTTCAAATCTGGGACTTTCTACATGCAAAACTGATGCTACACGGGAAAAAAACCCATAGCCACTTCCCATGGCATGAAATAAGACAAAGGCGTATCAAAATTAAGATGCTCAGGTTTCTTAACCATAAGAAAGAAATGAATTTGGACTGCGGATCGTTTAATCAACCCCAAATTTGGTTCATTTAAATGTGTCTATCTTTTGGGTCCCTCATTGACTTTCAGGGAATGCTGACTTCTTTCTCTCCTTGCTTTCAGACTCTTGTTCTAGGTTTTGAAAAGGGCTGGCTGGTATTAGGGAATGACTGATGTTAACATTGGTAGTTATTCTTGTACAGAGAAGGTTAATTGCATCTCACGCCTGGAGGCACTGGGTAATCACCACGAGGCCTGGCCAAGATCTTTTCGCCTTTGCTCAGCATTTTTGCAAGGTAGGAAATTATATGGTCTGTTCGATGCCCTCAAAAAGCACCAGGATCTTGGCACAGACAGTGGGTCCTTGGGTCTCATCCAGTTCATCATTCCAAAGTCAAGCGAACTTGTTCCAACCCCATTTGGATACTTCTTGGGAAGATATTAAGTGCACCAATGGGATGAGCTGACTTGTCGAGCATATTGTTGGGGAAGTTCGTTATGTGAAGCAGCCTGCATTTCACTCCCCCTCAATTTCAACTTGATGAAACTTTCTAAAATGAATACCAGAATGGCAGACTTTAGGATGCACTGGATAGTCAAAAGTACTCAATGGTCCCATGGTCCTAGACTTAGAAGTACTCAGGGAGAAGGGAGACCAACAGGGGTTCCTCAAGTAAACAGGCTTCCCTTGGAGGCAGTAGGCTCTCCTTCTTTGGAGGTTTTTAAGCAGATGCTAGATGACCATCTGACAGCAATGCTGAGTCTGTGCTTGTGAAAGAGATTGCAGGAAGGGATTTTTGGAATACGCATGATATGTATTGTGCATGATTCAGAAGCATATGGAGAATATCCTGCAGAGGGCATTAGAGGAAATACGTATTTAGCATAGTGAGATTAAGAACTTTCTGATCTTTTCCAATAGTTTCGTTCCAAATAGTCTTTTCCAATGAGCCTGATTGGCTCATTGGAGACTTCCTCCCTGCTTGCATGGTCGTCTATTCTTTTCTGTTCTGCTGCCTCTCGGGATTGCAACGTTAATGATCCAAAACTTATTTCTCTCCCCCACCCCCTGCAATTATGATATTGTAGCAGGAGTGCTGTTCTCCAAGTGTTTATCTGTTTATAAATCCTAAGTCCCATTATTCTCCATTGGTTTCTGTTCCTGTGAATTTTGGGCTGATGGTAAGCCATACGTTTTGTAAATATTTCAGTGCAAAAATAGCTGCAACTCTATAGTAATGTTCTTCATAGTCAGTTTGAGTAATTTTACTCCAAGCACTGATCGTGTGGTCGACTGTTCTGTCCTTTGTCCTGCAAAGTCAAATTATTACTATTACTATTACTATTACTATTACTATTACTATTACTATTACTATTACTATTACTATTACTATTACTATTACTATTACTATTACTATTACTATTAGTAAACTTTGGCAGCAAGACAGAACCATTGCTGCTCGGGATAAATGGTGGCTCTAGTTTCCCTCCAGTGATGAATGTACATGAAGTCTGTGGATGTAGTGAGGGGAATGGGGGTTAAGAGACTTTGATGGGAGGGGGGGGAGAGATTGCAGACCTCTTAGCCCAGGGCACCACCTGCCGGTCCAGGAAACCACCATAGTTGACAAGCACTCACTCCCCCCCCTCCCCGCCAGTTGGAACTGCCTGATTCTGTTCGGCAAGTCTGCAGCGAACGTTCAGCGAAGACGGAAGACACAGCCCGGCTGTTGCTATGCAGCGGCAGAGGAGGTTGTCAGTCATTTTCTGTGTTCTCGCTGCCCTGTGCCCCCTTCGGTTCCTCTCCGCTCTCCCAAGGCAGAGCTCAGGAGTGACACTTGCCATGCGGGCGGGGGGCGGGGGAGGGAAGAGCAAAATGGCAAAGATGCAAAGGAGGCAGCCCTGCCTGGGTGGATGGCCTGAGAGTGTGGGAGCCAATTGTCGCCCCTGAGAAGGGCTAGGATAGGGATGGAGGCCGTTCAGGGAGTAGACCACCCCTGTAAATGAGCAGAAGGGGCTGAGCTGAAGTTTGGGTCGAGAGGGGATTTCGTAGGGCATCTGGTTCAATTGGAATATATTTTGATTTTGACTTTTTTCCCCTGTGAGAAATGAACTTAACACAGCCTTTGCTTCAGCACTGGGTTCTTTTTCCTTGTGCTGCATTAAAAAGAATGCTTTCCCACAAGTATTGTGCATTGACTGCAGATGAAGGAAATACTACATCTCAGGGGCATAAAATGGCATTGCCAGGAGCCCTCCAGAGCTGGTCAGCTGAAGAGCATCCGGGTGCTGTCTAGGGTTGGGAAGTTCCTGGTTCTCCTGGAATCACAACTGATCTGCAGACTACAGAGATCTGATCCCCTGGAGGAAACGGCAGCTTCAGAGGGGGCTTTGGCATCACATCCCTTCTGCGCTCCCTCTGAGGGCTCCTTCTGCAGCTCTTCAGGAACTTCCCAACAGGGACCCAATTAGAGATGGAATCTTCCGATTCTTCAAGGCCCTGCTCAGGGATGGACATACCAGGTGACTTTGAGCCAGCCACTCCTCCTCAGGGTAACCTACCCAACATGATTATTGCCCTGCAAGAAGGAGAAGGGGAATGTTGTATGCTGCCTTCGGTTCTCTGGAGAAAATGGGGATCAAGATACGATGGATAAATAGATGCACTTCCAAATCTGATTCATTTTGAATCACAGAGCTGGAAGAGTCGTCCAAAAGCCTGCTCAATGCAAGAATAGTCTAAAGCATACAGGATAAGGATCTATTCAGCTGCTGCTTAAAGACCAACAGTGAGAGGGAGCTCACCACCTCCTTAGGCAGTATATTCCACTGCTGAAATACTCTGATGGTGAAATTCCCCCCCCCCCTTGGTATCTAGCCAGTGCCATTCTACATGTAGTTTAAAGTCATTACCGCAGGTCCTCTCCTCTGCTGCCAGCAGAAACTGCTACCTGCTCTCTTCTGGCAACCTTTACAGTTCTCTCTTTGTCAATTCTCTCTACTCTGTGCATAGTTGTATAAACCTCTGTCATGTCCCCCAAGATATTTCTTTTCCAAACAGAAAAGTTCCAGGCACTTCAGTCTTTCCTCACAGAGGAGATGCCCCAATTCTCTCATCATCTTGGTCACCCTCGTTTGTACTTTCCCCAGCTCTGCAGTGTCTTTCTGGAGAATTGCATAGTTTTCCAAATGAGGCCACACCATGGAGCTATATAGGGGCATTTCAATTGTGGCCATTTTTTCTCTCAGTCCCTTTCCTATTCATCTCTAACATATCTTTTTCACTGCTGCAGCACAATGGGATGACACTTTCGTTGAGCTGTCCTCCGGATTCCCCGCTTCTCCCCCACATGCAGCCAGCTGGGTGACCTTGGGCTCGCCACAGCACTGATAAAGCTGTTCTGACTGAGCAGTAATATCAGGGCTCTCTCAGCCTCACCTACCACACAGGGTGTCTGTTGTGGGGAGAGGAACAGGAAGGTGATTATAAGCCATTTTGAGATGGCTTCGGGGAGAGAAAAGCGGCATATAAGAACCAACTCTTCCTCTTCATATGTGGACAAAGTCCAGGTTTATCTGGATGTCTCACACCATGAGTTGGCAAATGACAAGCCTACCTCCGTGTTAGAAACAGCTCAAGCTAATTTGGAATTCTAAGATCTGGAGTTAAAATTCAGACAAGGAGACATTTGGAAGAGCCCGTAGCAATTATTGCTTGTGTCTTTTTGCCTTCACTTTATTCAAATGAGGATGTGCATTTTCTGAAGCATGCCTACCTGAAGCAAAGCTTGAGAATCTTAAGAAATGGAAAGCGAGGTAGAATGTTTTTGACAGAGTCAAGAGAGAGAGAGAGAGAGTTGGCTCCCACCCAGGATCCAACGAGAGGAGAAAATGCCAGAGGGAAGCTGCTGAAGTGGTGGGAAAAGCTACTCTTCAAAGCAACAATCAAAGGGGGGAAGCAGTGTGCACAGTCCATTACCTCCTTGGGAAAATTTAGAGACATGTGGGGAGGAAGCTCTCCTAGGAAACAAAGAAACTACCTGTTTTAAGATGTGCAGGATAGATTTACGGATTCCAAAAGCAGACCAGAAACCTTGGGCCTTTCTGCATGCCATAAATTTAGCATGATACTTACCCTATGAAGACGCTATATTCTGAGCGCTCTGCATGACATCACCAACCTACTGTGTCCAGCCAGCAAACTTCATGCTAAATCCGCCACTTTAAAGTACAAGTTGGTGAATCCCAAAAAGTGGATTCACCAATCTAAAAAGCACTTTCCCCCAGCAGACAACCAGCACACTAGCCAAAGAAATGTATGGAAGCGAAGAAGCACTATCTCCGCCTTCAATGTCCCGCCCTTGCACACACCTCCCTCTCCCTTCTTCCGGGGATGCAATTTTGTTTTTTGTAAGTGAACTGCCTGGAGCAACAAATTGACATACAAGCGTGCAGGCAAAGCCAAAAATAATTCCCCCCCAAAGTTATGGGCCCTGCAAATCCTTCAACCAGGCCAGCTCTGACTGCCAGTGAATAGATCCACAGGATCCAGCCATATATTTTTGAGAATGCCTTTTTCACTATGTGCTGGAACAGAACGTTGCTTTTTTGGCAAAGGTTTTTTTTCTCTCTCTTTCACCATGTATCAAAATGGCTGAAGAAAACAAAAGAAAAGAAACATCCAAAGTTGAAGACAGTTTCACCCAGGCCCCTCAATGCCAAGGTGGAAGAAATAAGAGTGTGCCGACCCCCACCAAGACTGCAAACCATCCGGCTGGGAAAAGCGTTTAACCATTTTGAATTTATTTGCATCGATAAATACATGACAAGGTAACAGTCAAATAAATACCCATTAGCACTCATTACTCCATTTTAATTATGAGAGGCTGGGTGTAGGCAATCATTTCCTGCTAAGACAGCATTAAATGAATATTTGTGTCAGTTCAAAGTGAGATGGGCACAGAGAGGTGAATGAATGAAATGCACAGGACCGAACAGGGGTGGTGGTGGTGGTGGTGGGGGGGGGGGGAATGACAGAGGGGGAAGTAATTTGCAAGTGGAGGAAGGAGGAGTCTGCACAGCTTTCCCCTAAACTTGCTAGATTTTTAACTTTTTGACATTCTCAGTTCTGGGTGAAACTAGATGTATGGAACAATAAAGGGTCCATGCTTTCTTCATTGATCAGTGGATCAGATGGAGGATGGGGCTGCTGTCAAAGTCACAGCTGACTACTGGGGACCCTGTAGAGTTTGAAGGACAAGAACAAAGGTGGTTTTCTATTGCTTGACTCCACATCATTACCCTGGTATTCCTTCATGGTCTCCCATTCACAGTCAACCCTACTTAACTTCTGAGATCTCACAAGATCTGGCTAGACTGAGATATCCAGGTCAAGGGGATGATATGATTAGTGGGGAGGGGTAGCGAGTAGAAGATTCTGGGCAAGAACCCTTGTTAGACTGGGAGCTGGGAGAACCGAGTTCAGATCTCCATCCTGCAGTGAAAATTCACTGGTTGACTTCTGGCCAGCTGCACACTCTCACCTTACAGAGTTGGCATGTTAGAAGACAAAATGGAGGAGAGGTAAAGGCATTTTGAATCCTCGGGGAGAAATGAGGGGTATAAACAATGACTAGACCTCCTAGTCTTCCTTTTTTGTTAGGTAGGGCTGCTAAACTCCTTGGTTGAGCTTCAAAGAAAGGCGTTCATTTCTTCACCACCAACAGAAAGGACTCTAACCTTTCCAAGCCCACATGCGTGTTTTTTACTTAAGTGTCTATGAAGTGTTAGCCTACCTTAAACGAGAACAGTTATTTTTAAACCCAGAAGCTTATGCTCAGAATGAACACTGTTCCCACTCAAAGAATAATTTTAATCATATACCTTTTGGCCCCCTTGAAGCATCCTGCTGTGTTCAAAGTCATAGCAAAATGGGGAAATTTCTCTCCCCCCCCCCCAGAAGCATCGTAAAGAGGAGCCACAGGAGAGGAGCTGAGGCTTGGTAGTAAAGCAGGGCCTTTGCACAGAGAAGGTCCCGAGTTCATTCACTGGCATCTATAATCTATAATTTAAAATAATTTTAAAATATCATGTAGCACAGGGGTAGTCAAACTGCGGCCCTCCAGATGTCCGTGAACTACAATTCTCCTGGGAATTGTAGTCCACGGACATCTGGAGGGCCGCAGTTTGACTACCCCTGATGTAGCAGAATGATGCCAAAGACCTTGAATGGAGACCCTGGAGGGTTGTTGCCAGTCAGAGCTGACAATACAGAGCTAGATGGACTTGTGGTCACTGCTCACTCCTTCTGGTATCTGAAGAAGTGAGTAGTGACTCTTGAAAGCTCAAAACCTGAGACAGATTTTCAAGTGGATAACCATGTTGGTCTGAAGCAGTACAACAAAATTTGACACCAATGGCACCTTTAAGATCAACAAAGATTTATTCAAGCTGTGAGCCTTCGTGTGCATGCACACTTCCTCGGACAATGGAACAGGGATCATAAGAAGACAGATATAAGGAGAAAGCAAATTAGTAAACAGCATCGTAAGTCCAACTATGCAGCATGATAATTCATTGCTAGAAAAGCCAATCAGTCCTATGGGTTCAGTTGTCATTTGCAAAAACATTGGGGCAATAAAAATGTAAAGTTAGTGATCGATGGCAGACGCTTTCCCCGTTGTGAAAAGAAGTAATTAAAAGATTTAAAAGTCTTTAAGGCGCTAGTAGACTCTTGCTGTTTTCTACTGCTACTGACTGACTAACACGACTATTCATCTTGATCTGGAATTGGATACTGTGTGTAATAGCAATCTTCCATAAATGAATTATCCCCTGTGGCTGAGTCGCAAGTGATTGCTGTATTACTCTGATGGTGAAATAGCCAACTATGGGTGGCTTTGAAAGAGAAAGCCATGGTTAGCAGAAACCTAGTAAGACCAGCTACATCACTGCAAAGATTGCTATATCACTATGACACTTGCAAAGATTGCTGTAGCACTATGACGGTGCAATATCCAACCATGTGTGGATTCAGGATGGGAAGCCAGCAGTTCTGACCAACTATCTCAAACCTTGCCAGGAAAATGCAGCCTAGAACTTGGTGACACCCTGGCAGGGGTCACCTTTGAGGCTACCAGAGTCACCCGCCCTTGCCCTGAAGCCAGTCAAGAGCACTAGCCCATGTGAGAGCAACTAAAGCGGCCGCTATCCAAGCCTGGGAGAATTGACGGCATTTTCTTTTGGAAGCAAATGCCAGCGCTCCCTGCAACTGACTGTTAACAAGCCGTGTGCAACAGACTGTGCAGGTCATTCCTCATTATCACGAGTGCTCCTGGTCTGTCTCTCTCTTTCTGCTTTCTCAAGGGCAGGGCTTTCTGCCTTGCTCATCTTCACAGAGGGATGGAGTCCACAGCCAGGTGCAGCGGGGTCCTCCTGCTCCCCTGCACTGCGCTTTCCCCACTGGCAACAGGAGACCGAACAAGAGAAGCCTCCGGGTCGTCAGCTGCCCTTGGAGCAGAAAGGCATCATTAAAACCAGAGAGTCGGGGAACGGAAAGAGCAATTAGGCAGACTCTTTGAGCTCGTGAAGGATTAATTCTTCAGCTGTAGAACGCCCTGCTGTGCAGCGGCAGGAGCCCGTTTGCCAGGATCACTTAGCCTGGGTCAGTTCCAAGCGAGGAAAACTTGCACATGTAGTCAAGGCCAGTCAAGGAAACTTCTCAGGTCACATTGCTGGAGAAAGAGGGAGAATATTTCAACACCTAATTTGAATATTCAGCTAGAATTGGCCCATGTGTTCTGAACTGGCTGGGAGATGACCCAAGTAAGGTTACCAGCTCTGGGTCGGGAAGTACCTGGAGATGCTGGGGGTGAAGACTAAGGAGGGTGGGGTTGGGGGTTTGGGGAGGGGCAGGAATTCAATGGGTCAACTTTCCAAAGCAGCCCTTTTCTCCAGGGGAACTGATTACTGTCATCTGGAGCTCAGTTGTAATAGCAGAGCCAGCTTGGTGTAGTGGTTTGGAGTGGGGACTTCTAATCTGGTGAGCCGGGTTTGATTCCGTGCTCCCTCACATGCAGCCATTTGGGTGACCTTGGGCTTGTCACAGCACTGACAAAGCTGTTCTGACTGAGCAGGAATATCTGGGCTCTCTCAGCCTCACCCACCTCACAAGGTGTCTGTTGTGGGGAGAGGAAAGGGAAGGCCATTGGAAGCAGCTTTGAGACTCCGTCGGGTAGAGAAAAGCGGCATATAAGAACCAACTCTTCTTCTTTCTCAGCCAAGGTTTTGTGAAACCCTGGGGTTTTGTGATGGCTCTGAAAGGGTTTTGCTGATCGGGTGGGACTTAATTTTTAATGTTTTTTTAAATTAAAAATTATCTAGCGATATGACCTTATATGGTCATGTTGACACCCCCCCCTCCACAATGGCCAATGATGGGCCTGGAAAGGGGTGGGAAGGAAGGGTCCTGTCATACAGATCCTTGGTTGCCATCACATGTGGTAGCGACTTGAGTCCAGAGGGGTAACTACTCCTTTTTAAACTTAACTGCAAGAGGAGAGCGGTGCGGCATAGGCCTCCTCTGGTATGAGGGGATGGGGGTGACAATGCAGCATAAGCTCCCACTGCAGGATCCCTTTGGTGAAGAAGAGCAAACTGGTAACCTGACCAGAGTGCAGGTGTGGTTCTGTTCAGAAGACATCTGAAAATACATATCCCAGCATTTATTGTACTGGTCAAAATGACTGTAAATAAAGTGTTGTTGAATCGTCTGCAAATATTTCTGCGCTGCCACTTCTTGTGCTGTGGGAGTGTGCTGGTGATGTCACATCCAGTGGCTGGGCGATGTCACTTCTGGTGACATGTGACTGCCAGGGGTGTGGCAGAAAGGTATGATATCACTTTTAGGTATCTCAAAGCCTGAAGAATGTCTCAGGGGGGTTTCAATGGTAAAAATGTTGAAAAAGGCTGTAACAGCAGGAGACTTCCAGCCACCACCAGGAACTAGCAACCGTATAACCAAGGAATGCCAGGTTCTCCATGTAGAAGGAGGGCAATGGTGAACCACCTCTGAACGTCCCTGGCCTTGAAAACTTCACAGAGTTGCCATAAGTCAGCTGCGAGTTGATGGCAAGAGAGAGAAAGTGAGCCAATATAGGAACATATAGGGCAGTTCCACATATTGGAAAAAATAGCGTTACGCCAGCGATATGGTGCCCCCGGCCATTCCTCACCTTTTGGCTCTCTCACTTTCCTCTGCTGCCTTCTTGTGCTTCTTAGCACTCCACATGCCTGCTTGAAATGGTGGAAGAGAGCAATGCACTTTACACGTGACACTCCCCTGCCTATCAATCAAGCCAGGCAGCCAGTCACCTTTCTCCGTGTTTTAAAGGGCCCGCACTGGCAGCTTATTATTTTTTTAAAGAAAAACTTCTCCATTGAAATGCCTATACATCTAATCAAAGATGCATAGTGGTTTTTATAATGCTGCCCCGTATGGAATCACGAGCCTTGAATCTTTTAAAAATTAATCTTGTTCCCGATTTGGGGGAAGGGGGGCTTTAGAGAGGCCTGCTTTGTATTTTTACTGGGGGGGGATTTTTTTGTTTTGTTTGTATGATTGAACACCTATTTGTTGCTCCAGGCAGTTTGCTTAAAAAAAAAAAAACATCCCAGGGAGAGGGAGGCAGGTGCGTGGGTGGGAACTGGAGGTAGAGATAGCGCTTCTTTTGCTCCACACATTTCCTTAGCATGTAGCTTGCTGGTTGCTCTCCTCGCACTTGCGCTTTTTAGTTGGGGGAATCAACTTTATGCAATTCCCCAGCTAGCGCTTTAAAATGGAGGATGTAGTTACCGGTTTGCTGCTTGGACCCTGGATGTTGGTGATGTCATACAAAACGCCAAAGATATGGCGTCTACATAAGGTGACTATTTCACTATATTTATTGAGTGTGGAATGGCCCATAAAGTTGCCTTGTACTCAGAGGACCCTTTGAATTATCTTTTCCATATTGTGCCCCCTTTTCAGTTGGCTGGGAACAAGGCCACTAGGTAATACTACTCAACTTGGCTTCTACTGACCCTTAACCTTTAATTCAGTCTCCAACTTGGCTAAGCTGTATCTTGCTTGCATGGCATCAGCATGTTTCATTTGCTGCTGGAGAGATGTTTGACTGCTGCACTTTATATTTACAAAAAGGAAAAGACCACTTCTTTATCTTCGTTCCAGCAATCTTTGGCACAACACAAAAACCTGTGTTGCACCCAGCAGCCCTTAATCCAATTAAGTCTGCAACACATCGTACATTCCATTTTGAGGTTTTAAGCGATGAAATTGGGGCTTTGCCACTATGCCCTGAAAACACAAACCTCATTTCTCCCTCCCCCCCCCCGCACTGATCCATCACCAGCATAGAATATGAGCATTAGCACTTATGTTTAATGGGTGCAGGGCTGCCACTGAAATTGGCAACCTTGTGCAGAGATCCTTCTTCTGTGGCTTTACCCTGTAGTTATGAAATTTCATCATCCAATTATACGAAGCGAGGGTGGAACACTGCAGCCAATGATAATGATGGATCTCAGTTCAAAGTGTCAGTTCTTAGTTTTAAGGCCCTAAATAGCTTGGAGGTGGAATAACTGAAGAATTAAGTCCTCCTGTAGATTCCAAGCTACCACTTAGACATGCCTCTCAAGCTTTTCTCTGAAGACCACCTTTCTTGCACACAGACAGTCTCCCCAATCTTAAACAACTCCTCCTTAAACATGGACACTAGTACCAGAGCTTGCAATAAACCCAGATGCCAACTTTTGCTGCCACCTAAACTCAGACAGCACAATCACAGGTCCTAACTACATCAACAGCACCATCTCAGGCTCGTTCACTTGCCCATCTTCTAACAGTGCACATGACATTAAATGCTGATAATGCCCTTCCATTCTCTACATAAGGCATTCTCTACTCCAAAGGATAAATTGACACAAATCTGCAATCAAGAATCACAAAACTGAGAAACCTGTAGGAGAACATCTCACCCACCCAGGATGCTCAATGGGGGACCTCAAAGCAGCTGTTTTATTGCAAAGGAATTTTAGAAACAGACTGGAATGGGAGATTGCTGAAGTACAAATTATTACAATGCTTAGAACAGTGGAACCCCCTGGGCTTAAAAGGGACATCAGCTTCCTATCTCATTACAGGTGTTAAATCACTCAGTTCTCACTTATTTGCAGAAATTGAATGTGTTGAGGGGTTTATTTTGGAGGGGGGAGAGACACTGGACTCAAAAATCAATTCTCACATCTGTTGTTCATTTCTTTATCATCTGTATGCCAGTTTGTTGCTATCTACATGTCTTACCCAATGTGCTACTCCAGCTTATCTGTATTTATTGCTCAGTGTGAGGGTTCATTTGATAGTTTTCAATAGGAAAACTCCATTTGCAAGAAAGATAATTTATTGTAAAGTACAATGATGCTTATTTCCTAAAATCCTTGCTGAGACTGATGTCTTCATTTTAACCCACAGTTCCCCTAGCTCCTCCACTAGTCCATTTGGGTGGGAAGAGTCTGAGATGATCTTCTGTTAGCCAGAGAGAGAGAGGGAGGCAACTGCACTTCAAGGCCTTGCCAGAGACAGCATTGCCATAGCGATCACGGCAGAGCAGAGAGCCCCCCCCCCAAATAAACTAGCCCTCTACCTCAATAGTTCATACCTAAGACTTCTAAGCTAATCAATGGCATAGAATAGAATAAGTAATAACAGAGCAAACTAAATAGCAAAAAGCAAACATGGTTTTGACACTTGGTTACTTATACATCTTTGTTCTAATTAGCCGCTCCTGTAACCCCCTCCCCCACACATATATGTAACATTTAACTAAATCCATTCTAATCTGAAGGAGCGTGCATCTGGACATTTCTAATATCCCAGTTTCTGCTGATGAGGTGAACTTTGTTGCCCTTTGGGCTGACATTGGATTCAAATTTCTTCTCACATCTGTTCATTACCTCTTGTATTGGTGTGTTTATTTACAGCAATTCACAGATCTTGATTATGGCCTTAATCCAGACTCACCTTTTATCTCTAATGCGTCTTCACTCTGGCCAGCCCTTCTTGGCAATTAACCCCTCCCCCTACTTTTATGTGATAGTTGGGGATATTCTGTCTTACTGTGTCTGACAAAAGTGTGTGCACTCAAAGCATATACCTTGAATAAAACTTTGTTGGTCTTAAAGGTGTCCCAGGGCTCAAACTTTCTTCTGCTACCTAATGGGGGTTTTGAGGATAGACTAGAGGATCTCAGAATAATGTACACCACCCTGATATCCTTGGAGGCAAAGCAGGAGGTGAATTCAAAAATATAAAACTCAGAAAAGAAATAACAACATTGGATGCCTAGTCTCTTCCATACTGTCTGGACCTGCCCAGACTCACCCCCAACCAGCCGGCTAACTTCACCACCCCCACCCCAACAGTTGAATCACCTCTGATGGTGCTGGGACCAATCTAAAGCACCATCTGGCTGAAGCCTACACTCCAGAAGGGAAGGAGTCAGAGAGAAAGGATGGAGGCAGCTGAGGCAGGTTGATGTGGCAAGATGGGGAAACATGGGAGGCAGGACTCTGGAACCTGGAAGTTTAGGAGGAGGGTGGTGGCTAAGGCCCAGCCAAGATATGGCTGACATCCAGGGAGTGGTCAACAATACCACCACAGCTGCCAGTGGTGAGCCAGTCCTGCTCATTCTCCCAGGAAGAGCAGGCACGTCTGAGCGATAGGGAACAATATTAGAGATAAGACATGGCAGGTCAAACCAGCCAGTAAGCAGGTAGGGAATTGGGTTAGCAAGGCCAGAACAACAACTAGAAGAGATGTGGGAGGATAAAAGTGGCTCCAATAATGGGGTGTGGAGAAGCATACAGAAATCTTGTGAACACAGCAAGGAATACCTGGAGAGAAGAAGATTTCAGTTCAAAGAACCCCTTCTGCCCCTAGAGCTGAGGCCCTGACAAAGACACCCTTATAGGGTCATGATGACAAAGTGAGGGGTGTACACCAAGGGACAGGTATGCCATGGTGGTAGAGAATGTGGTGGAGAATGCGGGCACTAATGCCCCACTAACGTGACTCCTGCCCCATTTCTCCACACTTGCTGGGTGGATTATGCCTTCTCAGTTAATTGTACCGTTGCAGACTGAGGGGTTCTTTCAAGCTTCAGAGGAGTTCAGTGAAGAAGTTACTGGTCCATGGGAAGACACATCAGTCGCCATGGACCTAACTCATCCTGGGTGGTAGATGGCCAAACACCAGGCTCAACAACTGAAGGAGATTCCACAAAACAGTAAGAAGCCCAGTCTGCCTTGATGAGGGACCTTCAGAAGGCAACATTGGTACTGTTCAGCTGGTGCCAAGTGGCTCGAGCACAGTCGCCTGATAACCCCTCCAAGATGGAGATCCTATGGCTGGGAAGAAGGAGGTGGGCCAGGAAGTGCGTTTACCCACTCTGGCTGCGATGTAACTGAACTGTGCTCCTGGTCAGAAATTTAGGGGTGACTGTGGATGTCTCGCTATCTAGAGGCACAGGTTACAAGGGTAGCCCGCCAGGCATTTTACCACTTTCATCAGGTGAGGCTACTAGCATCCTTCCTGTCTTCAGAGCACCTAGCCACGGTGATCCATGTAATGGTCACCTCCAGAATGGGCTTCTGTAACTCGCTCTGTACGGGCATGCCCATGTCTCTGACCTGGAAATTACTATGTAACCCGCCACAAGATGGCAGAATATAATAATAATAATAATAATAATAATAATAATAATAATAATAATAATAATAATAATAATAATAATAATAATAATAATAATAATAATAGAGGCTGAGAGAGCCCTGATATTACTGCTCAATCAGGACAGTTTTATCTATGCTGTGTCGAGCCCAAAGGTCATCCAGATGGCTGCATGTGGAGGAGGGGGAAATCAAATCCGGCTCACCAGATTAGAAGTCAGTGTTCCTAACCATTACAGCAAGCTGGCTGTCCTGAAAATCCATCGCTAAAACCACTTCAGGGACTCTAACACCTTGATGGAGGAACCTGCATTTAAGAGGTTCAAGTTGAAGTGTCCCATGATGGGATCGCACCTAAAAGGGCCTGGTCTGGCCCAGACAAATGGTAATCCTGGGAAAGGGTCATGTTTCACTTGTGGACTATGGGGGAGTTTCAAGAAAGAAGCCAGTCATACGCAACACCAGCTGGGATATGAGCCTACAGTCAGCCTATCAAACCTTCTGGCCTCTTACCAGGATGATCCAGGTGTGAATGCAAGGGAAGTGTCTGGAAACTATCATAGATAGCGGAAGATAGCAGTTATGGCAAATATTCACCTCCATACACCATCTGATATCTGAAAGCACTGGATCTAACAAAGGGGTGTTGGCAGATTCCAGTAAACCCGGCAGATCAAGAGAAAATGGTGTTTACTACCTCACAAGGACTTTTCCAGTTCCACAAGATGCCTTTTGGACTGCATAGGTCTGAAGGACCAGCCCTGCTTAGCCTCTGAGATATGAGATCGTGCTAGCCTGGGCTGCTCAGGTCAGGGCCAACAGCAGAATAGGAGTAACCCAATGAAACCAAGCAAGCGTGTGAGTTCTGGAGCATCCCTAGTTCTCCTCCCAGTGTCAGACCAGTGGTTGAATGGCATCGGCTCCATTGTGACTTTCATTTTTAGCCTTCTTCTGAGCCAGGTGGGCCAGGACCTCCATTTGATCATGAATCCCCACAAAGCCACACTCCCCCTGGAGAGCCCCCTGGCCTGTCTTTATGACTTCTGAAATTCTGATTAAGTCCGAAGCACAGTGGGATGAGGATAACAGTAAGCACCGAGGGAGCACTTATCCTTTCCTCTTCTGCTGTTCGAATGCAGGACACTCTTATTTGTTTTGTGTTGTTATTTTGGTTTGTTGTGATCATGCCATTGAAGGGTTTGACCGACTGACATTGTCTGCTGTTTTGGGTACCGGTTTGCAGTAAATCTGCGGCTTGGTAAAACTAACAGGCTCAATAAATAAATGACCTGGGAACAATGATTTCCGTCCTCATGCTGTGAGATGAATTGGTGGCCTGCTGGCAACAGTAGAATTCAGGTGGGGAAGAGGGTTACGAGAATGAATTGTGGGCCCATCGGACGATATGAGTCACATTTTCACATAAGGCTTTGCTGATGTCCATGAGATGTTAAAGTTCCATATCTAGGACATGAACTGTCAATTTAAGGGCCTCTAAATACTGCACATGACCCGTGACATGGAACATATTTTCTAAGGTTGGAACAAGCCCTGCACAAACTGGTAACGTGCAACACAATCCTATGCAGAGTTCCTCAAATCCTCAACCCAATGATTTCGACTAGATGACTGGAATAACAGAGCATATGTATGTGTTAATTGAATTCCTTAGATCCTGCCTCTCCCTCCCACTGGGGACCCAAAGTGGCTTATGCCATTCTCCTTGCCCTCCATTTTATTCTCACAACAAACTTGTGAAGATAGATTCAGGGAGTTGACTAGCCCAAGATCACCCAGTGAGCTTCCATGGCAGAGTGGAGATTAGGCCTCTGAGACACATGTCTGACACACTTGACCACTACACCCACACAGGCTCTACACCACACTACAACACTTGGGCTGCACTGTTCAATTCCTCCATGCTTTATTGCTCTGTCACACTCTTATTTGGGGGGGGGGGGTAATATTTCCAGTATCAGAATGGGTCGGAAATATCAAATACAAGAAATGGCCCGTCCAATATTTTTCCACTCCAATATTTCACTCCCAGTCAGTCTTGGGAACATCTGGAATTAGGTTAAATGGGGAAGTGGCCCTTTCAAACGTGAAGGGCTGGCATCCTGCAGAACTGCTGAGGTGGCCTTCCCCCTCCTTCTCTGTTACTGGTGCCTGTTGGGATCATATTGGGGCTTTCCCCCCATGTGTACAGAATTTTTGTTTGGGGGAGATACATACCTGATGACATTTCACTAATTCAGTGCCTAAGTCAGGGATAGTCAAACTGCGGCCCTCCAGATGTTCATGGACTACAATTCCCATGAGCCCCTGCCAATGTTTGCTGGCAGGGGCTCATGGGAATTGTAGTCCATGGACATCTGGAGGGCTGCAGTTTGACTACCCCTGGCATAGTAATCAGATCACTTCTGATAGTCATAATCAAACATGGTAAATTCCACCACCAATACATTTTGCACCTCCCTAACTGGCATTCGCTGCCTGGAACCATGGGCAAAGGAAGGCCCTTTTCTGCACCTACTACCTGAAATCACTTTTAAACCGAAGAAGATACCAGGGATTGAACTAGGAACTTTTAGCATGCAAAGCTTTTGCTCTACTGCTGATCCACAAGTTTATCTTCAATGAACTGCTAGATTTAGAAACCAAGAATTTCAGGTATAAGATTGCGTTTTTCAGCCTTTTTGATCATGAAGTATTCTTTAGGCCCTGAAATATTTTTCAGGATTTGAAACACCCCAGAAATGCCCCTTCAGAAAAGGGGGCATGGAAATAAGATGCAGGAACCAGCCCATCAATCAATCAATCAATCAATCAATCAATCAATCAGTCAGTCAGTCAGTCAATCAATCAATTGATCATTTATCATTCCCATTATGAAGAAAGAGACTAGGCCTGTACAGCAACAGGAGAAGTGGGCTCCAGTGACATCCAGTTACCTTAGTGGCCATTTGAACTTCTAGGAAAGGCTGCCTAACCCATGGAGAGCTCTCATGTAACCACAGAACCCTGGTTGGGAATCCCTGGTATATATTTTTGAGAGTCAAAGCTTCCTCTGTTAGATTCCCAAAAGCCTATATGTCAAAACTCATCTTGGTCTTTAAGGTGCTATTCACAGTGTTGCCAGCCTCCTGGAATTACTACAGATATCCATCCCTCTGAAGAATCTGTCTGCTTTGGAGGGTAGACTGTGGCATTATACCCCACTGCTATCTTTCCTGCCACAAACCCCATCTTACCCATGTTCCACTTCCCAAATTTCCAGCCTGGAGTTGGCGACCTGAGCAGTTGGACTAGAGTTGCCAACCTCTACGTGGTAGAAGAATGGGGGACCGAGTAAATATGGCCACAGCCACATATGAGAATAGTATACTATGGCCACATTTGCTCAGTCCCCCAGCTAACCATATTTAATAACTAAGAAGATTCTATGGTATACCCTGTGTTAAGCTAAACTTAAGAAAGTTTTGGGAACACACTTCATGTGAGTAATATGTTTCTGACTGGATTGTGCCACTGAAGAAAAAATTCTATTGAAAATGCGTATTACTGGGTTGCATCTTGGCATTACTTAAGGATTTGTATATAGAAGCCATATACTTTTGATGAATTCTAGAACCTCACTGTCAGTGTCTCCATTCTTTTGCTTTCCACAAGGTTGACAAGTCATCCTTTCTGTAACCTCATTTGGTGGCTGGAGGTCTCCTTGGATTACAGCTGATGTCCAGGCAACAGAGAACAATTCACCTGGAGAAAATGGCCACTTACCCCGCTGAAGTCCTTTCCCTCCCCAAACTCTGTTCTTCTCAGACTCCCTGCCCCAAATCTCCAGCTGGCAACTCTTCGACTTCATTAATTCATTAATTCATTAATTCATTAATTCATTAATTCATTAATTCATTCATTCATTCATTCATTCATTCATTCATTCAATTTATATACTGCCCTCCCCAAAGGCTCAGGGCAGTTTACATCAAACAGGAACAATACAAATAACTCAGTTTATAATAATACAATAATAACTATAACATTATGAACAATAGAACATTGGGGAGAACAATAAATTGGGGAGGCAGTTTGGTGTGGTAATTAGGAGTGTGGACTTCTAATATGCCGTGCCCATTCGATTCTGCACTCCCCCACATGCAGCCAGCTGGGTGACCTTGGGCTCACCACAGCACTGACTGAGCAGTGATAGCAGGGCTCTCTCAGCCTCACCCACCTCACAGGGTGTCTGTTGTGGGGAGAGGAAAGGGAAAGTGACTATAAGCCACTTTGAGACTCCTTCAGATAGAGAAAAGCAGCATATAAGAACCAACTCTTCTTCTAAATCATCGCTTACTGATGGTCCCGTGGGTGGGCAAGTCTGCAGTGATGGTTGTAGGAGGGAGACTGAAGGGGGTGACATGGCTATCCCCTGAAACTACCTTCAATAAACTGGCAATCCACTGGAGCCTCAAACAGGTCTAGGACTGTGGAACAAGGAGAGCCACAAAGTTAAAGGAAATGGCTACTTACCGTCTTCAGGAACCTTCAGGCTGATTTTGCAGAACAGACTTTTGAGCCGGCTTCACAATGAGCTGTAATTTGAACTTTGAGTGGGAATCCGGGTCGCCTTGGGAGAAGACTTCTGAGATCTTCAGCTCTCGCGCCTCTTTTGAATGATAATTCAAGCATACACCTCCTTGTAAAACATCAGCAGTGATCAAACGCCACACAGCTAGATGAAGGCAGCTCATCTTAAGGATCGGCTTTCATTATTCCTTTTTATCCAGAAGATTAAATAAGGTAACCCATTTGATGCACCGGCTGTTGTGGTCTCTCTCTCTCTCTCTCTCTCTCTCTCTCTCTCATAGAAACATTCCACTGCTATGCTTCTCAGAATGCAGTCCCTATCAGCATTTATCTAATCATGGAAGCAGGGCCTGTTGGAAGCTTTTGATGAATTCTCACACACACACATACACACACACACACACACACATGCCATGCATGACTCACATGACATGAAAATGATCCTCCTTTTTGGCCAAGCATTTGTACTGGACTTGGCAGACTTTGACGAATGTTCACTGTGAACCTTGCACAAAAGCTTGACCTGGCATTGACCTTTTCCAAAAACCTCACCCCTCTCTTAGGGATGGGGGCTTCACCTTTATCTGGAAGGGTAGAGACATGCATCCAAGATGGCGCTTTACCGATGCATTGAATACAGAATGGCCCAAGAGTCATTGTTTTAGGACACCCATGCGTGGGAAATTAGGCTGAGAACATATCCATCCATCCATCCATCCATCCATCCATCCATCCATCCATCCATCCATCCATCCATCCATTCATTCATTCATTCATTCATTCATTCAATATTGATATACTCCTCTCCCATGGGGCTCAGGGCGGTTTACATAAAACATAGAAAATAGTACATGGATCTTAGTTTTCTATAACAACAACATTAACATTAATAACATTAATGCCTTTAGCTGGGGAACTGGGGGAAATAGGTGGATTTCTGTGGGAGAGGAAGCAGGGGCCCTGTGGAGGTTGCTGGTTTCACTCGGTCTCAACCAAATGCCTGGTGGAAGAGCTCCCTCAAGGGTATCTCTCAAGCATCAGTGTAGAGCAAAGGCTCAAACCTGGGCCTCCAAAATCCTAGGTTGGCGACTGAAGCGTGCTAGTCACTGTCGCTTTAACCTACCTTACAGGGTTGTTGTGAGGATAAAATGAAGGAGGAAGCAGGGAGAATTCTCTTCCTAGAGGACATAGTGATGAGCGTAAGAGATGGGTGTGAGCATAAAAGGTAAAGGTATCCCCTGTGCAAGCACCAGGTCATGTCTGATCCTTGGGGTGACACCCTCTAGCGTTTTCTTGGCAGACTCAATATGGGGTGGTTTGCCAGTGCCTTCCCCAGTCATTACTCATTTTACCGACCTCGGAAGGATGGAAGGCTGAGTCGACCTTGAGCCGGCCACTGGGATTGAACTCCCAGGCTCATGGGCAGAGCTTCAGACAGCATGTCGTTGCCTTACCACTCTGCGCCACACCTACGTTACAGGGTTGTTGTGAGGATAAAATGAATGAGGAAGCAGGGAGAATTCTCTTCCCAGAGGACATAGTGATGAGCGTAAGCATAGATGGTTATGAATAGAGATGGGTGTGAGCAGAGAGGGGATTAAACTGATTCCCTGAGGAGATGGTCGTTGATGGCTATCCGCCAAGGTGACCAAAAAGAACCTGGGCATTCAGCATGAATCCATGAGAGCCGGCTTGGTGTAGTCGCTAGGAGCATGGACTTCTAATATGACAAACTGGATTTGATTCCCTGCTTCTCCTCCACATGCAGCCAGCCGGGTGACCTTGGGCTCGCCACAGCACTGATAAAACTGTTCTGACTGAGCAGTAATATCAGCGCTCTCTCAGCCTCACCCACCTCACAGGGTTTCTGTTGTGGGGAGAGGAAAGGGAAGGCGAATGTAAGCCCCTTTGAGACTCCTTTGGGTAGAAAAAAGCAATATATAAGAACCAACTCTTCTTCTTCTTCTTCTTCTTCTTCTTCTTCTTCTTCTTCTTCTTCTTCTTCTTCTTCATTTCAGAACTAGGAGGATGCATCAAAGGAAGCTTAGCCCCTGCTCCTTTTTTTCTTGGTCCCTAACTGTAGTTTGCAAACATGTCTCCTGCAGGGGAAAACCAAAAGAGGCTGAAAATACTTCTTTCAAGTTCCCTTGTCGCGGTGACTAATCTTGCGCAAAACTTGCGTCCGGGTGGAAGCGAACATCTGCTCCTTTTGGCCTGTCGTCTCCTACAGGAGAAGTTAATGCATTCTCCGACGCTAAGGTCACCTCATTAAGAGGAGGGAAATTTCAGTCACCCAGCTCAGGGGTACAAGGTGGTTCCATCCTGCTGAAAGGTGACCTTTTCAGGCTGCAAACGAGACGGGCAGGAGCACGTGTCAGGTGTGTTGGCTGCCCAAGCGGCACTTAGTTCCCAAGACACTTACAACTCCTGAGCAGCAATTCTAAACCTTTCCTTCCTTGCCATTTGACAGCTCCTGACGGCTGTCTCGGGAAGAGGGCAGAGGTGGAGGGGGGGCACTCACGGGGGCTTGGAGAGTTGCCAAATCCATCCTGGAAAATTCCGGACGATTCGGGGTCAGCGGCTAGGGAGGGAAAGGGGCTCATCAGTAGGAACGTCAGGCCACAGAGTCCACCCTCCAGAGCTGTCGTTTCCTCCAAGGAAAACTGGTATCCACTGTCCAGCAATGAGCTCTAATTGCAGGAGATCTTCAAGGTCCTGCCTGGAGATTGGTGACCTTACCCGCAAGCATTTTCTGACACTCATGAAAGGCACTCTTGATGCAGAATAAGACTATAGCTGAGAGAGTTGGTCCTAGACAATATATATCTTAGAACAGTGGTTCTCAACCTTCCAAATGCTGCGACCCTTTAATGCAGTTCCTCATGTTGTGGTGACTCCCAACCATACAATTAGGCAAGTGTTCTTCCACAGAAATTAAACCGAAACTGACCAATGGAGCTGATAGGGTCGCCATATACCAGAAGTTACTTGACAGTGTATAGCAGGGGTAGTCAAACTGCGGCCCTCCAGATGTCCATGGACTAGAATTCCCAGGAGCCCCTGCCAGCATTTGCTGGCAGGGGCTCCTGGGAATTGCAGTCCATGGACATCTGGAGGGCCGCAGTTTGACTACCCCTGGTGTATAGCATGCACTATACAAAACTATACAATAGCAGCAGGAAGCAAAATCAAACTTGAAAAAGCAAAAAGATAAAGAAACCACTCTGGTGGCATTGACTGATAGAGCAGTATGACAAGTACAGTTGCATGAATCATTTTTTTTTAAAAAAGCAAAATTACAAAGTCAAGGTCTAGCATATTCATGCCAGCTTCTTGGAAGTGAGATTATCTTCCCTGGTCACTAAAAATCCAATAAATTAGGTGCCAGGCAAACTTCTAAGGAGAAGGTATTCCAAAAACATGGTGCCACCACCCAAGAAGTCCTGTCTCTGGTGACCACTCAACTCATTTCCGCAGGTGGCAAAGTAGGCAAAGACAGAGATTTTGGTTAGCAGACAAGATTCTCTACAGCAGTGCTCCTCAACCTTCCTAATGCCGCGACCCTTTAATCCAATTCCTCATGTTGGGGTGACCCCCAACCATAAAATTATGCAAGGGTTCTTTCACAGAAATTAAAACGAAACTAACCAATGCCGTGAAGATCCCTTGTTCATGATCGTATATAAATTGTTTCCCCCCCCCCCGGGATTTCTCAGTTCAGTTCTGCCTCTTGTCTCACCATGCCAATCTCACTCTTTTCTGCTGCTCTAGACAGATAAACACTCTATCTCGATCTACCCTGCAAGGCTGTTGTATGGATGGTGCCCCCCCCAGCCAAGCTGCTTGCCCTGATGTGACCCATGTGAAACCCCCCCCCAAAGGGGTCCTGACCCCCAGGTTGAGAACCACTGTCTTAGAAGGTGGGCTCCAAAAAGAAACACTTTAGAAACATTGGTTGGGGCTACACCAAACAGATTTCTCTTGACCACCCAGCACAAATTTAGAATTTGTTTTTAGACAAGAAAGCATTGTACAGTATATATTGACCACTGAGGAAGACACCTGTTGGTCGAAATACGTTTGGTCTGTTCTTCATGTGCAGTTAGATATGTATTGTTTTAACTTTGTTTTTAATATATTATTGGTGCACTTTAATAAATATTTGTAATAATTCTTTAATATTGTTTTCACATTGTTTTGCAGTTCAACTTTTGCATTCCTGACTTTACCAGCAAGGCCAGGGCCTAGTCTGCACACATAGGATAATGCACTTTCAATGTTCTTTGGCAGCTGGATTTTCCTGTGCAGAACAGGAAAATCTACTTATAAAGTGCATTGAAAGTGCATTATCTATTGTGTGCAGAATAGGCCTAGGATTCCTTCCTGCCGTTAAAAATCTGAGAGTGATTCTGTCCCACTTAGTAAGTTAGGGACGGTTTCTCATCCCCCGCTGATTCACCCTGAAAACCCCCATTCTGACTGTGCTTCTCCCTCATGTAAGTTGGAGACAAGATGCTTCATTGGCCTGACTTTTCTGTTTTTCCCATGGTACCTTTACACGTCTTTCAAGAACTCAATTGTTTACATAGCAAGAGGTTGCCAGGGAAGAGACATGGGGATACCAGTTCTGGGTTGGTAAATACCTGGAGATTTTGAGGGTGGAGCCTGGGAAGGGCAGATTTTGAGGAGTGGAGGCAATTCAGCAGGATACAAGGCCCACGCTCCAAAACAGCATTGCTCTCTGGGGGTAAACAATATCTGTCATCTGGAGATGAATTGAATCAACAGGATGTCTCCAGGTTCTCCCTGGAAGCTGGCAACCCGAAAAGACTCCACATTCCCCCTCCATATTGCCCGCCCTTCAACTCTGCTACTTTGCCTTATCCTCCAGCACTACTCCCTCGCCAATCCCTACCAATGTTTTGCCTTATCCTCCAGCACTACTCCCTCGCCAATCCCTAGCAATGTTTTGCCTTATCCTCCAGCACTACTCCCTCGCCAATCCCTGCCAATGTTTTGCCTTATCCTCCAGCACTACTCCCTCCCCAATCCCTGCCAATGTTTTGCCTTATCCTCCAGCACTACTCCCTCCCCAATCCCTGCCAATGTTTTGCCTTATCCTCCAGCTCTACTCCCTCCCCGATCCCTGCCAATGTTTTGCCTTGTCCTCCAGCACTACTCCCTCCCTGATCCCTGCCAATGTTTTGCCTTATCCTCCAGCACTACTCCCTCCCTGATCCCTGCCAATGTTTTGCCTTATCCTCCAGCACTACTCCCTCCCCGATCCCTGCCAATGTTTTGCCTTATCCTCCAGCATTACTCCCTCCCCAATCCCTGCCAATGTTTTGCCTTATCCTCCAGCACTACTCCCTCCCCAATCTTTGCCAATGTTTTGCCTTATCCTCCAGCACTACTCCCTCCCCGATCCCTGCCAATGTTTTGCCTTATCCTCCAGCACTACTCCCTCCCCAATCCCTGCAAATGTTTTGCCTTATCCTTCAGCACTACTCCCTCCCCGATCCCTGCCAATGTTTTGCCTTATCCTCCAGCACTACTCCCTCCCCGATCCATGCAAATGTTTTGCCTTATCCACAAGCACTACTCCCTCCCCAATCCCTGCCAATGTTTTGACTTATCCTCCAGCTCTACTCCCTCCCCGATCCCTGCCAATGTTTTGCCTTATCCTCCAGCTCTACTCCCTCCCCGATCCCTGCCAATGTTTTGCCTTGTCCTCCAGCACTACTCCCTCCCTGATCCCTGCCAATGTTTTGCCTTATCCTCCAGCACTACTCCCTCCCTGATCCCTGCCAATGTTTTGCCTTATCCTCCAGCACTACTCCCTCCCCGATCCCTGCCAATGTTTTGCCTTATCCTCCAGCATTACTCCCTCCCCAATCCCTGCCAATGTTTTGCCTTATCCTCCAGCACTACTCCCTCCCCAATCTTTGCCAATGTTTTGCCTTATCCTCCAGCACTACTCCCTCCCCGATCCCTGCCAATGTTTTGCCTTATCCTCCAGCACTACTCCCTCCCCGATCCCTGCCAATGTTTTGCCTTATCCTCCAGCACTACTCCCTCCCCAATCCCTGCCAATGTTTTGCCTTATCCTCCAGCTGTACTCCCTCCCCGATCCCTGCCAATGTTTTGCCTTGTCCTCCAGCACTACTCCCTCCCTGATCCCTGCCAATGTTTCGCCTTATCCTCCAGCACTACTCCCTCCCCGATCCCTGCAAATGTTTTGCCTTATCCTTCAGCACTACTCCCTCCCCGATCCCTGCCAATGTTTTGCCTTATCCTCCAGCACTACTCCCTCCCCAATCCCTGCCAATGTTTTGCCTTATCCTCCAGCACTACTCCCTCCCCGATCCCTGCCAATGTTTTGCCTTATCCTCCAGCTCTACTCCCTCCCCGATCTTTGCCAATGTTTTGCCTTATCCTCCAGCACTACTCCCTCCCCAATCCATGCCAATGTTTTGCCTTATCCTCCAGCACTACTCCCTCCCCAATCCCTGCCAATATTTTGCTTTACCCTCCAGCACTACTCCCTCCCCAATCCATGCCAATGTTTTGCTGCTTGTTTCAAAGTGAATTTTAAATCACGTTGACTTTTTCCACACTGGGAATTTGCCCTGCTTTACCACTCATCCAGAGCCGGGGCAAATTCTCAGTTCCATATGGCAGTAGTGCCGGGCCGGGGCTGTCCCAGTCCTGGACTAACTCAGGCCCTTGTTTGCCCTTCATCAAGGGAACATGGATAATTCCCTTTTTTTTGCCCCAGGCACTATGTTAGCAATTCAGCTTGCCAAAAAGGGGATTTTTATGCCCTGTTGAAGGATGGCTGTGCTGGGATGAGCTAGCCTGGAACCAAGACAAAAGGACAGTTTCTCTAGATGGGTGGAGATGATGGCTCGAGAGGATATTCGCTCAGGAGAAAAGGGACCATTTAGGCATAATAGGAATCTTTCAGGGGCTCCTAGGGGCTATCTAGAGTCTTAATGGAGGAAACGCCCCTGGGTGAGTCATGAGTAGAAACAAAGAAGCTAAGTGAGGAAGCAATTAAGTAAAAGACTGTTGACCAATGATCAGCATTACAGCGGAAGGGGAGCAGAGTTTCCTTGTCAGCCATCAGTCTTTGCTGCAGATGTTCGGGCTACACCCAGTTGCTGTGTCAGGCCGAAGCACATGAGATGGTGGCCTAGCCAGGCGTGGTGTCTGGCTGACAAGAGTGTATAGGGTCTGGCTTGTCTAAGCCTAGACCAAATATGGCTGCCAAAGGTTGTTGGGCAATGAGTGACAATCCGACGTGGAGGTATGCCACTACTACTAACACAGATGCATCCTCTCCTCTTGGCAATTTGTTCCGGGATCCTTCCTGAAAGATTCGGGACATGTAGACCATATTGAGATGGGACTTGCTGGGGTGATATCTGACCTGGAAACTGAAAGAGAGTAAAGAGAGGTACAACTTCAGCATATGTGGGTTGTCCTCCTTCATTTTTGACATCCAAAGTCGGGGAGCATGGCCAACCACAAGAACAAATGGATTATTTACTAGGTAGTACTTTAAGGCCTCTAGTTGGTTAAAGACACTTCCCACCATCACATTCCGATGTTCAGCAAGGCTGGAGTTTTTACCTGATAATGGAATGCCTGGTGGAAGAGCTCTGTCTTACAGGTCCTGCGGAACTGAAGAAGTATTGGCAGGGCCTTCAGCTCTTCCGGAAGTTCATTCCACCAGGCAGGGGCCAGGACTGAGAAGGCCCTGCCCCTGGGCGAGGCCTGACAAACCTATCATGATATGATTGATGCAGGGCAAACTTTACACCATGAGCAAGCACCCAGTCCACCAGCCCTTGAAAGGTAGCACCTCCCCAGACTCCACCCCCACCCCCAAATCTCCAGGTATTTCCCAACTCAGAACTGGCAGTTCTAACTTTAGTTCAAGCTGACCTTTAAGGCATCACATCTCCTTCTTTCCACAAATGCCTCCCTCCCCAGACACCATCCTCAAATCTCTGGGAATTTTTCAAGCAGAAGCTGTCAAAATCCCTGGGTTCTGGAACAGCAAATGTAACCTTTCCGCTTTAGGACGGGTTCCAGAACCAATTGGATTAGGCATCGATACAGGCTGGAGAAAGCAGAGGAGATGATCCCACCTGTCCTGCCTGCCCTGAAGCAGAGGAGGGTTCAGCTCCCCCTGCTCCTGCCCTCCTTCCTCTGCATTTTCTTGCGAGTACAGCAAAGCACCGTCCCTTTCTGGAAGTCGATTAGCATTTCCATTGTTGCATGACTGTCTGAAAGAAGTAGCAGCTAAACGAGCCAGTCAGATCGTGCTAATTTGCATGTTAATGAAGCCCATAGTGCACAGGCCATAGAACACCGAGAGGCTGGCACCGAGAGAGCTGCTGGTAGGGATGGAGCTATACAATGCAGCCTGTCTGCACATTAGAGAGGGGGAAAGAGAATACCCAATTCAGACACACAGATGGCTGAATAGACAGACAGACAGATGGCTTGCAGAGGGATGCCTGGATAGGAAGGGAGAAATCTCTTTCTGCACTGGGAAAGGCAGCAAGAAGGTAAGATAGTTAGAGCAGGGTGGTTCTCCCCCCCCCCTTTTCTCTATCGCAAAATGCAGTTTGCAGCATCTCTCTCTCTTCCCGGTGCTCAAATCACGTTTTTTACGAACTGCCCTACTTTAGAACCCTGCTGAATGTCTGTTGTAGGAGGAGAGACAGGAAAGAAGATGCGGGGACCATGCAGCCACTGGCATGAAGCGAAACATCGTTTGAGGTATCTGGGGGGAGAAGAAATAGCTCCCAGGGTGAACCGGGCAATCCCGAACAGAATTGCACCCCAGTCCAATGAAGGCAAGAGGCGAAACCCCACTTTGCGCAGTGGAAGTTCCGGAAGCAGAGAGAGAGCCAGGGTGGCGTAGAATGTCACACTAAGATCAGGAAGAACTGGGTTCAAATCCCCATGGAAACGTGATGGGGGACCAAGGGCCAGTCACACAGAGTCAGCTTAATGTACCTCACAGGGTTGTTGTGAGGATGAAAAGGAGGGGAAGAGAAGGATTTAAGCTGTGTTGGATCCCCAGTAGGGAGAAAGGTAAGGTATAAATTAAGGGGGGGGGAAATAAATAAAAACCCAAGGGTGGAGCCTGTGGAGGGTGGGGCTGCGGTGGGACCTCAGTGGGGTACAATGCCACAGAGTCCACCTTCCAAAGGAGCCATTTTCTCCAGAGGAACTGAGATCTGTCACCTGGAGATCAGTTCAGATTTCGGGAGAGTTCCAGCCACTCCCTACAGACTGGCAAGCCTTCTTCTGAGATGCATAGTTTGCCATTTTGATTGCAGCCCCGAATAACATTTTAATCAAGCTTCTAGTTCTCATGGATGCAAGAGCAACATCTCAAATCGTGATCTTGGGGCGGGGGGTGAGGAAGCAAAGACAATGTGCAGCACCCCGCAAACCACATTTAATTTAACAGAGCCCCCTAGTCATATTCTCCATGCCCCCCACTCCAAATTCTGTAAAGTTCAGTTGTGCACCCCTGATTTTCACTATTACCTGAAATGATCTGTCTCCTGAACTGATGATGAGGAATTAGCAATTCTAGGAGACAAAGCTTTGTGAGAGGGTAACAAATGAGATTCTCCACCTTTGTATATGGGGGAAGTACCATGTCAGAAATCTCAGGAAGAGGCATTCTTAGAAATCAATGGTTTTTATTAAAACCCAAAATAAAAGCCCCTAACATACAAACACACAACTTTAAGCTAACACACACACAGAGGAAACAAAAGAGGTGATTGCTTGTGCTATGGGCTTAAGAGTTGGGTCAGAGAAAGTTATGGCTACCAATGTGGAGGGGGTGCAGAGGAAGTAGCAGCCCATCCTTTGTGCATGGAAAGCCAAACATGAGAACAGGGATGACTAGTCACTGCTCCACTTTTATGGCCAGATTTGTATCCCCATGCTATGCTAGGGCACAATGTCTTGATGGGATTAAATGGGCAATACTAAAGAAATTGACAGTTTGCTAATGGACAAGCCAGGTTTTGACCCAAAACCCTTAACTGGTTTATTGGGAGAATTCCAGAGTTGACGGAATGATCTGGGAGAGTCTTAGATGGTGGCCACATTTGTATTTGGGGCCAGATGGGATGCCTAAGTGTGGAGGACCCTATCTTAATGGGAGTTTGATGTACCAGCAATTATGGACAGGAAGAAGCTACCAGAGGGATGACTTCATCGGGAAAAGACATTAATGGAGAAAATATTTTCAGGTGTGGAGTGTCCAAGTAGATTAGCCATTAGCCGGTTGCTGTTTGTCCTTGTCTTTTGTCCTTGTTGTGCCAGGGTGGGGGAAAGAACAAATGGCCCAGCCCTTCCTTTGTGCAGATTAATTGCATCACTCTTGTTTTTTTCTTTATTTTTATGGTACTAGACCAGTAGTCAAATTACAAGATACATAAAAACATCTGGCATTAACAAGATAAAAGAATAATTGATAACTATAACTTGTGAAAGCCGGAAATTCTCTTGGAGGAGACTGACCGCATGTAGAGCCAGTGATGGCCTATTTCTGATACGCAAGGCATTCTGGGTAGGCTTCTCTGGCCTAGCCATTCTTGCTTACAGTGAACTAGAAATAACGATGGAGGTTTACAGCTGCATTCCTCCTTGCAACCCAAAAGGTATTTCTTGGGACAAAGATCAGTAAGTCCGTAACGTTGAGATTTCCAGCCTGTTGCACTGCTTGTGTGGAACTATAGAAAAGACACAGTCGAGTGTGTGAATCTCTCTTAAAAGCTAACAGAAGCATTTTCACCTTGCATTTGTTGAACCCAAGATCCTTCCATCAAATGGTGTATGCCCGGTGAGCAAACCTCAGCCCTGGTGTGCCAGTGAGGCAGTGAAAACTGTGGCAAGGTCCGTTTGCATTCGGCATGAACAACTCCCACAGAGATCAAGAGGAGTGGATTATAAACCAAGGATCTGATAAAGTGCGGTCAGCCTGCACCACATAACACAGACATTTGGTTGGAGGCTTTCTTCAAAGGACCCCTCCCCTCATTTGGCTTCTCTGAGTAGCACAAAACAGGCCCACAATCTTTTTGGTGACCTATCACACTGCCATTTTGGCTATGCCCAAGAGAAGATCAGTCCTGGGTAAAAAAGAAAGGAAAAAGGCTAAAATCTTTATCCAGCCATGTTGTCACGTTCTCTGAGTCCAGCCTGGCCAAATCCTGGGCTTGGGGCTTGGGAAAAGCAGGGGTTTGAAGAGGAGAAGAATCTCTGCAGGGTGAAATGCCTCCCCTCCAAAGCAGCCATTTCCTTTGTAATCTGGAGTTGACTCCTCTGTAGTCTGCAGATCAGTTATAATGCCAGGAGGTCTCCCGGCTGCTTTGGAGCTGCCAATTCCTCCAGGAGGAACTGATCTCTATACGGTACATCAGAGAGTCTAGAAGAAAGGGAACATCACATCCCTGCTGAGCTCTCCCTCCCCTGCCTGAACCATGCCTCCCCCAGCACCACTCTCAAAATTTCCAGGAATTTCCCAGCGTTAACTCTGGCTGCCATGCAAAACAGCTTTGTGTTAGGACTGCTTGCTCTGGGTAGGAAAATGCTTGGAGATTTTGAGGATGGAGGTTGGGGAGGGCAGGTTTTGGGGAGTCCATCCTCCAAAGTAGCCATTTTCTCTAGGGGGATGGATCTGTGAGAAACTTCAATTTCTAAATATGTGACCTAATAGAATGAAAGCTTCTTTATTTAAGAAGAATGAAAGCATCTACAATGAAGGCATAGTCAGGACTGAGGTACAAAACATAGAACAAGCCATATAGGGGTTCGCTCCCCCTCCCTTGGGATTTCAATCCAGGCACAGTTCAAAGGAGTCAAAACATAAAGATAACCATTTGGCCATCCGAACAACAGGTCTGAGAACTATGAAAAACTAACAAAAGGGAGGGGGAGGAATGCAGAGGGAGGATAGGGAGTCAAAAAACGAAGCAGCAGGAAATGACCTTGGGGTGTCAAACCAAAGCATCTGTCTTACATCAGGGCAAGACAGGTCAAAGCAACACGTTAGCAAGCAATAGCCTCAAATCATGGAAATAGAATTAAATCATGGCAGAAAACCTGTGGATTCTGACAGGATCTCCGTTGTCTGGAGACTGGTTGTAATACCGGGAAATCTTCAGCCCCTACCAGTGGGAGAGTTTCAGCCTGAAGGGTGGCATCCCTGATTCATATGCTACTGTGGGCATGAGTGCCAGGGATTACCTACGTACCCCTCCTATGGCACCTATAAATGCTTAACTACAAACTGGCTTGTAAGGTTTTCGGGTCAGCAAAGATGCCTCACCCTTTTCATAGAAAAGCAGTAAATATTTTTTAAATTATTTTTTGAAAAGATCAGTGTTATGTTTGTGGTTCTAGTAACCATCCTGCAGAGGACCGAGCTCGAGGTCTGAGCTACAATCGAAGCAAGCATGTTATTGACCAATGCCCAGCTGGGATCCCCACCCTGGGATCCAATCAGTTTAAATCAATCATCAGCGTTCCAGCCAATGGCGTGCATGGCCGGGAGACCTATTGTTCACTTTCTGTATATAAGTTAGGGTTTTCTGGGAGGGTGTCCAGTGTGGTTTTGGCACTTGTACCATGTTCTGGCACCCATAAAGAGCTGCCTCAGTTCCAGTGCCTGTGAGTCTATGACTCCCAAGATCCATCACGATCTAACAGTCAGGTCTGCCTTGATCTTCAGTACTTACTGGTGCAACTTCCAAAGATTCCCCAGAAGGAGAAGAACAGAAGCACAGAGCTTCCTGAATGGTTTGCAACCCCACCAGAAGAAACGTGGGTCCTGAGTGGCCCCGAACTCTTCAGAACCATCATGTATTCTGCCCCACCCCCACTCCATCCTCGCACAGAGAAAATGATATTGGAGATTGGTTGCCAGCAGTTAGAGAAAGCATAAATGTGGCAGGGGAGGGGGGGAGGGAAAGCCAATATAGAAACAGTAACAGATGGAAACACACCCACCAGAAAATAGATTGGAACATATTATCATTTACTAATAACTACTAAGCCATGTTCAGTCGGAGCAGAGCACCTAACCTTCCAGGTGAGAGGAAACTTACATTCGGCTCTTGAGCTGGAGTCAGCCAAGATGCTGCTTTGCTAAAATTCCTCCCACTTGTATGGATTGGCAGCACCTCAGGGACCCACCTAATATGATACTTGTATTGTATTGCTCTTATGTTATTGTGTGATTTTAATGATTTAGATATTTGGCTGATTTGGAGGGGGGATTCTACATCATTAAATCCTACTGAGCCCCCTTCCCCCCCCCCATTGTTAACCCTCCCCTCTCTAGGCATTACTCCCAAAATCTCCAGGTATTTCCCAACCCAGAGTTGGTAACTGTATATATTTTGGCACAGACCACCACAGGGCAAAAATCCGGTTGATGGAGAGGGAATTGTTTTGACTGGGAAAATGCAGAAGGATTTCAAGACCAGGGTTAGGATCGGACTGGCAATATTGCATTTTATGGGGAAAATACTTGAGGGAGCCAACCACAGATCTCTCTTGTAATATGTGATTTGGCCTCTTGTCTTTATACTGAAGTGGCATGCTGGGACTGACAACTATGTCTGATCAAATTGCATTTTTCTTGGTTCAAAAAAATCCCACGTGTGAGATTTTTCACTGATGCTCTTTTGTTTTCTGTAACGACATGCTGTTGCTGACGATCCACTGGGTGGCGAACATTTGTGTTCACGCATGTGGCCAACCATCAGGGGAGAACTTGGAAGACGGCTGCATTCCTTGCCCTGATCAGGCCCTGCCTGCCCTCCTGTGAGGGAGAGTGGCAAGAAGAGACAGCCTCTGTACTCACCCAATATGGGTGGAGCTCAGATGCCAGCCATCTTCCTCTGGCAGTGCAGGGTGTGTCTGCCTTTCGCATGCTGGGTGCACACCTTGTCTCAGATGTGGAGAAGGCCTTCAGCCCCAGTATTATGAACGCCCTTTCTTGACCCGTCGTTTTCGTCCCTTTTGATGTTCACCTCATTCCTTTGTGCTCCCGGATCTCCTGTGAAGTTGTGGTACCTTCCTGGGCCCGCTCGACAGCGTCCCTCCCTTCCCCTCTTGTATTTCAAAGCATCCTCCAGCGTTCCCTCCCTTATCTTCCCTCGCAAGGATGCCCTTGCTGGGAGCTCAGACTAAATACCAGATGGCCGGATGGGCTGTTTTGGCACCTTGTAGATCAGAGGAAAGAGCCTCTTGTGGCGCAGAGTGGTAAGCAGCAGAAATGCTGTCTGAAGCTGTCTGTCCATGAGGCTGGGAGTTCGATCCCAGCAGCCGGCTCAAGGTTGACTCAGCCTTCCATCCTTCCGAGGTTGGTAAAATGAGTACCCAGCTTGCTGGGGGGTAAACAGTAATGACTGGGGAAGGCACTGGCAAACCACCCCGTATTGAGTCTGCCATGAAAACACTGGAGGGCGTCACCCCAGGGGTCAGACATGACTTGGTGCTTGCACAGGGGATAGTTTTACCTTTACCTTTAGATCAGAGGAAGCTGTATTGCTCTTTCTATGTGAACTAATGTTCCCGCCAAATGCTGCCTCAATACCCCCCCTTGCCTAGCTAAGGTATATATGCTTTGCCCCCCCCCTTGCCCGGCATCTCTGTCAAGATTCTTGTCTAAGAGCCTATGTCATGTGCTGATCTTTGTCCTGATTCCCCAAATAAAGACTTTTACTTAAAGCTTCAGCCTGAAGCCCGAGAGTGATGTCTGTGGGGCGAATCTGCTGGGCCTCAACTGCTTGGTTCCTGACACTCACTAGGAGAAATCCCAGTGGCCATAATGTCCAGTGAGAGATTGGCCAGCGAATATTTGCGGCCCACATTCATGTGGCTGACATGGGACTTGGGGTGGTCAGTTCTGGGGGTGGAGCCTGGGGTGGGTGGGATTTGGAGAAGGAAGGAACCTCAGCAAGTTAGAATGAGGTACATCCCACCTTCCAAAACACAGTTTTCTTCAGGGGACCAAATCTCTGTTGCCTGGAGGCCAATTGTAACTCTGAGAGATCTCCAGCTACCACCTGGACGTTGGCAACCCAGGGGAGACTAGCTGGTTATTATTTAGTGCCCCAAAGTATCCCAGGGATAAACAAAGAAGATTTCTTGTCACGGGGCAAGTTTGAGAGCAGGATTAAGAAACAAGGGGATGGGAAGGGAGGCATCAGGACCGTATCTTGTATTCTATTTGAGTCGTTCCTCACGTAGAAGAGAATGGCGGCTGATTGTTAGTTATATTGAGAGCAGATTAAAAAGTTGCCTATTCATAACATTAAAAAAAAAAGAGTCACACACACAATACTTTCATCAGCAGGAGGGTTCATGATTCATGTGCACAGATGCCAACTTCCCAAGTTTTACATTTCAATGCAGAAACTCTAACGGTAGAAGAGGAAGGGGAAGGGGACAGCTCGTCTTGTGGACAGAATAGGGTGAGTCGAATGCTTGCAATGGCGACAAAATGTCCTAGCTAGCCCCTTTTCTTCCTTAGGCCCTGGCATTCATTGATGTTGCCTTGCCCGTTTGGAGTTTTGGGGGAAAACAGACCAGCATTATGACCCAGCAAATCGTTTTTTACTTTAAAAAAAAAAAGAAATCTGTAATTATTGTGTCTTAAGAGGAAAGTCTCCTCTTATTGGCTGGGGGGGGGGGTGAAACCTAAGCTCTGGGCCCTTGGCAAAATCAAAAAGCGATTATGCCATTAATCAGCTTAAAAGAGCTAAACCCCATCTTACTGTAGCTTGCAAGCGGAGCTCTCCTTCGCCTCTTTCTCACCGCTTTTCTTCCTTCTGAAATCTCACCTTCCCTTCTGCCACAAAGGAAAGGAGCCCACCAACTCCTCAGGTTTCCCAGGGCACCACGGCGCTTTCTTCCCACTGCTCCTAGGCCTAAACAAGGTTAGTTCAAGGAGTCTTCGGGACTGTGACTTTGTGGCTGGAGAGGGCTACTTTGCAGGTGAAACTCAACTGGAGCCTGGGTTACCATCCTCAAGGTGGGAGCCAGAGTTCTGGTGTTACAGCTGACCTCCAGACTTAACAGCCATCAGTCCCCTTGAAGGGAAGGGCACCTGGAGAACAGATGCGGTGGAAGGCTGCTGAGATCTTTCCCCTCCTGAAATGCCCCCCTCTTCAGACGCTGCCCCCAAATATTCATGGATGTTCCAAGCCAGAGTTGACATGGTTAACTTGACCACCAGGAGGATGGATAGCCTAGGCTTCACCCGCCAATCTCTTTGGCGTGTCAACCTCCAGGGGGAACCTAGAAATCTCCCAGAATTAAAGTGACCTCCAGTCAACCAAGGTGAGCTTCCCTGGAAGAAATTGCTGTTTTGGAAGGTGGACTCTATAGTATTACACTCCATTAATGCCTTTCCCCCTCCCCCAACTATGTCCTCCTCAGAGTCCAATCCTAAATCTGCATGAATTTCCCAGCCTGGAGTCTTTGAGCAGCGGCTGGACAAATATCTTGGATGCTTTAGGCTGACCCTACATTGAGCAGGGGGTTGGTCTAGATCAGGGGTGGCCACACTGTGGTTCCCCAGATGTCCATGGACTACAATGGTCATGAGACCCTGCCAGCATGTGCCACAGTTTGGCCACCCCTGTCTAGATGAACACATGGTCCCCTAATGGAGCACATGGAATCGTCCAACTCTGTGCTTCTATGACCCAACTCCTGCTTCTACTCTTCTTTTCAGATGCATCCCCAAAAGATCCCCACAAGAGAGGAACCCTCTCCTCTCAGAAGACTCCGAGTGCTTAATGAACCAACGGCACTTTTTGGGCACAGGGGTTGGGTGATAGTTAAAGAACTGAGTACCATTTCAGTTTCAAAGCAGCATAGAGGTGTTAGGTTGGGGGTCAGCTATGAGGGGGGATCGTTGAACTGGTTAGAGGGGGCTGGGTTCGGTCCTGGCCCCGACCTGGTGGAATGAGCTCCCAGGTGAGCTGCGGGCCCTGCAGGCCCTCCCACTCTTCCGCAGGGCCTGCAAAACGGAGCTCTCCTGCCAGTTCTACGGTTGAGGCTGGAGCAGTGGGGGAAGATCAATGGGGCCTCTCTGGTGTTAAACCGCAACTTGATTACTTCATCTCTCCTGACTCCTCCCTCTAGAGGTAAAGGTAGGGGTTGGGGATAGGGGCGGTTTCTCTGCCATGTTCTTGGGTTGTTGGTCTATTGTATTGTATTTTTAGTCCATTTTAATAGGGTTTTAATGGGGGTTTTAACTGGACATCTGTAACCCGCCACAAGCCTGCTTGGGAGTGGTGGGTAAAAAATAAAAATAAAAATAAAAATAAAAATAAAAATAAAAATAAAAATAAAAATAAAAATAAAAATAAAAATAAAAATAAAAATAAAAATAAAAATAAAAATAAAAATAAAAATAAAAATAAAAATAAAAATAAAAATAAAAATAAAAATAAAAATAAAAATAAAAATAAAAATAAAAATAAAAATAAAAATAAAAATAAAAATAAAAATAAAAATAAAAATAAAAATAAAAATAAAAATAAAAATAAAAATAAAAGGTTCAGCTCAAGCTAAACCCAACCCTCTCAAGGTTTGAACCAGGGACCTTCTGATCTGGCACCTGGCATAGTTTATCAGGTACCAGACTGGAAGGTCCCTGGTTCAAGCCTCCCCTGAGTGCTGGATGTAAGGAATGACATTAGGCAAGCCCTACACTCCCCATTTTATATTTTCCATCATCTGCAATAAGGGGATTCTCATGTACCATATAAAGTTTTAATGAATGCTACAAGATGTTGTATAAGAAAGCACTTGGGAATGTGCAAAAGGACCAGGCAAATGCTAATTACCAACTTTTATGATATCCTATATGTGCTCTCTTGGATCATTGAGATTCTACGGTGTTTTCTTTTTAAAAATCCGTCACAGAAGTCAGTCCACCCCTAATTGAACGCCTGACTCTCTGCCTTCTACTGTGTCCGAAGGTCCATCTGTCAGGCTCACTATTGCCCCCTTTGACTGGCAGCCGCTCTCCAGGGTCTCACACAGAGGTTTTGCATATCAACACCCAACTGGAGGTTCTGAGGATTGAACCCGGGACCTTCTGCATGTCAAGCCCCAGTCCTACCCGCACAAGAGCCAGCTTGGTGTAGTGGTTAGGAGTGTGGACTTCTAATCTGGTGAGGGGGTTTGATTACACACTCCCCCACATGCAGCCAGCTGGGTGACTTTGGGCTCACCACCGCATTGATAAAGCTGACCGAGCAGTGATATCAGGGCTCTCGCAGCCTCACTCACCTCACAGGGTGTCTGTTGTGGGGAGAGGAAAGGGAAGTCAATTGGAAGTCACTTTGAGACTCCTTTGGGTAGAAAAAAGCGGCATAAAAGAACCAATTCTCTCCTCCTTCTTCAGTAATATCAGGGCTCCCTCACCTCCCTCACAGGGTGTCTGTTGTAGGGAGAGGAAAGGCAACTGTAAGCCGCTTTGAGACTCCTTCGTGTAGAGAAAAGCGGCATATAAGAACCAACTCTTCTTCTTCTTCTTCTTCAATCTGAAAACATCTGGCTTTGCACAGCGGATGAGCTCGTTCCTGCCTGGTCTTCCCATCTCGGCCTGTTCCTCCGTGACAGCTCACATGCAAAGACCGTGCGGAAACCGGTTCCGGAGCTGCCGTGACGAGCCGACACACGGACACGAGGAACAGGACAGCAACAGCGGGAAGGGTTAAGTGAGCTGGGGAGGCTGTGACATTTAGCTAATGTGCTGTGTTAATTGATTCACTCATTTCCATTTGTTCCTGTTAAAGAGAGACAGATGAGAGTGATCCTGCCGTGTAGCGCCTTGGCAAGGAGCTCTGCCGCTGAGTACAGATGTGCTCCTGACTCATTTATTACCATCAGGTCTCCAGCTTGCTGACAAGGGACTGCTCAGAGTGCAGCCGGATTCAAGAGCGAGAGAGAGGGGGGGGGGAGAGAGAGAGGAAGCTAGGAATCCTCACTGCACACACAGGCTCTCTCACTCTCTCCCTCTTCTCACGCACAGCCTTCACGAAAGGCTCGGCCTCTTGAAAACAGGGATGCCTCCAAATTTCACAGGTTTGCTCCTTCGGCCCAGCGATTCGATATCGCTTCTTCCTTGCTCGGGAAGCTTGCTCTTTCTTCCCTCGTGCCTTTTCTTCCCTGGATCGACGTTGCACAGTTTGCATGCCCGTTGTACATGAAGATCCCAGGGAGAGGCTCTCCCAGGGTTGCCAACCTTCAGACAACACCTGGAGATCTTCCACTGTTACAATTGGTCTGCATGTGACCAAGATCAGTTATCCTGGAGTAAGTGGCTGGTTTGGAGGGTGGGCATATAGCCCGCACTGGTCCCTCCCTTTCTTTCCCAAACCCCACCTTCCTCAAGCCCCTCCCACAAATCTCCAGGTCATTCCCAATCCAGAGTTGGCAACTCTAAGCCCTCCTGACGGTCCCATCAATCAAAGCTCGTTGGGTGGGTCCAAGAGAGAGAGCCTTTTCAGTGGTAGCTCCACAGTTGTAGGACAGCTGTACAAGACAGTTTTATTTAGGACTGCGTTTCGCTAAGTTCTCTACTGTCCGGAGTTTTGCAGTTTCAGATTTTGTTTTTAATGTTTTAATGTATTTTATTCTCTGCATTTTATCTATGTTGTTAGTCCCCTCACACACCATAAGGAAGAACGGTAGCAAATAAATGTTTTAAATAAATAAAATAAATACAGTATAATTGCTGTGTATTATTAAGGATTCACAAGCCGGTCAAATTTGGGTTCTTTACGGATTCCCTGAAGTTTGAGGAGTAAAATCTTCCTACAAAAACATTCTTTAAAAACAGGGCTAAAATATGTCATTTTAATGTTTTTATATCCCGTTTATGCCTAGCTTATTTAGCATTTAGCGCTTTTCTAATTAATTGTGTGCCGATGGTTACAAATTTGCAGATGGTTACAAATTGTTAAGTGGGAGAAAATCCTGCGCTGACTGCAAAAGTGCTTTCCTTTCAACCAGATATTGAATCCCCGTGACCTGGAGCTCTTCTCTTTTCGTTTGCGGCCATTCCACGAACACTGGACAGTCCTCAGCTTAACAAAAGAATGATCAGCAAGCTGCGATCCGTGTTAGGGGAAAAAAGGCTATTTAATTCCCAAACTCCAAACACATGGAATCAGGATCTTTTTTTTTTCTGTCCAAGTTTGTCTTTGGGGTGAACATGTCTGGAAGCCACCGTTTCATTCCTCATCTTACAGCCTGCTTGCATCACTGGAGCTTGAGCTGTACCAGTGAATACGTGAAATTTTTTTACATTTCTACTGTTAATGCCAGCATGGTGCGGTGGTCAGGGTGATGAATAGAGATCCGGGAGGCTCAGAATTGAATCCTCAGTCAGCTATGGAAGCTCACTGACCTTCGGTGGGCCAATCCTTCTCTCGGCCTAACCTACCTTATAGGGTTGTTGTGCAGGTAGGAGACAGGAATTATGCAAGCCCCTTTGGGTCCTCATTAGGAAGGAAAGCTGGGTACAAATGAAGAGGGATGTCTTAAAACAGAGGCTAAACCAATTAAAACATGAACACTTAGCAATGACAGTGGGCAAAAATAATTTGTATTGATTGATTTATTTTATTTTACATTTATATACTGCACTCCCCTGAGGCTAATGTACTGACAATACAAATATGCAAAAAGAAAGAGGCACAAAGAAATAAATACTGATTTGAAAAAGACAGTGTGGGATATGATTCTCTGTCAGTAAGTTGGATCTTCAGTGAAATGATCAGGTGGGCTGGATAGTGACTGAGAATTGTTCAGAACGTGCCAGTCCAAAACAGCATCTGTTCCTTCCAGCAATTACACATAATTCTCTATTTCCTACCCCTGAGTACACTGAGAACAGCTGACCTGGGCCCTAACATCCCAGTTTCGTGGGTCTTCTCCTTTCACACCATGGCTCCTATGGTAGGGTAGGTCCCCCAAATGTTAACCATTTCCAGGCATTGTGGCAGATCCGGTTTTCCCATGAAACACACTTAGAATGTGCTATAAGCCCTGCAAGTCCAGGGGCCCTGTGTGATGCCTTCCCCCCATAGATTAGGGCCATAGTTTTTCTCCTCTTTCCTTTTCCCTCTTTAAGGTCACCACTTTCCATTTTGGGGGGAGGCATCTGCCCCCAGGCTGGTTGCTCCCACCACAATTGTACTCTTCTAGGGCCCTACAAATCCTCAAACTACTCCTGCATTGTAGTACCAACTTCCTATTAAAGATTATTTTCTGTTTCTCATTCCTGCCTTTTTCAAGGTTTGCTTTTTTTAAAAAATCAGTGTTTTGATTTATGCGACTCACACCCGCAATTCTTTGTTTCCTGTCATATTCTCTTTCCTCGCATCATTTTTTCCCCCTGTATAAAACAGCTGGATTTTTCATGCCACCATTCACTTGAATGCCTTGAACACAAGAAGCTGCCTTGTACTGAATCGGGCCACAGCTCCAATGAAGTCAGTTCTGTCTACTCAAATTGGCAGCAGCTCTCCAGGGTCTCTGGCAGAGGCTTTTCACGTCACCTATGACCTGACCCTTTTAGCTGCAGATACCAGGGATTAAACGTGGGACCTTCAGCATGCAAAGCAGATGGTCTGCCGCTGAGATACGGGCCCTCCCCAAACATCTTTGAGTCAACGTGAATAAATGGACTCCAAAAATGATAAATGAGAGCCAGCTTGGTGTAGTGGTTAAGAGGGGTGGCTTCTAACCTGGGTCAAGTCTACATTTTGCTGATTATCCACTCCCAGCCTGAATAAACCCCTCCCCTCTGCACTGTATTCAATTTTAATTTTGATTTTGATCACTTTAAATTTTCCCTCTGCAACATGTATGACTGATCTGGAGTGACCCTACCTTTCTCCCGCGATATCCAGGAGTGGATATATGTCGGTATATTTGAAAAACCACCTTTGAAAGCCCCCAGTATATGTGTAGATGTTCTGCATTTTGCAGATTAACTTCCTGCCGATGCCTGCAATGCTGACATAGCAAAGCAGTTTTCCTTGATTGGCCAGGGCATCAGTTCAAAGACTTCCTGGTTTCTGGTTGCAAGGCTTCCCTCCCAAGACTTATTTTTGCCCTGTTTTAAAGTGACTGTGCTCCAGAAGCTCACACTTCTCTCAGCAGAGATTTGCCTCTCGGATTTATTTCCTCCTTCTCTGCTGTCTCCAATCCCCCCCCCCCAATTTAGGAAAGAAAGAAAGAGCCTCCTGCTGCGCTTGGCTCCCTTCCTGACTCTGAGCTTCCCCTATCAAATGCAGAATACTTTCTGCTACAATTCAGGGGGGGGAGGGGGTAAAGGAGGAAGACCCGGGTTCAAATTGAATTCAGCAGGACTGACAATGGAAAAAACAAAGTAAGTGCAAAATCAGCCAAGGAAAGCCAGGTTTGATTCCCCTTTCCTCCACAGACAGTCAGTTGGGTGACCTTGGACTCGTCACTCTGGTGCTATGGGCCCTATGAATCCTGAAATCACTACATTGCAGTACCAACTTCCTGTTAACAATAATTTGCCATTTCTCATCCTTCATCTTCTTCTTGCTGTTTCAACAAAAAAAAAATTCAAATCAAAAGAGAGACTGACTAATATGGCATAATTTGGAGACTATGACACAGTTTCCTAATTTGCCTCTAATTTGTCTTTTTTCTATATAACTGCACACTCATGATCCTTGTTCCGTGTCATCTGCTCATGTCTTGAATAAATCTCTGTTAGTTTTAAAGATGCTATTGGACTCATTTTTTGTTAAGAATCTGGGTCGATATTAATATGCAGATCAGATCTGATATCCGCCAGGCGTTTGGCTGAGGCTGGGGTAGTAAGATTGGGTCCCTCCCTCTGTAGCCCCCCAGGCCAAACATCGCCTGTGGACATCTACCAGGGCAACGGTGGCTGTTACTGGAAGCATTGAGTGATGGAATGGGGGATGTGGAGTGTTGATTGCTCTTGCCCATTTTGATTATACTGGGGTTTTGATCTGATTTTATGTTTTTATGTAATCCGCCACGAGAGTGGTGGTCTATAAATGCAATAATTAATTAGCAAATATTATCAGACTTGGTCTCAACTGGGATTCAGAGTGGTTGCGGTGATGGAAAGTGCTGTCAAGTCACACCTGACTTATGGCAACCCTGTAGGGTTGTCAAAGCATGAGGCATTCAGACTTGGTTTGCCATGGCCTGCCTCTGCATCATGGCCCTAGCATTCCTTTGAGGTCTCCCATCCAAGTACTAGTCAGGGCTGACCTTGCTTAGCTTCCAAGGTCCAGTGAGATTGGGTTAGCCAGGGCTATCCACGTCAGAGTCTGGAGTGCTTAAAGGTAAAGGTAAAGGTATCCCCTGTGGAAGCATCAAGTCATGTCTGACCCTTGGGGTGACGCCCTCTAACGTTTTCATGGCAGACTCAATACAGGATGGCTTTGCCTGTGCCTTCCCCAGTCATTACCGTTTTACCCCCCAGCCCGCAAGCTGGGTACTTATTTTACCGACCTCGGAAGGATGGAAGGCTGAGTCAACCTTGAGCCAGCTGCTGGGATTGAACTCCCAACCTTATGGACATCGCTTCAGACAGCATTTCTGATGCTTACCACTCTGTGCCACAAGAGGTTCTTTCTGGAGTGCTTAGTGCACAGCAAAAGTAGCTGTTCCTTCTTGCAAGTTTATTTACACTTTTCATGTCACCTTCTTTGACAGTTCGTTAACGGAAAGGGGCCACAGCCGATCTGACAGGGGGATTTCTCAGAGTAATGCAGCAGTGGAATGGGTTGCCTCAGAAGGTAGTGAGCTCCCCCTCACAAGAAGTCCGCAAGCAGCACCTGGACGAATAGGCTGATCCTACACTGAGTTGGACTACATGGCCTGGCAAACTACCTCTGGTTCTGGTTTGCTTTGAAGCCCCTTATCGGAGTCACTGCTAACTTGGCCGCAACTTGAAATGCACTGGAGTCCATGAACAATGCATAGCGAGAGGAAAGGCCGCCGATAATTCTTTCAGTCTTTGTAGTGGCTATGCTTTGCAAATGGAAGCGAGGTGCAGAGTCACCATGCCCAGAGATGCCAAACCAACAACTGGATTTTCCAGGGAACATGTGCTTGAAGACCTTGGGAGGACACATGCAGTAATTACCCATGCCGCCCCCATTCATACAAGATGGAGAACATGCGGTCATGGGTGGGCTCCCAGGATTCATTATTGGAATGTCTGATGGCCCAAGCCCAGTCTGACCTCATTAATCTTGGAAGCTAAGCAAGGTGGGACCTAGAAAGAAGAAGAGTTGGTTCTTATATGCCGCTTTTCTCTACCCGAAGGAGGCTCAAAGCAACTTACAATTGTCTTCCCTTTCCTCTCCCCACAACAGACACCCTGTGAGGGAGGTGAGGCTGAGAGAGCCCTGATATTACTGAAGAATTCTTATATGCTGCTTTTCTCTACCTGAAAGAGTCTCAAAGCGGCTTACAGTCGCCTTCCCTTTCTTCTCCCCTCAACAGACACCCTGTGAGGTGGGTGAGGCTGAGAGAGTCCTGATATTACTGAAGAAGAATAATTGGTTCTTATATGCCGCTTTTCTCTACCCGAAGGAGTCTCAAAGCAACTTACAGTCGCCTTCCCTTTCCTCTCCCCACAACAGACACCCTGTGAGGTGGGTGAGGCTGAGAGAGCCCTGATATTACTGAAGAAGAATAATTAGTTCTTATATGCTGCTTTTCTCTACCTGAAGGAATCTCAGAGCTGCTTACATTCACCTTCCCTTTCCTCTCCCCACAACAGACACCCTGTGATGGAGGTGAGGCTGAGAGAGCCCTGATATTCCTGCTCAGTCAGAACAGCTTTTTCAATGCTGTGGCGAGCCCAAGGTCACCCAGCTGGCTGCATGTGGGGGAGTGTGGAATCAAACTCAGCTCACCAGATTAGAAGTCTTCACTCCTAACCACTACACCAAGCTGGCTCTCAGTATCAATTAAGGATAGGAGACTATCAAGGGAGTCCAACATTGCTCCAAGGAGGCAAGCATGACAACAGTCTCTGTCTCTTGCATCGAGCCTCCGATGTGGTTGTCATAAGTCATCTGGGACTTGTTTTCACTTTCCACCAATATCTGAAAAGGTCTTTTGTGTCCACTGAAAGTCTCCTGAATTTCAGTGTTCAGCATATGATCCCAGGATTATTTGAGGGAGGGGGGCCTTGACTTTGTCATGAGCTGGGGACTGGAGAGGACGGCAGCCGTCGCTGTAAGAATTAAGCGCGTACGAAGGACGGGGAGAAGCAGATCGGCCCCCCAGTGAGGGGGAGCTGCTGGACCAAGGAGGCCTCGCTTCAGAATAAGATGCCTCTGAGACCAAAACTTCGGAGGAGGGAAGCATGATGAGCGCTTGAAAGATGTGGGGGTGGGGGGTGGAACACCTTCAGGCAAGTCCTGTGTCTCTGATTGCCATGGAATGGGGGCGTTAGCGTGAGTCACCTCGACGAAACGGGATTCCCCGTCCTCCCCCTTTCCCTCGCGTGCCCCCTTCTCCCTCACGGAGACAGGCCTCCGTGCAGAGCAGCAGGCCCAGTCGGGGCTTGGCGAGCCCATCTCGTCTCCTCGCTTCCCCCCTGTCAAACCGAGTGCTGATGATTCATGCGGCATGACTCTGCTGCGAACGCCCCGCTCCCTTGGCGTAAGGTGCCAGTTGCTGTGGCAACTGGATGAGACGCATCCTGGCATCCCTGGGCTGAGCCTTCTCCAAGCTGGCAGATCAGGGAGGTTGCCCTCTGCCTCCTGTGTTAACCCCCTCCCCCCCAAAAAAACCCTGCACTGTATAGGGCAGAGTCTTCTGCTGAACTACGGACACCAGAGAGAAGAAACCCTCTTATCCCTTCCCCCTGATGTCCTGATTTCCATCTGCCCAGGTGTTCTAGATTCAAGAGCTTTCATGATGCTAAGAGAATAGAGGGCATCAACACATGACAGTCCCTTATACTGAATCAGGCCCTTGGTCCGTCAAGGTCAGTTTTGTCTACTCAGATTGGCAGTGACTCTCCAAGGTCTCTTGCAGAGGTCTTTCGTATCCCTGGCTGCCAGATCTTTTAACTGGAGAAGCCAGGGATTGAACCTGGGACCTTCTGAATGCCAAGCAGTCGCTCTACCACTGAGCCGCAATCCCTCCCCTCATGGCATCTACCATGAGCATGTCCTGCCCACAGTGAATTCCGGCCTAGAATCTGAGAGGCCCAAGTTAGAATAATAGAATCATAGAACCATAGAGTTGGAAGGGGCCATACAGGCCATCTAGTCCAACCCCCTGCTCAACGCAGGATCAGCCCAAAGCATCCTAAAGCATCCAAGAAAAGTGTGTATCCAACCTTTGCTTGAAGACTGCCAGGGAGGGGGAGCTCACCACCTCCTTAGGCAGCCTTTTTTGAAGATCGGAATAACATTTGCTCTCTTCCAAATTCCAAAGTTCAAATTAAATCCCCACTCTGCCGTTGAAGCTCACTGAGTGATTTTGGGCCAGTTTCCCAGCTTAAAGAACTTCACAGGGTTGTGAGGATAAAAATGGAAACGGGGAGAACAACGTTGCAGGTAGCTTTGGGTCCCCGCTGGGGAGGTGAACAGGATGTGAATACCTGAGAGCCAGCTTGGTGCAGTGGTGAAGGGGTGGCCTCTGATCTGAAGAACCGGGTTGGATTCCCCTTGCTTTGAGTTTAAAAATCTAAATGGCACAAACTACCATTGCTCAAAGACCTTCTCAGATAACTGCGGGTAGTTCAGCCTGAAACCAGAGCTGGAGACATCAACAGAGAAGGCTCCAGGATGCTGCAAACATGGTAGGGGGTGAGATGAGCCATACCACTGCAGACTGCAAGAGGAGCGGGTTCAGATTTTGAATGCTCTACTCTGCTATGTTGTTGTTTTTTTTAATGATGATGATGTTATCCGTTAAGTCGTGTCCGACCCTCGGCGATTCTATAGGAAAGCCTTCACCATGTGTCCCTGTCTCTGGCTGCTTCTTTTAATTGGTTCATGGTCATCCCTGTGTCGGCTTTGATTGTGTCGAGCCAGCGGATCCTTTGGTGACCACGTTTCCTTTTGCCGTTGACCATTCATGATTTTTCTAGCGAATCTGATAGCATGATGTCTCCAAAGTAAGTGAGCTTTAGCTGTAATATCTTCCTTTCCAATGACATAGTTGGTTTGCTCCTCTCTAAAACCATCTTGTTGGTAACTTTGGTGGTCTATGGTATTCGCAGCATTCATCTCCAACACCATAATTCGAAGGCATCTATTCTCCTCCTGTCTTCCTTCTTCAGGGTCCAGCTTTCACATCCATATCTTCTTATGGGGAAGACAACGGCGTTGACTAGCCGTCACTTTGTATTAAGGCCGATATCCTTACTCTTCCATATTCGGTTCCTGCCTAACATTACGTTCTGGCCCAGTGTTATTCGCCCTTTGATTAATAGTTGTTGCAAATAAAAGCCCATCAGGGAAAGGTTCTCACTCAGGCATGCTGTGCTTATTCTCCCTTTGACAGGGCAAGAGAACTTTGGAAATCCAAATAACTCAGCCTTGACTTGCTAGAGGTATGGACCCGGTCACTGCCCCAGAGCCCAGACCCCACCACCTCCATCTGCCCCAGTTCCCCTACCCTCCAGAAGAACAGGGAGTAGGAGCTGAGACCAATAGCTCGACACCTGAATTATACACAGCCCCCGACTCATGTCAATGCATGCACAGATACACACGGGTATAGATCATGTAGGGAAGTGAATATGTCAGCATGCAAAAGGTTCCTCCAGGCGGGGGAATACCTGCCTCGCATGCTGCTCAAGTCCCCCGTAAAGGCTGCTGGCGGAAAGGGGGGGGGAGCATTGATAACAGAGATCACCACTTTTCCCTGCCTGGCTTGGCGATACGCTGTTGCTGTGACAACCATACACAAGGTCTTCGGCTGCCTGTCTGTGGCAACACAAAGGGAACGGAAAAGAGAGCATCGAGTGTGTTTCTTGCCACCGATCTTGCCGCTGCGTGTCTGGGGCTGGGTGGGAAAGAGTTACCAGCTGCACCTGATTCCTCGTCCTCTTTCTCTCTCTCTGCCCCCAATGACCTCCCCGGATGAGGTCCCGACACCGCTTCCTCTCTCGCCCCGTCCTTTATGCACGTCAAAAAGCCCAAAGAGACCGGTAGGCCGGACCTTGCATGGCAACAAGCCAATTAGGAATCATCCGGAAATCAGAGCTGTCTGTCAGCTCGAGAATGCCAAGCGACAAGAGAATTAGCGAGACGCACCTTCTATCTGGGTCACGGCTGGCGGCTTTCTCGGGCCTCCACCGGCAGCCATGGGGGCCTGGCTTTTCCTTTGCACACCACTTGCTGCTCCAGCCAGCCAAAGCTCTCATCCAGATGGGTTTCTGCTGCCTGGCTAGATTTTCCAGAGGTCGGTCCCAGTAGAAAAGGGGATGGGGAATGAAAATTTCTCTGAAGAGAGATGTCACAGCTATGGCTGCGGCCACAACCACAGAGATATCGATGTTGTTCATTACTTGATAACATCTATCTATCTATCTGTCTGTCTGTCTGTCTGTCTGTCTGTCTGTCTGTCTGTCTATCTATCATTAGATTTCTACCCTTCCACTCCAAGACAAGCTGGCTTGGCAGCTCACAACATAGGTAAAGGTAAAGGTATCCCCTGTGCAAGCACCAAGTCATGTCTGACCCTTGGGGTGACGCCCTCCAGCGTTTTAATGGCAGACTCAATACGGGGTGGTTTGCCAGTGCCTTCCCCAGTCATTACCGTTTACCCCCCATTTACTCATTTTACCAACCTCAGAAGGATGGAAGGCTGAGTCCACCTTGAGCCGGCTGCTGGGATTGAACTCCCAACCTCATGGGCAGACAGCTTCAGACAGCATGTCACTGCCTTACCACTCTGTGCCACAAGAGGCTCTTGCTCATAATGTAGTAAAAGCATAAAAAAATCCATAAAATACAACCTAAAATAGTTAAGAACAGCAAAAACAGCAAAGATAGCGACCACACCCTCCCTCATTAGGCCCAAATTCCTCAATTCATCTGTTCCCAGTTTTGTCAGACAAGTGTAAATCAGTTGTAAATCTGGAGGCGATGGTAGCCCCCCCCCCTTATGGCATGTATGAGTGTGGGGGGTGGGACGTTCAATGGGGATATCAAACTCTGTATTGCCAATCAAGGTCATGTTCAATCAAAAGTGTCATGGACTCGGTTATGCTTTATTCAATACATCACTTTAGCTTAAAACACCAAGTCTGAATATTGGGAAGGCGAGAGGGAACATGGCATGGAGTCTGGACCTTCCTCTCCGTTGGGCCACCTGTAGCCTTCAGCCCTAAGTGGCTGCTGCCTTTTTTGGGGAGGGGAGGAGTGCTGGTGGTCTCTGCTGAGACTTTATTGCTGGGCAGCCTGGGACTTCTGAAATCTGACAATATAGGGCTATACCACGGACCTTACTGTAACCTCAGCAAAGTGGCTGATATATGTCTTCCTCTGCAGAATCTTCCTTATCAGTCCCCCCCGTCAAGTATCAACCTTTCCTAGCTTCCAAGATGGGATGAGACTGATCTCTGCTGAGTCTTGATTGCTGGGCAGCCTGGAGCTTCTGAAATCTGATGATATAGGGCTGTATCACGGACCTTACTGTGACCTCAGCAGGGGGCTTTCAAGTCACATGAGAAGCAGAGGTGGCTGGTCATGGTCTTCCTCTGCAGAATCTCCCTTGGCAGGCCCCCATCCAAGTATCAACCTTTCCTAGCTTCCAAGATGGGCTGAGACAGGGCTACGCCTGGCCACCTTCCGTCCCTTTCACTGATAACCCATGTCCAGATAAAGAAAACACCGTCCAATGTGCTGCCTTCAGCCCCATTGATTTTAGAGGATGAGGAGAGCTACCTGCCAAGTTTGCCCGAAGATTCCTACTTCTCTCCACATGACCTTCCGAAAGCACCAAGTCTTTGAAAGAGGTTCTCCCATTTAAAAGGGCACCGGAAGTCATTAAACTTCTTTATAGAGCTCTGGCACACACACACACACACATACACACACACACACACACACACACACACACAAAGCCTCCTGTCCTACAAGCCCATCATTCCAGCCCAGGGGAAGGGGAGGGGGGGCAGCTGTCAGTGGCTCCACTAAGATGCAGCATGCAATTAAAGTCCCAAACAATACGGCCCCATAAATCATTACCACTATGACTGGTCAGTGTAGCAGAGCGTGGAATAAAGATCTTAATTACAGTGCGACCAAACGAGAATTAGATTATTTATTGGGTAATGCTAGCGCTTGAGAACGTGGAGGGAGCCATTCCAGAAACTCTCCCGGACATTTCCGCACTGAGAAGTTTGGGGTGGGGGACGGGGAGGAGAGGAAAAGGTCCCAGGATCTCTTGGAGGACATTGTCTTCATGAAGTGGGTTGGCAACATCCCTGTTATTTTCGACGGGGCCCGGGCTGCGTCTCTGATTTTAAAGCAGAAACGAGTTTCCCTTTGAAGAACGCTGCAGCTGCTGCAGGTGGCCCAAACAGCTGGAAAATTGCCAGGGCCTTGGAGAGACAGTAGGGCACCTTCGTTGCTTTATCACGTTCTGGAACATTTCTTTTTTTTAACCCTTTTTGCCTCTTGCCATTCTCATGAGCCAGGCAGTTCTGTCGTTTCCTACAGACGCATTCTCGGGGAGAGGGTTGATTTTGGAGAGGTGCTGAACAGTGCAAGAGAGTTGACGGGACCGGTCGGCTTCCCATGACATCACTGCTTCCCCCTGCAGCTCAGTTGTTGTGGAAGGTATTTGGTAGAAGGTGCATTTGATAAATGCAAGCAGGTTTAACAGATCCAGTTCACGCTGTGCAGCCTTCAGAGTTGATAGAACCATCTGGAACGGGCGTTGTCATCTTTTGGGGGGAGGGCATACGAGGTCTTCCATGTACCTGCCCAAGACTGGTCAATTCCTTGCCACAGCCCATATTTCCTGCCTCCACGAACTTGATCAGGTTCAATTGGGCAGGGATTACAGCTGAGGTTTCCTCATTACTACCCCAGTAAGGTAAAGGTATCCCCTGTGCAAGCACCGAGTCATGTCTGACCCTTGGGGTGACGCCCTTCAGCGTTTTCATGGCAGACTCAATACGGGGTAGTTTGCCAGTGCCTTCCCCAGTCATTACCGTTTACCCCCCAGCAAGCTGGGTACTCATTTTACTGACCTCGGAAGGATGGAAGGCTGAGTCAGCCTTGAGCCGGCTGCTGGGATTGAACTCCCACCCTCATGGGCAGAGCTTTCAGACTGCATGTCTGCTGCCTTACCACTCTGCGCCTCAAGAGGCTCTTTATATAATGTGTATTTATAACCCCAGTACTTGGAACATTATACCACGTTATACCACACCAGCCATCTCAAATAGGGTTGCCAACTCTACCTTGAGAAACTCCTGGAGATTTGGGGGTACAGCCTGGAGAGGAACTTCAATGGTACATCACACCATGCAGCCCATCATCCAAAGGGGACATTTTCTCCAGTGGAACTCATCTCTGTCACGACTGGAGATCAGCTGGAAAGACAGATCTCCAGGCCCCAACTGGAGGCTGGCAACCCCAGGCTGGCAACTCCCTGAGCCCCCGGGGAAGACGGTATATAAATATAATAAAATAAATAAAATAAATAAATACATACAGCATAGTCAGTTTTGAGAGAATTGCAGGGAAAATCTTGTAACCCATTTACAACAGTTCTTTGTTTCCTGTCTAGGGAGGTGGCTGCGTTAAAAAGGGCATACTTTTGAGACAAAAAAAATCTGGTTTCTGACATTTCCCCCCCCCCCCCCCCGATGATGCTAACAAAATCCCAGCAGGAATATTAAAGTTGACCCCTGCTTTTGGATGCAACTGGTGCAGAAATTATATACAGTAATATCTGAGAAAAACAGTACAAAATGCTTTAAACCCCATTACAAGCGCCGGAAAAGAAACGCACAAAATTGGGACACAGCAAAGAAATGCTCGTGGCATGAAACAGAGACGACGGGATCAGACGAGGTTGCCAGCTCCAGGCGGGGAAATTTCTGCAGATTGGAGGGCAGAGCCTGGAGAGATCTCTGTAGTCTGAAATTTCAGGAGACCACACCCAGAGGACGGCAACGCTATGGTCAGACTAGAATCTGGGACATCCAGTTTCGAATTCCCGCAGAAGCACATTGGGCGACTGTCCTTCCTCATAGGGTTGTCGTTAAGCGAGGAAGGGGAGAATGAGAAGTCGTTGTGGGTCCCCACAAGACAGCAGAGTAAAGTAAAACATTGGCTTGTGGCAGATTTGCAAAAAACAAACAAACAGAACAACATTGCATTGATATGTCCCTCTGCTCGTCCTTCAGCCCTTCTCATGTTCTTCTCTTAGGAAGATATCCCCGCCCCCCCCACTCCTGGTCCACCACCAGTTTTTGCTTTTGCAAAGCCTGAGCTATTTACCTTCATCAAGTCATGCAGAAGGAAAGAGCAGCTGCCTGCTCCACGCCTGCGAAAATATTGCGCACTGCTGGATTCGTAAAACAACTGATTAAAGACAATGTAATTAATTACTCCTTCATGAAATAGTAGAAATTATAATTAAAAATGAAGAAGTGCGCTGGCAGAACCCTTGCATTCCTTAATTATGTCATTTTGAGAAAAGGGAGGCGGGAATAAAATAAAAGCCCCCCCCCTCGGCGGAGATTTCTTGTCTCTTTCTCCCTAGTGCCCTCTCATGGAATTTAAGGACTTGGTTCCATTGTGCAAGCAAGAGCTTTAAGCTCTTTCTCTGGCTCTCTGTTTTCGGACCGTATAATCGCCTCTCGTTTAGCAGTTGGAAAGGGGGCAATCTTGTGTCGTCATCTCACAGGGTGGGCCATGGGGCAGAGCATCTGTTTTGCGTGTAGAAGATACCAGGTTCAATTCAGGGGCGCTGCTGCCAGTCAGAGTAACGTGGGTTAAACTGCATGGAGCTTTTATTCCAATCCCAGGTCGATTCAGTCCCTGCCATCTCCACTGAATGCGATTTCCATTTTGATTTTGTCCAATTTAAATTCTCCCTCTGCAACAAGCATGATTGATCTGGAGTGACCCTACCTTTTCCCCGTGATATTTAGGAGTGGAAATAACCCTCAATATTTTCAGAATCGGATTGAATCCAATGAGAAACCATGCAGGTCGCTGGAGCTCTGTGGTAGAGAAGCCCTGATTGGCCAAGGCTGCCCAGGTGACAAGCTTGCTTTAAAGGGGAAGCCCCTAATTTCTCAGCAGAAGCCTTCTGTTGGTAGAGATTTGTTTCTTGGATTTTTTTCTCCTTCCTGTGCTGTCTGCAACCCTCTTCCCCCCACCCCTTCCAAAAAGAAAGAAAGAGGCTCCGCCGGTGTTTGGCTCCTCCAATCCTCTCCCCCCTTCAAGAAAACAAAGAAAGAAGCTCCAGATGTGTTTGCCTCCCCCCTCCCCTTCTGAGCCTCCCTAACCACGTGCAGAACACTTTTCTGTTTCAATGGGGGGGGAGAGGAAGACCCAAGTTCAAATCGATCTGAATTCAACAGGACTGACAATGGAATAAACAAATTAAGTGCAGATTCAGCCCTGGACAGACCAGTGGTCTGTCTCAGAAGATGGTAGCTTCATAGTCACTCTAAAACTCGCTGCCGACTCTCAACTCTCTTTCTTTGCTGAATTATTAGTGAGTTAGGGCCCGTGCTGCTGTCAAAAATAGGATGGGTTGTTAAACTACCCATAACATTTTAAAAGTAAGTTTCTTTAGACAATATTAGTTATCATCAGTTTGCCCAGAATTACAAGTCCTGAAATGAACACACACATGAACGCATGAAGCTGCCTTGTCCTGAATCAGATCACTGGTCCATCATGGTTTACTCAGATTCTCCAGGGTCTCAGGCAGAGGTCTTTCCCATCCATGCTCACCAGGTCCTTTTAACTGGGGATGCCAGGGATCGACCCTGGGACCTTCTACCTGCCGAGCAGATACTCTAGAAGAAGAAGAAGAGTTGGTTCTTATATGGTTCTACCACTTTGCCATGGCCCTTCTCCTGAGCTGCAGCTCATCTCCTAGCCACGTGGTCACAATTAAGCTACAGGTTGGTTCTGTACCTCCTGTGTCTCCTCTTCTTCAGGAGACATATCGCTCACAACGAAAGAATGTCCATGAAAGTCAATGGACTGGCTTCTTCTCAAAGGTGAAACAGGTGGTGATATACGAGAAATCAAAAGGATGAGACACAAAAAATAGGAAGCATCCCCGGTAGACAGAGGCCACTGGCCCCTACACAACCCGCAGTGGTCTAGTCAGAGTCACCATCTCTGAGCTGGGAAATGCCTGGAGGTTTGGGGGCAAGGTTTGGGAAGTGGAGAGGCCTCCACAGGGTCCAGGGGAACTGAGCCTGATCATCTGGAGATCAACTATAATAGCAGGAGGTCTCCAGATACTTACTACCTAGAGGTTGTCAACTCTAGTGCAGCTATTTCTAGGACTCTGGCAGCTCTTGCCTGGTGCTGCAGGGTGTGTCTCTATTCAGCTCAGAGATCTCTCTGTGCCTTTCCTCTGGAGAATAGAATTAGAAAGATAAAATAAATGGCAGACTTGCGTGCATGAATCAGTCCTTGCCAAAAAGAACCTACTTGCATTTGTGCGGGGAATTTGCAAGCAAAGCTGCTCAGAGCATAAATTTCAGGACTAGAGTTGCCAATGGCTTCTCGTTCCCCGCCTTTACGGGGCTCACGTGCCGCGCCTCTCCCTTGTATTTCCGCGTGGAAATCTGCCGTTCTCTATGCCTGTTAAAGACATGGGAGGCCTGCCAGGAGGAAAGGTGGCGACGTGAAGGTTTAGTAATCAGTTTGCTGGAAAATCTCCAACTGTGAAATTAATCTTTAGCAAGAAGAGAGGTGAAGGCTGGCTAAGAAGGTGGACTCGGGAATAATGTTTGTGCGTTTGGGGGGGCGGGAGGGAGACATTTATCCACCAGTCTATTTTGTGCCTTTGATTAGTATGTTCTACAGATATGAGCCGTATTTTACTGTAGAGGAACTCACTTGCTCACCATTTGTTTTAAAAGAGCCAAAATTTAGAAGATCCAAAATTTAAGGGAGTTACAACCAAATGCCAACTACAGAACAAGATTTCTCTCGCAAGGGAGGACAGTTTTGGAAGCATCTCCATCGGCGAAATGAGATCTGAGTTGAGCTTCTATTTCCCTCCCTCTGATAGGTATTTAAGCCTAGGTGTAGTCAGAGGTTTTTCTATAGGGTTTCTCACTCCAGGTTGTGAAATTCCTGGACATTTGGGAGGGCAGTTCCTGGAGAGGGACCTCAGTGAGAGTGTCATGAACCTGCCCCGTGTTTCATAGGTAATCTCCCGGACACTCCCGGGCTGTTGGCCCCCTCGTCCCTTTAGTGGCCATAAACTCATAAACCCCCCTCTTGGCTTCCTGCCTCCCTTTGCATTCCAAAGCGTCTCTCCGCCAGCTTGCCCTTATCGCTTCCTGACCTTGCCAGGCTCTGCGAAGTCTCAGCACTTGCAACTTTTAGATCAAAGAGTGTTCCCGGCTGCTCCCTTGAGAACTGCGTCTCTCTGCCAGCTTGCCCTTATCGCTTCCTGACCTTGCCAGGCTCTGCGAAGTCTCAGCACTTGCAACTTTTAGATCAAAGAGTGTTCCCGGCTGCTCCCTTGAGAACTGTTGCATTTTCCCACCTAGTGAATCCCCCGACCCTCTTCCCCCCTACCCGTCCTCGGGTATAAAACCCACAAGGGGGAAGTTGATCCTTTGTCTCTGCCAAATAGTTTGCTCATCGAACTGTTCCTGTTGATGCCTGTCTGTTACAGTCTACTGAATAAATATTCCTTTTGGATTTCACTACTATTGTGGTCTTGAGGAAGTAATCTTTTCAGTGACTTTCCAGGGGTGTCCTCTGCCTGGTTCATGACAGCGGGCTGATGTTACAGAGTCCACCCTCCAAAGCAGCTGTATCCTCCAGGCAAATGGATTTCTGTAATCTGGAGGTGAGATGTAATTCCAGGAGAACTCCAGGCTCTACTCAGAAGTTGGCAACCCTAACCTGAACAAGGCCCAGAGGGGATAGAATCATAGAATCATAGAATCATAGAGTTGGAAGGGGCCATACAGGCCATCTAGTCCAACCCCCTGCTCAACTCAGGATCTTTTGCCTCTTTGCTTATAGTCTGCAGTTCTGAATAAGCCAGACCAGCAGTTGGAGACGTAGTGTAGAGTTTGCCTAAAGTATAATTTTGTGTCTATTTGTAAGTTCCTTTGAGGGACTCCTGGGAAGAAAGAGAGAATAGAAATATTTTAAAAATAGACTTATTTCCTTCTTATTTCTTGTCACATTGTAGACCTAGAAGATTCAACGTAGTTTGGATTTTAAAAACAAATTAGGTTTGCCAGACACCCCAGTGGAAGTGGGGAGTCCCCTCTCCACTGATCAGCTGGTTTGTGGGAGGAGAAAGAGAAGGGCCCAGGCCTCGTTGCTGGCATCACACAGGAAGTGACATCATTACACCCAAAATGTCTAGGTGATGATCTGGTATTTAGGCAAAAACTGTATGGTAGAAGTCAGTTAAACATTTATATTTATATTTATATTTATATTTATATTTATATTTATATTTATATTTATATTTATATTTATATTTATATTTATATTCATATTCATATTCATATTCATATTCATATTCATATTCATATTCATATTTAGATTTAGATTTAGATTTAGATTTATTGACCACCACACTTGGCCAAGCCAGCTCATGGCGGTTTACATAAAAGCATTAAAACCACATAAAACCCCAGTACATAAGCCAATATTGGTGGTGAAAACAATCTACCACAACAATCTACAGTGTGTCCCATGCTATCTCTTCAACCCTGGACAGCAGTCACTGTTGCCCCAGAGGATGTTCACTGGTGTTATCTGACCTAGGGGGCTATAGAGGGAGAGACACGATCTTTCTAGCCCAGCCTCAATCAAATGCCTGGCGGAAGAGCTCCATCTTACAGGCCCTGCGGAACACTGATAGCTCCATCAGGGCCCTCAGCTCTTCCGGGAGCTCATTCCACCAGGTCGGGGCCAGGACCATTAAGGCCCTGGCCCTGGTCAAGACCAGGCATGCCTCCTGGGAGCCAGAGACAACCAGAAGATTCATACCTGCAGAGTGAAGAGCCTTGCAGGGGGCATAAGGAGATAATCGGTCCCTCAGATAAGTGGGACCCAGGCCATGATTAGCCTTAAAGGTTAAAACCAAGATCTTGAACCTGATCCAGAAGCCAACTGGTAACCAGCAGAGATGACTCACGAGGACCCTAGCAGCCTCATTTTGTGCCAATTGCAATTTCCGAGTCAGAGACAAGGGAAGGCCCGTGTAGAGCGAGTTACAGAAGTCTAGTCTGGAAGTGACTGTTGCATGGATCACTGGGGCCAAGTGTTCTGGAGACAGGTAGGGTGCTAGTAGCCTAGCTTGGGGCAGATGGAAAAACACCATTTGGCCTACTTTTGTGATCTGAGCCTCCATAGATAAGGAGGTGTCAAAAATCACCCCCAAATTCCTGGCCACAGATACAGGCCTAAGCTGCACCCCATCGGGGCAGGGGAGGTATACTTCCTGATCCTGTCCCCTTCTGCCCAGCCACAGGACCTCCATCTTGGAGGGGTTGACTTTCAGACGACTGTGCCTGAACCATCCAGACACTGCTTCCAAACATCCAGACACTGCTTCCAAACACTGCTTCCAAGCACCAACTTTCTATGGGAAAGTCTGGCCGGCCATCCATCAGTAGCTAGAGCTGGGTGTCATCTGCATATTGGTAAAACCTTGGACCAGCTGTGCTAGAGGATGCATATAGACATTAAAAAGCATGGGGAAGAGTATCGCCCCTTGTGGCACTCTGCAAGGGAGCCCAAAGGGGTCAGATAATTCCTCCCCCACAGCAACCCTCTGTGTCCGGTTCTTAAGGAAGGAGATCAGCTACTGTAAAGCTGTCCCCCTAATCCCTGTCCCAGCAAGGTGGGGGGTAACAGCCCATAGAGTTTTTACCCAAAGAGCAGACCATCACAGTGTGATGGCATCACTTCCTGTGCCATACAGGTTGATGAGGCCTGGGCACTTTTCATTTGCTAGGTAAGTTCCCCCCAACCCTAATCCCCTGCTGGTTGGAATTCTAGGAATCCTAAAACAAACAGAAATAGCAACATTGGGCTGTGATGTTGCTGTAAAGCCACCATTAAGCACACTGCTGTAAAATGCTGTAAGAGGCAACAGTTTCCATCTCTCAGCAATCATAGACCTGCTCCTTGGTTCCTTTTTTGGCTTGGCCATGGGAAAAGTGTTATGTATTGGCCCCGTCAGTGGACTGCCTCTGTAGAGGGGGGAAATGTCATCCAAACTGGTGGAAAAACACGCATTGCTCAGCTGAAAATGTATGGCAACGAAATCTCTCATTTTCTGCCTCAGATTTTAGTCCAAGAGGAGTAGCAATGTTGCTTTCCATCTGATAAATATTTACTGCAGCTCCCTTTAGGAACCTGCGCGGATCACAGCACCGTATTCTGTTTGAAATGAACTCTTTTGCAGCTTTAGTCAGAGATTCCCAGAAGAGATCAAACCATCAGATTACAGTTTGTCATGAGGTTTGCTTTGAGTTTCTCCCCTTCTGTAGTCTTTTTAATGTTTTTGAATTTCTTGGCTGCATTTTTACATGGGCTTTTTGGAAAGAAAGAAAGAAAGAAAGAAAGAAAGAAAGAAAGAAAGAAAGAAAGAAAGAAAGAAAGAAAGAAAGAAAGAAAGAAAGAAAGAAAATCTATTCTGCAGAAACCACTCCAAATTTCTGACAGTCAGAACTCTCAACTGTTCCTGAATTATGGGGGGAGGAGCAAAAATTGCAAGTGAATTAAAACACAATAAGGATAATAATAGTATACTGTCAATTAGGTTTATATGGCCTATAAATTAGGCGTAGACTGGTCTGATCAAGAGCTGCAGCTTCTGCATCTTTCTGCAGGCCAGAAATTTATGTTAGAATCATGTCATTAAAGATGGGAAACTCTGTCCTGTCCTTATGCTCTCTGGGTCTCTGGTGTTTCATTCTGCTCTATATTTTGCTCCTTCTGAATTCCAATTTAATTGGGAGAATTTCTAACCCTAGAAATTCTAAAACTTTCCACAGCAGGTAGTTTGAACTGTTTGTATGTTTGAGAGTGCCTGAATGGTTGTGGGGTGTTTCAGCATCGACCCTCGGCTTTTACTGATACCGAAAAAGAGCGGTGAAGATCTGATCATCACATGCAATGTACGTGAAAACATCAAACACTGAAATTCTGTAGCTTTTGGGAGGGGGGGGGGGACAAAGTCGTATTGCATTAAGCATTTTCATTGCGCGGCAAACAATGTAAAGATCACGACAAGACAAAACTGTTGTTCTTTTGAGCAGTGGTTCTCAACCTTCCAAATGCCGTGACCCCCCTTTGGGTTGCTGATGCCACTGCTGCTGCAGCGGCGCAGTGGCGTGGCAGTGGCAGCGGTGGTGACAGCCTCGGTGATCCCTGGGGAAGGGGTCAATCAACCCCCCCAAGGGTTGTGACCTCCAGGTTGAGAAACGCTGTTTTAGAGTTTTGGGATCATCCAAAAAGGAAAGATCTATCAGGTTTGGGTTGATCCTGCGTTGAGCAGGGGGTTGGACTAGATGGCCTGTATGGCCCCTTCCAACTCTATGATTCTGTGATTCTGTGATCAATGCAATGCCGGAACATTATCCATACAGTTCTCAAGTGAAGTGTGCACCTCGTGCCTGGCCTCCTGGATGTTTGCAGCTTGTGCCTCCATGTCAATGATTACTTCCGTAACGGATTGCATTTTCATTGGATATCTTAAATATATTCCCCGTGGCTGCCACGTAACATGTTTCCACATCAAAAAGCAGAGCGCTGGGATCTTCAGTGAACACGGGGTCTCATATAAATGGACACGCAGAGCTGGATTTATACAGAAGGTATAGCTTAGGGCTACGGAATATGAGAGCTTCATAATATGGGTCCTCTTAACCTTGACATGAGCCTCTTGTGGCGCAGGGTGGTAAGGCAGCGACATGCAGTCTGAAGCTCTGCCCACGAGGCTGGGAGTTCGATCCCAGCAGCTGGCTCAAGGTTGATTCAGCCTTCCATCCTTCCGAGGTCGGTAAAATGAGTACCCAGCTTGCTGGGGGGTAAACGGTCATGAATGGGGAAGGCACTGGCAAGGCCACCGCGTATTGAGTCTGCCATGAAAACGCTAGAGGGCGTCACCCCAAGGGTCAGACATGACCCGGTGCTTGCACAGGGGATACCTTTACCTTTAACCTTGACATACTGTAAGACACAAGAAAGTATTACTATGGCCCTAGGTTTACATATAATCTTCTGTGAGGCCCTAAAACACCATGCAGTGCACGCAACAACCAATGGATGTTACTGAATGTCACATTTTTGAATGTCACATTTTTGACGATTCAACTCAAAAATCCAGGCCCAGTTTTCTCCCCCTCCCTCAGTGTAACCAACTCCTCAAATCTTTCAGTTTCCTTATACCCAATTTTAATTTGCCTTGAATTTTGGGGGTTCACTAATGGTATCTAAATGCATTTGAAGAGTGGGATGTGATGCTGTCCATTCAGTCATGCCAACCCTCAGCAATTCTATAGGAAAGTCTTCGTCTTGCGTCCCTGTCTCTGACTGCTTCTTTTAACTGGTTCATGGTCATCCCTGTATCGGCTTTGATCGTGTCGAGCCAGCAGATCCTTTGGCGACCACGTTTCCTTTTGCTGCTGACCATGCCAAGCACTAATGATTTTTCTAGCAAGTCTGATCGCATGATGTGTCCAAAGTAGGTGAGCTTTAGGCGTAATATCTTCCCTTCTAATGACATAGTTGGTTTGCTCCTCTCTAAAACTATCTTGTTGGTAACTCTGGCTGTCCATGGTATTTGCAGCATTTGTCTCCAACACCATAATTCTATTCTCCTCCTGTCTTCCTTCTCCAGGGTCCAGCTTTCACAACCATAGGTTGTTATGGGGAAGACTAGCCGGCACTGTGTATTAAGGCTGATATCCACTCTTCCATATTCGGTTCATTTGAAGAGTGTAAAAGGAGATAAATCCGAAATGGGCTGGTCAACAGGTGAACACAACTGTTGTTGTGCATGCTCATAGTGTCCCCACTCCTGTCTCGCCGTTTGGAGCTGCTGTCATAAATTTTGCCAACATCTCATAGGAAATTACAGCTTTTTCTTAATGCAGATTTCAAGGAGAACGTCTGCCTTGGTTTTGAAATCTGGACAAGCTAGACTATTTTAGAGTGAATGGATAGAGCAGACCAAGTGGAGCCTTTGATAAACTGCAGTACCCTTGGGTAACCTGCAGAGAGCCAGTTTGGTGTAGTGGTTAGGAGTGCGGACTTCTAATCTGGCATGCCAGGTTCGATTCTGCGCTCCCCCACATGCAGCCAGCTGGGTGACCTTGGGCTCACCACGGCACTGATAAAGCTGTTCTGACCAAGCAGTGATATCAGCGCTCTCTCAGCCTCACCCACCCCACAGGGTGTCTGTTGTGGGGAGAGGAAAGGGAAGGCGACTGTAAGCCACTTTGAGCCTCCTTCGGGTAGGGAAAAGCGGCATATAAGAACCAACTCTTCTTCTTCTTCTATCAGAGGTTGCAAAGTAATCCTTAGCCAATCATGCTCTTTGGATCATGTCCCCATTTTCATCTGTGAGATGTGAAATCCATCTCTCCCCCCCCCCCCCCGCCTTGCCCCCAGTCTTTCACTAATGGAGCCTGAACCCCGTATGAGGTACGACTTTCTCAGAGGCTCAGATCTTCCCTGTGGTATCCTAGGAAAGAGCTACGCGGTAATATAAGTGACAAAAAAGGAAGGGGCGGGGGGAGAGAAAGAAAATGCCTTCAAATGAGCTTGCTTCATCTCTCTCAGCACTTCACCTCTCAGCCACTTTCAGTTCACAGCCTCTTAAAGGAAAAGAAAGGCAGAAAAAAAGGGGGAAAAAAAGACTCAAAAACAGAAAGACCTGCTTCGGAAGTCGCTGAATAAATCATTTCTATTTCCCTCTCCTCCATTTCTTCTTTCCTCCTTTTCCTTTTGTACCATATCAAAGGCTCCGAGCTGCCAGGAGCTGACAAGGGTGGACTCTCCCCCCCCCTTCTCTTGTTCGTCGCAGCCCCCCAGCCTCTGGAACTTAGTGGGAATATGCCACGGTTTCAGAGGCAATCAAATTCTGACAGGACAGCCTGGGGGACAAACGGGAGGAACAGGGAAGAAGGGAAGGAGTGTGTGTGTGTTGGAGAGGAGGGAGACAGCACTTAGCTGCAGTGGCTCCCGCAGGCACTTGAGGAGCCCCCTTTGGGCCTGTGAGTTTAGAAACAAGGTGGGGAACATGTGGGGAAGGCCGATAATCTCCAAAGTGTTCTGTGATTAAGCGAAACCAGCAAATTGAGATGCTTAGACAATTACTAATCTCACCATGAACAGGGAAAGGGGGGGGGGTGGGAATTAAAGACGAGCGGCAGGTTGGTGAGGTCTCCCCCCCCCCCGTTTCATTTCCCAAATGGTTTGTGGGGTTGAAAACAGACTGAGCTAAGGGGCTTGTCGTGGCATCAGTGGGAGCATCTCTTATGAGACTCAGCCTCCAGAGGCTGTGGGGCAGAGGACCACGGGATGGTCCTTTCGGCACAGCTGTTTTGTTCAGACTGGAGAGGGGCAAAAATTTTCAAACTTCTTCTTAACATCTTGCCATTTTAGTGCCTGGTTAGGGAAGCAATTTCTGGGCCCCTTACCTGCTGCGGCCCATGTCCCGTTTGGGTTCTTGCTTCTGTAGCAGTTCTGCTCCATTTATACGTGAAACGAAAAGCGAAAAATGACGAGGTTCTCAATAGCAACCACGCAATTTCGATAGCGTTTTGTTGATGTGGTCAAGCGGCAGCTTTGCCCCGAAGCCGTAAAAGAAATGGCTTTGTCATGAATTTCAGCATTATTATTAAAATTTATTAACTGCCACTCCCGGATGTGCCAGCTCAAGGCAGTTTACAATAAAACCCATAAACCATAATAAAACAATGTACACTCTGGGCCACAAAATCCTCTCCATTCCGCCCCCCCCCCATCATTCCAGACTCAGTACCCACTGCCCACCGGACTCAGGAGAGGCCCCCTGCCTAGATGGATGCACATCCAGGGCCTCGAATATTTCTTTAAAAGAGCAATAAGGCATAGGGACTGTTCTACGTATTGCTTGTTAGCAGTGGGGCACATGCCTAAGTGCATGAAGCTGCCTTACGCCATGAATGTTCTGTTATGGTCAATGCAAAGCCAAAAAAAGGGAACCGGAACCCAACCTGAACAAAAGTCAGGAACCCAAAAGTTAAGCTGCAAACACAATACTTAAAAAATCTTACAAATATTTATTAAACAAAGTGCACCGATATATAATAAAAAACAAGACATCTCTAACTGCACATGATGGAATAGACCAAACGCATTTCGACCCCCAGGGGTCTTCCTTGGTGGTCAAATTAATGTGTGGAATGCTCTTTTGCACAAGATCAAAAGCTTGCTGGGTGACAATGGAAAATCCTGGAAAAAAATGTTTAAAACATGTTAGAATGAACATGTATTTTTTTTAAAGGATATCTAATGTAATATATTTCTAAAATTTATTTTATATATTTGATTTGCATAAACATGGTGGTAACTTACTATTAGGTATAGCTCCAACTAGTATTTCTAAAGAATCTGACTTGGAGCCCCCCTTCTAAAATATGTATTATCTCTCCAGGATCTAAAGCGGCAGACTTTCACCCTAGAGAAGCGGTAGTCAACCTGTGGTCGTCCAGATGTCCATGGACTACAATTCCCAGGAGCCCCTGCCAGCATTTGCTGGCAGGGGCTCCTGGGAATTGTAGTCCATGGACATCTGGAGGGCCACAGGTTGACTACCCCTGCCCTAGAGATTGCAGGGACTGACCTTGGGTGTTCAGCGAAGGAGCAACGGCTGCTTCCCTTAACGTGGAAGTATAAAGCTGCCTTATAATGACTCAGACCAAGATCACTATTACCCTCTTTGACTGGCAGTGGCTCTCTAGCAATTGGGGTGGAAGTCTTTCTCATCGCCTGTTGCTGGAGATCCTTTACCTGGAGATGCAAGGGATTGAGGCTGGGACCCTCTGCGTTGCAAAGCACATGCTCTACCACTGAGCCACAACCCTTCCCCTTCAACAAGAACACAAGAAGTTGCTTTATCTTGGGTCAGGCCATGTGTCTATTAGAGTCAGTATTACTGGTGGCAGTCCTCCAAGACCTCAAGTGAAGGTTTTTCTCAGCACCTACAGCCTGATCTTTTAAATGAGAGAAGCTGGGGATTTGACCTGGGATCTTCTGCATGCAACTTAGGGGTTCTACTACTGATTCCCCACCCCCACCCTCACCCCACCATCTGTTCCACAGGTTTGTTCTGCACATCCCGAATTTTCATTTAGGTTGGAAAATCCCAGAAATTAAATCCGAAATTGGGGCATGCAGTTGCTTGCTGCTCTTTCTTTCTTTCTTTCTTTCTTTCTTTCTTTCTTTCTTTCTTTCTTTCTTTCTTTCTTTCTTTCTTTCTTTCTTTCTTTCTTTCTTTCTTTCTTTCTTTCTTTCTTTCTTTCTTTCTTTCTCTCTCTCTCTCCCTCCCTCCCTCCCTCCCTCCCTCCCTCCCTCCCTTCCTTAGAAATTTGTAGACCATCCCTCTCTGACAGCAGTTGACAGGGGTAGTTGACAACAATTAAAAACCCGTACAAAAATGGGTTATAACAAGGGTTTTATGCAATTATACAGTTTAAAAACTAATTTCCAGTTAAAAAAAAAAGTTCCAATAATCTCAGTATGGGCCAAAAACAATCCAGATACAACCCAGAATTTCTCAGATCTAGTTCCAAGTTCCAATGGTGGGGAGGGGAAGAGGAAGGCCATTTCAGTGTTCCTATGTGCTTACATCGGCCTCAACCATATGCCTGGCGGAAGAGTGCTGTTTTGCAGGGCCTTTGGACTTTGGTAGCTCCGACTGGGCCCAGGTCTCTGTTGGAAGCTCATTCCACCAGACTGGAGCCTGGGCTGAAAAATCCCTGGCTCTGGTTGAGGCCAATCACACCTCTTTGGGGCCAGGGACCCATAACATGTTGGAATTTGCGGAGCACAATACTCTTTGGGGAACATACTCTGACAGGCAGTTCCTCATCTCCTTTGCGTTCCCTTAGAAAGCCAGCTTGGTGTAGTGGTTAGGCGTGTGGACTTCTAATCTGGTGAACCAGGTTCGATTCTGCACTCCCCCACATGCAGCCAGCTGGGTGACCTTGGGCTAGCCATGGCACTGTTCTGACCGAGCAGCAATATCGGGGCTCTCCAGGCCTCACCTCCCTCACAGGGTGTCTGTTGTGGGGAGAGAAAAGGGAAGGCGACTAAGCCGCTTTGAGAATCCTTCGGGTAGAGAAAAGTGGCATATAAGAACTAACTCTTCTTCTTCAGTAATATCAGGGCTCTCTCAGCTTCACCTCCCTCACAGAGTATCTGTTGTGGGGAGAGGAAAGTGAAGGCGACTGTAAGCCACTTTGAAATTCCTTCTAGTAGAGAAAAGCGGCATATAAGAACCATCTCTTTTTCTTCTTCTTCTTCTTCTTCTTCTTCTTCTTCTTCTTCTTCTTCTTCTTCTTCTTCTTCTTCTTCTTCTATTTCTCTGTTTTATCCATGTGTGTCTGCTGAAAAGTATCTGCATCCGTAGCACAGGGCAGGAGTGGTGAGTCAGTGGTAGAGCATCTCCTTGGCAAGCTGAAGGTTCCAGGGTCAGTCCTTGGCCTCTCCTGTTCAAGGTTCTAGGTGATGTTCAAGAGGTCTGCTTAATCCATTAGAAAGCCTGAGTGGACAATATGAACTACGATGGGCCAAGGCTCTAATTTACTATTAAGCAGCTTCATGCATCCATCTTGTGTGTTCACTGTAAGAAGATACTCATCATCCAATGTGTGTGGGGGCCAGGGAAGATCAGTTTCCCATTGAAATGCATGCAAATACCATCCAAAATGCATTGAGAACCCTCTTAAAGGACCCTGATAAAATGTGTAATGAATAAGGCCAGTTTAGCAAAGCCCAGGTTTGGGTGTGTGTACTTCTGTAATTCTCACCAGCATAGATCTTCCTCTGTCCAGAACAGCTGGCAACAACTCTCTAAGGGTAGAGATTTTGGGGTTTTGTTTTAGTAGTTTGAGTTTACAAAATGGACAACAGGCTCAGAGATTTATACTAAATGCCCACTGGCTTTGTTTCCAGGCATAGATTTGGGCCCGGATCTCTCTGGTCAAAACCCAACATCCTGCTGAATAGATTGAAGATATCCTGCATGGTGTTGTGGTTAAGAGTGGTGGCTTCTAATCTGCAAAGCCAAGTCTGATTCCTCGCTTCTCCATATGCAGCCAGTTGGGTGGCCTTTGGCTAGTCACAGGCCTAATAGTGCTGTTCTCCAACCAGAGCTCTCTCAGCCCCACCTACTACATCGGGTGTCTGTTATAGGGAGAGGAAGGGGAGGTGATTGTAAGCTGCTTTGAGACTCTTTTGAGTAATGAAAAACGGTATAAAAACCAACGCTTCTTCTAGATCCCAGTCATTCTTATTATAAAGTCCTGCCTTCAGCCCTAAGGAGAAAGGTGGCAATATAGCTTCTCAGAAAATATTGAATGTATTCAGTGATGTTTCATATTTGGTAACTATTAACTAAAAAGCGTCCATTATGGTAATGGAAAACCTAGGGGTTCTTTGAAGATTTCTGTGATTACGTCAACCAAATACACAATTAAATAATTTTGATGCGATGCCAAGAGGTTTGATCTATGATTTAGAAGTGTGTTTGCAAAATGCACATGTATATGCAACAAAGGACACCAGACAACATCCCCCCCCACACACACACACACCACCACCACCCAAAGGGGAACAGGTATGAGATAAATGTTAAAGATTGGACCATTAGCATCATATAATTACATTTTTGGTTGTACGCTTAAGGTTTTTTTTTTTTAATATACACCTAAAACTGTATGTACTTGTAAATTTATGTAATGTCCAGGTAAGGCCCTTTGAAAGCCATCATTGACTACCATTGCTTGTCGAATACACACCTGGGAAAAAGTTAATGTGCCATGATAACCTCAGAGGGCTGAGTCAGGGCAAAATGCATGGCTCACCTTTCCTGTTTTATTCTTATAACAAGGCTGAGAGAGAGAGAGAGAGAGAGAGAGAGGGAGGGCCAGGTCACCCAGCAAATTTCATGGCAGAGTAGGGGCTTAAATGTGAGACTCCAAAGATCCTTGGCTGACACTCTAACCTTTCGACCAAGGAAGAACCCCTGAAATATTTTTTTTAGGTTTTGAGGAGCCCCAGAAGTGGTGTCGGCTGGCCATGCCTCCCTGCCACACCCCCAGAAGTGACATCACCACGCATGCATGACAGGCAGGCTCAAGGAGGACAGAGGGAGGAATAGGCATGCGGGCCCCATCCCTTTCCAGGTGCAGAAACCACGAGAGAACTCACTCATTCTGGGGTGGGGTGGGGGAGCAACAGAAGCAGTTATTTCCCTAGCTTGTGTCCGAGTCAGTTAAGGCATGAGGGAAAAGAGTGCGGACCCCCTCCAGAGCTCCTGTCGACCCCTGGAGGTCCACGGACTCCCGGTTGGGAATCCCTGCTCTAACCACAACACCATGATGGCTGCCATCCTTTTGTGGCTCTCCGTCTCTTTCCTTTCCATTCTCCAAAAGAATGCAGGTAAAATATTAGCAGTTATTCTCGTCAGGGTTATGCACAGGGCAGCCAGCAGTTAATTGCACAGAGCTATAATATAAAATGTTGTAATTATAACAATTATGTGAGCCCATATTGGGTAGTCCCAATTATTAAGTCAAAGACATTTGGGTTTGTCAGCAACAGGCTGAGCTCGCTTTCCTCCCAGTCATCTCCAACAGCACGACAGTAGCTTCTTGTGCATAGAACCCCGAGCACACTTTGATTTCCATACAGATGTCTAGGCAGTTTTGGAAGGGGGGAATTGAACTTTCCAGAGGTTCAGATGACAAGAAGAGAACAGCCATGTCGACTGAGGGTAAGAAGGGATGGGAATGATTAGAGTCATACACTGGATTTGTGCCTCTGTGTGTCAAGAAGAAGAGCAAGTCAGGGGATTTCTGCACCTGTTAAAATTAGTGAAATGCTTACCTAACGTTGTCGTTATATTCTGGCCCCTCCACATGACCTCACCAACATGCAGCGTCTGGGCAGTAAACGGCTGGCTACATCCTCCATTTAAAGCGCTAGTTGGTGAATCCCCAAAAGTGGATTCACCAAGCTATGTAGCGCTAGCTAATTGAGAGCAACCAGCAAGCAAGCAGCGGAGGGAAGATATGGAGGCAAAAACATGCAACCTCGTCCCACCCTCGTTCCTGCCCCTCCCTCCCGGGGATGGGAACCTCTTTTTTAAAAGGTCTGAAATCCTGGAGCAACGAATAGGTGGACACGTGTTCAGGCGATGCCAGAATTTTTTTTTTCCAAATGTTGTAGTACAAAGCATACCTGTCTAAAGGTCCCCCCCCCCACACACAATCGGGAAAGAGATTAATTTTTAAAATTGACAAGACTCGTGATTCAAGAAGGGGTAGCATTCAAAAAGCGCTATGCATCTATTATGCATCCTTTTCTTGGATGCTTTTCTTGGATGCTTTAGGATGGTTTAGGGCTGGTTGGACTAGATGGCCTGTATGGCCCCTTCCAACTCTATGATTCTATGGTTCTATTATTCTGTGCATAGGCATAGCAATGGAGAAGTATGCATTTTTAAAAAAAAAAAATTAGTGGGCATCGCAGGACCTTTGAAGCTTGAAGAAAGGGGATTGGCTGCCTGGCTTGATTGACAGGCGGAGGAGAATCACATATAAAATGCATTGCTGCCATTTCAAGCAGGCTATGTGGAGGGTGAGAAGCGCGAAAAGGCGGCAGAGAAGAGCAAGACATCAAAAAGGTGAGGAGGGCCCAGGAGGCGAGATTTTATTTAGCGTTACCCCATTCAACTAGTGTAATGCTATTTTTACAGATGTGCGGAAATGCCCAGCTAACCAGCTTGGGAAGAAAATGATCTCCTCATTTTTAAAAATACTTTCTCACATTAAATTATCGGGCTGACTGATTGAGACCACTGCTTTAGGCACACCATTAAAAGCTTTAGTACTGGGTTTCCCCACCATGAGATCTGTTTATGCTGCCAGTAGTTCCCAGTGGACCTGCTCTTGGCTCAGTTTGTAGTAGGGATACCAGCGTCCAGATGGGATCCAGGAATCCCATCTGAAATACAGTGTTTCCCCAGTCTACAGAAATCAGTTTTTCTGGAGAACAATTGAGTTTTAGGCAGGTGGACCCTGTGACATTGTCCCGCACTGAGGTCACTCTCTCCCCAGGTTCTATCACCAAATCTTCAAGTATTTCTCAATCTGGAGCTGGCAACCCTCTTCACCCTCATCCCCTGCTGGTGGCCAGGGAGGACCTGGCAACCCTAGATTGTAGGCAGAACTCCAAGTCCTGGTCATCTCAAGTCACTCTCCACGTTATCTGTTCATCTGTTACCATGTCTGCCATGTTATCTGCCCATATGTTCTACCTGTTCCCTGCGTTCATGTTCCAGTAATTTACCACAGACTTCTTCTGCCTCCTGAGCTTGTTTTCATTATTTTGTGGGAATGCTTTGTGGAATCTAGGCTCAACATGTGCCTTGCATGGGAAACCCTGCCTGGGAAAGTTTTGTGCCTGATACACTGTTCAGTGTGAAAGAATTTGAATGAAGAAGAAGAGAAGAAGAGTTGGTTCTTATATGCCGCATTTCTCTGCCTGAAGGAGTCTCAAAGCAGCTTCCAATCACCTTCCCTTTCCTCTCCCCACAACAGACACCCTGTGAGGTGGGTGAGGCTGAGAGAGCCCTGATATCACTGCTCGGTCAGAGCAGTTTGATCAGTGCTGTGGCGAGCCCAAGGCAACCCAGCCGGCTTCATGTGGGGGAGTGCAGAATCGAACCTGGCTCGCCAAATTAGAAGTCCGCACTCCTAACCACTCCACCAAACTGGTTCTCAGGGGCGAGGTGTTGTTGGGGAAGCATAAAGCTATGCTTGTAGGCCTGCTCTGTTCTAGCAAGGAAACACCTTGTGTTCAGTTCATTACTTTTTCAATACAGGGATTCCTTTTAGTGAGTCAGCTTATTGAGAGTTTGATGGGGACCTGACAGGTTCTTACCTTGAAGGCCCTACATCTCTTTGGACCAAGGTACCTGAATGGCTCCTTCTGCCCTTACTGTCCAGCCCACCTGGACAGTATGTACAGTATGGTTCAATGGGGCAATAAGGCCATTGTTTCCACCTTCCAAAGCTCCGAGGAAACTGACCTCTGTACTCTGGAGAGAAGTTGTATTTCCAGGAAAGCTTTAGGCCCCAACTTGAGGATGGTAACCCTAGGCTTGGAAGGGTTTACTGCCTCGGGCCAGATCAGGCCTTGGGCTGTATACACTGTGCATAAAAGTTGTAGGACTTCACCGGACTATGCAAACAATTTACAGACAATTAAGAGAAAAGAGGGCGGGAAGACAGCATAGTATAGCCTAAGATCTTGTCAGATCTTCGAAGCAATCAACAGGAGAGAAAGGGAACCTTTCTAAGGCAATATGTTTGTAATGATGAGTAAATACAATTTCTTTTACATCTTTTATATACCAGAAGGAACAACCATAGCGGCTTCAAGATCAATTCCATTTTCATTGGCTTCATCAGTGGTTGAAACCTCCAATCCTAAATTCAAAATGTAGAGATTATTATTCATATTACTCAAATTAAACAATGCAGCAAAGAATTACCTCAAATCCACACACCTCCAAAAACAGTTTGTAGTATCAAAGGGGGCAAAATCCTATCGCCTTTCCTATAAAATTAACAACGCAAATATAAATCTAATCTTCTGTCTATATATCAATATTTGATTGTTCATTGTGAACCTTTCTGTTGAATGTTCATTGTGAACCTTTCTTTTTTTTTTTGTATTGTAAGATCTTAGACGCAAAGCAGGGTTGGTCCTTGGAAAGGAGACCGCCAAGGACAATTCTGCATAGCAAGGCAACAACAAAGCATTTCTGCTTCGCACTTCCCTTGCAAGCTCCTTGCTGGGTTTGTCATAAGTTGGCTGCACCTTGACAGAACTTCACACATGCACAAAAGAACAGAGGACTCTCTCGCCAACAGAATTTGAAAAAGATGGCAGTCTTTTCATTGAGTATTGGAATAATGTGAAATCAGAAGAAAACATAAGTTCAGACATTTAGTGTTGCCATCTCTGGGTTGGAAATACCTCAGTATTTTGGGGGTGGAGCCTGAGGAAGGTGGGGTTTCTGGCAGGGAGGGACTTCAGGAGGGTATAATGCAATAAAGAAGAATAGTTGGATTTTATACCCTGATTTTCACTGGCCAAAGGAGTCTCAAAGTGGCTTACAATCGCCTTCCCTTATTCTTTCCACAACAGACACCTACATGGGGTTGAGAGAGCTCTGACAGGACTGCTCTGTGAGAACAGTTCTGGCGTCTCCCACAACGCCAAGCATGGACTTCATGTCCCAAAGCAGGCATTTTCTCTCTGTTCTCTGGAGACTGGTTGCAATTCCAAGAGATTTCAAGCTACCACTTGGAGATTGGCCACCGTGGTATAGATAGAGATATTAACACACACTCCCATACAAACAGATACAAACCCAATGGCACAACTGCCACACAGAGAAATGACTATAAAAAGAATCGGAGCAGGGAACATTTGCTCATCTTTCGTTATTGTTCTCTCAATCCATGTCTTCCCTTTGAGTCACAGTGTTATTCCTCCTGTCGGCTTCCCTAACTCCTTTATGTAGTTCCACCTACATCAGTTTATTAATCAGCTGTCTGACTAACAAAAGAAAGCACCGTCTGCAGCCTGAACAGTACACAGTTACACAGTACACAGAGGCCTGTGGGTGGACCTGGCCCCTTCCCTTGAAGTTTCAGCTTTCAGATTAATCAGTGAGATTTAAGAAAAAGAAAGGAGGCCGTATTTTATCCCATTGCTCTATAAGAAGTGAACCTGCTCGTAGATTCTAATCCAGAAGGCACAGAGATAACTGATAAGGCCATTAACTGAGCCGCTAGGGAAGGGCAGAATACAAGTGTAAACCTAAATAAATAAAAATATTTGAAACCTGTATCTATGTGCATTAAATGTCACTACGGTTTAATCCAGTTACACAATTTGAAACATAATGGACAATCTTGTTTAGGTTCCGGTTTTTCTGGGTCAATCCTTTGCTTCTCATAGGATATGTTTACCCAGAGAAAATATCTAATGGCCCACCTAATGAACCTTTTGTTGACAGAGTCTAAATCTGCAGAAAATCGGAGCCGGTTTGGTGTAGTGGTTAGGAGTGTGGACTTCTAATCTGGCATGCCGGGTTCGATTCTGCGCTCCTCCACATGCAACCAGCTGGGTGACCTTGGGCTCGCCACAGCACTGATAAGGCTGTTCTGACCGGGCAGTGATATCAGCGCTCCCTCAGCCTCACCCACCCCACAGGGTGTCTGTTGTGGGGCAGGAATGGGAAGGCGACTGTAAGCCGCTTTGAGCCTCCTTCGGGTAGGGAAAAGCAGCATATAAGAACCAACTCTTCTTCTTCTTCTTCTTCTTCTTCTTCTTCTTCTTCTTCTTCTTCTTCTTCAGAACAAAATTAATTTATTAAAGAAAAGAACACACTTTATAGGAAAGAGAAGAGATATGAGCCTGTCTGTCTATACTAGGGACACCGCACGCCCCTGCGAGCTCCACGGAGCTGTGGAGCTGGCAGGGGTATCCCCCCGACCCCGCCATAGCGTGTGGTGGGGGCCCGGCCCGGCCCCTCCCCACCCACCCCATCCGCTGCCACTTACAGTGCCCGGCAGTGTCCCAGGCTTCCTGGCCCTGGCGCACAGTGCGTGTGCACACACTACACCGGGGCATCCCCATATTGGCTGCCGTGCATAATGGGTCTTTGTGATTTCCCGCATTTCAAAGCAAATTGGGCAAAAACTCTTGCCAGCCACTGGACAGCCGCAGGTTGCTGCCGACATCATGTGGAAGCAGCATTAAAACCCGCAAGCAATTTGTAGACTGCACTGCGTTTGCTGTTCTACTGAATTTGTTGCTGTTCTTCCACCTGGAGAGCTTCCCGATTTCTGCTGATATTTGGCTGTTCCCCGCTATAGGCAGGCCGGTATATTGGTGCACCTTATTGCCCCACCATTTACAGTTTTGCAAGGGAGGTATCCTCGGAGATTATCCTCTGATAGAGGATGCAACTGTGGTGCAGGCAGGCCATGTAGACACCCAGTATCACATGACCTTTGAATGTAATTACTTTTATGAGCCTAGAAATCTTTTAATTCTTCCTTTGCTCCAACATTTAGGTCATATAGAGACATTTGCCTCTTTTATTAGAAGATAATAGCAGACCTATCACTCTTTTGGCTGCAAAATTTTATGCACCTGTGATATATTTCCCCAGCCATTCAAATAGAGTCTAGCTCTTTCTATTTTTTATTAATCTTTTAAAAACTAATAAGTAGCATAAGAAGAATGAGTTGGTTCTTATATGCTGCTTTTCTTTATCCGAAGGAGTGTCAAAGTGGCTTCTAATCGCCTTCCCTTTCCTCTCCCCACAATAGACACCCTGTGAGGGAAGGGAGGCTGAGAGAGCCCTGATATTACTGAAGAAGAAGAAGAGTTGGTTCTTATATGCCATTTTTCTCTACCCAAAGGAGTCTCAGAGAGGCTTACAGTCACCTTCCCTTCCTCTCCCCACAACAGACACCCTGTGAGGTAGAAGCGGCCAAGATAGCCCTGATATTACTGAAGAAGAGTTGGTTCTTATATGCTGCTTTTCTCTACCTGAAGGATGCTCAAAGCGGCTTCCAATCGCCTTCCCTTTCCTCTCCCCACAACAGACACCCTGTGAGGGAGGTGAGGCTGAGAGAGCCCTGATATTCCTGCTCGGTCAGAACAGCTTTATCAGTGCTGTGGCGAGCCCAAGGTCACCCAGCTAGATGCACATGGAGGAGGCATGAGGTACACAGACAGATATATTCCTAGAAATTTTCCTGGAAGTGTCATCATGCCATCAGTCCATTTTCCCCACCAAAGGTGAGTCGGTGGCAGAGTGGCAGGGCAGCTCCCGAGGCAGCAGCTGGGCAGTAGGACGAGGAGGAGCTTCGGCCCGGTACTGACTGATCTACGGACCGGTACTGGTCCCTGGACCGGGGGTTGGAGACCACTGCTTTAGATGGTTCTGCTTTTGGGTGCTGCTCCTTTTGGCTGCCGATTGTCTATTTCCTCCACCTTGTGAAGTCACAGGACATGTAATTAAAGCTTGTTAACAGCTAAATCCAGCAGATGAGAAAGCTACCTGAATCAACAGTGCTGGCACGGGGCAGGCCCAGAAAAAAACAAAAACAAAGGAGGAGGGGACATGTGACGACTCGCCCAGCACTTCCTTTTATCAGTTGGCATCCACCACAACATCCAGGCCTCGCCCAGCAATCAAGGAATCGATGATGGATGAATCCCTCTTAGAAACAAGGACTGGATCCAGCTGCCAAGTAGATGCTGACCCGTTTCCTGGCACTGTACTCAAAGTTGGCAATACTTGACATCCTGATGAGATGGTGTTGATCACCTGGAGGTAAAAGGCTATTTCCTTGAACATGCCTTCCATGGATTTGGGAAATATGGTTTTGCACCTTGATTTTGTTTTTCTGATGGCACCCATTTAGTGGAGATATTTAGTTTAGGATACGTTTCGGACACAGGTAATGTAGATGTCATTCTTGTATGACCATACAATTTTCTCTCCTGTTCTGTTTTGGGGAAAGTGGATTTTTTTTGTTTTTGTATATGAAATAGGAGATTTCACCCGCATTCTTTGGAGACAAGTCACAGACAGTATGGGCTGGATCTGGTCAACTTTTCCATTCAGTCTCACAAAATTTGCCTTCTTAGTAGAGCTTCTCATCCAACATATTTTTCAAGAACCATTTATTGATTTAAGCATCTATAGGCCACCTTTCCTCAAAGTTCAAGATGGCTTATGATTATAATTGAAAACACTTAACTGAAACAATAAAATGGCAACCCACATCTTATGGCATCAAATCCCTCTCTATTGCATGATCTCGGTCCAATAATTCTCCTCCCTTTCCCACCCGAAGAACACGTGGTTCGATCCAAACCCATGGGTGAAATCCAGGAAGTTCTTTCTTTCAATCTCACCAAAATCCACAATAACACCCATGAAGGTCTCATGATCCCCAACACAACTATTTGGGTCATCAAAAGAGAACCACAACTCCCTTTTTTATCAATCGGTGGAAAAGGTGGTTGGATCCAACCCTATGTGATATTTTTCCAGCACAACTCATGACATCTTGCCTGCTACCTCCCCAGCATCCTAATCTGGAATTCCCACACAGGTATATACACATCCAGCCTCTCCCTAACATGTCAGGGATCATCATGACCTAGTTGTTATCTTATATTACCCAATGAGCTTTTATATGAATGCTCCATTGTCAAGGTACCTTTGCCCAAATTTCTCATACCTACCCAACTTGTTATGCAATCCCATCTTCTCAACTTTCCTTTCATTGAATTGTCTTAAAATCAGAAATCAGAAGGGGTAGGAATTAAATAATTCTCTAGTTCCTGTGGGGTCCTAGAAAGGTGGGCAAGGTAGTTATAAATTCAGTAGCCCTTTTACTGAGGGGGAAGGGGGAAGTGTGATCTTGGACCACTCACTCTCTGTCAGGATAAAACACCTTACAGAATTATTGCAAGGGTAAAATGGGGGTGGTGATGGGACCTATATACACTGCCCTAATCTTTTGGAGGAAAAAGTGTGAGGAATGGACAGTAGAAAATGCCTCTTGCACATGTAAGTATTACTAGGGGTGTGCAATTTTATTCTTTTTTTTTGTTCGGATTGACTCAGCCTGAATTGATTTAGTATATGCTGAAGGTTCAATATGTACTGCAAGATTTGGGATTCCCAGATTGATTCAGCTCCATTACACCCAATGGAGCCATTAAAGTCAACGGGAAATTTAGCCTGTCTATTCTGTTGCCTGGTGTGGGCAAAGTTTGAGATAGAGGCACCAAAGTTTCCATGCAGCTGCTGGAGCCTCTCCATAACAGAACCCCCAAATTTCGAAAGGATTGCACTGGGGGGGTCCAATTCTATAGGCACCCTCAAAAACTGCCCCCCATCTTCCATTGTTTCCAATGGGGGGGGAGAACAATTATGAAGCAATACAAGCAGCAGAATGCACCAGAGAATCTCTGCAGTGAAAGTGAAGGGAGGGGATTTTTGCAAGGCCAGCCCAACAGCAGCACCAGTACAATGAGCCCAGCAGAACCAGTGCCACTGTGGCAGTGCCAACCCAACAGAACTAAATTCACACCCAAGAATTTCTGAAGTAGAAGCTAAGGGGGAGAGGTCATTTCTCCAGGAACAGCAGAACCACTACAATCAATAAATGTACTAGTACCCATTAGAGATGGGTGATTCGGCTCAGATAAGCCCAAATATACTTAAGTCAATGCTGATTCGAGTGCCTTTTTGGGCTTCTCTGAGTTGAATCACACATCCCGTCCGTTCGAACAAGCCAAAACAGAGAAGCCTGAAGCAATCTGAGCATGATGCAACTGGTTCAGCTGGTTGAGAAAGACCCTGCCAAAGGAGCAGCTGTTTGGCAAGGGCTTTAAATGCCTCCCCAGCAGTCCCATCTGAAGCTGTGGAGGGGTCTATGGGGAGGCATTTGAAGCTCCCAGGATCAGCTATTTGGCAAGGTCTCTCCCCCCACCCCCTCAGACTCCTCTGAGGCTGTGGAGAGCTTCACACACTGACTCCCTAAGCCTCCTGGAGTAGGCTGCAGGTGGGAAATGGACAGGGTGGATGCAGAGCTGATATGTCAGTCCCATGCCCAACTTCCATAGCCCTCCTGGGACTGGCTGCAGACTGGGATTGAGTGGGATGGCCATAGTGCTGAACTGTCAGCCCCACACTTGCCTTCCCTCACTTCCCTGGAGCCACAACGGAATAAACAAAGTAAGTGCAGAATCAGCCCTTGTTAAGTTGGCCTTTGCCACAGTGTTCTATATTGCACTGTTTCTACTGTCCCTGCAAAAATGCCCTCTCCCCTCCCAGTTTCTACTTCACAGATTCTCTGACAAGAACTTAGTACTGTCGGCTTGCCATTGACACAGTGGCATTGTTTCTACTGGGCAGTACTGCCCTGGTCCTGCTGTTGGGCTGGCCTCGCAAAAATGACCCCCCCTTCAATTTCACTCTAGAGATTCTTTGGGACATGCTGCTGGGTTTCTGCAGCCCTGGTATTCCCCCTGCCCCATTGGAAACAGTCTTTTTGACACTTGGGTGCCTCTGCCTCAAACCCGCCAGAACAGATAGGCTAGATTTCCCATTGACTTTAATGGCTCCATAAGGTACAATGGAGCGGACTAAACATTCGGAAATTCCAAATCTTGCTGAACTAAATGCCGAATTGATTTGGCTCTCAAATCAAATAGGAGAATCAGGTTTGGCTTTAAAATACCTCTCAAACCCAAATCAGCATTGCTTTGTTTCTTCCTGGCTATTGTGAGTCAAATTGCACACCCTTTACATCAGTGGTTCTCAGCCTTCCTAATGCCGCAACCCTTTAAAACAGTTCCTCATGTTGTGCTGACCCCTGACTATAAAATTATGCAAGGGTTCTTTTGCAGAAATTAAACCAAAACTGACCAATGGTGTGAAGATCCATTTTTGATGATTGTATATAAATTGGTTTTTTCCAGGGTTTCTCATTTCAGTTCTGCCCTACTTTCAGTCATGTGTGTGTGTGTATGTGCAAGAAAGCCCATTGCAACCAGGAAGGCAATGGGCGTTAGGACCCAGGGGACACCGGCAGGTAATCAGGGCTCCTTCTAGCAGGGAAGCAAGGTTCGTTTGCAATTTGGGGCTCGTTTGCAGTTTGTCTCTGTCTGTCTCTCTCTGTCCCTGGCAGCAGGAGGCATAGCAGGTAATCAGAGCTCTTTTGTGATTTGGCGGGGCTCTCTGTGTCTCTCTCAGGCATCTGAGAGCAAAGTGACCAGTGTCCAGGAAAGGAGTGCGGGAGCTGGAGAGGGAGGGCCGATCATGGTGCGGTGCTGGCCTCACCCTGATTGGCCCTATTCCATCCCGAACAGCCAGGACACTCTCCACCCCCAGGGCTGTTTCACAAATATTAAGAGGAACAATGGATAAGGATATATGGCATTTACATTGTTTTAAATACAGTAGGAAAGGTTATGGGCTTGCACATTGAAACTGGGCTAACCGGGGCCATCCAAGTAGGGTTGCCAGTTACAAGCTGGTGCTTGGGGATCCCCTGGTTTAGAAACCCCGCCCCCCATTTTCAGGCCCTCAGAAACTGGGGGAAATGATCAGGCACAGGAGAGGGGAGAAGCAGGAAGTAAATGCACCATGCTGATGTCACCCAGAAGTGATGCAGGTACATCGATGACATCAGGGCTGACGCTTTGATTATTGGACAAAACTGTATGGTAAAAGAAGGGGACGTTCTGATGTCTCTTTCAGGTTATATTAGCATGTCACATTAAAGGCAACTTTGTGGACTCCAACTACATGGGAGGTCTTTGCAAGCCCTTATTTAAAGAGAATTAGTTGCATTGCTAAACCCGAGTTACTGCAGAGCTCAGAGCTGAAGTCTTTCCATTGCCAGCATGTGAAGCAAAAAATATGTCCAGATTATTTTTGGCTTTGTTTATCGTTTTGTATAGGCACAAATCTGCTGTTCAACCTTAAAGCATCTCCCTGCTTATATTTTTAGCATGCATTTTAGGAGTCTGATCTGAGTGGGTGCAAACACTAATATTTATTCCTGCAAACACACGCATGCATGCATGCGCACCCCCACCACCCCCTCCTAAGATCCAAGTGAATTGGTCCAAAGCACACTGTTCATATTAAATTAGGGCACAATCCATTTTTATCTGTTCTATACGAAGGGTTTGATTTTGAAACAGAAGCTGTGTTTCTTGTATAAGAGTCCTATCAGTTAATTTTTTAAAAAAAGGATTCCTCTAGCCTTGATTTTTTCAAGTAGTGGATTGAAATGGGCACTCCCTGCCTGACTTGACTGTAAGGAAAGAAACGTATGCAACGACATTAAGGCTTTGACTACATGTTACAGTTTCCTGTGTATTTACATTACCTTTTTTCCCCCTTGTGCAGGTACATCTTTATAAAGGAGAAGAACAAAAAGGATTTCTTTATCAAGGAGAAGAACAATTCGGGGCAGGGAGAAAGAAAGGGAAACGTTAACTCTTTCCTCTCCTCCAATTTTTCCACTAGCAAAACCCCCACCCAAGCTGCTGTTATCCCTGCAGGGGAAAGAGATACGTTTATTGTTTTTGCCTCTACAGTGATAAAAGCTGCTCAGGGTGCTTTGGCCAATGGAAAAAATTACAAGGGAGGAAGCAGTAGTGGCATTCCAAAGATGGGACGGTTGGAGCAGTTCAGGCAATGAGAGGATGATTTCAGAAGGCCTACGAGTTACCTAGTCAATATAATGACTTACAGCAGGGGAACCCTGGGCTTGCATGAGAGCTCCTCAGGGGTTACGTGGCCTTCCCCAGAAGTTCTGATGGCTGCTGACGTCACTAGACGAGCCAGTTTGGTGAAATGGTTAAGAGTGCGGACTTCTAATCTGGCATGCTGGGTTCGATTCTGCGCTCCCCTACATGCATCCAGCTGGGTGACCTTGAGCTCGCCACGGCACTGATAAAATTGTTCTGACCGAGCAGTGATATCAGGGCTCTCTCAGCCTCACCTCCCTCACAGGGTGTCTGTTGTGGGGAGAGGAAAGGGAAGGCGACTGTAAGCCATTTTGAGCCTCCTTCGGGTAGGGAAAAGCGGCATATAAGAACCAACTCTTCTACTTCTTCTTCTTCTTCTACTACTTCTTCTACTACTACTTCTACTTCTACTTCTACTTCTACTTCTACTTCTACTTCTACTTCTACTCCTACTCCTACTCCTACTCCTACTTCTACTTCTACTTCTACTTCTACTTCTTCTTCTAGACGTCACAGGCGCCCCCTTCCCCTGTGGCTGTACAGGCCTCATCTCTTTCTCCACAATGGAAAGGGTAAATGATTGATTGGCTGATGGATGGATTGATTGGCTGGCTCCCACAACTTACTTCCATACCGACTTCTCTGAAGAGGCTTGTTACCATTTCCAGGTTCCTCGAAGACTGGAAAATCGTTCAGGGGCTCCTCCACAGTCAAAAGGTTGACAAGGGCTGGCTTAGAGCAGATGGGACTGGAAGAGAAATAGAACTGGTTTGCATCACATGATGCCACGGGTGGCCTGGAGAAAACCTACTGCATACCTGGCAGGAGGCAAGAGATACAGGCCGGCCAGCCCCATTCCCAGCCCTCAGTCTCTCTCTCCTTCTCATTTGTGTGAAAATCCACAGTGAGACAAGTGAGCAACTACAGCCAGCAGGCAAAAGCGAACTGTGAGGCGTGCAATGCACACTGGGGCTTGAAATCCTTCGGCAAGGTAATAATCCTAGCCTAAGCACATTTCTCTTCCCGTAAGAACTATAAAGCCTCTAAGGGGGCATTGTCAGCTCAGAAAGACGGTGGCAAGTTGAGAGTGAAAGGCAAGGACTGGAATGCTTTGCGACCAGTCGTGTTTCCTTGGCTGCCACAAGAGACAAGCCAACCGCAAAATGTCAAGGAGTAAGGTCATACATAACTCTAAAACAGCCATCCTCATCCTTTTTTTTTGTTGGCTTTGGCCCTTTTAAGAGCTCTGGTTCTGGGGCCACCTGCAGTAGGTTGGCCACTTGTGCAATGAAAGGCCTAAGCTAAGAGTGAACTAACTAGATGCGACATACCTTGCCTTATATGTACACGAGAGAGATTTCTAGAACACTTGACCAAGAGAAGCATGTGAGTTCATTGTACTCTTGAATGCAGCAATTAAAAAACACACAAAGGAACAGATTATATTGCCTTCCTTCCTTCCTTCCTTCCTTCCTTCCTTCCTTCCTTCCTTCCTTCCTTCCTTCCTTCCTTCCTTCCTTTGTCATTGTCATCATTCTTTTCCTTCCTTCCTTCCTTCCTTCCTTCCTTCCTTCCTTCCTTCCTTCCTTCCTTCCTTCCTTCCTTCCTTCCTTCCTTCCTTCCTTCCTTCCTTCCTTCCGGGGACCCCATCCTAGTATCCACACTTTCTCACTCACTCACCTGTTGTGAACTCTTGAATGCATCGTCTCAAAACAAAGAGTGCCCCTTGCCCCCCCTTGTAAGCTGTTGTGCATTTTCATGCAAATGTATGCAGATCAAAACCAATTATGATTAGTCAAATAAAACCAATTATGCTAAGTCAGAATTCTTTAATTTGATAAACTGCCCTCGCTTCGGCACATCACTAGAGAACAGGGATCAGCACGAAGCAGCGCACAAAGCAAAGGGCCCTGTCGGAACTACCATCTTTCCGCAGGGCCTGTAAGACGGAGCTCTTCCGCCAGGCGTATGGTTGAGGCCAGGGCAGAGCCCGGGTTCCATCCAAGATCCCTAACCCATCGGCCAGTCTTTCTCTCCTCTCTCTGAACAAGCGGGGAAAGTGGGGAGAGTTATAGAATAGAATGCCATCTTTTTATTGTAATAATGGGGTATTTATGGGATTTTATGGGATTTTATGGGATTTTACTTTGATTTTATATTTTATTGTGAACCGCCGTGAGACCTTTTGGCAAATGGCAGTGTATAAATGAATGAATGAATGAATGAATGAATGAATGAATGAATGAATGAATGAAAAGTATACTGAAATTGGGAAGCGGTGTTGGGCAAACATGTCCTCCTTGGACATCCCTTGAACTTTGGAGGCTGTCTTGGAGGCCTGCCGTGGTCTGGGAAGTGGAAAGGTCACCTGAAAAACCCAGCATCAAGCCCTGCATACTCCTAGGCAATGGGAGGGGTGGAAATCTCTCCAGCCTGGGAAACACCAATGAGGGCCCTCCAAAGCTTGACTAGCACTGCTAGCTGCCAATAAGAGAGTTTCCATTCTGAGATCTGAAAACTATATTAGAAGTGGGCATAGACTCACATTTTTTAAAAAGTCAAAAATCAAAAGTCTAAATTTATTGTATGGTCAAAGATCAGCAAGTCATAATGTTTACATGAGCCCATTAATAGACGAGATGCCACATCTAACTCATACAAAGCGGATTAGAGCAGCGGTTCCCAACTCCCGGTCTGGAGACTGGTACCGGTCCGTGGATCAGTCGGTACCGGGCTGTGGCTCCTCCTCATCCTCCTCCCCGGCTGCTGCTTCAGGGGCTGCCCTGCCACTCTGCTACCGACTCACCTTTAGTGCTCTCCAGCGGCCGCCATGGCTGGGGCTCCATCTCGGTGTCACACTGCGCAGCTGCTGCTGACAGCGCCCCCCAGTGGGCGGCGGGAAGTCAGGGGCACCAGCGGGAAAGCAAGCGGAGCAGGGGCTCAGGCGGCAGCGACATCCTTCGGCAAAAGACCCCCCTCGGCCTCAGTTAAATTGTCTAGCGTTGACCGGTCCCTGGTGATAAAAAGGTTGGGGACCACTGAATTAGAGAACTTCTTGATGAAAAGCCTCAGATATCTCTGCAGATGGAGAAATTCTGTGTGTCTGTCTGTTTTAATCTCTTAAACTTTAAATTTTTCTCCCTGTTAATTTTTCATATTCATATCTTTTAGGTTAATTTTAATACATCCATAAACTGTTTCAAATCCTTGAGCATCACAAGCATTCTGTTTTTATCCTGTGTGTTTTTGCATTCTGGTCTAAGACCATATAAACAAACAAGCAAGCAAGCACAAAGTTTAAATTACAATGTCAGAGAAATATAGCAAACTGTTCAAAAGAATAAAATGGTAGGGTGAGTATAAAATGATATAATTATTACACTAGCCCCGAAAGTATCTTTTGGTGGGTTTTGCAGGCTAAGGCAAGAAACTTTGCTACTAGCACTGTGCCTTTCAGGTCTCTTTTAATAGCAGCTTGGCATAATCCAAGTCTGAGGGATGATTATCCAGCAAAGGGGTAATTAGCTTATTGTGAACCTGAGAATATAATGAGCAGCAAAGGAGGACATGGTCTACACTTTCAGCCTCTCCAGATCTGCAATAGAGACTTTTCTGCACTGACCTTCTAGCACGGCAGAAGGCAGGGCATTACATCTTGCAAGAGTGAAGGCCTTTCTGTGGCCACGTAGTTGCAGGAGAGGGGAAAGAAGGTACATTCTCTATATCTTGCTGCTGTTTGATATCCAGAGTCCTTTGCTTTAATGTACACTTTTGCTTGTTTGCTACCTGAGACCTGCAGGACCATAAGAGGAGAAAAGTCCAGACTCTCAAGCTTCCCAAGAATAGTCTTTAGCCAAACTGTCTGAAAACCGTCCAGGAGTAGCAGCGGAATCTTCAGCCACTCTTTACCAAACTTGGTGGGCAGGTAGAGGAGAGTCCAATGGAGATGCCATTTGGACTCTCCAGCACCCCCAGGGGGGGCATTGTGCCACATTCTGAACTTCCCAGACTGGTTGGGTCTGTGTGAGGCTGGTTTGGTTCAGGATTTGGTCCATGGCTTGCCATGGACACCAAGCTGAACCTGATTGCTCTTTTTAGTCCATGCCCCTCCCTACTGGAAAAAGCAGATTGGTGTTGATCAAGGGAGTAGCAAACCACAGACTTCACATATACTCATGTGACCAGGCACTCAAACAAATGCTCATATATGCACCCAGGTAACAGTCACAGTAACCTTTCTCACAGTTTATCTCTGCCCACACATTGTGACTTAGGAACTCGGTCCATAGTCCCATCTCAGACATTTCTGGGGTCCATTCCGCACAACTTAAATGTAGCTGAATTGTAACACTTTGTAAACGCTACATTTTTGACATTATGCACGATGTCGTACACAAACCGCAGCACTCCAGCAACACTCCCACAACATTCGCTTTTTTACAGCGCTTCGGAGGAAATCTTAAATAGCAGATTCCCCCTTTTAAAAAGTGCTTGACTCCTGAGAACAACCTGCAACACATCAGCAAAAGACATGTGTGTTCTCGAAATAGCATTAGGAAGGTCCCTCCTCCGCTCCTGCCCACAAGCTTCCGGGAGATGGGAATGCCTTTCCCCCCACTACAAACCATATAAAGCCAGTTTGGTGTAGTGGTTAGGAGTGCGGACTTCTAATCTGGCACGCCAGGTTCGATTCTGCACTCCCCCACATGCAACCAGCTGGGTGACCTTGGGCTCGCCATGGCACTGATAAAACTGTTCTGATCGGGCAGTGATATCAGCGCTCTCTCAGCCTCACCCACCCCACAGGGTGTCTGTTGTGGGGAGAGGAATGGGAAGGCGACTGTAAGCCGCTTTGAGCCTCCTTCGGGTAGGGAAAAGCGGCATACAAAAACCAACTCTTCTTCTTCTTCTTCTAAAGCAATGGACAAACAAACATACTTTTCGTTCGACAGAAGGTTTTAAACTTTCAAAGTGAGCATCATAATGTCACAGAATCCCTTGCTCACCATGTGCCTGAATGTTGCCCTGCCTGCACTAACATGCATTGTATGTTATTTTTCTTCTTGGAGACCCATGTCAACGATCATGGGGAGGAGCAGGAAATATGCCTGGATGAAGACATCTGAGAGAACAGACTGTTCTGGCCATGACTATTATTGGTTTAAGTTCATGATTATTACTGAAAATAATGTTGCTGTATAGAGGGATGTGTGTGTTAAAAAGCAACCCACTCCAGGTGTCAAATAAGCTAGATATGCCACTGGGAAATGGTTAAACTTTTCATCTCTCATTATGCTGTCTTCCACTTCACCTGGAGGCTACATTTGCAAAAAGAGGGGGAAAGCATATGTTCAAAGTTAACCAGCAAAAAATGAGAAGAGAACCAGCTTGGTGTAGTGGTTAGGAGCAGGAAAGGAAAGGGAAGGTGACTGTAAGCCACTTCGAGACTCCTTTGGGTAGAGAAAAGCGGCATATAAGAACCAGCTCTTCTTCTTCTTCTTCAGTAATATCAGGGCTCTCTCAGCCTCACCTCCCTCACAGGGGGTTTGTTGTGGGGAGAGGAAAGGAAAGGTGACTGTAAGCCACTTTGAGACTCCTTCGGGTAGAGCAAAGTAGCATATAAGAACCAACTCTTCTTCTGATCCATTAGCTTAGCTGGGAGTAACTATGCATGCAGTAGAAGATGATTTTAAGAGCCCTCAGTTCAGGACAGATCATACAAATGTCTGTCTGTAAAACAACTGCGAAATTCCTCATCCACTGTGGGATGCAGTGTAAAAATACCCATTTCTGTGAGCTAATGTGCATGAATTCCTTCTTTAAAAAAAAACACTGGAAATCCCACTGCAAATGCACAGATATGTCTTTCATGCTTTTTGAATGCTCGCTAGGGAGGAAAAGAGACAGGCTAGGAAGGTGCTTTTCAAGCGGTGCGGAAATCTCGATGCAACTTCGCCCACCCGCCCACCCACCCAAATCTGGCTCACTTCTAGTACTGAGTGCTGTGTGCCCACGTCCAGCCCAGGCCTTTTCCAGAACAGCAGGGGAGTGATCATCAGAAATATCCCCACGGTGTCAGCTTTTGACAGCAAAAAGCAACACCCCGTTCTCTCCCCGCCTCTCTCTTCATTATGTAGACAGTTGGAAGCAGGAAGCTGGAATCTCCTGCCCAAAACATGTGCTTCCTGAGGTGCCCAGTGCTGCTTCTCTACCAGACTTGACAATCAGCAATTCCAGGAACAAGAAGTGCCAAAATGCAAGAGACAAACTCATGCTTGTTGCAACATGCCACGTACATGTTCACCGCGATGTCCAAATGGTTCCTAGGAAGGCATGAGATTGGGACATGCTCATGACCTCATATGAATTCAACTAGGAGTGCCAACCACCAGGGTGTGGTGAGACATCTCCAAGGATTACAATTCATCTCCAGTAAAATCAGAGTCCAGTAGCACCTTTAAGACCAACAAAGATTTATTCAAGTTGTGAGCTTTAGAGTGCAAGCACTCTTCGTCAGACTAAGGGCCGTTCCGCATTCGTCCAAAATAGCACAATGGTTACTAATTGAAATCGCTACAGTTTTGCCGTTATGCACAACGTCGTTGATAATCTGCAACACTCCGGAAACTGATCCACAAAAAGCGCTTCGTTGTAGCGCTTTCAGGGAAATCCCAAAAAGTGGATTCACCCTCCGGAAAGCGCTACACTCCTGCAACCAATATGCAACACTAGCGGGAAAGTTCTGTGCGTTACCATTGTTGCGGTTTCTGCAAAGTCCCTCCCCCTGGCTCTCTCCTCTGATCTTCCGGCGAAGCGATCACCATTTTTTTTTCTCCGAGCGAGTGGAGATCAACGCACCGGCAAGCCTTCGTTTACCCAGTGAGGCTTCCCCAGCTGCAGTCCCTCTGTTTAGTCACCAAGCACAAGCATCATAGAGGCCCGTTTGCTGGTTTATTTTCACTTTATTTTTCACACTGTTTTCGGCCGAAAATCGCACCCGTGAGGGGGGGGGGGGATTTTTTTTTTCCACTCGGGGGGAACGTGGCAATGATGAAACGGCAGCTCAAACATTACCTGCTAGCTGGATGGGTCTCTCCGTTGCAACGAATCAACGTATATTCGTTGCAATGGGTGTGTGGTTTTTTTTTTAAACCTTCCTTAAAGGGAAAGGGGCTGTTTAGGAGCATGCTAACGGCCGCCCATTGGCTGGTTGATGGCCAGGGGCGGGACACAGCTCAGCAATAGCGCTTCCTTTCTAGCGATTTTTGCCGAGACCGGAACCCTGTGGGAAACGATAGAAATGCAACTGGATTCCACTACAAAGGCAGGTATGCATAACGACGAATTCCACTATTTAAAATGGCGATTTTTCCTTCAGCAAACAATTTGCTACATGGATCCCGGTGCAGAATGGCCCTAAGAACTGACCATCATAATAGTAAGAATGGTCAGTTCTTAGTCTGAGGAAGAGTGCTTGCACTCGAAAGCTCACACATTGAATAAATCTTTGTTGGTCTTAACAGTGCTGCTGGACTCTGACATAGGGGTGTACAAGTTGGACGAGAAAAGTAATCTGATGGAAAGAAAGTGGATCCCTTTATAATACGGTGTTGGGAGATTTATGGGGACTGTGTGGACTGCCAAAAAGACAAAAGAGTAGGTTCTAGATCGCAAATCAAGCCTGGACTCTCCCTAGAAGCTAAAATAGTTTGGTCACATTATGAAAAGACTAGAGCAGGAGTAGTCAACCTGTGGTCCTCCAGATGTTCATGAACTACAATTCCCATGAGCCCCTGCCAGCAAACGCTGGCAGGGGCTCATGGAAATTGTAGTCCATGAACATCTGGAGGACCACAGGTTGACTACCTCTGGACTAGAGGCAAAGCCCTTTGCATCCAGGAATACAACAGGTGCTAGCATCTACCCCTGTGACCTACCTGGGTTCTGGCCCTCCTCCCCTCTTGATTGTGACATCTAGTGTGGTGAAGTGGTTAAAGATGAACAGACTCTAATCTCAAGATCTGGGTTTGATTCCTGACTCCTTCTCCAGATGCAGCCAGCTGGATTGCCAGCTTCCAGGTAGGGGTCTGGAAACATTCAGGAAGATGAAAGAGAGAAAGACAGCATAAAGAGAGAGAATGAGAGAGAAAGAGGGGGGAGGGAAAGAGGAGGGAAGAAAACAATCAGTTCTCCTAGAGAAAACAGTTGCTTTAGGGGGGCACTGGCTTTCCTACTCCCACCCCCATACAACAGTTTCTACACAAGTTACCACTGCCCTCATCTTCCCATACAACCCCACATCTTTCAAAGGCCAGGCCACCTTCCCCTCCCCCCCCCCCACACAAACATCTTCCAAAGGCTGGGAAGGCTGCAGGGGGGGGGCTACCATCTTCCTCCCCCCCACATCTCCCAAAGGTCAAGCTGGGTGGGGAAGCTGCTTCTTTCCCACTCACCCCCATATTTCCCAAAGGTCAGGCTGATCAGAGAAGGCCATAGGGAATGGGCTACCTCCTTCTCACCCACCTCCATCTGGCATGGAAGTCTGTGGGGGGCAGGCTGCCTCCATATCATACTCCCACATCTCCCAAGATCCCGGCTGGGTGGAGAAGCCTGCTGGATTCCCCCAGCCCCTCTGAGGAGAGGGAGGGTGGGGGAAAGCAAAGAAAACTCCAATGCCCAGCTGTAGGGTCATGGAGAGGTGTTGTGAGCCCAGCCCTGTTAGTGAGGACTCCTCAGAGAAAAAGACTTGCCAGGAGCTCCCAGCTTTACCCAAGCCTCAGCTTGATGAGAGCTTAGCCCAGCCAGATGCTCAACAGGCAGAGAGCTCTGACCAGCAAGAGGAAATGGAGCTGCAGACAGACCAGGGCTTAGATTCCAATGTTGTTGCAGGAGCTCCTCATTCCTCTGCCCAGCATCTAATTGCATCTCCCTGCCTTGTCAGCCCACCTGGCTCACCTGAGCCAATTATGCAATGACAACTATGTGCTGGAAGAGAGCTCCAGTCTAAAAGGCATCACACCATCTTAGCAAGACAGTTGCTGACTGCAGACATCTGTGAGTCATAACAGAGTGAGGAGAGGCTACAGACAGCCTCTATTAACCTGAGGCTTCTGCTGATGCCTTTGGAATGCCTGAACAAACTCCTGACTCCATGGACTGAAATAAGACATTCATTGCATTCTGTCTCTTGGCATTCTGTTTTTGAAGTACTGATTCTCTCTGCCTTCCTGTATTATCTCAGCGGTGCTTCTTTCTAGCAAAGAACTGGGACCAGTACAGAAGGCTAAGGAAGCAGCTGGCTTCCCTCCCTGGTGGGATACGGAAGGTAGAAAGAAGCTGAGGATAAGGCAACTTGCCAACAGCAGGGCTTTTCAGAGAGGCTGGCACCTCTTCCACCCAGCAAGCAGCAGGAAGAGGAAGAAGAGACCATATAAGCCTCATCATTGGCCCTAATTGGGGAGAGTGCTGTCTTCTTATTGGCAGCACACCACCAGGGAGGGCCAATCAGGTAGAGAGTGAGTTGTTTGCACACAGTTTGAACTGATTAACCCTCATTGGGACTGTGTTCTCTCCCCATCTGCAGGCAATTTGAATGATTGGCCTCAATGAGACAGTGATCTCTCCCTATCTTCATGCAATTATAACTGATAGACCCTCATTGAGACAGTGATCTTTCCTATCTGCAAGCAATTTGAACTGATTGGCCTTTATTGGACAGTGCTCTCTTCCTACTGGCAGCACACCCCCAGGGAGGGCCAATCAGTGCGCTCTTCCTATCTGCTCATAATTTGAACTAATCGGCCCTCATTGGTACAGTGCTTTCTCCCTATTGGTGGCGCTCCCAAAGGAGGACCAGTCAGGTAGGGAGTGAGTTGTCTGCAGGCGGCTTGAGCTTTATTATGTATAGTGATAGTGATGATAGTGACAGGAGTCATTGAAAAAGATAATCATGCTGTAAAAACTGAAGATCTCAGGAGAAGAGGAAGGCCCAGCTTGAGATGGACTCACTCAATCAAGGAAGCCACGGCCCTCAGGTTGCAAGACCTGAGCAAGGCTGTTAATTATAGGATATTTTCAAGGTCATTCATTCACAGGAAGCCACTTGATGGCACTTAGCACACACATCCGATTTATCTAACGATATTGGGCAACTCAGTATTTCCCAGCTCTTTTCATCAGCATTCTTTGTCCAAATCATGACTGAATATTATAAAGTTATTGAGTTTTTGTCAGACCTCTGTTGAGTTCCCAATAAACAAACTTGTTGTTGACAAGGTATTTCATTATTAGGAGAAATTGTGAATGGAAGCAAGGGTTTTCCTTGCTGAAACTGAAAAACAAACTTACAAGCACACCTTTATGCCTCCCCATTTACCCCTTCCCCCAGTTTGAATGTTGATGCATTACACAACGTACCAGGCTCTGCAATTTCCCAAACAAAAGCATGCACAACATCCTAGAGAGCCAGTTTGGTGTAGTGGTTAGGAGTGAGGGCTTCTAATCCGGCAAGCCGGGTTCGATTCTGCACTTCTCCACATGCAACCAGCTGGGTGACCTTGGGAGAAAGCTGTTCTGATTGAGCAGTAATATCAGGGCTCTCTCAGCCTCACCCACCTCACAGAGTGTCTGTTGTGGGGAGAGGAAAGGGGAGGGAAATGTAAGCCACTTTGAGACTCCTTCAGGTAGAGAAAAGCAGCTATAAGAACCAACTCCTCCTCCTCCTTCTACTGCAAGCATTTCAAAAGGAATACATCAGCCAAGCAAGGTCAAGATAATAAAAATCTTTCAAGAGATATGATGAGAAAGAGGCCTCCTAATCTAAAAAGCACTGGAAATAACTCCATGCAATGTCTCCTGGCTTGAGATTAAAACAGGAACTCTCTTCACCGCAGAGTTAGTGAGATCGACAGGAACACTGACCACTCACCTTCTGATCTCACTGACCAGTCCCTGGAGGGTAATTTCCTGTTTCTTGAGTCTTCTTTCTCTTCTCCATCCCTCAAATCTGCAAGATGATGGAGCAGAGAGGCCTCCAACATCTCTCACCATCCAACTATTTAGAGTAGAAACGGAATCTTCTCTAAGTATATAGAATTAAGTTCAATAATAAATAGTTACTATATTAGTTAAGAACAACCTTGGAGAATGTGCTTTTCCTTGTTTGTTGTTTTCTGACCGCATGAACTCTGCACACTGTGCTCATCAGCCATTTAAGGTACTCTGCTAACGTTCAGGATATTAAGACTTTACCACACGTCTAACAGAATTTAATATCTTTCAAAAAGAACCACTACACAATTAAAGCAAGGCAAAAAAAGAGGCCAAGGGAACATCATATGGCAACCATGAAGACAGGTCAAAGAAGCATTACATGGCAAGATCATGAGAACACTAAAGATGTGGACAGGATCTTAACATTTAATTTATAAGATTGCCAACACTGGCTTGAGAATTCATGGAAGTGGTGACTAGGGAAAGTAGAATTTGGAGGAAGGGAGTTCAATCAAAATTTGATGTCATCCATTCTGCCCTGCAGAGGTCAAACTTAACTCTGTAGTCTAATGACCAGTTGTAATTCCAGAAAAATACCAGGCCTCACCTGGAGATTAGCAATCCTGTTTATGGACAACCTCCTCTTTCTCCTGGCATGCTGGGTTCGATTCTGCACTCCCCCACATGCAGCCAGCTGAGTGACCCTGGGCTCACCACAGCACTGCTAAAGCTGTTCTGACCCAGCAGTAATATCAGGGCTCTCTCAGCCTCACCCACCTCACAAGGTGTCTGTTGTGGGGAGAGGAAAGGGAAGGCAACTGTAAGCCGCTTTGAGACTCCATCAGGGAGAGAAAAGTGGCATATAAGAACCAACTCTTCTTCAATAATATCAGGCCTCTCTCAGCCTCACTCACCTCACAGGGTGTCTGTTGTGGGGAGAGGAAAGGGAAAGCGACTGTAAGCCGCTTTGAGACTCCTTCGGGTAGAGAAAAGCAGCATATAAGAACCAACTCTTCTTCTTCTTCTTCTCCCTTCTTCTTTCTTCTTCTTCTTCCGAATGTTTGTGAACAAGATGGCACTCAGCCAGGGTCTTTCCCTTGTGCTTTTAGGAAAAGATGTTGCTACGGTCCTTTGCAAGGCATGACTCAGCCTGAACCAGCTTTCCCGAGAAACCATTTGAGCATGGCCCAGTGAGTTTTTCTTTCTTCCCACAGGTTCTCAACTGAAGTGACTCACATTTTCCCTTTCCATTAAGAGCTTTTGTGCCTGCAGCTGGAATGTCTACGAAACCTCCCAGACCTCATTGTGAGACCCATCCATTAGCATGCAGAGACTGGAGGCTACAGTGAGAAATAAGAAGGGGAATAAAATCTCCCCAGGATTTCTTCTGTTTATACTCTGCTTCCCATTCCCCCAGGTGAGGACCCAAAGTGGCTTAGAACACCATTTTCCCTTTTTCATTTTTATCCTCACAATTGTGTGAGGTATATGTGAAGGTTGCCAACCTCCAGGTTTTCCTCAGAATTACAATGAATCTCCAGGCATCATTTTCCCTGCACAAAATGGCAGCTTCCGAGGACATTCCTATGTCAGACCCCTGCTTAGTTCCTTCCTTGCCCCAAACTTTGCCTTTCCCTATCAGCTCCTATCATTAACAGCCTTGGCTCGGGTCTTGCAAACCAAGGGCCTTGAGGGAGTCCATCTGTTTAATGGTGGGCCTCTTTCCCCCCCACCTTTAGCTTTTCTTAGCATTGTTGTCTTCTCCAGTGATGCACCTTATGTTGCTGATTTTCACTAGAAGGATTTTTATGCTGTTTTTGTGGTAGTGTGCTCCTTTTTACGATGGTCGTATTAGAAATTGTTTGATTCACGTTGTTTTGAATGGTTTTTCTTTTGCCCTTTCTCTGAGGAGAGGCAGCTCAGTAATAATCCCAATAAATAAGTAAATGGGAAGGAACTGAACCTTGAAGGATGACTACTCATCTCCTCCCTAAAATGTTATTAAGGCATCTCTGAAAGCCCACAAGGACAATGAAATCAGAGTGCAAGCACTCTTCCTCAGACTGAAAGCTCGAAAACTCACGCCTTGAATAAATCTTTGTTGGTCTTAAAGGTGTGAGCTTTCGAGTGCAAGCACTCTTCCTCAGTCAGTGCTTGCACTCGAAAGCTCATGCCTTGGATAAATCTTTGTTGGTCTTAAAAGTGCCACTGGGCTCTGATTTTATTGTGCTACTTCAGACCAACATGACTACTCATTTGAATCTATCCAAAAGGACAATGGTTTAACTAGGGCAAGGAAGAGCAAATGGGGACAGAGAGAGTGAATGAAAGATGTGGGGCATCTTCCCTCGAGTCCAGCCTTTCTCAATCTTCTGACCATGACTTTATTTTTCAGGCTTTGAGGAACCCTGGGAGTGGTGCCATGCCCCTTAAGAGAAGTGGACGTGAGAGTAAGATGCAGGAGCCAGCCAATGAATCCATTGATCATTTACCGGTTCCATTCTGGGGAAAGTGTTTCCTGTAGGGCAGCAAGGGAAATGGGCTCCAGTGATGTCTAGTGAGGTCAGCAGCTATCTGAACTTCTGGGAAAGGCTGTGTAAACCCTGGGCAGCTCTTGCATTCCTGGGAACCCTAGCTTGGGAATCCCTGCTTTAGTCAGACATTATTCCAGCACCTTGCAAATAAACTGGGAAGGCAATTCCGAGTTGCAATGGCCCTGAATTTGCCGCCTCGGGTGATGGCTTTCTGCACCGACATCATCAGCTTGACCCCGGCAGTTGCCTGGCCGGCTGTTCCAAATCCCGGTTTTCGAACCGTCCTGCCGAGCACAGCCGTTGCCAAGAGGGTGATTAAATTAGAGGCACCTGCAAGCTGATCCCTGTTAAACCCCGACTCAAGCTGCAGGTGGCCCGCATTGGAAAGGGATTAGCGGAAATCTGTGTCAAGCAAGATGTGATGGGAGGACATGGAGCACAGGCTAATGCCCTTGGAAACCGTTCAATTCACTCAGCGGCACACACACACATGCATGTGTGCTCAGTAACCGGGAGAGGAGGCAGGGATTCTTGGATGGGAGCAGGGTGATCCCAAGGACTTCACAACAGAGGCATTTGCTGACATGTAAATGACAGGAAGTTTGTATTTTTAGGGATAATAGTAGGAAGAACAATTTTATTAATAATACTAATGCTATATTCCTCCTCCTATTATCACCACTACAGTGGCTATTACTACTAATAGTAATAATACACTATTGTATGTATACATATACATATAAGAGTCTCTTGTGGAAAAGGGTGGTAAGGCAGCTGACATGCTGTGTGAAGCTCTGACCGTGAGGCTGGGAGTTCGATCCCAGCAGCTGGCTCAAGGTTGACTCAGCCTTCCATCCTTCCGAGGTCGGTAAAATGAGTACCCAGCTTGCTGGGGGGTAAACGGTAATGACTGGGGAAGGCACTGGCAAACCACCCTGTATTGAGTCTGCCATGAAAACGCTAGAGGACGTCACCCCTCTAGCAATGGTCAGGCATTTCCTATTTAGTCCCAGGTTTTCTTCCCAAAAGGGTGGTTCCCAGCTTCCAGAAGACATTTATTTGTCAAACACACTTATTCCCCTTCTCTTGGAGAAAACAGCTGCCTAGGAATCTAGACTCAATGTGCCTGCCTGGGATCCTGCTCTGAGCCCCGCTCTCCTGAGGCTACACCTCCCCAATCTCCTGGAATTTCCCAACCCAGGGATGGCAACCCTAGGACCCAGAAGCTTAAAACATCACCCCCTCCCCTCCATTTTCTCAAGCAACCATGGGAAGGAGCTTAGGCAGAGAGGGTTCAGAGGAGAGCAACAAAGATGATCTGGGGCCCGGGGACCAAGCCCCATGAGGAAAGGCTGAGGGACTTGGGAATGTTCAGCCTGGAGAAGAGGGGGTTGAGAGGGGCCATGATGGCTCTCCCTAAATATGTGAAAGGTTGTCACTTAGAGGAGGGCAGCAAAAGGTTCCTATGGGCTCAGAGCATAGGACCCACAGTCATGGGTTTAAACTATATATGAAACAATAAGGTAAAGGTAAAGGTATCCCCTGTGCAAGCACCGAGTCATGTCTGACCCTTGGGGTGACGCCCTCTAGCGTTTTCATGGCAGACTCAATACGGGGTGGTTTGCCAGTGCCTTCCCCAGTCATTACCGTTTAGCCCCCAGCAAGCTGGGTACTCATTTTGCCGACCTCAGAAGGATGGAAGGCTGAGTCAACCTTGAGCCGGCTGCTGGGATCGAACTCCCAGCCTCATGGGCAGAGCTTTCAGACGGCTGCCTTACCACTCTGCGCCACAAGAGGCTCTTATATGAAACAATACTGGCTAGATATCAGGGAAAAAATTTTCACAGTCAGAGTACTTTAGCAATGGTGAGCTCCCCCTCACTGGCAGTCTTCAAACAGCAGCTGGACGGATACTTTTCCTGGATGCTTTGGCTGATCCTGCATTGAGCAGGGGGCTGGACCACATGGCTTGTATGGCCCCTTCCAACTCTATGGTTCTATGATTCCATGGGCAATTCTGCACATTGAAAAAAACAGCGAAATGGCGTAACGCTAAAAAATAACAAGCCTCTGGCCATTCCTCACCTCCTGGCTTTCTTGCTTTCCTCTTCCACCTTCTCACGCTTCTTAGCCTGCTTGAAATGGCAGAAGAGAGCAACGTGGTTTACACACAACTCTCCTCCACCTGTCAGTCAAGCCAGGCAGCCAATCACCTTTCTCCGTGTTTTAAAGGGCCCACAATGCCAGCCATTTTTTTAAAAAAAGTAAAACTTCTCAGTTGAGACGCCTATGCATCTAATCATAGATGCACTGTGCTTTTTTTAATGCCACACCTTTTGCAGTCATGAGCCTGGAACCTTTTAAAAATTGATCTTGAGCCTGATTTTTTTTTTTGGGGGGGAGGGAATTTAGAGAGGCATGCTTTGTGTGTTAACTGGTGGGGAAAAATTTGCCTGGACGATTTAATAACTATTCATTGCTCCAAGTAGTTTTCTTTAAAACATTTTTTAAAAACCTGCCCCCAGGAGAAGGCAGATGGTGGCGGGTGTGAGGGCAGGCACTGTAGACGAAGACAGTGCTGCTTTGACTCCACACATTTCCTTGGCATGTGGCTTGCTGGTTGCTCTCCTCTTGCTCTTGCTACAGAGTTTGGGGGATCCACTTTATGCAATTCCCCAGTTAGCGCTTCAAAATGGAGGATGTAGCTTCAGGTTTGCTGCTGGGACGCAGGAAGTTGGCGATGTCGTGAGAAACGCCAAAAATATGGCATCTGCAAAAGGTAATCATTTCACTATATATTTCGGGTGCGGAATGGCCCTATGACTTTCACATTCTTCTATTCACCAGCTATGGCCATAATGTTTTCTTGTGCTGTATGATTAATCTGTGCATGGGTATTTGGGATCCTCTGATGCATTTTACACATGGATTTGTCAGCTAGGCTGTAGGAATTTTAGTGCATGCGTAAATTGCTTTGCTTCACCATCTTTTCACCCTTACTAGGCTGGATTCTGTCAACACTTTATTATTCCAGTTCAGGCTAGATGCTGGAGAATCTTCTTTGAAGCTCCGGGGTTCTCTCACTGGCCTTGGAGACTGGGGTCTTGCTCCTGTTGGATCCTGCACTTAAGTATTAGACTATCCTGTTTTGCACAGGAAAAACCAAGCTGCAAAAGTACTTTGAAAAGTGTATTATCCAGGGAGTGCAGGCGGGGTTATTGAGACTGCATCCCTGATGTGTCTGCAGACGTATTTTATAACTTTCATTTTTGATGCTCGTGGTGTGGGCAGCTGACCATTTGCTTGCCAAAAAGATGCTCTTGTTGGGAGGAGCTCTCAAAAGGTACTCATATAGGGTGTAATAGTTTCAGCAAGGAATGTCGTCTACCTGTTTCTTTTCTTCTTTAATAAAGAGACTTTCCTGCTTATTGGTTAGGTCAACTGGGGACCTGACACAGGTTTCGTTCCTCAGTTTCAGTGTGGGTTCTTCTAGAGCATCTCCCCTAGATGTGTGATGTTCCCAGCCCGAGCAATAGAAGAACCACATGGCTGCCTGCTAATGGCACTAACTTTCACAAAAGCAGAGAGCTCCGTGCAACGACCTTGACTCTCTTCCTTAGTCAAGGAGACCAAAACTGGAGGGGGCGGAGAGCCAGGCATCGAAGGCAGCCAGCTGTATTGCTTGTGGGTGGCCAGGCACCCAGTGACAGCAACCCTGCCCGCAGCCGGATCCATCAAAGCGGTTGTTCTAAGAAGAAGGGGCAGCTTGCTGTTCAAGGGATCTGTGGCCCTTGGGCAGGGGACACATCTGCAAGTGTGGCTGTCTCTCGGCATGTTCTCCTCCCCTGACCCACAGCTGCAACAGCTGAAGTTTCTCTGCACATCACATTTCCATCTCACAAGCTTCTTTCTCATTCAGAATCAGGGAGGCGGGTGATGGGCAGGGGGAGGGGGAGTGGAGTCAGCTTTGTACAGACTTACAATCCACTGGCTTTTATAGCCTCTTATATTTGTCACAAACCCCAGCGGTTAGGTGCAGTCGCGGTCCCCCACTCGATAATATTCTCTTCACCTTCTCTCCCCTTTTGCTAAGAATTCTCCCCAAAAGAACAATGACAAGAAGAAAGTTCCAGCAAGTTGCACCCAGCTTGGTGTTAGGGGTCCCAGACACACCAAGGCTTTGCCCTCTCCTCCTGGGGCAAACAGCACAAGGCAAGATGTCTCCCCACACAGTGGTACCCAGGTGCCAAGCACTGACACTCACATGCAAGGACTGCCTCCGCACTGCCTCTTCCAAGCCAAAAATGCCAAACACTGACATTCATATGCAGGGACTGCCTCCGCATTAACTCTTCCAGGCCAAAAATGAATAGTATTTTTTTCGGGGTATTTTCTCTGACAGTCAAGGAAAATACTGGCCTAGCCTGTCAACCTTACTTATGGCGATCCCTTGAAAACCCAACTCTCAAGGCAAGAGAGGAACAGAAGTAGTTTGCCATTGCCTTCCTCTGCAGGGAAGCCTGGTCTTCTCCCATCCAAAGATTAGGGATGCCCAGTCTCCAGATCTAGGGATCTCCCAGAACTACAGCTCAACCCCAGACTGCGGAGATCAATTTCTCTGGAGAAAATGGGTGCTTTGGAGAGTAGACTCTGTGGCATCGTACCCCACTGAGGTCCCTGTCCTCTCTAGGCTCCATCTCCACATTTCCAGGAATTAATTTCCCAGTCTGGATCTGGCTATTGTAATATGCACGATCCGTGGCATGCATGATTCAAAAGCATAAAAAGAATATCCTACTGGGGGCGAGTATTTAGCATACTTTGATTAGGCACTTCCGGATATTTTCCAGATAATCTCCCCTGTGTCCTGACTGCCTCCTTTGGAGACTTCCTGCTCCCTTGAGCAGACCTCCTCCCCACTTTGCATCCAAAACAGAACATACAAAAGGAATGCAGAACAACAGTTAGACAGTTAGTGAGGACTCTATCTCTCCTTTCCTTACCAAGTTGTTTCTCTGCTTAATAAAACTATTTTATTCTTTTAATCTACCTGGTGTGCCTCTTTAATCTACCCCTTTGTATTTTTAAAATCTGCCACCAATGGCACCCCTACCCCCCTCCCCTTGCCCCAAATGCTGGGAGGATAAGTATTGGTGTAGTGGTTAGGAACGCAGACTTAGAATCCAGTGAGCTGGGTTTGATTCTGCGCTCCCCCACATGCAACCAGCTGGGTGACCTTGGGCTCACCACAGCACTGATCAAGCTGTTCTGACCGAGCAGTGATATCAGGGCTCTCTCAGCTGCACCTCCCTCACAGGGTGTCTGTTGTGGGAGAGGAAAGGGAAGGCAACTGTAAGCCGCTTTGAGACTCCATCAGGGAGAGAAAAGCGGCATATAAGAACCAACTCTTCTTCAGTAATATTAGAGCTCTCTCAGCCTCACTCACCTCACAGGGTGTCTGTTGTGGGGAGAGGAAAGGGAAGGCGACTGTAAGCCGCTTTGAGACTCCTTCGGGTAGAGAAAAGCAGCATATAAGCACCAACTCTTCTTCTTCTTCTTCTTCTTGTGTTTGACAGAAGAGTGCTAAATATTTAGACCCATTAAAGACCCGCTGATTTCACTGGACTTAGAAGGGTGGACCTCTGCTCAGGATTGTACTGTACACACACACCAGAAAAAATTGGACACTGCCATGCTTTTTAAAGAGTGCATTTTAAGAGCCCCAGCTGTTCCCACCCTCAATGCAAATGTACAAAGCTTTCCTAGTAGAACACTATCATAACATCAGAACATCGATACAAATGATATCAACACCAACCAATATTCAGAAAACACGATCCAGGTGCCAAGCACCATTCAGGTGAAACAGTGAATCAGAGCTCTGAGACACGCCTGCTAACAGAACCTGGCTTGAACAGGTGCGACCAGAGGCTGGATGGCAAAGATATTTCCGCCGCTGTCCTGCAGCCAGACAAGGGGAAAGTGCCAGATGCTTTCCTCTTGGCAAGTGGCTCCGTAATTTGGGAGTAATGGCTTAAAATGTTCCACTGGCGGCGGCTGCTGCTGACCTAATCTCTCACGGGGAGAGAAGATGAAGTAGACCCCGTCTGTCGTCAGGAAATGAGGGTCAGGTACATAAAAGACAAGTTGATCAGTGGGGTTAATGTTTTTAGGACTTCCCCGGCCAGGACCTCAAATCCTGCCAGAAGAAGAACTGTTTTTTTTATACTTTTTAATGCTTCACTACAAAGGAGTCCCAAAGGAACTGGCAAGCATCTTCCGCTTCCTTTCCCTGCAGCAGACTCCTCATGAAGTAGGGGACACTGGGAGAGCTCTATGTGAATTGCTCTGAGTGAGCAGCTCGGAGAGAACTGTAACTAAGCCAAGAGCACCCAGCCGGCTGCACGTGAAGGAATGTGGAATCAAATCCAGTTCTCCAGGTTACAGTCTGCTGCTTTTAACCACTACGCAGAACTGAACTGCAAACCAACATCTGCTTAGGGTTTCCAGCTGTGGACTGAGGGATCCCTGGATATCTGTGAATGGAGCCTGGGGAGAGTAGGAAAGGACCCTCAGCAGAGTAAAATGCCATCCAGTCCCACCCTCCAAAGCAGCCACTTTCTCCAGGGGGACTGATCTTGGTCGTTTGGAGATCGATTGTAATCCCAAGAGATCTCCAGGCCCCATGTGGATCCTGGCAACCCTACTTCTATGTGCAATGTACTCAAAAGATGCCCCACCGGAAGCTGAGCTGAAGAACCAAAAGCTATGGCACCCAGTTGAAGAGATGGCTTGGCTGAGAATTAAGAACTGGCCAAAGCTGAATTATGATCAACTCCTTATTGTTGTTGTTGTTGTTATTTCCTGCCACTCCCAAGACCGGCTCGTGGTGAGTTGCAATTGACTAGTTAAAACCCCACTAAAACCCCCATTAAAATACAAGATGTAAAACATAATAACAGCAGCGTAGAAACATGGTGGTATTATACAATCACCCGAAAAAAAATCTAATAATGGGGGTGGGAAGAGGGTGCCATTGATACCACCTGGCCTATTTACTGCATAAGGATAGCTGTACCTGGCTTTTCTCCCCTGTGGTGTCCTCATATTGTCCTCTCTTCTATTCATACTCAAAACAACTACCCTGTGAGATAGGTTAGGCTGAGCCTGGGCGACTAGCCAGCTTCCATGTCTGAGGACCTTCCAAACACTACATCAGGTTGCCTTTCGGAGTCTCTGGCCACTGTAGCTCAGCAGAAGAGCTTTTCTTGGCATCCAGGAGGTGCCAGGTTCAATCCCCGGCATCTCCAGTTAAAAGGGTGATGGGAAAGGCCTCTGTCTGAGATCCTTGAGGTAGTCAATGAAGTGAAAGGGGCACACGTTCCAAGTATGAGCCATGTCCTTGAGAGCCACTGACAGTCTGAGTAGATAATATTGACCTCAATGGACCGAGGGTCTGACTCTGTATAAGGCAGCTTCATGGATGATCAGGACAAGATATGGCATCTAAAGGGCGGGATCTTTATCTCAGAATTTTTGTTGTTGTAGTTTCCAAGTGTCTTCAGGACCATATCTCCCAGTATACACCCCCAACCCAAGAGTACTAAGATTTAGCCATTGAAGTTTGTTCTGAGTCTCCAGTCTCAGTGGTGAAATTGACCTCATCCTGAGCATTTTTGGCCTGGGCCCCGTCCTGGTGGAATGTCCTGCCAGATGATATCAGGACCCTAAGGGGCCTCCGTCTGTTCTGCAGGCCTGGAAGACAGAGCTGTTCCTACAGGTGAGTTAACGTCAAGAAGATGCTGGCCTCCCTCCCTGGAAGCCCAGCCATAGGCAATATCTTAAGCACTCCACATGGTCCCCCCAGGCAGAAATCCATCTTCATCATTTATAAGAGGAGACGGCGATGCGGTTTCCCAACTGAACTAGCAGAATCTTGAATCTAGATTTTAAATTTTAAATCTGCATTGTATTTAATTGCGCTGCATTCCATTTTCATTGTAAGCCGCCCGGAGCCCTTTTGGGGAATGGCTGGGGAGGGAGGGGGAATCAAATAATAAATACATAAAATAAATTGCTGGGCTACGTGTCAGTTAGGTCAAAACCTGCAAACATAAATGGACTTTTGTGCGTGTGTGTGTGTGTTGGAAACAGAAAAATAAAGCCTGAATGGGAACTCTCAGTGGTCCAAGCAGGGACTCAGCTGTTCCAGCATGCAGTTTGCAAAATAATCACATGTATGTAGCTCATAATTACTTTTTTTCTTGTGTATAATTGGTCATCTTGTAAAATTAGGGTTGTCCTTTAAAAAGAGAGGGAAAAAAGGCAGATGTCTGAGAGCCCTTGTTTAGAGTACCTGGACCCAACCGAAGCATCCAGGAGAAACTTTGCTGTCAATCCACCATCAAGAGCAATCACAAAGGAGAGCTTTTCTTTTCAAGCTGCTCTTGATCTCAGAGCCATGAGCAAAATTCTCCAGGCGGGTCCCTTGGCGCTCTTCTCTGCTCTCTCATCCTGCCGCTACGGCGGAAACCCTGCAGGCAGTACAAATAGAAGGCAGTATTATTGATTCACTGGGTGGTACGGCAAGGAGCCTCCTCTTCCTCGGTCTCTTCTTTTGAAACCACGATAGCACTTTCTTTTCCTTCTTTCACTTTTGCAGGCCTCAGATGTCCTGCTAGGAAGAAGAGCAGTCAAATGAGGCACGGGTTGGGGAGGGACCTCAGTGGAGTCTAATGTCACGCTTTCCACTTTCCAAAGCAGCCATTTTCTCCAGGGGAACTGATCTTTGTTGTCTGGAGATTACTTGTGATCCCAAGAGATCTCTGGTCACCACCTGGAGGTTGACAACCTTAGAGAACGGCTACCTCGAAGCAGCGGATAGAATTACAGGGACACTAAGGCTCATAGGATAATGCCCTTTCAATGTGCTTTGGCAGCAGGATTTTCCTGTGCGGAACGGGAAAATCGACTTCTAAAATGCATTGAAAGTGCATTATCTATTGTGTGCAGAATAGGTCCAGGACTCCCTAGATGTCATGGGTGCTGGGCAAGTGATGTGATTTGATCACATAGGATGTTTGGGTTGAAGAGATGAGGCTAGGGTTGCCAGAGAGCTCTCAGATCTACACCTGATCTCCAGACTAGATATCAGCCCCCTGGAGGAAATGGTTGCTTTGGAGGAAGGGCGCTAGACCACCAAATCCTCCGCTACACTCTCCTTCACCCAAACTCTCCCCGCAAATTTACAGGAATTTCCAAACCCAGAGCTGGCAACCCTAGCTAAGGTCTAGAAGGTGTCTTGTTCTGCTTGCTCATGATGGATCTCGGCAGCTTTAGGATTTTCCAGAGTGGCTCATAAAATAAAGCAAGTCCAAATGATTTTTTTTTAAATCCTTTAAAAAATTAAAATTAAGAAACCATTACAAACCCCAGCTCATTGAAACCAAGAGCGAGTCCTGCTCAGATTTATCTTTCTGCAACCGATGACTGCCAAATTAACAAGACAGGAACTAGTGGATGGCGGGCCAGTTAAGCCTCCCCACCCCAATAGCCTCTGTCCCTCATTTCCTCCGCCTGCTTACCAGAAGGACTTCGGAGGCTTCCAAGGCTCTGTCATTTCACCAGGATGATTGAACATGTCACTGAAAGGCAGAGAGGTCGTTCCTGCCTGGGAGAAGACTTTGCTTCTGCCTTCACTCAGCACATGCTTAGCTGCTCCCAGACATGCCGACTATCTGGCTGCTCACCTGGGGGACAGCGGGTCTTAGCCCAAGCTTCTGAACATTCATTTTGCACCTAAAGAGGGGCTGGTTCATCACTTGCAGGAGCATAATTTATTCATGTTGCAGAGGATGTGAGAAAAGGGAGATGAATGGTTTCCCCCCCCCCTTGAAGAATCAGATGTTACACTTTCTATCCTTCCCTCTGCCCTGTGCTTTCATTCCAAATTTCTGACCACAAAGGTTTTGTACGTGTCTCTCATGTGTCTAAAGATAGAAGTGCCAACTCTAAGTTATGGAGTTCCTGAAGATTTGGGGGCACAGCCTGGGAAAGATGGACTATGAGAAGGGGAGGGGCACCTGTGGGGAATAATGCTTTAGACCCACCCACCAATGCTTTAGACCCACTGGAACTTGGAGTCAGGATCCAATCCAGAATCTGTAGCTACAGTGGTTGGTGTGTTCAACAAACACAAGAATTTATTTCCATCCTGTTCTTTACATCTCTGAAAACAGATGACTATTTTGAATGTAAATGAGACTAAGGTACAGGTATAATTTCTCTGGATCTGATAGAAATGTGAAAGATGTTAGGGTCTATGCTTCCTATTTCGGTATCTAGGTAGATTCATGTGGATAGCCGTGTTGGTCTGAAGCAGCAGACCAGCAATTCATTGGAAGAAGTGGAGAGAGCCCACACATAAGGGGCTGTGTGATGTACAGATCTGAGAAGAGACACATTACAATGGAGTAGGGTGACATACTATATAGGTCAAGATATTCATAGGGCAGGCTAATGTAATAGCCCCCAAAACAATAACTTGCAGGACTTTCTGATGGTGGACAAAGTTCTTGATGGGTTTACCTGAGGTGAACCATAGGTGTAAAATGGTACTTGTCGACACTTGAATTACCTGATGGGAAAAACTACCAGGTTTTGGGAATAGTGTTAAGTGTTGCCTAATGAGGGTAAATGGATGAGAGGAAGTGAAGCTGGAGATAGATGATATTAATCTATGGTTTCTTGGGAGACCCATTGTCCTAAATTATGCATCTCCCTGGAGTGAGGTGGTTACTAATGGGTCAGCTGCTCTTTCCCACTTTTCTAAGTTATATGGTCTGTGGCTGACAGCCACTTAAGTGTCATTTTAGGCCAGGCGGTGTGATGTTTGTGGTAGCTGAAGGAAGGGTGTTTTCTACCTATAAACTGCCCCTCAGTGAGAGGAGGGGTCTGACTGCTAACATCAAGGCACATTCAATGGGCAGTGTGATGAACCAAGTTTACCAAGCTACTTTGTGGAGCTCTAAACTTCTTCAGCTTAGAGAATCCGTTGCTCCTACCCTCCCTCTCCCTCTAAGTATCATCATAAAACACATCAAACTTTCCACCACCAAGGAGCACCACGCAATCATCTTCCTTTGGTTTCTCCCTCCCAACTAGCCAAGCAAAGGAGAAAAATGATTTATATGGTTTACAACGCCTCGGAAGGGTTGGAAAAAAGCACAGTAAATAATAAATCAAAACCGGCAAAAGAAACAAGAATGCATCTATCTTTTATGAGCTCCATTCACTTCTGCATGTACAGTTCAGACATTTAAAAAAATGCACCATGCAAACTTGCCACTGCTTCAAACGTGTCTGTGTAGTTTCCAGAGCATTTCCATGCTATTTGAAAGCAAATGCATGCCATGCCAGAGTCCTGGCCAGAAGAGCAGCTTGCCTTTTCTCATTCTTTAGCAGCACCACCCGCATTGTAACATGACGAAGTTGATGACAGCCTTTCACTGGAGTTGGAGCAGCCTAGGGAGACTAGCAGGGGTGGGGCCAGCCCAGAAAGACACAGCACTGTGTGCTGCTGGGCTGCTCCTGGCCCTGCCCCCACCAGAAAATGTGTAAGCAGGTAAGGAAGGATGGGAGGGGAGGAAGGAGGGGTCAGAGAGCAAGGATCCTCATAAGGGGCAAGAATCCTTGTCAGCTGATTTTTTTTTAATGAAAAGAAACAACTATGTATAGAAAGCAAGAGAGACCGAACTATCTAGCTAACTGCAGTTTTCTCTGTTCAACAGCTGTTCTGGAGGCAAGCAGGGAGGAAGTGTGCTCAAAAAGCAGGAAGTCTCCTGCTGAGGCAATCAGGACACTGGAGGAGAAAATCTGAAAGTCAATAGGAAGCTCCTAGTCTAACTATGTTAAATAGACATTTCCTCCAATGCCTTCTGCAGGACACCCTTTGTATGCTGCTCAATTATGCACACTGCAGACCTTGCATATTCCAACCGTTGTTCCCCCTCGCTTCCTCTGCCACTGTGTGCGCATGATGTTCTTTCGAGGAGCCCCAGGACTAGCAGCAGAGGAAACAGACACTGCCAGAGGGGGAAAGGCTATGCGCTGGCTGGAAAGAAGCATGAAGGGAACGGACGGCATCATGGGATCCACGTCTTAGTTTAGATGCAGAACGTTAAGGTCAAACTACTCAGTATGCTTTTTGATGTGTCTGTCGGGGTTGGGTTGCCTGTCTCCAACCCCCTTCCCACACAGCCACAAAAGAGCTGCAGGAATGTCTTTTTAAAAATCTGCAGGAGCCTGATTCAGAACTTCTGCTGGGGGGCAGGAGGAGCCATCCTCCAGGTGAGGCATCGAATGCTCCCAAATTTATAACGGATCTCAGACTGTGGGAGGAAACGACCACTTGGAAAGGCAGGCTCTGTGGCATCACATTCACACCAAGCTTCTTCCCCTCTTCACACCACACCCTCCCAGGCATCACATCTACATCTGCAAAAATTTCTCGAGCTGGAATTGGTAACCGTAGCCTGCTTTCCCTCCATGGCATGTTCTTGAGCTGAAACAGTCCTGGGGGTGGGGGAGTTATTTGCATCGATTTTGCATTGCACATGCTCAAAATATAAGGAGGACTGTGTTGTTTCACGGTTAGTTTTCCAGGTCTTCTATGATGAAAGGAGACAGAAGGACAAAAGAAAAATTAGAAGAGCTTCCCCCCCTAATACCCCACTTTTCACTACCTGGATTCAAAAAGCAGCTTAAAAACACATTTCCCTTCCTCTGTCTGCGGCAGACACTTAGTGAGGCAGGTGGGCTGGAAAGAGCTCTAAGAGAACTGCTCTGTGAGAACAGCTCTAAAAGAACTGTGACTAGCCCAAGGTCACCCAGCTGCCTGGATGTGGAGGAAGAGGCCGGAATCAAACCCGGTTCTCCAGATTAGAACCCACCACCCTTTAATCACTATTCCACACTGTCTCTCACACCCTGTTTGATAAAAAAGACCCCAAGAGTTAGAACCCGGTAACATCTTACACGCCTGAGCTTCAGAGCCAATCCCAGCCCATTTTCCTTCACACTAGACCCAACATTATTTTGCCACATAGATTTTGATTCCAGCAGGGAGCCAGGAAAATAAGGGATGGGTGGGTTGAATAGACAATGTCCTTGCAGAGTTCTGTCTTCCAGGAATGCTGAAGAAAGATCAAAGATGGGCTGGCTCCCCATAGAGCCGTGAATGTCTTTGAACACTTGCCCTCTGGCTTTAGCAGGAAGGCTGGGAGCAAGCAGACGAAATGGAGGTGGGCGGGCTCGTGAAACACGAGACAAGAAGATTTCTCTGCCAACCCATACAAGCATATTTCAGATTCTCCTCCAAATACTCCCATCCCTTCAGCAACTCCTTCTAGAGCTGATACTGCATAATGGCTAGCAGCATAGATCCTAAGCTAGTCTTTCTCAAATTCGAGAAACCCCAGATGGGGTGTGATCCTGCAGAATGGGGTTGGGAAGCTTCGCTGTGTACATGCCCACCCCGGGTCCCTCCCTTTCCCACCCCCTCCAGGCCCATCATAGGCCATTTTGGGAGGGGTTGGTGGGTCGACATGGCCATATATGGTCGTATCACCTGACAAATGTTGAACACACTTAAAAGTATAATAAAAATTAATTAACGCCCACCTATTTGGGAAACCCTTCCGAGGTTGTCAAGAAACCTCAGGGTTTCATGAACCCCTGACTGAGAAAGCCTATCCTAAGCAAACTGCTGTTGTGCATTTTGGAAGGTCTTCATGGGAATGAGGACCATCAGCCAGAAAGTCCAAAACTCATATCTCAGCTGCAGTGGAGATTCCCATTTATCAGAACTCCCATTATATGCTTGTTTAATGTATTGATTTACTGGATGTATACCCCCCGCCCCCCAAACCAGATTCCGTTGTTCTCCTCTCTTCCATTTTATCTGTACAACAACCCCATGTGGTAGGCTGGATTGACAGGTGTGATTGGCCCACAATCACCCACCAACCTTACAAGCTATAGTAGGCATTTGAACCTCTCTCTTTGCTTCCATGGCAGAGAGTGCCATACCTTACACATGCCATAAATATAGTGAAATGCTTACCTGGTGAAGACACTACATTTTTGGCGTTTCTCATGAAATCGCCAACATCCAGAGTCCTAGCAGCAAACCGCTAGCTACATCCTCCATTTTAAAGCATTAGCTGGGGAATTGCATAAAGTGGATTCCCCAACCTAAAAAGCATGAGCTACAGGAGAGCAACCAGCAGGCCACGTGCTAAAGAAATGTATGGAGGCAAAGAAGTGCTATCTCCGCCTCCCTCTCCCTTCTCCCAGGGATAGAAGTTTTTTGTTTTTCTAAGCAAACTGCCTGGAGCAATGAATAGGCATACAAGCGTGCAGGCAAAGCAAAATATTTTTTTTCCCCAAGTTGTCGCACAAAACATGTCTCTCTAAAATCCCTTCCCCAAAATCAGGAATGAGATTATTTTTGTTCAGTATCAAGACTCATGAGTCCATAATGGGTAGCATTCAAAAATGATTAGATGCATAGGCGTTTCAACAGAGAAAGATTAAATTAAAAGAAAAATTAGCGGGCATCGCGGGTCCTTTAAAAGGTTGAGAAAGGGGATTGGTTGCCTGGCTTGATTGACAGGCAGAAGAGAGTTGCATGAAAAGTGCATTGCTCTCTTCCGCCATTTCAAGCAGGCATGTAGAATGTAAGGAGGATGAAAAGGTAGCAGACAGAAGTGAGATAGGCAGAAGGTGAGGAATGGCCAGAAGCACAATTATTTTTAGCGCTACGCCATTAGGCTGGTGTAACGCTATTTTTTTAGATATGCGGAAATATCCTGGATTCTCCCATATTCTAATCCAGCCTTCTAAGAGGGCCATCTTGGTGTAGTGGTTAAGATGCAGTGGTTAACATCAGCAGCTTCTAATCTGGAGAACTCCGTTTGATTCCCCACTCTTCCACATGCTGCCAGACGGATGTCATTGGACCAGTCACAGTTCTCTCAGGGCTGTTCTCTCAGAGTAATTCTGTCAGAGCTTTCACAGCCCCACCTACCTCTCAGGGTGTCTGTTGCGGGGAGAGGAAGGGAAGGTGATTGCAAGCTGCTTTGAGATTCTTTAGGGTAGTAAAAAGCAGGGTATAAAAACCAACTCTTCTTAACACAATTAGTACTGTGGCCTCCTTAATCATTTCATTAACAGAACTATACCCCTCTTAGCTTACCACTGGGAACCCCATCTTTTTCCTTATTTATTTATTAAATTTCTATACCATCTTCCCTGTGGACTTGGAGTAGTTTACAAAGTATAATAATACAATTAAATTAAACCTTTCCCATTATTAAAACTAGTTGTGTTAAAAATACTGTGATTTAAAATCTTGGGACAGTGGTTCTCAACCTTCCTAATGCTGCAGCCCTTTAATGCAGTTCCTCATGTTGTGGTGACCCCCAACCATAAAATTATGCAAGTGTTCCTTCACAGAAATTAAACAGAAACTGACCAATGTCGTGAAGATCCATTGTTCATGATTGTATAGAAATTGGGTTCCCCCCCCCCCCCGGGGTTTCTCAGTTCAGTTCTGCCTCTTGTCCCACCATACCAATCTCGCTCTTTTCCGCTGCTCCAGACAGACCAACACTCTATCTCGATCTACCCCGCAAGGCTGTTGTGTGGATGACGCCCCGCCCCCTAGCCGAGCAGCTTGCCCTGCTGCAACCCCTGTGAAAGGGTCGTTCAACTCCCAAAGGGGTCCCAAGTCCCAACCCCCAGGTTGAGAACCACTGTGTTAGGAGATTTCACCTTTCCTCTAGGGGGAGGTATAAAGTGCTCTGCAGGTGTACCCTGTGGTGATGTTGTGCACAGGGAGCCCAGTTGCATTGCTGTTTTATGAGCCTCAACCCTAGGCATGGTGGAAGAACTCCGTCCTGCAGTCCCCACAGAAATACTTTAAGGCCCACAGGAACATGATCTCCACCAGGCCAGTGCCAAGAAGATCTGACTCTGTTTGATGCCAGTCTCACCTCTCTGTGGCCGGGGACCTTTTGCAGATTTTGTGTGCTGGAGCATCGGCTCCCCTGAGGGGCACAGGGGAAGACTTCCTCCATTTGCTCCTCCCCTGTGAGGTAGGCTAGCTTGAGAGAGTGCCTGGCCCAGAGTCACCCAGTGAGCTTCCATGGCAGAGTGGGGAATTTGAATCTGGCTTCCCTGTATCCCAGTTTTACGCTCCAACCACAAAGCCATTTTTCCTCAAAACTCCCACAACACAGGCCTGTCCTACTGCGAGCCCTTTCGCTTCCCCAGCTTGAAACAGGTTATGCTGCCTTGCCAAACATCTTTTCAGCACGCTGACCTTACTAAATTTATCCTGTTCTGCCTCAGACCGGGTGGAGCTGCGCGGGAGCAACGTTTAGATGGGTTCTAAAGAAATCAAAGGTTAAATGTAATTTGTTTTTGAACTTTGTGAGCGATGAGGAGGGGGGGGGGAATAACATCGCTCTACCTTTGTAATTAAAACGGCAATGCAGGTGTCTTTCTTTATTGACTGGAAATCGGGAGAAAGAGCTGATCCATCCGGTGTCAATGGAAGAGGTCTCATCGGCAGAGCCGGAGCCAAATATTCACAGGAAAATGGACTTTCGTGAGCAATAAAGAGAGGGTACTAAGATGGTCCCATTAGTCCAGCTCATAAGGAGAAAGAGATGGATGTGGCTGAGGCATCTGTTCTCCAAATGCTTTGTGGTGTGTGTGTGTGTGTGAGTGTGTGTGAGTGAGTGTGTGTGTGCGGGCATGCATGAGAGACAGAGAGAATTCAAAGCAATGCAAAGATAATAATTTGTTAGGAATAATACGAAATCTTCCTTCTTTGCGTCAGGCTAACGTAGGGATTCCAGCTATTCCCTTTGATGCCCACAAGTGCCCGGGAGGAGGGGGGGGGGTAAAGAAAGGCCTGATAAAACCATTTTTGCAACATGCTTCGGCCCCCCCCCCCCATAAACGGGGTCACTTCCACTTTTACCCAGAAGTGATGTCAGCATGCAAACACAATGTCAGCACATCAGCCCCCACCCCTCCAGATTGCTCTCTGGGGTTGCAGGTTCTAGGCCAATGCTACTCCTGACTTTGCGTCTGTAGTATTTGCACTGGAGTCAATTGAGAAGAGTGGGATGCAAAAATAAATGTATTATTATATTGCTGATGTGAAAACATCTTATGAGCAAGTCATAGGGGAAATCTTTAAGATATGCAATGAAAAATGCAACGGAAATCCATTATAGAAGTAATCGTAGACCAGCAAAATTTAAAAGACACAGAGGCACAAGGTGTGCGTTTCCACAGTGAGACATACTCTGTAGGGTTCAGCTGCAGGCAGCAGGTGTGATGCTCCAGCGTTGTAACGTGATAACTCTGTTATTTTGGGGGAAATTTATAAACTTGAACAGCCAACAGTTTCGTCTCGTTGAGATTTTTAATTTGACATTAAATAATTTTATAGAACCTGAAACATTTCAAAAGCAAAAAATCTGAAAGATACCGCGTTTTAATGTCTAGTGTTTTCAAATACATCTTATGTGGCTATCCGATTCTTGCCACTTTTTAATAATAAGAGTCTCAACATAATGGGAGAGCAATAGTCTCAATGTGGGGCGAAAGGCAGTGATGGCCACAGAAAACAAACAGATAGGAGATATTTATTAACTTTATATTTGTAGGTTGTGTTTGTCTCTGGGACTCAGGTCAGATGACACAGTGGAAGATAATGGAATCAAATAGCACAAGGGATCCGGCAAATACTGCAATAGGATTAGAACAACTTGAGAGTCCAGCGGCACCTTTAAAACCAACAAGGTATGTTCTTTCCTGGGCATGCACACTTCCTCTGATACAGTGTCATGGAATGAAAGTAATCAGTTCATAAAGGTAACCGTAAAGGTATCCCCTGTGCAAGCACCAGGTCATGTCTGACCCTTGGGGTAACGCCCTCTAGCGTTTTCATGGCAGACTCAATACGGGGTGGTTTGCCAGTGCCTTCCCCAGTCATTACAGTTTACCCCCCAGCAAGCTGGGTACTCATTTTACCAACCTCGGAAGGATGGAAGGCTGAGTCAACCTTGAGCCGGCTGCTGGGATTGAACTCCCAGCCTCATGGGCAGAGCTTCAGATAGCATGTTGCTGCCTTACCACTCTGCGCCACAAGAGGCTCTAATCAGTTCATACTTATAGGCAAAGTGTGAGAGTAAATTAACATATAGCATAATGAAAATGGTTAACAGATTCCAGATAAAATCAGAGTCCAGTGGCACCTTTAAGACCTACAAAGATTTATTCAGGGCATGAGCTTTCAATTGCAAGCACTCTCCCTCAGTCTTAAAGGTCTTAAAGGTGCTACTGGACTCTGAGTTCGTTGTGCTACTTCAGACCAACATGGCTACCTACTAGATTCAAGATATAAATAGGAAAAGCCATTTGGATTTGTTTGCATTCACTTGAGGTTGATTTGCATGGGAAACCTCTTGGCTTCAACAAACATGTCCACATTAAGAGAACAATGGCCAACTAGATAACCAATTGGGGACAGCAATTAGCTGAGACCAAGCATGGAAGCATTTTCTTTGAAGGAGAGCATTAGCCCAGGGGTAGTCAAACTGCGGCCCTCCAGATGTCCATGGACTACAATTCCCATGAGCCCCTGCCAGCAAATGCTGGCAGGGGCTCATGGGAATTGTAGTCCATGGACATGTGGAGGGCCGCAGCTTGACTACTCCTGCATCAGCCTGTCTCTGTTTGCAGACCAGAGAAAAGCATACATATGCCATCCCAAACTACATTGCGTCATACTAGTCACAAATGTGGCGGTTCCATGTGCCATCAGCCCCCCCTTTTTTTCCTTCCTTTTAGTGGGGTTATGGAAATTGGGTTAGTTTGCATAAACCTGGCCTCCATCCTTGTCTTGCCTTGTTGTGATTAATGTACTATGTTTTATTGTTCTTATCACTGTTTTTAGGGGATTGGTTTTATGAGACCCGCCTCGAGCCTCCGGGGGGAGGCGGGATATAAATTAAAGGATAATAATAATAATAATAATAATAATAATAATAATAATAATAATAATAATAATAATAGTTACATTGAATCTACTTGTTCAAATCAGTTATTTAGAAAACCCAATAAATTAAAATTCAAAGGACATTTGGCAACAGGATTAGGAATGCTCAAAAAAAATTAAGCAGAGATGAGATGTCAAACAATGTCAAAAGAAAAAAGTTTTACAAAAGTAAAGAAAGAAGATGAAGTCGGAGTATGATAATACATGCAATGAACAAATAGGCAATTGGATTACAAAAATTACGAGCCATTCCCCGAAATTCATAAGCAAAGCGCACGCGTACAAACAAAAAAAATTTCCGAAGAAATTTCTTTCTTAGAGCTCTCAACTGCTGCTCCGTTTGTCCCACATAATTTTCTTCAGCTGTTCCTCAGGCTCCAGTTTTGGGAGAAAAAAAATCTTTGAGGGGCTGTTAAGGTACTCACAAGTTATTTCTTAAAGATGTACCCAGGGGAATTGAGCACATGAGTGGTTCCGCACCGTATCATCCAAGAAACGAAGGATAATGGATGTGGCCCCTGAGTGCCTGAGAGATACAAACTTCATAACTATAAAATCCATGATGCAATGCCATTGTAAGTAAATAACATGCCCTTAAATCACCCAGGGGATTGAAAAGGATAGGTTTCCTAGAGATTCCACCCCCCACCCCCAAGAACTGGGAAAGAACTGATTTCAACACTAAAGATGTCACAAGGATTCAAAAATAAGTGGCTGAATATTCTAATACCTAAAATGCTTCTGCATATGTCCACGTGAAGCTTCCTTGGACCATGGGTCAATCAAGAACAATGTTTTCTATTTGGACATGTCAGTAGCTCTCCTGTGACTCCAAGCAGAAGCCTTTCACTCCACCAAGAGATGCTGGGGTGTGTCTGCCCAGTATATGAATTTCAGGTTTTTAATACTAGCCACAACTCAGACAAAGCTCAGCTAATCTACTTAATACCCACTCGCAATACAGAACATATGTAATAATCATTTCCCAGGTACCAGAAGATAACTGCTGTCCAACATCCCTAATACATTATGATGAATTTAACAGTTGTATATGCCAAATTGTGATCTAATCTTGTCTGATAAACAAAGCGCAATCATAATGAATCAATCAATAAAATATACCAGGATGCTGGGTGAAAATTAGATAGAATCAGAGAGCTGGAAGGGGCCATGCAGACCCTCTAGTCCAGGGGTAGTCAAACTGCGGCCCTCCAGATGTCCATGGACTACAATTCCCAGGAGCCCCCTGCCAGCGTTTGCTGGCAGGGGCTCATGGGAATTGTAGTCCATGGACATCTGGAGGGCCGCAGTTTGACTACCCCTGGACTAGTCCAACTCCCTGCTCAATGTAGGATCAGGCTAAATCAACCAGGGTAAGTCGCTTTCCAGCCACTGCTTGAAGACTGCCAGGGAGGGGGAGCTCACCACCTCTTTAGGCAGCCGATTCTACTGCCGAACTACTTGGACTGTGAATCCCCCCAATATTTAGCCAATTTAAAGCCATTACTGCAGGTCCTATCCTCTGCTGTCAATAGGAGCCAGCTTGGTGAAGTGTTTAGGAGTGTGGACTTCTAATATGGAAAGCCAGATTAGATTCCCTGCTCCCCCACATGCAGCCAGTTGGATGACCTTGGGCTTGCCAAAGCATTGATAAAGCTGTTCTGACCGAGCAGTAATATCAGGGCTCTCTCAGCTTCACGTACCTCAGAGGGTGTCTGTTGTAGAGAGAGGAAAGGGAAGGCGATTGTAAGTCACTTTGAGACTCCTGGTAGAGAAAAGCCGCATAAAAGAACCAACTCTTCTTCTTCAATAGGAACATTTTCCTGCCGTCCTCTAAGTGACAACCTTTCAAATACTTAAAGACAGCAATCATGTCCCCTCTCAAACTTCTCTTCTCCGGGCTGAACATTCCCAGATCACTGATAAAAATGTTGAAAAGTACCTGACCCAGTACCGAGCCCTGTGGTACCCCACTGCTCACCTCCCTACTAATAAGAATATTAGAGTCGCTTTCCCAGACAAACCCAGTTGTCTATGTAGTCCAGCGTCCCATTTCACACAGTGGATAACCAGATGTTCACAAGTGGTCTACAATCATGGCACAGAGTCCAAACCCTTTCCCTGTTATAGCCCTTGATCACGGCTATTCAAGGGATCACTGCAGGGGTCCCCAAACTTTTTGAGCCTGTGGACACCTTTGGAATTCTGACACACAGGATTTGCAAGGGAAGAGACATTCAAGAGGTGGTTTGAAATTGCATAGTGCCCTCAGTATTCCTTGGTTGAATATCATCCAAGCACTACTCAGAGCTGACTCGGCTTAGTTTCCAAGATCTGTGTATCGTCTGCACGGGGCTTTTTACCCACTCTCAGTCCAAATAGATCCCTGTCATCTACACTGAATTCGATTTCTACTTTGATTTGGGGTGCTTTAAATTTTCCCTCTGCAACATGTATGATTGATCTAGAGTGGCCCTACCTTTCCCCCTACGATATCCAGAAGTGGATATAACCCTCAGTATTTGAAAAACTACCATGAGTAAGTGTGCAGCTTCCTGCTTTCTATGAATTAACTCCTTTCTCCATGTCTGGTAGCAAAGCAGTCTTCCCTGATTGGCCAGGACGTCAGTTCAAGGACTTCCTGGTTCCTGGTTGCAAGGCTTGTCTTAAAGTGACTGTGCTCCAGAAGCCCATACTTCTCTCAGCAGAGATTTGCCTCTTGTTATTTCACTCTCTTCTGCTGTCTCCAATCCTCCCATCATACTGTGGTTGGCTCCCCCCCCCCCATTCTGAGCTTCCGCAATCAATTGCGGGGGGGGGGGGGCAAAGAAAGACCCGAGTTCAAATCGATCTGAATTCAGCAGGCTCCACAATGGAAAAAACAAAATAACTCCAGAATCAGCCCTGATAAGATTGATCTAGCCTGGGCCATTCATATCAGGACAAAAAGGTAAACTGTGCCATCAAGTCGAAGTCAGTTGGGGCTAGAACATTGGGGGGGGGGGTGATGAGTACAGTGGTGGTGAGCATATAATCATTAATTATTTATTTTGTTATGAATGAGCTATGATATAGTACAAAGTCTATACAAGAGATCATTTTACAAAGAAGGTTAAAGTATAATCTCCCTCCTTTATTAACACACGACGAGCAGAGTCTTGTAAATACATGAAGATCCCCACCCCCATATTGTCCTATTTCCAGTTCCTGGTGAGAGGAGGCTGTCATCTCCAGTGTGCCAAATGGACATCTTCCCAGCCCCACACAGCAACTTATAAGCGTCTGTTTCTCCCTCTGAGCATGAGATGAGGCTTTGCTAACAAAGATCAGAGAAGAAGGCGTGTTTTCTTGGATGAATGGTCCCTTTGTTTCAAAACACCATTTTCCATTGAACTCATGCCTCTCCCCGAGAAAACCCTAAAACCCTCCTCTGGTTTGGCTCCACATAACTTGCTATAAAGTTTCTAACTTAATGTGCTACAGATCAGAGGAATCAATTACTGGCACAAGTTAGCAAGCTAAGGTGGGGAATGGGCCATGTCATGTGCTTCAGAGCACAGCCAGATCAATTGCTTTGTTCAGGAACCAAAGGAAAAGCCTGAGAGGAAGGCGGGAAAGATTCTCTCTCCTTGGCAAAGCCTAGGAGGGAGGCAGGAGGAGAAAAGGAGAATCTCTCTTATTAGCAAAGCCTGGGAGGGAGGTGGGAGGAGGGAATGAAATGCCCTCTCTCATTGGCAGAAGACCTGTGACAGATTTCACAACAACCCCTTGTGCTGATTGAAGGAGCATGACAAATTAATAGTGGGGCCTTGTCCCTTTGTGTACCACCATTGCTATGGGCCTGTGACATCCCCATAGGGTTTCCAAGGTAGAAGACAAACAGAAGTGGTGTGCCATTGCCTGCCTTTGTGTAGCGACTCAGGACTTCCTTGGTGGTCTTCCATCTGGAGACTAACCAGAGCCAGCCCTGCTTAGCTTCTGAGATATGATGAGACTGGGCTAGCCTAGGGTACTACGAGACTTGAATCTAGCTGTTCTACTGCTGACCAACACGGTTGCCCTCTGAAACTCTGGTGCATGTAAGAAATAGCTCCTGAAAATGGGCATGGAACACTGTAAGTGAAAGGGAAGGGCACCCAAAATGTGCTAGATGACAGAATAATTTCTCCCAGAGATTAAGGTGAACAGATTTCAACATTGGTAAAACGGGACACCATTGACTGGGGGGGGGGGCGGGTTCTTGATTAAAATTTGCTCTATATGGAGCAACAAAAATGTTCATAGAACGCATAGAATGCAAAAATAGTATTGTAATATCTATCTATATATATTAATTTCAACATAGGTACAATGTGCCAGATGCCCCCAGATGTTCTTCCAAAAGTGGGACAATCTGGTCTCCAGCGGCAGGGCAACACAACCCACAGCCCGCCCCTCTCCGAAGCATGGGTCTCGAGCCTAGCAAGGAATGTGCAAATGCACACCCGGTCTAATTAGAAAAAGGATGCACACCCCTGCTGGAAGCACCATAAATCTGGCTTCTGCGGTAGAGGAATGTCCTGAATTTAAGTTGTAATTAGAACTTCTATTGATGCCGCAAAGCCTCATTTTTCATGGGAAGCCGCTCATTGCTCCCAGTCAAGAAATCAATCTACGGGTCGTTGATGAGATGAGGCTGTCAGATTTGTGGAGTGGATTGATAACCGCAACCTGGGAACCGACAGAGGATTAACCCTAACACCGCCGAGAGTCTCTGAGCAGGTGCAAAATGGAGAGGGGGGTGGTGGTGGTGGTGAGGGGCTTCGGAATGTCCAGCCTCATGCAGCTCAGCCACAGAGATGCAAAGCATGTCCCCAGGGACCTAGATATTTATGGTCCTGTCCAGTGATAAGGAGTTCCCTCCTATCCCATGGCTTTAGTGGTAGAAGATATTTACAGGTGTACAGCCTACCTGTGCAGCCTAAGATGTTCTGAGTCAGCTAATAAGCATAACTCTAAGGTTGCCAACTCTACGTTCAGAAATTCCAGGAGATTGGGGGGGGGTGGAGCCTGGGGGGCTTGTGGCGAGCCCAAGTTCACCCAGCTGGTTGCATGTGGGGGAGCGGGGAATCAAACCCGGTTTGCCAGATCAGAAGTCGGCATTCCTAACTACTATACCGTGCGATAAGTCCGACATATTGACCTGATTGATGCTACTCGCTTCCATTTTAACAGGTCAGATCTCTGTTTTGCCTGCCAGCAGACAGCCAAGCCTTAAGGTAATTTGGATTTTGTTGCTTGTCACCCAGGCAACAAAACCTTCCCCTACTGCCTAGTTAATCATGGCTCCATCAATCTTGAAAGTCCCGTTAATACTCTAGAGAGATTTCCTAATTCCAATCAGTCCATACCAGGGTGGTAGCAAGCAGATATTCTGTCCTTCTAGGTCTCACTTTCCACACTCAGAGTGCTTGATTAAAATTGGCTAATTAATATGGAGGATGGAACCTCTTCTCAGAATAAGCTGTCTTGCTTGTCCCCACCCCACCCCAACAAGCCCTTTTTCTTGATGTCATTGGAAATATGCAAATCAGTCTTTGTCATTATGGGTAGGTGGTCCTCCTTTATCCTGTGTGGTGTCATGGTTATGAGCGGCAGCTTCTGATCCGGCAAGGCGGGTTTGATTCCCCACTCCTCCACATGCAGCGGTTCTGATCGAGCAGTAATATCAGGGCTCTCTCAGCCTCAGTCTGTTGTGGGGAGAGGAAAGGGAAGGCGAATGTAAGACGCTTTGAGACTCCTTCGGGTAGAGAAAAGCAGCATATAAGAACCAATTATCTTCTTCTTCAGTAATATCAGGGCTCTCTCAGCCTCACCCACCTCACAGGATGTCTGTTGTGGGGAGAAGAAAGGGAAGGAGAATGTAAGCCGCTTTGAGCCTCCTTTGGGTAGAGAAAAGCGGCATATAAGAACTAGCTCTTCTTCTCTTCTTCTTGATGTCTTCATTTTTGCCGGTATATCTTAACTTTGTTGGGCTAGTGCTGTGAAATGATCACAGGACAGCCAGTGAATACCTTTTCATGACTTCATCCTTCTTGCGCTCGCTGCTCTGGCTTTCTGTGTGGGCCCACTTGGGGGACGGCAGCCTGAAGAGAAGAAACAGACTCGCTCTGCCTCTCTCCGGCAACACTCAGCTCCCGAGCAAATGACAAACAACTGCCAGGCCTCTGACTTTTGCCGCCGGAATCAAAGTGGAAGCGACATCAAAGGGCTGCGCTCAGTCCTCCGAAGAAAGCCCAACTTCTCCCAGCCTGGAAGCGGGAGGCTTCATATCCTTTCAAGTAGGCAGTTGAGAGAACACAGAAGTGGGGAGAAGTGTGGGGCCCCAGAAGAGACGGGCAAAGTTTTATTGGTCTTGGAGGTGAGACCCTCCAACCCGCCCAGTGATTCCAGGGATTCAAGAGGGAGACCAGAACCCCAAGCCTGCTCAACCTGCCTTCGTAATGCCCACAGGGTCCAGCCTTAATGCGCGACCTGGGGGTGGTCCCCAAAGCACCCCAAAGGACACCGACACCTGAGTCACAGTATGCCCACTTGGGGACTGCCTGGACAAGATGAGCAGTGGTGACAAGCAGGGCCTCCACCTCCCCACCACGAAAAAGAGACCCTGGCAGCCGGGCACCATTGCTCAGCCAACCAAGCTGAAAACCTGGGCCCAGAAGCAGAGTAAGAACTCTGGTCTTCCTCTATCCCCCCCCAGTAATAAAAAGTGTTCTGGACTTGATTGGGGAAGCTCAGAATGGGATGGGGGTGAGCCAAATGCAGCAGGAGCCTCTTTCTTTTCTTGAACGAAAGGCGGGGGGAGTGGATTGGAGAAAGCAGAGGAGTGGGGAGAAGCCAAGAGGCAAATCTCTGCTGAGAGAAGTGTGAGCTTCTGGAGCATGGTCACTTTAAGACAAGCCTTGCAACCGAGAACCAGGAAGACTTTGAACTGACGCCCTGGCCAATCAGGGAAGACTGCTTTGTTACAGCATTGGAGGTGCGAGTTAATTCACAAAAAGCAGAGAGCTGCACATTTACTCATGGCGGTTTTTGAAATATCGAGGCTTATATCCACTCCAGGATATCACAGGGAAAAGGTAGGTTCATCACAAATCAATCATGCATGTTGCAGAGGAAAAATTTAAAGCACCCCACATCAAAATGCAAATTGAATTCATTGTAGACGGGAGGGATTCATTCGAACTGGGACTGGGTAAAAAGCCCCGTGCAGACGACACCCAGATCTCCATTTTTATCCACATAATAATCCTACGAGGTAGGTTTGGCTGAGCACGTGTGACTGGACTAAGGTCACCCAGGAAGATTTCAGGGCCCGAGAGGGGATTTGAACTTGGGCCTCCCCAGTACTAGTTCTGTGCTCTTAACCACTACACTGCACCGACACACAGAAGGGGATCAGACATTGTCTGCTTTTCACGGCTGGTTTTGTAGCTTGCTTCTCATCCCGTGAACATCTTGTACATTTTTATATGCAACAGATGCGGTACCGGTATTTACAATACATGCCATCTATCTGAATAACACAATGCATAACACTGACGGGATGAAAAATTGGAAATAATCTCCCATTCCAGCCAAGGACTAATTTTAGAAAGATGGTGAATGTAGGAAGCATGGAGTTTCCTTGGTGTTGCTTCCTGCCTCCATCTCCCTCTCTTACACTCACACCCTCTTTCTACTTCCTTCCAACCAGAATCAAGATTTCTTGCTTAAACTGAACTGCAGCCAATTCATTAGTAGCAGTGAGAGGGAAATCAGAAGCCCCATGCCTTCAAGGGGAAAGAATGACGAATCTTCGCTTTCTGCTCTGCTGGAAGCCGGGAAAGGAATTCACACAGCGTGAGCCTCACTTAGCTGCGGAGTTCAGGCTGTACCTTAGAGCTGACGTTTATTTCTCGAGCTCAGCCTTTTGACCATGGAGGAGCCCCTGAAATAACATTCAGGCTTGGAGGAGCCCTGGAAGTGATGTCAGCTAGCTATGCACCCCGGAAGTGACATACCCCCCCCCCCCCGTGTTAACAGGCAGGCTCGAGGAGGACTAAGGAGGTGATTTAAGGTGGGAGTAGGCATGCAGGTTCCGCATCCTCTCAGGCACAAAAACCACGAAAGAATTCACGCATGTTTGGGGCAGGTGGGGGTCAGCCATGGAAGTGGTTGGTTCCCTCACTTGTGGCTGAGTCCATTAAGGCAGGAAGGGAAAGGCCGTGGACCCCCTTTAGCGCTCCTGTGGACTCCTTGTTGGGAATTCCTGTTTTAGCTTGTTGAAGGGCAGCCTCTCACAGCAGGCCGACCTCTTCGCCGCGCCTGTTGCTGTTTGCCCACTTTTCTACCCTCCCTCCCTCCAAAGTTGGAGTTTGTGCCATTTTGTTTGTCACGTGTTTGTCTTTTCAGTGTTACAGGGTCTGGGCGGTTCTGTTTCGGGGCAGAGACCGTTCCTGCGTGCGGGGGCTCCACCAGAAATAGGGGTCTAATAAGAGACTTGGCACATGCCAGGTGCAGGTGTCCTCCCAAGGGTGGGGAGTGGTCACCTGGTATGGCTGGAAGCCAGGAGAGGATCCAATTGAGGCTGATGCCCATGGCTTTCTCTCCTAGGCTATGCCTTTCCAGGTTCACAGCAGGCCTGGTGGGTAGGGGGAGCTCGACCAGTGGGTCGTTCGGACTCCGCAGGCGGGCCTGCTGCGGGTATCCCTCCCCCACCCTCCTAGGGTAGGACAGAGTGGGGGAAGGGCTACTGGATCCACCTGGGGGAGGGGGTTGCCTTGCTCATTTGCATGACAATAAATCTGTGGCATTTTGCCAAAAGGTATACGTTGTCCATCTTCTCTCTGCGCCTGACCATTGTCCCCCTGCCCTGTAAAAAGGTGCAAAATCTTAAACAAGAGTCCAGGAACCCAATTTTTAAAAAAAATTAACCAAAAGGCAAATGTCCGTAGGCCTAATAGGAGTGCACCATAACGTATCTAAAATATAGTTATAAAAACACCAGCATTTATTAATAATGCATTTTAAATTATAAACACCCAACGGCTTTATGATAAAATCCACTCCCTTAAGCATACTAATGTCTTAATGCCACTGACCAAACATGTTTCTGCCTTGCACATAAGTGCAGCATACAAGAAATGTATAACGAGTTTTATAACACGTTAGCTTCTTTACGCAGAGAGCCCCTTAACAGACATCAGCAATGGACTGTTAGTCACACCGGTGGGCCAGATAAAATAAATGGAGGCCTCTAAATTCTCAAAAGCAGGCCCTGGTCAAGGCAAGCACTAATCGTGTCCCCGCTTGCTCTTTCACCATCTATATCAGCGTCCCCCAATTCTTCATGTGCATTTGGCTCCCGACTTTATGCTTTAGAAACTTTATGGTTCAGCCCCATCAGGCCTACAGACATTCGCCTTTTGGTTAACCTTTTTCTTTTCCTGGCCACTGCGCGAGACAAGATGCTGGACTTGACGGACCTCCGCCGTGCGATCCAGCCGGGCTCTTTTCCGCTTGTACGCGTTTGAGCCTTGTGAACTTGACAAATTTGGAACACCAGTGAGCGAACTGTTTTTAACAACAACCCTGCCTTTCCGTGGAGTTCGGGAGTCGATGGGGTTTGCTGGGATTTCACATCCCATGTCTGTGTTGCTGTTGTTCTGTTTTTTTAATGTACGGAGCCTATAGAGCCTGCAAAAAAGGAAAAGGCAGAGAGAGAGAGAGAGAGAGAGAGAGAACGGGGAGCGGAATACAAATTTGTTGCCAAGCGCACAAAATCCCGCCGACTTCTAGCCGCTGCGTATGAGGACTTGTGAATGAATTGCATTACAATTTGCCACTTGGCTTAAAGTATACCTCTGAGCTGTGGTTAACGGAAATTCACTCCAGGTAAGTAAGAATCGATCAGGAGGTAACTGCAGCCTACTTCTAGCACCCCGTTGGGAAAAATGGCAACTACTGTCTTAGAATAACAACCAATCTACATGTTCAGAAGCAGCATATTATACAGCCCTCCGTGGACAAGACGGCGAGTGGGAAACTGCTGTTTCCAATGCCTGGAACTGCGTTCGGCACTTGTTAATCCAAGTCAAAAACGTCTCGTGCGGAGAAATCCAGCACAATTCAAAGGAGGTGAGATTCTTCCGTCTCCCTGACATGCTAGATTTTGAGGAGCAAGGAGTTCTCTTATTGTAATGGCTTGATCTCCGTTCCGCCTGAAGGGGCATAATGCCAGCAAGGCTAGACCTCATCCCTGGCCTGATATTTTATTTTGTTCATTGACACGCCATCATTCTCCCCCAAAGCAGCTCACTGCATTTGCCTTTCCTCCATTTTATTAGCACCACAGCCCTGTGAAGTAGGACAAAGTTTGAGACAAAAGCTTTCCTGGTCAGGCACACCCAGTGAACCTCCATGGCCTATTCTGCACACAATAGATAATGCACTTTCAATGCACTTTAGAAGTAGATTTTCCTGTCCTGCACAGGAAAATCCAGCTGCCAAAGCACATTGAAAGTGCATTATCCTGTGTGTGCGGAATCGGCCCATAACACAAGTGGGGATTTGTACCTGAGCCTTCCAGAAACCATTCTGACATTTTGCAGGAGAGAGGGGTGGCACCAGCGCACCAGTTGGCACAAGGATGCAGGCATAGAGCTTTGCACTTGCGTGCAGGCGCCAGGTTGTACACCACCATTGGGACCACCCCTCCCCCCTTGCGCCGTGGATAGCCGCCAAACCAGCCAAAGTGCACAAGCCTACTATGTAATATTGTCTCAATCCACAGCAGGCATGTATTCATGGTTCTGCCATCAGAGCAGAGTTTCCTTTCCTACTGCAGCCCTCGTAATTAGTCTCCGGCACATTAAAGTTTTATGGAAAAAATATTTAAATTAACAATCAGAAGAGAGTAGGAGATTGGAGGGGGAACCACTTGACTGAGACATGGTGAGACTTAAAAAAAAACACACCCTATAATGTGCGAACAGATTTGTTAAAGTTTTGCATGCAGTCGGGAACAAGCGTTGGGCTTCTGGCTAGCCACAGGAAGCTTGATTGAACATCAGGCACCTATCAGCTCCTTGCACATGGCCAGCTGGATATGCACAAGCACCACTCACTGGTTGATGCTTTTGGAGCAGACCCATAAGTGCCTGGTAAACCAGGGGGAAAGCTGATGGCCATGAGCAGGGAACCAGCACAGGCAGGAATCACGGTTGGGGCCTCGCTCTCCCCCTTCCTTTATGATAAATAGGAATAAATAGCAATGAATTTAAATTTTGCAAACGTAATGGGGAGGATGGAGGATGTGGTAAGGAAGAGAATCGAACAGAAGGCCATGAGAAAAGCCCTGCTGATCAGGCCAGGAGTCCATCTAGTCCACACAGTGGCCAACCAGCTAGTGTGCAGAGCCAACAAACAGGGACAGAGGTGGAAGCCTTCCCTTGCTGCCATACTTTATAGCCTGGAGGTCAGTGGTCATTCTAGGAGAGCTCCAGGCCCCACAGCGCAGGCTGGCAACCCAAGCCTCAGGGCTTCCTGCCCTCCCCCTCCAGTTCTGGCCAGGTCCAGATCATCTGGCCACTGTGTTGAGGGACATGTGCCTAACCCCTGTTAAACGAGTAAATAACACAGTGAGGTTGCCCAACCTGATTAAAGAGCAAATCAAAGTTGATTCAGGAACTAACATACTTGACAATGCAGAGGAGACACAGAGATAGTTGCAAACGACATGTCTAGCTGAACTTAGAAGAAGCAGCAGGAAATTGTCCTTCTTGCCACCCCCTCTTCTTTGTATGCCAGACACTGCCTATTCCAACCACGCCCTGTGATGAGGCAGGGAGATGCAGCTATTCCTTTCTTGGAGAGTTTATGCACAACTGCACACTCTAGCCTCGCTGTAACATCAGCCCCCCACTTTCTGAGGCTAGAAAATAAAGGAAAGAACAACTTACGGCCAAGTGGCTTTAGTTCACGTACCGAGGATTTCTTGCTAGGCCGGCTCTCAAGCACCAGGCCCTACGATAGAGAGACTTCTTCCCAGGGCTACGCTAAGTCCATTGCTCAAGGCTGCCTCCTAATTGTGGGATATTCCAAGGCTTTGCGGGATTAGGGCCCTCGGCTGCATCAGAAGCCCCTGCTGAGATTTACTGGGAGAAAAAGGGGGGGGGGAGACGGCCTTGTTCTTTATGGAGCGTATTTTACTTGCTGCCGTTTTAACGCACCAAATTTTTACAGCTGGCAATTCCAAGCGCCATCAATTCAGAGCCGAATTTGGGCCGCGCCGCTGCTGCCTTGGATGGAGTCGAAACGGTTAGCAGAAAACCAACAAACTAGACCAGTGCAGCTGCAGTGTTGTGTGTGTGTGTATCCACACGTGGGGGGGTTGTCTCACAATTGTGGGGGGAAGCACACAATTAGTAAGAGAATGTGTAAGGCTTCACGATGGGAAAGACGTCTTGAAAACTCTGGCTAAGGGGACATGAGGATCAGGCCTGTGGTCCATGGAACTCCAGTCTCCTGCTTCACACACTGGCAAGCTAATTGCCCTGGAAGCCCTGCCAAACAGGGCACAGAGGCCAAGGCCTGCCCCTGGCAATGCCTCAGGGCACTGGAATCAAAGATTAACTGTCTAGGGTTGCCACCAGCGGGGCATCGGCATAATCACTCATGAACTCTATTGATTGCTGACTTCCCTGGGTGGCCCTGAGTTCTAGAGTTATGGGAGAGGGCGTTCCCCCTGTATGCTTCCTCTGACTTATGTATTCTTTTATAACCCCCCAACAGGTCCTGTCTGAGCTGTCCTTTTACCTAAAAGCCCCAGATGCTGTACCCTTTTGTCATAGATTCCAATGGGGAGCCGTGTTGGTCTGAAGTAGCACAATAAAATCAGAGTCCGATAGCACCTTTAAGATAATAAACAAAGATTTATTCAGGGCGTGAGCTTTCGAGTGCAAGCACTCTTCTTCTTACATGACAGGGAATATATAGCAAAAATCAAGTCTGTTGATTGTGTCACAACCAAATACATCCAAGGATAATCTTTTGTCAAAACAGCCAAACAATCCCCTAGAATTCAGTGTACTTTACGCAGAGAGAACCACACCGCCTTTTATTAGTGAGCATGAATAGGTTAGCATGAATAGTGAGATAAAAAAACTTTTGCCCCTGTTGAGTCCTAGGTATGTTGTAGCAATGAGTTTTGTAATAACTTGCATTTCTGCAATCTCCCTCTCTAGCCTGTTCTTGAAGTTCCTTTGCAATACAACAGCTACTCTCAGGTTCGTTGTTGAATGGGTGAGTTGGAGCAGGGGTAGTCAACCTGTGGTCCTCCAGATGTTCATGGACCACAGTTCCCATGAGCCCCTGCCAGCAAATGCTGGCAGGGGCTCATGGGAATTGTAGTCCAAGAACATCTGGAGGACCACAGGTTGACTACCCCTGGGTTGGAGGGTCTCACAGGGTGTCTATTGTGGGGAGAGGAATGGGAAGGCGAATGTAAGTCATTTTGAGACTTCTTCGTGTACAGAAAAGTAGCATAGAAGAACCAACTCTTCTTCTTCTTCTTCAGTAATATCAGGGCTCTCTCTCAGCCTCACCCACCTCACAGGGTGTCTGTTGTGGGGAGAGGAATGGGAAGGCGACTGTAAGCCGCTTTGAGACCCCTTTGGGTACAGAAAAGTGGCATATAAGAACCAACTCTTCTTCTTCAAAAGGAAGACAGAGAGTTCAGATTGCCAGGACTTTAAATGAAAAGCTCAAAAACTGCATCAGACCAAAAGAGCCTGTTTGACCAGCCCGTTAGTCCTCCCATTGACCCTTGAGAAGGTCGGCAGCAGAATCCGGTGCCTGTGGCCAGCTAACCTACTGGCTTGCCTTTGTCCGTGTCCTTTTCAGCCCCTTTCAGTTCTGCAAAATCCTCAGTACTGACGTTTCATTCTGACGGACCCCTTTCCAGCCTGGCAATTTCCCTCCTTTTTTGTTCCATCTTGGCAACGGCGCTTCCCTTAATTGAAAACAAAATCAGTCTAGGTTAAGTGCACGGCTGCCCTGTGTGCTCGGAAAATTTCTCCACATGGTCTGCACGGCAGTGGCGACGGCCCCCGAGGGAATGTTCCAACGGCAAGGCCCGCTCGTAATGAACGTGGGATTGTTAATAAAGCCACAAGATTCCAAGATAGCTGAATGTCACACACACACAAACACCCACGCGCCCCCTCCTCTGCCCCCACCCCGGCCAAAGGCTGGCCTCTCCTGTGCGGATGAGAGCAGCCAACATCTTGTAACTTCCACATCAGTCTGACGCTGGCTCTTCACCTGCTGCGTTCTTGAAAGATTTCAAGGCTGTGATCCTTATGCTTTTGGGGGCTGATGTGCCACAACTGCATTCCGCAAGAGCTAGGACTCAGCAATGGGTGGAATGGAAAGTTACACACACTGGAAAGCAAAGATGTGCCTCATAACAGAAGCCAGTGCTTCTCACAGTTTGCAGGGGCTGTCCCACCCCACCCCCAACACCCACACACAAAAGTAAGTTGGAAAACTACACTGGCAAGAAAGGGGAGGCTGTTTTAAGGGCTCCTGTGGCTGGTTTGTTGGAAAGCCTTGTTGACACACCTCAGGACCGTCTATTTCATGATGTTTCTGTGATGTATACACCTGTCAAATGATGATTTCTTTGGAAGGGGCCTGCTTGGTTTTAGAACATGGTTTGCTTACAAAATTTCTCTTCATCAGTAGTCAGTGGTTAGCCATTCCTGTTAGCCATTCTGCAATTCTAGGAAGTCTTAAATTTTGGAACCTGGGCTGATTCTGCACATACTTTGTTTTTTCTGTCGTGGATCCTGCTGAATTCAGATCGATTTGAACTCGGGTCTTCCTCTATTCCCCACACACACACACACACAATTGAAACAGAAAGTGTTCTGCACTCAATTGGGGAAGCTCAGAGTGGAAAGGGGAGCGAAGTGCTGCAGAAGTTTCTTTATTTTCTATAACTCGCTCTATGCAGGGCTACCCTTGGCTCTGACCCAGAAATTACAGCTGGTGCAGAATGCAGCTGCCTGGAACCTTACAGGGCCCCATAAAGGACTCATATTCAACCTGCCCTCCAGCAGCTGCATTGGTTACTGGTGGAGTTCCACATCAGGTTCAAGCTTTTGGTATTGACCTTTAAGTGCCTACACAGTCCGGGTCCTGTGTACCTAAGGGACCGCCTCTCCCAATATGCCTGCCAAAGAGCACTGCACTCGACTAACACCAATTAGGGGGTAACGGCAAGGAAGATCTGTATGGCCCCCCTTCCAGGATAATGCAATGGGTATGGCGGCTATGGGTTCCATCTGCCCCCTCTTCCCTCCTCCCTCTATGGGATTCTATGGGATTCTTAGTGGGGGGGGGAATGGATTGTGGTTGCATTGGTTTTATTTCCACCGTATCTTTTCGTGACTGTATTTATGGATCTGTGTTTTCTGTCTGGGGTTTTAATAGGAGTTATATTGGGGATTTTATTCAGACCTTGTAACCCGGAAGAGCGAAGGGCCCTGCCGGAGTTACCAGCTTTCCACAGGGTCTGCAAGACGGAGCTCTTCCGCCAGGCGTAGATAGATAGATAGATAGATAGATAGATAGATAGATAGATAGATAGATAGATAGATAGATAGACAGACAGACAGACAGACAGACAGACAGACAGACAGACAGACAGACAGACAGACAGACAGACAGACCATTTGGGAGTGGCAGGTAATATATTGAAATAACAACAACAACAACAACAACAACAACAACAACAGAAGGGCTTCCTAAGGTTGCTTAGAAGAGAAGAAGCTTGGTTAGCGGATTGAATCTCTTGGTCGGCGCCCCAAACCTTTCTTTACCCTCTCTCCTTCAGAACGATTGCCTCACTGCTATTATTTCTAAATGTCTGTGCTCTAATTATTCTCGATAGCTCCAGATGGGATCGAAGCAGGGAAGGCCAATGCCTAGGGAAAGCAGCTGTTCTGCTGGAATTTCGGGCCCGAAGAAAGGCTGCGATTCGTCTTTCACCAAACAGCAGGTTTGCAAAAGCTTTCTAGCTGGAGGCATTTGGCAAACGTGCTTCTTCTTTTTCTTTTTTCCTGAAATTCTGAAGAGAGCTGAACGGTGCCTTTGGGCCGTAGTGGCTGGTGTGGAACATCAGTGCCAAGGGAGAAGGGAAGCTAAACTCTGAGGATCAAAACCAGGTTGAGCTTTAAGAGAAGACACACGGTGCTTACATGTCCTCTCGTGTGCCCCCAAGTGCAGGTCTCTCTTGTTGAAGCACTGAAGTTGCAATAGGGTTGTCCCCAAATGCAGGTGGCTCTTGTTGAGGCACTAAAGTTGGAAGAGGGATGCCAGCCCTGGGTTGGGGTAGAACCTGGGGAGGACAAAGGTTTGGGGAGGGGAGGGAACTCAGCTGAGTATGATGCCCAGAATCCATCTTCCCAAGCAGCTCTTTTCTCCAGGGGAACAGATCTCTGTTGCCTGGAGATCCATTGTAAAACCAGGAGATCTCCAGGCTGGACCTAGTTCTCAGCCTCTAGGTCAGGGGTGTCCAAACCGTGGCTCTCCAGATGTCCACAAACTACAATTACTACATGTGCTGGAAGGGATTCATGGTAATTGTAGTCCATGGACACATGGAGATCCACCATTTGGCCACCTGTGCCCTAGGTGGAACCTGGTGATCACCCAGAATTACACCTCGGCCCATTCCGCCCATTCTACTTCTAAAGTGCATTGAAAGTGCATTATCCAACGTGTGCGGAATGGGCCCTGATCTCCCAATGATAATTCTCCTTGAGAAAATGGCTGCTTTGGACAGTGGATCCTATGGCTTTATACCCCTCTGAGGTTCCTCCCCAGGTTCCACTCCCCAAATCTCTAGGAATTCTCCAATCTAGAGTTGACAATTCTTCCTTGAGTGACATGTAAGTAGGAAATACCTTGCATGGTCCTCCACATGGCATTCACCTATGATTTAGGCTCTGTGGCCTGAGCCTTATACTTCCATTTGATCTTTCCATGATCATTGTCTTCTTCAGCAAGTCAGGTAAAAATTTTAGCCAGCAGGTGAAAATGAAGCCATGCTAGAATATTGATTTGTTCAAAGTAGATTATAGTAACAATGCAACCAAAATTTTGGGAAACAAATAGCTTGGTGTGAGAGCCAGCTTGGTGTAGTGGTTAAGAGTGTGGACCTCTAATCTGGTGAACCAGGTTCGATTCTGCGCTCCCCCACATCCAGTCAGCTGGGTGACCTTAGGCTCGCCACGGCACTGATAAAGCTGGTCTGACCGAGCAGGGATATTAGGGCTCCCTCAACCTCACCCACCCCACAGGGTGTCTGTTATGGGGGAGAGGGAAAAGGAAGGAGAATTTGGCTGCTTTGACACTCCTTTGGGTAGAGAAAAGAGGTATATAAGAACCATCACTTCTTCTTCTTCAGTAATATCAGGGCTCTCTCACCCTCACCTCCCTCACAGGGTGTCTGTGGTGGGGAGAAGAAAGGGAAGATGAATGTAAGATGCTCTGCGCGACTGCCGGGGGCTCCCTCGGGTGGCGGCCTGACGCGGCGAGAGGCACTTCGCACCTCTCGCCGCATCAGGCCGGGAGCAACTGCGAGCCGCGCTGCACGCGCCTCGCAGTTGCTGGGGTTGGGAATCGGAGAGACCAATCGGTAGGCGCTTTGCGCCTGGCAATTGGTCCCTCCGATTGTCTGTCCAGAGGAAGGGTCCAATCCGGACCCTTCCTCATCACGGACAGATCCCACCCCAGAAGCCCTTAGATAATTAGTTTAGTTTATTTTGCATGTATTTTCTGGCAAAAAGCCAGCTTTGTCTTTCTAATGTTCCACTCATTTACTCTGCAACAGAATGACCTCTGCTGATGTTAAAGAACAGAAATGGACAAAGATGGCTGTGACAGATTGGTTTTTTTGCTTTTTACCACAAGCCCTTTTATTTTCCCTGTTTACTTTTTGGAGCCCCCATTTCCGATTCAGATTTTTCTTTTCTTTGTCTGTTCTGTTGTCTCCCCACTGCTTCTTTCAGGAGCTGAACGCCATAAACATGGTGCTCTCTTCTGTGTTTGGCCACAAACCACCCTGTGAGGTAGGCGAGGCCAAGAGCATGTGATAGGCCCAAAGGCACTCCTGACAGAATGGGGACTTGTAAACCAAAAGACGAACTGGCGATTCCTCACAAAGATCCAGTGAAGAAATAGCTGCCACAGGAGGGAGAGCCAGTCACAAAATGGCTGCCATGACTCACATTCAGTCCCAGAGTAAATATCCTGGTGCTGTGATGGCCGCTGATGCCAAAGCAACATTTTAAAAAACCTTCACAGACAATCAGTCCTCCAATGCCCCATCAGAAGGTCTGGTAGACAAAAGCCCCATTTAGTTTTACAGCATTTGTTTATGATTTTTGTATCACATGACACTGGTGCGCCATTTCCTCCCCATTTTATTTCTTATGAGAATGTCTACCTGCCCTCTACAGAGAGCTGCCTCAATGGCTCACCTGGGAAGAGGAAGAACCATACAATGAAATCCTTAAAACAACACAAGAGCACTGATGTGAAAGTGATCACGCCTGGGATCTAGAGCTGCCAGATCCCCATCTGGACTGGGGAAAGATGTTCCCTTGAATCTTGGGAGGATCAGAAATGCGATGAATTTGGCAACAGGAAGAGGTGTGGGGATCCACTTCCTCCATGGTCATCTGACTTTATTTAGGCCCTGCATTTCTCCCCAATGTGAACCCAAAGTCACATAGAGTGTCATTCTCCCCTCGCCCATCTGATTCCCCCTAGGAGGAAGGCTCATCTGAGACAGAGAAAGGCTGGGTCCAAGCCATAGGGCTTAGGCAGATTCATGGCTACTAGCCACAGGACTAAAGAAAACCTCCACCTTCAGATGCAGTCAACCTGGGGATTACCATGTTTGTTTGGCTCTCTTGGCTGCTGTGCGAGATGGGTCGCAGGCTGTATGGAGCATTGGTCTGGCCCAGCAGGGCTCTTCTTATGTGCCTATGCTCACCTAGGAAGCTTGCGTGGTTGAGTGGGGGTCCAAACGTGGTTCTCCCTGATCCTGGTCCAGCTCTCTCATCGCTTCAACCTCTCTCCAGCCCCTCTTGTGCTGGACAGCTCCTTGACTCAAGGCACCCCCTCTCCTGCTGTCCTCCTGCTGCTACCCGCCACGTCCTGCTGCCTTGAGGGCCTGTCCCAACCTTGGCTTCCCACCAGGGACCCTGTGCCTCCCCCCCTCCTCAGCGGAAACAGGACAGGGGCCTCCTGCCGAACCACCACGGCCCCTAGGACAGCCCGCGTTCAACCCCACCCGCTGCCAAATCGCTTAATTCAGCCCTCGCTTGCACGACAGCCAAGCCTACCCATACTGATGGAGATCTTTTTGCAGGAGGCACAGATGCCCTTTGACTGGCACTCAGCACACAGGCCGCCGCTTTGCACTTTGTTCCCCCGAACGAGCCGTAAGGGGGGGCTCCAAGAGGCGCAGGCAAACAGAGCCCCCCCTCCCATCCTCTGCTCCTTTCCCTCTTCCCCCCACCGCCCTGATTGATGTCTGAGCCACTTAATGAAGGCTGAGTCAGCTCCCCAGCGACCTTCGCGGAAAAATTCCTCCAGGTCCCCCAATTCCCCATCTGTTGCTCCGTGTCACTCAGGCTCAGCAGATTGATGGCCGCTCACGGTCAATTTCTCTGATGCACTTTTGCTGAGAGACACTCGTACATCTTCCCGGTGTCATCTCTCCCCCCATCTGAGGTCAGGCTTTCAACAGGCAAGAAATGTTCCAGAATAAATCACCGCTGGCTGGTGCGTGCCCACGCACGCACACACACACACAGACACACACACACAGAGTTCTTGCATGAAGGGGAGAAGCAGGAGGGGGAAATGGGATGGACACCAACAGTTACCAGCGCTGCACACAAAAGGATTAGCATAGTGGATGACAGTTTGACTGAAAGTTTTCCTGTTTCAACCGGGAATGGCTACCCAAAGTATATTGGTTTGGTGGCCTGGTTTCCCCCTGGAGACCTCTGTGGACTCCTGGACAATCCTGCAGGGAACAACCAGAAGGAGGGGTTTTTAAGGCTCTGCCTTGCTTGTTGGAGCTCTGGGGTTGTCTGGTTTGGCCTCAAGCAGAGCCAGGGCCTTCTCGGTCCTGGCACCAGCCTGGTGGAATGAGCTGCCAGCAGAGATCTGGGCCCTGTCGGAGCTACCAAAGTTCCAAAGGGCCTGTAAGACGGCTGTGTTCTGCCAGGCGCATGGTTGAGGCCAGCCCAAGGACATAGTAACATCGGAACAGGCCGCCTTCCTCTCCTCTCTGCCTCCCGCCATCATTGGAGGCTGGGTGCTCGGTCCCAAAACTCAGCCTAGGAATTTTATTTAGCAGCACGGCCAGAGCCTTTTACACATTTTAAAGAAGAGGTTAGATTTTAGCTATCTGTTGTTTTTCAAAACATGTATGTATGGGTTTTTACGTCCCTGATCCTGTTGCCAGGAAGGGACGGTCTACAAATGAAATTATGATTAATACTAATAATCATCATAATTGTAGGTGAGAGGATGATGGACCAGGTGGACCAGTGGTGTGATCTCACAGGTATTTTTTATGGCGTACACTACGTTGGGCACGGCTATACGGTGGTGATGACAAGGAAGAGAAAAATGCATCACGAGAATTGCATATTTTGTGCATATTTTAATAAACAAAACAAGGCAAGGCCATATCGAGACCTTTGCCAAATGCCCATTGGACACCCCTCTTGTCCCAGGTTAAGAATCTAGAATGAGCCCGGCTCATAACAGCTGCGATTCTCCATTTCGGCTTCTTAGCACAAAAGGTTGAGTGGGATGTCCCAGTTTCTCTGCCTTCCCACAGAAAAAGAAAAACGATGCCATTGAAGAGACTGTTTCATTGCCCAACCTTTTCCTCTGTGTTTTATCAAAGTGCACGTGCATCTGAGTAGTGTGGAGAATGCACATCAAGTGCTGCAGTTAATAATAATAATAATAATAATAATAATAATAATAATAATAATAATAATAATAATAATAATAATAATAATAATAATAATAATAATAGGGTTTAGTGGCTGCCCCTTCCTAGAAAAATCTCAGGGCAGCTAACATCAATGAAAGACAACTGTTCCACTATATATTTCTGGTAAGGCCTTGGAGGAGGAACGTGCCAGATGGCTTAAGTGTCACTCAGTGCTTAACACCCACTCAAGGCAGCTGTCCCACCCCAGAGTGTCTCCTCCTCCAACCGGCTTGCCTTTCTGTCCAGCAGCCAGCCAATTATCTTCTGTCCCCCACCCCTCCTCCTTCCACTTCCCTCTGAGGCTCAGAGGCTGTAGATCCCCACCACATGAGAGCTGCCCCTGCCGGTGAGTTCCCTAACAGCTGCCTGCAGCCTTTCCAGGTCCTGGCGGGAGGGGGAGGCCGTCTGCAGAGTTCTTCCTCTCCACCTCCCTAATCTAGCATCCATTGTATTCCTGAATGCAATGGGCTTTGTCTCTAGTATACAAATAAATATAATAGCATTCAACACTGATTTTTTAAATTCTTAACTCAAAAACCCTCTTGAGTGTCCCAGATCTGACCACTTGGTTCAGAGTAATTCTGGCATTGATTTCGTGACCATATTTCAGGATCCTGGTAATTGGCTGCCACCACTCAGCGACCTCCTGAGAACATCTGAAGAGCCAGATTGGTGTAGTGGTTAGGACTGCGGACTTCTAACCTGGGGAGCCGGGTTTGATTCCCCACTCCCCCACATGCAGCCAGCTGGGTGACCTTGGGCTCGCCACAGCACTGATAAAGCTGTTCTAACCAAGTAGCAAATTCCAGGGCTTTCTCAGCCTCACCTCCCTCACAGGGTGTCTGTTGTGGGGAGAGGAAAGCGACTCTGGACTCCCTTGGGGGCCTCCTAACCAGGCACTGAGCAGAGCCAGCCCTGTCTAGCTTCCCACATCTGATGATGTCAGCCTAGGCTGGGCTTTCCTGATCAGGGCACGTAGCAAAACCACCCGGAGCTCACTGTTAAATTCCAGAATAAGCACCTCTGCTGTTCTTTTCCAACCTGCCCCCACTCTCGTAAAGGGAACCCCCCTTGCTGGTGTTAGCTGCTAGCCTGGATGGTGACTCTTAAGCTGCATTGCAACAGATTTCCATGGGGTATGTAGCTTTGTTTAAGTTCATGCATGTTTCAGAGCCCCGGTGGAGGGGGAGTGTTTCTGAAAAGGCCTGGATCCTCGAACGCCTTTTACAAAGGGCTTTCCAATCTGTTCTAAAAGCACCGTCGTGCATCTGCTGCCTCTTGCAGCACCTGGCCAAGTTAGCGTTCCCCACTTTTCCCTTTTGCACGCGGAGGTCTCTGCCATCGCCACCGTCTCTGCCGTTTTTTGAAGCACCTCTGCTGTAAATCAAGGGCTACTTGAAACCTCTAATAGACTTCCTCTGTGTCTCCCGCCCCAGCAGCCATGAAGATCCTGGAAACAATCACAGCTCCCCCTGGTGGTGCGAGTTCAATACAGCGGCTTTCTAACCAGCCTCGTAGATTCCCTTGTAGGGTGGCCCACTCCGATTGTGGCAGGTTCCATTCAGAAAAGTTGGCCTTCCTCCCAGGTTTGCATCGGGAGGCTGTGCTTGCGCCTTTGTTTCCTTTGTCTGCATCAACCTTTCGATACTCCCAATTGCTAACCTGCTCTATCGGCCCCCTCCGAAATTTGGCGACGGTTCCTAACCGAACGGGAGGACGGCTTGGGAGCCAGATGGCATCGGTCCGAGTGGACAAGCCTCCCCTTCTCTCTTTGTCTCTGGCTGGTGCCGCAGATCAGACCCGGACTGGCACGGACGCTTGGCTGCGGCTTCTCAGCTGCCAATTTAGCCGTTCTTCTTGTCGAGGACGTTTGTTAACTTGTTTTGCTTGGAAGCAAAACGGTTTGCGGGCAATAATTACACCTGGATTGGCACACCCAAGCAAACCCCTCCCCGCGGGCACTTGAGTCTCTGTAATGCCTAGAGGAATCTGGAAAACCCACCGTTTCCGTTGGCTGCAGAGGAGAGGACACGCAGTAATGGGTTTAAACTACAAGTATAACGATATAGGCTAGATATTAGGAAAAACATTTTCACAGTCAGAGTAGTTCAGCAGTGGAATAGGCTGCCTAAGGAGGTGGTGAGCTCCCCCTCACTCGCAGTCTTCAAGCAAAGGTTGGATACAGACTTTTCTTGTATGCTTTAGGATGCTTTGGGCTGATCCTGCATTGAGCAGGGGGTTGGACTAGATGGCCTGCATGGCCCCTTCCAACTCTTATGATTCTATGATTCTATGATTCTGTAAGGCTCTCTGAAACAAAGATCTAGCAGAAAGTTGCCCGTTTGGGGCTTGGGAAATTGCTCGAGATTTTGGAGGCAGAGCATGGAGAGGCTGGGTTTTATAGAAGGGAAGGAATTCAACATTCTACGTATTACAGCAGAGATTTCCAACCAATGCTGGGGTAACGCAAGAGCTCCCCAGGGGTTACAGAGCCTTTCCCAGAAGTTCGGATGGCCACTGACATCACGGGACGTCACTGGAGCCCCCTTCCCCTGTTGCTCTTCAGGCATCTCTTTCTCCACAATGGAAATGGGATATGATTGATGGATTAATTAAGGTAAAGGTAAAGGTATCCCCTGTGCAAGCACCGAGTCATGTCTGACCCTTGGGGTGACGCCCTCCAGCGTTTTCATGGCAGACTCAATACGGGGTGGTTTGCCAGTGCCTTCCCCAGTCATGACCGTTTACCCCCCAGCAGCAAGCTGGGTACTCATTTTACCGACCTCGGAAGGATGGAAGGCTGAGTCAACCTTGAGCCGGCTGCTGGGATCGAACTCCCAACCTCATGAGCAAAGCTTTCAGGCGGCTGCCTTACCACTCTGCGCCACAAGAGGCTCTTGTGGATTAATTAGCTGGCTCTTATTTCTGCGCCCACTTCTCAGAAGGAACAACTCGTCCCTTCCTCAAAGTCTGAAAAATATTTCAGGGGCTCCTTCTTAGTGAAAATGGTGGAAATGGCTGGATTACAGGGTGGATCTTCTCCCTTTCCAACTATGTTACTGAGCAAAACTCAGGGCTCTTCTGCACATTGGGGATTGTAGTGTGAAGCTTGCTGAATTGCAAAGCGCGAGAAATAATCGCAACTCACCGGCACTCCACACTTTTTGAGCTGTCTTGCATGTTTCTGACCACTTTTCCCACTTTAGTCTTGTTGTGCTTTGGCCTGCCTACTAGTGTCAATCACTTTGACCAGCCAATCCCCTCCCGGCATGGCTGATTGACAGATGAACTTCCGGCAATAGCTGTTTTTTTAAATAGACTTATTCGTTTAAACGCCTATCCGAATCTTCATAGAGGCACAGACAATATCAGCCAAGGCACATGTCCGCCTATTGGTTGTTCCAGGCTGTTTTCCATTTTTAGAAAGCACTTCCCGTCCCCCAGAAGAAGGGAGAGGGAGGGGGGTGCAAGGGCGGGACATTGGAGACAGATGTAGCACTTCTTTGCCTCCATACCTTTCTTTGGCTGGTGGCCTGCCGGTTATCTGCTGGGGGGGAGCGCTTTTAGTTTGGGGAATCCACTTTATGCAATTTCCCAACTAGCACTAAAATGGCGGATGTAGCAAGTAGTTTGCTAGACAGATGTGGGAGGTTGGCGACATCACGCGGAGCGGCCAGAATAGAGCACCTTTCACTCTATTTACTGCATGGAGAAAAGCCCTGAAAGTCTTCCTACAGACTACAGAGACTGGGTCTGTGGCTCAGGGGAAGAGACTTTGCTTTGCATGCAGAAGGTCTCGGGTTCAAAACCCCATCCTCTCCATTCAGAAGGAGCTGGTCATCGGTGGCATGAAAGACCTGGAATCCCAAGAGAGCAGCTGCCAGTCTGAATGGAATGGCCTGATGGTCTGATTCACTATAAGGCAACCTCATGAGCATTCGTCTGTCCTTCATTTTCTTTCCATGTGCTCATTCCAATGTTAGGTATTAGAATCATAGAATCATAGAGTTGGAAGGGGGCATACAGGCCATCTAGGCCAACCCCCTGCTCAACGCAGGATCAGCCCTAAGCATCCTAGAGCATCCAAGAAAAGTGTGTATCCAACCTTTGCTTGAAGACTGCCAGTGAGGGGGAGCTCACCACCTCCTTAGGCTGCCTATTCTTTGGGTGGTCGTTGGATCCACCCCGTATCAATCCAATGGGTTACAGGAGGCGCCTGATCCAACTCTGGGATTCATCTCAAAGCTCTGCTGATAAAACCAAGAGCAAGGAGGAGGGGATCCAGGAGAAACTCTGAAATTATCACAGGACAAGAGAAGCCTTCTCATCTCTGGCCGTTCTTCCCTGTATTTTCAAAAGCACAGACCACTCTCAATTTATGAGCAGCGGCCTCAAACAGCTCTTCAGCACCCAGAGCAATTACTTTGTGTGAAGGCCAATGTGGGTGTGGAAGACACAAGGGCTGGGGGGAGGGGATCCGGGCAGATCCAGTGGACTGGAGTTAATCCTCCCCTAATTTAGCTGGAGGAGCTTTTCCTGTTAAGCACTGTTGCGCTTTCTGGTGCTTCTTCAGACTGTGGCGGTCCCTGTTTTGAATTTCCAACAACCAGCTGCATAAAGAGCACAGATACAGCCAGTGCTACTTTGCCCAAACTGTTAGAGGAGGGGGAGGGCAATGCTTTCAGAATGTGAAAACTTTACGCCCCCCCAGTTGGATTTGTGCTTCTCTATTCTTTTTCTCTTTTTCTCTTTTATTTTCTTTTCTCTTTTCTCTCTTCTTTTCTCTTTTCCCAGACGACTTATGGCAACCTCTGGTGGGATTTTCAAGATAAGATATGTTCAGAAGTGATTTAGTATTATAGAACCATAGTGTTGGAAGGGGCCATATAGGGCACCCAGTCCAACCCCTTGCTCAAAGCAGGATCAGGCAGGATCAGCCTAAAACATCCAGGATAAATATCCAGCTGCTGCTTGAAGACTGACAGTAAGGGGGAACTCACCTGCTCACCAACTCCTTAGGCAGTCGATTCGGCTGCTGAACTACTCTGTCTGTGAAAAAATTGTTCTCCTGATCTCTAGCCGATATCGTTCTTCACGTAGTTTAAACCTATTACTGCGGGTCCTGTCCTCTGCAGCCAACAGGAACCTTTCCCTGCCCTCCTCCAAGGGACGACCTTTCAAATACTCTAAGACAGCAGTTGTGTCCTCTCTCAACCTCTTCTTCCCCAGGCTGAATGTTCCCAAGTCCCTCAGCCTTTCCTCATGGGGCTTGGTCCCCAGGCCCTGGATCCCCCATCCCATCTCTCTCGTCCCCATGGTATCGTGGTTAAGAGCAGCAATTTCTAATCTGGTGAGCTGGGTTTGATTCCCCACTCCTCTACATGCAGCCAGCTGGGTGACCTTGGGCTCAGTACAGCACTGATAGAGCTGTTGTGATCAAGCAGTCCTGTCAGAGCTCTCTCAACCCCACCTGCCTCACAGGGTGTCTGTTGTGGGGAGATAAAGGGAAGGTGATTTTAAGATGCTTTGAGACACCTTTGGGCAGTGAAAAGTGGGGTGTAAAATCCAACTCTTCTCAGTTTTGCCCACATCCTTTTTGCAGTGAGGCCTCCAGAATTGCCCACAGTACTCTTGGTATACTGCTTTAGGATGCTTTGGGCTGATCTTGCGTTGAGCAGGGGATTGGACTAGATGGCCTGTATGGCCCCTTCCAGCTCCATAATTCTGTGATTCTGGTGTGGTCTGCCCAATGCTGTATACAGCAGAATCATGACATCATGCAATTTGGATTGGATGCCTCTGTTGATACACCCAAAGACTGCTTTTGCCTTTTTAACCACCACATCACACTGTCTGTTCATATTTAGCTTACAGTCCACGAGTAACTCAGGATATCATTCATGCCTCCATGCCACGACCCCAGTGTTCCTTGGAAGTCTCCCATCCAAATTCTGACCAGGGTTGACCCTACTTAGGTTCTGAGATCTGACATGATCAGGCTAACCTGAACCATTGTGAAAGAAGAATTCATCATATGGGAATGGGTGGAAGTTCCTGATGGAAGAGTAGACCCTTGCCACATCGGCTCACAGGATGGTTTAGTTCGTACTGATGTTGTTAAACTCACTACGTTTTCTGACCTTTGAAGAGTTCAGCGTGGCCTTTGAGGTTCTCCATTCATCTTCCCATCAACCCTAAGAAGTACATATACAGCTGTCTTATATTGACTCAGCCCACCCACCCCTGATGGTCACTGTTGTCCACTCAGCCTAGAGTGCTTTCCAGGACATCCAGAGATCTTTCACATCACTTCCCACCTGGTCTTTCTAACTGGAGATCTTCTACATGCCTAGCGGAGGCTCTCCCACTAAGCCTGGCACCTCCCAAAGAGTCTCCTCAGGTTGATTATGTGGAACTAGAGTGGCTGGCCCGAGGTAATCCAATATGGTCGACAATTGAGTGTAGCTGTGATTCTGGGCCTTCTGGAGAGCCAACTTGGTGCAGTGGTTAGGAGCACAGACTTCTAATCTGGTGAGATGGGCTTGATTCCCCACTCCTCCCGCATATGCAGCCAGCTGGGTGACCTTGGGCTCGCTACAGGACTGATAAAGCTGTTCTGACTGAGCAGTAATATCCGGGCTCTCTCAGCCTCACCTGCCTCACAGAATGTATATTCTGGGGAAATGAAAGGCGATTGGAAGCTGCTTTGAGTCTCCTTCTAGTAGAGAAAAGCGGAATATATATACTACTACTACTACTACTACTACTACTACTACTACTACTACTACTACTACTACTACTACTAATGAAGGAAATGGAAAGTCAACACCACAGAGGGACTGATTCCATACAAGGAATTTGCCCCTGGACAACCTCTCATTGCTCGTGAGTTTTAGTGCTGCTTCCACATGATGTCAGCAGCAAACCGGAGCTCTCCAGTGGGTGGCACGAGTTTTCGTCCAGTTTGCTCCGCGATGAAGGATTAGTTCCTTTTGCCTCCTGTTTTAACTCCAACTGTGATCATGATAACATAAAGGAGTTATTTCCCTTATGGTTACTGAGAGACTCAAGTCCAGCCCCAAACTGACATACATTGAAACATGTGTACCCACCCTTTCTGTGTCAGTATTCTGACACAGAGTGGTGGGTGTAACCACAAAATGGTTACCGTGAGGTGAAAACATCCACAAAATGGCCGCTGTAGGAGGAGGACCCCCCCCCCCCACACACACACACACACACATACAGAGGAAAGCCAAAGGCAGGGAACAAGTGGGGTAATTTTTTTAAAAATTGAGTACTGGGAAAGTGAAAATTTATATTATGTAAAGGGCAGGCACAAGAATATGATTCTCAGAGGCAAAGGGATTTTAAAAAACCCTCAGTGGATAAGCGGAATTCTGTTCAAAATTCTCAAAAAGCCTGATTCATGGCAGTTTGGGGGGCATGTCATTTGCGCCTTGTACAGAGGACACCACGAGCACCGTCAGGTGTGCCTTTACGGAAGATGTGATTGGGCTGCGAGCCTCTGGCTTCAGAAGGAAGCCCCCAAAACAGAAAACCCAGGATTCTCTTGATGTTTGGCCCCCACAGAGAATTTTTAATCAAAATGCAAAATTGGAAACAAAATATCGTAATGTTTCCTGCCCAGTTGGCCACTTCCTTTCTACGCTAGGAAGGAAATTAAAAGATTACTTAAATCCACATGGTAGGGTACCCCGACAGGAGAGCGACTTGAATGGGGTTTACAGGGTGGGAGTAAATTGCACAACAGAGCAAACAAGGTCATCAGTGATAGGTTGTCAGGAGTTTTTGTTAATAAGGTCTTAAAGTTCCCGAAAGTTGTCCTTGTGTAGAATAAGATCATCATGCATATTGTCCCCTGAAACAGGTTCCCTGGTTAATATTGCACTGTTGATGAAAAACCTAGCATCTTCCAGCACAGAAGTTACTAAGCTCATATTTGATGTGTATACCGCCCCATCCCTGTCAGCTCGGCGTGGTTAACAGCATTTTAAAACTATACATCAAGCAGTAAACCAATAAAGCAGTGGCTCTCAACCTTCCTAATGCCGCGACCCTTTAATGCAGTTCCTCATGTTGTGGTGACCCCCAACCATAAAATTATGCAAGGGCTCTTCCACATAAATTAAACCAAAACTGACCAATGGTGTGAAGATCCATTGCTCATGTTTGTATAGAAATTGGTTTTTCCCTGGGGTTTCTCAGTTCAGTTCTGCCTCTTGTCCCACCATGCTGATCTTGCTCTTTTCCGCTGCTCCAGACAGATGAATGCTCTCTCGATCTACCCCGTAAGGCTGTATGTGGCACCTGCAGGAGAAGCAGTAACAGTGGCGGTGCCCCCCCCCCTTGCCAAGCTGCTCGCCCTGCCGCAACCCCTGTGAAAGAGGCGTTCAAGGGGGTCAAGTTGAGAACCCTCAGGCTGAGAACCGCTGCAATAAAGCGACGGACCCTACAGAAACTGTCTTCCTGTGGGGATTGATCAAACCTTGGAGGGGTGTCTGTCAGTGGATGTTTCAGATGGGGATGCAGCTCATAGCTCGATTCCGCACCAGAGGCACCACTCCAGGCCGCCGCCAGTGCAGAGCAGCACGCTCCGCTGCTTCCTGTGTGCCCACAACAGGGGATCTTTTACCGCGATGGACCTGGTCAGCCTTCAATTTGTGCTTCCTAATGGACGCAGCCAGAGAGAAAAGGTTCTACCCTGCAGGGGGCGGTGGGGCGGGGTTATTTGCAGGAAGGTGGGATTGCATTACAACACAATCCCACCTTCCTGCAATTTTTTTTTAATGACCCATTTAGCCCACAAAGCACTGCGGAGCTAACTGGGGCCTTTCCTCCCCTGCCAGCATGCCGTAGGCAGGAGGGCCCAGGCTGGAAGGCCCAGCTCTTCTGCATCCACATGGGCCTGCACCGATCTAGGCCCTGTTGCCCCCCGGAGCAGCTAAGAGAATGTGGAAAATATCTGTGGGCCTAAATCGTGCCAGGTGCAGGAGAGGTCCAGCCCAGCGGTGACATCATGTGGAAGTAGGGATTAGCCCCACTGCCAGATGACCGCCTTCCTGGCCTTATCCCCTCATGCAGAATTGGCCAGAGTGTCATTGCCTGGCCTCAGCCATAGAGCAGCTCAGTTTTGCAGGCCCACCAGAATTGTGTAAGATGCCCAAAAGCCCCGATCTCCTCAGGCAGAGGCTTCCACCAGGCCAGGGTCAAAGCCAAAAAGGCCCTGGCCCTAGTCAAGGCCAGTTTTAGCTCTCTCTGTCTGATCTTAAAGTTCTTTGGGGGAGGCAGTCCCAGACAGTTTAGGGCTTTGAATGTGAGAGTCAGGATCTTGAACCCAGTGGGGTCTAATGAGCCATTAAGTCACTTCCGGGGAAAACACATGTTAAAACCATAGAGTTTCCTGTGATTCCTAGAGCCACACTCTAGCCTCAGAAGTGACATAATGGCACATGTGCCATTGCAGGCCCCACACCCCTGCCATCAAGCCTTCTGCCCATTGCCAGGCACTGTCTGGCAAGCCTAGTGTTGGCACGTCCTGTTTTGATGAGTTTACCGTTCTTGCAATGCTGCCTGGGAATTGTAGTCCAGGGAGGGGTCAGTGGCAGTCTGTTGCCTATTGGTTTCGCAATGACGATTAGGTTCTTGAATCCCAGGGAGAATTAGGTCCATTGTTCTTTAAGACAGAATGGCATTTGACAAACCTCAAGCCCCTTTCATGGGAGGGGGAGGAGGAGGAGAGGAGGAGGAGGAGGAGGAGGAGAGTTGGTTCTCTACCTGAAGGAGTCTGAAAGTGGCTTACATTCACCTTCCCTTTCCTCTCCCCACAACAGACACCCTGTGAGGAAAGGGAGGCTGAGAGAGCCTTGATCTGTGCTGTGGCGAGCCCAAGGTCACCCAGCTGGTTGCATGTGGAGGAGGAGCGGGGAATCAAACCCACCTCGCCAGATTAGAAGTCCTCACTCCTAACCACTACACCTCGTATGGACCAAGTTAACATCAGTCCTGAGCAGGCCCTCAATAGTGGCCTCTTACCGTAGTGGCCTGGGCCAATCAGTTCTGCCTGTGTATGCGGCCAAAAGGGACATGCATTTACCATACACCTGCTTCTGAATTATGAACAAACACAGAGCAGTAGGAGCAGCGAACATTCGAACCACAACCCCATTACTTGCAAATATTGTCAGCAGCGCTGCATTGAATCAAATCCCATTCTTAACGTGCCCTAGTTCTGTGCTCACCGTACACAGGAAGAAGCTCCGTGGCTGCTTACCAAGGCCATGGAATTTACTATTTTAAGTCTATTTGAGCAAAGGGAGGGTGTGTGTGTGTGTGTGTGGAGGGGGGGAGTTTGCCACTGCAGCATGCCCACGTCACTTGTGGCTCTGCAGCGACAGAACGGCGGGCTTTGATTTTCTTCGTGTCACCTGGCGATGACGAGGGGGCGAAGTGTAGATTGATAATTATGCTGGCATTGATTATTCCCCTCCCAAGGACTGCCAATCTTGTTCTGCGTCAGTGAGAGCGAAAGAGAGAAAATAAATCAAATACATCACTTGAGCCCCCACAGCCCTCGGGAGATGAAGGGACCCAGCTGGCTCTCGCTGCCCCCCATTCCCAAGAGCGCCGGCTAGAGCACCACCTAGTGGTCAGGGTCCGGCACATCGACCCGTGCTGCCCGCCAAGAAGGCGCCCCCCCCACCCCGCCTCCCCTTGCTTTCCCTCCGTTAGAATTTTAACCAGTCAGAGGAGGTTTTTGAAGTTGGTTCAGTGAGACGCCGTGTCTTAGACCTTCTCTCCGGGCCTTATTAAAATGCAGACTGCAAATTCAGATACTGTAAACAAGGTCACTGGAGAATGAAGATCAACAGAGTGCACGCTCAAGTAATGCAGAGTATTAATATTCTGATGCATGAGCCCGTCCTAAATATTTTATCAGGCTAAGCTTTTTTTTTTTCTTTTCTTTTCTTTTTTTTTCTTTCTTTCTTTTTTGTATGGAGGCATCCTTCCTCTGCTCTCCCGCCCCTCCTCCTCCTCCGGCTCCTTCATCTCTTCCGTTCTGGCTCTCTGTGGCAATATTGCATGCCTGTGCACACACTCACACACACACACACGCCCCTTCACTTGGTGTTTTAGCAAGGACTTATAATGTATGCAAAGAAATGCACCCCAAACTCTCTTTCCTTCAGCTTGCTAATAAGCACCCTTTTGTGCGTGGCGTGGCGTCTGAGAGGAGAAGTCTGGCGAAGGGATCAAATTAGTATATCTTGCTGGGGCATTTGTGTTCGCTAAAAGGGCAAGTCCACCCCTCTTGCTTTCTGGGGCAATGGCGGGGGGGGGCTTAAATCCTCAAGGATGCCTTTGTCAGCCAGTGTGGCAAAGCAGTTTCAGTGTCAGACTAAGACTTAGCAGACTCAGGTTCAAATCCTGAGACAGTTGGGTGTAGTGGTTAAGAATGTTGGCCTTTAATCTGGGGAGTTGGGTTTGATTTTCCACTCTTTCACAGGCAGCTTGCTCAGTGACCTTGGGCTGGCCACAGTCCTGTTAAGAGCTGCTCTCACAGAACAGTTCTGTCAGAGCCTTCTCAATCCCACCTCCCTCACCAGGTGCTTGTTTTGAGGAGAGGAGGGCAAGGCGATTGTAAGCTGCTTTGAGACTCCTTCGAGTAGCAAAAAGCAAGGTATAAAAACCAGCTCTTCTTCTTCTTCTTTGCCCCGGAAGCTTGCCAGGTGGCCTTGGGCCAGCCTAAGTGACCTTACAGGGTTGTTGTTGCAAAGTGAACTGGAGGAAGGGACAAGAATGTGTGCTGCCCTGAGTTGCCCGGAGGAAAGTCATAATAAAAATGTAGTCAGTAAACATCTAGCGTGGTCCAGAGGCCTATGCCACTCTGTACTTTGCATCAAGAAGAACATTAGGGGGCCTTGCAGGGATTGTGCCGAAGGTCCATTGAGTTCCTCATCACGATGCCTGTCTCAAAAGCCAACCAGATACCAGAATCCACACAAGGAGGGCACCAAGGCCTCTTCCACCGGTATCCATTGATATTTGAAGATACGCTGCGTCTGCACAAGGAGGCTCCATTCCGTAAGAAAAGAAACCCTGCTGAACTGAAACCAGAGGCCCATCTGGTCGAATATCCTACTTCCACCAGGGGAAGGCGAGAGACTTCCTCGCCTCCATGACAGAGGTTGAGGCTCAGGGGCACAACATCTGCTTGGCGATTTAAAAGGTCCCGGGATGAATCCCTGGCATCTCCGGCAACAAGGACATCAAGCGGGAGGGGAGGGCAAAGACCCCCACCTGCAACTCTGGAAAGCTGCTGCCAGTCAGAACAGGCAATAAAGGTAAAGGTAAAGGTAAAGGTAAAGGTATCCCCTGTACAAGCACCGGGTCATGTCTGACCCTCGGGGTGACTCCCTCTAGCGTTTTCATGGCAGACTCAATACGGGGTGGTTTGCCAGTGCCTTCCCCAGTCATTACCGTTTACCCCCCAGCAAGCTGGGTACTCATTTCACTGACCTCGGAAGGATGGAAGGCTGAGTCAACCTTGAGCCGGCTGCTGGGATTGAACTCCCAGCCTCATGGGCAAAGCTTTCAGACGGCTGCCTTACTACTCTGCGCCACAAGAGGCTCTAGAACAGGCAATACTGACTTCCATAGCTCTGACTCAGTTATCAGGGAGCTTTAGATTCATGTTCATTCAATTGGTGTTTGGGGCAGGTTGCCTCCAACAAGGAGAACCATGCGTAAACTTCCCAACAAATGATGAACAGCCCAACCTCCACTGGTGTCATCTGAAAAATACAGGTATACTGTATGTGGCCATGGAATCTTCATTCTTTCAACGTGCAGATGCCATATAGAGGATGGAGCAGAGTTGTTCTCTCTTGCCCCAGAGGGACAGACCAGATCCAATGGGTTGAAATCAATGCAAAAGAAATTCCGTCTCAACATCAGGAAGAAGTTCCTGACAGCTGCAGCGGTTTCTCAGTGGAACAGGCTTACTCGAGAGGTAGTGGGTTTTCCATCTTTGGACATTTTTAAACAGAGGATGGATAGCCATTTTCTGGAAAGGTTGATTCTGTAAAGTTTCAAGGGAGCGGCAGGTTACAGTGGATGAGCGATAGGGCTGTGAGTGCCCTGCATAGTGCAGGGGGTTGGACTAGATCAGGGGTAGTCAACCTGTGGTCCTCCAGATGTCCATGGACTACAATTACCATGAGCCCTTGCCAGCATTTGACTACCCCTAGACTAGATGACCCAGGAGACCCCTTCCAACTCTATGATTCTATGATTCTAGGTGAGAGCCACTGATGGTCTGCCCAAGCCAAAGTGACAGATTAGGAGCCTACGGCTTTAAAACGGATTCTGCGGTGCGACACGGGAAGGAAAAGAGGAGCATTGTTGTGTCGAAGGTTCTTGATTTGCAAGACCCGGCCTTGTTCCATGTACACGGCATATTCTGTAGCAGGGGGGTTCTCCCGGTACTACAGCTGATCTCTAGACTCCAGACTTGGGCTGCTTCGGCCTGGAAGGTATCAGAACGATTACATGGTGAGCTCCCTGCCAAAACTCCATCCTCCCCACCAATTGCCCCCAAAGGCCAGGAATTTCCCAGGTGCCAACACTATCCCATAGACCTCCATTGATGTGCCAGAGGAACTGGCTTGTATTTCCAAGCACAGCGCTGAAATGCAACGACCCACAATCTATAATTAGACTGAGTTTCAGAATTCAAGGGCGGGCCAAGCCACGTCTGTTTGTGGACAGCTCTGGACAGTTCTCCTCCCTCCTCGGACTGCATGCAGGAGCTGGCTCAGGAATTTCAGTGTAATTAACCACTCAAGCAAGCAGTTCTGGGCATCCCGGGCTTAAGTGTCCTATTGGATTCTAAGCTGTTTCCTTCAGAGGAGGTACCTATAGGCTCAGACTGCATAGCTTCAGTCCTAGGCTGCATCTCTAGGTGGCTGTGGGATGGCAATAATTCCCCATGTGGGCAAGACAATCAAACACGGAATGCTTCATATGTGTGTTTCAGCTCCATTTTAAATTGGGTTTAGGGTAAAAATTAAATAAACAATGTCTATTGCATGTTATCCAGTCAGGCATGGCAGCATCCAGCTTGGTGTAGTGGTTAGGAGTGCGGACCTCTAATCTGGCAAGCTGGGTTTGATTCACTGCTCCCTCACATGAAGCCAGCTGAGAGACCTTGGGCTTGCCACAGCACTGATCAAGCTGTTCTGACCAAGATGGAATATGAGGGCTCTCTCAGCCTCACCTCCCTCACAGGGTGTCTGTTGGGGGGAGAAGAAAGGGAAGGCGATTGTAAGCCGCTTTGACACTCCTTCAGGAAGAGAAAAGCGGCATATAAGAACCAACTCTTCTTCTTCTTCAGTAATATCAGGGCTCTCTCAGCCTCACCCACCTCACAGGATGTCTGTTGTGGGGAGAGGAAAGGGAAGGCGACTGTAAGCCGTTTTGACGCTCCTTCAGGTAGAGAAAAGCGGCATATAAGAACCAACTCTTCTTCTTCTTCATCTCCCCACAACAGACATCCTGTGAGGTAGGTGAAGCGGGAGAGAGCTCTGACTGGACTGCTCTGAGAGAACAGCGTAACAGGACTGTGAGTAGTTCAAGGTCACCCAGCTGGCTGCATGTGGAGGAGCGGGGAATCAAACCTGGCTCTCCAGATTAGAGGCTGCTGGCCTTAACCATGACCCCAAGCTGGGTCTCCAGAACTGGCACTGAGAGAGACCATTTCCTCCAGAGATGCTGAAGAGCTTCTGCTAATGGTGGGAAACGACGACGTGCAGCTAAGCATTAGATTGCAGAATCTTCTGCCTGAAGCCTCAGGCAGCCGCTTCATAGAGGCCCTTGCAAATGCATTCAAATCTCATCTATTAATTGACAGATTACCTATTTAAAAGCTCGCTGGTTGAAACAATTAAAAAAGACTTAATTGCCTGAGGGTTCTCCTAGGAACCCGAAGAATATATTTTTCGAATGACCTTTCCAGTTTTACGATGTATTTCATGGGGGTGGGGAATCATGGTTCCATTTTGAACAAACAAACAAAAAAAAGCCCAACCCAAAAATTCAAGACTCGTATCCTGAGCAGGTGCCTGAAGTCTCTCCCCGTGGCATGCCCCGGGTCTCATTGTCTTGAAAGCAAATGGCCTTTGTGAGAGAAAATGGTTTTTTTGGCCACGAACAAGCATTTTAAAATGCAACCTGGATTTATGGACTACTTCTCTAGTAATTGGAGCCTGCAAAGATCGGCTTGTTCGATCATAAATAATAGGGCAGATTCAGAACTGCTTTCTAATTGTAATTCTTCAGGATCTCTGAGTGTTTTTTAATGCACAGTGTAGAATTATGAGCCTTTTGAGGAGTTGAAATGTCACTAAAATGCTGAAGAATAATAATTGCAGTTATTAGATATCTCCGGCCTCCTGCTTTGGGTAACAGTAATGACAGGAAATTCGGGGAGGGGGGGGGACGGACGGGGGACGGCGGCACCGATTCATGTTCTACAAAGAGGAAACTGAGGCACAGAGCAAAGACACAGCCTGCTGCCGGCACCACCCAGCAGAGTTAGTTAAGGACATTACATTATCTCTATTTTTTTTTTTAAAGAAACGGTAATTTATGGTCTACATATTTGTGAGCAATTAAACTGAAATCACCGCAGGATTGAAAAGAGACTTTTCCTAATCCACCAACAGTGGCTAATTACCCGCCCCTGTGAAACTGGAAGATTGAAGGATGCTTTTCAATTGAAAGTATTCTAACTGACAGATAAATACAAGCTGTTAAAAAAAGACCAATGGGTCGAAACGCATTCGGCTAATGTTTATTGGACTGTATATGCGGCAACATATTTGCAATTAGTAAACGAAAATCTGTTGCATCGCGGTGGGGAGCGCAATTTAGTTATCGATGTGGTGCTATGTTTGTGATTTGCTGTGGCAAGAGGAACATGTTTGCGAATGCACTTTTATTAATGCGCAGAAAACACTGACATGGATCGTTGGCATGTTTTAATAGGAGCTCGTTTACAATTTTGGGTTCCTCGAAATGCGTCAGTTTCATTGTCTCAAGCCGGGATATGGGAGAACCAACGTCTGAGCCCCTCTGCCATGGACGCTGGCTGGGTGACCTTGGGCCACTCACACTTTCTCAACCTTGACCTACCTCACAGGGCTATTGTGAACATGACATGGAGGAGCAAGGGTGCATGCCGCCCTGAGCTCCTCAGAGAAAGGGCTGGTTATTTTAGGAGATGAGGTTAGGGTTTCAAAGTCCAGCTAGGGAAATTCCTGGAGTTTTTTTTGGGGGGGTAGCACCTAGTAAGAGTAGGGTTTGGGGAGGGGACGGACCTCAGCAGGCCATAAAGTCACTTTCACCAGGGGTACTGATCTCTGTAATCTAGAGATCAGCTATAAATCTGAGAGATCTCCAGGCGCCACCTGGAGGCTGGCAACCCTATGAGGGTACACCATCTCTGATTGCATTGAAGGACCAGGTGGAGCCATCAGGGCTGATCACTGCGCAGAAGGGGCTATACTTCATGGTGCCACCTCCCATAGCGCCCTCCATCTTGTGTCAGACTTCCAAGAAGAAGAAGACGAAGAAAGAAGAAGAAGAAGAAGAGCTGGTTCTTATAGGCTGCTTTTCTCTACCCGAAGGAGTCTCAAAGTGTCTTACATTCGACTTCCCTTTCCTCTCCCCACAACGGACACCCTGTGAGGGAGGTGAAGCTGAGAGAGCCCTGATATTACTGAAGAAGAAGAGTTGGTTCTTATGTGCCGCTTTTCTCTCCCTGAAGGAGTCTCAAAGCAGCTTACAGTTGCCTTCCCTTTCCTCTCCCCACAACAGACACCCTGTGAGGGAGGTGAGGCGGAGACAGCCCTGATATCACTGCTCGGTCAGAACAGCTTTATCAGTGCTGTAGCCAGCCCAAGGTCACCCTGCTGGCTGCATGTGGGGGAGTGCAGAATCAAACCCAGCTTGCCAGATTACAAATCCGCACTCCTAACCACTACAGCAAGCTGGTCCAAAAAAGGCTGAGAACCCCAGTCCTACACGGCTACACCCAAGTGTGGACTATAGCTCAGCCCTGCCTCACTTAACAGACACTTAATTCCTGAGTCGAGCTCCCATCTCCTTGATGGAGCTGTACCCCGTGGATAGACGAGCTTCTTGCAATATGATATACAGCTGCAAATAATCCTGATTTGCCGTTCCTTGGTGCTAAAACGCCCGTAGCTGGCCCTGCACCTTGCAACGATAAATATATCAGGCGACCCATGGCAGAGGGATGAAACCGCTCTGGATCTCCACTTGCAGAAACGGAAGAAATCTAAACAAAGAGAAAAAAAGACGTAACTGTGTGGAGGGATGGGGGAACCTAACTACTTCCTTCCGTGAGGTTTTAGGAGGGATAATTAGACGCTAGCTACTTAAATCTCGGTTGAGGTGAAGGAGGAGGAATTGCTGATTAATGCTGCTTCACTGGCGAAGAGCTTAGCCGGATTCAAAAAAGGATTAGGCGTTTATACGAGCACACAAACCATCAGCCACTACGTTAAGGATGGCAGAAAGCTATAAGGGAGAAGAAGTTGTCACATTCAGGGTTAAAGACCTTGTGTCAGCTTCCTGAGATCAGAGAATTAGCATTCCCTTGTAGGAAGAGGGAAATGTGTAGCTGTACCCTCAGGAAATTGAAACTTCTATGTGCCACTGGGCAACCATTTGTTCGGCTATGCCACCACTTCGACTGGCATCAGGGCTCCAGCTAGGAATGCCAGCCTTTAGGTGAGGCCTGGGGATCCCCTGGAATTACAGCTCATCTGCAGACTGCAGAGGTCAGCTCCCCTGGAGAAAATAGAGGCTGGGGAGGGTGGAGTCTGGCAATGTACCCCAGTGAGGTCCCCATCCTCTCCAGGCCCCAACCTGAAGCTGGCAGCCTCCCCAACCCCCACCAGTGGCCCATGATAACCATAGCTCCTGCTCTCTGGAATTGGTGGGGGCGCCTTCCTCTAAGGTTTTCAGGAGGCCCAGCAAGGCCTGCCTGTTTATCTGGACTTTTGTGGTGCATCTTTGAAGGAGAAGTAGGAGGAGAGATTTGGAGGTTGCTGTTATATTTGGGAGGGGGGTTAGCAGAGGGTGTTGGAAGTATCATTGTAAGTTGCCTTGAGCCATGCGGAAAAGCGGGATATAAATGTTTCAGTCGATCAATAGCAGTCAGGGATTGTGGATCACGTGTAACCCTCTGCTTCCATCTGCCTTGGTTCTGGGGAGAGGTCATCATTCAGATTGTTACAGAACTATCACAATTTGCTTGTCCGCTTTAAATATTAAACCCTCCCCAAGTCAGCCAAGATTCTGGCAGGTTCCTTCACACAAGCCCTTTGAGTAGCTTTGCAGCAGTTTTGCGGTGAAGAAATCTGGAAAAGGTATAGAAAAAAGCACAAAAGGATGGAACTTCATCCTTATGATGAAAGGCAAATGTCGTTGAATCTTTATACGGTAAGAAAAGATGGGAACGGAGAGGCATCGCAAATGTCATTATAATTGTCCATTGTATGGAGAAGGTGAAGAGAAAGATCTTTTCTCCGTCTCATTTCCATTGGCCTTGTAGTAACTAACAATTTAATGATCACTCAGAGCCATTTGGACATAGTAGACTGAGTCGCTGTGATTTTAAACACACTCCCAATTGAAGGTGTGATCTCTCATTGAAGTTCTATTAAACCACAAGACATTTATCACACCATATTGGAGGGTGTGAGTATCTTTGAGGTTCCATTGAACTATAGACTAATGTGAATGGGGAAAGATCTATTTGGGGTTGAAATGTCTTCCTTTGTGAACTCGACAATTCTTTTCCGATTCCTTTGAGAATGCCTCTATGAGCAATATGTTTCCTTTAGAATCGTAGAATCGTAGAGTTGGGACCTCCTGGGTCATCTAGTCCAACCCCCTGCACCATGGGAAACAATGCAAGACAGTTTTTGTCTGTCAATATTTTTTATTGTAAGAAGAAGAAGAAGAGTTGGTTCTTATATGCCGCTTTTCCCTACCCGAAGGAGGCTCAAAGTGGCTTACATTCGCCTTTCCATTCCTCTCCACATCCCTACTAATTTGGCCCACTGCACAGTATATTTTGCCTGCCGTCTCTTCCACTTGTAATCTCTTCATATATTCCTGTCTTGAAGTAAACTTCCAATTTGCCCACCTGCAGTGGGTGAAACCCCACCTTCAGCCTCGCCCTTGAGAAGTGGGAGAGAAAATAACCTCCATAATGGCTGTGAAAGTTGGACCATAAGGAAGGCTGAGTGTCAAAGAATTGAGGCTTTTGAACTCTGGTGCTGGAGAAGACTCTTGCGAGTCCCTTGGACTGCAAGGCGAACAAACCGGTCAGTCCTAGAGGAGATCAGCCCTGACTGCTCCTTAGAAGGCCAGATCCTGAAGATGAAACTGAAATACTTTGGCCACCTCATGAGAAGGAAGGACTCCCTGGAGAAGAGCCTAATGCTGGGAGCGATTGAGGGCAAAAGAAGAAGGGGACGACAGAGAATGAGGTGGCTGGATGGAGTCACTGAAGCAGTCGGTGCGAGCTTAAATGGACTCCGGGGAATGGTAGAGGACAGGAAGGCCTGGAGGATCATTGTCCATGGGGTCGCGATGGGTCGGACACGACTTTGCAACTAACAACAACAAAGACTCTCTAGGAATTTCCCTATATCTCTATGTTCATTTTGATTTGAGGAAATTACTAGAATATCACCTACAAGTGATGGCCTGCCTGAGAAGGTCAGGAAGGTTCCCAGTCTCCTGGCTTTACACAAACTTTGCAAAAAGAAGGTTTTTCTACACCCTGTACTAAATGATTCACAAATTTACTTGGATAAATTATTACGGACTGTGGTATATACCGCTAGGTTTAGCTTGCTGAAGCTAGGATCTTCCTATGGAATTTTTGCGCCATTTAATGCAAAGACTTATGCCAGCCTCTTCCAACCTTTTGACTATGGAGGAGCCTCTGAAATATTTTTCAGGCTTTGAGGAGCCCTGGAACCTGACCAGATGTGGTCAGCTGGTCACACCTCCCTGCCAGGCCCGAGGAGGCCTGAGAGGAGACGAGAATCATAGAATCATAGAGTTGGAAGGGACCTCCTGGGTCATCTAGTCCAACCCCCTGCACTATGCAGGACACTCACAACCCTATCGCTCATTCACTGTAACCTGCCACCCCCTTAAGCCTTCACAGAATCAGCCTCTCTGTCAGATGGCTATTCAGACTCTGTTTAAAAATTTCCAAAGACGGGGAACCCATTTTTTTAAGACATGAGTAGATATCCAGGCTCCATGCCCTTTCCCAGGCATGGTAACCATGTGGGGACATCACCCACAGGAAATAGCTCACAGCCTAGTCCATTAAGGAAGGATATGGGAGAATGTCGGGGAGCCCCTTGGGAACTCTTTACACCAGCCTCATTTCAATAAAACTTGGGGGGATTCCAGATCTTCCTTGGGGAGCTAAGACTTCTTTCTGTTTTTGGCAGGGGGGGGCAACATCATGGCGTCATTTCCTGGCCTCAGCCATAGGCCTGGTGGAACAGCTCTTTCTTGCAGGCCCAACGGAACTGATTACGTATCCCCAGGCCCCACATGGAGGCTCAAAGGAGGCTAGCCGATTTCACCAATCCAGGGAAAAAGGGGGGGAAAATTGACATCACAGCTTTCCAATAAAGGAACTTTGACTCAAAACTTTCTGATTTCACTTCTTGTGCAAACATATTATATACATCGAATCCCATACTAGGTATACAAAAACTTAAGAATGAGTCTTGTATGCAGGTAACCCCCTCTTCTTTGGTCTTCTCTGATGTGCTAGAAGACTCTAGCCCTGCTAAGGCAAAACAGGAACCAAATATATTTATTTGGAGGAAAACAATGGGGATAGGAACCATTATAAAAAAAAAAAAGCGTCAGCAACCCTCTTTCATGGAAGATCAGAGGTAGCAGCTCTCACACTACAACCAGGAGGCCTATACAAAAATCATGAACTTAGCTTCCACTTAGAAACTTTATTCTAAGAGATCGTGGAGCTGTGTTTGATTTGTGGCTGGCTGGTGAGCCCTCAGGCTAAAAACACCCCTACTCAACAACATCAACAACAACAAAAGGAAATGCCAGAGCACTGCTTCTTTGCGGAAAATTAAGGTCAACACTACATATTGGTTTTTCATGAGCTTTTCAGCAGTACCAAGGGGGGAGAAAACCCTTAACTTTCAGATTTTTGTCAGTACTACTTGTGGACATACTCATGCACGTTGCTCTGTCTTGTCGTGACTTATTTGACAATGTACCATTGCGATGTCATTCAGGCCAGTGTGGGAGCCAGGATTGGGAAATTCCACAAGGTGGAGTCAAGGAAGGGGGGGTTGGGGAGGGAGGAGATCTCATAATTCCATTGAATCCACCATTCATACTGGGAATTTTCTCCAGCTGTGCTGGAGAACTCAGCTGGGCTGTCTGGAAACCGGTTTAACTTCTGGAAGATCTCCAGGATACATTTCAAGACTGCCCCACCCCTACCCCAGCATGATCTTCCCAGTCTTCCTCTCTCTCAGTAGTTAGGAATCTGTCTTTCCTTTTTCTATCAAGTATATTAGTTCCTAAATAAACCTTCATCTGCTCTTTAATCCGGTTGTGCACCATTGTTGAGTTAATTACTCTGCCATCACTCTGATCATCTCAATATACTTGCGTATGAAGATATTTCCTGAAGATATAAGATGATTACTACCAGGAGTATCCATTGAGCCTGGAAACAAATCAGGAACCAGTTATGGTTGCCCAACAACAGTGGCAATGGGGGAGGCGGAGGCAATGTTGGTATGTTGGCATTATGTCACTTCCAGGAAAACCCCAAAATTAACCTAGTGCCTCTCTAGGAATTGCTGAAAACCATAGATTTTCCTGCAGTTCCTAGAAAGGCATGACACCACTTCTGGGTCTCCCCTGGAAGAGATGGAATGCTGTTGCTTCAGAAGCAATTCCCCCCTATTTTTCTCCTGCTCATCTCCCACCTTACGGGAGACATGGCAGGTTTCTCAGGACAGTTGTGAACGTGTTTCAAGTTATTCGTTCTTGTGCGTATGGACATATGAAGCTACCTTTGGGCATCGTGGTTCATCTAGCCCTGAATTGCCTACAGGGCTCCATGTGCCATATTTCTCAGATACATTAAGGTCTTTCCCTAAATCTGTTATCTCATATCCTTTAATCAGAGATACCAAGGGAATGAGATTATTTGCATACAAATATGTGCTTTCTCACTGAGCAGTAATCTCTCTCCTAATGATGAATATACAAAGCTGTCATTGATAGAATGGTTAGCTATGAATAGATGGAGCTGTCATTGACTGAATAGTCAGCCATGACTGGGCAGCTTTCCAGGGCTCAGGCAAGGAAAGTTCTACGCTGGCACCTGAGATCTTTTAACTGGCAACACCAGGGAACTATAGACAAACTTCTTCATGCAAAGCATGAATCTCTGCTGCTGAACCTTCCTTCTTTTCAAAGGGGATGTTGCACAGTATATATGTCTAGAAAATGTATATTCCAACTTTTCATTGACTTGCAAAATAAAACAACTTGTGCCTGTACAAAGGGCCATCGAATCATAGCCAATTTAAGATGACTCCAGCAAGAGGCTTTCCAGGCAAGTGAGATGCAGAGGCTGTTTGCCTTGGACTTCCTCTGCAGAGCCTTCTTTGGTGGTCTGCCATCCAAGTGTCGACCCGGCTTAACTTCTGGGATCTAGGCTACACTGAGAGCCAGCTTGGTGTAGTGGTTAGGATTGCGGACTTCTAATCTGGCGAGCCGGGTTTGATTCTGCACTCCCCCACATGCAGCCAGCTGGGTGACCTTGGGCTAGTCAGAGCACCCGCACAGGGAGAGGAAAGGGAAGGCAAACGTAAGTCACTTTGAGGGTCCTTCAGGTAGAGAAAGGCGGCATATAGGAACCAACTCTTCTCCTTCAGTAATATCAAGGTTCTCTCAGCCTCACCTCCCTCACAGGGTCTCTGTTGTGGGGAGAGGAAAGGAAAGGTGACTGTAAGACACTTTGAGAGTCCTTCTGTTAGAGAAAAGCAGCCTATAAGAACCAACTCTTCTTCTTCTTCTTCTTCTTCTTCTTCTTCTTCTTCTTCTTCTTCTTCTTCTTCTTCTATTCCACTTTCCCCCTGCCAAGCAAGTTAAAACCATAAAGATTTAAGCAGTTTGCATTTTTTAAAATGGGAACTAATGGGGTCTAATTTGGGGCTGCCAAATGCGGGAATGCGTGCAATCAGCTTTTCCCCCATGCCCACCATTAAAGAAAACAACTCAATAAAAAAAACCCCCACAAAAGTACATAAAAATAGAAAGAATAAAGTTTCACGGAAACCCAGTGCATAAAACATTTAGTAGTCATAATGACCCTCCCAACAGTGTGTAGACTCAGTGGGTAGAAGAGCCACCTGTAGGGATAACTCTCAGCATTTGATTGTAAACCACGAATCGTTTCCTGAAGTTTACCTTTTATTATTATTTTTTTTAAAGAGAATGCCATTCTCTGTCCTCGGAGCTGTATATCCCTGGATGTCACCAATTTAAGTGGGGGAGCTGGGCCTTAAAGAATCATCGGTATGCAAACCTCATCTGTCCCTCTCGAACCCTTTCCTGACATTTCAGGGAAGATGATGTGCGTTACCCATGTATTATGCCTCAGCTGCCACATTGCTCCATGCGTATTAGTATGCGACTAACTCATTTATTCTCCAAGAAGAAGTGATGGGCCAATTTGTGTCATTATTAGAATGTATATTTGAATACATTACCTAGAATCCAATTAGATAATGGGAAACCAAGATGGAGGAGGGGAGGGGAGGGGAGGGGAGGGGAGGGGAGGGGAGGGGAGGGGAGGGGAGGGGAGGGGAGAGGGCCAATTTCTGCATTAAAAAAAACAAATCAGTCATAACGGTTCTGGTGATAACAACTGCAGTGCACAGTCAAAAGAAGTGTTATGCATGTTTTTCTATGACTGCTTTTGTGAAGCTGCCCACCTTAAGTACTGGTTAAGGTGCACTTAAGGTAAAGTATCATCTGAAAGGGATATTCAGGAAAATGAAGATGGCACAATCTGAAATGATTTATTATTTGAGAACGGCATACTTCACAGGCATTTTGTCCACAAGACATTCTCCCTTGAGTGCTGACTCATGAGATCCTTCCAAGAAAGGAGAAGACTCACAAAAGGTAAAAAAAAGGTGTCTAACTATCCAAGGGAGCACCTGAATTTAGGACAGGTCAGGACTATGCCAGCTAGCTGCCGATGTCAGCAGTCTTCAAATTTCTCAGGCCCATGATTGAATATGATACCCACCAAGCTGTGAAAATGTGACAGGAAGTCATGTGACAGTCACCTGATAGTAGGAGAAGGGTGCAAAATGATGACCTCACTAAGGTCAAGGCACAAGAGACAGGAAACACAAGCCAAACACCAGAAGGTGTGCCATAGTGAAGAACAAGGGTCATAGCCATCAAGGAATAACTGCTGAATTTTTTTAACCCACCATCCTGCTGCTCTTTTCAACACAAGCACAAAGAGAGGCAGAAGGGGACACAGGAAGCTGCAGGGCAAACTGCTCTGTCACAACGGACCGGTGGCAGCCTGGAGCAGCACCGCCAGCGTGGAAAGGGTCTGAATGAATGCAGAACAACAGTGAAATAGTTAGACTGTTTCCACCCTAGGGATATTGTTCAGATTTGCATTTTTAAGCGGTTGAGTTTTTCGTCCATTTCTGAACTGAAATTTGTGACCCTTTGGGTACAGATCCAAATTGTCCCCTCGCTTGCCCCTTGCAAAGTAATCCCCTGAAAAGCAGCTTGCATTTTTTAAAAAAATAGGGGACTAATGGGGTCTAATGTGGGGCTGCCCAATGCAGGAATGCGTGCAATCAGCTTTTCCCCATGCCCACCATTTTGAGTTGTTTGCGAATGGTCCTTTCCTCATCCCTCTCTCCCCTCCCACTATTCTGAAAAAATCTGCCTTAAAAAAATAAAGAAGGTGCCTGCTTGCACCTTAATTTTTATTGTGCCCCTTAATCCCACCATTCTGCACTGTTGATCGCTGCCCCCTTCCCCCCAAACTGTCTCAAATGTAATTTTAAAAAGACCCCTAACACTATAACCATTGTAAGGGGATTGTAAGCCGCTTTGAGACCCCTTTGGTTAGTGAAAAGAGCTTAGGCCACCCTGAGCACCTCCACTGGAGGACATTAGGGTAGGTTCACACAATAATCCTGCTGAGGAGAAGGAAGGTGTCCATGTGACACTCCCCCCTTGCTTTCTGATGCTATGGATGGCAGTGAAGACAGCGCTTGGTATGAGAATGACAACAGTGATGGTGGTAACCTCACACCAGCTACAGCTGAAGCTCCCTTTGGATAGAAGAAGAAGAAGAAGAAGAAGAAGAAGAAGAAGAAGAAGAAGAAGAAGAAGAAGAAGAAGAAGAAGAAGAAGAAGAAGAGTTGGTTCTTATATGCCGCTTATCTCTACCCAAAGGAGGCTCAAAGCACCTTACAGTTGCCTTCCCTTTCCTCTCCCCACAACAGACACCCTGTGAGGTGGGTGAGGCTGAGAGAGCACTAATATTCCTGCTCAGTCAGAACAGCTTTCTCAGTGTCGTGGCGAGCCCAAGGTCACCAAGCTGGCTGCATGTGGGGGAGCGCAGAATCAAACCCGGCATACCAGATTAGAAGTCCGCACTCCTAACCACTACACCAAGCTGACTCTACAGATGATGATGAGGAATCCATTTTTGAAGGATTTAAACTCTTGTGTTTTAGCGTGGTTGCTGATTGAGCTAAGGTTTTTGCACTTTTGAAGTTATTGTTGATGTCCTATTGTTCCTGTTGACCCTCTTTTGAATTTACAGAGCTAGTTTAGTGTTTTTCTTTGAAATAGATATTGAAAAACATTTCACCTACTGATGCCTCAATTAATGTAATTTTATTGGTATCTATTTTTATTCATAGCTATTTTTATTCATAGAAGGGATTTTAGTTCTCTACCAATATATTGTATTGTTTTTTATTGTTTTTATGCAGGTTTTACTGTGATGTTGTTATTGTTACCCGCCACGAACCGGTTTACAGGAGTGTTGGGATATAAATTAAATTATAAACAAACAAATAAAAGTATAAAAATTCTGTTTTCAACCAGGGGGTAAAAAATCTGGATGCAAGCAGATGGCCATTGCATTTTCCTGGGTCTGCAATTTGCTATTGTTAGTTGTTCCCCACCAAGCCCATTTTTCAGCTGGCATCTATGCATAATCTCCCTTGAGTGGAAGTAAATCAAACTGTGTGTCTCTCCTCGTGCAAAATCAGGAGCTTTTAATGCTCTTTTGTCCCTCAACTTTTTTGGTTCTCACCTGTTTTTCAGGTGGGCTTTTTTGTTTGTTTTCCCTTTATCTGCTATTTGCTGAGACAACCCTACACAAAGTTTGTAGTGTCATGAGTAGTTTTCCTTACATATTTCTTTCCCTGATGCCTGATTCCACCTTTTAGGGAGTGCAAAGGATCCATCTTCTTGCTCTAGATTCAGCCAGGGCCTGAAAGGGAAATTTCACAATGGCCTTCTCTTTGCACTTGCATTGCATGTCCGTGGAATGCTGGGCACAGCAGAGGAAACTCCATGGGAAAGGAAAGAGCCGAGGATCACAGCGGGTCCCGGCAGCTGCCCCAGCAGAGAGATCGAACGCTTCTCCATTCCCTTTCTGCTTGTTTATTGATGGGCACTCAGGCAGGTCTTGGCCTGTGGCGTGGCAAAATGTCCAGCCGACACCGACATTGGAAATATCATTAAATATTATAGATCAGACCCGAAGGGAGATCTACCAATTGGTTAATGAATGTAAATAGGACCGAATTCAAAGATGAGGTTGCTGGAGATGACCCCAGCATGTGCACCCCCAAAGGCAAGGAGTCATCGCTAGAGATGCATGAATATGTATTTTTGTTCATTTCAGCGCATGGTTAGGAAGACTATTTTCATCTGCTTTGGCAACCATCCCATTCCCCATTGCTTCTTTCAGGATTTTAATGCCATTTTCACTTCCTATACAGTTTTTTTTATAACATGCTTGTAGGTCTTGATTTTAACAGCACAATGTTTATCGGATTTTGTTTTGCCAAAAAGGTGACTTCAGTTTCATCTTGAGGAGGGAGAAGTCATAAAAGAAAAAGTGGATCCTGCTGTTTCCTGTTGATCCAGCAATCCGGTTATTGGGGAAATTGTTACAGGATCTTAAAAATGAGGTCACTGCTTTCCTTAGTTTAAATTGGGGGAGGGGAGTTCTATCTGAGTGTTGAAGATTCTAAGATTATTATCAAAGAAGCAGAAAAGTGTCAGAAAACTGTGTCAAAGACAGCGCTGGTTATGAAACCAATGTTTGACAGTTCACAGATTCTACTCTTTATGCCCATGTCTATGAGACCTACTTAACATGATTTTATCTGAATCACCGTTTCCTATAAACCAGGAATGACCAAACTTTCCATAGGCCTGTGGACTACAATTACCATGTACAATCACAGGGAGTCTGTTGTGGGAAGGGGAAAGTATTTGTAAGCCACTCGGAGACTCCTTTGGGTAGTGAAAAGCAGGGTATAAGACCCAACTCTTCGCCTACACTATGACTGATTATGCACGAGGCAGAAAAGCCGAGCTGGCAGCGGCATGGCAGTGGGACGAATCCCCAACTATGCATGACATTGCCCCCTTCTAGTCCTGTCCCACGTTAGGGCCTCCAGTAGCCCTAGTCCAGGTATTCCGCATTCCTGTTTTTGTTACAGCCACCATCATAAACCAGTCCAGACTGGGCCCATGCATACGGGAAGAGTCAGGCTGTCCAGGCCCAGCTCCCCATCACCACCACCACCACACCTATGGTGTCCTCACAGGGACATGAAACGTCCCATTTGGCTTCGTAGTGCTGCGGAGCTGAATGGGGCATTTTTACCCCCCCCCCCCATGATGGTGGGATAGCGGTATGTAACTATTCCACCATCATGCAGTGGGACCCTTATACCCTGCCCCTCCCTCTGGGTCCTCCAGGGAGCATAAAAGCTGTTCTACAATGAGGGTTTGTTAGGTCTTCTAGGTGCTTGGAGCAGCACAAGAGAAGGGAACTCCAGAGAACGCTGGTGAGGCAAAACTTTAACAGAGATTTGGGGGGCAAAACAGAAATGCTGAGAAATCCAACATCTTCCCTCCATTTGGTGCAGGATCACGACCCCACCATAATTCTAGCGGTACCCTGCCAAGGCCCCACTGAAAATCCTCTTTGTTATTTCATTCAATTCCAGGCCTTAATCTCATGCTCCATAAATCAATCAGCCAAGGGAACCGGATGGAATATCAAATGAGAACCTGTGGCTTGAAACTCCTCTTTTTTCCAGCTTTGGCTGGGCTACGAAAGCGAGCAAGGCAGGGAGAGGGTGGTGCGTGATGGTGGGGTGGGGGTGAGGGGAGTCATATCTCTCTGTAAAGCCGTGAGATGCCTGCGAGGGATGTGCGGCGGGGCAGAGGGCAGCTGCTCCAGAAAGCGATTTCGGATTTCTTCAATCCCCCGCAGCAAGCCCCCTAAGTTGATTTGCTGAGACTAATTAACTCTCTCTGTTCTCCTCAGGCTCAAACTATTGATAACTGAAAGGCACTTAGTCACTCTCGGTCTAAATTCTGTCCTCCCCGAGGTGGCGAAACCGTGGCCTTTCACAGCTGATCCGGACCATGAGTGTCATGTTCAATTCCTTCTAAATGGCTGATTCTCCAAGGCGGAGGATTGCTATAGAGCTAGGTTCATTCTGAAAGGAAAACATACCTTTGGTGACCGTTAAACAGACACTTTGGTTTGTGATATGCAGAGGTGCTTTATTATGTGTACTCTGGGGGGGTTTAATTTAATCGGGAAGGGCAGAGTTAGAACTATGATCTGTGAGGTGGGGGAAGCAAACATTAATCTATAGTGATACAGAAGGCCACCTGTGCACGGGGGATCCTGCCCAGCTTGTAATAAAAAATTAAATTCATTATTTTGAATATGCAGTTGTAGAATGGAGGCTGCTGGTAAAAGTCAGAATGCTCCCTATGCTTGATAACCTTAGCCCTATTAAGATTTTATGTATACATCGGTTTAGAAGAAGAAGAAGAAGAAGAAGAAGAAGAAGAAGAAGAAGAAGAAGAAGAAGAAGAGTTGGTTCTTATATGCCAGTTTTCCCTATCCGAAGGAGGCTCAAAGCGGCTTACAGTCACCTTCCCATTCCACTCTCCAGAAAGAGCTAATATGTGTTCACTTTACAAATGAAGCCAGAAATGAGGTTTTCAATATTATATAAATTTCCCTTTTGCCTATGCTGTATCTATATGTAAGAGGAATTTGCTGTGGAAATTTATATTGGTTTTTTTGTTTGTCTTATATAGAATTGAGTGTATTATGAAATATACTGAAATAAAAGAAATTTGAAACTGAAACACACACACACAACCAGAAACATAGATAAATGTGGGCTTAAATCACACATTCACCGGTACACATGTCTACTTTTAATTTTTAACCCACTGCCTTTCTGCTGTAGTGGGGACCAAAAATGGCTTACAATTCTTCTGTCCCCCATAGTATTCTCCCAACAACCCTGTAAGTTAGATTGGGTTGAGAGTAACTAGCCCATGGAATCTTTTATAGCAGAGTGAGGATGGGAAAACAACCAAAAAGAAGTGTGTGTGTGTGTGTGGAGGGGGGGGGACCCAATCTGAAAAACAGGTGAAAACCAAAAAAGTTGAGGAATGAAAGTATATAAATGTGTATTAAATGAACAATTTATTTAACAGCTCAAGGTAATTTTAAAAAATATTTTTAAACATGTATTTTCTATATAGATCACACACATATCAGTATAACATATTTGCCAACAGTACAAATAATTTTGACCTTACACATGAGGACAGAAAACTGGACCTCTCAGATCTTTATCCAACATTCCAAAGACTACCCTACACCGGCTTTGTGTGAATGGGAGTGATTCCACACATGTATTTAAATAGTCAACTGCATATGGTAGTGAACTCTTCCTGAAAGCTAAAATGATTAAACTGAGGCTATTGTATTTGGATGACATTCTGAGAAGACAAGGCTCCCTGAAATCAATAATGCTAGGAAAAGGTACAGGCAGCGGGGAAAGACATAGATTGACTCATTCTTGACCCAAATTGAGATAGACTGACTCAGTCAAGGAAGTCATGGCCCTCAATTTTGCAAGATCTGGACAAGGCTGTTAAGGATTGGATGGTTTTGAGGTCTAATTTGTAAGGTCACCGTAAGTTGGAAGCGACTTGATGGCACTTCCCACATTCACACACAGACACACACAGAGAACATAGATTGTGAAATTGTGAAACTGGCTCTTATGTTCCCCCCCCCCCAAAAAAATCCCTATGAATTTATATAGGTCTTGCCAGTTTCCACACATGCCATCTGGAATAATAGTTACAACAACCCTGCATCATCAGTCAATAATATTATTGCCCTCATCTTTCAGATAGGGGTCTGTGAGAGTTCCAAGAACCACCTAGAGAATTCAGGATGAGGGCAACATCTGAAAAAGGCACCTCCCAATCCCGGATCACAGCCTCACAAGTTGCATCTGATACTTAGTTAATAGAAAGGGTTATCTTCACAATTACAAAAATCAGGGAATGTTCCCAATTTTGGCGCTTTTTTGTCTGTGTTTGTAGATGTGTTAGAGCCTCTTGTAGCACAGAGTGGTAAGGCAGCAGACATGCAGTCTGAAAGCTCTGCCCATGAGGCTGGGAGTTCAATCCCAGCAGCTGGCTCAAGGTTGACTCAGCCTTCCATCCTTCCAAGGTTGGTAAAATTAGTACCCAGCTTGCTGGGGGTAAACAGTAATGACTGGGGAAGGCACTGACAAACCACCCTGTATTGAGTCTGCCATGAAAACGCTAGAGGGTGTCACCCCAAGGGTCAGACATGACCCAGTGCTTGCACAGGGGATACCTTTACCTTTTGTAGATGTGTTAGTTGTTTGGATCCTCTGCTTCTCATTGTTGTCATAGATTTGTTGGTATAATGAACAGGCATATATGACCAGCTTTCAGGAGGGTCTGCAATTCAGTGGCAGACCATTTGCTCAGTATGCAGAAGGTCCCGGGTTCAGCTATTTTTTTTAAGTAAAACTTCTCCATTGAGACGCCTATGCATCTAATCATAGATGCATAGTGCATTTTTTAATGCCACCCCATTTGGAATCATGAGCCTTGAAGCTTTTAAAAATAAATGTAATTCCTGTTTTTTCTTGGGGGGGGGGCTTTAGAGAGGCATGCTTTGTGTTTTAACTGGGGGGGGGGAGTTCTTTGCCTGAACGATTTAATGCCTATTCATTGTTCCAGGCAGTTTGCTTTAAAAAAAAAAAGCCCTATCCCCAATAGAAGGGAGAGGGCGGTGGGTGTGAGGGCAGGCACTGGAGGCAGAGATAGCGCTACCTCAGCTCCACACATTTCCTTGGCATGTGGCTTGCTGGTTGCTCTCCTCTGGCTAGTGCTACATAGTTTGGAGAATCCAGTTTATGCGATTCCCCAGGTAGCAGTTTAAGATGGAGGATGTAGCTACCGGTTTGCTGCTTGGACGCTGCATGCTGGTGATGTCGTGCAAAACGGCAAAGATATGGCGCCTGCATAAGGTAAGCATTTCACGTTATTTCTCGGGTGCGGAATGGCCCTGATTGTTCCAAATGTGATATCTTCTGAAGTTGGCATAGCTGTTTTCATAAATGCAAGTGTCACAAGGCGGGAATCACGCCATCAGAGATGCGAATTCCCTCCCTTCTTCGAGAAAAAGAAAATATTTTTGATATTGCTGTTTGAACTGCACAGGCTACATTTGTGCTCAAAATCGGCCTTCCAATTTGCACGGGGGGGGGGGGTTGTTTCATGGTGACTGCCCTCTTCATTACAAAGGATCACTGGCCAAAGAATGTCATTGGATATGATTAGCAACAAGGGACTCTCCGGGAGTGGAATAAGCTTTACTAGGAACTTACAATGAGGCTAAGGCTGCTGAAGCGCAACGGAAGAGGTGATTGACTGCCATGCTCGGAGGAAAGCCTTACACAACTGAGCCACGCAGCCCTTTTCCAGCTCCGGGAGACAACTGTGGCTCCTTGTGGTGCTCAGCTGTGTCTCTCCTGTTGGGGCATCTTTGACTTTGCTTCGTCCCTCTCCTTGCCCCCAGCTCCCATGTCAATATGGTTTCTCATCCCGGGCTGGTGACAGCCATTCAAAATACAGGGCTACAGCCCTCCCTTCCCTCTCTCTCTCTCTCTCTCTCTCGTCTTTCTAAAGGTTTCAATAACTCTCTTTTATTTCAAAGCACTTAAACACCCAGCTCTGTAAATCCCTATTACCCTGGCTTACAGAGTGCTCTTTAAGTACTGCTTTGAATTAAGGTTCTCAAATATGCATTCAATTTCGGTTTTAAAGGGGTAGTTAACATATGTTACATAAATAGCTATTATTAAATACGTTCGCTTGAAGATTAGCAACTGCTGAGTGTAATGGATACATGTCTAACTAGTTATGATATATACCACATTTCCTTATTATGTAGCTGCTGGGTACGTGTCTGCTTGAACCCTTGAAAGGAATAAAGGAAGGGGTGAAATGAGGCTCCTTCACGGCCTGAGGAATAACCTTGGGTGGAATGTAACTGACCTTGGCTCAGGGCTTTGTGTGCAGAAAGTCCTGGGTAAAGTCCCAGCATCTCTGGTAAGGAAGGATCAGAGAGCTGTTGCAAATTTATGTAGACTGGGGCCTACAAGCTTTTTCAGCCTGTGGGCAGGTTTGGAATTATGACACAGGGTGGTGGGCACAGCCACACAAATGGCTGCCCCAAAACGGCTGCCCCAGCTTTCCTTCTAAAGGTCATTGCATAGTGTGGCCACTGCTCTCAAATGCTTTCAGAAATCTGCCCAGCCATGCAAACCTCGAGCAGGCAATCCGAAGCCTTGCTGGGCAACCAATCCAACTGACCTCTCCCGCTTTCTAAAAAGACTTGTCAGGCTCCAAGAAAGATAAAGAAGAAGAGAGAAGTTGGTTCTTATATGCCAGTGAAAGAGTCTCTACCCTGAAGGAGTCTCAAAGCACCATACAGTCGCTTTCCCTTCCCTCTCCCCTCAACAGGCACCCTGTGAGGGAGGGGAGGCTGAGAGAGCCCTGATATTACTGAAGAAGAACAGTTGGTTCTTATATGCTGCTTTTCTCAACCCAAAGGAGTCTCAAAACTGCTTACAGTCACCTTCCCTTCCCCCTCCCCACAACAGACACCCTGTGAGGGAGGTGAGGCTGAGAGAGCCCTGATATCACTGCTCAGTAAGAACAGTTTGATCAGTGCCGTGGCGAGCCCAAGGTCACCCAGCTGGCTGCATGTGGGGGAGTGCAGAATCGAACCCAGCTCTCCAGATTAGAAGTCCGCACTCCTAACCACTACACCAAACTGGCAGGTGCCCATGGGAACCATTCTGTGGACCCTGATGTAGGAAATCCCTTCCTTACTAGACCAATGTTTTGGCTCAGAATAGGACATCTTCTTTTGTTCCTGTAATAGGAAAAGGCTGGGGCTTGGGGTAGAGTATCTGCTTTCCATGCAGAGGGCCCCAGATTCAATTCAAGCATCTCTGGCTAAGTATGTAGGAGGATCAGATAGGAGGTAACTTCAACTTGAGAATCTGGAGCCAATGTAGTCCATACTAACCTTAATAGTCCAGTGTATAAAATGAGGGGTGCTTATCCTTGCATGCAAACACACACACACACACACTCACACACAAACTCTGACCTGGATAGCCCAGGCACACCCAATCTTGCTGATCTCAGAAGCTAAGCAGCGTCAGCCTTGGCTAGTATTTGGATGGGAGACCTCCAAGGAGGATGTGGGTGACGACCTGGAGACAGGCAATGACAAACCACCTCTGAACTACTCTAGCCTGGCTGCCAGATAATCCAACAGTCAAAAGGTCTCCTGGCTACACTAAGCACGTGGTGTATGATAAATAATAATGCACATGCACATAACCATTTCTGGTTTCATCCAGTCCCTTCATCCAGCTAGAGCAGAGGTTCTCAACCTGGGAGTGAGAGCCCTTTGGGGGTCAAACAACCCTTTCACAGGGGTCATGGCAGGGCGAGCAGCTTGGCAGGGGGTGCTGCCACCACTGCCGCTCCTCCTGCAAGCGCCTGCGCTCGGCCACCGGCCACTCCAGCAGCGTCTTCAGCACAGCGCAGTCTCCCACTAGGGGCTCCAAGTGGTGGTGCAGCTTGGCGGGACAAGAGGTAGAAATGAACTGAGAAACCCGGGGGAAAAAACCAATTTATATACAATCATGAACAATGGATCTTCACGCCATTGGTCAGTTTCGGATTAATTTCTGAGAAAGAACGCTTGCATGATTTTATGGTTGGGGGTCACCACAACATGAGGAACTGTGTTAAAGGGTCGCGGCATTAGGAAGGTTGAAAACCACTGAGCTAGAGCCTCCTTTTCACTTCTTGATATTTCTGAAGGAATGCGCTTGAAAAAAATTAAATGCTTCCAGCAGCAGTGCATAGTATAAGAACATAAAAAGCTGCAATCCTGATATCTCTTTGCCTTTGTAAAAGAAGACGCACACCCCACCTTGCTTTAGTCAGGTACTGGGGGAAATCCATAATTGGGTTCCCCCATGGCTGCCTTTGAATGATAAGATCTCTCTGCTCTCAATTGGGGGTCTTTTTTTACAGAGAGATCTGTTCCTTTATCACAGATTTCTCGCCTCTCGTGTGTGTGTTTCTTCAGGTTCAGGAGGTTTTTCCACTCTGAAAAGCAGGTGGGCTGCCCATAGCATAAAGGAAGTACATAAAAGCACCTGCTGGCTTTTTGGCTGCCTGTCTTGGATTGCGGGAGACTTTCCCTCCTTACAAGTATGCAAGAAAAACCTTTACTTCTTCCCTCAGCTCTTGAAATGGCTAGGTGGTGGAGAAACAGATGAGGCTGAAATGGAATTGGGGGAAATTTCATCCGCAGAAATGCTGATCAAGAATGAGAATGACTTATGAGAATTACTTCAAGATTATATGAAGATACAAGGAGACTTTCAAGGTATTGATCAGCTATATAGAGTGAATTCGAGATTTGCACTAAGGAATAAACTACCATGAGACAGACTGATCTACTTCTCACATAATAAAATACACATCACAATACTAAAGGAGCAAAGAGAATCTACACTGAAGAGAGCAGAAGAAGTGTAGATCTTTCAGGATGTACCAGGAAATGTATTAAGAAAACGGAAAGCCTTTGATTTTCTAAAACAGATCTTGCAAGAAAGTGAAATAAGGTACCACTGGAAGATGCCATTTGTAATAGAAGTATATTTTTGAAAAGGAAGAAAAATAATTAAAACATAAGAAAGAACTACAAGAAAATTCATAGAAGAATTGGAGCTATATCTCCGAGGAACAACAAAGTCCATCTAATACAAAACAAAGCGCGCCTAGGAGTTCAGAAGAACAGACTGAAACATCAACCTCTGGTTCAAATGAATAACTTTAAAATAGTATCTGTAAATATCAATGGACTAAATTTCCCTATGAAATATACAAAAATTAAAAAGCAAAAGGCTAATATCTTATTCTACAGGAAACCCGTATAAAGAAGCGACATTATCAACTTTAAAATAATTTAAAAATTAGAACAAGTTTACCCTGCCTCATCACAAAACAAAAACTGTTGAGTAGTTATAGAATAATTAAGAGAACCAGATTGAAGATACACAATTTTTAAAGTAATGCTCCTGGAAGGCAAGATGTGTATGTTAGCAAAAATATTTGTTGTTGTTGTTAGGTGCGAAGTCGTGTCCGACCCATCGTGACCCCATGCAAAAATATACATGTCCCATAATGCCGAGGTGAAATTTCCAAGCATTTTTTCCAAATTATGTTAAAATTTTAAGGTGAAGAAATGATGATCTTTGGAGGCATGAATGCAGTGGCAGATGCAAAAAAGGATTGATTCAGGGACTTGAAATATGAGAAATTAACAAATAATGTATTTTGAAATGCTGGCAATGGAAGATGCCTGAAGGTCCAACAACCTAAAGATAAAGATTGCATTTTTTTCCCTAACATATTGAAGAATAGGTATGTGCTAGATATCAAAAGGCATAATGATTAATTTAAATAATGTAGAGATTCAATTTTTAAAAGTCCAGACCCAAATCCAGTAGAGGTAATTTGGCAGTGGAATAAAAAATAAACAGGAAAATGGTGACTAAACAATATTTACTTACTACAAGATGCAGTATTAAATAAATGTAGAAAAGATCTGGAAGAATCTTTCAAACAAACAACACAGAAGGAATGCATTCAGCCACAATTTGGAAAACAAGTAAAGCTTTTATTAGATAAATTTTAATAACAGTAAATGCTAAGAAGAAGAGAGAAAAATAAAAAAATAACAAAAGAGCTTTAAAATCATATGAAAAAATTATATTAATAAAGTAAATCAAGACATAGATATGTTAGAAGCAAACATGACTGAGTTTACAACTGCTGTATTGAATTTATAAGTGACGGGTAATTAAGTTCAGAAAGAATTGTTATTTGAATAGTCTGTTATTGGAAGACTTACTTTTGTCTGTGAATTTGTACGAGTATTTCTGTTTGCTTGTTTCTATATGACTTAGAATGGGGTCTTTGTTTTTGTTACTGACTTAAAGTATAGAATCAACAGATACTTTTTAATTGATATAATGTAACCAGTGTTTTTGTTATTAATGTAAAGGTAAAGGTATCCCCTGTGCAAGCACCGAGTCATGTCTGACCCTTGGGGTGACGCCCTCTAGCGTTTTCATGGCAGACTCAATACGGGGTGGTTTGCCAGTGCCTTCCCCAGTCATTACCGTTTACCCCCCAGCAAGCTGGGTACTCATTTTACCGACCTCGGAAGGATGGAAGGCCGAGTCAACCTTGAGCCGGCTGCTGGGATTGAACTCCCTGCCTCATGGGCAAAGCTTTCAGACGGCTGCCTTACCACTCTGTGCCACAAGAGGCTCTTGTAATTAATGTATTATATAATAAAGCTATACAATGTCAAAAAAGACATAAATATGTTAGAGCCAGAAGAGATCTGGAAAAGAACTAGCATTTTTAAAGTGGAGGCATTTTGAATATGCAAACAAACCTGTAAGATACTTGGTATATTGTCTTAGGAAAGAGAAAGAAAAACAAATAGCAGGTATAGAGAAAGGACAGCAATAATAACCCCCCCCCCAAAAATTCCCAGGCAATAAAAAAATGGAATTAAAAATGGAAAACGGCAAAGAATATGGTTCAGATGAATTGACAGAAACGTATAATAAACATTTTGAAGAAGTATTAATGATGGCACTATAACGAGTATTTAATGAGATAAAAGAAGAATAGGTAATATCTCTGACATGGTGCTTTGCTGTGCAAAGCAGACATAGAAAGAATGCTACCACAATCATAGAGAAATCAATCAAAATGATAATAGCACTAAGAAAAAATCATATGATCAGAGATGGATTGCTCCATATATGGTTCTCATGACAGAAATTGAGTCCCCCAGACTCCCTGCTGATGTCTCCAATAGAAGACTATTACGAAAAAATATAAGAAGGAACTGTGATTTTTCAACCTACGGTAAATGTTATTTACTATGGTGGATAAATAAACTACCACTTCAATTTGAAACAGAAGAAGTACAAGTGAAAAAATCCATGATTAAATGAATGCAGAATTTTAGAGAGGAAATGCCTATGTCACAATGGGATTGGTAAATAAATCAAGAAGAATCAATCAAGTTTACAGCTGTTCATAGAATCATAGAGTTGGAAGGGACCTCGTGGGTCATCTAGTTCAACCCCCTGCACTATACAGGATACACACAGCCCTATCGCTCATCCACTGTAAGCTGCCACACCCTTGAGCCTTTACAAAATCAGCCTCTCCATCAGATGGCTATCTGTTAAAAAATTTCCAAAGATGGAGAACCCACCCAAGGATGCCTGTTCCACTGAGAAACTGCTCTGTCAGGAACTTCTCCCTGATGTTTAGACGGAATTTCTTTTGAATTAATTTCATCCCACTGGTTCTGGTCTGTCCTTTCAGGGCAAGGGAGAACAACTCTGCTCCATCCTCTATATGGCAGCCTTTTAAATACTTGAAGACGGTTACCAAATCTCCTCTCACTCGTCTCCTCTCCAGACTAAACAGACCAAGGTCCCCCAACCTTTCTTCATGAAGAGAAAATTGGTACAAAATGTTTTTAAGATGGTATACCACTCTAAAGAACCTTGAGAAAATGGACAAAAGGACTATGAAATAAAAATGCTGGAAAAGTCAAAAAGATGGAACTTTTTATCATATGTGGTGGACTTGTAAAAAAACAAAATAAAATGGAAATACATAATACATGCATTATTGAAAGGAAATACATGTATCAAAATGTATTAAAATTCAGATGTCTTATGGATGCTAAGAATATGCCACTAATATTACCCAACAAACTACCAAAAGTCTTGGAAGAGATATGTGAATATATGGTGACAGCAGCTAGAACTATTTATGCAGCAAAATGGAAAAATATAGTTAGTCCAAGTTCAGAAGACTGGAATGATAAATTAGCTGAATATGTAATGGTGAAATTAATGGCATATTTGAAAAATAGATCAATTTTGAAATTTAAGGAAAGATGGTTTATTATGAAAGCAGAAATAATACCTACAATTAGAAAATATTTCTTTATTCTTTAAATTTCTATTCCACCTTGTCTTAGGTGACTGAGGGCAGATTACAGCATATTTAAAATTCCATTAAAATACTATACCATCCAAAACATAATTTAAAATAATATATAATTTCAGAAAAATTTAGAAGTTGAATAATAATAGTTAAAACATGTTACATATGATGAATTATTGTTTGAATTATCCTATGCTAAGGTGGATATATAGAAGCAACATTTAACAGAATAAGTTCTGTTATTACAACAATATTACAACAATAAGTTGTAATAATGAAAAGTATTAATATTGTGGTAAATATAGCAGTAAACCTCTTGGTAAAATTATTATTGTTAAGATTTATATAAGGAGAAGATGGGGATAATCTGGCTATTAATTTTAAAAAATACAAACTAATTTGATGTGTATAATTTTTTTCTGTTTGCCTATCTCCCTTATTTAAAAAAAATATTTTAAAAATATAAAGATTAAAAAAGAATGATGCTGTCTGGCATCAACAGTGGCTAAGAGTTCTGGTAGGATGAGGTTCCTATGTGTTATGCAATCACAGAAGAGCTCCCTTCCCTTGCTGTTTTCCTGCTGCCCTAGGGAAAGGAAAAATACATTGCCCTGTGGCATCCCGCTGCTCACCTCCTACCAATCCAAGGAAATACCATTAACAACCACTCTTTGGGTGCAGTTCAGTCCCTGAAACTTCCAGTTAAACAGATTGGATGATGGGAAAGTTCACTGTCTGAGATCCTGGAGAGCCGCTGCTAGTCTGAGTAGACCCTGAGTAGACCCATTTTATTCTCACCACCCCACTCTGCTGGATAGGCTAGCCAAGAGTTCATGACAGACCACAATCATTCAGTAAGCTTCCATGGCAGAGTGGGGTTTCAAATATGGGTCTTCCAGATCCTGTTCAGACACTCTTAACCAGTGGTTCTAAATCTGGAGGTCAGGACCCCATTGGGAGTCGAATGACCCTTTCACAGGGGTTGCGGCAGGGCAAGCAGCTTGGCCGGGGGGGGGGCACCATCTACACAACAGCCTTGTGGGGTAGATTGAGATTGAGCGTTCGTTGGTTTGGAGCAGCGGAAAAGAGCGAGATCGGCATGGTGGGACAAGAGGCAGAACTGAACTGAGAAACCCCAGGGGAAAAAAACAATTTATATACAGTCATGAACAAAGGATCTTCACGCCATTGGTCAGTTTCGGTTTAATTTCTGTGAAAGAACACTTGTATAATTTTATGGTTGGGGGTCACCGCCACATGAAGAACTTTATTAAAGGGTTGTGACATTAGGAAGGTTGACAACCACTGCTCTTAACCATTAGACCACACTGGGTCTGAGATGGGTTAAATTTCTGAATTGTGTTAGGAGGTCCCTAGGCATCATAAAAAATAATTAAAAATTAAAGTGACATCAGGGACGAACAGGCCAAAAACAGTGGATTAATTGACAGTGCAATCCTATGCAGGGTTGAAATTCATGGATTAGCTCTGCACTGGATTAGACTGCAAATCATGTAGCTCTACCTGAAACCATGTGATGCATGCACATTTTGATGTATTAAACAAAATACACTAAAGGTGTATGGGGGGGGGGCTGTTGTTTTCCTTTGTTTTTGAAGCCTCCAGAGCATATCTGACCTTTGTTTGAATCAAAAAACACATCCCAGAAAGCAGTTTTCTGCACACCTAAAGGCTTTCACAAAAGCCGGCGAGGCCTTTGATCTTTTGAAAAGCGCCCCTAATTCCATGTCACAAAGTGTTTTCCAGAATATCTGTGAGTTTTCCAAAGCACACAAGCTCAACTAGAAGCAAAGGGCTCCCCATGCAGCAGGACGTGCCCTGTGGTCAGAATTCAGACAGATACTTCTTTTATTAATGAAGAATGTGGCAAACATGTGAAACCTGCTCAGATTTCAGAGGAAACTCAGAAAATGTTTAGAGATGGGCATACTCCCACCTGAGGGTGGCCTGCAAATCCTCTCACTTGCCCACTGAGGCTGAGTCTTAGCAGAAAAAAATTGGGGTGGGTGGGTGGCGGGGACTGTGTCTGAACCTGGAAGTGACAGATGACACACTAGGCCACTCCCCTGGCCCCTTCTCTGCTCTTGAAATCTGAGTGGCAACTATTCCATCATGTAATTAATTTACCCACTTTCTCGCAGGGTTGTGGGAGGGTTGTGGGGGTGAGGGATGGGGCTTCACCTCCTTCCAAATTGACATTAGTCATCTATGTACCTAGATTGTTGGCACCCCCTTAGTTCTCCCCTGAGGCACGGGAGGGGGAGGCAATTGGACTTCGGTGTGGGGTCGAAACTTGCCGCCAGGTTGTTATTTTTTATGGAGGTGATTGAGTATAATTTTAATTTTTAACTTCACATTTGTGGAGATTTTATATTATGCAACCTACTGCAAGAGAGCTTTGCTGAAAGCAGCAAGCAATAAGCATAAGCATAAACAACAACAACAACAACAATAATAGTATCACTTTCAGAAAAATATCGAAGTGACATAAAACACGAATAGGATAGTATCAGCTAGATATCAGGAAGAATTTGTTTGACAATCTTAAGTAGTTCAGCAGTGGAATCAGCTTTCTAAGGAGGTAATGTGCTCCCCCTCACTGGCGGTCTTCAAGCAGCAGCTGGACAGATCCTTTTCCTGGATGCTTTAGGCTGATCCTGCATTGAGCAGGGGGTGAGGGGTGGACTAGATGGCCTGCATGGCCCCATCCAAATCCGATTCTGTTCTATGATTCCTGAAGTTAAGAATCAATGGAAACTTAAAGGTTTTCCTATAGCATTCTAATTTCAGCAGGATAATTTTTTTAAAAAAAACTACACTACCAGCTGTGGTATCACAATCACTTCCCGTAAAAAACAAAGATTGGAATGCTAGTTGAAAAATCCATTTTCTGACATGAGTTTTGAGTTCTGACATGAGTTCTTTCTGCTTGGGACAGCCTTTCTCAACCTTTTTACCATTGAGAACCCGCGAAACATTCCTCAGGCTTCAAGAAACCCCAGAAGTGGCACAATTGTGCAGAATATGACTGGGAGGCACAGCTGTGTACACGCCCACCCTGGCCATTTTGGGAGGGGAGGGCAGATCAACATGACCACATATGGTCATATCATCCAATAAAAGTTTTAATTTAGATATATATATACATATATATATACATACATAGATACATATATATATGTGTGTGTGTGTGTGTGTGTGTATATATATACACACACACACACACACACACACACACACACACACACACAAAATTAATTAATTCCCACCCATTCAGGAAACCTTTCCAGAGCTCTCAAGAAACCCCAGGTTTCACGAAACCCTGGTTGAGAAAGCCTGGTTTAGGATAATGTTGGCAGAGTTTGAATATGCAGAGAGGGTGCAGCACTAGGATGCTAAAAGAATAAAATAGTTTTATTATGAAGAGAAGCAACTATATAGAGAAAGAGAGGAAAGAGAGACCTAACCAATTCTTCTGCCTGTTGACTGAAGTCATTCTGTCTGTTTAACTACTGTTCTGGAGACAAGCAGGGAGGAAGTGAAAAAAGAGCAGGAAGTCTCCAGTTGAGCCAATCAGGCCCCAGAAGGAGAGCATTTCAAAATCATCAGGAAGTTCCTGTTCGAAGTATGCTAAACACACATCTCCTCCCATGCCCCTGTGGGACACACTTTATTTTTGCTCAGTCATGTACACCAGAGAGATCTTGCATATTCCAACATTCCTTTTCAAGATGTAGTGTGCATAGTCCTTGAGGTTTCTCTTCTTATGTTAAGTCTTCTGGGATACTTCTTAGAAAACCCATCTGCATCCTGCTGCTCTCTTGCCTGGAGGCAGGTCTGTGGGTGTCCATGTTTGTTCCTTAATCAGAGCTCCAATTTCCTTTTCTGCTGTCTTCTTCCAGTCCTTTTCTTGGTTTTTCAGCATCTTTTATGCCTTCCAATGTGGAAGGTTCTGCCACAGCCTCTGATTTAGTTAGCTAGGAAAGCCTTCTTGGTGGGACTGTTCTAGTTGATCTTCCGATTTCAGATTCCACATTCTCTTCTGGTTCTCGGGGTTCTGCTTGTGCTTCATCTGCAAAGTCCGTGGTGTTCAGTTGCGATTCTTCCGTCCGTGCGACTTCTTTGATGTTCACCTTTTCTATGACTAAGGTTTTTGTTTTTCATCAATGTAGACTGTGGGGCAAATTTTTAGAGTCTCCCTTAACGTCGTAAGGATCTTGTATCCTTTACATCCTAAGGCATAGCCTACAAAAATGCCTTGCTCAGTTCTCATGTCCAATTTGTTATGTCTGTGGGCATTTGGCCACTGATGCAAATGAGGGCTTCTGCCAGCCAAGGAACTAACCAATGAAAGGAACCTGTTAAGGTCCAACCAGATTGATCTGCTTAGAGCCAATCGGACTGCTCTGCTTAGGGCCAATCAGAGGCAGCAATGGGTTGCCTGAAAGGTATAAAAGTGTACGTATTTGCCTGTTTTTCTCTGTTCAGTATTTGGAGTTTGTTGCTGGAGTAACTAAATAAAAAGAGCTGTTCTGAAGAATTGGAGTCTTGTGTTCATTGAACCCACAGACTTAATACAATTCACTTTATTTCTCCCTTGGAAGTGTAGGCATAGCCCTTTGACCCGAACACCTTTAGGGTTTTCGTATTTGGTTTGTGTCTCTAGCATAGTTCAGATGGCCTCCTTCTGGCAGCTTTGGCAGGTAAGCTGTTTTGCAGGTAGGTAGCCATGCTCATTGCATCTCCCCAGCGTTTTTCAGATAGTTGTACTTTGAGGAGCACACATCTGCCCATCTCAGGGTGCAATTTGTCCTTCCTGCTAAACCATTCTGTCTTGGACTGCATGGAACATTTGTCAAAACCACGTCCTTAGCGTCTGCCATGTATTCTGGGCCCTGCCTTTTGGCGCCATGTATTTTTAAACCTTTGATGTTAATGCATACCTATGATCCTTAACACCCCCACTCCTTTCCTGTATCCATTGTCTCTGAGCCGTTGTGGGTGTGAAAGTAGCTAGCTAGCCTAAGGAAGAGAAACATAACATATAACCTTTCCCCCATCTAATTTAATCACCTTGGATTTTTTTTTAATCTGGAGTAATAATACAGCATGCTCAGAAATATTGGCTGGAATTTTTGTGGGGAGGGGAATGTTTTCAAATCTGAGCAAAGCACCATCTGTCTTCAGACGATTTGCAGAGAAAAATATATTTGGCATTTGGAGATGTGAAATGATCCACCAGGTATGTCTTGAAATGTAACTTCTCTTTCCCTCTCTTCCTCTTTCCCTCTCTCTTTTTCGCAGTTTCCCCACCCTTCTACCCTACATCATAAGAACTGTGGGGAAAATATTTATTAAGCAGTACATTTTTAAATGCAACCTTGGGCCAATACTGGAGTCCCGTTTTCAGAGCTGATTCCTACACACATTGCTGCGTGTCAGGGAATCCTTGCCTCTCAGTCTGGACCCTGAATTCTATAGGTACCCAATGGCTAGGCTATGAATCCTAGAACCGTAAAGTTGGAATGGGCCATAGAGGCCATCTGATCCAACCCTCTGCTCAATGCAGGATCAGCCTAAAGCATCCCGGTCCGGATAAGCTCCTGTCCAGCTGTTCCTTGAAGACTGTCTGTGAGGGGGAGCTTATCCGCCGCTGAACTACCCTGACTGTGGCATAGATTCCCTGTTTGGAAATTCCCGGCACAGAGAAATGGGTTAAATACTACTCCTGCACTGATCACGTTCCGAGTCCTGTTTAAATGTTTCAAAGAGACAGACGGACAGACAGACAGACAGACAGACAGAAAGACAGACAGACAGACAGACAGACAGAGATTCTATCATAGTTCATCTCTGGAGTCATGTTCAGTTTCTCCTTTAAGCAACTATCCAGGGATGGCAGCACCACCCCTGAGCTGTCCATTGGCTAAGCAGCGTATCTCCAGTGACACTGGGAGCCTTGGAAGATGGACAGACATCAAGGGAACTGCTGCCCCTCCTGGACACATCTCAGTTGTGGTGGTGGGCTCGGTGCCACCGGTCCCACTGAAAGAGAATGAGGCAGAGGTGGTGGGCCTTTCAAATCCCTTCCGACGTTGTTTTTACAATTAAAAATGTCTTCTACCTCTGGGGAAGCAGTGCACCCCAGTCAATAAAGAGTGGCTAGATCTCCCCCTCGGAATATTTTCACAAGTGAAAATGTCTGCCATCTGACTGCTTCAGTCCGGCCAAGGCAGGATCCCTCCCATACCTGCAGTGGCTTTTTTCAGCTTAAAAAAGTTGGGTAAGCTGATGTCCCCAACAACGTGTAGCTGAGGCCTTCTAAATACCCAGATGAAAACGCCCTCCCCTTTGCCTCTCTCGGGCAGGTCTATACATCCGTTTGCCCGCGGGGCAGAGCCATTCTGCTTCCCTAAATGCTTTGAAACGGCCATTGGGTTCTTCCTGCTCCATTGTTCTCAAAAGAATCCCCAGCCCGAGGCGACACACACACCTGCCTTCCCAGTTAATACCGTGCACCCAATTATTTTTGCTCAGTCATGTGTGTTTAAATAGACAGTAATGCCTCCTTTAACAATGCGGTTCGGAGGGCTACGGAACGGCTTCACAAAACCCATTGGTAACTCTCGTTCTAATAGGGACGCAGTCACACTACTGCCATGTCTTACGTAGGAGGAACGTACGAAGAGGCAACTGGAGGACATGGCATCCGTCTGCAGCCTGTGCCAAGGAATTCTGAGAAGGCTTTGATGCTGAGCTTCCCTCCTGGGATAGCTTTGCCCCCCTTTTCGGTCAGTCCCATCCACAGGTCGTCCAGATGTCTGAAACAGCTGGAAGGTGGCTGCCCCCACCCCCACCCCTCAGCAGCAGGGTCGTGTTCCTTACAGCCTGGCCATATTGACTTCTAGCTGGGCCTATATCATGCTCCGGACCCACCACCCAGGCCCCCCTCCCCCTGCACATTTTCTTTTACACGTCGTGCCCCAAACAAGTCGTGTTAAACGAAACTGCTTTATAAGGAAAGAAGAAGCTTTTCCTTCCAAACCGTGCTTCAACTGGCTGCAGGAATCATTTCAGCGGCCACTAAGAATGCCAGCCTCCGGGTGGGGCCTGGGGATCCCCCAGAATTACAGACGCTCTCTGGACAACAGAGATCAGCTCCCCTAGGAGAAAATGGAAGCTTGGTGGGTAGACACCACTGAGCTCCATGCCCTGCTGAGGCACCATTCCCCAAATCTCCAGGAGACTCTCAGCCTGGAGTTGGCAACCCTACTCCACCCATTCCCTGCCAGTGGTCAGGGGAGGACCTGGCAGCCCCTGGAGCCACATCCTCTAAAAATCAGATTTTAACTGGGGAGGGAAGGTCTCTTTCCATTCTCTTGTTATTGTTTCCCCCAATGTCACAAGCATTTTAAGCATAATTACACTCTTCTAAGCCCATTGAAGTCCCTGGCCTTACTCTACATAGGGACAGCACTGTGAGACGCCTTCGGTATCCTCCCTTTTGCTCCCCATCTTCTTCTCTGTTTCGCAGGATGTGTGCTTTTTGTTGTTGTTGTTAGATTTTTGGGAGGTAGGAGCAAGCAGGAGGATTCTGACAACGAGCTTCTTCCTGAAAAAGCAATTGTTGCTTTGAGGAAATGCAAGTCTCCCACCAGTTTGATGCAATCCCTTTCAATGAGATTTGGGGGGGGGGGGGTGGAATGAGAGAGAGAGAGACACACACACAGAGAGACAAGGAAAGAATGTAAGACTATAAAAAGCGATCAGAGATGAAAATAACTTGCCGAGGCGCATCCCATGTGTTGGGGGAAGATCAAGTGCTAATGATGGTTCTGGTGCATCGGTGACAGTTGTGTCTGCTACGTGTATATATGTTTTTAACTGTGAGACCACATGGGAGGCTCTTTATGCAGCCAGGGTGTCTTTGACAGCCGCTGAGAACACATGGGAGTCTAACTGCTGGCAAGAAAGACTCATCCCATTAAAAGCTGTCGATAAAGGGAAGGGAAATGACAAGGGTGCTTGGAAGGGAGCAGAGCAGCAGCAGGAGACAGGGGAGCTGCCACTGCCAATGTCATTACTCGGAATGAGAAGGAGCTTTTTACATAAATGCGCCATGTGTTTTCATTAGTGGCAGCTCAGCATTGGCTAGGCTTCTGCCACGGAGAAGGAAGGAGAATGCCCTGCAAGCCAGGCTCACGTGCAAAGAAGGCAGAGTGGAACTGGGGGGGATTTTGCACTGAAACACCTTCCAGGCTCCTCCGGGCCCCGATGCAATGTCCCCCTGTGCTGCATAACTCGGGTTTTGTCTGATTATATTTTTGACAACTGTTTCACCATGGGCTGTGCCGTTTTGTTAGTGCCGTGCCCAAATGTAATTTGGTTTTTCTGTGCAATTTAGAGAGCATTTCCTTATGCCTAGGATAGGTATGATATTAATTTATTTATATATTTTTTTTTAATATTGATTTACTTACTGTCACGGATTGCTCTGTCCGGGTCATGGGCCCAGCCAGCTTGCAGGGGGGTGGGGGTTGTGTACCGATCTGCTCTGCCCTGGCCGGGATGGGGATGCATTTATTTATTTATTTATTTATTTATTTATTTATTTATTTATTTATTTATTTATTTATTTATTTACTTACTTACTTACTTACTTACTTACTTACTTACTTACTTACTTACTTATTTAGATTTATAAATAAATTAGCAATGGCGTAATAAGAAGGGCGGAGAAGGTCTTTAATTGGTAGCTAGGTCCTTAAGGTCCTTAATGGTCTTTAGCCCGTGGCTTAAAGAAAGAAAGAAAGAAAGAAAGAAAGAAAGAAAGAAAGAAAGAAAGAAAGAAAGAAAGAAAGAAAGAAAGAAAGAAAGAAAGAAAGAAAGAAGCACCGGAGTCTTATGTCAATATGGAAATATCATGTCTTCCCTTTGTGCTTCCTTTGATTATAACAAGCAAGGTGGGTGTCGAAGGGGGGGGAGCATCTGGAGGCCTGGGAACAGGCAGCCGAGCAGAGCAGAGGGGGCAGGGGGCTGGACATGAGTCCTAAAGATTGGAACATGACCTGGTCTAGCAATTCTGTCAAAGTCCTGAAGTATGCCTGTAATCAATGCCAAAACCAATCAATAAAGACTTAGAAACAGAGTGGGACTTCCAGTCTCATCTAGTCCAACCCCCTGCAGAATGCAGGAAATTCACAACTACTTTGCAGCTATAAGAGTTGGAGTATTCGGGAATTCAGCAGGAACTTCACATAATTTACATTATTTCCTGATTTGAGCCTAATCCTTCAAAGAAGTTATATTCATATCTTAATTGTAGAAATTATAAACACAAATCTTGAACCAAAATAGGTTCTGGCCATACAATTTTTTTTCAAATTTCCATTTTCAAAATTTCAGTCTTCTTCAGTGGTATGATTTTTTCAAGGAGGTTTCTTTTCTGCTCTTGGGCTATGGAAATTCCATAGCCTAAGAGCAGAAAGGAAACCTTCTTGAAATGTTAAGCCTGAGGGACCATTTATATGAAATACTTGAGGATACTGAAACACAACAAGCTCAAAAATCATACCACTGAAGAAGCTTGAAATTTTTCAACGGGTCGAATTTTTCAACAGGTCGAATTTTTCTCCCGAATGGTGGCTAAAATCAGCTTTCATTGTTCTCCTCTCTTCCATAATGTAGATTTGTTGATGCACTGCTAATACTGGAAAATGTAGAAACTTTGGGTTGAAGACGCACAGTCAGAGTTGGATCTGAACTAACTTGGCCTCCCATCTCCCATGACAAAATAGGTGTTTATACCCATGTTTCTTCTACCATAAAGAGTCTCAAAGTGACTTACAATCACCTTCCCTTTCTCTCTCCCCAACAGGCACCTTGGGAGGTAGGTGGGACTGAGAAAGTCAACCAGCTGGCTGCATGTGGAGGAGTGGGGATCAAACCAGGTTCTCCATATTAAAGTCTGCCGCTCTTAACCACGACAGCTCTTAACCCGCTCCCATTTCTGTTCTTAGCTGATAAGACTACTTAGGGTGAAAGAAAGAGAGACTGACACTCAAGAAGTTTCATGACAAGTGGGAACTTAAACTTTTCTCTTTTTTATCGTAATCCAGCACAGTCAGAGTCGTTCAGCAGTGGAATCAGCTGCCTAAGGAGACAGTGAGCTCCCCTCACTGGTGGTCTTCAAGCAACAGCTAGACAGATCCTTATCCTGGATGCTTTAGGCTGATCCTGCACGGAGCAGGGGGTTGGACTAGATGGCCTGTATGGCCCCTTCCAACTCTAGGTTCTATGAACACACTAGCCACAATACCACACTATTCTCGGCAAAACCAAAAACAAAGAACGAAAAGAGTTGACAAAAGGTAATGGATTAATGAATTGAAAAAAGAAACAAAAGAGGGAACTTTTGCTCATGCCAACATCCCAATCCTTTGAAATTTCCTGCTTAACTTCTAGATTCAGTACCTTAGATCAGTGGTCCCCAACCTTTTTATCACCGGGGACCACTCAACGCCTTTTACTGAGGCCCGGTGGGGGGGTAGTTTACTCCTCTACTCTCAACCACTGCTCTGATCGCTATGGTAATGTTTAAACATCCCTTCAAAATAAGATACAGACACGCCACAACAATGAAGTGTGTTGTAAAGGGCTGGGGGGGATGAAGTAAAGGGGCGGGGCGGGGGAGAAGGCGTCCTTCGGGGCCCACCTCCAATTAGTCCAAGGACCACATGTGGTCCACGGCCCACAGGTTGGGGATCGCTACCTTAGATACTGGATAATTTCAAAACGATGCTGGGTCTTGTGGAACCTTAAGGACTAGCACCATGATCACGACAGAAGCTTTTGTGAGCTAGAGGGGACTTCACCAGACTCCATCGGAAGAAATGGATCAGAGAAAAACAAGTCAAGGGAATTGTCGTTTTGATTAACTCTGGCTGCATGTGCAGTGTTTGGAAGAACAGCACTAAGCCCCCTTCGTTCCACACTTGCGGATCCTTGGAAAGGAAAGCTCCTTGTGCACATCAGTCAAACGCTGCAAAAAGGCAATATTGATGTGTGGTGTATTGATTCCACAAATCCAGTGTTGCCCATCATACATGACGGAGATTGCCTTAAGACACATGTGACTCGGGGGCAGAAACTGCAAGTGAATGGAATGAGCTGAAAGCGGCAGCACACTAGTGCATATGTTAGGTCCAAGACAGGATTAAGTTTTGCATTTCTCCCAGTTAAATCAAAATGATGGAGGAGAGGAAAGCTCAACAGGGAACAAGCCGGTTGAGGGAGCTTGGTCTGTTTAGCCTGAAGACGACTAAGAAGTGATATGATCACCATCTTCAAGTACTTGAAGGGCTGTCAGATAGAAGATGGAGCAGAGTTGTTTTGTATTGCCCCAGACAGTCGGACCAGAAGCAATTGGTTTAAATTAATTAAAAAGAATTTTCGGCTAAACATCCGGAAGAAGTTCCTGACAGTTAGGGTGGTTCCTCAGTGGAACAGGCATCCTCGAAAGTTGCTGAGTTCTCCTTTGGAAGTTTTTAAGCAGAGGCTAGATAGTCATCTGACAGAAAGGCTGATTTTATGGACTTAGGCAGATTGTGAGTGGGTGGGCAGGAAGGGATGTGCCAGTGTTTGTCTCTTGTGGCCCTTCCTTGCATACCCAGGGAACTGCTGATTGCCACTGTGGGATGGTAGGTGAATTTCTTCCAGGCCAGGCTGAATTCTGGAGATTTTTGGTGAGGGGGATCACTTGGGCATGAAGGGGTCACTGTAGGTAGGTAGGTAGTTGTGAGTTCCTGCATTGTGCAGGGGGCTGGACTAGATGAACCTGGAGATCCCTTCCAACTCTATGATTCTATGCGGTGAGCTTCCAGAACAATAAGTGTATATAGAGATGTGATTGGCTTGCCATTTTATGGGAACATAAGTGCACCAGCATAGTTGATATGGAGTGCAGATTTTCTTTCTCTGAAAATCACTTTTCTAGATACACCATTGGTTTCTCTTATTCTCATGGTCTCTTCCAAAAGAGGAATTTCTCTTTCATTTATCTTTCCATTTTTCTACTGCAGCACACAGTTGTGGTCTCTGCACAACATCACCCCAAGGTCGTACACAAGGGGGACTTGGGGGGAGGGGGGGTAATTCCCCCAAAAAGATTAAATAAAAGAAATAACACAAAAAGCTGTTCATTGAATCAATGAAAACCTATTAACCATGGTACGAGATAGAAAAAATGATAGAAAACAACTGTAAAAAATCAAGACAAAGTGGGAAAGAACTAATTTAGAAGTTTCATGAACGTTCTGCAAGGTTCTATGCACGGGCCTGCTTCAGCCCCTGTAGGGTGGCTGCTCTACCAGGAAGATAGAAGACAAGAAACCCCCCAGCCGAGGAAGTCCAGAAGAAAATCAAGATTAATGTACAGCCAAATTCATATATGCCAAAATGAGCCCCCAGAGGAACAAACTTGGGTTCAAATTAAATCTTCATCAGTGGCCCTCAAACTATCCAATGGACCAATACTGGTTCATATATTTTCGAACAGAGTTGGGGATCCTGTAGTACAGGGGTAGTCAAACTGCGGCCCTCCAGATGTCCATGGACTACAATTCCCAGGAGCCCCCTGCCAGCGAATGCATTCGCTGGCAGGGGGCTCCTGGGAATTGTAGTCCATGGACATCTGGAGGGCCGCAGTTTGACTACCCCTGCTGTAGTACAATCCTACAATGTGGAAGACAGGCAGGTTTGGAAAGACGGTTGCCCTCGAAGCACCTGCAGAGTGAAATCCTGGCCTTTTGCATACCCGCCTTTCCTGCCTCCCTTTGGATTTCTGTTTTGCTCAAAATGGAATGGATTCAAAACAAACTCGAAAAAGAGAGGAAGAAATGGATTGTAGGACTTCACGCAGGAAGTGGGCCGAGAGGAATGGGGAGAAGATCTCTTCACCACACTGCACGAGCGTCTCTCCCAACTATATTGTGGGGATATAATTTAAGTGCTTTGAAGGCTGCGTCCCAAGTCATCCCAGGTGACCTCCTTTCAGAGCTTCACTCAGGTTGCCAATGAGAGGGGAAACTGTTTGTTCTTTTGTTGAACAGGATGGTTAGTAATTTACAAACCTCCAGGCATGTCAGTGCCTGTCTGACTTAAATTACTTGCAGGTAAATTGATACTCAAGAGGGTCCTGAAGTCCTCTCTCAGGATCAAGAGTTTGTTGGCTTATCAAAAGGGTGAGGCAACAATACTGGCATGTTACACTGTGCCAGAAGCTCCCGGACGTTGAGATGAATAAGTAATCTTATTATAGTGTTAAGGGCCAGGCCTTAAAACACAGCTTTGCCATACAGAGCCAGCTTGGTGTAGTGGTTAGGAGTGCAGACTTCTAATCTGTCGAGCCAGGTTGGATTCCCCACTCCTCTTCCACATGCAGCCAGCTGGGTGACCTTGGGCTCACCACGGCACTGATAAAGTTGTTCTAACCGAGCAGGGCTCTCTCAGTCTCACCCACGTCACAGGACATCTGTTGTGGGGAGAGGAAAGGGAAGGTGACTGTAAACCGCTTTGAGCCTCCTTTGGGTAGAGAAAAAGCGGCATATAAGAACCAACTCCTCCTCCTCCTCCCTTTCCTCCTTCTTCATATTCTCTTGTGTGATAACACTTGCCACTAACACAGGAGGTAGTAGCAATGTCTGGAGCATGGAAAGAGGAGTAAACGTCTGAAGACAAAACACTCATTTATCAAGTAATTTTAATTAATGCAACGTTATTGGTATACCATGGCTGTTTCGAAGGCTGAAAAGTTTTAAGTTGCTAGGGCTTTTTTCAATTGAATTACGAAGGGGATTTTAATTGGCTGTGTAATGACTAGGGTTGCCAACCTCCAGGTGGAGGTGGGGGTCTCCTGGGATTACAACTGATCTCCAGATTCCCCTGGAGAAAAGGGCTGCTTTGGAAGGCGGGATCTTGTCCTTCCTGGGCACCACTCCCAAAATCTCCAGGGATTTCTGAAGTAGGAATTACCAACCCTAACAGTAATTTCACAGCTCCTGGTACCAAAACAGAATACAACTTTATTAGAACATAGGTGTAGCCTGATCTGGGCCAAGCTAGACCATAACCAGCCATCAATAGAACCAGTGAAAAGTGAATCTAAAGCAAAGGTGTTTTTTTTTTCTTGAGGTATAATGTTGGAATAACTAAATACTACCAGGGAACATCAACACATTCATAACTCCCTATGATGTAACAGCTTGGATCTAGAATACATTTTCTGTTATCAAAATGGAAATTGCCTGCATGGTGGTCTCGCCCTCTTCCTCAAATGCAGAATTTTTCCTCCTTTTTTTCATTTTTTTCTGGCTGAACAGCCCCTTTTGTTAATGTTCTTCATATCTGAAGGTTTAGAGCTGTCCCACCCAGATGCATTATTATGTTTTGATGCTGATTTAGCCCAGGGACTTGAGGGAAGAGACAAGATCACCTCCTCACAATCGCTGGCACCTCAAGGTCCTGAAGACACAAAGGGTCTATCACCTCTGGCATTTCCCCCCGACCAGTATGCAAATCTGGCCAATGCCTGCTCAAGCAGAGAGGGCAATTTATAAATAAAACTAAAAACAATATTTCTGAACATGGCACACGAGAGGCTTTTGAAAGTTCAAAAATAAAATATTTTATTCATCCTAGAGGGGGGAAAGTCAGATGAAATCAGGGGTAAAATGTCTGCAGCTGGATCAATAATAACTCTAAGGTAACTAAATAAGTTCACAAACTTCAGAAATGTTTCCAGCAAATAAGAGTTTTTAAGCTTTTCACAAGGTCTTAGAATCCTTTGAGCTGTTTTGGTTTTGGCATCTGCTAAAGCAGGCTTTCTCAACCAGGGTCTCGTGAAACCCAGGGGTTTCTTGACAACCCTTTAAGGGTTTCCCAAATGGCTGGGAGTCAATTAATTTTAAATATATTTTAAACATTTGTTAAACATTTATTGTGAGACACGACCATTTATGGTTTGTTTTCCCCCTCCCAATCTGTTTCCTCCCTCTCCAAAAATGGCCAGTGACGGGCCCGGAGGGGGTGGGGAGGGGCCCCGCGTGGGTGTATACACAGCTATGCTTCCCAATCATATTCTGTCCCATCTTGTCACTTCTGGGGTCTCTTGAAGCCTGAGGAATGTTTCAGGGGGTTCTCAATGGTAAAAAGGTTGAGAAAGGGTGTCTTAAGCCGAAAGAGCTCATGTCAGAAAACGGGGGGCTTTTTGCACGGCTTCAAAATCGCACAATGGTTGCCAATTGGAAACGCTATTGATTTGCCATAACGCACGACGTCGTAGACAATCTGCAACACTCCTGAAACCGATCAGCAAAAAGCGCTTCATTGTAGCGCTTTCAGGGGAATCCCAAAAAGTGGATTCACCCTCCGGAAAGCGCTACACTCTTGCAAACAATCTGCAACACTAGCGATAAAGACCTGTGCGTTAACATTGTTGCGGTTTCTTCAAAGTCCCTCCTCCTGAGCCTGTCCTCCAAACTTCCGGCGAAGCGATCGCCATTTTTTTTCTCCGAGCGAGCGGGGATAAACGCACCAGCGAGCCTCTTTCTGTTTAGAGGCTTCCCTGGCTTCAGTCCTTCACCTTTAGTCACTAAGCACAAACCACATAAAAGCCCGTTTGCTGAAATAAAGTCCCTTTATTTTTTATACATTAATTCAGCCGAAAATCGGGCCCGTGAGAGGGGGGGGGATTTTTTTTTTATCACTCGAGGCAGTGTGGCAACGATCATACGATCAAACGACAGCTCACATTAGGCAGCTGGATGGGTCTCTCCGTTGCAACAAATCTACACAGATTCGTTACAATGGGTCTGTTTTTTTTAAAAAAAAACCTTTCTTAAAGGGAAAGGGGCTGTTTGGGAGCATGTTAACGGCTGCCCATTGGCTGCTTGACGGCCAGGGGCGGGACGAGCTTGGAAATAGCGCTTCCTTTTCTGCCGAGACCGGAAGCTGTGGGAAACGCTACAAAACGCAACTGGATTCCACTACAAAGGCAGGTATGCATAACGACGAATTCCACTATTTTAAATGGCGATTTTTCGTTCAGTGACCAATTTGCAACAAAGATCCCGGTGCGTAAAGCCCCTGGGTTTTCAACTGAAGCTACGTTTTATGAAATCCAGTCCCTTCTGAGAATGGCTGTGCTAGACTCTAGTACAGGGGTAGTCAAACTGCGGCCCTCCAGATGTCCATGGACTACAATTCCCAGGAGCCCCTGCCAGCATTTGCTGGCAGGGGCTCCTGGGAATTGTAGTCCATGGGCATCTGGAGAGCCGCAGTTTGACTACCCCTGCTCTAGTATAAGTTCTTGAGTTTAACAGCCGGTTTTATGGCAGCTGCGCTGGTTGCCAGTTGTATGCCGTCTCAATTTTTGACCTTTAAGGCCATTCCACAAGGCATTGGGTTGAGGTCAGGGAGGGAAGATCTACTGAGCCCCTCCTCACACACCTCGAGGTGTCAAGCCAGCTGGCTGAGAGCAGTGATAAACAAATAAAATGAATACTAATGCTGCTGCTGCTACTACTACTACTACTGATAATATCAGAGTCCAGTAGCAACTTTAAGACCAACAAAAATTTATTCAAGGCATGAGCTTTCGAGTGCAAGCACTCTTCGTCAGACTAAGAACTGACCATCATAACAGTAAGAATATATACTACTACTGATGATGATGGCGATAATGATGATAGAACAATTTCACTTTTCCAGTGGGCAGGGAATTACTTCTCTAAACTGGAAGCTCTGTCCCTTTTTCTGGCCTTTATTGGGGGTCTTCAGCCATCCTTCCCTGCTATCTCAGCACTTTCCCAGGCCTCAGTCAGTGCTGAAATGAGTCAGGGCCGCAAAAACAGAGCAGCAGGAAGATCCCTTCATCTCCAGTGGTGGAAATTTGTCAGAAGTTAAACACTTTAACATAATTTAAGATCCCCCCTCCCCCTCCCCAGTTCTGTCTCCCTTTCTCTCTCTGCTGCACACTCTCCTCCTGGCTTTGCTCAGCCCCTTCTTGTGCTTTGTTAATGTAAATAAAAAATAATCATCATAATAACTCAGTGCCGAAAATGCAAAAGGTCACTGAGATATTCCGGGAGGCTCTGGTGAATCAAAATAAATTGCATTTCCAGCGGCTGGCATTTTGCGCTCTTTGCACAATGCGGATGGATAGAATGGGAGGACAGGAAACCATTGAAACCATTCATCTCGAGGAGATGAATCGAGGGGCCCAGAGTGATGGCTTTATGTTGCATTGCCCTGCATCATTGTTTGGTGACTCAGGGCAAGTCATCAGTGTAATTACAGCACTTCGCTTGGCCCGCAGATGACTTGGGAAGCTTATGCAACTTCCAGAGCCCGATGCTGAGGCTGGAATTCAAAAGAACAAAAGGCACCTAGTGGGGTCTGCAGTTTATAACTGATTGCTGAAACTTGTTGTGGAAGAAGAGGTGGGTCCCTCAAGAGCCGGGTGTAGACTGCACGGGAATTTTTACCCAGTCCCCGTTCGAATGAATCCCTCCCGGTTACGCTGAATTTGATTTGCATTTTGATTTTGGGCGCTTTAAATTTCCCCTCTGCAACATGCACGATTGATTCGTGGTGTCCCTAACTTTTGCCAAATGTTCAGTCCCAGGCATCTCTGTTTAAAGGAATTCAGGACAGATAGATCTCCTTTGGTATAAGGGAGTCCATGAAAAAGCACATTCATAAGGTGCAGTCCCGGGGAGCTTTCCTATAAAGCAGTGGTCCCCAACTTTTTTATCACTGGGGCCCGGTCAACGCTTGACAAGTTTACTGAGGCCCGGGGGGAGGGGTAGTCTTTTGCCGAGGGATGTTGCTGCTGCCACCTGAGCCCCTGCTCCACTTGCTTTCCTACCGGCGCCCCTGACTCCCCGCTGCCCACTGGGGGGTGCTGCCAGCAGCAGCTGCGCAGTGCCACGCCAAGGGGGAGCCCCAGCCATGGTGGCTGCTGGAGACCACCATAAGCAGAGTGGCAGGGAGAAGCAGAGTGGCAGGGCAGCCTCTGAGTCAGCAGTAAGGGAGGAGGATGAGGAGGATCTGCGGCCCAGTACCAACTAATCCACGGACCGGTACCAGTCCCCAGACCGGGGGTTGGAGGCCACTGCTGTAAAGAAAATGCCTCCTTTGATCCTTCCCAATTTTTCCCATGTCCTTTTTGAAGTGAGGCCTCCAAAACTGCACACAATTCTGCAAGGGCGATCTGACCAATGTGGTATACTGCAGGAATATCGACGTCTTGTGTTTTTGAAGTGATGCTTCTGTTGATACAGCCCAAGGCTGCATTTCCCATCTCTGTTGCCGCATCACCGTGTCTGCTCATATTTAGCTTACAGTCCACAAAGATCCCAAGATCTTGTCCACACATGCTGCTGTCCAGAAGTGTATCTCCCATCTAGTATGTGTGCTTCACATTTTTATGGCTCAGATGTAGAACTCTGCAGTTCTCCTTATTGAATTGCATCTTGTTCTCATTTGCCCACTTTTCCTGCCTGTTCAGATCTCATTGAACTCTGTCTTCTGGGGGATTTGCTACTCCTTCCAATTCGGTGTCATCCTCAAATTTAATGAGGAGTACCTCCAGACCCTGGTCCAGATCATTGATCAAAATATTAAAAAGGACCGGACCCAATACCGAGCCCTGTGGTACGCCACTGCTCACATTCCTCCAATCTGATGAAATACCATTGACAACCACTCTTAGAGTGTGGTTTTCTAGCAAGTTCCCTATCCAACTAACCATCCAAAAATCCAGCCTGCAGTCCTCCAGTTTACCCACCAGAACATCATGGGGAACCTTGTCAAAAGCCTTACTGAAATCCAGGTTAATTATCTGGAATGTATCTGCATACAAAGTTACCTCACTTCTGTTGTTTATTTACCTCACAGTCCTGCACCTGATTCTGACCTGATCACTTCTCTTCAAATTTAACTCAGTGTGCTATTTGTAAACTACCATACAATTATCATAACAGGACATAAGAAGGAGTTTGGTCTCTCCCCTCAGCTCCCTAGGCTGGATCAGCAGATATCTAAACACATCCAGGCAACTGGATGGGACAGCCAGAGAGAAACAAATAAGAAAAGGGGGAAGAAGAGAAAGAAAACCTGTAAATAAATGTACTAATTTCAAATCTGAATCATCGACATAACCGCTCAAAAACCCCTAGAATTAATTTTGGTTCAAAAGGTGCTTCCCTATTCAGCATTTCATTAACATAATTTACCAGAATGCTTGAAACTTATATAAGGGATAATTTTTGGAGTGTAAGATACCATTGGAGAAGTAGTTTATGCAAGCTTTCTTTAAGACTAGATGAAAATAGCCCAGGAGCAGCTTTTTTCTCACCGTCAACCTCATTCCATTTCTGTGAGCCAACCTCATTCCATATTAATTAAGCAAGAATACAACAATGCAATAGCTCCTTTGACATTACTAGCTGAATCAATGTTGTACATGAAATGTATATTATAGCTATGAATGATGTGCACTACATATATAAGTAATGTACAAACTGCAGTTTAACGGTACAATGTATGTATACGAGATGAAGGGATGGGAAGCATCAACTAATCCACGGACCAAGCCCTATGAAGATAGGTTGAGGGACTTGGGAATGTTCAGCCTGGAGAAAAGGAGGTTGAGAGGGGACATGATAGCCCTCTTTAAGTAATTGAAAGGTTGTCACTTGGAGGAGGGCAGGATGCTGCTTCTGTTGGCTGCAGAGGAGAGGACACGCAGTAATGGGTTTAAACTTCAAGTACAACGATATAGGCTAGATATCAGGAAAAAAAATTTCACAGTCAGAGTAGTTCAGCAGTGGAATAGGCTGCCTAAGGAGGTGGTGAGCTCCCCCTCACTGGAAGTCTTCAAGCAAAGGTTGGATACACACTTTTCTTGGATGCTTGAGGATGCTTAGGGCTGATCCTGCGTTGAGCAGAGGGTTGGACTAGATGGCCTGTATGGCCCCTTCCAACTCTATGATTCTATGATTCTATGATTCTGTGATTCTAACTATGAATAGCAAAAAAACGAGGCCATAAAAAAAGTATATAAGAACATAAAGAAGAAATGAAATAGGGAATATTTGCCTACTCTCCCATTTCTGCAGTATATTTTGAATGATGATAGCATATTATCAATTAATTCTTTTTCTTAATAGCTTTCAACAAACAACTACTACAGGGCAGGTCGGTGGAGGACATTCAGTGGAGTAAAGGAGTATGGCATGCAACTGATGAATGAAATCTCCAGAAACGCATAATATGGGAAGGTGTTTGGGCATGTGATCTTTGACTTAGAAAATCTCCCTAGTTTCATCTGTGAAATGTTGGAGGGTATCTAAGTGACTGCTATGGTATAGGCATAATATACAGTTGTTGTACTTCCTCCTTGGTAAGTCCACCTAGAATCATAGAATCATAGAGTTGGAAGGGATCTCCAGGGTCATCTAGTCCAACTCCTTGCACTATGCAGGAACTCACAACTACCTGCCTACCCACCGTGATCCCAATTCCATGCCCAAGTGATCCCCCCCACACACCTCAAAAGTCTCCAGAATCCAGCCTGGCCTGGAGGAAATTCACCTCCGATCCCACGGCAGCAATTAGCAATTCCCTGGGTATGCAAAGAAGGGCCATAAGAGACAAACACTGGCACATCCCTTCTTGCCCACCCACTCACAATATGCCTAAGTTCATAAAATCAGCCTTTCTGTCAGATGACTACCTAGCCTCTGCTTAAAAACTTCAAATGAAGGAGAACTCACCACCTCCTGAGGAAGCCTGTTCCACTGAGGAACCGCTCTGTCACGAACACTCACCAGTAGCTCCTGAACTGGCACTTTCTCCTTCTCCCTGTCCTGCTGCTTGTCCCGGGCAATCTTGTTGAGGAATTCAATCAAATAACAAGGTTGACACCCTTAATTTTTATCCGCTGTTGTTTCATTCCAAATGTTTGTCTTTTACTTTGTATATTCTTATCCAGACCACCAGAACTGTAAAATAATGGGACACAAATATTTCAAATAAATGAAATCAATATATAAATGGCTTGTAATCTCCAGGCTTGCAATCGCTTTCATCCATCTTTAGATTCCTCCTACTCTATCTTTCTTGAAATTTGGCGACCAGAGTTGAACAGAAGAATCTAGCAAAGACTGTATTAACGCCAAGTTGAATGAAACTGAGCCCATTTCTTATTCATATTATGCAGGACTATTAATTAATGCAGGCCTATTAATGCAAATGGTGTTTGATGTCTTCAGAATGAGGCTGTATTACTGAACCAGGACCGCTTCCGCACTGGGGTTTTGGCTCAGATTTGTATCTGCATAGGGTCATGTTTTTCATCAATCTCTGCGCTGAAATTCCCCTTTTCCACTGCAGACCCAATTTGCCCCATTTGCCCCCCAAGGGAATCCTTCAAAATCCATTTTTCACTTTTTTAAGCTGGGAGCTAATGAGATCTAAATCGGAGCTGCCCAATGCAGAAATACAGACATTCAGGCTTCTCCAGTCTGTGTACAACATTGTCCCCACCCCCTGTAGCGTCACTCCCCAAGACCCCCTCCCCGCCCTTTAGAAAAAAACATGGCTGATTGTGTTACAATTCCAGTCATTGGATGTGGAGAAGAATCGCCAAGGTCCCCTTGCTTCCCCTCTCTTGATCCCAGCCACAGCCACTTCCTGCAATGTGGGTTCAGATTGGGGAAGCAAGGGGACCTCGGTGATTCCCATCCTCATCTGACAGTTTATCCGAGCCCCCACCACAGGAGGCAGCTGTGGCTCAGAAAAGGGAAGGGGGGAATAAATTTGAGAGGCAAATCTCTGCTGAGAGAAGTTAGGGCTTCTTGAGAGCAGTCGCTTTAGGACAAACCTTGCAACCAGGAACCAGGAAGTCATTTAACTAACACCTTGGCCAATCAGGAAAGACTGCTTTGCTGTGAGGCACAGAGAACGGAGATAATTTGCAAAAAGCAAATGTTTCAAATATCAAGGGTTATTTCCACTTCTAGATATTGCGAGGGAAAAATAGGGTCACTCCGAATCAATCATGCATGTTGCAGAGGGAAAATTTAAAGCGCCTCAAATCAAAATGAAAATCAAATTCAGTGTAGATGGGAGGGATTTGTTGAACTGGGAGTGGGTAAAAAGCCTCGTGCAGACTACACCCTAAACCCCTATTAATCTGAAGTAGGGTTGTGCGATTCAGCAGCCGAAGTGGCCGTTCACACCTGGTGCACCCAGCACAGCGCCGCGGGAGGGGAGGCGCGGGCATCGGCACACTGGCAGGTGCACACACGCAGGCACAGAGCTCCGCGCCTGCGTGTGTGCATTGACCGGCATGAATGGCTACTTCGGCTGCTGGATTGCACAACCCTAATCTGAAGTCCGGGATGCTTTTCCAAAGCTGGAACATTCATGTGTCACCCCTTTTGAAAGATGCAGTGATTATACTTATTGGGATGACCGTATATAACACATTCGTCCAGTACACATCGCCTGATCAAGGCTACTATGCTCCGTGTATCAGATACATGCAGTCCATCGATCAGCAGGGAGTTGTAGACTGTAATTAATGTTACAATGCAGTCTATTTCCTCCTGTTAATCTACGTCTTGTTTTATAACATTACTCTGATGGTGAAATGGAGCAAGAGTGGGGGGAAAATCAAGGCCATTTAGCATGTTTAATGGGCACATAAGCTGTGGACCATGACATTGCTAATCATCTAACAGAAATTGCTGGATAGGAGCAGACAAAGTCCATTTCCTTCTGGTATTTTGTCAAGAACGGTGACCGTGCCTTGATGAGGAAGTGGCCAGAGATAAGGATTGCATTGAATTTTGGTCTGGAAAGTCTAATTTTGGTCCTGAAAGATTCTTTCAGAAATCTGGGCTTTTCCTCAGATTCTGAAACTCCAAATTACCTCATCATATTTCCAAATCCAAACTGATACATTAGGAATACTTCATTGCACAGTTCTCTCTCTCTCTCTCTCTCTCTCTCTCTCTCTCTCTCTCTCTCTCTTCCAGAACTGGAGCATGTAAAGTCTGTGTTTGCTTTTTTTAAAGTATATATTTTTATTTTTAAATATATACGAATAAACAGAAAAGAGGAGAATATTTTAAAAATAAGCATACTTGCATGGTTGAATACATGTTTTTTTCTGTACCCCCAACCTCCTCTTCCCTGAAATCCATCTTCACTCCAAATCTAGTTTCTATTTAGCAAAATAATCTGTACAAAATACCATTGTTCTTGATATCCTTCTGGTGCTTTTCTGTTTACTATGCTGGTAAGTTTAGCCATTTTAGAAATTTCCGCCATTTTATCAAACCTAAGCGATAAAGGCGGTATTTCCGATGGTTTCCAGTTTTGGGCTAACACTAATCTCGCTGCCGTTGTTGCATTCAAAAAGAAGTTTCTTGCTTAGCTCTTAGCCACTCCTCTTAGCCATTCCGTCATGGTGGCTCCCATAGGGATTTTCTTGTATGCTTTTTGATTATTTAAGTTTATCGGGCTGTTCTGCTTCACAATGCACATGTGGACATTAAACTGCAAAAAAGTCAGTCTTGATGTGACCATACATACAATGTTCTCCGGATGCTTATTGTGTGGTGCCGTGCTGCTCACAGCGATCATTACCCGTTACGGCATGTAATTTGCCCCTGATCATCAGTAAAACAGATAAAAAAGAAACTAGATACAATCTAGTTGTATCAACAAACTAGAAGCAACTAGATACAAGTGCCTGGAGATTGTTTTTCATATGATTGCTTCTGAAGCTCTCTTCAACCAAATTTCTCCCTAGCTTCAGATGTTCCAAATCACCTGGTCTTATTTCCAGATTCAAACGGATGCATTGTATCATTGTTTATTATTTGATTTCTGTGCACATTAATAAAACATTGCAAAAGAAGTCATCTTGATACACTTGCATGGACAAAGCACAGAAGTGACTATTAGGAAAACACTGCAAAAAGAAATATTAGATAATATAATATGTACAATCATTTCCTCATTGCTAATGAAGAGCTGGAAAATATATAGAAGGCACTGCAAGGTGCACTGGAAGGTGTATTCCAGTTCAGGAATTTGTTTTAGGCAGGCCCAGTTTAAGGATTCACGGGGCCTTAGCAGAGCACAACTGGTGCTGATAGTTGTGCTACGCAAGTAACATCAGAGGATCCTGACCGATTCCGCACCAGGAATATGGTCCAACTCACCTGTTGTCTAGGATAGGGACAAATTCCCGCCTCCTGGTGATGTCGGCACTGGTCCAGGGTAGTCCTGGGCCTGGCATGACATAGGCCCTCAGTGGACCCGTGGCAAGGGAACGTGGATAAATAATTTCTTGCCATAGGCCTCATTGGGGCATATGTTGGGCCTGGGCCATCTGGAAGGGGGGAAATCAGGCCCTCCTGGACTAGTTTCTCCTCATCCCCGCCCGCAATACCACGTTCTTAAAAATAAGAAATGCCCCAGGCAACTCTGCTGCACTGCACGGCATGACAGAGATGCCTGGAGAATTTCTTTTTATTTGCAAGAATGCGGCATTGTGTTATTATGCAATCACACCTTCTTACAAATTAAAAAAAAGTCCACACTATCCCACAGTGCAGCGGAACCTCACTGCTCTGGCTGCCTTATCTGGGAGCACGAATCTGGGGTGGATGGGGGAAGCGTACCAAATGATCTCCTGTGTGGTACTGGGAAGAATTGGGGCGACTTGCCCTGATCTGGAAACCAGGCGGCAGCATGGCACAATATCTCCCATGCAGTTAAGATCCCTGTTGTGTCACTACATTGCTTTTGGAAGAAAGTACTCAACTTTGGCATTTTGGACACAGTGGCTTGTTCCTTCTGCAGTACACCTACAGGAGTATTATAGACTCATCCAACGATTTCTTACTTGAAACCTTGAAAGCGTGCAATCTGAACGATAACACACAAATACAATAGCACTAACACAACGTTCATCAATAGCACATTAAATGCAACTATAAAAATAATCACACAATACTTATAAGAACAAAGAATCAGTGGCGGTTACCTAGAAACTTCTTTTTGTTTGGCTGAATCATGAGGAAGGAAAGAGTGGTCATAGTTCCCACATTCATCCTCTTTTTTTCTCGAACATTTGCAGGACACGCCCCAGTATTGAAGGTGACCTTCACACTTAGAATCATAGAATCATAGAGTTGAAAGGGACCTCCTGGGTCATCTACTCCCACCCCCTGCACTATGCAGGACACTCACAACCCTATCACTCATCCACTGTAACCTGCCACCCCCTTGAACCTTGACAGAATCAGCCTCTCCGTCAGATGGCTATCCAGCCTCTGTTTAAAAATTTCCAAAGATGGAGAACCCACCACCTCCTGAGAAAGCCTGTTCCACTGAGAAACCGCTCTAACTGTCAGGAACTTCTTCCAGATGTTTAGACAGAATTTCTTTTGAATTAATTTCACCCCATTGGTTCTGGTCCGTCCCTCTGGTCCGTCCCTCATCTCCTCTCCAGGCTAAACAGACCAAGCTCCCCCAGTTTATGGTCTGCATGCATGCTCAATGAGTGACGTGCATGCCTATCACCCTTGTTTCGTTCTTGTGACCCGAAAGCCACATAAATATAGACTCTCTAACAATCACAGTATACAGGCCTCCATGTGTATGATCCACCCCTGGACATACAGGATTACAGGATCATCAATGCTGACCTAGCTGGAAGAGTTATTGGGTTGGAGAAAATATGCCTCCACTTATCTTTTGGTTTCTATTTTTAGCTATTGTATGTTTAAGGGGTTTTTATAGGTTTTATACTGTATTTTATTGGTTTTATGTTGTGAACCACCCCGAGATGATTTGTCATGAGGGGTGGTATAGAAATGTAAATATAAATAAATATAAGTAAATAAATAAAAAACTGTATAGCATCATGGGGCCTCAGGACCTGCAGGATCCATAGCATGTGCTACTGTGATAAACTGCTTCTGATTTTAGAAATTATCTGAGTTAGCCAGAAATAAGTAATATTCTGTCTCTGTTCAGGCCTGATGCATTTAAGAAGCCCAGACATGCATTTAAGAAGCCAGAAGCATCTAGTTTGGCCACCTCCTGAGAAGGAAGGACTCCCAGGAGCCTAATGCTGGGAGCGATTGAGGGCAAAAGAAGAAGGGGATGACAGAGAATGAGGTGGCTGGATGGAGTCACTGAAACAGTTGGTGCGGACTTAAATGGACTCCGAGGAATGGTAAAGGATAGGAAGGCCTGGAGGATCATTGTCCATGCGCAGGGGTAGTCAAACTGCGGCCCTCCAGATGTCCATGGACTACAATTCCCAGGAGCCCCTGCCAGCATTCGCTGGCAGGGGCTCCTGGGAATTGTAGTCCATGGACATCTGGAGGGCCGCAGTTTGACTACCCCTGGTCCATGGGGTCGCGATGAGTCGGACACGACTTCACAACTAACAACAATAACAAAGCATCTAGTTAGCCCCCACACACCCACATTAGATTGTTGATATCCAGGAGAGAGGTATTTTTCAACATTGTTTTTGGTTTATTTTGGGTATCGAATAAAAATAAAAAAAATTACTATAAATCTTGTCTCCTTCTTCCTCTCTATTCGGATATAATTATTTACACGTTTAACAATCACTATTAAGAATATGAGAAATACCACCCATTGATTTTACATGGATAAACAAAGGAGAGCAATTATCTGAAGCCATTAAAAGAGCTTACCAAAAGTAAGCAGGTCACAGGCAAGAACAACAATTCAATTCCCCACATTTATACGGCTTCAGAATCATCTCCCAACAATAATTAAGGCTTACAATTATGACTGTGTGATGCAACAGCTCAGATGAAGGCTTGTTTCCTTCAAATACCTCCAAACCAACGCTACTATGACTGCCAAATAGCATAACTTGATTCATAACTCCATGTTTTCTTGGTTTCTCCATGTCCAAAATATGTAGCAGAAAAGAGATACGTGTTTTGAGAAAATGAATTTTGAAATGTGCATCTTTTCCTTATAATTTAAGACTAAGATGGTTGATGTGACAAACTTTTGTTTTACTGTTTTTATTTAATGTGAATTTATATGGTTTATGGCAGGGGTGGCCAAACTGTAGTGCTCCAGAAGTCTATGGACTACAATGACCATGAGTCCCTGCCAGCTGCTGGCTTCGACGTTTGAAGCCCGAGAAGCAATGGGCCCCTGCCAGCAGGGGCTTATGGTCATAGTAGTCCATGGACATCTGGAGAGTTTGACCACCCCAGGTTTATTTGTTGTTGTTGTTAGGTGCGAAGTCGTGTCCGACCCATCACGACCCCATGGACAATGATCCTCCAGGCCTTCCTGTCCTCTACCATTCCCCGGAGTCCGTTTAAGCTTGCACCGACTGCTTCAGTGACTCCATCCAGCCACCTCATTCTCTGTCGTCCCCTTCTTCTTTTGCCCTCAATCGCTCCCAGCAATTAGGCTCTTCTCCAGGGAGTCCTTCCTTCTCATGAGGTGGCCAAAGTATTTGAGTTTCATCTTCAGGATAAGCTGAAACAAATTAGGGTTTACACTCTTAGCTAATGAAACCTAATAGGATCTACAACCTTTCTGAGCCTGGGGGCAGCTTTGGAATTCTGAAACAAAGTACACCTGTTTGACTCCTGTTTGCCATCCCTTTCAGTGTGTTGGTGGGGCATCATGGTTTTTTAAGAGACAGTTCTTTCTGCTGGTGGTGTCGTCCAATCAGGGACCACATTGCCAGTGTGATGATGTTGTGCTGTCACATAACCAATCAGTGTTGGCTATGCAATAAAATGGCAAATCCAGAGACATGAGAATACCTTCTCTCCTAACTCTGAATGGGTGAACGTTTTTGGGTCCACTGTGCTGGCCTTCCATATTACTAGAAGGGCCACATTTCATAGGAAGTGCTCTCCACCCCCAATTTGGGATCAATCTTACTACCAACATAAAGATTTCGGAATATAGGGTGCGTTCCTTTGTCTCTGAAAAACTTATCTATCTCTGAGCCAGAGCATTTACGTAATTTCTCTGTCTGCCTTGCCATGTTCGTTCCTAAGACAGCATAGCAAGCCGAGATATCTGCATTTACCCATGTGGCTGTTTGCGGCCTGTCTTCCCTCCTTTTCTCCGAGACGTTTCATCTTGGACATAACAAACTGCTCCCTTTGTTGTGGGGAAGAGGGCTTTCCATTCATCTGATACTCTGATGCTAATTGAGAGTCTCTACGGCTCCTTCTAAGGCTGGAGAGCCAGACAGAGGAGGGAAAAGAAATTCTCTTTTAGATCCCATTGCTTCTCGGGCTTCAAACGTCGAAGCCAGCAGCATCGCAAAGAGAGAGAGAGAGAGAGAGAGAGAGAGAGAGAAAGCATTGCCACTGCATTTAACAGCTACAGGGTCAAATCTTTCTAGGAACATGAAACTCCTCCCAATGAGTAACAACAAGGCAATTCAGACAAGAGGTTTTGAGAGAAAGAGAGAGAGAGAGATTGTGAGATTGTGGGAAGGGCAGCATGTGGAAGCTCACATATGTGCAAAACAGAGATAGTAAAGGATACAATAGCCAGCCCTGCAGAATGTTAGACTAGTATCTGGGAGATCCAGGTTCGAATCCCCACTCTGTCATGGAAACTGGCAGGGTGACCTTGGGCCAGTCATACCCTCTCAGCCTAACCTACCTCACAGGGTTGTTGTGAGGATAAAAGGCAAGAGGGGAGAATGATGTAAGATGCTTTGGATCTCCACTGGAGAGAAAGGCAGGGTATAAGTAAGTAAAATAAATAAATTTAAATTCCATTCCTTGTTTCTTGTCAAGAGGAAGGCAATTTTCTCTGTACTCTACAATTATCCTAGTTTTCTCAGGGTGGTCCTTATTGTTTGTTGGGATGTACCAACATAATGAAGTTGTCAAGAGTATTTTAGCTTTACTTATTTTTATTGTTGTTATTCCTAATCATGTAGTTGCTTATTGCATTTTAATTAGGCATGTTCAAGCATCCATTAGTCTTGATCACCAGTCAATTGATTAATCATTTGGAAGTGTTCTAATGCAGGGGTAGTCAACCTTTGGTCCTCCAGATGTTCATGGACTACAATTCCCATGAGACCCTGCCAGCGTTTGCTTAAAAGAGCACACTGCTTAAAAGAGCAAAACAGTAAGGGAAAAAAATCAATTTGATATTTTTGAATTGAAACTTACTACTAGTGTTTCTGTATTCCCTTGGTCTCTGCCCATGAACTCAGCTAATCTATCGTTTCTTCTCATTGTTTCTTGAACACCTTCTCCTGACTGCTCAGGTACAGAAAGCAATCTAGCCAGATATTTCTAATTAAAGGACGCAATCAACTCTGCAGGCATAAAGAGGGGACAAACTTCAGTTGATTCCCTGATTCATGATACAAGTATGTCCCTGTGATAACTAGACAGTGACTCAGGAGAGATGCCAACCAGGAACATTTACTTCTCAGAAGAAGTCCAGTGACATTTTAAAGACTGCCAACATTTATTCCAGCGTGAGCCTTCATGAAACAGAATTCACTTTATCAGCTACATCCAAAGCTGCTAAATTTACATGAGGAACTCAAGAAGAAAGGGATTGGGGTACGGAGAAGATGCAAGGAAAGGCCAGTGTAAAAGAAGAACCAATCAAAGAGTCATCAAGACATTCTGAATTCCAGAGGGGGATAGCCCAGGCGAAACCAAATTTGTCAGACCTCAGAAGCTATGCTGTGCCAGCTCTGGCTAGGACTTGGATCGGGGACCACAAGGAATATCAGGGTCACGTTAAGCAATGACAAATCACCTCTGAATGTCTCTTGCCTTGAAAACCCTATAGGGTCACCATAAGTCGGTGGCGTTTTAACAGTACTCCACACTACCATGAGAATCATTTCCAATTGGTGACAGAAAGATACAAGCACAGGGTTCTGGAGAACCTTGAGGTGTCACAAGAACTCCCCAGGGATTACACAGCCTTTCCTAGAAGTCCAGATGGCCACTGATGTTTTTACTGCTGTCATCACTCGATGTCACTGGAGCCCACTTCCGCTGTTGCTCTACAGGCTTGGTCGCTTTCTCCACAATGGAAATGGGAAATGATCGTTTGGCTGGACCCTGCATCTTTCTTCTGCAGCCACTTCTCACTTCTGGGGTTTCTTGAAACCTGAACAATATTCAAGGGTTCCTCCTTGGTCAAAAGGTAGAAAAAGGCTGGAAGAAGAAGAAGAAGAAGAAGAAGAAGAAGAAGAAGAAGAAGAAGAAGAAGAAGAAGAAGAAGAAGAAGAAGGCAACTGGGACATATTCTATCCTACCACTCCCCTTAGCAAAGGGCACTGCTTCACTCCAGTCCAGTGGTTCTCAGCCTGGGGGTCAAAACCCCTTTGGGGGTCGAACGACCCTTTCACAGGGGTCATGCCAGAGTGAGCAGCTTGGCCAGGAGAGGCACCATCCACGCAACAGCCTTGCGGGGTAGATCGAGGTAGAGCGTTCGTCTGTCTGGAGCAGCAGAAAAGAGCGAGATCGGCATGGTGGGACAAGAGGCAGAACTGAACTGAGAAACCCCGGGAAAAAACTAATGTGTATACAATCATGAACCATGGATCTCCACACCATTGGTCCGTTTCGGTTTAATTTCCGTGAAAGAACAGTTACATCAGTTTATGGCTTGGGGTCACCACAACATGAGGAACTGTATTAAAGGGTCGCGGCATTAGGAAGTTTGAGAACCACTGCTCCAGACTAAGGAGCTTGCCTCCAACTTAAGTAATACTTCTGCTACAAGAACAGCCATTTAAACCGGGGGAAGATGACTTAGGATGGAGGGAAGTTGTAGCCCTTGCTGAGCACAGTGGTAGGACTGATGCCCTTTCCTACAAGACCCAGGCAGGGTGTGCGTGGAAACTTCATCTCCTACCAGGGGACCTGCAATGAGATCCTAAGCCCAGTTCTATTCTTCTAAAACAATTGAAGTCAATGGGATTGGTTAGTGGTGATGGAAAATGCCACCCAGTCACAGCCATCTTACCACCAACCAATAGGGGTTTTGAGGCAAGAGACATGCAGAGGTGGTTTGCCTTGGCCTGCCTCTGCATCACGGCCCTGGATTTCCTTGGTGGTCCCCCATCCAAGAAGTAACCAGGGCCGACCCTGCTTAGCTTCAGAGATCTGATGAGAAGGGCCTGGACGGGACCACCTGGGTCAGGGCAATAGGCTTCAGAAAGGAGTAAATCTGCTTAGGACTCACCTGTGAATTTTGTCCTGACTTCTGGGGGGCCAAACTAGACTGGGTGGCCATGACAGAACCGACCTGTAGCCTCCAAAGCCGTCTGTTTGTTTACAAATGGCTAGGAGGGACAATGTGGCAGCAAGGCACCATCTTCTGAGCCTTTCAAAGTGCAGAATCAGCCTTCCCCAGCTGTTTCAGCACTCTGAAAGCCGAGGGCAAGTGTGGGGAGAGATAAAATTGCCTTTTGCCACTGTGTCACAATCCTGGGCCCATTCTGCACCCAAGGGTTAATGCACCTTCCATGCACCTTAGTAGATTTTCCTGTCCTGCACAGAAAAATCCAGCTGCAAAAGCACACTGAAAGTGCATTATCATCCATGTGCAGAATTAGTCCTGATCAGGACTGGGCCAGGCTGCAGCTTTTTAAATTGTTAAATTCTTCTCTAAAATGGCATCGGTGGCCACAGGTTGGCTCTGTGGCCATTAACATGTCTAGTTGAGATCTGAGTTTCCAGATTTGGTCGTGTTCTGTGGCAACCTAAGGCTGGGAGGCCCCTCCTCATTTCCTCCAGTATAGCAGCACCAGAGTGCTTAGTTCTTTATCTCTGCCTTAAGGTAGTGGGTTGCTAACCAACACGTGACTAGAAATCTCCAGGCAACAGAGATCATTTCACCTGGAGAAAATGGCTGCTTGGGAAGGTGAACTCTATGGTCCTGTACTCCATTGAAGTCCCTCCCCTCCCCAAACCCCACACTCCTCAGGCACCATGGCCAAAATCTCCAGGTATTTTCCAACCCTCTTATGGAGTTTCAAAGCAGCTTAGAGTCACCTTCCTTCCCCTCCCCTCAACAGGCATCTTGTGAGGTAAACAGGACTGAAAACAGTGGCTGGCTTGAAGTCACATGACACCCATTTCTCCAGATGAGGGACCACTACTCTTGGCCACTACACCATGCGGGCTCTCAAAGGGGTCAGGCACCTCAGTTGTCATCGAAGTTCCACTCGACCTGGTGGAATAAGCTCACAGGTGAGCTGCGGGCCCTGCAGGAGCTGTCGGAATTCCGCAGGGCCTGCAAAACTGAGCTCTTCCACCAGGTCTATGGTTGGGGCCCGGGGGCAGTGAGGAAGATTGATGGGGGCCCCTGGTGTTAAACAGCATTATTGTGATCTGCCCTCTTTCCTTCCCATCCATGGTGGGAATGGGGGCAGATGGAGGTATTTAGTGGGGTTTTAATGGGATTTTTTATTGGATGTTTGCCGCCACGAGTCAGCCTTGGGAGTGGCAGGAAATAAAATAAAATAAAATAAAATAAAATAAAATAAAATAAAATAAAATAAAATAAAATAAAATAAAATAAAATAAAATAAAATAAAATAAAATAAAATAAAATAAAATAAAATAAAATAAAATAAAATAAAATAAAATAAAATAAAATAAAATAAAATAATAATAAGTTGTCCTGTTTTTTTATGTATTTACAAAATTTACATCCTGCCTTTCTGCCCAATCAGGGCCATCAAGGTTGCTATAGATGCCCTCTTGTTATCACTGACAAAAAAGGATTCCCCCCCCCCCTAGATCTCTTCACTTTAAATTACCCATAATCCTCCTTAAGCACCTTGCCTAACTCACAGTGAGTGACTGGCTAAATGAGAGGATCTCCCTCCCCCCACCAAGTTCACTCAAGGGTGATTGCATACCATTAACATCCTTAATTTGTATGGGGGGAAAGTAAGTCATTTAGTTCAAAGTGTTTGTAATTACTTTCCATTACACTTGACTTTCTTATAACCTGCCTAAACTCATCTGTAAATCTATCCTTTTTGCACAAGGTGTTTAGCTAAGGAAGATGGTCGTTATAAGTCAGTAAAAGCTTCAGAACGTGCAGATAACTGTTCTTACCCACTTGCCAATTTCCGACGTTAACAATTCAGAGGCAATAAAATGGAAGGAGACACTTGGAAATTGGCAACAAGGTTACAGAAGTTTTCCTTGAGACTTTTCCAGATGTTAATCATGCACCCTGGGATCCCACAAACCATGTAAAATAAGACAGCCTGTTCCTCATGATCCTCCAGACATATATTCTGTGAATAAGGGCAGTACACGTGCTTAACATACACATACATCCTCAGTAAATGCACATGTGAACCTGAATATGTGAAATCTGAAAAATCCACTGGCTAGACAAACTGAAGTATGTCCAGAGGAGGGCAACAAAGATGGTGAGGGGTTTGGAGATCAAGACGTATGAAGAAAGGTTGGGGGAGCTTGGTCTGTTTAGCCTGGAGAGGAGACGACTGAGAGGGGATCTGATAACCATCTTCAAGTATTTAAAAGGCTGCCATATAGAGGATGGAGCAGAGTTGTTCTCTCTTGCCCCAGAGGGACGGACCAGAACCAATGGGGTGAAATTAATTCAAAAGAAATTCTGTCTAAATATCTGGAAGAAGTTCCTGACAGTTAGAGCTGTTTCTCAGTGGAACAGGTTTCCTCGGGAGGTGGTGGGTTCTCCATCTTTGGAGATTTTTAAACAGAGGCTGGATAGGCATCTGAGGCTGATTCTGTGAAGGCTCAAGGGGGTGGCAGGTGACAGTGGATGAGCGATAGGGTTGTGAATGTCCTGCATAGTGCAGGGGGTTGGACTAGATGACCCAGGAGGTCCCTTCCAACTCCATTATTCTATGATTCTATGATTCTAGTTTGCAAATACCAGAAGTGTATGCACACAGCAAATGCATGTGTTTCCCCTGTTCATACAACAGTGTAACCACCCTAGACTTCCTTGGTGGTCTCCTATCAAGTGCTCACCAACGCTGAGCCTGCTTAGCTTCTGAGATCTGATTAAACTGGGCTAGCCACGGTTATCCGAATCAGGCCACACAGCATAGCACTCTCCAAAGGGCACTGAGGAGTGAGCTTGTGATGTGGTGCCCCATAGAATGTATGTTCTTTACATTAGTCAAAGTGGCAATGGCAGAGAAAGTCAGTGGCCTGGCCATCCTGCTTATGTGGTTTCTGGGGATTCTGGCTATCACGATAGGAAAATAAGTGGTTGCACCTTTGGACTGAACAATAGTTGCACTTTTTGACTGAATGGTCCAATGGTTGCACCTTTGGATTGAATGGTCCAATGGTTGCACCTTTGGACTGAACAATGGTTGCACCTTTGGACTGAATGGTCCAATGGTTGCACCTTTGGACTGAACAATGGTTGCACCTTTGGACTGAATGGTCCAATGGTTGCACCTTTGGACTGAATGGTCCAATGGTTGCACCTTTGGACTGAACAATGGTTGCACCTTTGGACTGAATGGTCCAATAGTTGCACCTTTGGACTGAACAATGGTTGCACCTTTGGGCTGAACAAGCTGGGACTTCCTTATATTCACAGGTTCTTACATGGGATAGTTGGTCCTACACTGTTTGTGGAAGTGTATTGGATTAGTAAATGTATCATAGCAGATCGGTGTTGTTCATAAAACACAAGAAGAGCCCTGCTGGATCAGTGCTCCATTGGTACTTTGCCAGTTGCACTTCCTGCATCTCGCAGTTTTTGTGGGGAGCAGAAAGCAGGATTTAAAGAATTCTGAGACATTTAAGCCAAATAGCTGAGCTGTGGTCTCTACCTCTTAGCTGTTTGGAAACCCTTGCTTTCCGCTCCTGAAAAAAGCCATGCAGAGCAGAATGCAGGGGTTTAAATGTGGAATGGCCCATGGATTCATGTGAACCAGGTTGCAAACCAATCTCCCCGCCCATATGGGTTTGTGATTTGTTTCATGGTTCAGCCATGACCCACAAAACCGACCACTCCTCATTGTGCTAGAAGCCACCGATGGCCCCCTCCTCCTTGAATCTGCCTCATCCACCCTCTCTTTAAAGGTATTTGTGCTGCTGCGTTTCACTATCCAGAGCTGCAATGACTTTACATTTAGTACTGCTTAACAGGAGGACCTCTTTTGCCACATCTAATTGCCCATCAACTTCATTAGGTGCCCCTGAGTTCTAGTATTATTGGACAGATATAAAAAGTTATTTCTATCTACTTCCTCCACCTCAGGCATTGCTTGATAAATCAGCCCCAATCCACTCCAATCCACCCCACCCCACCCCGCCTTTCAATCATCTTGGCTGCCCTCTTCAGCATTTTTTCCTATTCTGCCATATCTTTTTTATTTTAGCCATAGCAACCAGACCTGTACATAATATTCCAAATAAGGCCACACGACAGATCAAATGGGCCCAGAATCCTTCACTGCAGCACATCCTGCAGCACCTCGGGTCCCTCTTCAACTGGTCCCTCAAGGTTCACAAAGCAATAAAGGACCCCAGACTTTTGAAGAAGGCCCTACAAGGGCCAAAACACATCAGTCTATAGGTGGTCTATTGGTTCACATAGCAAATAGCATAAAGGTAAAGGTAAAGGTATCCCCTGTGCAAGCACCGGGTCATGTCTGACCCTTGGGGTGACCCTTGGCAGACTCAATACGGGGTGGTTTGCCAGTGCCTTCCTCAGTCATTACCGTTTACCCCCCAGCAAGCTGGGTACTCATTTTACCGACCTCAGAATAATGGATGGCTGAGTCAACCTTGAGCCGGCTGCTGGGACTGAACTCCCAGCCTCATGGGCAGAGCTTTCAGACTGCATGTCTGCTGCCTTACCACTCTGCGCCACAAGAGGCTCATAGCACATAGCATAGTGGTTTGCAATAGCCTATGTGCTGGATATATATTTTAAATTCCTATAGTTGTTATGCACAACAAAGGTAATATAATTTGAACAACAATACAGACATTCAACCTTTGTAGGTCCTAACTGTTACCAGTTGCAGTTTTTGGGTTCCATGTCATTTTAAAAGTCAGTAAGCTGCTCCCAGAGGGGCCGCAGCTGACATCACCACCCCCTTCCGGGTATATTTAAGGCCCAAGTTCTCTCTCAGCCTTTACTGGATTAGCACCTGCTAGCCCCAATGTTTGTGACTGGACGTCTGCCTCCATTCTTGGGTCTTCAGGTAGGACATTGACTGGAACTCCATCTGGCCCAACCCTAGCAGCCCAGCCCCAGTGAGTGCGGTTGTGTAGCACAGCACTGGTAATCCGGATTTTCAGATTGTGAGGCTGGGCAGTAGGATGTTTAGGAGAGCAGAAACCTTCTGCCCAAATAGCAAATAGGTGTAAATGTTTCACCCACAACAGCTGTCAAGAGCTGGTAGAATCAGAAGGAAGCATAAACAAAAGGTGACTTCTCCTGAATCAAAATCAGACCCATGGCCCATTAAGGTCAGTTACATCGATCTGGATGGGCAGTGTCTCTCCGGGGTCTCAGGCTTTCACCATGTCTTTCACTGTCTTTCACTCAGGCTTTCACCATGTCTTTCACTGGAGATGTTGGGGGTTGAACCTGCAACCTTCTGTGTGCCAAGGAGATGCTATCTCTCTGATCTGCAGCATCAGCCAGAGTGGACTGATAAACTTCAGAAAGCAGCTGGACTCTCCTGCAGTGCGGTGACATTTCCAGAGCGGTCCTCCTGCCGAGCATGAATCCAAAGTAGAATATCATCTCATGAGGATCCACACCCTGGGCGTCTGCCTTCTGAGTGGCTTCTTGACTGTGGGGACATCCCTGGTTTTTGCAACCAATCTTGTTCACTGGAAAAAAAAAATCCCACCCACCCCCCAATTCTAATGAGTCCAAACATTCCCCAAGGACTGCCACCTTCTCCCCGTCTCCTCCAGTCGCTTCCCCCTCCCCAAACGCGAGCCCTGTGACTCACACACTCACACCAAACACACCACTTTGGAAGGGAGTTGCCATAGTTACTGGTGCCTCACAGCTGTAGACAGAGCTCATTAAAATGATTCGACTGGCTACTCTGTAATCAAGGCGGGTGGGGAGGAGGGAGGGCGCCCCCGAGGGAGTGTCACCCAAGGAAGGGATCAACCCTAGAGAGCCAGCCTGCTTCCAGCGGGGTCCGGCTAGACGCAGCCCCTCACCCTTATCCAGGCTTAAGTTGCACACACATTTCTCCCCCCCCCCCCACACACACACACAGAGCAGAACAAAAAGATATGATTACGAAGAAATCCCTGCAAGCCAGGGGGCATCGGGGACCCAGGGTTAGGGTGGGGAGGGGAATATGTTTCAGATGCTCTGATGAAAGGGGGCGCATGAGAATCAAGCTCGTAAAAGGAGCAAAAGAAGGTTCTCTTGGCCTTCTTTCCCCCCCACCCAATTTTTTTTTGCCTGTCACAAAATGGCTTCTGGGGTGCGCTCTTTAAAAATGTTACCTTTCAGGTCCAGTTTTGTCATTAGCCTGAATTTTCAGGAAGGGTTTTTTCTGTGTCAGAAATCCATTTCAAGTTGGTATTATTATTATTATTATTACTATTATTATTATTACTATTATTATTATTATTATTATTACTAGTAAAAAAGCCCATTGTATATCAAATACAATGGGCGCTAGCAGGCGGGGGCAGAGCGAGGGACTGGGGAGGGTAGTGTGAGGAAAGGTGGCTTACCGGTGAGAGGGCTGTAGCGACGGCGTGCGGCTCCTTCACGGCGTCTTCTGGCCAGCGGCCATTTTTTTTGCGGCGTTGTGTTCCTCGAGGCCGGGTGCCTGACGCGTCGGAGGCACTTCGCGCAGCTCGCAGTTGCTTCCTTGTCAGTAGGGTGGGAATCGGCCGGGCCAATCGGCAGGCACAAAGCGCCTGCCGATTGGCCTGGCCGATGGTCTGTCCAGAGGAAGGGGCCAATTGGCACCCTTCCTCATCCCGGACAGAGCCCGCCCTAACAGAAGAGAGATCTTGCATATTCCAATGCATAGAAGACGAATTTAAGAGAGGGGAGCAGATGCAGAATGACTATTATTTGATTTGATTTTTCACTTATATCCCACTCATCTCCCTGATCAAGGATCCAAAGTGGTTTTTGCATTGTTCCCTCCTCTATCGCTTAATTGCAGCAACAACAACCTTGTGAGGGTATGGTAGGCTGAGAAATTGTGACAGGCCTAAGGTTACCCAACAGGGTTCTGTGAATGAGCGAGGGATTCAAACTATGTCCTTCCTAGGCTGAAGCACCATCCCAGCCTTTCTCAACTCTTTTACCATTGAGAAACCCCCTGAAACATTCTTCAGACTTCGAGAAACCCCAGAAGTGGTGTGATTGGACAGAAAATGATTGGGAAGCAAAGCTGTGCACATGCCCACTTTATATATTATTCACTCTAGGTTCTCTAAATTATTATTAATCCTCCCTCCCTGAGATGTAAATGAGTATACTGCACTTTTGGGCTCATACTTTCTCACCTGTTAAAACTTGGAATAATCACTAGATGCATCTGCCCACCAAGGCATTACGTGAAAAGAGAAAGTGGCATACCTGAGCCAGTTGCTTCTGAGTAACACACTCACCAACTAGAGCAAGGGTGGCCAAACTGAGGCTCTCCACATGTCTATGGACTACAATTCCCATGCTGGCAGGGGCTTGTCATGAACCTTGATTCATGCCCCCAGATTGCCTGGCATTCAAGTATTCCTGATGCCCCTTTGAATTCAGCCCACTGCGTATTTCGCATGCCCTCTGAACCTGTTGCCATAAAACCTTCATGCCTCTCCTGCCTTCTATCTATTGTCCAGACCACCCTTTGCATCCCCCTGATGTTCTCAGCATGGGCACTCTTATCTCTTCCGCCCAAAACGGCTTTGTAGAATGCAGAGAAGAAACAGAGTTGTTATATTGTAGATCAAAGGAGGGCCATCTGGCCTGGCCTGTGAATCGTAGCACCCTTGTGTGTTACTTGCTCTCCTGCCATAATTCCAATGTCCCCCTCCCCTATAGTATGGGTCCTATATATGTAACCAATGTGCCTATGTCAGTTGTCTTTGCCAAGAAGTTTGCTCAATGCTTCTTGGCTGCTGTCAGTCTTTTGTATTGCCTACTCAATAAAGCTTTTCCTTGGATTTCACCTAGAGTTCTCGGATGCTTGCTTTGAGAGGACTTTACTAGCTGAACTCTGCCTGGTTCATGGCAGGGCTCATGGGAATTGTAGCCCAAGAACATCTGGAGAGCCACGGTTTGGCCACCCCTGAGCTAGAGAGTGCCTGTGAACTGAGTGACTGCAAGCACTTCAGCATGCTTTATGCAGTTTCACAAATGGGTGTTTTGTGAAGTGCCCCCCTGCCCTGGTTCGCACACTAAGGATAACCACCCTGAGCACCTGCTCCTCTCTGCCATTGTTCTGAAGGGGGCAGAGCCTGGATGCCGCGGGCTGTGTTAAGATTATTATTATTATTATTATTATTATTATTATTATTATTATTATTATTCGCCCCATCTTAGGGGACTCAGTAAGAGTAAAACAGTAAGAGTAAAACATATAATACAAAACTATAGATTTAAAATAAATGCATCCAATAGTAAATATTAAAATGGTAATTAAACTATTTGCCTGCTCTTCTGTCTTGGGGAAGTGGGGGGTCTCTGTTGCCTCTGAGTTTGTTAGTGGATTCTGACAGGTAGGACAGCTGAAGAGCTGTGCTTTTTAGGCCTCAGCCTTAGGCCTGGCAGAATAGCTCTTGTCTTACAACCCCCTGCAGAATTATCTAAGATCTCACAGGGCTCTGAACTCAATTCGCAGAGTACCAGGCTGGGACCAGGAAGACCCCATCTCTGCCTGAGCTCAGTCTGATCTCTTTGGGGGCTGGGGATCCTATGCAAGTTCTCTCTCTCTCTCTCTCTCTCTCTCTCTCTCTCTCTCTCTCTCTCTCTCTCTCTCTTTCTCTCTGGATTTAAAAAATATATATAATGTCTGGAATTTCAGAATCTCCCAACATTTCAAATATACTGCTGTTCTGGATACAGCGAAAACAACCTAAAACAGTAAATTTCAGGTATACTTTTGAATTCTGGCTATCTGAATGCACACCCTTATGTCCCTGCTGGGCTACTTTCATCTCCTATACCTACTGCCTACCCATCCACATGCTCACCAGAGCTCTACCACCCAGCTAAACACGCTGCCGTGCATTGCTGGGGAAGAGCATACCGATGGTGCATGGAAATGGCCTCCTGGATGCTCTGGTGGCAGCACTTCCTACTACATGCGCTGCCTAGTGCCATCGGATAAAGGGCATGCAGGCATCGAGTACAGGGTGTGGGAAGGCTGCCAAGCAGTGAAAGGACACACAGGCAGGGGCAGGGCCCCAGATGGGGGGACGGGAGGTATGAGTGGTAAGGTCTGGCAGCAGCCCATGGAAATTCTCAGCCCTGGGCCCCCAAAACATGGAGCCAGCTCTTCCTGCTGCATTTGCTACACGTTCTACCAGCATGGTCAATGAGATTGGGAATCCATTGCTGGTTTTATTGCTGACCCATGACTGCCAGCTCTCCAACTGCCTGGGTGTGACCTAAGAGATGAGCACACAGAACAGCGTCTCTTCACAAAGAAGGGCCACACCTTCAAGACAGAAGTTCCGCAGGGGGTGGTATTCTCCCCCATGTCGTTCAACATCTACATGCGCCCTCTGGTCCAGCTGGTTCAGGGTTATGGGCTACGGTGCCACCGATATGCGGATGACACTCAGCTCTATCTTCTAATGGACGGCCAGCCGGACTCCCCCCCAGATACATTTGCCAGTTGTTTGGAAGCAGTGGCTTGATGGCTCAGGCAGAGTTGCCTGAAACTCAACCCTTCCAAGACGAAGGTCCTGTGGCTGGGTAGAAGAGGGCAGGATCAGGAAGCACGCCTCCCATGCCTGAATGGTGTACAATTAACATCTACACCAGTGGTCAGGAACTTGGGAGTGACTTTTGATGCCTCCCTGTCTATGGAGGCTCAAGTCATGAAAGTAGCCCAGACGGCTTTTTTTCATCTTCACCAGGCCTGGCTACTAGCGCCCTACCTGTTCTCGGAACACCTAGCCACTGTGATCCATGCAACGGTCACTTCCAGACTAGACTACTGTAACTCGCTCTACGCAGGCCTACCCTTGACTCTGATCCCGAAATTACAGCTGGTACAAAATGCGGCAGCTAGGGTCCTCACTAGGACACCTTGGAGGGCCCATATTCAGCCAGTACTCCGTCATCTCCATTGGTTACCAGTCTGTTTCCAGGTCAAGTTTAAGGTGTTAGTAATAACCGTTAAGGCCATATGCGGCTTGGGTCCTACTTACCTGCGGGACCGTTTGGTTGCTTATGCCCCCCACAGGGCTCTCCGCTCTGCGGATATGAATCTACTGACTGTCCCGGGCCCCCAGGACATTCGCCTGGCCTCGACCAGGGCCAGGGCCTTTTCGGTCCTGGTCCCAACCTGGTGAAATGAGCTCCCGGAGGAGCTAAGGGCTGTGTCGGAATTACCATCTTTCCGCAGGGCCTGTAAGACAGAGCTCTTCCGCCAGGCATATGGTTTAGGCAGAGCCCGGGTTCCATCCAAGATCCCTAACCCATCGGCCAGTCATTCTCTCCTCTCTCTCCTACAGAATTAACGCCCGACCTCTCTCTGAACAAGCGGGGAAAGTGGGGAGAGTTATAGAATAGAATGCCATCTTTTTATCGTAATAATGGGGTATTTATGGGGTTTTATGTGATCTTACATTGATTTTATATTTTATTGTGAACCGCCGTGAGACCTTTTGGTGAATGGTGGTATATAAATCCAACTATAAATAAATAAATAAATGTGGAAGAAGCAATCAGTACCAATACTGCTGCTCACAGCACCCGAGCTGTTCACGGCCAGAGCTTGCTGCACTGCATACGAGCACGTCACGAGGCTGTCCGTCGTGAGGATGCCATGACCACTGAGGACGAGGTGGAAGAAGTCGAGCGCACCCACCTGCCAGCATCCTCCACTCCTCCCTGTGCCTGTTCCAGCTGCAGAGCCCAGCATGCACAGGTTTACGACACACTGTGCAGGGCTAGTGGCAATCCAGGTCTGCCGGATTTGGCAAGTGGATATGGTATCCTGTAATCTTAATTGGAAAGAGCCTCTTGTGGCGCAGAGTGGTAAGGCAGCCGTCTGAAAGCTTTGCCCATGAGGCTGGGAGTTCAATCCCAGCAGCCGGCTCAAGGTTGACTCAGCCTTCCATCCTTCCGAGGTCGGTAAAATGAGTACCCAGCTTGCTTGCTGGGGGGTAAACGGTAATGACTGGGGAAGGCACTGGCAAACCACCCCGTATTGAGTCTGCCATGAAAACGCTGGAGGGCGTCACCCCAAGGGTCAGACATGACCTGGTGCTTGCACAGGGGATACCTTTACCTTTAATCTTAATTGGCAAACTGAAGATTTTAGGGGGTTGGTAGGCACCACATTTTTAAAAGTAATGTCATTCAAATGTTATTTCATTCAGTCATTCCTCTAAATATTTCTTTCTCTATCTCTCTCTCCTCTCAACTCAAGCAAGGAAATGAAGATGCATGACAATAAAACACCATCAAATAATGCATTAGGCACATAATGTCTGAAATGTTTCTGAATGGCTTGGAACAATTTCAGCTTTGGCCAAGTTCTTTTCAAAGCAGTAGTTCCTTAAAAGAAAAAAGGAGGAGGTCTCTCATAAGTGAGCGGAAGTGAGCGGAATAAGTGAGCGGAATAAGTGAGCAGAATAAGTGAGGTCTCTCATAAGTGAGCGGAAGTGAGCGGAATAAGTGAGGTCTCTCATAAGTGATAGGAACGGTAGTGAACTGGTGCTCTGACCTGGATAGCCCAGGGTAACCCAGGGCCATTCTGCACCCGAAAAATATAGTGAAAGGATTACCTTTTGCAGACACCATATTTTTGGCATTTCTCATGATGCTGTCAACATCTAGCATCCCAGCAGCAAGCCGGTAGCTACATCCTCCATTCTAAAGCGCTAGTTGTGGAATCACATAAAGTGGATTCCCCAAAATATGTAGCGTGAACAGAAGAGAGCAACCAGCAAACCACATGCCAGGGAAATCTGTGGAGCTGAAGTAGCACTATCTCCGCCTCCAATGCCCGCCTTCCCACCCGCCTCCCTCTCCCTTTTCCCGGCGACGGGGCTTCTTTGTTGTTGTTGTTGTTGTTGTTGTTGTTGAAGCACACTGCCTGGAGCAATGAATAGGTGTTAAATCATGCAGGCAAAGCAACAACAACAAAAAATACCCCCTCAGTTTAAACAGAAAGCATGCCCCCCCCCAAAAAAGGGAATGAGATTACTTTTTAAAAGCTTCAAGGCTCATGATTCCAAAACAGGTGGCATTAAAAAAAATCACTATGCATCTATGATTAGAAAGTGAGAGGGCGAGGAGGTGAGGAATGGTCAGTTTCGCCATGTCGCTGGCATAACACTATTTTTTACATGTGCGGAATTGCCCCCAATCTTGTCAGAGATGGGAAGCTAAGTTAGGTTAGCCCTGGTAAAATCACCAAGGAATACCAGGGCAGGAGATTGCAAAACACATCCAAACATCTCTTGCCTCAAAAACCCTACAGGGTTACCATTAGTTGACTGCAATTTGATGGCAACATAGATTCTGCAAGATATCCAAAGAATTTTAACTGTTCACCTGCTGGTTTTGCCAAGACCTAAAAAAACAACTTGCTTTTCCACCCACATTTTCTTCCACAGAGGATGCGAAGAAGCAAACTTCTTTCTCCCCATGCAATGGTAGTTTTGGGCAGAAGGACCACGATAGAGCATCTGCTTTATATGCAGAAAATCCCAGCTTGTAAACACTGGAAGGTTCCCCCTTCTTCTCCAGACAGCCAGCTATTTGGGAGGAAAACTCCCAGGTCATGGCACATTGAGAGATAATGGCTCACGTTTGACTTTTACTGGACCTAAAGAAAGATCTGGAAATTTCAGCATGCTGCAGCAGAACCCGGCTGTTTTCTGAAGTCCATCAGTCCACACTGACCGATGCCAAGGCTTGGTGGTAGAGCATCTGCCTTCATGCTGAAGGACCCAGGTTCAATCCCCTGCATCTCCAGTTAAAAAGGACCAGGTAGGAGTTGATATGAAAGGCCTCTGCATGAGAGCCTAGAGAGTTGCTGCCGGCCTGAGTAGGCAATATCGAAGTTGATTGACCAAGAGTCTGATTCGATATAAGGGAGTTTCATACATGTATGTGAATATGTTACTGAAATAAGAAATTTTGAAATTATGGTTTTTAAGGACTGGGCATTTTATGGGATGGATGGATGGATGGATGGATGGATGGATGGATGGATGGATGGATGGATGGATGGATGGATGGATGGATGGATGGGGAAATGGACCACATGGCAAATATTTCTCTTTGGGCACTCAAGCAGAGTCACGAGCATGAGTAGTGATGATTCTACATGGACATTATATTTCTTCGTGCTTACCATTCCCCTGCTCCCTATTGATGGAGGGCTTTTGGCTGGCTTTGATCTTTTAAAGGATAGTTGCTATATTAATACAGCATTATAAGGGGGGACAGCAGTGAGAGGAATTGGGGGGATATGAGAGGATATGGGGGTGGAAAAGCTCAAGTGTTGGAGAATCAGCAGGCTTCACAGCCAATCCAATCTCCAATACTCAAGGCCTTTCCACACCCGTTAAATATAATGAAATGCTTACCTTAGGTAGTCGTTATATTCTGGGCTAATCCACACCAGGCCCTGGAGGGCAGTGGCCTGGTGGCAACATCATATAAAAGCGAGGATTTGCCCCACTTACATACGGTTGCCCTCTCAAACTTTTCCTCCTGTGCGGAATCAGCCATAGAGTCACTTTGAGTCTCATTCAGCGCACACTAGATGAGGACCTTTCAATGCACTATGGTAGCAGATTTTCTTGTTCCGCACAGGAAAATCCACCTGCAAAAGAACATTGAAAGTGCATTGTTCAACATGTGCAGAGTGAGCCTAAGTCGTTTGGATCCCTGTTGGGGAGGAAGGAATGCTGTAAACGAAGTAAATGAATCACTTACCAAAGCAGGTTTGGGAAACACTGGAGCACAACAGGGGAAATCCCAGAAGGGGACTGATTAGAGGAGGATGTCAGGGCACCGCTGTGGAAAAATCTGCTCCGGTTTGAGAGTGAGGGGTGGAGGGGGGAGTAAAATGCACATGTGGAAGCAGCTAATGTGGCTTTTCTGAGCCATTAAGTCAAGATCACTCAAAACACTGTTCTTAGTATAACTGGGAAAATATCCCTTATGTCACAAATGCAGAACAAACTCTGCATTTACCCATCCTTCACCAGCTTGAGGCAGCTGTGGTAGTTATCCCTCAAGCTGGGTATGTATTTTTTTAAGCAGTACATTGGTGCGAGGTCTATCACAAAAGGGCAGTCAGTCCCTTTTACCTTTAAGAACGGTTCCCTGCTTAGTAGTAGTACACTTAATTTATGAAGGTTTTATGGACTGTAGGCCAGACCCCATAAGAGCTACATGCAATGGTTTCTCTCCCATCAATAGCATTCCTCAGCTGTCATCCCCTTGGCTTCGACTTCGCCTCAATCTGTACAGAGAGTTAGCAAGGCCTGAAGAAGACGCATGACTTTCTCCTTTACAAAGAATTAATTGCATTGAAATATTTTAGAGGTTTATTTTTTTGCTTCTGTTTTGTATTTAAAAAAAGCAAAAGGGGGGTGCTTTGAAATCATTCCAGCTCACCTGCTGAGGCATTTTTCAAAGTTCTGTAATAAGCACTTAGAGATTGGGTGGTTATTTTTATCCGCTAAGATGGTTGACAAGCTGATGGATCAAATGGGCTACTGACAAGTCGGCTGAATGCTTGTATACAGAGAAGACCATTAGAGATGGGCAGGGCTGCCAGCACAAATCACAGCTCTCTGGTCTGAACTCAGCAGGGTACAAGGCCTTCGAAAGTCTTGCCTTCCTCTTTCTTCAGCGAGGGCTGGGGAAACAACAGAATCTTCCTCTTAAAGGCTTCACCCTTGGTTTTTACTTCGTTTTACTCCTCTTCTTGTCCATTGGGTTTTCATGGCTGCGAAAGTTGGACCATAAGGAAGGCCGAGCGTCAAAGAATTGAGGCTTTTGAACTCTGGTGCTGGAGAAGACTCTTGCGAGTCCCTTGGACTGCAAGGCGAACAAACCGGTCAGTCCTAGAGGAGATCAGCCCGGTCTGCTCCTTAGAAGGCCAGATCCTGAAGATGAAACTGAAATACTTTGGCCACCTCATGAGAAGGAAGGACTCCCTGGAGAAGAGCCTAATGCTGGGAGCGATGGAGGGCAAAAGAAGAAGGGGACGACAGAGAATAAGGTGGCTGGATGGAGTAACTGATGCAGTAGGTGCAAACTTAAATGGACTCCGGGGAATGGTAGAGGACAGGAAGGCCTGGAGGAGCATTGTCCATGGGGTCGCGATGGGTCTGTCCCGACTTTGCACCTAACAACAACACTCCTCTTCACAACCTGGGACCCAAAAACATTGAAGACCCCTCTGTATATCCCTGTGTGCCCACTATAGTCATCAGGAGAGATGCCAGCCCCTAGGTGGGACCTGGAGATCCCCTGGAATTACTGCTCATCTCCAGACTGCAAAGATCAATTCCCCCGAAAGATATGGATGCTTTGGAAAGTAGCCTTTATTGCATTGTACCCCACTGAGGACCCTGTCCTCCCAAAGCTTCATCCCCAAATACCTGGAGATACTGGAAGTGGAGCCTGAGTAGGGCAGAATTTGTGGAATCAAGGCACTTCAGCATGCCCAAGAGTCCACCTTCAATGCAGCCATTTTGTCCAGGTGAACTGGTCTGGGTCACCTGGAGATCAATTGTAATCCCAGGAGATCTCTGTCAACTACCTGGAGGTTGGCAATCCTAGCATGGGTACAATTGCCTTCTCTTCCTCTCCCCAACAGACAACCTGTGAGGAAGGTGGAGGTCAAAGAGCTGTGATGAAACTGCTCTGTGAGAACAGCACTATCGAGACTGTGACAAGCCCGAGGTCGCTGTTGTGTACGCAGCCCTGCTGAGGACCAAGCTTGAGGTCCAAGGCAGAATCAAGATATGCAGCCTCTGAGAGCCAGTTTGGTGTAGTGGTTAGGAGTGTGGACTTCTAATTTGGCATGCCGGGTTCGATTCTGCACTCCCCCACATGCAACCAGCTGTGTGACCTTGGGCTCGCCACGGCACTGATAAAACTGTTCTGACCCAGCAGTGATATCAGGGCTCTCTCAGCCTCACCCACCCCACAGGGCGTCTGTTGTGGGGAGAGGAATGGGAAAGCGACTGTAAGCCGCTTTGAGCCTCCTTCGGGTAGGGAAAAGCGGCATATAAGAACCAAGTCTTCTTCTTCTTCTTCTTGATTGGCGCATGGGAGCCAGTAGATTAAAATGGGTTAGCTGCAGCCTGGTTGGTCAGCTCACAACAGGATCCTCCAGGGATCCAGTCAGTTCAGTTTTAGTGTGTCCAATCACCCATGGCCATTGGTAGATCCATTGTTCTATACTATATAAAGGTAAAGGTATCCCCTGTGCAAGCACCGGGTCATGTCTGACCCTTGGGGTGAAGCTCTCTAGCATTTTCATGGCAGACTCAATATGGGGTGGTTTGCCAGTGCCTTCCCCAGTCATTACTGTTTACCCCCCAGCAAGCTGGGTACTCATTTCACCGACCTCGGAAGGATGGAAGGCTGAGTCAACCTTGAGCCAGCTGCTGGGGTTGAACTCCCAGCCTCATGGGCAGAGCTTCAGACAGCATGTCTGCTGCCTTACCACTCTGTGCCACAAGAGGCTCTTCTATAGTATACATGGGGGGGGGGGTATTTGGCTTTTATTCCTAGTGTGGTCTTGATGTTCTCTTGTATCATGTTCTAGCACCAGTAAAGAGCTGCAAGGATTCCAGCGTCTGTGTACTCCTGAACCTACGGATCTAACAGTCACCTAGCTGGCTGCATGTGGAAGAGCGGGGAATCAAACCCAGTTTATCAGATTAGAAGCCGCCAGTCTTAACCACGACACCCAGCCAGCTCTTGAGAGCCAAAGCTCCCTCGACAGGTGACGAAGAGATCTTTGACTCTTGAAAGCTTGTGCTCTGGAAATCTTGTCGGCCTCCAAAGTACTATTGGACTCAAATCTAGCTCTTGTTAACTTAAGTGGCCCGTGGTAGGTTATTGTGGTCTATGTTTTTAAGGTGGATTCTTTGTGATTTTACTTTATTTTATGAGTAGGTTCCAGGAGGGGCTGTGTAACATAAATGGACACCACATGTTGCCCAACTATATTGTTACTAGCTATCATATGGTATGTGTAGAGTAGCCAGGAGATCTGAGCAGGATTGTCTGGCAGCCAAGCAAGGGACGTTTGGAGATGGTTTGCTGTTGCCTGCCTCCACCTCATGTCCTCTAGAGTGCCTTGGAGGAACTCCATCCCAATCCTTGGTTGTCTCCCATCCAAATGCTAGCTTCTGAGATCTGATCCACCCATATATTTCTTGGAACTGACTTTCTTCTTCCTGAAAACCAAGAGTCAGTCCTGGCGTTTCTCCATTTCACTGGAACAGGAGGGACTTTAAAAGACCCAAGAAAAAGAATATATAAAAGACATAATAAAAACTCCATAAAAGAGCACTAACAAAAAACAGACCGAGACTCCTCATGCAATATCAACTGCATCCAGCAACCGCAGTCAGCTAGCAATTTGGTGAAGTCAACCTCCAAGGGCTGTTGTTAAACTGTTTAAGCAGCCAAGCTGTACCTTAAGTGTTCACTAGTGCCTCAAGTGGTCCTCAGTGAGGTTGCAGTGGAAATTCCCCAGCACATGTCAGGGGATTCCTCAGTTTAAGGTGGGCTCCCACCCACTTCCTGCTTCTTCAGGAAGAGCAGATGGGTGTGCATTCTGAAGCAAGCAAACAACCAACAGGGTTTTCTCTCTCCATCCGCTTACAGCAAGCTTTCTCAACCAAGATTTTTGTTAAACCCTGGGATTTCTTGATGGCCCTGGAAAGGTTTCTCAGATGGGTGGGAGTTAATTAATTTTTAATACATTTTAAAATTTTTGTTAAACATTTATGGGGTGATATGATCATATATGGTCATGTCAACCCACCCACCCTGTCATGCCCCTGCCGACGCCTCTGTTTGCTTCAGTATGTAACAACCCAGACTGGACATTGACCTTGCTCTAGTTTGGACTCAGACTCTGCTCTGCAGCCCAGGCACCTTCTGCCTAGTTGCCACTGGGTGCAGCCAGATAGGGCAGCACACCACCCCTCCCCAAATGGCCAATGATTGTCCTGGAGGAAGTGGTAAGGGGGAGGTCCCCATCTGGGTATGTATACAGCTATGCTTCCAAACGATATTCTGCATGATTGCACCACTTCTGGATGCTTCAGAATGTTTCAGGGGGCTCTTAATAGTAAACAGGTTCAGAAAGCTACCTTGCTGTAGTGGTTAGGAGTGCGGACTTCTAATCTGGCGAGCCGGGTTTGAATCTGTGCTCCCCCACATGCAACCAGCTGGGTGACCTTGGGCTCAGCACAGCACTGAGAAAACTGTTCTGACCGAGCAGGAATGTCAGGGCTCTCTCAGCCTCACCCACCTCACAGGGTGTCTGTTGTGGGGAGAGGAAAGGGAAGGCGAACGTAAGCCGCTTTGAGACTACTTCGGGTAGAGAAAAGCAACCTATAAGACCCAACTCTTCTTCTTCTTCTTCTTCTTCTTCTTCTTCTTCTTCTTCTTCTTCTTCTTCTTCTTCTTCTTCTTCTTCTTCTAAGGCTGGCCTACAGCCCAGCCATAGACGCTTGCAACGTGCTGCTTTTGTTACTACTCTTTAAGCTTTTGTACTCTGCTTCAATAAGGAGACTGAAGCAGATAAACATGATATATAATTGTAAATCTTTCCAGTAAAGTTTCTCTCCTAAACCTCAAAGCGCTGCAAGTCTGGATCGGTGCCTCATCCACAAAGGTAACTAATAACTGCGTGCTTTCAAACCTAAGTCCAGAAGTCCCAACACCCCCCACCCCCCTCAACAACACAGAGTTGATGCTATAGAAATTGCCCAGGTAAGTTATGCTGCAACTAGAATACCATCACAAGTATCTTCTCCCAAATGACCACCTGGCTCAGGAGGTAGAGTACCCATTTCCCAACATAGTGCTGTGGATACCATTGTGCCCACTGACACATTTCCTGATGCTCACTGAATAGTTTTAGGCAGTGGGGAGTAAGGTCAGATAAGGCTTCTGCCCAGCAGGGCTCCTGATGGGCCACTGGTGATACGATGGGCTCTTGTACAGATTTCTAAAAACGTTGCTTTGTCAGCAGCTAACACCACAGCAGGGAGGTCTTCATTGTGTGACTGAAGATCAGCCATGGCAGCCATAGAATGATAGAATCAGAGAGTTGGAAAGGACCTCATGGGTCATCTAGTCCAACTCCCTGTACTGTGCAGGACACTCACATCCCAATCGCTCATCCACTGTAACCTGCCACCCCTTTGCCTTCACAGAATCAGCCTCTCTGTCAGATGGCTATCCAGTCTCTGTTTAAAAGTCTCCAAAGATGGAGAACCCACCACCTCCCAAGGAAGCCTATTCCACTGAGAAACTGCTCTCAATGTCAGGAACTTCTTCCAGATGTTTAGACGGAATTTATTTTGCATTGATTTCATCCCATTGGATCTGGTCTGTCCCTTGGGGGCAAGAGAGAACAACTCTGCTCCATCCCCTATATGGTAGCCTTTTAAATACTTGAAGATGGTTAACAGACCCCCTCTCAGTTGTCTCCTCTCTAGGCTAAACAGACCAAGCTCCCCCAACCTTTCCTCATACGTCTTGGTCTCCAAACCCCTCACCATCTTTGTTGCCCTCCTCTGGACATGCTCCAGCTTGTCTACATCCCTCTTCAATTGGGGTGCCCAAAACTGAACACAGGACTCCAAGTGAGGCCGAACCAGAGCAGAGTAAAGCGGCACCATCACCTCCCGTGATCTGGACATGATACTCTGTTTGATACAGCCCAAAATCCCATTTGCCTTTTAAGCCACTGAGTCACACTGCTGACTCATGTTCAATGTTTGGTCTACTAAGACTCCTAGATCCTTTTCCCACACGCTACTGCCAAGACAAGTCTCCCCCATCCTATATTGATGTAGCTGGGTTTTCCTACCTAAATGCAGAACTTTACATTTGTCCCTGTTGAACTTCATTTTATTCAGTTTAGACCAGGTCTCATCGTCTTGTATTCTGATTCTGTCTTCTGTTGTGTTTGCTACCTCATTTTGAGTCTGACCGCACCCTCCGCATTGAGCAACACACTTCATGAGAATTCCAAAGGTGCCTGCAGGCTCAAAAAGCTTGGGGACCCTGGATTAGGCATAGAGAAATTTAAATGGGGGCTGCTGATGCTTCAGATCCTCTCCTCCAAATCTGCTGGGGAGGTCAGAAACCTTCGACTCGTGCTTGGAAATAGGCTACTTCACAGGGGTGTTTGGAGGCTCAAATGCCCTTGTGCGTTCTCTGGAGAAAGCTGAAGGTAGCAGTCCTTTCAGCCCTAGACAGGTGGGATCTCAAGATGTGTTTCAAGGCCCCAGGAGCCGATACATATCAACACTTCCTTAGGCTATAACTGGATTGATATTTATAGCATACGCTTCTGAAAGGCAATACAGCAACCTGCGTGAATGTAAAGCTCAGCTGCTTCCCTTTGTGTTCAGAGGAAGGGCTTTTTTCCCACTCAGACCGTTTCTGCATGCAGAATTCGGCCTGGCCCAGCTTCCGGACAATGTTAGTGCCAGCCCAGGGTGCGACACAGGCCCTCAGTCAGTCTGCAGCAAGGGAACGTGAATTTCTGACTGAGGCCCTGGATTGTGCCAGGCCCGGGACTGCCCTGGGTCAGTGCTGACATCATCCAGAAGCAGGAATTAGTCCTGCAACCAGAGAAGTGCTGGGCTGCACCAAATTACATGTGCGGAAAAGGTCTCAACTCAGTTCTGCCCCGACTTTTTCCATTGTCTATGAAATGGTTCATATTTGGCAACAAGGTTTTAACATATTTTCATTATTCCCTACCCAACTGGCAAGACGTTCCAGGGGCAAATTCTACTGAGGAAGTATTTCTTTATTCATCAGGTACATAAAATTGTGGGATTCACTGTTAGCAGAAGGTGAATAGGCAGCTACTAGCAAAGGTGACTAAGGGGAACTTCCACAGGAAGAAGAAGGAGGAGGAAGAGGAGGAGGAGGAGAAGGAGGAGGAGGAGGAGGAGGAGGAGGAAGAGGAGGAGGAGGAGGAGGAGGAGGAGGAGAAGAAGAGTTAGTTCTTATATGCCAATTTTCTCTACCCAAAGGAGTCTTACAATCTCCTTCCCATTCCTCTCCCCACAATAGACACCCTGTGAGGTGGGTGAGGCTGAGAGAGCCCTGATATCACTGCTCGGTCAGAACAGCTTTATCAGTGCTGTGGCGAGCCCAAAGTCACCCAGCTGGCTGCATTTGGGGGAGTGCAGAATCAAACCCATCTTGCCAGATTAGAAGTCTGCACTCCTAACCACTACACCAAACTGCCTCTCAAAGTAAATCTCTGAATGCCAGCATCAGTAGGTGTTTCAGGGGAAGGCTGTGATCTCTATGCTGTGTAGTGAGACCTCCAGAGGAACTGGTTGACCACTGTGTAAGAGAGAATGCTGGACTAGAAGGACTCAGCAGGGCACTCCTTTTATTCTTATGAAGGCCTTGGCCTCTATGCCCTGTTGTTGGTCCTGCGGAGGAATTAATTGGCCTCTGTGTAAGGCAGGATGCTAAACTGGATGGGCTACTGGCCTGATCCAGCAGGGCTTTTCTTATGTTCTGATGAAGTTATGATGGCCTAGAACCCAGATGGCTTTAATAAGGAATTAGACTGATTCATGGAGAGGTCCATCAGTGGGTACTAACCTTCATGACTGAAGGGAACTTCCACATTTGGAGGCTGTACATCTCTGAATACAAGTTCTAGGAGGCAACAGCATGGGAAGCCCTGTGTATTCCTTTTACTGGACCTTCAAGGCAACCTAGTAGCCATTGAGAGAAGCAGGATGCTGGCCTAAATGAGACACTGGCCCGATCTAGCCAGGTTCTAGGTCAGGATAACTCAGAAATAAATCCAACTGGGAATTTACTCCACAGAGCAAGTTCCTATTTTTGCCCCCTCTAAATTTGTTCTAACTAGACGACGGAATTCTAAACCAAGTCCTTTTCTCTCGTCATCCTGGAAATCATAGATGGGGGGAGAAACCCAGCATCACCTTAGACTGGCAAGCAGTAAACAGAAAATGGATATGTTCTTAATTATCTGCCATCTCTTTATTGCGTTTGCCAAAAGAACATTTGATTCTGTTCCACAGCCTGCAAAATCTGGAAAGATTTTATGAACATTCACAGTGTTAAAACTATAGTTCCCTTAATAACATCTGTGTTTTGATGTCTCTTTAGACCCTTGATCAATCTGTCTTTTCCACCATCATAACAAGAATATAAGTATAGCCGCGCTGGATTAGACTAAAGGCTCAACGAGACCAGCTTTTCCTTCATACAGCTCTAGGAAGGTCTCAGATGGGAAGGCTGCAACAGTGTCTTTCTGCCCGTGTTCTCCTGAGCCAGCACGGTGTAGTAGTTAAAAATGGGAGCGGCTTCCAATCTGGCAAGCCAGGTTTGATTCCCCACTCCTCTGGGTGATCTTGAGCTAGTCACAATCCTGTTAGAGCTGTTCTTACAGAGCAGTTCTCTTAGAGCTCTCAACGTCAAGGTGTCTGTTGTGAGGAGCGGAAGGGAAGGCGATTGTAAGCTGCTCTGAGGCTACTCCAGGTACTGAACAGCAAGGTAAAAAAAACAACAACTCCTTCTTCTTTGACTGATTTAAGGATGCCTACTTCCCCTGGTACAGGAGATAGCAGTTATCCATCATGATTAGTGGTCACTAATAGCCTCACCCCTCTGAATGTGACCACTCCCCTTTCCAAGCCCTCCAAGTTGGCATCCATCACCGCTCTCCTGGAGCAACAAGTTCCAGAATTTTAACTATGTGCTGGGTTCAACTCGTACATCCACATTCCTCACAATCTTCTCTTCCTTTTAATTTATTTTATTTTTATTTGGGACAATGTGATGTTAGTAATATGTAATGTCATTTGGAATTTAGCTCTCTGGTCTCAGGACAAGATAGTTGCCAGCACAGCTCTTCACTTGCAGGAATCTTTTCACACTTGGGTGGAGACGGATGAGGCCAGCAACAAATGGTAAAGTGACAGCCGTTCGTCACTAAGGCCCATTATGCACGGCCGCCGAAACGGCGATTTCGGGTCACATGGAAAACGCGGAGGGGGAAGACGCGACGCACACTGGTTACGCATGGGGCGGGGCGCGACAGCGGCAAAACCCAGAGTAACCGATTATGCACGCGGCGATCCCGGCGCCACTTCTGCTTGCGCCCCGGTCACCCGGAAGCTGTGCTTTCTTCCACGTTTTGTGAACATGGCTTTTTCAGCGGCATGCACCGAAGCTGCAGCCGGTTGCAGCCGGCACCGTGCGTTATCCGTGATTTTAGTCGCCGCCATTCCACCCTGAATGTGCATTATTCCCCCGTGCATAATGGGTCTAAGGGTTCCACCCCACCATTTGCTGCTGGCCCCATCTAATATAGACAGTTTTATTTCTCCAATGTTTTTTGTGAACTACAACTGAATTCAAGGGAACTGATTGGCGGTTTTAGCAAAGAAGTATCCTGTGGCGTCATATGGCTGAATTTGGATGCAGTGACACAGTTTACTAATTTAACAGAATTAGCTTTTGCTTTATATTTCCACTGTTATGATGGTAGTTCATCAGTTTGAGGAAGAGTGCCTGCACTTGAAAGCTCACACCTTAAAAAAATCTTTGTTAGCCTTGGTGCCACTGGACTCTGATTCTGGGTGAAGAAGTATTTCTTTGTGTCTGCCCTGAATCTCCCCCCATTCCACCTCAACATATGACCCCTGAATCCTAGTTTTATGGGAGAGGGAGAAGCTGCTCAGAGACATATGAGGCCTCCTGTCAAGATTCCCACTGACCCCTCACATTATACCTGAACATTATCTGAAAACACGTTACATCATATGCCCAGCTCCATGGGACCCCACAAGATAACCGAATGTCGTCCCCCTAATATCCTCTTCATGATGTGATCCTCTTCCTATGCTTCACTGTGGTTTGGGGAAGTTTTGAGTGGACTGCTCTACAACTGAAGAGCAAGATTCAAGGCCAGTAGTACCTCAGACACCAATGGGATTTCCAGAGTAGAAGCTTTCAAGAGTCTAAACTCTCAAAATCCGCTGAGGAAAACTTTGACGCTCAAAAGGTTATACCCTGGAATGTTTGTTAGCCTTTGAGGCTTTGGCAGTTTCACTGGTAGGATCTCATGGGAATTGTAGTCCATGGACATCTGGAGGGCCGCAGTTTGACTACCCCTGCTCTAGATCAGTGGTCCCCAACCTTTTTATCACTGGGGACTGGTCAATGCTTGACAATTTTCACTGAGACCCAGGAGGGGGTAGTCTTTTGCCGAGGGATGTCACCACCGCTTGAGCCGCTGCTCCACTTGCTTTCCTGCCGGTGCCCCTGACATCCCACTGCCTGCTGGGGGGTGCTACCAGCAGCAGCTGTGCAGTGCCACACTGAGGGGGAGCCCCAGCCATGGTGGCCGCTGGAGAGCACCAAAGGTGAGCCGGCGGCAGAGTGGCAGGGCAGCTCCTGAGGCAGCAGCTGGGGAGGAGGACGAGGAGGAGCTGTGGACCGGTACCGACTGATCTACGGACTGGTACCAGTCCCCGGACCGGAGGTTGGGGACCACTGCTCTAGATGATAAGAAACCTGGTCCCACACAGTCTCCTATCCAGCCTTACATGCCAGCACCCTCAAGATCCAGAGGGAAGGCCCCTTCTAGCCTGGAGGACTCACTGGAGCAGCAGAAACAGCAACGGTTCGCAAATCTGACAGTTGTCAGAAGATCAGCTCAGCTGTCAGCATGCTGTCAGTCTTGATGTGGTCCAGCTGAGGCTCCTTCCTCAGATGAGCACAAGGTGCAGCTGCAAGCCCTCCAACTGAATGTACTATCTGCTTTTCTGTTTTGCTCAGTATTGCCTAATGTTGAGCTGGACAACCTCAAAAGGGCAAGTGTGTCCACTCAGAAGAAGAGTTGGTTCTTATATGCCACTTTTTCTCTACCCAAAGGAGTCTCAAAGTGGCTTACAGTCACCTTCCCTTTCCTCTCCTCTCCTCACTACAGACACTCTGTGAGGTTGGTGAGGCTAAGAGAGCCCTGATATTCCTGCTTGGTCAAAACAGCTTTATCAGTGCCCTGGGGAGCCCAAGAGCAGCCAGCTGGCTGCATGTGGGGGAGTGCAGAATCGAACCCGGCATGCCAGATTAAAAGTCCGCACTCCTAAACACTACACCAGAGCCAAGACTTTCCTCCCAGTAGGAGCCTAAGATTGTATTTGGGGCAACCCTTGCATAGGGTCTTTCATTGCGGAAATCTAACTACCCCCTTCTTTTCTTTTCCTCCCTTCCTACAACCATAGTCCTTGCTCATATGTGGCTGCACCCACCACATTCTCTCCCAACTCCAAATGTGCCCACAGGGTCAAACCCAGCTGTAAAGAGGGAGTTCACTTTGCACAGGGCACCTCCCTTTCTGTGGTCCTTGTGGTTTCCTTTAAACAAGTGAGGAGATGGCCATGCTTTAGAGGAGGTGATAGTTTCCTAAGTTCACCTGCCCTTTCCTTTCCTCACAATAGCCAATTGACATCCTTTCAATGGCAGTAATCAACAGGCGTCAGCAGCCTGATTCATTGAGTCTGCTTCCCCCTAGTGGTCCATATAAAAGTAAGGCATGTCCCCCTGAAACAGCTTAGCTATTCTGTCAGGAAATCCTAGCTGCAGCTATATGTGTCTTTGCATGTGTGGTTTTTAATAGCAAGAGGGGCCTGAAAAGAAGAATTGCTGAGTTATCTCCTTCACCTATAGATTATTGTTCTGCAACTTCTCTTCTCCTTAGACCCTTTTCACCCCGCTAGGATCACACATGAGCAGATCTTCCATATTTTGCTCCTTTGTTAGTTTGGAATTATTTTCCACATGGCATTGCCTCCCTCAATCCCAACTGGACCAGCAAACACTTTTAAAATTAAACCTGAAACTAGGGCATGCACATCTTGCTGGAAGTTGTCAGTCCCTTTGTGTCTTCTCCCCTACTTCTACTACAGTGTGCATTTAAGGTTGTTCATGTGCTGTCTCACCCTGAGCTGGGTGGCCCAGGCTAGCACAACCTCATCATATCTGAGAAGCTAAGCTGGGTTGTCCCTGGTTGACTTTGGGATGGGAGACTACCAAAGAAGTCCAGGGTTGCTCCACAGAGGCAGGCAATGGCAAACCACCTCTGAACATCTCTTGCCTTGAAAACCCTACGGGGTCACAACAGATTGGCTGTGCCTTGACGGCACTTTCCAACCACCACCATATCCCATCTCTCCAGAGGCCTGGCTGAAGCAGCTGACAATGAAAGATAAAGCAATGAAAAAACATGAACGAAATTCGATGCCACAGTTAATGAGAATACAAGAACATCAGAGCAGCAAGAAGCCATTTCCCTGTTCCCAGGTGTGGCCTGTGAGATGCAACAGGAAATCCCACAAACTGGGCCTTCAGTGTTGGGAGCCATCCCCTTCATGGGCAGAAGGGGAGTTGGCTTGCAAACCATCCTTTCAGTCACTTTGCCTGCATCTTGTTATGAACCAGAAATGAACTAGGTCTTGTCAGTTTGACCCAGGAAGCTGACCCAGCCATGTTTGCACTCATGCAGCAAGTGAACCATATCTTCTCTAGCTGGAGGCCACATCCCTCTGGGAGGACTCTGGAGTATGCTGAGCAACATTATTGTTACCATGAGGAGCCTTTCCCCCCTACCTTTCCCTCACTCTGTGTTAATAAGGCCAATCAATGGGAAAATGGCACCCAGGAATTTGTTCTTTTTCCCAGAGAGACGGACCAGAACCAATGGGATGAAATTGATGCAAAAGAAATTCCGTCTAAACATCCAGAAGAAATTCCTGACAGAGTGGTTTCTCAGTGGAACAGGCTTCCTCAGGAGGTGGTGGGTTCTCCATCTTTGGAAATTTTTAAACGGAGACTGGATAGCCATACAACAGAGAGGCTGATTCAGTGAGGGTTCAAGGGGGTGGCAGGTGATAGTGCATGAGCGATTGGGCTGTGAGTGTCCTGCATAGTGCAGGGGGTTGGACTAGATGACCCATTGGGTCCCTTCTAACTCTATGATTCTATGATTCTTGGTAGCCTGGACTACTTTACTTATTCACACCTGTGGCCATTCTTTCCCTTTATTATTTCATCCCTGCCTCATCCATCTCGCTTGCTCAGTTACCAGAGAATCAGACACCTGGGCATTCTTGCTAGCCACTGTTTTGTCTTCACTTGGGAAACCAACTAGGGACCATCCCAAAGCAGTCATTGGTGTCTTCCCTGATCTGGGACAAGCTGGTAACCCAACCAAAGGCTTTTCTCTCAACAATGACAGAGCCATTACATGGTCTCCGTTTCTTTGCCTTACCCTGGCAAACACATTAATTTTAGGGGCTAGCTGCCCGGACTTGACCCCCAGGCATGAAATTGGTACTTGGCCATAGCCATCTGTGTATCATTCTTGGATGCAAACTGTGCATCCAGTACACACACAGGACATATTGCTGCCTCTCCCTTGGCTTCTTCACTTCATGTAAGGTAGCTATTAATTTTCCTCTGACCAGATTTTATACCATCATTACACCATCTCAGCTATTTACTTTCTTCTTGTTGTGTATTGGTGTTAGCTTAAATCATATTAATTTAATTTCCAATTTGGCCTCTATATGAGTATTTCTGGTGGGAACGCTGTGGTATGCAGAGGTGGAGATCTTGCTTTCTATCCCTCTCTCACAGAAGTCTCCTAGAATCAGCTAATTTGCCCATTCAAAATTCAAGAGATGAGTCTATTTTTGATAACTTCAGCTGCTGATTGCTGTCCAGCTTCTGACAAACTTTGAGGTCCCATTTGGTTAACATGGATAATAGCCAATGAAAGGCCTATGCACCATAGCCCAGCTCTTCAGGTTTTGAATCCATCAAGGCCAATAGTCATCTCCCCATCTTGTGGTGCTGAGTTCCACAAGTCAATTATTCATTTTGAGAAGCATTCATTCCTTTGGGATGTAGTAAAACCTCAGCACTGAAAGGCAACAACCTTATTAAAAGCATATCACACTAAAAAAAAAAAACGGTATGTTACAGACATAGAAAGGTATCTATTTCATTTCAGCAGCGAGATTGTACAATGTGCATTGTAACCTGTGAACAAGGAGTTTGGAATTTTAAAAGCCAAGGTGAACATTGGAAGAGAATTTCTGAAGCATCCCTTCAACTAGTTCTGGAATCCCTATTCACACATTCTGGTGAACAAACATACATTTTGCCTGTACATAAGTACTGGGGTTGCCAGACTAGCAATCAGAGGTAGGACGGGGAGTATGGATGTGATAGAGTGACAATGTTACTTCTGGGGAAAACATGGAAATGACAGGGGGTAACTCTTAGAATGTCAGGAAATACTATGGTGAGACCACAGAGTTTCTGGCAATTCCTAGAACTACTCACCATTACTTCTGGGTTCTCCCCAGAAGTGACATCATCTCACCAGTGGGATAGCCAACTTTGACCCAGGTTAGGTGAGGATGGCTAGCAACATCTAGTAGGTACATCTGTTTGTAAGAAAGTGCCAACATGTGTTCACTTTACAAATGAAACCAGGGACCATTCCGCACACATAGGATAATGCACATTCAGTGTGCTTTGGCAGCTGGATTTTCCTGTGCAGAACAAGAAAATCTACTTCTAAAGTGCATTGAAAGTGCATTATCTATTGTGTGCAGAATAGGCCCAGGAAGAGTACCTGGATAAATGTGGACTTTGTATTACATGCTAAGCTGTGCATACATGGATGATATAAGAAGAACTATTCAACTCACATGCAAAGAACAATCAAGCGTGCGCTGTACATGGATTATATGTGCATCCACAGTCACTTATGAATATGGCTGAAGTCTTGTGGATTGGAGATCTACACCAAATAGGGTTTATTTATTATATTTATATATACCACCCTCCCTGAAGGCTCAGGGCAGTTCACCTAAAACAGAAACAATACAGATAACTTAGATTAACAATAATAAAGTGATAACAGCAAGCAACATCGAACAGTAGAAAAATATGGAAATATTAAATTAATTCATACTATTCATAATATTAAATTAATTAATTATAGTGGGTGCCATAGGTTCTCAAATAAGGGACAGTGCAAGGGGAGGGCAAAGTTTGGGGAGGATGTGATGTCACTTCTGGGTAATGGTCAATTCAAATGTAGTTGTGAGTTTCCTGCATTCTGCAGGGGTTTAGACTAGATAACCCTGAAGGTCCCTTCCAACTCTATGATTCCACGATTCTGTGATTCTAAGGCTGCCTCCCATAGTTTCTATAGTCTTTATCATTGAGGAAAGTCCTAGAGTTTCACAATGTGGAGGCCATTTTTCCTCCTGCTTGTCAGTTTCTTGGGTGCAGGAAATTGGGGCTCAGGGCTGGTAATTCTTTGGCCCAGGTGAGCAAATGTGGAGGCCAAACACCAATTGAAAGGCCTAGGTTTTCTAACTTAAGCACCCATTTCATTATTAATATTATATGTCTTTGTATTCATGCAGTAGTTTATTATTATTATTATTATTATTATTATTATTATTATTATTATTATTATTATTATTATTATTATTATTATTATTATTATTATTATTATTATTATTATTATTATTATATTTATTACCCACCATGCCTGAGAGGCTCGTGGTTACAAAAGTCCAGTTAAAACCCCATTAAAATGGACAATCACAACACAATAGCAACATAACAGCAAGAACATGGCGGAACCCCCCAAAGGATCCTATCCTACATCAAGAGGGATGTGGTAGGAGAGACAAGAACACAGATGGCATCAGGGGAACCCCAATTGATCTTCCTTCACTGCCCCAGATCTTGAATAGACACACAGAAATACCCCCAATTACACCCAATTTGACATCTCATATATGAATGGCCGGCTTCCGTATATCTGGACACCATTCAGTTCTCCAAAGGGTTCAGTTTTCCCAAGCCCAGAAGCCTCATCCACCTTGAATGGCCGGTCGAATTCTGTCGTAAACCTGGAGCTGTCTTCAGTGCCGATTGTTCCCCTCTGGAAAGGGAGCTCCCGCCGTCTGCTTTCCTGATGTTTTTCATCTCTCGGTTCTGCGGAAATTAAAAATGCAACAACAGAGGCTTTCAGACATGTCAGTTCTACTTCAGAAGTACGTCCAGGTGATTCCAGAACTCCTAAACCCAAAGAGAAGTTTGGATGAGTCAAATTTCAAAAGCATCGTGGCCGGTGCAAAAGAAGACAGGTGAAGATGCCCCCCCCCCTCCCCGCTCCCAGCTGTGCTTGGCTGGCAACTTTTTTTCCTCAACACCTCAGCAAGGTTGAACACACTCAATAATTAACATTGAGAACAGCAGTGCTCTTCTAACTCCCCTTCATCTTGGTGTTGTTCTTGTCTGGATACATTATTTTTTTGGCAGCAGCCCAGCCAGCGCATATGAGATATTGAACTGACCTTACACGGAGGTAATAAAGCTCCCATCTTATAGACACCGTGTCTCTGCCACCTTCAACTCCTTCTCACCCCCCTGGAGACATAATGCAAACAGTATCAAGGGAATAGCAACGCCCACACCCTTTGGCTTAAGTGGTGTTAAAAGGGCAAGCGTGAGGCCACTCTGAATATTTTGGTGCTTTTCATCCCTCCTGTAAGTGGCACTTTTGAATGGCAAGTGAGAACAGCGTCTGGCATTTGCTGGAGCAGGGGGGTCAATGTCGGGGTCGCGACCCCTTGAGGGGTCATTCAGCCCTTTCCCAGGGGTCACGGTGGTGGTGGAGGCTGCGGCAGCAGCAGTGGCATGGCTCTGGCCTCCTCCGTGCCGCCTCAGAGCTCACCAAGGCTGTGCGGTGCAGGCCAGTGCCACAGGAGCAATGGCCACGGTAGCAGCATGGCTCTGGCTTCCTCCGTGCTGCCTCAGTGAGCTGTATGGGTCATGGCACTAGGGCGCTTGAGAACCGCTGTGCTGGAGGATATTTCATTCAAACCCGTCCGTTTTGGATTTCCTCCCTGTTCTTTCCTTTATTCTTCCAGATTTCCCCTCTGCAATGAGTTTCAGTTCTTTTTTCATTCGGTCTTTCTAAAATTGATTCCAGAATGGGAACAGGCACAATTGACTCTGGCGTGGGAGAACCCAGCTGTGGGCATTGTTGGAATATTGACATGGGGTGGAGGGAGCAGCCACAAAAGGACTGCCACATCTTCCTTTCAGCCACCCTGGGAAGAGCCTTGCACTGTGGTGGCAGCTTCTGCCAAAGCACCATTTAAAAAAACCTGCACAGCCAATCAAACCTCCAATAGCCAATCAGAATTCTTGCAAGGCAGTAGTTCTCCCTGGCCCCACCCATTTGCACCATATTGTGGACTTCTGCTCTAGTCTTGCCTTCCTAAACATTGCAGTATTGATGGGAACAGGGTATTCTACCAAGCCCCCAGTTTCCCCACCTCTCCAGGAATTGTCCAACCTGGGGTTGGCAACCTTAATCAAGCCCATTCCATCTCCCAAAGTTGCCGCAGAATGATCCCAGTAAGAAAGCCATGAGGTTTGGTTTTGGCACCACCTCTGACACTAAAGGCTTTAATTGCCCCTAAGATCACGTGATTCGATGGCATGAATCAAATTGTTTGGAATGCTGTATGGCTTGCACCGAAAATTACACACACACACACACACAAACACAGAAACTTATGTTTTAAAGAGTTGTATGAGAATCCCCCCTGCATTTTCTTAGGTATTTAACATGTTTCAACAAACTAATTTCAATAAAAGACACCTTTTTCATATGACCTCTCTGGACACACGTACACACATGAATACACATAAGCTGCCTTATGTGTATTTTTGGAGGTAATTCACTCATAGGGTTGCCATGACAAATGAGCCCTGTGCATCTAAGGCAGGGGTAGTCGACCTGTGGTCCTCCAGATGTACGTGGACTACAATTCCCATGAGCCCCTGCCAGCAAATGCTGGCAGGGGCTCATGGGAATTGTAGTCCATGGACATCTGGAGGACCACAGGTTGACTACCCCTGATCTAAGGGGTCGCCTCTCTCAGCAGACCCCCAGAAGAACATTACAATCTTCTAGAACCAACATGTTGGTAATCCCCGGCCCAAAGGAAATGCGTTTGTCCTCAACCGGGGGCAGGGCCTTTTTGGCCATGGCCCCAGCCTGTGGAACAAGCTACCAGTTGAGACTCAAAACCTGACATTAAGTTCTGCAGGGCCCGCAAAATGATGCTTTCCTACCAGGCCTTTGGTTGAGGCCAGAACAAGCTTGCAGCAAAGAAAATCTACAGGCCTTCCTCCATTCATCTCCGGATTATTCCTTCCACCAAACCAGAACCTGAAAAAAATAGCCTAGGTGTGGATTGATGAGCCAATGAGGAGAAATAGCAGAGCACCGCTAGTTTTAATACTGCTCACCACGGCACTGATAAAACTGTTCTGATGGGCAGTGATATCAGGGCTCTCTCAGCCTCACCCACCCCACAGGGTGTCTGTTGTGGGGAGAGGAAAGGGAAGGCGACTGTAAGCCACTTTGAGCCTCCTTTGGGTAGGGAAAAGCGGCATATAAGAACCAACTCTTCTTCTTCTTCTAATTGTGATTTTATGAATGATGCACCTGCATGTAGTGAACCGCCCGAGCATGTTCATGGGGAGGGGCGGCATATCAAAACCGATTAATAATGGCCATTTTGAATGCCTGCTGTTTTATAACGAATAAATAAGTCAAATAGATCTACTTTTGTGAACCCCGTGAAAGGTGAATGGATCCTTTCTGCAACCTGTCCCCTAGGTGGCAGTGTTGACCAGATTATTTTACTGAAGGCTTCTACCCTGCAGCAGCTAAAAAGACTGCGTCCCAGGTCAGGAACTGTTTCTTCTGGCAAAGGTTTTTGCTGAAATTAATCATTAAATGGAACAGGGTAAAATGCTGTCCATCCAAGGTTCTGCTGATCTTGGAAATCTGCATGTTCAGTATTATTGCTTCCTCTTTCCTTTAAGTCACACAAACAGAATACAACACAAACATACAGTGCCTTGTATTTTGCATGCTATATACCAAGGGGCTGTACAAGGAGTCTAATGCCTTACTCATAGGGATTGGCCCTATTCCAACTTGGACAGCCAGACACGTTCCACCCCTCAGGCAGTTTCACAAATATATAGAGGAACCATGGATAAGGATTGCATTTGTATACCGTCCTCCTCATAAGGGAGCTGAGATCATTAAGGATTCCAGAATTAGCCCTGGCCCATAATAGAAGGGAAGGACCCAACGTTCAGAAAAGAAACATCGTAGTTATAATCAGAAGCTTTCCGAGATACTTTCTTTATCGTAACAGCATCTTCTCTATCTCGCCTATCCATTGTCTGAAGCGAAACCTAAATTATATTCTCCTCTTAAGGTGACAAATGGCAGCGTGGTGATTTGATGCCACTGCAGAACTTTAAAAGAAGCTGTACTTTATAAACACACACACAAAACAAGGGGCAGTTATCCGATAATGAGTCTGTAATTAATTCTGCTAAAGGGAAACAATTACCCTTTCAGCTCTTAAATGGATTATAAAAAGGACAGTAATTTACAGGATGATAAGTGAGGAAGGGGGAAGGAAATAATGTGTTTACAGAGAAAATGCTCGGTTTCTTGGTTCTTGCTGAGCAACCAGAGCCGCAGTTTGCAGTATCACATTGCCTTGTACACAAAGCCAGGACTGACCTGATAAGGCCCACGCATCACCTCCCTCCCCAACAACAAGCACTCCCCTCCCCACCGACAAGCAAGCGATCTGGGTCCTCCATTCATGGGAATAAGAATGGCAAAGGATGCTTCCCACTATAAGAAAAGGCAGTTTTGTTGAAGCTTGGGATGGGGGAAGATCTGGATCACACGAGAAGCCTGTATACCAGATGGGAGATACACTTCTGGGTGACAGTATAAGCCAGGGGTAGTCAACCTGTGGTCCTCCAGATGTCCATGGACTACAATTCCCATGAGCCCCTGCCAGCGTTTGCTGGCAGGGGCTCATGGGAATTGTAGTCCATGGACATCTGGAGGACCACAGGTTGACTACCCCTGCTGTAAGCAAACTAGATCTCAGGGCACTTGTAGACTATGCAAAAAAATGAGCAGAGTGTGTGATGGGCAGTAAAAAAGGCAAATGCAGTCTTGGGCTGTATCAACAGAAGAATCACCCTGAAATCACAAGATGTCCTAGTCTACTGTATACCACCTCGATCAGACCCCACCTGAAGTCCTATGTGCAGCCCTGGAGGGCTCACTCCAAAAACTGTGTGGCCAAAATTGAGAGGGTGCAAAGGAGAGTGACAAGGATGATCCAGGGCCCCCTATGAGGAAAGGCTGAGGGACTTGGGAATGTTCAGCCTGGAGAAGAAGGGGCTGGGAGGGGATTTCTCTCTTTAGCATTGGCTAGAAGTTGCTGATGTGATGACGTCATCATGTTCTGTGTGATGCCAGCAATGAGGCCTGGGACTTCCTCTATCTCCTGGTAAGTCCCCGCTTTGTTCTCTGCCAGTTGCCAAGAGGGACCTGCCAACCCTAGGAAGGGTGGCCCTTAGGGAAGGCTGGCCAGCAGCACACATGCAGAGGCTTTGTGACCTATTTTGGGGCTGATTAAGGAAATATATATTTCCTTAATCAGCCCCTTCGCAGCCAAGCAGATTCTCTCTGCTCAAGTGCTCCTTGTTGGCTTCGCAGCTAGCGGACACAGGAAAACAAAAGGATTAATAGACACAATGCAGGTTCCCTAGCTTGTTCTCCAGCAATAATATTTCCGTCTGTAGTTAGTACGCTTAAAAAAAAAACCACCCTGCAATTGCAGGCTTTAAAATCTGTACTTCCCAAGTAGGTCATAAACTGCCAGCTGTAATGGGTTAGATTCCACCCTCTTCCTAGAGCCCTGACAGGCCACACAGTTTGAGAGCTTTGTCAGAAAATGTAGTCCGGAGCATGACGTGGCATTCCGTGAATAAAGAGTGTCTAAATGACAAGCCAGAGATGTGGCTGACGAGAGGCCATGCACATTAAAACCATGCTGATCTACAGGGGGGGAATCTAGAATTACAACTGAATTACTCCAGTTAACTAAAATTATTTCCCCTGGAGAAAATGGCTTCTTGGGAGGACGGGTTAAAGGATATTTCACCCTGCACAAGTCCCTCCCCCCCAAACTCCTCCCTACTCAGGCTCCCCCCACCCCCCCACCCCCCAAAAAAAGAGCTCTAGGAATATCCAGACCTAGGGTTATTTGCTTCAAACTTTATTGTATTTTGGAAATTGTTTTATGCAAACTGCTTAGAGCTTTCTAGGAAGTGCAGTAACTTATATTCTAATAGTAAAACTGGTATATCTTTGGATGCTTAAATCTGGTGACTGCAGCTGGCATTGGTCAAAACAGATTTCCCTCCCCCCTACAAAATTGAAAGGGCCCTAGGACAACTTTAAAGGACAACTTTTAAAAACCCCAAAATGATTAAAGGACTCCTGTAGCTTTAAGCAACAGATTCTGTCAGTGTCTGTTGCTAGGCAACCATTTTATTCCCAGGCTTCAGTTTCTTTATGTTTCCGTTCCGGAACTATTGCATTAGGAATCCTTAGATGTTTATTGGCATAGTTTGGAACATTTCCTGCACTAGTATCTGGGAGATCCAAGTATGGGTGCCATGGAAACTGGTACGGTGACCTCAGATCACTCAGCCTAACCCACCTCATGGGGTTGTTGTGAGAGTTAAAGGGAAGAGAGAAAAAGAATGATGGGAGTCACTTTGGTCCCCATTGGGGTGAAAGGTGGGATATAAATGAATTAAAAACATCGTTTCCTCTTGGACATTATTAATTCACATGTGATTTGGCCTGTGATTGTCATGACAAATTTCATCGGTTGCAACTGGAGAATTAATTCTAGAAATCCTTCTGGCAGAACTGGAATAAGAAGGGTGGGAAGTCAGTGATTTGTGGGGAGGAACATTCCAGAACATGAAAAGGAGCCAGGGAACTCTGTTGATTTCTAACGTAGGTGGAACTCTACATCAGCCATATTGGATAGGTAGCCGGTCTCAGCCAGTTCCCACACCACACCTTCATCATTGGAAACAAAATGAAAACCAGCCTCGGATCTCTGTGTAAATCTACCACATACTGGTATATGATTAAGCCAATGCAATGGCACTAGTAAAATTTTGGTGCTTGGTTCAGAATCAACAGTCTGCTGGGGGGAAACAGGAAATGGAGGTGTTTATATAGCCCTATGACTAAAATGTCTGAGACAACAATTCAAATCAAAGTTATAGGTTTGGCTAAGATAGTGGCCCTTGGCATCCTTCCCTTTCCTTCTAGTCCTCAGGTAGGTCCGGGCTGGTTTGGGGGTTTGTCTGGTCAGGGGGTTGGGAGGTTCTCGGCCTTTTACTCTCTCAGGAGGAGCCAGATCCTGCAACTGGCTGTCTCTCAGAGCTAAAAAAGAAAACTAATTCTCGGTAATAGATTCAAGGGGGTAACTGTGTGGGTCTGGATGAGTGACCATTTCGAGTACATTTGGACATGGGTCACTATAATGAAAAGTCTGGGAGCCACATCTGGCCAGGAAAAACATGTGGCATATTGTCAACAGAGTGATTGAACAGTGAAGGTTCTCTGAGCTTCATTGAAAACTGAGTACCTCCAAGTCACTTGGCAGGGACATTTTGTGACTCTTCCAAGCCTTCATCCACTCTAAATATTTGGCCAGGCAATGTTCAGCAGACAACGTTCAGCTGTGTTGGTCCAAAAGCAACATCCAAAGTGCCAAGAACATGATCCGTAGAACCCCTTCCATGGGGACCAACCCAATGGCACACAACAGCCTGCAAGTTCGGGAGTTCCCCCAGCACTCTGCACCAAGCAGATGTCACAAAATAAAGGCCAAAGGGAAGAAGTGGGGTTTCCAGGACATCAGGATCTTAAGACCATTCCCTGCCAAGATAGGATAGGGTTTGGGGGACAAGCAAAGAAGATTCAGGCCTCTGATGGCAAAGGGGCTGCCAAGTCATCGTAGCAATAGAAAACCGAATTCTGGTGGTAATTCAAAGATTATAACAGGTTGCTCGCTGGCCGGGGGTCATAAAATAAATCTAATAATAATAATAATAATAATAATAATAATAATAATAATAATAATAATAATAAGAAGAAGAAGAAGAAGAAGAAGAAGAAGAAGAAGAAGAAGAAGAAGAAGAAGAAACAATTAAAACCCAGGAGCAATCCCCTCCAAAACAGACAATGTCCAGAAGAGCCCTGTTTCAAAAAACTGTAAGCATTTTTAATAGAATCTAAATTTCACAACAGATCAGCTAGCACTTATGAGCAGGAAGGTTTCATAAATGAGAGTTAAGAGACATGTGACATTCAACCACGTGTGTTTTTACACAGATCAGTGTTCTAAAGTACAAACAGATCCCTTGTGAGATTTGGGGGCTGGGGGCGGGGCACTGTTTCTGCCCTTGATAATCATTGGGGAAACTTCCTCCCACCCTCTGCAAATCGTCAAATTCTTCTTTAAAATGGTCCTAGTAGCCACAGGTCAAACATGTGGCTGTCATAACATGTAACTTGGCCCTCCCACACAATATTGTCCAGAACTGTCTCCTCCAACATCCCCCCAGTAAAAGAACAGGAACATCCTCTGGGGTAGGACTAGGATTTGGGAGGTCTGAGTTTGAATGCCGATTCTGCCGTGGAAGTTCAGGGGGCAACCTTAGGCTGGTTGCTTTCTCAGCCTAATGCAAAGATAAAATGGAGGAAAGGGAGAATGGAGAATGATGCCATTCCCCACTTGGATCCTTATGGGGGGAGAACAGCAGGGCTGAAATATCTCAGTTACATTCAGGAGCATTCCCCCCACAACAAGCCTGCAGTGCTTGTCCCCTTACTCTCTGAGAAATAACCATCACAGAGTTCTTTTATTTGCAGCCTCACTGCCTGTCCCTGACCTTCAGTTTTTATTTGCATACTTAAATATTGTCCTGTTTGGGAGCTATAAGTTTCCTATCAGGGCCCTTCAATCTTTATGAGGATAAAGTGTTTGCAAGGCTCTTTAAGCTGCTTAACGCAAGCATGCGTGTGAAAGATTAACAGCTTGGGAAGGCCGAGCAGTTAAGTGACAGTGGAACGAGAAGGGACAGGGGAAAACACCATCCATCAAGTGCTGCCTGAGGAGCATTGGGGTGAGAGTTACTGAGGAGTCTAGTTGCCACGTGAGAGGCACACCTGGATCATAGCCAAGGGTGCACAGAGAGTCTGCTCTACTCAGGATTTGACCCATTTCTAGCGGTTCAAGAGCAACATGACTGGGAGGGAATATGGCTCGGCTCAGGTGATGCTGGTAGCTCCTGGCAAGGCTTTTCCTCTGAGGAGTCATCACTAACAGGATTCGGGTTCACAACACCTCCCCATGGCCCTGCAGTTGACCACTGGATCACTCTTTGCTTTCCCTCACCCTCCCTCTCCTTAGAGGTGCTGGGGAGATTCAACAGCTTTCCCCACCCATCCTGGCACTTGGGAGATGTGGGGGAATGGGGACAGCCTGCCTCTCATGGCCTTCCATGTCTGGCCCAGACTTTGGGAGAAGCGGTGAGTGAGTGAGAAGGAGGAAGACCGCCCACCCATAACCTTCCCTGCTGGGCCTGCCCCTTGGGAGATGGGGGTCAGGTGGGAATGAGTCAGCCTGTCCCCTATAGCAGGGGTAGTCAACCTGTGATCCTCCAGATGTTCATGGACTACAATTCCCATGAGCCCCTGCCAGCAAATGCTGGCAGGGGCTCATGGGAATTGTAGTCCATGAACATCTGGAGGACCACAGGTTGACTACCCCTGCCCTATGGCCTTCCCTGAGCAGCCTGGCCTTTGGGAGGTGTGGGGGGCAGGAAGGTGGCAAGCCCACCCCTCTGCAGCCTTCCCAGCCCAAGGTTTGGATGTTTTAAGGGGTGGGAAGGTGGCAGCCCACCCGTCCACAGCCGGCCTGGCCTGGCCTTTGGAAGATATGGGGTTGTATGGGAAAGTCGGGACAGTGGTGATCTGTGGAGACACTGTTCTATGCAGGTGGAGAAAGGAGGGTTAGTTCCCCTCCAAAGCAGCTGATTTACGTAGGAGAACTTTCTTCCCTCCTCCCTCTTTGTATCTTTCTTTCTCTCATCACACACATCTTTGCCACCTCTGCTGAGACTAAGGTAGAGCTACTACAGTTCTGCAGGATCTGTATAGTTTTATTGTATATTTTTGATATTGTTGCATTTTATGGTTTTAATGGGGATTTTTTTTTGGGGGGGGGGGTTATCCAACACTGTAACCCGCCACGAGCCTTCGCAATATTAACTAAATTATTATCTCACTCAGGAGAGCAATCCACCGGGTCAGCACCAGGGCCAAGAAAGCCTTGGCTTTGGTTGCAGCCTATTTAATTTCTCTGGGACCAGGGATCTTGAGCAGGTTTGGTGTGCTCCATCTTAAATATGTTGTAAACCAACTCGAGAGAGGCAGTCTAGAAATGTAATCATGGTAGTAATAATAGTGTTGATTTACAAATCAGAGCTCTGGACTGGACATACATTACAGTCTTGTGAGATCTCAGAAGCAAATGGTCAGCCGTGGCTAGTATTTGGATGGGAGACCACCAAGGAAGTCCCGGAGTGCTGTAAAGAGACAAGCCATGGCTTGAAATCCCTTCAGCGGCGACTTGACAGTCCTTCCCACCATATGACTATTAACAAGGACATTAGAGGGCAGCAGAGATACTTCTAACTTGCTAATAGACGCCGTTATTTCTCTAAGTTGGCTTGTTGAGCTCTCCGTGGTAGCCTGCAGAGAAGACTGCATCTACCATAGCTTCCACCTAAAACTATGTTGCCTGCCATAAATGTTACACAGGCAAAGAGCTAGAAGCATCACTCCTTCCATCCTAGAACGTTTGGATGAATGCCGTCTGGGAAGTAACACGAACTTACAAGCCTGATTGTCAGGAAAGTGTGGCCCAAACTAGGGGGGGAAATCCTCACTGTATTCCATGTGATACTTCAACTTATTTATTTTATTTATTTATTTGTATTTATATACCGCCGTTCTCAAATGTCTCGCAGTGGTTTACAAAGATCCATGAATACAATAAAATCCTGTAAAACCCATTATTATATTATATAAATATAATAAATAAACAAAACATAATTAAAACACAATATCAAGATGGTGGATAATAAATATATATTTATTTTTATATTTATACCCCACTTCTCATGACAATTTTTCTTGTTCATTGAATCTCGTTCCCAGGAGGAGTTGCAGAGCCAGTGATGCAAGGTGGAGGGTCGGATCACTGGGGACCATAGAAGACCAATCAGGAGGACACATCCTTCTTAGTAGTAGTAGCACTGGCTTTTTTAGTCCTCTTCTTACTATCTGAAGACGTCTCAAAGCAGCTTACAATCCCCACAACAGGCCCCCTATGAGGTCGGTAAGTAGGGCTGTGGGAGTTCTGAGAGAACTGTGACTGGTTCAAGGTCACTCAGCTAGCTGCATGTGGAGGAGGAGGGGGGAATCAAACCCAGTTTTCCAGATCAGAGGCTGCCACTCTTACCTATGGCACCAAACTGACTTAGGTTGATGGGGTCTAGGATCCAAAGCACTAGGCTGACCCTTTCCTGAAAGGGCTGGCAATAGGGAAGAGTTGGCATAATATTTTTTAAACATAATTTAGTGGCACTGAAACTTTCCACTCCCTCCCCTCACAATATTTTGGCTTTTTTTTTTGTTTTGCTTTTAATTATCTCTTTTCCCAAGATGATTCGTCACCACATTCATTGTCATTATAATAGCATTCTGTTGGCTGGACCGTTTCCGCACTGGAGGCTTTGTGCTGGGCTGCAGCCTGAAGTTTGAGCCAGGGCACGTTGTCCCGCCCCTTCCTGCTCCCGCATGGGGGAGTATTTGGCCCAGTGCACCTTGTCCACCCCAGATGTATGCTTCTGCCTCAGAGCCAGGGCTGCGAAGTTCCCAATGCAGAAACGGTCCTGGTTAGCACCTAGCTATTGGCCCCAGATTACCTTTTGAAAAGTTCATGACTTTATATGCGACTGTGTAACATACATAAATCTGTTGCATATTTGGCTGATCTTTCATGCTCTGGAACTCCGTAAGCAGCATGTTAGGATGCCAAATAGCAGTCCTCATTAAGAGCAGTATTCCCGGCTGAGAGTCTTCTCTTTTGGGTAAGTGTTCAACAGGAAAGGCACATAAAACTTCCGTGAAGGTTTTATTGGTTTAAAAGCAACATCGAACCTAAGCAGAATTCCAACTGGCTTGCATACTCGATGAGTTCCAAATCTCCTGCTACTGAAAGTTTTGTGATGTTCCATGAAAAAACAGAATGAACTTTTGTCCCTCCATTGCAGGAAGTAAAATGAAGCTTATGTCTATACAAAATTCTACAAGGAAAACACCCGCGGAGGAAGACTAGTTATACCAATCAGCTAAGACAAACACATAACCCGCTCTTAAAGGGCAAGTACTATTTATATTCTCAATCATTTCAGGAATGCAACTGCTATGTACAGACAATTTATTATTCTGCCAGGGCAGCACAAGGAGATACCTCCTTCATGGTGATTTCAGATTACTCTGGTGTTGTCTCGTTCATAATGGAGTCAGGAAGCATTGCCCTCACTCTGAATTGGCTTGCCAACATCCTAGTGTAACCAAGTTGGCTCTGGGACAGCACAATGTCGCCCGCTCCAATTGGATGTGTGGCCTCATGTTGGCACTAAGAAGGTCTAAAGTAGCTTTATGAAACAACCCAATCACCTAGGGGGGATGTCTCCTTCCCACCCATTCCTCCAAGAGCCAGCTTGGTGTAGCGGTTAGGAGTGCGGACTTCTAAGCCAGCGAGCCGGGTTCGATTCTGCGCTCCCCCACATGCAGCCAGCTGGGTGACCTTGGGCTCGCCATGGCACTGATAAAACTGTTCTGACCGAGCAGTGATATCAGAGCTCTCTCAGCCTCACCCACCCCACAGGGTATCTGTTGTGGGGGGAGGAATGGGAAGGCGACTGTAAGCCGCTTTGAGCCTCCTTCGGGTGGGGAAAAGCGGCATATAAGAACCAACTCTTCTTCTTCATCTCCCAAAAGCCAGGCTGAGTGGGGAAGGCCTATGGGGAGCTGGCTCTTTCCCACCCACCCCCACATCTTCCAAAGGCCAGGTTGCTCAGAAAAGACCTTGGGAGATGGGGGTCAGGTGGGAATGAGTCAGCTTGTCCCCTATAGCAGGGGTAGTCAACCTGTGGTCCTCCAGATGTTCATGGACTACAATTCCCATGAGCCCCTGCCAGCAAATGCTGGCAGGGGCTCATGGGAATTGTAGTCCATGGACATCTGGAGGACCACAGGCTGACTACCCCTGCCATAGGGGATAGGCTGCCTACTTCCCACTTGCCCCCATCTCTCAAAGGGCAGGGAAGGCTGTTTGTGAGAGGGGTTGCCTTCTTCGGACCTACTCCTGCATCTCCCAAAGGCTTGGCCAGGCAAAGATGGTTACGAAGGCTGCCTTCTTCCTGCCCCTTCTCCCATATCTCCCATCGGCCAAGCTGGTTCAGGAAGGCCACGGCAGGGGGGGCTGCCTCTTTCCCACCGACTCCCATATCTCCAACAGGCCAGTCTGCTTGGGGAAGGCCATGAGGGAAGGACTACTTCCTTCCCACCCACCCCATCTCCCAAAGGGCAGCCTGGGCAAAGAAGGCCATGGAGGATGGCCTTCTCCCGTCATAACCCTTGCATCATGAGTTTTGCTTCATGAGTGATGCAGAGCCATGGTTTCCCTGTAAATCCAAGCGTCAAAGGGATGCCAAGCCAGAATGAAACCCCACTCAGCAGAGCAGGAAGTTCTGCCCCACACAATAGAATCCATTCCCGGAGGAAGTTCCTTCCACGCCAAGAACAGGGACAAGCTTCGCACACCGACTGCACAAGAGCCAAATCAGACCGAGCAGAGACAGCAGTTTGGAGTGGACATAACAAAGGCAGGAGACTGGGAGGTATTTGAATCAAATGTTTGGCTTGCTGCACCCCACCCCCCTACATCCTGGAGGCAAGCCCAGAACAGGCAGGCAGGGATTGTGCTTGGGAGGAAGAGCCTCCGCTCCCCGGCCTTGGGGTCTGCACTGGGCCTTTGCTGCTTTGGAAACTGGCCTGAGCAGGCCTGGCTTAGCCAAGGGATGTATTCACACACAGCACTCTTGCAGAAGAGGCTTGTCATTAAAGGTTAGCACAGCAGATTTGGCTGTGTTGCTAAGAAAAGGTGATCCGGCTAGACTGGGAGGTGTTTTCTTCCCCAGCAGCATTAAAGAATCCAGGGTCATTTCAAAGATTCCATTCCACTGGGGTACATAATTCTCCAGGTCCGGATTATTCGGAGGCACCAGAGTAGTTAGGCTGGCCAGGTGCCCCTTTGCCCTGTCATGCTCTCTAGGAATCCAGAATGGACATTCACAGGGTATAGTGTATAATAGAGTTCTCTGTCCAAAGCAGCGATTTTCTCCAAGGAACTGATCTATGCAGCCTGAAGCTCAGTTATAATTCCAGGATATCTCTGCCTGGAGACTGGAAATCCTAGAGAATAGTGGTCCAGAGGTTCTTATTCACCAAATACCTGGGATTCTTCTTTGCTAAGAAGTAGATATGACGATTCAACATCTAATGGCGTTCGGTTATCCTCCCTCTCACCTCCACCTGTTCGGTGTTGTGTTGGGGGGAAAGCTAGATCAGCTACACCGCCATGTCCTATTATGTTCTCTGTATTTTTATGTCCTTGTGTTTAATGTTTTAAGGGGGGTTACTGAGGGTTTTAGTGTCTATGGACTACGATCGTAACCCACCACAAGCCGGTTCCCAGGAGTGACGGGAAATAAAAATCGAAATAATAATAATACTTTTTAAAATAACCACCTGTCTGCCAGCTGTTCCCACCACTGCTCAGCAGGGTGGAAGGAGAAACATGGGCAGGGAAAGCATCATCACACCAATGGCTCAACATCACTTCCAGAGCAGACCTGGAAGTATATCACTGCATCCTTGATCTGTCCTACAATTCGCCCCAAAGGTAAAGGCAAAGGTATCCCCTGTGCAAGCACCGAGTCATGTCTGACCCTTGAGGTGACGCCCTCTAGCGTTTTCATGGCAGACTCAATACGGGGTGGTTTGCCAGTGCCTTCCCCAGTCATTACCGTTTACCCCCCAGCAAGCTGGGTACTCATTTTACCGACCTCGGAAGGATGGAAGGCTGAGTCAACCTTGAGCCGGCTGCTGGGATTGAACTCCCAGCCTCATGGGCAAAGCTTTCAGACAGCTGCCTTACCACTCTGCGCCACAAGAGGCTCATAATTCGCCCCAAATTCTGTGCTAAAAAGGGGGGCCTGAGTTCTTGCTGAAGTGTGGCATGGTACCCCCCATGCCCCCTTCCTCTCCCACCCACTGCCAGACAGAGAAGCGTGTAACATTATCCTTGGCACAAAATGTAGTTGGTCTCAAATGCAATTGGCCTCGGAAATACAATAGGAACATCTCCTTTCCCTTCTTTTCCTTCGGTGCAATAGATAAGGTTCAGATGCAGTGGGGCGTGAACCCATTTCTCCAAAATACATCACATTCTGTTTGCAGTAGGAAAAGCCATGCTTCAGTGGGCTTAGAAAGGTGTTGCTCTTCTTAGGACAGCATTGCAGTTGTCCTGATATTTTTTTTTCCAAGTCACATTGAGGATCACAGCACAGAAATCTCTTAGAAGCCAACCAGATGCATAGATTCCAGGGACTGCTGATATTACCTGTTATTCATGAAGAACTGTTTGATAAATGGGTATATTTCAGTGATATTGAGAGGTCATGGGTTTTGGAACCAGCTGCAGGCATTTTCTTGGGAAGGTGGGGGGAGTTCAGTTGGGTGCAGTGGTTAGGAGGGAGGACTTCTAATCTGGGGAACTGGGTTTGATTCTGCACTCCTCCACATGCAGCCAGCTGGGTGACCTTGGGCTCGCCACAGCAATGAGAAAGCTGTTCTGACCGAGCAGGAATATCAGGGCTCTCTCAGCCTCACCCACCTCACAGGGGGTCTGTTGTGGGGAGAGGAAAGGGAAGGCAAATGTAAACCGCTTTGAGACTCCTTCAGGTAGAGAAAATCAGCATATAAGAACCAACTCTTCTTCTTCTTCTTCATGATGTGTGTGTGTGTGTGTGTGTACTTTGCATGGTTTTCATCTAGGAATTGTAAGCCAACTTGAGCCACAAGGGAAAGGGAAGGTATAAGCATTTAAATACATTGATATAACATTGTGTTTAATTTTGAGCCACCAAGCACGTTTCTAAGAGGAAACACAGAAATCCTCCAAACGAATCTCCCCGTGAATGTTTTTGCAGTAAGACTGTGATATTCTACCCGTAATGGTAATTCCTAGTAGTTGTGGAGTGAATTTTGTTTGCTCTACAAAAGTCTGTCCATTGTTCAAAGCCATCACGGCTGGTCCAACATAAACAGAGACTTTGGTGCATTCTTTGGCCCATAACAGTTATTATGGCTTTTGAAGTCTCCGACCTTCTTGCCCTCCCCTGCTGCTGAATAATTATGTTTGCAATATTTTTTCCTTTTCCCCAGCTGACCTTGTTCCTGCCACTTGTGCTTTTGGAATTCCTGGCCACCCCCTACCCCTCGGTCCTTTTCTTCAGTGAATCACAATGAAAAGAATGTCATGAGTTTTTATTTTGACTTAATATCACTTCCTCCTCTCACCTGTTTACACAGTCAACTCCCAAAGGAGGTCGTCGCCAGCCGCCACTGTGGTTCCCTTGTAAAGCCTGTCGGAAAGATTTTCTTTCAGGCCAAGAAGGTAGCACTCTTCTAATTAAGACGACTGGGATTTCCCTTCAGCCAGCCTTTCCTCACAGCCAGCTTGGTATAGGGCACGCTTTCTCATCCAGGGTTTTGTGAAACCCTGGGGTTTCTTGATGGCCTTGGAAGGGTATCCTGTATGGGTGGGAGTTAATTAATTTTAAATATATTTGAAAATTTTGTTAAGCAATTATCAGGTGATATTATGTATTTATTTATTTGTGCTTTGATTTATTCTCCGCCACTCATGACAATGTCGCCTTGCGGCAGTTTACAATATAAAACACAATCACAAAATCCCCTAAAACTCCTTATAAAACCCATTCTGTTTTAGACATGCAAATCACTCTAAACAGCTAGGCAAATGAATAACAAAGCAACCTGGTTACTGTCAAATATGAACAAATGTCAGCCTTTTTATACTTCTTGTGATGGCTTCCTGTTCAGTTGTTTGATTCGTGAACTACAAATACACCTGATCAGGTATGGCCATGTCAACCAACCCACCCACCCCCTCCCAAAATGGCCAGTGATGTGCCTGGAGGGGGTGGGAAGGGAAGGGGCCCCAGATGGGTGTGTACACAGCTATGTTTCCCAACCATATTCCATACAATCGTGTTTCCCAACCATATTCCATACAATTAAGAGCTGCAATGATTCCAATGTCTGTGTGCTCCCAAACCCACAGATTTAACATCTGGCATCTCCCCCCCCCCCCCAAGAAGCCAGATTCCAGGAAGGGCAACTCCTTCTGGTCTCTGTTTATTCCCCACCAGCAGCCAGCAAAGCAAACTCTGGAAAGTTGCCACCTGAAGCACTGTGTAAAGCTTCCAGGTAACTATATTAATCCTGTCCCATGCACTAGTTGGCATCAGTCCTCCATCGTCCGCCCAAGATCACATCTTTGTGGCTTTGATAATAAATGAGACAAACACAATTTTTCGAGTGAATTGTTTTTCTTCCTGATAAAATGTTTGCACAGCGCTCTTGCGACAGCCCAGAGGCCGAGAAATCTCTGTGCCAAACCGTTTTCCTCCACCACCTTGCAAGAAATGAAGACTCAGGGAAGGAGTGGATGGAATCATGGGATAACAGGGCTGGAAGGGGCCACCCAAGCCATCTAGTTCGGCCCCCTGCTCAAGGCAGGATCAGCCTCAAGCATCCAGGATCAGGAGCTGTCCAGCCCAGGGGTAGTCAACCTGTGGTCCTCCAGATGTTCATGGACTACAATTCCCATGAGCCCCTGCCAGCAAACTCTGGTAGGGGTTCATGGGAATTGGAGTCCATGGACATCTGGAGGACCACAGGTTGACTACCCCTGGTCCAGCCCACCACCTCCTTAGGCAGTCGATTCCACTGCTGAATTACTCCCACCATGAAAAATGTCTTGCCTGATATTTAGCTGCTACCATTCTCCAAATAGTTTAAACCCTTTATTGCGGGTCCTATCCTGCGGTGCCAACAGGAACTGCTCTCTGCCCTCCTCTCAGTGACCACCTTTCAAATATTTAAAGAGAGCAATCTTATCCCTTCTTAACCTCCTCTTCTCCAGGCTGAACATTCCCTGGTATCTCAGTCTTTCTTCATAGGGTTTGGTCTCCAGGCCCTGGATCATCTTCGTCACTTTCATCTGAACCCTCTCAATTTTGCCCATATCGCTTTTGAAGTGAGGCCTCCAGAACTGCAGAAGAAGAAGAGTTGATTCTTATATGCCGCTTTTCTCTACCCGAAGGAGGCTCAAAGCGGTTTACAGTCACCTTCCCTTTCCTCTCTCCACAACAGACACCCTGTGAGGTGGGTGAGGCTGAGAGAACCCTGATATTACTGCTGGGTCAGAACAGCTTTCTCAGTGCTGTGGTGAGCCCAAGGTCACCCAGCTGGTTGCATGTGGGGGAGTGCAGAATCGAACCCAGCATGCCAGATTAGAAGTCCACACTCCTAACCACTACACCAAACTGGCTCTCAGTACTCCACAGTACTCCAGGCGGGGTCTGACCAATGCAGCGTACAGTGGGACTATGACATCTTGCAATTTTGATGTGATGCCTCTGTTGATTTATTTTGATGGATGAACCTTAGTCTCATTCAGAAGGGCTCTTCCTTGGTTCCTACCAATGAACTAAATTCCAGCACTCTATATAATTTATTTAGGAAAAGATATCCTAAATGGAATAGGATACTAAACAAGTACCTGGGTGGAACGGTAGCATCAAAGCAGTTGTTTACATTAGTATACTATTTGCTTCTCCTATTGATTTCTAATGGGGCGTCTTTCAACCTCCAGTAGATGGTGCTCATGGGTGTGATTTATGCTTGCCTGTGTGTTTATGTTTGAGATGCCATTGTGGTTTTGGCACCATTGCCTCGGCTTTCAATTGTTTCAATTAAAGCTATTTTACTGGGAAGTGTGATTTATTGCTTGAAATGGGAACTTGTAGAACTTTATACAAACAACCCTCTTCTAGGGTAGAGGCAAAACTGCACAAAGGTATCCGTTAAATAGCTGGGAAATGGACGTAAGCATGCTTACGCACTTCTTAAAGAGTCTTCTTTTCCCCACTGCACCCATGTGAACTTTCCCAGGCCAAAGCATTACTACAATCTAACCAGTCCAGGCAATCTTCACCTCTCAGTTGAAACCGGGGGGGGTGGGGAATCTTCCAAAAAAACATTCACCCCGTGTGAAAGGAGGTTGAAAATGGTTCTCCCATTCAAGCGGATGGCATTGCCCCTGTACCCCTCAGAGAGCCTTATGCTCTGGTACTGCCTAGTGATCCCTGGTCCCAGGGAAGCTCACTTGAACTCAACCAGGGCCAGAGCTTGCTCCATCCTGGACCCCACCTGGTGGAACAAACTCCCAGAGAAGATCAGGGCCCTAGTTGAGCTTAAATAGTTCCATAAGGCCTGCAAAAGGGAGCTCTTCTGCCAGGCTTTTGGTTGAGGTCGACCTGAATTCCATCACTTCCCATTGGCCCCCGAGTCTGCCTTTCATGAGAACCACCACCGATATGTCCATCATGTGGGGCCATCAGAATGTTACAGTTAAGACTGGATGTTCTCACCATGTTTGTTCCATTATGTTAATGTTCTCCTGTTACGACTGTATTGCTTTTGTTCAATTTATCATGTTATTTGTACTGTTTTTCCCCCAGTTCCATGTAAAGCACGCTGAGCCTCAGGGGAGGGCGGTATATAAATATAATAAATAAATAATAAATTGTGGTACCAAATTGAGCTGGCTGGGTGACTACCATGAGATTGTCATGCTGGTTCTAGGATTCCTGATTGGGCACGTGCTGGCTCTGTGATCGCTAATTGGTTGGATTACAGCTAATTGGTTGGATTACAGCTAGTATGGAATCTCCTCATTAACAAAAATGGTGCTGAAAACCAACAGGAGGAGAATGGCGTGAAAGTATATGGCTTTTGTGACAACCTTTTGGGGTCTTCAAAAACTCCTTTTATACAAAAAAATATGTCATTCAATATCATCCCAGGCACAGGAAATTGCAAGCCCACCTGCAGTGCATTTTTCTGCAGCTGGGTTGAGCAGTTGATTGCCAACTGAGCAACAGTGTGCTCAAATCTGCAGCTCATTGATAGGGTGCTTCTACCAGCCCTGACCTGGATGGCCCAGGCTAGCTTGATCATGTCAGATCTCAGAAGCAAAGAACGATTCACCCTGGTTAGTGCTTGGATGGGAGACCACTGAGGAACTCCAGGGTCGCTATGCAAAGGCAATCCGCCTCTGCTCATCTCTTGCCCTGACCTGGATGGCCCAAGTTTGTTAGATTTCAGAAGTGAAACAAGGTCAACCCTGACTGGTTATTGAATGGGAAACCATCTCCTCTGTTCATCTAGAAAATGCCTTGAAACTCCATTGGGGTCACCATCAGTCGGCTCTACTTGATGGCGTTTTCCACCTCCACTACGGGCTCTATCAGTGTCCCACCTTGAAGTAGACTAGGCCTCTGTATCCCCCACCACACAATACACTGTAGATAGAGCTGCACAGACACTTAGCTTATGGTTCCACCCAGTATGTAGTGCACACAGGTTTCTAAGCTGGTCCACCGTATCCCTGCTGAGACAAGTTTTCCCCACCCCACACTGGCTTCCACCACCACCCTGTTCTTCATGTTGATGTTAATGATATTATTCTTCCATTATTCCTGTTTTACAATAGCCCCGAGCAATGAACCTGTAATCTACACTTAAATAGAAATTCTTCTAACACCCAAGGCTCACTCTAGTGAAAATGAGTCACAATACAGGCACATTGGAAGCAAAGGCAAGAGACTTGGCTCTGGCTAACTTGAAATCAATGGAACTTAGTCATAGGGACTGATTGGATTGTGCTTGGTTTACCAGAAGACCCCAGGTTCAATCCCTGATGTCGCCAATGAAAGGTTGAGATACTCAAGATACGCTAATAGAGTAGAAAAGTTATTCTCAACCAGGGTTACCAGTAATCCTATCTGTCAGAGCCCTATCTCTCGGGCTGTTGCAAGCAAAGAGATTCAGATATTCAAGCAGGAAAGGACTGTGTCCAGTGCAACAGAGTCTACCCTCCAAAGCAGCCATTTTCTCCAGGGAAGCCGATCTCTGTAGTCTGGAGCTGTAATTCCAAGGGACGCCCTCCAGGCCTACCTGGAAGCTGGCATCCCCAGCTGAGAGCTACTACACCTGGATCCAGTGCAAGCACTATGCACAGCCTGCACAAGGATTCTTTTCTTCCCAGGTTTCCCCTTGCCCTGGCAGCCATTTATATATTTACTAGAAAATAAGCCAGCTATACTCTATATACAGCGGGCGCGGCCTACCTGGAGGCGAGGGGGGCCGGAGTCCAAGTGGGTCTGTGATCAGGCGGGGCATCTTCAGAGGTTTTGAGATCCACTTTTGGGATCCTGGCCCACAAGTCGGGGAAACACCATGATGTGAACCCCTTGAGTTCCTTAGATCAGGGGTAGTCAACCTGTGGTCCTCCAAATGGACTACAATTCCCATGAGTCCCTGCCAGCAAACACTGGCAGGGGCTCGTGGGAATTGTAGTCCACGGACATCTGGAGGATCACAGGTTGACTATCCCTGCCTTAGATGAAAGACAGGATCAAGAAAATAAGCTGCTAACGAGCTTAGGACCCTGCCACGGAAAACCCAAGCTAGTCTCATCTCATCGGATCACGCAAGCTGAGCAGGGTCAGCCCTGGTGAGCAGGTGGACGAGAGACCACCAAGGCATACCAGCATCATGACGCCGAGGCAGGCCGTGGCAAGCCACCTCTGATCATCTCTGGCCTTGGAAACCGTCCAGGGCTGCCGGAAGTCCATGGCATTCCAGGAGAGCTGACCCCAAAGGCACACATAGCAGAGGAGCCCAGCGATGACTTAATTGCTGAACGGGTGCCATGGCATCTCAGCTGACATAACACCTCCGAGCGTGGAGCCCACGGCTCTTGCCATGCTGCGTGAAGGAATCTCACCTGAGCCGCCTCTTGCGGCCCCTCCGCTGCCTGCCAAGGGAGCTGCTGCCAGACGTCAGTGTGGGCATGACGCTGAGCCAGCCCTCACATTCCAGCACTATTTTCGTTCCCTTCCTGGTTTCTTGCTGAGATGCTTTTGTTCGCTAAGCTCCTGTGACCTTTGCAAATGCCACCTCGGTCTAACGGGCTCAGCCCGTCTGCAAGCTGATTTCCAACAGACAATGGCCAAGGTAGCCGAGTTCTCATTTTCCACTAAGTGGAGACACGGTGGCTTGGGAGACAGCAGCAGGTCAAATGAGTGCAACCCGAGAACTCCAATTGCCTGCGTGAACCTGGTGAGACGGGAAAGATGGATCAGTGGGCCAGCAGGCGGTGGGCACTACACGAGGGCATGCCATCAAGGTCCTGGCGCCAGGTCAGAGTGTGTGGCTGGTGCGCTTCTTCGCAGTGTGTTTTGCTAGCCGGCAAGCGCGGGGGGGGGGAGCCCCAAGGCTCAGGGCATCGCCAAAAAGAAGAACAATGACAACAACAAGAGTTGGTTCTTATATGCCGCTTTTCTCTATCCTAAGGAGACAAAGTGGCTTACAATTGCCTTCCCTTTCCTCTCCCCACAACAGACACCCTGTGAGGTGGGTGAGGCTGAAAGAGCCCTGATATTACAGAAGAAGAAAAAGAGTGGGTTCTTATATGCCACTTTTGTCTACCCAAAAGAGTCTCAGAGAGGCTAACAATCGCCTTCCCTTTCCACTCCCATGAGGGGGGTGAGGCTGAGAGGGTCCTGATATTCCTGCTTTGTCAGAACAGCTTGGTCAGTGCTGTGGTGAGCCCAAGGTCACCCAGCTGGCTGCATGTGAAGGAGGAGGGGGCTCACCGGATTAGAAGTCAACACTCCCAGTCCTATCCACTACACCAAGCTGGCTACACTTGATGGTCTACTCTGACTTAGAAGCCTTTCCCACCCCCACCCCCACTTTACCAGCACTGCATATTTGGGGGGGGGGGTTGTTTTTTTTTTGCAGTGCCACAAGGAGTCAAAGTCAACTGAGCTGTCCAGGAACATGCATGGGTCCAAAATGCTGCTCAGCTAGGTGGCAATGTGGTGACGGAATCTGCTGGCCACAAACACATTGGTGTACATTGGTGGGGAAATTGGTTCATTTGCGAGTGGCGAAACTGGATGGGAGCTGATATGGTGGGTGTCTGAGCCCCTGTCCCCACAAGTCTATGATTGCTGGATGGCTTCTAGTGTTGTAAGTAGGGCTGTCAACTTCCAGGTGGCAAGAAGGGGGGGAAAATGGCCAAACAGTGCAGAATGGAGAAATAGAAAACTATTTGAGGTAAAAAAAAAACAAAGTTCTATTTGCAGGTATTGAACGAGTCCTTCAAAAAAGGAAATTCCCCCCTCCTCAAAAGTTATTTCATAAAGATATCAATTTCATGAAACTGATTTGAACAAAAATGAAAAGTCAGTCAAACGACCTCGAGTACAAGTTGGTTTTGATCTTAATCAAAGGCTTTGACCTCGAGGACTTACATCCACATCACCACTTCCATAGAGTAATTTATTCATAGAGGCTCCCAGATCACTTGGGAAAAAACAGCCCGAATAAACTGAATCATCCATGCAACGGCACCCCCTACTGGTTGGGGGTGCTTATGTAACCTTTAGAGCAGGATATCTCAACCACGTTACCAAGGTACCCTATGGTACTGCAAAGGCCTTCAATGGTACTGTGACGTAGTGGGGTTCAAAATGGCAGCTGGGGAGAGCCCTCCCATCCTGTGAAAGAAAAGTGTTTTAAAAATTAATTCTACCATTATTTTGCCAGGCTGACATGCCCTCTCCCATAGTGGCCAATGATGGGCCTGGAGGGGGTCAAAAGGGGGGCCTCCAGCCATTAAAACCTACCCCACCTGAGGCTCCTCTCACTTCCGAGGGTGTGGCAGGGAGGTGTGGCCATCTGACATCACTTCCTGATACCTCGAAGCCTGGAAAATATTTCAGTGGTCCCTCCATGGTCCAAAGATTGAAAAAGGCAGCATTAGAGCGTTTGCGCCTTATGGCACAATCCTGCCCTTGCAGACTCATCCACCCACAATGCCACAGTAGCCAGACCATTCCCTCTAATCCCGTTAAATCCTATCACCTCATCCCTTGCTTATTCAGAACTCCCTGGCCCACAGCTGATGAGCGCATTAATCCCCCGGAGGGTCCATCTCAGGCACGACCTACTCTTTAATTATATCATGAATGTCCTTGTGGTTGCAGAGTGCGATAGCAAAGACAGGATCTTGCACGTTTCCATCTAATTATTATCCTTCCAGTTACTGAATAATCCAAAAAGGGATTGCTACATAATTTGCAGCTGGGATATAGTGCCATTTGGGAAAGCAGAATGCATTTTTTGGTCTTAGGGGAGGGTGCAAGCAGTGCGCTGTCGTTAAATGAATCCCTACAATGTCGAGAAGGGAATATAGATCCGCAGCTGGGAATTACTTTCCAGGGAACGCTTGCTTTGAAGAATGTTTAGATTTTGCTTTTCTCTGACCAAACTGAGAGCATTTTTGTTTTTTTGTTTTTTTGTGAATTGCACGGGAAACATGTGGCCACGATAAAAATGTGAATGTCCATATTAAGAGAACAACAGGCAAATAGACAGGCAATTAGCTGAGGTCTTGTCCATTTGCCCCCCGTCTATAATCCCGTCTATTCCCTCCCCAAGGCACCAATCCAGACCCAGTTCCCCAGTCACCCACCAGCCTCAGGAGAGGCCGTCTGCCTAGAGGAGGGACCTAGATCTTCCTAGCCTGGCCTCAACCAAACGCCTGTTGGAAGAGCTCCATCATGCAGGCCCTGCGGAATTATGATAGCGTGCCACAGGAAGGACAGATGAAGGAGTAGGGAGATTGTTTTTGCCCCCTTGGAGGGACCCTAGATCTTAAGTGCCCTGGCCTCAAACAAAGACCTGTCAGAAGAGCTCCATCTTGCAGGCCCTGTGGAACCGGGAAAGCTCTGGCAGGGCAGTCAGCTTTCCCAGGAGCTCATTCTACCTAGTCGGGGCCAGGACTGAAAAGGCCCTGGCCTGGATGAAGGCTAGGCGTACCTTCTGTGGGCCAGGGATCACCAGCAAATTCATTCCCACAAAGTAAAAAGCCCTATGGGGGGCATAAAGAAGACTATGAGTAGCCTTGAAGGTCAATACCAGAACTAAGGCTGCCAGGCTCCAGGTGGGCCCCGGGGATCCCCTGGAATCACAGCTCATCAGATTACAGAGATCCATTCCCCTGGGGGGAAATGGATGTTTTGGAGAGTAGACTATTGTTGTGGTTTCGGCTATCTGCCAGAGACAGGCACAGAGGCAGACAAGCCTCAAGAATGCCGAAGGAAGAGACAGAATTTGGGGTCAGCCAGTCCAGTGAATCAAGTGTTTATTTGGGCAGTCCAGGAGTGTCAGCAGTGAAAGGGAGTAGGTTAGCTGCAAATTTGTGTCTGCAACATAGACACATTAGCCCCAAATTAATAGAGGCTGTCTGTAGCCTCTCAGTCCTCGCTCTGTGATGACTCACAGACTTCTGCAGACGTCTTGCTAATCTGGCATGGTGCCATTTATTTTATTTGTTACACTTCTATACCACCCTCCCTTGCGGCTCTGGACAGCCTACAATGAAATTTATGGCCCCCAGTTCACAGTACAGAGAATACAATCACGGTTTTGAAGTCACAAGATTTGAATAACAGTTGAACACAAGAGTATAACATTTAAACACAACAACACTTTAATAGTCATAGACTATGTAACTGAACTGTTATCCACTCAGTCTTGTTTGTTTAGTAGACCTACAGGTCCAGAGTCGTCTTGTATTGTTCTCTGTAAGGTGCTACTGGTCGTTGGGAGGAGGCTACTGTTGGGAGGGGGGTTTTGTAGTGGTATTGCTCTGATTGATGGAAGAGCTCCATTTTGCAGGCCCTGCAGAACTTTTCAAACTCTGTCAGGGCCCTGATCTCCTCTGGGAGCTCATTCCACCAACTGGAGACCAGGACGGAGAAAGCCCTGGCTCTGGTTGAGCCAAAACAGGCTTCCTTGGGACCAGGGATCATCGGCTTCTTAGAGCTTGTGGAACATAGTGCTCTCCGGACGGCAAAAGCAGAAAAGCAGTCCTTCAAGCACACAAAGCCCAGACCATATATGGCCTTGCCAAGACCTTAAGCCTGATACAGGATTCAACTGGTAGCTAGCACAGCTGTTGGGGAGTGGGATGGAAGTGTGTTCCTGCGAGGACCCTGGCTGCTGCATTCTGTACCTGCTGGCGTTTTCGGAGCAGGGATAAGGGTAGGCCTGCACAAAGCAAGTTGCAGAAATCTATTCTAGAGATGGCCATCACATGGATCCCTGTGGCTAGGTGTTCTGGGCCCAGTTGGGGCACTAGTAGCTTAGCTTGACGCAGGTAGAAGAATGCCAGCTGTGCTACTCTTGTGTTCTGTTCCCAAGTTCCTGGCTGAGTGTGCCACTGCTAGCTGCACCCCATCCGGGCAAGGCAATTGCACTTCCTCTCTGAGACCCTCCCTACCGAACCATAGGACCTCTATCTCAGCGGTCCCCAACCTTTTTATCACCGGGACCGGTCAATGCTTGACAATTTTACTGAGGCCCAGGGGGAGGCTAGTCTTTTGCTTCGCCGCCACTGCCTGAGCCCCTGCTCCACTTGCTTTCCCACCGGTGCCCCTGACTTCCCGCTGCCTGCTGGGGGGCGCTGCCAGCAGCAGCTGCGCAGTGCCATGCCAAGGGGGAGCCCCAGCCATGACGGCCGCTGGAGACCACCATAGATGAGCCGGCGGCAGAGTGGCAGGGCAGCTCCTGAGGTAGCAGCCAGGGAGGAGGACAAGGAGCCACGGCCCGGTACCAACTGATCCACGGACCGGTATTAGTCCCCGGACCAGAGGTTGGGGACCACTGCTCTATCTGACCACTCTGCTTGAGCTATTCCATCACAGCTTCCAGACCTCGGGCTAATGGGTCTGGGAGTTAATCAGGGCAGCCATCCATCAGGAGGAAGAGCTGGGTGTTGGGCACATAGCCTGCATTGGTTAATTGGCTTGGGTGAGCCAGGTGGGCTGACAGGGCCGGGAGCTACAGCTGGAAACTGAGCAGAGGAACAAGGGGCTTCCGCAACCACTTTGGAGTCTATACCTTGGTTTGTCAGTGTCTCAGTTTTCTTATGTGGGTCAGAACTCTCTGCCTGTTGAACATCTGGGCTAAACTGGGCTAAGCTCTCATCCAGCTGAGGCTCGGGTGAATCCAGGAGCTCCTAGCAAGACTCTTCTTCTGTGGAGTCCTCATTAAAGGGACTTAGACTCACAGCAATTGTTCCTCACTGAGGCCCCTGTTCTCCTCAGCTCCGTCCCCAAATCTCCAGGAGTTTTCCAATGTAGATCTAGCAACCCTACCCTCCATCTTCCATCATTGTCCAAGGAGGATGTTGTATTCCTATAGATATAAAGGTAAAGGTATCCCCTGTGCAAGCACCAAGTCATGTCTGACCCTTGGGGTGACGCCCTCCAACGTTTTCTTGGCTGACTCAGTACAGGTGGTTTGCCATTCCCTTCCCCAGTCATTACCATTTACCCCCCAGCAGCAAGGTGGATACTCATTTTACCGACCTCGGAAGGGTGGAAGGCTGAGTCAACCTTGAGCCGGCTGCTGGGATCGAACTCCCAGCCTCATGGTCTGAGCTTCAGACAGCATGTCGGCTGCCTTACCACCCTGCGCCACAAGAGGCTCCCTACAGATATAGGTGAACTTTAATGGCATAGAAGAAACCTCAAATACATACAGGTAAACACAGGTTAAATGAATGCACAGTTTACAGTTTTAACAGGAGGAGAGTATTAAAACTTAACACCGAGCAGAGTACATTGGCAGCTTTGGACAGTAGAGCATAATCCTCTCTAGGTATGGTGCTGATAATATGTAGCTCATTGCTCCAATTTAATCTCAACGATATAATCCTGAATCAAACTACGTTGGCTACAGAAAGCAAGACAAGCCAGAATAATGTGAGGCAGGTTATCAGGAACAACACAACCATGCAAGCAAAGTCTTTCCTCTGCTGGAATTTGACGATACCTGTCATGGGTCACGCTTGAAGGAAAGATGTTCCACCTTGCCAAAAGTAATGCCTTCCGTGCTTGAAAAGGTTCCCAAGAGTGAAGGTGGAAAGGCAGAACTTTATAAGATAGAGAGATTCCTCAAACCCTGGGTGAGTTAATCCTATATTTTTGTGTCATGTGTGGTCCGTTGCTTAAGGTGCGTTATTTGGGATGGGACTGAGTCATGCCAAGGAAAAAGTTGGCACAATTCGTATGCAGTCATTTCTTCATTGTGGTTTTCCATTGGGGGCAGAGATTGTCTCCCTCCATCCGTTATCTCATCCCCACTCCACTGCCCCTAAAGGCCTCGGGGAGAGGAGTGAATCACCCTACGATACGTTCTGACTCCTGTTTTTGTTGAATAGCTGTGTGGTTTTGAGCAGCCCTTTGCCCCGGGTGGCTGTTGTAACTGGATAAATAAAAGGGATGCAACTCTCTCTTATTGCAAGGGAGGGGAATGGATTGCTTGCCCAGATGACAGCATTTGGCAAACAGAAGAATGGTGAGGCAAGCCTGGCCTGGTGGGGAGGGGGGGTGACATCACCCACGGTAGATCTGATTGGCAGGCGATGAGAACTCCAAGGAGGCTCAAGCATTCCGTGCTAACTGGGTTTGCTTGTGGGGCTCCGATTCATGGTACATGAACCTCCCTATATAGACAACAGCATCTGTAGGCCACACAGTTAACAGCATAGTAGCACTTCAGTCCCCCTCCCACTGGAGAGAAGGCGTGGAGACTGATGTAAACTAGTATTAACAACTTAAATGTTTTAATTCTTTTATTGTAATGATGTGTTGGGAGCCAACTTGAGAACCTCAGGGAAGGGCAGCCTAAAAATCTTTAAGGATGGATGGATGGATGGATGGGTGGATGGATGGATGGATGGATGGATGGATGGATGGATGGATGAATGAATGAATGAATGAATGAATGAATGAATGAATGAATGAGGCAACTCCATTTTCCCAAGTGCAGCTGCATAAGGGTCTCATTGCAAATAGGGAACAGAAAGTGGGACTCCTGGGTGTGTCTCTGTTGCAAAACTGCAAGCAGCAAACACAACCAATTTCCCTTTTTGTTTATCTCTTATCGTTCCCCTCCCCAAAACTTTAAAGAGTAGGATTCGCTTCTAAAACTGCTTTTTCAAATTGTGCAGGAAGCTGCCTTCTCCTAAGTGACACTATTGAAGTATTGAGCAGAGGCTAGATGGCCACCTGACAGAAATGCTGATTCTGTGAATTTAGGCAGATCGTAAGTGGGTGGGCAGAAGAGATTGTGTTGGTGCTTGGCTCTTATGACCCTTGCATGCCCAGGGAAATGCTGACAGCCACATTGGGGTCAGGAGGTGAATTTCCTCCAGGCCAGACTGGCCAGGGATTCTGATTTTTTTTGGGGGGGGGGAATCATCTGGGCATTGAGTTGGATAGGCAGGTGGTTATGAATTTCCTGCATTCTGCAGGGGATTGGACTAGATGACCTTGGAGGTCCCTTCCAACTCTATGACTTTATGATTCTAGGTTTGTCTACTCAGACAGGCAGCATCTCTCTAGAGTCTCTGGGGGAGGCTTTCCCCATAATCTACTACCTGCTCCTTTTTTCTTCTCCACTTTTTTCTGGATATGTCAGGGATCAAACTGGGGGTCCTCTGCATTCAAAGCTGACGTCCTGCTTTTGACTCACAGCCGCTAACTCCACATTACTATCATCTTCCATGATGTAAAATGCAGTAATTTGCATAATTTAACACTAAGCACGTTGACAGTTCATTTTTTTTTTTTGTATTTGAAGATTTTCATTTGACCATTCTAAATTGGATGTTATTCGTCATTTGCCCCATTTCAAATGAAATGATACAGGGAAATTTTATACAGCAGATTTCTTTCCATTAATGAGCTATCTCTGAAGCACTATTGGTCATTTCAAGCCATGCTGCTTCCCTACCCCTCACCCACATGATCTTCCTCAGAGCATTCTAAGTTGATCGCTATAGCACTAAACCAATATAGCACTTCAGTGCTATAGCAGCACTATTGAGATAACGATTCCACAATGTAGTCAAGGCGTCTCAGAGGTGCTGCTATACCACTCAAATTTTCTATTGGTTTAGTGCTATAGTGCTTAACTTATAAAGTTCCTCCCTGCTTACCTCCACAACAGATAGAATGCATGCAGAATAACAGTCAGACAGTTAGTTGGGGCTTTCTCTCTTCTCTTTCTATACAAAGTTTGTTTCTCTTCCTAATAAAACTATTTTATTCTTTTAAGCAGCCTGGTACCCTGCTCTCACCAGGCTCTATCTCCAAAATCTCCAGATATTTCCCAAACCCTACCATTCACAAATCTCCCAGTATCATACCTAGCTTTGGTCTTTACTGTGACAGGAATGTAACACTTCAACTTCACAGGACAGATGTGGTGGTGGAGAAATTGACTAGTAAGGGGAACAGTTCTTACCAATTTCCTTGTCTCAGAGCAGACCCCTGACTGTCGCTTTCATGCTATTTCTATGGGCCCCCTTCCCTCAGGAGCTTTGTGGGAGAATTTGGGCTTATATTGGGAGGAGGGATGTGGAGAAGTCCTAGCCCACAAAAGGAAATCCCTTCCATTTGAGGAAATTTCACACGGATCCCGGCCCATGCATCTAATGCCAGACAAAAATGTTTATTAGCCAGTGTCTCAAGACATAATATTATCTGGCATGACTGACAAGCAGGTTTTCTTCTATTCTTCTATGCAGTACTACTCTTCTATACAGAACTACTCGCGGTGTCAGAGCCATCAACCCCTTTATTTCCTTAGCATTTCTCTGCCAAGAGGCTTCCTCCTCCTCATTTTTCCTGCTAGTTTGCTTTGTGCAGGAGACACTCTGGGTACTTGGCCTTCTGGGTTAACAGGTCCCTCCCTGACTCAAAGATCTTTGCGGTTGCCAGTCTGACTCCAGTGAGTGAGCTGTGTTTACCCTGTTTTATCTTTCTCCGGCTTTTCATCACTTTCTTTTATTTGCTCAGTTATCAAAACACTCCCCCCCCCTTCTATGTATAGCTTAAGGAGACCAGGTAAGGCAATGTAAGACGATTCTTATTGTGTTTGTGAATCCAGCCTGCTCTCTTCCCAAGGCCGTTCGAGGGATGATTTCCATTTTAGGGCCGGTGTGCCAGAGCATTGGGCACTTGGCCATTTTGAGTTTTCTTCCAAGGAGCTCATCGCACAGACTGAAAAGGGTGAGCAGCACCTCCTCACCGCTTTGCGTGTGTGATCAGGGCTTATGCAACTACTGCAAAAATTAATCAGACCCTCTACGGCAGGGGTAGTCAAACTGCGGCCCTCCAGATGTCCATGGACTACAATTCCCATGAGCCCCCTGCCAGCGAATGCTGGCAGGGGGATCATGGGAATTGTAGTCCATGGACATCTGGAGGGCCGCAGTTTGACTACCCCTGCTCTACGGCGACACATGAAAATGGTACAAGACAAACAACCTGAGCAGGAAATCCTCTTGGCAAAAATTGTGAAATTTCAAGTGGAAAATTAGGATCATAGGCATGCTTTGTGAAACATCACAGCCTTGCTGACGGACCTTATCCAATGGTTTGTTCCCTTTGCTCCCCCCCCCCAAAAAAAACCCTCACTCTCTCGGGTTAAAAATTATAATACAACTAGTTGCAAAACCCACTGCGTGCAGAAATGCAGCGGGCGCTAGTGGGAAGCAGGTTGCGGAGGGGGGAGGCAGGCCTGAGGAGGTGCGGAGAGGGCTGCCGGCCACTCGGGCAGCGGTCCCTACCCAGGCTGTAGGTTGAGGGCGTGCAGGGTGTGACATTGGTGGGCCCCGGGCTGGCTGCAGCCGACTGGGCCTCCAGCTCTGTCAGCTGCGGCGGGCCTAATTCAGTGCTGCTATTTCTTTGGTTCTCAAAGCAGTTTTTCTAGAAGATACAAAATATAAATCTTTGCGCGTTGCTCTTGAAAGTGTAGCAGGCCTCAGGCCTGAGAACAATTCCTTAGTGGATGCTTAGGGCTGATCCTGCGTTGAGCAGGGGGTTGGACTAGATGGCCTGTATGGCCCCTTCCAACTCTATGATTCTATGATTCTATATGATAAGAGTTAATAAACCATTATTCTCCATGGGGACTGTTTACATGGTGTCTAACAAAACACTTGGGAGCAGAAGATGACTTGGATCCCATGGGAAAGATCTACAGGCAGAAGGGATTCCTGATTTGCAGTGGCAGGAGTTCTGCATCTCCCTCCTGCCCTGTGGCCCAAATTAAACCCCCAAAATGCTGCTCCTGGGAGACAGGGACAGCTTCATGTACCTGAAAAACCTTCTGCAGGTACCAACCTGAAAGTGGGCAAAATTAACAACCCATAAAAGTGCTTTCTCTGTTACAGCCCCTGCCTTAAAGAAGGGCCTGCATGAGAACCACTCTCCTGGCTTTCCACAACCCATGAAAAACGGAATTATTCAAGAGGGGTTTTCTACACCAGCAATAGGGTAACCCTGTACAAAAGGTTTCACAAAGTCACTTGGACAAATTATGGGGCACTGTGGTCTGCACCACGGTGTACAGATCGGTGTCAACTGGATCCTGCTATGTAATTTTGCATCATTAATGTGTCATTAACATAATGGCCCCAGCTGGCAGGGGCTCATGGGAACTGTAGTCCATGGACATCTGGAGGGCCACAGTTTGACTACCCCTGGTTTAATCCTTGCCCCATCCTGTATATTGCATTAACCCACTTTAAGTAATCTGCCTTCAATCCACGTAAAATAATATAATTTTTTTTTAAAGTTGCAAGAATCAGATTGTATTGTAAGATGTATGTGGAAACATCAAACATTAAAACTCTTAATTTTCATTTTTTTTAATTTTCATTGTTTTATATCAGATTGTTTTATGTCAAATTAAAGATCTCGAAGAGACAGAATTGTTGGTTTCTCAAGTTTTGAAATCATCTCAAAAATAACAGAGATATCACGACGCAAGGCTGGAGCATTATGCTTGCTGCCTGTGGCCATACCGTATGGATTATGGCTCACCAGTGAAGTGCGCAGCTCATGGGCGGCCTCCTGGATGTTTATAACTCACGTCTCTGTATCCTTTAAATATTGCCTGTCAACAATTACTTCCGAAACAGATTTCCACTGTATCGTCCGTTGCGTATCTTAAAGATTTTCCCTATGGCTGCGACATAAGATGTTTTCACATCAATAAATTTGAGGGGGAGCTGGAGGCCTGCAGATGTAGGGGATGATCGGCAAAGGTTGCTTCCCCTTCCATCAGCAGAAATTGTCCACCATGCTGTGCAGAAACAGCATTTTTTTTCCATACTGGGAGAGGATCAGTACTTCAGTAATGGTCAAGGTGAGGCCATGGCTCAGCATGTATTTTGCATTCAGTACATCCCCGGTTCATCATCATCATATCGGAAACCGGCTCACGGCAGTTCACAGTGTTTCAATACAAATACAGTACACTAAAACCATTAAAATTCCCCATTAAAGCCCCATAAACAATGACTCAGTCACAATGATGGTGTTTAAGAAAAAACTATTCCCATACAGGCCTACTGGATGGGCAGAAGGGAGAGGATGGATAATTGGGCATAAGGTGGAACAATCTGGGTGGAACAATGCTGGCCTCCTCCCCCCCCCCCCCAGAGAGAGGAGCCCGATCTTTATTTATCTATTTATCTATTTATCTATTTATCTATTTATCTATTTATCTATTTATCTATTTATCTATTTATCTATTTATACCGCCTTTCCCTACAGCTCTGGGCAGTTTACATAAAAAATTTTAGAACATTTATATAGAACATAAACCATGCTCTTAGCTCCTGGGACACTACCCGGCCTCAGAGAAATGCCTGGTGGAAGAGGTCCATTTTGCAGGCCCTGCGGAACTCAGAGAGCTCCGACAGGGCGCACAGCCCTTCCACCAGGTAGGGGCCAGGACTGGAAAGGCCCTGGCCCTGGTCGAGGCCAGGCATGCCTCCCAGGGTCCTGGGATCATCAGCAAATTCTTACCTGCAGAGCAAAGTGCCCTGCGGAGGGCATAAGGAGGTAGGCGGTCCCTCTACTTCAGTCTGGATTGGCCACTTGAAGGATCTAGGCTTTTCCCGATACCGTTCATTTCAAAGTAAATGGCGCCCAACCAACTTGATAGCAGATGAGGACAGGAATAGCCATGGCAATTTGACTATGCAGATTCCTGTACTGCAGGTGTTTGCTGGCCAGGCCAATTCTGAGATACAAAACCAAGTTATCATGCCAGATAGCAGTACATGAGAGAAACCTCCTAGTCTCCTAACAAGGGAGAGTCCAGAACAAGATAGGCAAAGACTGGGTAAAAAAACTCAGTCATAGAGAACTTGTTATTCATACACCACCACAGGTGTAACAAATATTATATTATTGTGTGTGTGTGTGTGTGTGAAAGAGAAAGAGATTATCGCCAAACATTTTTTAAAAGATCGTATCTTTGTAATCAATGCATTTAAGAACATATTTGCATGGAGCAGGTGTTTGGTCTTTTCTGTTAGAAGAAATGAACTTACCCCAGAAATACATTTCTAGGGTTACCCTCCCTCTCCCTGCAACCTGGCTTCTTTCTTCTTCTTCTTTTTTGCTGTCAAGGCACAGCTGACCTATTGTGACCCTGCAGGGTTCTCAAAGCAAGAGATGCTCAGAGGCAGTTTGCTGATGCCTGCCTCTGCGTAGCGACCCCGGGTTTCTTTGGTGGACTCCCATCCAAATACTAGCCAGGCCAGACACGCTGAGGTTCCACATTCTGATGAGATATGGGCCTATTCCGCACACACAGGATAATGCTCTTTCAATGTGCTTTGGCAGTTGTGTGGAACAGGAAAATCTAAAGTGCATTGTGAGTGCATTATCCTATGTGTGCAGTATCAGCCCTGGCTAGCCTGGGCCATCCAGGTCAGGGGCTGCAACCTGGCACACTTCTGCATTAAGTATTGTAAAGTTTCCAAGGGGTAGAGAAAACCACTCCATCCAAGGCTGCCCCATCCTAATATTTCAGTCCTTGAGGCTGTTTTTGTGAGTATGGGATAAACTGGAACTTTGGTGCAGATTGGTAGCTGGTGGGAAGCAATATTTTATTTTCATTATTTATAGGTCGCCCTCCTCAGTGCAACATAAGGCGGATGACGCCATGTTAATCAATGATGGAGCCATCAGTTTCCAATTGCAGTCCAATTGCAGTCCAAGGGACCAAGCCCTATGAAGATAGGTTGAGGGACTTGGGAATGTTCAGCCTGGAGAAAAGGCGGTTGAGAGGGGACATGATAGCCGTCTTTAAGTATTTGAAAGGTTGTCACTTGGAGGAGGGCAGGATGCTGTTTCTGTTGGCTGCAGAGGAGAGGACACTCAGTAATGGGTTTAAACTTCAAGTACAACAATATAGGCTAGATATCAGGAAAAAAATTTTCACAGTCAGAGTAGTTCAGCAGTGGAAGAGGCTGCCTAAGGAGGTGGTGAGCTCCCCCTCACTGGCAGTCTTCAAGCAAAGGTTGGATACACACTTTTCTTGAATGCTTTAGGATGCTTAGGGCTGATCCTGCGTAGAGCAGGGGGTTGGACTAGATGGCCTGTATGGCCCCTTCCAACTCTATGATTCTATGATTCTACATGTCAGGAGACATTTAACCACTGATTCATGAATCCATGCAGGTGGTTTGGGTGGCAACGGTTTGGTTTTGTTTTGCTTTGGCAGCACTCAAATGTTAGGCTCCCTAGGCAAGTAGAAAGGGGTGATAAGGAAGAAGCTTGCTTCTTTACGTGGGGCTGTTTGGTGGAGGCATAGTCTCCAGTGGAGCCACAATATGGGTATAGGGCACAGACATGTTCCAACCACACACATTAACTGAATGACCATCATACCATCCAAAAGATCCCAGAACGAAGCATACGACTGTACCTACCTTCCTTTAATATTGAGCAACCTCAGGTTCCAGCAGCTCTCTGCTTCTGAAGCCAACCTGAGCCATTACAGAAGTGCTGTGGAGTGACTGTAGATGACATACACAACTGGCAATGTAGGGCCAGTGAAGCTTTCTTCCCATTGTTTTTAGCGCAACCAGTAAAATCTCTTGTCTCCTTGGCTGTGCAGACTGACACAAAGTCACTGCTCTTTGGGCTCAGCAGCTGCTTAGCCCCTGTCAACTAGAGCTCGGGGTTGCAGGTAAATGACTGGAGAACAGGTGGGTGTAAGAGAGCTTTCCAGTTATGCCAGGCCCTGTCTGCATATGGTGCATACACAGATCATTTCTTATTGTTGTCTTCAGCCCTTCAGTCAAGTCTGACTCTTGGCAATCCCATGTCACAGCTGTTACCATGATCCCCGATCCCACACCATCTCTCTCAGCTGCGCAATGTTCTGGCCAGAGTCCGTTCCGATCGTGTCCAACCACCGCACCCTTTTTTGGCCTGGTTTCATTTTTCCACTGGCCAACCCTAGCACAATTGTTTTCACCATTGAGTAGGATCGCATGATATGGCCAAAGTAAGTGAGCCAGAGTTTTGTGATTTTTGCCTAAACTGAATATGCAACGTGCACACTCAACAGAAACAAACCTACCAGAAATGCAGAGAACTGAAAACCATTGCCATGAACACACACACACACACACACACACACACACTAAAAAGAAACAAAACAGGCAACTTTCAACTCATGCCTTCTTTTAGACCGACCCCCCACCCTGCCATCGAAGTGTCTGTTCAGCAAACAGCCCACAATTGTTAAAGGCGCACAAGTGGTTAGATGGTTGACACCCATCCAGAATTATGGATGCTTTAAGACAAAGCAGTGGCAGTAAATCCATTCCCATGAACAGATGACCTTTCTACCTCCCTGAGGAAAGACCTGACATGCAGAAAAACCTGACATCTAAAAATAATCCATGGGGGGATTAAACCTCCCCAAAGAATAGAAGCAGAGCCTGTCACTCAAAAAAAATGAATGTCCTCAGTGGTCATTGATAGGCAACCGCAACAGCACGGCCAGGCTTAGACTGAACGGCTGGTGGCCTTTGGGGGAAGACTCATTGGGGTCAAGCCCACCAGCAGCCCCTGGGCAACCTGCTACCACTCAGCTCGCAGGACTCCCCCAAGGCTGGTCAGGAGGATAAATGGTAGTAGAGAAGAATGTTCTGCAGTAAGGTGGGTCCCGTTATGGAGAAAGGTGGAATATAAATGAAGCAAACCAATAGAAGAAGATGGGAGGAAGAGAAATGGGGGGTGGGAAGAAGAAATTGAATCAGGGAAAGGGCAGGATATGGGGGCGGGGTGCCAGGAAGTGGAAAACAGCGTGGGAGAGGGATCCAGGGGGAAGTGGAGTGTTTCCTACAAGTCCTTGTGGGTCTCCCCACCACACATCTAGGCCCAGTCCAACCCGAAAACTGAACTCACACAAGAGTGTTTCCCCCCCAGAAGAAGCTCTCAGGTTGGGGGAAGGAGGGATAATTGCAAAAGTATTTTATTTAGCTGGTGGTGGGAAGGCGAGATGGAAGCAGGAAAAGGTGAGAGGTTACAGGGGACTTTCTGAGAAATGGAAAAGCAAATAGTGGGGTAAAGAGAAAAGTAACAGGGAAAGGTGAGAGGTTACAGGGGGCTTTCGGAGAAAGGGAAAAGGAAATAGTGGGGGAAAGAGGAAAATGAGCTGCACCACCCAAATCCCGGCAGGTCCCCTGCTTGTGCATAATCTCGGTGTTGTGTATGTGGATCTAAAGCTCAGAAACATTGTGGAAATGACCTACTTTCTCTTTCAAGAACAGAGAGAAAGTGAGTGATGTCCTTCATTTCCCCCCTCCCCTCCCTGCCCTCTAATTCTGATTCTCAGGAAAGAGGGAGAGACGATTTATCAAGAGGCCCACATCAAACAAAGGAGATACCTGGCCACATACCACCTGGCCGCACCATAAACAAGGGAGGAGGCCCGATTTCATTATCATACGCCACGCCTGGAACTTGGCAACTGGAGAAAAGGTGGCACGGGCTATGTCCATAACAACAGCAATCATTGATTCTGCTCTTGACCAAGTCTTCGAGTGACTTCAAAGAGGCCTTGGGCCTCTGAGGTTGCCCCTGATTTCCTGAATTGTGTTGGAAACCAAGGGGATTCAAGAGGGGAAGGAGTTTAGATGACCTGGCCCAATTTATTGTCATCCAATTTATTTTTCTTAAGCCAATGAAAGCAAGACAGAATATTTGGATACATTAATTTCTGGCATTTTAGGATTTGTGTTTTGGGACACACTGCACTAAGATGACACACTGCACTAAGATTGGAAAACACTTGGAATTTGGGGAGGGGGGGAAGCCTTGGGAGGGAGGGGTTCGGGGAGAGAGGCAGATAATGCGAAAGAGTCTACCTCCTCAAAAGTCCATTTTCTCTGTTGCCTGGAGATCAGTTCTGATTCTGGAAGATCTCCAGGCCCCACCCTGGCAATCCCGTTCCTTATTCAGTGAACCATAATTTGGTTATGGAATTCATAGCCAGGAGTCACGGTGGTGTTTGCTAGCAAGGAAGGTTTTGAAAGGGGACGAGAGAAATTCGTGGATAAATCCACCAACGGCTCGACAGAACCTTCTCATCCAGGGGCAGTAAACCTGTATATACGGGAGCGACACCCAAGGAAGGCCTTGGCTTCTACCCCATGCTTATTAATCCTCCAAGACAACAGGCCACTGTGTGAGACAGGATGCTGGAACAGATGGAAAGCAGATCTGATCCAGCAGGGCTCTTTTTATGCTCTGATGTGCAAGACTAGGTGGGCTGTGCTGGTCCAATCCAGCAGGGCTTTTGTGGTGTCCTTGGCGACCTTTACCTTCCCCTTTCCCCGGCATTATCTGGCTTACCTGTTGGGATTCCTAAACCCCCACGCCTTTCATGTCACTGGAATGCACTGTACTTCCTATCCCAAACCACAGAAAGAATGTGTTGCCTGAATAATTTCTCATTCTGCAAACAATGCTCCCCCCACTGTCACTAAGTACCTGTGGGATGAGATAATGGGCAATTAGCGAACAACAGGAAATTCCACATGTCATTAGAATGAGCTCTCTTTGGATGGTGGACATGGAAGTAAATCACAGGGGTGGGATGGCACAGCCATGCGCAGCAGAGAGCCAAATTTCCTGGCCTTATGGTGACCACAGGATTACACCTAACACTGAATCTTCTTTCTTGTTTGGATGATAAACAGGGCTCTCCTCTTCTGGGATTTTAGTTTGCAGAAGGTAGCAGTGCCAGATTAGGACCGGATCATTTCTTAATCACAGAGCAATAGGTGAGGGTGATTCTGTGAAGGTTTCAAGGGGGTGGCAGGTTACAGTGGGTGAGTGATTGGGTTGTGAGTGTCCTGCATAATGCAGGGGGTTGGACTAGATGACCCAGGAGGTACCTGCCAACTCTATGATTCTATGATAAGTAATCCAGAAGCCTCCCTTTAATTAAAGATGTTTCTGTGTTGAAGACGGTTGAAAAGTGCAGAGACCAGATTCGTGATTGCCTCGTTGAAAGACACGAGGGTGTCCCAGGCAACTGTAAATGCTTCTTTTCTCATTGTTTTGATTTTTTTTTGGTCATGTTGCTAATGCTTTCCACAGATGATTTCTACTGTGTGGGCATAAACACTGCACAGTTTTTATATGCCGTTTACACAGTAGACAATGAACAGCTCTACAGACTGGGGAAGTAGCTGTGCCCTGGTTAACCAGTCTTGAGGAACAGGTGGGAAAATGGCCTCCACATAGTGACTCCAGGAATTTCTCCTAGTCTTTATAGAAAAGAGCATAGAGACCAAGGGTTGCAGCCTAGAGCATCACCTTGAAGTGACATCACATCCTTTTGTCCTATTCTGACACTGCTGCCCCAAATCTTTCAGCATTTGCCAAGGCAGCTTTGGAAACTATAACACACAACAGCATTGAGAAGTTTTGTTGGATATTGTACCTAGTGTGGTGTAGTAATTACAGTGAAACACAGGTTCAAATCTCTACACTATCCTGAAGTTCATTGAATGACTTTGGATCATAGAATCCTAGAGTTGGAAGGGGGCACACCGGCTATCTAGTCCAACCCCCTACTCAATGCAGGATCAGCCTAAAGCATCCACGAAAATCTGTCTATCTCAGTTTGATTTACTTCACAGGTTAAATAATCCTGAGGCTTCTCACTTGGGTATATTTTTGATGCATCTTGCCACAACAATGGTGGAAATGTTGAAAGGGGAGTTGATTGTTGTTCTCTTGACCCTCTTCTCTCCAACCAACCAACCAACCAGCCCTCACAAATCTTCCATGCCCAGAGACTCAAGTTCTCTATCTTTTTTAGGCACCTTTTGCATTTGGACCCAGTGTGGTGAGCACTGCCCCAAAATGACTGTCATGGGACACAGAGCCAGCCACAAAAGGGCAGCTGTGGGTGGCCTTCATTCACACAGAGAAGATTCTTCAGTCATGCAACATTTTGAAAAGTCTGCAGAGCCATTCAAATCTCCAACGGCCAGTCAGAACAGAAGACAGAAGATTCACTGGCCCCACCCACTTCTAAACCCACTCCATGGACTCCAAGAAAAGTATGAGTGGGTGCTACGGCCCCCATGCGCACCATGTTCGGGACCCCTGCTCCATGCTCATTCCACAACCTTAGGAATGACCTTTCCAGGTGGTCAGAAGGAGCTGCAGGAACAGAGGAAAGCTCCATGGGCCTTCTGAACACAGATGGCGGACTACATTTCACTCTTTCTGCCTCAGAATTTTCTATTACCAAGTGGATCACTGCCATGACCTCTTAGGTTTTTCCATCACTCAGGGTGATGACTCCTTACTCAGGTGAGACAAGAGGCATTAAAAATACATCAGAGTGAAAAGCACTTTTTATTACTATGATCACCGGGGGAAATCTGCCAAGGCACCTCAGGCCAGGAACTCTTGATTTTAAAAAAAATGCTGCTCGGCCAACGTTGTGATATATAAAGCTGGGGAAAAATGGCATTGGAATCAGAGATCTTTCAGATGCACAACCACACCTTGAGGCCTGACGTTGTGACAGGATCTTGCCCAACCACATGAGCAGAGTCGTGAGATGTGCATTTGTGTGGTTCCAGTCGATATTCCCAATGAAAAGACTTTGGTCAAGATAATCTCTTTATTCAGGAACAAGCAAAGCAGGGTGTCTCTAATTTCTTACTAAGACTAAAGCATCCCTCTATCTCCAACCCCCTTTCCTCCCATCCCCAATTCCAACTTCAGGCGTGGAAAATCCTGATTGCACCCCCTCCCGTTGCTTCTCACGGCAAAATGAAACTATCAGCCAGACGCAGATCTCCCCGCCTGGCTTCAAGGACACAGAGATAACCTGAACCCAGGCGCCAAGCAGATTTATTGCCTGCCCCTCCTAGTGGAGTGGCAGAGGTGGCAGAGACCAACCCCACACCCCACACCTTCTGGGCCCTCATTGAGCCCTTCCCAGCTACTCCAGATCTAAGCAGGCACTACGAAAGAAAAGACAAAACAGTCATGGCAAAAGCATGTAGATACATTGATAGGTACATAGTTTTGACAGCATTCTCAGATGTGAGTATTCATGACAGGGTGTTTCTGTTGTGGTACCTTAGTTGTGGAACTTCATGAAGCTTCTTCCATATGGAGACACGTACTGACTAAGACCACTGGTCCATCACATCAGTGGTTCTGAGGCAGAGGTCTTCCCCACCCCCTGCTCCCTGGCCCTTTTGTCTGGAGAATGCTGGAGTTGAACTGGGGTCCTTCTGCATGCCAAGCAGGTGCTCTGTCACTTCTTACTTTGCCATAAATTTTAAAACATTTCATTTCCGAATGAGAGCCGAATTTATTTTTTATACTCAGATCTTTTGTATATTCCCAGCTGGGATCTGCTGTTTGCTTTTTAAGCTATACTTTGGTTGCTTTTAAAAGTTATACTTTTTTGGCTGCTTTTACTGCTAATTATGCAGCAACTGTATTGATTGATTGCATTGACGTATATTTTTGAGTTTAAGACATTGGCCATTATATGCTGCTGAGTGCGATTGGGGGCCGAAGGGTGACATAATAAGTATGCTGAACAAATAAATAGAAATAAATCCCAAGTACCAAAGATTATTTCATTTCATGTATGACACTCTAAAGCATGGCAATCTTGCTTTCTTGGGCATAAGGCCAGTTAAATAGAGCTGGATATAAAATTGTGCTGTGAGGTCATTAAGATCTTCTATGGTAGACTGGATACCATGATGTATCAGCAAAAGATGCTGAAGATCAAAGATCCATCCTGATCTCTCCACCATAAGTTGTTTGTGAACCGAGGAACTCTTATTCCTGGAGCTACAGCCCAAACCTCCATAAGAACTCTTAGCAAGAAGTAGTAAAGCTAGGTCATCGATGTACAAGAGACATCATACTACAAGCCTCCACAAGATATTCTCAAATTAGGCTTACAAAGTCAGCATGGTATGATGCCTCATAAATTTATAATCTTGACCTCCCCCTCTATCACAGATCTTTCATGTTGGCTCATTTAAATGCTTTCCCTTCCCACATATCCTCTGGAAGATTCCCTTTCAGGAGGGACTCTGTCCTTGTGGTTTTGACATCCCTGATACTATCCACCACAGAATCCTTGATGATCTTTGTGAAGATCTTTTAGCTGTTTTTGAAGATCCCTGTTGTAAAATTTTACTAAACCTTATACGGCCTGGGAATTATGTGAGCAAGGAATCGATGATTAATTGCCTGCACAGACCCTGAAACCACTTTTGCTGTTTCAAACCTCCTCACAGAAAAGTTCAAGATTAAATCTAACATTTCTTAAATTGTTCCTTCTTATGTACACATTTTAATTTTGACATATTTTATCTAGTGTGATTCTTACTCCTTATCTGGCTAATTCTAGAGAATGTGTTTATTGTGCTTATTCATGGCTGCTGTCCAGAGTCCTACTGAGCGTACCTTTTAACAGATATGTCAACAAAGGTTGGATTGATTGATATTCCCCGGCAGTTTCATTTCAGTGCTGAAGACAAGATGAACTACGACAGACAGAACAGACAGGAGGCCATGGAAAGGAACAACAATTGATCTTAAACTTTGGCTGTATCCTTCATTTGCTCACATTTGATCCTAAGCTCTGGTGACCTTTTGAAAGTTCTATCGAGGGCCCAAAGATACATCTAATGTCAGTGGATGTGACTTTTTATTGGTGGCACCTGTTTAAATGTTTGTTGCTTGCTTAGAGCTTAGATGTTTCATTTTCAATGATGCAATTTTTGCAATCGTCGATGCTTTAGGACAAGCAACGCTTTCGTCCGGTAGAGGGCAGTGTTGCAGCACCTGCTGATTCCAGGCCCTTTCCTAGTTCCCAAGGAGCTTGGAGTACTGGGTCCGACCGATTCATTCCCAGACGTGATTGTCACAGTCAACACCATCTATATCTTGCACATTCTTTAACCAGGAGAACCTGGTTTACATGAGTTCAGCTGATGCAGCATCATGGATTGAACACCAGTGTGGTGTAATGGTTCTTGTGCGTCATGAGGACTGGAAGAGAACCAGGTTCAATCCAGACGTGACAGAAGGAGGGACCACGACTCAGTGGCAGAACACCTGCTTGGCATGTAGAAGGTCACATGTTCAATCCCCAGCATCTCCAGTTAAAAAGTCGTGGCAGACTTCTGTCTGAGATCTTGAAGAGCCACTGCCAGTTTGAGTAGACAATACTGAGGGCCATTCCGCACCAGGATCTATGTAGCAAATTGGTTGTGGAATGAAAAAACGCCATTTTAAATAGTGGAATTTGTCGTTATGCATACCTGCCTTTGTAGTGGAATCCAGTTGCGTTTCTATAGTTTCCCACAGGTTTCCGGTCTCGGCAAAAATCGCTAGCCAGGAAGTGATATTGCCGAGCTTTGTCCCACCCATGGCCATCAATCAAACGAGCAGCCAATGGGTGGTTGTTATCATGCTCCCAAAAAGCCCCTTTCCCTTTAAGGAAGTTTAAAAAAAAAACACGTTGCAACGAATCTGCATTGATTCGTTGCAACGGAGAGACCCATCTAGCTAGCAAGTGGTGTTTGAGCTGCCGTTTCATCGTTGCCACACTCCCCCCGAGTGAAAAAAAATAACTCACCCCCCCTGCACGGGCACGATTTTCAGCCGAAAATAGAGTGAAAAGTAAAGGGAAAATAAACCAGTAAACGGGGCTGTGTGTTGCTTGGTGCTTGGTGACTTTAAACAGCTCTGGGGAGGGACTGCAGCCGGGGAAGCCTCGCTGGGTAAACGAAGGCTCACCGGTGCGTTGATCTCCGCTCGCTCCGAGAAAAAAAAATGGCGATCGCTTCGCCAGAAGATCAGAGGAGAGAGCCAGGGGGAGGGACTTGGCAGAAACCGCAACAATGGTAACGCACAGAACTTTCCCGCTAGTGTTGCAGATTGGTTGCAAGAGTGTAGCACTTTCCAGAGGGTGAATCCACTTTTTGGGATTTCCCTGAAAGCGCTACAATGAAGCGCTTTTTGCGGATCGGTTTCCGGAGTGTTGCAAATTGTCAACGACGTTGTGCATAACAGCAAATCAGTAGCGATTTCAATTTGCAACCATTGTGCAATTTTGAACGAGTACGGAATGGCCCTGATTTTGGTGGATCAAAAGTCTGATTCAGTATAAGAGAGCTTCATGAGGTCAATGAGTGTCTTTTCACTTTAGTTTGTCAACTCCAGTAGGTGGTGGAAACAGCTTTCAAGACAAGAGTCACAGCCATGGTTTTCAAGGCTAGAGACAAACATTTTGCCTGTGCCTTGTGACCCTGGACTTCGTAGGTGGTCTCCCATCCAAGTAATAACCAGGACCGGCCCTACTTAGCTTCCAATCAGATCTGGTTAGCCTGGGACATCCAGGTCAGGGCAAGTCTGTAGCCATGGGAGATGGCTACAGAGAGAGATGCTGAGCAACAAACCAAGTCATCTGTATTGACATCATATGAACCATCATATGAACCATCGTTATGACTAACATTAGTTAATAAGACAACCTCAGACCATGAGTTTATGAGTTTAGTTAAAAAGTGAAGAACACGGTTCAAGTAATACCATTTACCGGGATCAACCAACAATGGGTTCTCAAGAGCCCTTCCTCAGACGTTGGTTACAAAATAAGAGGCAGAAAAGCAGATTTTTTTCAAGTGATGATGTTAAAAACTCTGGTCTTAACCCTATCGTGACCTGGAGCATCTGCTTTTCTTCCAGTTCTGAACTCCGCTGGATGTCATGACTTGGCAATTCTAGAAAGAGGGAGGAGTCAGCTCAAGTCAGTGTTGCTGCTACTCAAGCTGTTGGCTACCAGTCCAGAAGGTTGCCACTGGAAGACTGATATAATATTAGCTAACTACTCTGTGGTGGGAGAATGGACCATTACTTCTTTTCAATACAGCACTTCTATTAGGCCTCTTATGCACGGTCCAGAAGGCCCATGCTGGCAGCAGGAGCGCTTCAGTTAAAATCACCGATAACACTTGCTGCCGCTGCCAGTGCGGGTACCTCCCGGCCCAGGGCTATGGAATAAGTGACCACGGAATCTTCCATAGCTTCCTGGGTGAGCCAGGGCTGTGGCGGGCCAGCGCCGTGCGTAATCGCCAGCACCAGGCTTGTCGGCCCGCCCAGCCCCAACCCTATGGTGTCCCTTAAGGGCTCCGTGGAGCCATGGAGCTGGCAGGGGCGACCCCCTGGCCCCACCAGTGTGTGTGGAGGGGGCCTGGCAACTCCACACCTCCCCCACCTCCACTGTTTCACTTACCTCGGCCGGCAGGGATCCAGCCCTCCTGGCCCCGGCATAAAGCGCACCTATTTCTTAGTTGCCCAAGTTCACCTTGGAAGATTAAACAGATGAAAAAGGGATGTGATTTCAGTGGTCCAGTACTTATATCATGAATGCATTCCCCCTGGCCGATTCTGCATGGGCAGAAAAGGCCAACAGGGCGGTCATATGGAAGTGGGGCTAATCCCTGCTATCGCATGACTCAGCCACAGGGCAGGCTCCTTCCCAAGCCTGCCACGGTTCAGGCCCACAATTGCCCTGGGCTAAGGGAAGACGAGAGAACCCACATTCCCTTTGCCGCTGCAGGGACCAACAGGGAAAGGGAAAGTCCAGCTCTTCCCTGCCCTACGGTGGCCCAGATGGGGCAAAAAATGCCCCGGTCAGCTTCGCAGCGCTTTGCTGCATTTCAGGGCGGGTGGACAGGGGCATTTTTTTAAATTACCATCTTCCTGCAAACTAACCCCCCCTCGTACAGCAGAAACATGGGAGTTGTAGTCCATGGACATCTGGCCACCCCTGCCCTACAGAGTACACCATCATCTGCAGCAGCTTCTGCCTTCATGCAAATGGGTGTTATCAACATCAGCAGATAGACATCTCTGCCTTGCAATGGAGAAGAGCACCAGTCCCTTGAAAGCTGTTCAGCCACTGTTCCTGAAACAACCCGTTCTTTGGTGATTCCTTTTCTCCACCTTAATGACTATTTTCAGGACAGGAATGGGTGATTTATGCAAGGGAAAACCAAGAGGGGAATTCCCACTGAATTCCAGCCTGGTCCTAAGATTTAGATGCTGTATATTTCCTGCTACATCACACCATGTACTTGACCCAAATTCTTTCCTGGAAATTTAAGTCTGTTGAGTTTTTTTCTTTCATTGTGTTCTAGCCTGCAGGCCCTATTCCACCCTGCCCACTCCAAGGTGTTCCCAAAACCTGGAAAAGCTTCTCTCTCTTTCTCTCTTTCTCTGACGGCCCCTTGCTAACCCACATCCGACCTCAGTCTAACATGAAAACAAAGAACAAGACTTTCCGGTTTCATGACTGACCAGGACCTTTGGAATGTTGTCTTACTAGTCCCCCATCCCAGCAGTCCTGTAGACTCCTGAATAATTGGAGGAGCCAATGTCCAGCTGCCAGCTTCCTGGCTACCTGGTTGGGCTCTGGTGGGAACCAGAAATCTGGAGTGGATGGATCTTTGATTTGGCCCACTAGATGTTCTGACACATCACTTCCTCTGCTCTGACCTTGGCCATGTAAAAATGTCCCCCTGCCTTGCTAAAAAAAAGAGTAAAATCCACAATCTTGCTGCTAGGCACACATGTCTATTGCTGACATTCAGGAGTGGTCCAACCCAGACATCCTGTGAAACCCTGGCCTGGAATGCATCAATGTCGGGCATTACCTCCCGCATAAGTGTCTGGAGTTCCATTGCGCTCCAGTGAGCAGCAGCCCTTTGAGGAACGCTTTCCTGAAAACAGTGTGTACAGCTGCCATCCTTTCAAGTGTGTTACATGTTCCCCAACATCCCCCAGGCCCCAAAAGAGACATTACGGGAAGCGGGCAAGGCCTGTTTCTCCATCCCTCCTACGCTCCACCACCTTCTGCATTCCATCCCTTCCATAAAAGAACCCTTTCCTCTTGGATGACGAATGAACTTCAGAAATAGAGGCCAATTGTATCCTCGAAAACTTGGCAACTTGTTGAAAGTATTATTGGTTTTGTGCATCAAGGGGAAACAGACGCACGTACAACCTGGCCCTATTTTCCCATCAAATGGATGTTTACATATTGTTTTCAGAAAGTAGATGAGTTGGCCGGCGGTAGAAGAGCTAGATTTGAGTCCAGAAGGAACTTAGAAACCAACAAGGATTTGGGGGTAGAAGATTTCGAGAGTCCAAGCTCCCATCTCCAGATATCTGACAATGGAAACTTTGAGTCTTAAGAGCTTCTACCCACAAAATCTTGCCTGGCTTGGTGCTCTGCATATTATTTTTGCCTGCATAATTTCTTGAGGGTGGGGGATTGTGAGTGGGGTTGACCAGCTAGGGGTGGCCCAAAGGCAAACCTACACAACACACATCCAACTGATACACAGGCTAGGGACGCCAATCCCAGCCTGGAACATCTGTACCATACGAATCACCCTTAATCAAGCATCTGCCAATGACTGAGCTTTAGTGATTTATGTGCACAATTATTAATCCCTTAAATTAAAAAGCAGAACCTCAGCTGCGGATCTCCCAGAGAAAATCTTATTCAATGTCTTTTCTAAGGAGACAAACCAAGGGGAAGATACCACTCTGCCCTAAACTAGCATAAGGGCTTCCATTGTCCAGGAACCAGGGATGCCAGCCTCCTGGTGGGATCTGGAGTTACAGCTCATCTCCAAAGTACAGACCAGTTCCCCTGGAGAAGAGAGATGCTTTGGGGGAGGGGAGACTGTATTTCATTATATTCCCTAGAGCAGTGGTCCCCAACCCCTGGTCCGGAGACCAGCACTGGTCTGTGGATCAGTTGGTACCGGGCCGCAGCTCCTCCTCGTCCTCCTCCCCAGCTGCTGCCTTGGGGGCTGCCCTGCCACTCTGCCGCTGGCTCACCTTTGGTGCTCTTTAGTGGCCACCATGGCTGGGACTCCCCCTCGGCGTGGCACTGCACAGCTGCTGCTAGTAGTGCTCCCCAGTGGGTGGCGGGAAGTCAGGGGCACCAGCAGGAAAGCAAGCGGAGCAGGGGCTCAGGCGGTGGTGGCAACATCCCTCGGCAAAAGACTACCCCCCCCCCGGGCCTCAATAAAATTGTTAAGCATTGACCGGTCCCCGGTGATAAAAAGGTTGGGGACCACTGCCCTAGAGGACCCTGCCCTCCCCAGGCTCCATACCTATATCCACAGGCGTTTCCCAGCCTGGATCTGGCAACTCAAACACCCCATCCCCCCACCAGTGGCCCAGAGGGATCTGGCAACGCTTCCTTGAACCACCAAACATCTCTGCAGGCCCAGGAAACCAAATTGCCAGTCAGCGGATTTGCCTGCAAGCTGCGATTCTCAATGAGGAATTTGTTCTCCTGCATCTCATAATCTTTGACACAAATCTGCAATGTTACATTCTGTGCCACATTTTCTGATTAGCTGCCCCTTAACGAGCCTGGACAGACTGAGGAGTTCAAAGGCCCAGCAGGACCGTAAAATGTCCTTTCTGAATGGTGCTTTTCTGCATTTTTCTGTAGCTGCCCAGAGCATACTAAGCTCCAGGAGGTTTCTGCTGATATACTTTTGGGAAGTCACTGCCCATTTGTTTCCCATTTGTACCATGTGCTCCACTTCAGTCCCCCCCTTCCCCCGTAGCATGATTCCCAGATTGCCGTGTTTTGACCTTGGGACTATACATTGCCTTGGTATTGTACAGGCCAGGTCTTTTTCTAGGAAAGGAAGGGCCTTGTGGAGGTGTGAAGAACAGGGGTGAGAATCGGCTCCCCAAAGCACTTGTGAGGATTGCCAACCTCCAGTTCAGGCCTGAGGTTCTCCTGAAATAGCAAGTGATCACCAGACTGAAGAAGAAGAGTTGGTTCTTACATACCGCTTTTCTCTCCCTGAAGGAGTCTCAAACTGGCTTCCAATCGCCTTCCCTTTCCTCTCCCCACAACAGACACCCTGTGAGGTGGGTGAGGCTGAGGGAGCCCTGATATCACTGCCCGGGCAGAACAATTTTATCAGTGCCATGGCGAGCTCAAGGTCACCCAGCTAGTTGCATGTGGGGGAGCGCAGAATCAAACCTGGCATGCCATATTAGAAGTCCGCACTCCTAACCACTACACCAAACTGGCTCTCATGTACGAACACATGTATTTATTACAACTGAAGTATAAAAACTCTTAGGCCCAATATAGTAGCCAATAAAATCATACAAGTGTGTAAAATATAAGCCGCTTTGAGCCTCCTTCGGGTAGGGAAAAGCGGCATATAAGAACCAACTCTTCTTCTTCTTCTTTATACTAACGCCCGAAGCATGGGCAATAAAAAGGAAGAGCTGGAACTTCTCATGCTGATGGAAAGGTATGATCTAGTAGGCATCACAGAAACTTGGTGGAATGATTCTCATGACTGGAATGTAATGGTGGATGGATATGAACTGTTCAGAAAAAACAGAATAGATCGAAGAGGTGGAGGAGTGGCACTGTATGTGAGGAAAGGGCTTACCTGTCAGGAAATTCTAGTGGAGGAGAGCATATCTACAGTGGAAAGCATCTGGGTGAAAATAAGCGAGGGGAAAACAAACAGTGTGGTGGTTGGTGTCTGCTACCGACCGCCTGACCAACGAGAGGATGTGGATGCTGCACTTTGTGAGCAGCTTGAGAAAATATCCAAGCGGCAGGACCTTGTCATCATGGGTGACTTCAATTTCCCAGATGTGTGCTGGGAAACAAACTCTGCGAAGCGTCCTCAGTCATGCAACTTTCTGACCTGCCTGGCTGACAATTTCATTTATCAAATGGTAGATGAACCCACAAGAGGTTCAGCCATACTGGACTTAATACTGACCAACAGGCAAGAGTTGGTGGATGAGGTGAAGGAGGTGGGGACCCTAGGGGGAAGTTACCATGTCCTCATAGAATTCCTTTTGAGATGGGGAGCCAAGGAAGCTTGTAGCCAGATGCGGATGTTGGATTTTCATAGGGCAAACTTTAATAAACTCAGAGACATGATGAGTGTCATACCATGGACGAGAATGCTGGAAGGGAAGGGAGCATGTGAAGGGTGGGCGCTACTCAAACAGGAGCTATTGCATGCTCAATCAATGACTATCCCAGAAAGACAAAAACACTGCAGGAGCTCTAAGAAGCCTTTTTGGATGAACAGAACTTCAAGAGGAACTAAGAAAGAAAAGGAAAATGTTCAGGAAATGGAGGGAAGGATAGAGCTCTAAAGAAGAGTACCTACAGGTTACTAGGCACTGTAGATCAATTATAAGAAAGGCCAAAGCTGAGAGTGAGCTAAGATTGGCCAGGGAAGCCCATTGTAACAAGAAAAGATTTTTCAGTTATGTGAGGAGCAAACGTAAAGTAAAGGAGGCAATAGGCCCACTGTTGGATGCGGATGGACAAACTCTAACGGAAGATGCAGAGAAAGCAGAAAGGCTTAGTGCCTATTTTACATCTGTTTTTTTTCCACAGGTCAAAGTGTTTAGGCACATCTAGAGATGGCCATAGCCAAAGGACAGTGTCTGGGTGGCAGGTTAACATGGATAGAGAGGTTGTCGAGAGGCATTTAGCTGCACTGGATGAGTTCAAATCCCCTGGTCCGGATGAAATGCACCCGAGAGTACTCAAAGAACTTTCCAGAGAACTTGCACAGCTCTTGTCCATCATCTTCGGAACCTCTTTAAGGACTGGATATGTCCCGGAGGACTGGAAGAGAGCAAATGTTATTCCGATCTTCAAAAAAGGGAGGAAGGATGACCCGGGAAACTACAGACCAGTGAGTCTGACCTCTGTTGTGGGGAAGATAATGGAGCAGATATTAAAGGGAGCGATCTGCAAACATCTGGAGGACAATTTGGTGATCCAAGGAAGTCAGCATGGATTTGTCTCCAACAGGTCCTGCCAGACCAACCTGGTTTCCTTTTTTGACCAAGTAACAGGTTTGCTGGATCGGGGAAATTCAGTTGATGTCATTTACTTGGATTTTAGTAAAGCTTTTGACAAGGTTCCCCATGATGTTCTGATGGATAAATTGAAGGACTGCAATCTGGATTTTCAGATAGTCAGGTGGATAGGGAATTGGTTAGAGAACCGCACTCAAAGAGTTGTTGTCAATGGTGTTTCATCAGACTGGAGAGAGGTGAGTAGCGGGGTACCTCAGGGCTCGGTGCTTGGCCCGGTACTTTTTAACATATTTATTAATGATCTAGATGAGGGGGTGGAGGGACTACTCATCAAGTTTGCAGATGACACCAAATTGGGAGGACTGGCAAATACTCTGGAAGATAGAGACAGAGTTCAACGAGATCTGAACACAATGGAAAAATGGGCAAATGAGAACAAGATGCAATTTAATAAAGATAAGTGTAAAGTTCTGCATCTGGGTCAGAAAAATGAAAAGCATGCCTACTTGATGGGGGATACGCTTCTAGGTAACACTGTGTGTGAACGAGACCTTGGGGTACTTGTGGATTGTAAACTAAACATGAGCAGGCAGTGTGATGCAGCGGTAAAAAAGGCAAATGCCATTTTGGGCTGTATCAACAGAGGCATCACATCAAAATCACAAGATGTCATAGTCCCATTGTATACTGGTCAGACCACACTTGGAGTACTGTGTGCAGTTCTGGAGGCCTCACTTCAAGAAGGATGTAGATAAAATTGAAAGGGTACAGAGGAGAGTGACGAAGATGATCTGGGGCCAAGGGACCAAGCCCTATGAAGATAGGTTGAGGGACTTGGGAATGTTCAGCTTGGAGAAAAGGAGGTTGAGAGGGGACATGATAGCCCTCTTTAAGTATTTGAAAGGTTGTCACTTGGAGGAGGGCAGGATGCTGTTTCTGCTGGCTGCAGAGGAGAGGACGCAGTAATGGGTTTAAACTTCAAGTACAACGATATAGGCTAGATATCAGGAAAAAGTTTTTCACAGTCAGAGTAGTTCAGCAGTGGAATAGGCTGCCTAAGGAGGTGGTGAGCTCCCCCTCACTGGCAGTCTTCAAGCAAAGGTTGGGTACACACTTTTCTTGGATGCTTTAGGATGCTTAGGGCTAATCCTGCGTTGAGCAGGGGGGTTGGACTAGATGGCCTGTATGGCCCCTTCCAACTCTATGATTCTATGATTCTATGATTCTTCATATTGGGGCACAGCATTAGCAGGCCTGTAGATTTCATTGATGGAAAATGCTGCCTCAGAACATGGTAGAGTCTCCTTCGTTGGAAGTTTTTAGGGGGAGATTGGATGATCAGCTGTCAAGAAGGGGAGGAGGGGCTGGACTGGATGGTCCTCTGTGGTCTCTTCCAGCTTTGTGTGATTCTGATTTGGGATCATTTAACCTTCTGGTTTTTAATTCAATTTTTGCATTAATTTTTTCTCTGCCCCACCCATTTCTTCATTTTCTATAGACCAAGTGACCTCATAGCATCTCTCTCACCCCCAGTCCCCTTCTACCAGGCATTCTAGCATCAGAAGGTGCCGGGATTTGGTGGCAGGAAGTTGCCCACCACAGCTGGTGAGTTGGCACTGAGTCAATTAGAAGGACCACCGCATTTCCCTCTGAAAAGCTGGATTTCTGTGTTGTTTTAAAAAAGCTCACTAGATGAATCCTCTTGAATTAGACTATCAGTTTTGTTCATATGCCTGCAAATCTACAGTGAAGAATAGCATGAGCCTCCCAGCATGCAAACACCTGTAGAGTGACATGAACACCCAAGGAGAAAGTCCCTAAGTCCTACATGACACGTACATTCTAGTTCAGTGCCAGGCTGGAAACAGGAGCCAGAAGCTGCCTAGCCCCATGTACAACATCAACGCAAACACTTTGATAAGGAGGAAAGCTCTTAAAGCCTTTTCCTGCCAAAAAGAAAACCATTCAAGCAGAGCTCTGTACAGGTGAGACCGTCTAAACCAAGATACAGGTGCAGCTAACACATATCAAGCACGGGGATTGGGCTGCCTGCAACCTTAATGAATGGGGCCATTGCGTGGTGATTTAAGCAGTGGCACATTTACCAACAGCAGATTACGTGCAGGTGCAACTGTAACAGCCATGTTTAGTTCTTCCAGCATACCTGTGCCTGTATTTGCTCAATGTACTGGTGAAGGCTTAAGGGGAAGTTGGGGGGTTGGCATGGTGTAGTAATTAAGAGCAATGGTCTGTAACCTGGAGTATCGGGTTTAATTCCTCCTCCACAGGCAGCCAGCTGGGTGACCTGGTAAAAGGTAAAGGTAAAGGAATCCCCTGTGCAAGCACCGAGTCATGTCTGACCCTTGGGGTGATGCCATATAACGTTTTCATAGCAGACTCAATATGGGGTGGTTTGCCAGTGCCTTCCCCAGTCATTACCCTTTTAACCCCCAGCAAGCAGCTGGGTACTCATTTTACCGACCTCGGAAGGATGGAAGGCTGAGTCAACCTTGAGCCGGCTGCTGGGATTGAACTCCCAGCCTCATGGGCAAAACTTTCAGACTGCTGCATTACCACTCTGCGCCACAAGAGGCTCTTGGGTGACCTGGAGCCAGACACAATTCTCTCAGAATTCTCTCAGCCTCACCTATCTCACACAGTGGCTTTTATGGGGAGAGGAAGAGTAGGCAATTCTAAGCCACTTTGAGACTCCTTTGGGTAGTAAGAAGCAGGCCACAGAAAACCAGCGCTTCTCTTATTGGCAGGTTCTGGTGAACCAGGGGAAAACTGCATTTGCCACCAGTAAAGGTCTATTTCAGTTCCAGAAGATGCCCCTCAGGTTACATGGGACAGATGACACTTTCAAGAGTTGGTAGACCAAGTACTGGGTACAAACACCAAATTTGCCCAGACTTACATCGACAACATAATTATTATCCACAGTCCTGACTGGCCATCTCATATCCAGCATCTTCCACACCTTTGCTGAAGCCAGGCTCGGAGTTAATCCTAAGAAGAGCCAAGTGGAATTCCAAGAGCTTCAGTACTTGGGTCTATTGGGCTCAACCATTTCTATTTTGTTTTATTTTTAGAGGCTGGGTCTCTTGCTCATGTAAACTTTCAGCATATCCTTCTCATGCTTTTGGAAAGCTAATGTGCTCGATGTCCTTTTGAATAAATGGCAATGGCATCAGGTTGTGTCAAGGGGAAGAAGAGGTCTGACATGGTCCCTCATCATGATGGCCTTTCCAAATGCCTTTGTCGTCTACATTGGTTTTCAGTTGATATAAGTCTTCAGAGGATGGGAGGAAAGGTGGCATGGCATAACCTGTTTTTTCTCAGATCTTGGAAGCCAGGCAGGGTCAAGATCTGGAAGGGAGATCACCAAGGAAGACTCTTCAGAGAAAGGCAGTGGCAAACCACCTCTGCTTCTCACTTGCTTTGAAAGCCCCTGCTGGGGTTAACTTAAGTCAGCTCCAACTTGATGGCACTTTAAACACACACACACGCACGACTAAATGGGAGCCAATTTGGGGCTGAAAAGCAAAATTAGCCAAATGACCCCAAAGGGATCGGAAGACTATATAGCTTTCAGAGTTTCCTGACAAAAGATATGCATTCCACCCAGGGGCCAGTGAACTACCTATTCCAGCATCCTGTATCCCATACCAGCTATGCAGTGACTCTGGAGGACCACAACAAACTGGTCATAGGGACCAAGCCCTTCAGTGGTGTTGTCTCCTGTGCCCTCATAAATCACCAATTTGTGGACACCCTATGAATGGATGACCTCCCATATGTCTTGTCATTAACAGCCTTGGTCCAGTCTTGCAAACTGCACAGAACATAACACACAAATTACAACAGATAAAAATTACACTTACCTGTATATACTTGCAAATAAGCTGAGACACCCAATTTCACCATAAAATCTGGGCGAACTTATTGACTGTCATATAAGGCGAGGGTGGGAAATGCTCCATCATCACAGGCTCTCCTATACATCCTGCCCCTCCAACGAATACAGAAAAGTCAAGAGGATGAATAGCTGCTGGTTTCTGTACCCCCTCTTTTCACCTACAGAAACCAAAAGAATAGTTTGGAAGAAGTGATTAAGAAGAGGAAGAAGTGAAGGCAAAAGGAAAAAAAAATCAGAGTCCCTCAGTCAAACCATCGATGTCCTACGAGCTGCCAGAGCAACAATTGGCTGGCTGGAGCAGGCTTTTATATCAATTACCGTATATACCCGCGTATAAACCGAGGAGGGCTTTTTCAGTGTGAAAAGGGTGCTGAAAAAGTAGGCTTATACACGAGTATATAGGGTAATTATTTTTTTTAATTTATTATGTTTATATATCACCTTCCCTTGGAGCTCAGGGCAGTTCGCTACTCCTCCCAATTTGATGTCATCAGCAGATTTAATGAGGAGTCCCTCCACCCCCTCATCCAGATCATTGATAGAAATGTTGAAAAGTACCTGACCCAGTACTGAGCCCTGTGGCACTCCGCTACTTACCTCTTTCCAGGCTGATGAAGCACCGTTGACAATGACTCTTCAGGTGAGGTTTCTTAACCATTTCCCTATCCACCTATCCAAAAATCTAGTCTACAGACTTCCAGTTTACCCATTATTATTATTTATTGAACTTCTATCCTCTGACAAGTTTTGACGACTCAGGGCGGTGAACATCATAATCACACTGTACCTAATCAGACCATCAGAACATCATGGGGAACCTGGTCAAAAGCCTTACTGAAATCTGGCCCATCCTTTGCAACACCAGGAGGTTTCCAGGCCTCAGGTGGAGGTTGGCAACCCTACCTGCAGATGCCATCCCAGTCACACATGCTTTGAACGTTCTCCTCTGATCTTGTGTCTTCTGTCCCTGTGCTGGGGAAGGAGGCATTTGGCCCTCTGGAGAAGACCACCCAAGTCCTCCCCCCCCCCCCCGCCGCCCCGTGAGCTCTGCCTCATGAAACTCAACCCCACGGTGCGCATTCCGAACACCCAAGGAGATGAGGCTGCCGAACCACCTCACACCAGAGCCAGCCTCCCTCGGCGTGCTTGTTTCCATTTGTTTGGAAAAATTAGTCACACTGTCAACAACCACTTGAGAGCTTGGCTTTGGTTCAAGTTGAGAGGAATCGCTACTGAGAATTTTCCTCTTGTACAGTTGAGGGAGGGAGAGGGAGGCAGCCCTTTGGAGTTGTGCACACACACACACACAAACACACACAAAAACACACACACCCAAGAAGACAATTTCTGAAATTCCTGCCGTTATCAGAATGTGGATTGAGGGACCCTGGAACCATGGCCTTCCTTGTTTAGTCTCAGCAAATGCACTTCAGGAAAACTTTTCCATCCTGTTTTGGAAGTGGCAAGAGGCATGCAAGAATGAAGGCAAATATCACAGCCTCCTGACAGGCTGTGATTAATTTCCATTGTGTCTGTCTCTGTGTGTGTGTGGAGGCTACATTACTGTTGGAATAATACATGCCTCTTCCAGCAGTCTTTCAGATGAACCGCACTTCAGACGTGGAACTTAGCCATGGCTACGGCCATTTATAGTTCTCGCATACAAGGGAAGGCAAGTTCCACCTTGCAAGCATAGATTAGAAATCGCTGCTGCCAGCAGAGACTATCCCATCACAGCTGACCTATGGTGACCTCTTATGAGGTTTTCAGAGCTGTTGCCTGCCTCTGGGTGGTAACCGTGGACTTCCTTGGTGGTCTCCCATCCAAATATTGACCACATACTCCCCTGCCACCCATCTTTACCCATGCTCCCAGCTGCCCAGGGCACAGGGTTGGCACACCATGGAGGCACTTGTGGTGGCAATGGCAGCAGCACTTCCACCCACATCCCCTGTCCGGTGCTGTTGAGGACAGGATGTGAAGATGGTGCAGGTAACTAAGCACGGGCGGTGGGAGGGCTTGCAAACAGGAAAGAATGCAAAGGAGATGGAGATAAATAGGTGCTGGAAGTCAGTGGGCACTGTCTGCCCAAGACCCACCACTGGGACTGAGAGATCAGTTTTCCACTATTTCACACTGAGTCCCAACAACCACTATCTAAAGCCCTCTTACTGGAAATATTAAGTGTTGATCCTGGGACCTTCTCAATGAACCAGACTTACCAGAAGTTGATGATGATGATGTCATCCGTTCAGTCGTGTCCGACCCTTGGCAATTCTATAGGAAAGTCTTTGCCATGTGCCCTTGTCTCTGACTGCTTCTTTTAGTTGGTTCATGGTCATCCCTGTATTGGCTTTGATCGTGTCGAGCCAGCAGATCCTTTGGCGACCACGTTTCCTTTTGCTGCTGACCATGCCAAGCATTAATGATTTTTCTAGCAAGTTTGATCGCATGATGTGTCCAAAGTAAGTGAACTTTAGTTGTAATATCTTGCCTTCTAATGACTTAGTTGGCAACCAGAAGTTACTGTCAACCTATCAAGCGCTCAGAACAATGTGATACAATCACAGGAGTGATACAATCACAGGATACAATCACAGGAGAAGATTGCCTGTTGCTATTGTAAGCTAATCAGCTGTGTGAGAGACAAAGAAGTCCATGTGGATCAAAGTCCACTGTTCCAGTACATCTCTACCCTGGAATCATCAGGAAACACCTAGCCCTGCAGCATGCATCCCGCACCGTACCAAACCATGTCACTGTCTCTCACAGAAAAAAAAATCAAATGGCTTACCAGTCAGAGAGGCAGCTGATTCTTTACAAAGTTATCAGGAACAAAACAGAAAGAAGAGGAAGGTATCCCCCAAAATGCCCAGTAGCGCACAGCAGGCTCTTAAAGTGGAGATTTATCCATCCCCATGAGATAAATTACTTCTCCATTACTTCTGACCCCATGGAGAGTAACCAAACAGTAGCTCTTCCTGCCAAGTTTTGTTCACCAATAACTTCCTTCCAAGCAAAGCTAACATCAGCACTTTTAAGCTATTAAAATGGAGTTACCTTATCTCAGGCAATAATTATGCTCTCTGTAGGATTTACTACTTCTCAAGAAATGCCCTCTACAACTCTGATCTATTGTCCTGGAGCATGCTGGGTGTGGGGCTATTTTGTGCAAAGAGAATGAGAACTCGGCAAAGCAAAGGCATAATCCAGTGTAGCATGGTCAGAGTCCAGGTTATGGGCCAAGCGCAAAGACAGTAATAAGTACGGGTTCAAGGCCGATTCAGAAGTCAAAGTTCAGGTATGGTTCAAGGAGTCAGAGGCACAAAAGGCAGGCAGAATCAGTCACAGCAAGGCCAGAAGTAATCTTATGCATTGCTTTCACAGCCCTCTTTCCGTAATTTATACTTAGGGCGCTTATCTTGCAACAGGGATACATCACACAGGTGTATGTACTTACTATCTAAAATCAGGTGTCTCTGAGATGCTAATTGCACATTCCACCTTCTCTCTAGCATCTCTTGATGGAACCTCCTCTGTTCCAAATAGTTCTGGAGACAAGCTAGGCAAGGTGGCTGGTGGGATGCAGTCTGATTCTGAGAACTGAACAACTGGAGTGCAATAGCCTCCTGCAACAGGCTGTCCATACCTGACTGTGAACTAAATTCTCCTTCCTTAGCCTGTTCTTATTTCCCAGAGCCTTCTGCCTCTTCCAGGCAGGCTTTGCCTGGGTGATCCATGACACCCATTAAGAACGGTTGATTTCCCTCATCTCTGTCAGGTTTTCTTTTTCATTCTGTATTGTTTCCCCTCCTTTAATGCTCAGTTCGCTTTCTGATTGGTGTTTCTCCAGGTTTTCTGAGAGTGGTTTTGTGCTAGTTTTCTGCTTGTTTTTGCTTCCACGTCAATTCAAAAGCATACTGCTTCACTCAGATATCCCCCATCCACCTCTTTGCTGCTGTGCAAAACTGCCCACTCACATCAAGGTTGTTAACCTATTATCATTCATTGGTATGCAAGCTCCATAGATTTTTCCTTCATTGTTTTGCATTTTTTAAAAAGTTTTTACAGCCAGCATGACTCTAGCAATGATATTAGACTATCACTAGTCTCGGATTGCTGGGGGGGGGGGGAAGAGCAGGAGAAATGCACATATTTACCATGCATGTTCAACTTCACTATATGTGAACCACTGGATTTTTCAGAGTTCATGTTCACTCATGTCATGGCTATATTTACAGGTAAATATACAACATGGTGACAGCACATACTGGGAGGTTGCAGGTGGGTGCTTCCATTACATCCAATTGTGGGGGGGGGGGGAGTCTGATATGTATGACTGGAATGTCTGAAAGTGGCTTTTATGCCACTCTTATTGATCTGTGTCCTCCTTTGCTTTCAGATAATGAGAAGATAAAGTGGAGGAGTCAGTCAGTTGTGGAAGACATCCTGAGCTTCTTGGAGGAAAGACAGGATAAAAAAGTGCATGATAGACAGAAGCAAGATGGTGCTCAAGACAATCCCCAAAGACAGGAGCGAGGCTGTGGCTCAGTGGAAGAACCTCTGCGTTGCATGCAGAAGGTCCTAGGTTCAACCTTTGCTATCTCCTGTTATTATTCTGTGCATAACGTAGCCAGGAGGTCCTAAGACTGTCTGGCAGCCAACCAAGAGACATCCAGAGGTGGTTTGCCATTGCCTGCTCTCACATCATAACCCTGGTATTCCTTGGAGGTTGCTCTTCCAAGTGCTAACCAGGGCCAATCTGTTACGCCAAATACGTGTCTGTAAGGACACGTGCCTAAATTTAGTTGTGGGGAAGTAGAGCCACCAAGAGGCAGCGTGGCGTAATGCGCGTAGCGTAACGCGAGATCTTTTCTTGCACAATTTACCAGATAATTACGTCACTGAGATAGAAACGAGGCAGACAACATTCTAAACATGGAAGGATTTTATTAACATACACTAATTAGACAAAAGACAACACATGCGCACTGTAGCATCTAAATATGTGTTCCTAGCCACTAGTACACAGGGAAAAGGCTCACGGGGATGGAACCTATACTAAGGGTTGATTGAAAGTGATATCTACCTGTCTTCTGGGTGGAACAGAGTTCCGGAGGTCTGTGTAAGCTATTGGGGGTGACGGACGAGGGACCAAGACGAGCGTCTGAGATGTTTCTGTAGCCTAGAAACTGATGGCAATTTGGGGCCTTGGGAGCCTGATGTTTAAAGGAAACTTGTGACCGGAGTTTATAGGGGCCTGATCCTACCTTGTCCAGGGATTGGACAAAGAGTTTGATGGCTGATAACGATTGTGACCGGGTCCCAACAAAGAAACAGGTTGCTGAGACAAAAACTAGCTGCTTGGAATATTTGCTATCTAGAAGGGCTTCCTATCTAGACCATATGCTTGGCTGGGTGGAGGGGTGTAAACCCTACTTAGCTTCCAAGGTCTATGAGATCGGCTTGCCTGGGCTATCCAGTTCTTGTTAAAAAGGATCAGGAGAAGGATAATGTGAAGACCTGTGCCAGAAACCCTGGAGAACCATTTCCAGTCTGAGTAGACAATATTGACATTGATGGACATTGTGCAGGGGGTTGGGCTACATGACCCTGGTGCTCCCTTTCAACTCTATGATCCTATGATTCAATGATTCTATGACCTGTGGTCTGATTCAGTACACGACAGCTTCATCAATAAGGGGCTGGAAAGATTTTTCCAGTCATGAGGGCTAGAAGACATTTTAAAAGAAGCATTTCTTTTAAAAGAAATCAAGAGCTGAAATTCTCAGAATGTTGGGTTTTGAACCCAAGACCAGGCTCCACGAGTTGGATCTAGACTCGCTTCCCTCCGAACAGAAGGCACTTCCATCAGCAGAACAGAACGTTCCTGCCTCTCCACCTCTGACTACAGTCCACATATCTCTCCCCAGTGTTGCTCCTGGGGAACAGGGGACCCTCAAGAACAGGGGTAGTCAAACTGCGGCCCTCCAGATGTCCATGGACTACAATTCCCAGGAGCCCCTGCCAGTGTTCGCTGGCAGGGGCTCCTGGGAATTGTAGTCCATGGACATCTGGAGGGCCACAGTTTGACTACTCCTGCTCAAGAACAACAGGAGGGGCCAGTCATGCATCTGCAGCAGGAAGGGGAAATTGGTGGGAACAACACTGGCCCTTCTGTGAGCAGAAAATCAAGCATGGATCCAACCCCAAATATGGGCTGCACTTGTTCAGCGGGGTGAAATATGTAACGTTTTGCATGTTCCCCTTTGGAACAGCCTCCCTCTGGGGCTTGGGGTGGGGGTGGGGTGTGTGCAGCATTCCAAGCAAAGCCAAACCAGACTTTTTAAGCTTATGAGAGCTGATAACATAATTATCCCAGTTCCATGGCCCACTGCCAAAACCTTGCCCAAGTTTCAGAAGCAGGCCAGTTGCCTGGGCATGCCTTCCCTGTCACAGGCAAGACGAGTGGATTCACTTGCAACGAGGAAAAAGGCCAAAGCAATCTGAATGTTCCAACTCCCTGGGAAGCCAAGGGGCCTTACAAAAATGAAGGCATTTCCCAGGAGCAAGTCTCCCTCTCCCCCACTTTCATTCATGCTCCAGAAACATGACCTGTTGTCCTTGCAAGTATCTGACCGTTTATGCACTGGGGACTTTACTACCCCAGTTCCCGTGCAGGAGCACAAATTGAGGGCGGATGAGGTTCACCAGGTCAAATGCTCCCCCATGTGGGTGCAGGAAGAGGTGGGGCAACCTGCCACGACTGAAACTCCAGCCTGCAGCACAGCATGAAACCTCCAGTGCGTAAACGGTCTCTATGAGAACTCCTCCATCTGATCTTCTTTTTAGTTGATAGAGTTACAACGCTGTTTCTAAGTTTAAAAATAAGCAGTCTTGGAGTCTTACAAAGCAGTGTTATAATGTTATAACACTATAACTCAGGATGTGTTTTTTTTAAACCAATTTGGTGTAGTGGTTAGAAGTGCGGACTTCTAATCTGGTGAGCCGGGTTCGATTCTGCACTCCTCCACATGCAGCCAGCTGGGTGACCTTGGGCTCGCCACGGCACTGATAACGCTGTTCTGACTGAGCAGGAATATCAGGGCTCTCTCAGCTTAACCTCTCTCACAGGGTGTCTGTTATGGGGAGAGGAAAGAGAAGGCAATTGTAAGCCGCTTTGAGCCTCCTTCGGGTAGAGAAAAGCGGCATATAAGAACCAACTCTTCTTCTTCGACTGAGTCCACTCCTTAGTCTACCAGGGTGAATCTCATCCACCTTCAGTAGTGCCTTCAAGCTCATTGAGATTTTCACATTATCTAGAGCCTGAAACTTTTAACCATTGATTTCAGGCTAGTCAACACTGTGTCCCTGAGCCACATGACCTCTTTCACTGTACTTTCCTGTGTCTGTACCACTACTGTTGCTCGGCAGTAGAACATCTGCTTGGACTGCAGAAGGTTCCAGCTCCCATATCCAATCTGGGCCTCCAATTGAAGCAGAACAGGCCGAAGGGGACGTGAAGAACCTCTTTCTGAGAACCTGCTGGGGAACCACTGCCAGTCGGACAAATGGTCTGATCCAGTCTAAGGCAGCTTCATGTTTTGTTTCCTGTTTTGTTTGGTACTCCTGTTAAAGGTCTCCTTACCTAGGAAGCTTAAAGATGTCAGAGGGTTTAAAAAAAAATCAATGATTTAGCAGCAGCCATTGTGCTTCCTTGGCCGAATGTCTGCCCCTTAAAGGTCACACAGCGGCAGCCAAACACAAACAGGTCATCTTTCATATCTCATGTCGATTCCTCAAAGGACGGAGTGGCTTTCCTCTTTGGAACCCTTGCTTTACATATTGCCTTTCCCTAACTGAGACACGAGCTGCTTCAAGTCACCACCGTAAATCACACAGGGCAGGAGCCAAAACCCTTCAACTGATCTCATTCCAACAATGCATAGCCACGCAAATTAGCTATCCATCTAACCCAAGAAAGACAGTTCATGGTACAATTCTCTGGACACCCACTGGAGACTAGGCCAGGAGGCCAAGAAAGTTGCATAACTGCTTGTTTTCATGCAGGGCGGTGGCATTTCCCTGCCGAAATGGTCTTGATTCCGGCGCCAGAATCTTGGCTGTGAAGGAAAGGTGCACCGTGCACCTCTAGAATTGCCAGCCTCCAGGTGAGGCCTGGTGATCTCCTGGGATGACAACTGGTCTTCAGATGACAGTGACCAGTTCCCCTAGAGAAAATAGCAACTTTTGGAGGGTGGATGGCATGACATTCTACCTTTCCGAGATCCCTCTTTCCCCAAAAACCCTGCCCTCCCTAGTTACAGGCAAAACTCTGCGGGCATTTCTCAACCCAGAGTTGGCAAGCCTACATGCCACCAAGATCCACATCTCTGAAATTCACATGCCACCAAGATCCACATCTCTGTTCAAATTTCTAACAGGATTTGGGAGTTCCATATGATGCCGTTCTGATTGCAAAGCAGAACCTCAGAACTGCTGATTATTCACTGTTGCATTTTGTGATTTCCACATTTGATCTAAAGCTCGGTGCACTGGTTTTTGGGTCCGACCATTCAGATGAACCACTGTTCATCTCTACAGCATAGACCACACAAAGGGTTTCTGAGGGCAGGGGTAGGGATGTTTTTTGCTGATTCAGACCTCTGACTCCTCTGCAAGTTATTCCTATGTGTCTCCTGGCCCCAATAGCAGGGGCATTTGAGAAGGGGGAAGGTGAGACATTCATGCTGAATGGATAGAAATTCCTTCCACCTGTAGAAATGGGGTGGGGGGAGAACATGGGTCAGGGGTAGAGCATCTGCTTGGCAGGCAAAAGGTCCCAGGTTTTTCTGTCTGGAGCAGTGGAAAAGAGCGAGATCGGAATGGGTGGGACATGAGGCAGAATTGAACTGAGAAACCCCGGGGAGGGGGGAAACAATTTATATAAAGTCATGAACAATGGATATTCACGCCATTGGTCAGTATTGGTTTAATTTCTGGGAAAGGATACTTGCATGATTTTATGGTTGGGGGTCACCAGAACATGAGGAACTGTATTAAAGGGTCGCAGCATTAGGAAAGTTGAGAACCACTGCTCTGTGGAATTCAGCCTTATGGTTAGATCTGTTCCACATAGTGGGGATGCTGTTCTGGTATTACCCTGTCTCTAGGCTCTGGGTAGAGATATCTATTGTTGTCATAATTGTTATAGCTGCTACTATTCCTTTGGCGCAGAGTGGTAAGGCAGCAAACATGCAGTCTGAAGGCTCTGCCCATGAGGCAGGGTGTTCAATCCCAGCAGCCAGTTCAAGGTTGACTCAGCCTTCCATCCTTCCGAGGTCGGTAAAATGAGTACCCAGCTTGCTGGGGGGTAAACAGTAATGACTGGGGAAGGCAAACCACCCCGTATTGAGTCTGCCATGAAAACGCTGGAGGGCGTCACCCCAAGGGTCAGACATGACTCAGTGCTTGCACAAGGGATACCTTTACCTTTTTATTCCTTTAGCTTCTATTTAGCTTGTATGATTGAGCCTCTGACCATGAACTCAATGAATGGGCAGGTTCTTCCAGGGTCAATCCTTTCTTTTTAAAAACCCGATTTTGTATTACCAGGGATGTGGTATTGGAAGGTTCGAGGGGCCAGGACATCTATCCAAGCATGCCCAAGTGGACTCTGCCCCTTGGAGGTGCCACGTAGCCTTTGTTGTGCTTTGAGAAGCATCCTCTGCCCCTGGACCACACTCTGGTTTCAGAGGCCTACATTCCTACGGTCCACTTCTCCGGAAAGTTGAGCCTGCAGAGCAGAATAAGGTAATAAAGATTTACCAGGATACTCAATGCAGCAGGACGCTCATCATGCCAAGACGTCAAAGTAGAAACACCATGACAATTTTAAAAAATCAAATATATATTTACAAACTGAAAGTGCTAAAACTCTTAGAATCAACTTCCCATGGGGATAGCTCAGATAAAGCCATTGGGGCTCTTCTAGAGAGATGGCGTAGTGTCGTGGTTAAGAGCAGCAGCCACTAATCTTGACAGCCGAGTTTGCTTCCCCACTCCTCCACAGGCAGCCAGCTTGAGACTTTTTTTCTTCTGCTGATTTTATGAATTTAGGCAGATTGCGAGTTGGGTGGGCAGGTAGTTGTGGGTGTCCTGCATGGTGCAGGGGGTTGGACTAGATGGCCCGGGAGGTCCCTTCCAACTCTACGATTCTATGATTCTATAACCCTCTGAGATAGTTAAGCGGGTAGCACATGGTCTTCTGGTGAGCTTCATGGTACAGAGTGGGGATTCAAGTTGAGCTCTCCCAGAGCCTGCTCCAACATTCTTCCCTTTCCCCCCTTTTAAATGCCTATCTGTTTGACCCTTATGGAAGAGTTAATGATGCCTTCTCTTGCATTCTTTATTTCTTTCTCTTTCTTTCTTTCTTTCTTTCTTTCTTTCTTTCTTTCTTTCTTTCTTTCTTTCTTTCTTTCTTTCTTTCTTTCTTTCTTTCTTTCTTTCTCTCTCTCTCTCTCTCTCTCTCTCTCTCTCTCTCTCTCTCTCTCTCTCTCTCTCTGCATATGTCCATTTCTTAAATAATGCAAAGTGGTAGAAAGTGCTGTCAAGTCAGAAGTGGTGACACACCCCTTTGGAGACGTGGGCCCGGAAGTAAGGGGTGGGAGCCAGCCAATCAATGCAATCAATCATTTACTATTTCCATTGTGGAGAAAGAGACTAGGCCTGTAGAGCAACAGGAGAAGTGGGCTCCAGTGATGTCTAGTGATGTTGGTGGGAATCATTGTCATGGGGTTTTCAAGGCTCACCTCCAATTTCAAGGCCCACCTCCAAGGCCCACCTCCAATTTCAAGGCCCACTTCCAATTTCCATTGTGGAGAAAGAGACTAGGCCTATAGAGCAACAGGAGAAGTGGGCTCCAGTGATGTCTAGTGATGTTGGTGGCCATCTCAACTTCTGGGAAAGGCCACGGAACCCCTGGGGAGGTCTTGTGTAACCCTAGGGTTCCCCAGAACCCTGGTTGGGAATCATTGTCATGAGGTTTTCAAAATACAAGAAACGTTCACAGGTGGTTTGCCATTGCCTGGACCTCCTTGGTGGTCTCCCACCCAAGAACTAACCACAATCAGTCCTGATTAGCTTCTGAGATATGATGAGATCAGGCTAGCCTGGGCTATGCAGGTCAGTGATAATGCAAAGTTGGGAAGAGCAAATGAGTAAGATCCTTGTGAGCTGGAACGGTGTGTGTATTTCTGCTCCTTGTGTGTGTGTGTTTAAAATAACAGTGCAAGCAAACCAAACACTGTGCTGAGAATCTGTGAGATAATCATATTGGATAAGATAACAAGCAGTAAAGCTCGTTCTGTAATGCAACAGGCACTAGCTCATGGTTTGGTGTGGGTTTAGTGCCTCACTTTGAAGCTGGCAACCCTAAGAGGAGGTCTCTCTGTGCACAGCAATCTTGACCCTAATCAGGTTTATTCACACCTAGGTAGTGTGGAATTCAATTTGGCAACCTTACCTCCTCTCTGAAATGTTTTCTTGGCCTGAAATAGGTCAGGGGGTGCTTGGTGGCTGCGGGGGCATTGCACACTTTTGAGGTCCCACTTCCAAACCTCAAGGAATATGTTCAGACTAGGGACAGACAACCTCCAGGTGGGGCCAGGAGAGCTCTTGTAATTGTTGCTTATCTCTGGACTATAAGAATCAGCTCCCCAGGCAAAAATGGCTGCTTTGGAGGGGTGACTCTATAGCATTGTAACCCACTGAGGTTTAGGGATGCCAGCCTCCAGGTGGGGTCTGAGAATTCCCTGGAAGTACAGCTCATCTCCAGGCAGTTATGCTGAAGGGAAAGCTCTCTCCCCTCACATGCACCCTTTCAAAAGGAATGCACATGGCCACAGACACCCCTTGGCTAGCACAGTGTGTTGCTTGGCTGGTGATGTCTGCACTTCTGAAGTCTGAGGCCTACTGCTGGCAACTGCAGTCTCTGTTGTTGTCTGCAAGGCCAAGTCTTTGCCTAACAAAGTGGATCACCTAGTCCCTCCCAAAGTCTCACTGTCTACCTTCCTGTAAAGCTAACTCCACTTGAAATTCTGGGCCACTTATGACTTTGATTTCGTAGGACCTTCCTGGCAAATATTGATTTTTATTTATCAGGTGAAGCTTGAGAAAAGTCACTTCAGTTCCTAAGTCTCTCCAGCCATTTACTTGTTCATCATTTACAGTTTCAGGCTGTACATACTCTTTATTTAGATCTTCCTGCACTTTCCAGACATGCAGGACCGATGCTGGTCTGTTTGTCTGTCTGTCTATCTGTCTGTCTGGGTGTTTGTGCCCCAAAATACAAACAGTTGCTGGTAAGGGCTGGCCAAAGCCCATAGCCCAGGAGGGACACACCTGCACCAGTCTACCCCAACCTCAGCCTGCAAGTCTCTACCATCATCTCTACATCACTGCTCAGTGATCAGCTCTGCAGGCAAAAATGGCTACTTTGTAGGGTAGACTGTGAGGCATTGCACCATGCCCCTTTCCAAACCTCCAGGAATATTTCCAACCCAGGGGTAGCCAACCTCCAAGTGGGACCTGGAGAGCTCCTGGAATTACAGCTCAGCTTCAGATTTTAAAGATCAGCTCCCCAGACTATCCCCAAAATAGTTGACAGGTCTTTCTCACTCAACATCATTTTAAGCATTTGCTTCTCTTCTTTGCAATCATATTTCAGTTTCTTCATATAATCACCCAAGGAATGATGATACTTCAAAAACCTAGGACAACCAAACAGTAAATGCAGCAAAGTATCCAGGGCATTGCACCCATGCAAACTGCCGTGTTATAAACAGAGGAGCATGATCACTCTGTTTATGTTCCCCTCATTAGGGGAGAGGGCAGCAGGTTTGTCCCCAAAAGTACATTGTGCCTCAATTTGCATCGTTCACCCTTCCCTACAATTGAGAAGCTGGCTGCAACCGCAACTCGCAGATTTCTATTCTCTGGAAAGATCCCAAATGTTCTTGGATGCACTTTCCACAATGCCTGACCTTTCCTGCCAGCTTTCTGCCTAGTTTAATCGGTAACCAGCAGTCTACAGGGACCCCGCCTCCAAAGCTCAGAGAACAATCACTGGATCTCCCAGGTTGCAAAAGCTTTCAGCTTGTTGTCCTTTTCTCTCCTTTGTTTTGAAAATGAAACCGGTTCTCAGTCAAGGTTAGTTGTGTATTTATTTCTTAACTCAGCAAACTACTGGCCCAATTAACATGTACAACCATAAAAAGTTCAGATATGCATTTACAGATAAGGGATGTAACCAATAACAGGGATACAGACAGATACCTTATCTTTAACCGCTCCTCATGGAGCGGATAAAATAAAAGAGTCGGCGGGCCCTGTCCAGGATGAGGAAGGGTGCCAGTAGGCCCCTTCCCCCGGACTGACAATCGGAGGGCCCAATCGTCAGGCGCTTCGCGCCTGCCGATTGGGCCCTCCGATTGTCAGTCCGATGGCAAGGGACCAATTGGTCCCTTGCCGCCAGACGGACGAATCGGGAGGTGCGAAGCGCTTCCCGATCCACCCCCCTTCGCGTTCCAACGCAGCCGGCCGACCGCCGCCATTACCTCCCAGCCTTGCAAGAGTACAGGTCACCACTGCCACCGCCAACACATTGCCCCCCAGCCCAGCCAGCAGCGGCTGCTGGAGGAAGCTTCAGGACATCCGGCAGCACCGACGCACCCCACCACGGAGCGCCAGCCGCCCAGCTCCACCAATGCCGGCCACAGCAGCTCCCACCTGCCACGCACGTGCAGGATGCACCACCGCCCACAACACGTCGCCCGAGGAAGCTTCGGGGCCCCTGGCAGCAGCGCCGCACTCCACCACGGGGCGCCAGCTGCCCAGCTCCAGCGGCGCCGCACGCAGCCACTCCCGCCTGCCGCCCAAGCGCCGCCCACGGGACATCGCCCGAACGCCCAACCAGCCACCGGCGGCCGAAGCTCGGGAAACCAGCGCGAGTCTCCACAGCCCATCCACTTCCTCCTGCCCTCAAGCTTGCCCGCAGTTCACCCCCAAAACACTAGGTAGGTTGCGAGGTGCCGGGCCTACAGGATGACCCCGGAGTTGCAAAGCCAGGCCGCAGAGCCCCGCCTCCCTCATGGCACACCCCGCTAGCGCCCGCTGCATTTTGCCTGCAGCGGGCTTATTTTCTAGTCTTGAATAATTTCCTATTCCATCAGTATTTAAAGGCACTTCTTTGTGTTGCTGTCCATTTCTCTTAAAGAAGAGAAGTTTCTACCAACTCTTGGCAAAAGAATATGCCCTCCTTTCTCTGATCGGCATAAGGGTTTTGGTGTTGAAAAGTGCTGTCCAGTTGCAGCTGACTTATGGCAACCACATCCGGTTTTCAAGGCAAGAGATGCTGAGGGGTGGGTCACCATTTGCCTACCTCTGTGCAGCAGAGGTACCTCCTTGGTGATGTCCCATCCAAATATGGACCAAGGGCAGCCCTGCTTAGTTTCTAACATCTTATGAGATTCAGGTAGCCTGATCTATCCAGGGTGTATTATGCAGGGGAGGGACTAGCGGATTCGGTGTCTCAAAGTGTAAGAACTGCAGAGGAATGTATGACTTTTTTTCTGTGAGCACCATCAAACGTGCATAACCATAAACGTTTTGAAATGGAGCAAGTTAACTGGGAGGAATAATAGAAAATGATGTTTAGCAATGCATGCATAATGCGCCCAGGTCAGCGCTAATGCCAAGTACAGTAAAGGTAAATTGTTATACTGTTATACTGTTATTAATTACTGTATGTTTTTAACGAAGACTGTTTCATGTATTGTTGATTAGTTTAATGTAAACCGCCCTGAGCCTTCGGGGAGGGCGGTATATAAATCTAATAAATAAATAAATAAATAAATAAATAAATAAATAAATAAATACATAAATAAATAAATAAATAAATAAATAAATAAATAAATAAATAAATAAATAAATAAATAAATAAATAAATAAATAAATAAATAAATAAAGGTATCCCCTGTACAAGCACTGGGTCATGTCTGACTCTTGGGGTGACGCCCTCTAGCGTTTTCATGGCAGACTCAATACGGGGTGGTTTGCCAGTGCCTTCCCCAGTCATTACCGTTTTACCCCCCAGCAGCAAGCTGGGTACTCATTTCACTGACCTCGGAAGGATGGAAGGCTGAGTCAACCTTGAGCCGGCTGCTGGGATTGAACTCCCAGCCTCATGGGCAGAGCTTCAGACTGCACGTCTGCTGCCTTACCACTCTGCGCCAGAAGAGGCTCTTTTGCCAAGTAGGGAACTGCAAATATCCAAAAGTAGGGAAGAGAATCCTATCCAAAATATGATAGTAGCACATAGAATAGAAAAGTTAATTTTTGAAGAGTTGACATTTTAATCATTAAAATTCGAGTAGCCATAGTTTTTTTTTCTGTCTTGTTCATCTAGTCAAATCCAATCTTATCTGCCTGTACAATATTTTGTAATTAAATTGATATACCTTATTTACGGTATTTTTTGGAATAAATCTTCCAAGATATCTAAAACTTTTATGTACTATTTGTATATTTTAGAGTATGAGAGGTTTTCAACTGAGATGTAGGTTGAATATTACAGGAAAAGATTTTGTAAAGTTTACCCTGAGGCCAGACATCTGATTACATTTTAATAGTTCTTCCTTTAAAGGTTGCATAGCTTCCATCAAATTTGCAAGAGATAACAATATCTCATTCACATATGTTGGTAAGTGATGTTCTTTTTCTCCACATTGTCACGACCCTGGGTATGCAGAATACCGTTCTCTTCAGGACCAACAAACAGGAATTCCAGGCGGTAGAATAAAACTGAAGTTAATCTTTATTGAAGAAAAGCAGGCAGCAATGAAAGAGAAAGAAGGATCAGTCAGAAGCATTGTCGTAGATGAGTTTGTCGTCGCATAACAGAACAGATATACTGTTATCCCTTCACCCCTCCAAATCACCATAATTTAAGCAGGAAATCCAATTCCCACAGTCACCCCATTTGATCCAAGAGAGTGTGAAAACAGGAGACAGTCTCGGTAACAACCAGGTGTCAGGCTGCAGCCAGGCTGTATTTACATTCTGTCCAGGAACAAGCAGATAAGCAGTAACATAACAAACAGAAGACTCTACACTTCAGAGAGCTACCAGGGAACTAGGCTCACAGGCCAGGGAGGGGCTGTTACCAGAAGTGCAACTCCAGCCAAGGAGATGAACACAAAGATATCCTCTGATATCATTTTTATATCTTAATATATTAGCTAGGGGCTCCAAACCTAAGATAAAAGTAATGGGGAAAGTGGTCATCCTTATTTGTACCATGATTAGTATTTCTTAAACTGGGGACACAATTATTTATTGTTATGCTAGCAGTATAAGGCAAATAAATACCTAAAATGGCACTATGAAATTTATTTCCAAATCTGTTTCTGTAATGGAAGGGAAGAGTCAGCCACCCAGGCCCAGCTCTTCCCCCTGTGGCTTGTAGTACAGCATCCCAGAAGGGACAAAAATGCCTTGTGTGGCTCCCCCATGCTTGTGCAGTGCAGCAGAGCCACCTGGGGCATTTTTGGGTTTATGAACATGGTCTTGCATCCCAACACAATACTGCATTCGTAAACCATGGTGGAATCTCACCACCTTGGCTCCCATGGAGGAGCACAAATCTGGTGCAGACAAGGTGCAACTGGTAAAATGCACACCCATGTGAGAGCAGGAAGAGGCAGGGCAACCTGCCCCGGGGCAAACGCCAGGCTACAGCCCAACACAATGGCCATCATGCATTAAAGACCCAAGTGATTATTCCAATGATTTCCCATATTAAGCCACTGTCAATCTGATCCCTGGGTGTATCACACTGCACTTTTCCAAATATGTGCTTCCTGGGAGACTACGTTCTATCACGTTCTATCACGTTCTATCATGAGGGCAGGCCTGGTTTAAGGATTCATGGGACCTGAAGCACAAGAGCCAGTTTAAGGATTCACAAGGCCTTAGCAGAGCACAACTGGCCCTGTTTCTTGTGCTGCACAAGGACCTGTAGGGGCCCCCTCCCAGGGACATTGGGAACTTGGGAAGCAACCGACAGCTTAACTTTGCTGAAAACATTTCTTGGATCTAGGTGGGACATGCAAGCTCAATGCCCCAGTATCTAAGGCAACCTTCGCACTTAATGCAGCTTGTGGTCTGCATGCATGCTCTAGTTGGAGATGTGCATGCTCAGTTACTAACAGAGTAACTAACTTTTTTTGTTCGTATATTTCACAAGCCACATAAGTTTCAAGACCTCCTAACAATCACAATGCAAAGTCCCCCTAACAGTACAACACTACAGGGCGCCCAGGATCCCAGCACCTGTAGCATGTGCTACAAGTACTCCTAGGTTGCAAAAGCGTCTGACTTGTTTTCTTTTTTACCCTTCCTATTCTGAAAATGAAACTGGTTCTCAGTCAAGGTTAGTTTTCTATTTATTTATTCACTCAGCAAACGACTGGCCACTCCGTGAGCCCAATGGCCATGTACAACCATACAAAGTTCAGATATACCTTGACAGATAAGGGGTGTAACCAATAAAAGGGTTACAGACAGATACCTTATCTGGAATAATTGCCTGTTGCACCAGTATTTAAAGGCAGTTCTTTGTGTTGCTACCCATTTCTCTTCAAGAGGGTCAAAGTGTTTCTACCAGCTCTCGGCAAAAGAATGTGCCTTCCTTTCTCTGACTGGCATTAAAAAATGGCACTGGGATAATTTCTGACAGTAATGAAAAGTACTGTCCAGTTGCAGCTGACTTATGGCAACCCCATGGGGCAGGGGTAGTCAAACTGTGGCCCTCCAGATGTCCATAGACTACAATTCCCATGAGTCCCATGGACATCTGGAGGGCCACAGTTTGACTACCCCTGCCATAGGCTTCCAAGGCAAGATATGCTCAGAGGTGGTTTCCAATTGCCTTCCTCTACATCACAACTATGGGTTTCCTTGGTGGTCTCCCATCCAAGTATTAACCAAGGCTGATCCTGCTTTGCTTCCACGATCTGACCAGGCTGAGTTACCTTGGGCCATCCAGGGCCTGTTCTGTACGCATAGGATAATGGACTTTCAATGTGCTTTGGCAGCTGGATTTTCCTGTGCAGAACAGTATAATCTACTTCTAAAGTGCATTGAAAGTGCATTATCTATTGTGTGCAGAATAGGCCCAGGTCAGAGCAGGATCATCTCTAGCTTTCCTTATTTAACAGGAACAGTCTGCATTTGAAATCATTTAGATAGTTACTTCATTGACACCTCGCATTCCTCCCAAAAGGGATCCGAAACTTACACTGTTCTCCTCTTTCCCCTTTTATCTGCACAACCATTCAGAGAGGTAACTGGCCCAAGGCTGCCCAGCGGGATCTCTCAGATCTGATATTCTGATATTCTAATCCAGCCTTTCTCAATTTTTTTTATCATTGAGAAATCATTGAAACATTCTACAAGCTTCAACAAGTGGTGCGATTGTGCAGAATATGGTTGGGAAGCATAGCTGTGTACACACCCATCCCCTAGAATTAGAACTAGTGAGATCAGGACCCTTGCTCCTAATGAAAAGAGCTCCTGACTGCAGCTGGACAGGGGAGGGGAGTTGGGGAGTTAACTTTTAATGCATTGGGGATTTTATGGGTTGGGTTGTTTTATTCTTTTACTGTAAACCGCCACGAGTCTTTGAGAGCAGCGGTATATAAGTTAAAATAGAATGAATGAATGAATGAATGAATGAATGAATGAATGAATGAATGAATGAATGAATGAATGAATTGAAACCAAACAGCTGAGCTGTTTTCCCTGAACAACAGAAAGCAGATTTCTGCTCTCCACAAATCACCATGAACTGCTCCAAAATTCAGGAAAGGTCATGGCGGTTTTCCAGTTCACAAACATTGCTTCACGAACCACCAACTGGTGAAAATTCATGACTTTAGTCTGTCAGCTGCTTCATGCCCCTCCCTAGTCACAATGGACTTAGAAGGGAGTGACTCGGCTTAGGCTCACCTTCACAGGATCCAGCTCACAGCCTCCAGGACATAGGAAGGGAACCCAGGTAGTGTTGTGGGATGATGCACCATATGGAACCATCCCTTCTTCTGCCGGAGAAGGAATCCCTTTATGATCAGCAGCTTGCTGAGCATTTCTTGTCCCAACAGTTCTGTTCAGACAGTGAGATGAATCACCCGGCATGTTATTCAAAGCATTACCGAATCTGTGCCTGAAGGCAAGGTAGGGCATTCCGCTCATGCCAATCGAAATGCTCAAAGCGAAGTCAGCTCTGGGATTGGAGCATATGTTATATGAGCATAAAAGAACCAACACTTCTTCTTCTTCTTCTTCTTCTTCTTCTTCTTCTTCTTCTTCTTCTTCTTCTTCTTCTTCTTCTTCTTCTTCTTCTTCTTCTTCTTCCGCAATGCCATTCTGATGGGGTAACAGTTCTACCTTTGAGGCTATTTTAGCATACTCTGAACTCTCCTGTGAGGGTCTTTCAGTTTTCCAGTGGCTGCTGCAGAAATGAATCATAACTATGCATCGTTTCTCAATGGTTTAATACTCTGTGCCATGAAGGGGATAGTGACAGAACTATTTTTGATGTGCCTCAGAGCCAGATCTTGCCCCCTGGGGTTTTATTTCTGTTATGTTGTTTTGCCTCCCACTCACTGACATATATTTGTGAGATGTTTCCAGAAAGTTTGGCTTTATGTCTTGGGAAGCTACTGAATCTGAGCATGTGGAAGCAGCCACCCACCCATCCATCATCTATCCATCCATTCATCCACTCGTCCATGACCATAAGGAGGCCACATAAAATGCGAAATACCAGCTGCAAAATTACGACACTTTCCTTTTTAAAGAACAATTCTGTCACCATGCATATTCTGTTTCAATTTACGGGCCATTCACTTTGCAGAAGGGAAGGAGAGAGAACAAGGTTCCTTCCATGAGTCTTCTTGGCTAAGGAATCATCTGTTTCCTCTTTCTCAGATGCCTCCATTGGCCCCACACTCTGGAGAAAGGGTGGGAACAAGAGATCCTGAGGAGTGGGAGGAAGCAAATGGCCCCCATATTGAAGTTCTAGGAATTTACCCATGTCTCTGTGGTCTTTGCCACAGAGAATCTGGGGGATTCCTAGAGTGTCACACAGAAGTGATGTCATGTCCTCTCTACTGTTCTCAGGCATTGCACTCATCATTCGCCAAGGCTCACTGAAGACACATCCGTGATGCCTCCTGAGCTTTTCTCAAATACCCTCTTCATTACGAGGAGGAAAACCAGGACTGAATCATAGCTTTAGTGAAATAAGGATTCCAACCTGGATGTCCCAACTCCTGATCTGTACATGACATGACACCGATTCAAAAGAAGGGGCATAAAATGCTGTGGATTCTGCCTTCCCATTACAGACCCCTGTTTTACTCCCAGTGCTATTACTGAGTGCCTGTTGACCCCCAGGAACAAACGAAAGAGGAGCTCAGTGGTCTGCATCATAGTGGGATTAATAAATTTTGCTGATCTTCTGCAAGAGCCCACAAGCAACGGAAATGTGTTCTAAAGATTCTGGGGGATTCCCTCGCTTTGTTTGCTTCTCGCTATCCTGTCAATATTACCAGAGCACCCAAGCACGTTAATACAACGGGGCTGAAAAGTGATTTTGATGTGATTGTAGTCATGTATGCATCAAAGATTAGGTGGCGTTTTATTGATGCACTTGTTCCCTTTTCCGCACGATGTGAAAGCTGCCTTATACTTGGCCCATCAAGGTCCGTATTGCCTACTCAGACGGGCAGCTGCTCTCCAGAGTCTTGGTTGGAGGTCTTTCCCATCACTGACCACCTGATTCTTTCTGCTGGATTGAACCTGGGACTTTCTGCATGCAAAGCCAATGCTCTTCCACTGAGCCACAGCACCTCCCCCAAAGCACTCTTGTGCTTTGCTGAAGCACCACATAAACCCAACTGACTGCCCATCTGTCTCTCTGATGATCTATTTCCTCCTACTCCCATCTATCCTTCCAGCTGCCCACTCACACTTTTATTATATATAGTATCTATAAAATCGTGCATACATATATCTACCTGTCCAATTATCCATACACTCACCCACCCACCTATCAATTCATAAGTCCTCCTTCCATCCACTCATCTAGCCACCTGCCTATCCATCAATCAATCTGCCCACCCAGGTATCCACCCACACATCTCTCTCTCTCTCTCTCTCCATCTGTCCCATCTTTATCCCACCGTTTCTTTGAGGAATTCAAGGCTCCGCAAGCAGCTCTTTGTCCTTTCAATTGCATTTAACCCGGCATCTGACTTGTGAACTGTTTTATATTTTGCTCTTTTGATGCACAGAGTTATGGAGAATTGGGGCAAAGGAGCAAGTGAACAAAAAGAATTGAAAGTGGTGGTAAACCTTCTAGGCAAAGTTACATTTTAGGTGTAACCCAAAATGGGTGTTTACCCACATCTCTGTGGTTTTTGTCACAGAGAATCCGTGGGGTTCCTAGAGTGTCACCCAGAGGTGATGTCATGTCTACTATTCTCAGGCATTATCATTTCTTTTATACAGTTAATATTGTTGTATTTTATAGTTTTTATGTCAGGGGTTTTAATGGGATTTTTTAAATTATCTGACATTTGTAACCTGCCACGAGCCTTCGGGGAGTGGCAGGAAATAAATCACTAAATAAATAAATAAACAAACAAATAAAATTTGCCAAGGCATTGCTTGCAATCCTGCTTTAAATCTGTGCTCTCTGAAGACACAGCCATGATGGCTCCCGAGCTTTTCTCAAACATCCTGTTGAAATGAAGAGGAGGAAAGCCAGGACTGAATCATAGCTTTGGCGAAATAAGGATTCCAACCTGGATGTCCCAACTCTTGATCTGTACATGACATGACACCGATTCAAAAGAAGGGGCCTAAAATGCTGTGGATTCTGCCTTCCCATTACAGACTTCTGTTTTACTCCCAGTGCTATTCCTGAGTGCCTGTTGACCCCCCAGGAACAAAAGGAGGAGCTCACTGTATCAGGAGAGAAGCAGAAAAGTCCTATTTTGCAGCATCTGTGGATCCTTGTTTATGCCAATGGCCAGGTCCAGATTTTGGGAGGTCCTGATATTATCTGATATGATATAATAGTATATTATGATATGAAGAAAATGCAAGCTAAATTTAGTCATGATTCTGGATGAATTTTATGGATGCTCACATAAGCAAGCCCAACTGACCCCAGGGAGATACCTGTTTGCTCTCTTGGGTTTTGGTAGAACACCCCACAAGAACTTTCTTTCTGAGCCACCAAATCACAGCTGACTCACGGTGACCCCTGGTGGGGTTTTCAAGGCAAGAGACATTCAGAGGTGGTTTTCCATGGCTTGCCTCTACGTAGCGACCCTAGACGTGGTTAATGTCTTCCATCCAAATGACAAACCTTGGTGGAGCTTTCTCCTGTCAAAATGACCATATTTGATAACGTCAGTAACATAGAAACAGCCCTAAAAAGCATCAGTGAAAGCCTGCTCCTGTGAAGCATACTAACAGGCGCCCATATGCTTGAGATACCTGATCACAAAGGATGAGAAAAGGGTCCCCAACATGGTGCCCACAGATCTCATGGTGCTCACCAACCTATATCCTGGTGCCCCTCAAGTGTTTTAGCAGGTGGGCAGAACCAGGTGGACGTTTTGCCCAGCGAGGTTTCTGATTTGGAGATTTGATTTTCCAAATGTTGTATCTCAACCACACAAGGGTCTTCAGTGTATAACTGAAGGTGAGCTGTGGTAGCCATTTTGTCCCTAGTTCTGCTTCCTGCGGCAGACATTTTGTGGCTGCACCCAATACACTGTGTCAGAATCCTGCAGGGGCCCACAGGCTCAAAACAGGCATTGTTGGGGGGGGGGGGGGGAGAGGGAAGGAAAAGGAGTGGTAGGAGGAGAGGCTGGGAATTATTTAATGTTTCTCTCATAAAGGATAATTGTACATGGTGTCATTTCAGCACAAGTCTTTACAACTGTTGCTAAGGCCAGCTGGGTGGAGGAGATTACAAAAGGAGTCACCTGATATTGATGTGGGATTCAGAAATGGAGCAATTTGGAATCACAGTCCCCAAAATTATCTCTCCCCAGAATGCTCTAATCCAGGGGTAGTCAAACTGCAGCCCTCCAGATGTCCAGGGACTCCAATTCCCATGAGCCCCTGCCAGCAAACCCAACTCACCAGATTAGAAGTCCACGCTCCTAACCACTACACCAAGACTGCCACCAAAGTAGATATATTACCAGTGTTCCTTAAGAAAACCCTTATTTATTTATTTTTATTTATAATTGGATTTATATACCACCGTTCGCCAAAAGGTCTCACTTATAAAAGATGTTAAAATAAGTAAACGTGATCTATTAAATGATGATGATGATGATGATGATGATGATGATGATAAATCTGGCCACTTAAGGGGTGAGCTGAGGCTCATGGTCCAAAACAAGAAAAGAAATATATGGTTCTTCTGATCTACCTGGAATGTTTTGGGAGAATGGGTGAAAAGAAATCACGAATATATAAGAATACATGAAGCTGCCTTATACTGCATGAGCTCCATCACAGTCAATACCATCAACTCAGGCTGGCTGCAGCTCTGCAAGGTCTTCCAGGCCAAACTGTAGCTCTCCAGATGTCCATGGACTACAGTTCCCATTGTAGTCCATGAACATCTGGAGATCCACTGTTTGGCCACCCCTGAACGTCACCTACTGCCCAGCCCTTTCAGCTGGAGACGCTGGGGATTGAATTTGGGAAATTCTGCATGCCAAGCAGATGCTCCACCATTGAACCATGCCTCCTGTCTCATGTCTGAAATTGCAGCCTTCAACATGAAAGTCCTCTTGCCACTGCTGGGTAAGAGAGAAAAGACAGCGTTCCCCCCACCCTCACGGCCAACATCTTGGGAGCTCAATCTTGAGTCCAAGCTAATTTATTTCCTTCAAATCCTGCCCCGTTCAAAGGCTGAAGTCAGCGCCCGATTGGCACGCTTCTCGTTGACTTCTTCCCCCAGAGGGTTTGGCAGAGAACACACCTCCAGGTTCAGCTTCAGCCGTTTTCCCTGTTCGCTAATTAGCCTGGCATGAGCATTGCTTCACCGCTGGAATGTTTGGCACTTACACTGTCGATCCAAACCGCTGGGTGCAGGCGGGATAGGAGACATCCACGCCTCCTGCATGACACGTTCAGTTAGTTTTCTTGGTGTTGTTTTGTTGCGACGTGTAACACAATTTGCTATTTAAAAAAAAATACTAACCTTCGTTTTGATCATCTCCGGGGGTCTAATGCACAGGGAGTGGGTTTTGTTCTTATGATACCAGGGAAATACTCGTTCTCAAATTCCCACATGCATTTGTCTGCTGAACCACTCCTGAGTGTGAAATCCTTTTGCGCTCCAGACCAAGGGCCTTCAGCACCCTAGTCTGGCTCGTTGGTTAAGAGCACCAGCCTCTAATCTGGAGAGCCGGGTTTGACTCCCCACACCTCCAAATGCAGCTAGCTAGGGCTTGCCACAGTTCCGTTAGAGCTGTTCTCACAGAGCAGTTCTGTCAGAGCTCTTTCAGCCCCCCCTACCTCACCGGCTGTTTATTGTGGGACCGGCTGTTTGTTGTTGTAGGGAAGGCACTTTGAGACTCCTTCTGGCAGTAAAAAGCGGGGTATAAATCCCAACTCTGCTTTTTCTTTCCAACCAGTCCAGGCACATCTCCTCTTCTTCCCCCCACCGCCAGCTGCAGCAGCAGCTCTGGGCATGCATGAAGCCATCATCCCTGCTCTACCTGCATTGTTTCCTACCCTCTCAGATGCAATTTCTGCATCTTGTGTCTTATCCTCTTTATTTCATTAACCAATCTATTTATTTTATTTTAAATATGTCTTCGCTGCCTTCCTTCCTTGCAGAGCCCAAGGTAGCTTACGATATAAACAATACATGAGAAAAGTACATAAAATACTTCAAATGGATTTTTTTTAAAAACACACAATTGAGGATTGCTTTCATGAAATGCAATCCTGACTAACATTGTCTTCGGCAGCCTCCTAACGATTGCAAGAGAGGGGTCCAAGCTCACCATCCTGGGCAGGCTGTTCCATGATTGGGGGGTGGCCACTGATAAGCTCCTCCTCTCTTCTTTGATTGATGGGCCTGTGAAGTGGGTTTTTTGACCTTTTTCTCATTTTCATCGTCCTACTTCTACTGCACCTGGATGGTGCAGGCTAGCTAGCCTGGGCCCATTCCTCACACAAAGGACAATGCACTTTCAATGTGCTTTGGCAGCTGGATTTTCCATTGTGGAACAGGAAAATCTACTTCTAAAGTGCATTGAAAGTGCATTATCTATTGTGTGCAGAATAGGCCCTTATCTCATCAGCTCAGAAGCTCAGCAGGGCCTTTCCTGGCTAGTATTTGGATGGGAGATTTCCAAGGATTCCTGCAGTTCAAAGGCAGGCGACGCCTGGCTGTCTCTTAACGTGAAGCTGCCACCAGGGGTCACCATAAGCCAGCTGTCCTTAGACAGCCAGCAAGAAGCCCTGTTTCATTGATTCGGAGGTCTCTCCTGTGATTTGCTTACATTGTGTGACATCACGTCAACTACCTTGGATCTCAGTAAGAACAGCAGGCTATAAATGTAAGTAAACAGATAAAACAAATTGAGTCCTGCAGGGCTGAAAAACAAGCCACTCCTGCCGAGGGTCCGCCCTACCTGTTCTCTCCCTTGCCACCCTATCTGGGTTCCAGCCACCTCCCCTGTTTTGGCAAGGCTTTGCTGGCAGCGATGGCTGTCTTATTCATCATTGGTGAATGTGAGTTTTAAATAGCCTCGTATTCCAAGGAAGAGAACAGGCAGGCTTTCTCTGGATGACACATGCGCTCGGCGTTCCAGCCCGGCAGCGTTCGCTGTATCTCCCAGCCCTGGCCTGGTTTTTATGAGACTCGTTATGACCCAAATATGACTTTGGGGTTGGCACACTGGATGAGTTGATCAGCGTCTTTATTGCCGCCTCCAGCAAGAGCGATTTTTATGACATCCAGAAGAACTTAACCATTAACACACGATTAGGAAGGCACAGCCTAGCAACCGTGGATTGCGTCGCCTGAAGGTCAAAAGACGATTCTCTAAATTGCTTTATCTTTCCAGCCACCCCGCCCCTTTCCTCATCCTAACTGGGCTTTGGGGGGCTCTTTCGGCTGTAATAAGGAAGTCCCAGAAGATATCCCTGGAGAGGACCACTGTCCATTTTTAGATTGCATTTGAATAATTACGGCACCACGCAATCAGCCAGACATTCATATCGCTCCTTTAAAGACACCCGCTATCTCGACGACTTACTGGCGCAGTTCAGCAAGTCCAGTAATCCTGCAACTGTCGGCAATCAGCAACATGTTATTGTAAGAGTGTGTGTGGCATATAATCAAAGCCTTCAGCACTTCCATGCGGCAAAAGCATGATCTCTCCGCTGTGGGTGATCACAGAATAGCCATTGGTTTGAGGCTGGTTTTCAAGAGTTACCGCTAAACAAAATCTTCTTCAGAAAGGTTTTCAAGGCTGGAATAGCGACTTCACAGACAGGGCTTAAATAGTCTCCCCCAGCTCTGTTCTGGAATATTCTACGGCATAAGCTCCATTGCATGCATGACTGGAGCAGTGAAACAGAGCACAAAGAACTGTTCTTGGACCACTCACACTTGGAGAGCTTTGCCATTTCTTTTTTCAGCCTGTCAGGGGCTCTTTCTTCAAAGCATGGCTTCAGTCGTTTTTGTTTTTTTTTGGGGGGGGGGGGACTGATATGCAATGAAAACAGCCAGAAAAAAGCAGCCAGAAAGTTTTCAAGTTGATTGCCCTAATGTTTGTAGCCATGTTGGGCCATTTGCATTTTTTAAAAAAACTGAAGATTTTAATGACCAAGTGACAAAATAGTTAGAATTTTTTTTATATCCTGCTTTTAATTACCCAAAGGTGTCTCAAAATGGCTCTGCCTCTCCCCATAACAGAAACCCTGTGAGATATGTGGGGCTGAGAGAGCACTGACAGAACTGCTCTGAGGACAGCTCTACCAGGACTGTGACTAGCCCAAGGTAACCCAGCTGGCTGCATGCGGAGGAGCAGGGAATCAAACCCGGCTCTCCAGATTAGAAGCCGCTGCCTTAACCACAACACCAAGCTGGCTTTTAGCAAACTGGTAGGATTCTCCGACAGCATGTTGTTATAAAACAAAGCTAGCACAATGGGGGGGGGCTTTTTTCAGAAATGTAGAGAGCATGTACATGTGTTATGTGCTCTCAAGTGGCTACAGTCATATGGTGAGCCAGTGAGTTCCTGTCCTCCAAAATGTCCAGTCGTTCACCACCCTGCCCAGGTCTTGCACACAGAAGGCTGTGGACTTTGAATGTGTCCCTCCATCCCAGGCTGGGCCATTCCCTTTACCCACTGCCTTCGACGTTTCCTAGCATTACGCAGAGTATGTACTAGGAAGTCCAGGATAAAAACAAACTTCCATGGATCCTGCTCTTGTATGCATGGAATAAGGGATTGTAGTGTTAGAGGCAATGTTAGAATTTTGTCCTGTGCTCCCAAGTAACGCTTGGGCACTGTCTCATTGGACGCCATGCCTGAGCGCAACAATTGAAAGCCAACCCCAAAAGGAGAACATGGCGAAAGTGAAAGAATCCAAAAACAAGCAGGTCTAGATCAATTACTCTATCAACGAATCTACTGCGAAACTAGATATATGTTGCGTTTCTTGGTTCCAAATCACCCTGATAAACCATTGCTCATAACAATTATCTGCTGCTTAGGAGTAAATCCAGTGGTCGCTGGCAATAGGCATGTATGACTTATTAAATTACTCATCACACTAGGTTATTGTGGCAACCAGACAATAGTATAAATGTTGTTCTTGGTTTCCACAGAATTTGAGACTTGCCCTGGTTTGAGCTAATTGCCTTTGGGAGGGTTTATCCAATTTACTCTGGGAAAGCCAACATGCCTTCATGATTGTTCATCCTATTTTTATAACAAAAGCGGAATGCCATATCTTTATGATGACGGTAGCCCTTATTTGCTTTTATTTTAGTTTTGGCTACTGGCAAAAATATTGGTGCCTCGTCAAGTCTTTTTGTTACATTCTGTGAAAAATTAAATATTTCTGTTTAAGGGCAAAAGGTTATCAGAGTGATTTGGAACCAAGAAATGCAACCTATATCTAGTGTTTTACTTCACTATGAACACCACATTTGACACTGATTCTTCAGACATCAGTGAGTGCAGGAACAGGAGCCAAAGTCTCTGAGGTGGTGACTAGTTTGGGGTAGTCACCAGTGTCAAGAGAGGGGCCATAGCTCAGTGGGAAAGCAGCTCCATCCCCATCATCCCCAGTTAAAAGCTTCAGGCAACAGGACACGTGAAAGACCTCAATCCCCAGAGCCACTGCCAGTCCAAATAGATAATTCTGACGTTGTGATCCCCATGGGCTGACTTACAATAAGGTAGCTCCGCGTTCAAATCCCCACAGTGCCATGAAGCTCCCTGATTGACCTTCGGATGCTCCCTTTTTCTCACTCTCACCCATTTCGCAGGGGAGTTGGAAGAATAAACTGGTTAGATGGGATCATGTATTTGGATAGGGGCGCCAGCTCCAGATGTGGCGGTGGAGCCTGGGGAGGGCAGGGTTTGGGGAGGGATCTCAGCATAGAGCAGGGATGGTTGAACTTTGGCTCATCAGAAGTTCCTGGACTACAATTAGCATAACCCCCTGCCAGCAGAGCCATGTACATCTGGAGAGCCCCATTTCAGCCACTGCTCCAGTAGAGTCATAAGAACTTAAGAGAAGCCATGCTGGATCAGGCCGCAGAATGGGCCAACTCCAGGTGCCATCAGGCGGTCCACCAGCAGGATGACTCTCCAAAGTAGCCATTTTCTGTTGACAAACTGATTTATTATTATTATTATTATTATTATTATTATTATTATTATTATTATTATTATTATTATTATTATTATTAATATTAATATTAATATTAATATTAATATTAATATTAATATTAATATTAATATTAATATTAATATTAATATTAATATTAATATTAATATTAATATTAATATTAATATTAATATTAATATTAATATTAATATTAATATTAATATTAATATATTTATTTCCCACCACTTCTGAGTCAGCTTGTGGCGGGTTACAAAGACTTATAAAACCCCCACTAAAAGGCAATACAAAAAAATACCAACATGGTGGGGAAACCCCCACCATTAGAAGAGGGGCGAGAAAGGAGGTCAATGATGTACTACTCATCCCAAAGTGGGGGGGGGGCATAGATCTACCTCGTCAATCCCAGCCTCAACCATAGATCTGGCAGAAGAGCTCCGTTTTGCAGGCCCTGTGGAACACCGACAGATCTCCAAGACAGATCTCCAAGAATTTTGCCTCCCTACCTTAGGAGGAACAGTGAGAGAAAAATGATAAGAAAAAGACGAAATAGCCGTGTCTACCTGCCCTGCCACTGGCCCTGCACGCAGGCCCAAACTCATCCTGTCCCGTCCAGCTTCCTTGACCGTCACTGTCCGTCCCAACGCTTCCTTTAGCCTCATCTTTGAAACGATACGTTGAGCTGAATTCCAGCCTCACCCATCCTCGGGTCAACAAAAAAAGAGAAGCCCTCAACCTTTTCCTTTTTGGTTGTTTATTACAAATAGAAGTTTTGTCTTTTTACAGTAAAAAAGGTAAAAAAAATAAATATATGCACGTATTTACATCTAAACATAGAGATGCTACAGACTGGAAACTTTCCAGAGGAGAAATACAAAAGAGAGAATTTTGCAACAGTTACTGCACAGAGTTTCAGCTTTATACAGGGGGACGAGGCAGATCCCGGCTTGCAAAATACAGAAGGGAGAGGCGCCTGTCGGGGCCTTCTCTCTCAAGTGCAAAGAACAATCCAAATCCCTTTCCATTTCGAGCGCTCCGTCGCTGCGACATCAGAGTGTGCAAAACGTGGGCCAGCCTTTCTCTTCCTCTGTACAGCAGTGGAAGTTCATTTGGGAAATAACGTTCTGCCCTCAGGCGGATTACAGGACATCATCCACCTCGACGTTAATGGATCTTAAGGGGAGAAGTACCCTTTGCAAGTCATAAGGGGAGAAGGACCCAACCCCCAGAATGCAGAACCCTATTTGCAAGCATTTGGAGAAGAGATGGTATTCGTGGTCCACAGCATTTTTGTTGCTGTGGTGGTTGCAACAGGAATTGACTACCTGTGATATGATTAAAGTGCCCTGTGCTTAGGCCTGGAAGGGAACCTCCCACTTCCATCAATGTGCGTGTGTAAAGGGGCGTGACATTGCGGCGGATTTACGGCAACTTCTCCTGGGGCTTTCGAGGCAAGAAACGAGCGGAGGTCAGCTGCTGTTGTCTGCCTCTGCATAGCCACCTTGGTCTTCCTTGGTGGTCTCCCATCCAAGGACAAACCAGGGTTGACCCTATTTAGCTTTTGAGACCTGGCGAGAGCAGCCTAGCCTGGGCCATTCCAACCAGTCAAGGAAACGAACACTTAACACAAACCTAGCAGCCATGGAGAGAGGGGATTCCGATCCAGCTCACACGATCAGACTGAGCCTGGAGAGGCCCTGACCAGATCTATGTGTAGAATGGCCCAGGGAGAGTTAGTGCTGTGACAGCTTGAGACATACACCTGCCTCATCAATCCAAGCCTTCCTCACCCCCCAGAGCCTGTGAGCACAAGATGAGCCAAGGGGCTGTAAATATGGGTTTTGAAGGCCCTGGCACTCAAGCAAGGATGCCTCCACTTCAGCCCAAACCAAACATTCCTGGGTCCCGTTCAAGCCAGGTTTTCTCACAAGGTGCCCATCGGGCTGAATGCTTGGCCTTTGCTGCACATTAAAACCAGTCTAATCCAGTCTAGCTGACAAAATTTCCCCCTCTGTACAGCAAGGACTTGGCCAGACTCAAGTATGTCAATTCCACTGTTTTTGCTGGAGAAATTGACATGTACTCTCCTGCTATGGAGGGGAAATTGACATCAAAATGGGATGCCGCTGACTTACCGAGCACATACTTCTTGTGCGGAAAAGTCGGCGCATTCCCTGTTCAGTGGGCTAAGGTAATTTTGCATGCAGATTGTCCTAGGTTTAACGTGCACGATTTCCAGTTCGAAGGTTGAAGATACATTTGCATGCAGAAGGTTCTAGGTTTAGCCCTCAAATATCAGGACGAGGAAAGGCTGGGAAAGATCTTGAGACATTGGAGAACCTTGACCGGTCAGAGCAGACAATGGTGTCAGGAGTGCAAAGCTGCATCAAGTATAGATTTGTGAAATTAGTCAATTTTACTAGTTCCAGTACCCCTCTGACAGATACAATCCCTAGGGCTCACTTAGGACTACAGTTACCATGAGCCCCTGCCAGCAGCAAGCTGGAGAGCTGCAGTTTGGTCACCCCTTCCTTGGGAGAAGCCACATCACTTAAACTGGTTTTAATGTGTTTTGGAGACATTCATGGCCTGTACCATTCCCCATCAACACTGGAATTATCCCAAAGAGAATACACAGATTTGGGTTCAACGTCAAGGCACAGCCACTGTAAAATTACATTTTTTAGTCTTAAAAAAAAAAAAAAACAGGAGAGAGATTTGTCCTGTACCTAGTACCCTGGCTGGGAACGTCTGATTCGCTTCACATCTGATCCTCTTTTACTGGGCCGCTGGGGGAGAGGTTTGCAGGAGCAAGAAGTATTGCAATAAATGGAGGACATGCGAAGGGTCGAGGGGGTGTTAACCAGTGTCTTAAGGCAAATGTCCAAAACTGGAGAGCCGGAGAGCCAGAGGAGGCAAGTTCCTGAGGTGGGAGGAACTTCTGTGCTTAGAAGTTGACCCCCTCCCCAGTGCCAGCCACTTACATTCAGATCTGATACACAGACAAGTTGGTATCCAAGAGAAAAGTCCTCCTTTCGATCAACAAGGTAGATGCAGCCAAAACAGAGAGGCCGTTTCCCCTCCCAAGCCATCTCCGGAGCACTTTGAGCCTTCCACCATCTTTGATCCTTCCACCATCCACCACCAGCAGCTTTCTTTCCCGAGTTGTTTTTCCTCTTTTGGTGGTCTCGCCTCCCACTGCAAGGTACCCGTTTCGTACAAACTTCTGGCAACCACAGGTCTCCGTGCCGTCAAAGCGAGGAGCAATCCGTAAGCCTTTTTATCGTTTGGTTTTCTTCCAGAGGTTCTTCTCAGATGGGCGAAGCGATGGCTGAAGTTCCTTGGATAAACATGCTGCTTTCTGGCAAACGGGGAGTTAGAAAGAGCAAGATCCCTACAAACAGAAGAGGCAAAATTCTCAGCACCTCGATCAATGAAGAAGAAGAGTTGGTTCTTATATGCCGCTTTTCTCTTCCTGAAGGAGTCTCAAAGCGGCTTACAGTCGCCTTCCCTTTCCTCTCCTCACAAGAGACACCCTGTGAGGTGGGTGAGGCTGAGAGAGCCCTGATATTCCTGCTCAGTCAGAACAACTTTCTCAGTGCTGCGGTGAGCCCAAGGCCACACAGCTGGCTGCATGTGGAGGAGTGGGGAATCAAACCCATCATGCCAGATTAGAAGTCCGCACTCCTAACCACTACACCAAACTGGCTCTCTTGTAATTCCACCACAGCAAAAGGAGCTTCACCATGTGACCAGAGACCACACAAGGTCATGCAACCATTTTGCGGCTGGCTCCACCTCCTGCAGCAGCCCTCTTTTGGTAGCCCGTTTGTGGCCTTGCCCACTATACTGGGTCAGAATGCTACAGGTGCCCTCCAGCTCAAGAAGATGGGGGAGCCCTGCTCTGCAAACTCCAGCAAAACTTTAGGGTGGTCAATTCCACACCTGGAGAGGTCGCCTTGTGGACCGGCAAGGGAGGCACACAAAAGGCAATTTGGCATGAATGTTTCCTAGCACTGAAGCCCTGCCACTCTCAATTCCACCCAGCCTGCTAATAAATTATTACTATTACTATTACTATTACTATTACTATTACTATTACTATTACTATTACTATTACTATTACTATTACTATTACTATTACTATTACTATTACTATTACTATTACTATTACTATTACTATTACTGGACTTATTGCCCACCACTCTCTTAGCTTCAGGTGGTCTGCAGTAGAAGAGCTTGCAGCTTAAAAGCCAACACAGTTGGGGGGTGGGAATAAGCTTTCGAGACTCAAGCCCTCCTTTGCCAGATACCTGACAAAGCAAACTTTAACTCTCAAATGCTTATGCCCCCGGAGTCTTGTCAGCCTCTAAGGTTCTAGTGGACTCAAATCTAGTGCCAGTAAATTTAAGGCACAGCAAATCTTTTCCGGCTCTGGATTTAGAACCCCAAAGTCATTAAAGCCCTTCCGTTTAGGTTTCCGCATGTTTTGTGGGATTACACACGGAAGTACAATAAGATTTGTGCACCCCAGACAGGCTCGTTTTAGAACCGATCCGGGGAGTCTGAGCGAACGGTGAGAAGACCTCAGGACAGTAGTCCCTCTCAGCCTCACCTACCTCACAGCCTATAGCTTCAGGTTGGTAGCCATGTTGGTCTGAAGCAACAGAACCACCTTTGAGTCCAGGGGCACCTTTAAGACCAACAACAGTTGACTTCTGGGTCAAAGCTTCCATGTGCATGCGTGAAAGACTGGAGATATATACTCAAGTGCATGCACAGGAAATTATACTCAGAATTCAACTTCATTGGTCGTAAAGATGTTCTGCCCCAGAGTGCTATTGTGAGGTTAAAACAGGGGTAGGGGTGGGGAGAATCCTTCACACGCTTTTGCGCTCTCCGATGGAAGAGTGGGATGAACAAGTGCTAGAGAATCAGAGGCATGTCTGCCGTCCTACCAATGAATTATCAGAATGTCTGTCAAAATAACAGGCCCTGGAACTTTTTGGATGGGAGAGAGAGCAACAAGGAAAGCCGGCTGTAAGGCAGAGTGAAGGCCTCATGCAGGGCTGACCAAACTGTGGCTCTCCAAATGTCCATGGGCTACAATGGTGCTGGAAGGGGCTCATGGGAATTGTAGTCCAGGGACATCTGGAGAGCCACAGTTTGGCCACCCCTGTCCAAATGTATATCAAGTGCCCCTAAGGAAGCTCCTTTAAATCGATCCTTACTTGCAAACTTTCAGAAGTTCAGCTTGCTGCGTTTCATGAGGCTGTCGTGGAGAATCTTTCCCAGCGAGCCCGTGTTCTTGGAAACTGGAGGACTTTTGGGACCCCTGGAAGTCAAGAAGAGACAAAATCTCAGAAGATAGCCAGCCAAAAAACCACAGTGAAGAATGTAAGGAACACTAAAGCACACACAAGAAAATGAGTCTCCCGCTGATCTTAGGGGGCAGCCGTACTGGGCAGTCGTAAAACAGCTAGACTCCGATCCAGTTGCATTTTAGACATTAGCCCTGAAAATTGTGCTAGTCTCTAATGTGATTCTGAACTTGAATCTAACTCGTCTCCATACAGAAAACATCAGCACTTGTTATTCCTCATCTGTTAAAGGCACATTTAAAAAAAAAAAAAACTTGGGCACTATCCAATTCCTGGAAATATTTACAGTCAGGTTCACTTCTCGGTGCTTCTTTAAGATGACAGGTAAACACCAGTGAACCTACATTTGCTTCCTGTGACCTTAGTACATCCTCAGATTATACAACTGTCCCACTTACGGGGCCCAGAGGCATGCCTTCTGCATTATGTAGTGTGGGATGCGGGGTGCAGAGGCCTTACAATGGCCAGGTGCCAGCCCTGGCGTTTATGGCCACATAAGTCAACACTGATGCTGGCTAATTCAAGGGCAGTGTCAATGCATGGCCCATAAAGTATGGGACATGGTACTCCAAGTCACATGTCAGCTCACCAAATGAGCACTCAAAGCTGCCTTCTACTGCAGCAAACCAATGGTCCATCGAGGTATTGCCTACTCTGACTGGTAGGGGCTCTCCGGAGACTCAGACAAGGGTCTTTCCTGCCACCAGACTGGTACAGGTGTGAGAGTGTTGGATTAGGAGCTGAGAGACCCAGGTTCAAATCTCTTCCATGGAATTTCGGGGCAGTCAGAAGCTCTCAGCCTAACCTAGCCGGCTAAAGTGGTGGTGAGGACAGAGTGGAGGAGAGGAAAATGAAGCAAGCTGCTTTAGGTTCCCATTGGGGAGAAAGGTGAGATACAACTGAAGTACAGAAATAAAAACAATCGGAGCTTTTAAAACTAGAAATGACAAGGATTGAACCTGGGACCTTCTGCATGCACCGAGCCACAGTCCCTCTATGAATGCCACTGAACTGCAGACCACTATCTCTTAAGCACAGCGTGAAGGGCAGGAAGCGGAAAATGGAAGAGGACAGGCTTAACAGGAAGGAAGTCTCAAGTTCCACCTCCGGGTATCTCCCGTTAAGACTCCCCTCTTTCTTTTTTTGCCCAAGAGCCACGGGAGTTGTTAGTAAACAGTACAATGCTCAACCAGCCAGTGTCTGTCTTGGCAGACTGCATTCCATACTGCTCCTGACCTTCTAGGCAGGTTGCTGTAAGAGTGACCAAAAACGAATACAGGAAAGGGAAGTATTTCGAAGCATAACACTTACCATGGCCTTTTGTGGCAAAAAGTGGCGCAGATGCTGTCTTTGGTGTGCCTACATGCGCACCTGTCAAGAGCTCTCTTCGATCGCGTCTGCAGGTTTCCCAGGCCATAGGGAGTGGAGCGCCTGTTGAAACAACAACCAAAAAAAAAAAAAAAAACACAATCCAGTTAACATCCATTATCAGAAAGAAGGTTTATAATGAAGTCTTGGCCGGTAGCCAAGCAGGCTTGGCAATAACAATGTCTGTTTGTAGTCCGGAGGTAAAAGAGCCATTTAATATCCCAAGGGGGTCACCTCCCTTCTCCTGCCTTAACTCCTGCACAACCGTCCCCGGGCTTCAGCACGCAGAATGCCGCCTGCCCAAGGACCCTCTCAGCTCTTTCCGTTTGGCCAGATGCTGGAAATAATGCCGTGGGATTGAGCAATAAGAAGCTTCTGCAAGAAAGGAAGGAATGTCCTGTGACCCCCACAGGAAACAACTTCTGCCCTAGCTTCTCTGAAGCTTGTTGGCTGACATGAGACCAAGCAGGGAAGGACTCCTCAAACTGCAGCATGCAGATTTCACATGTGCTGCATGCTCTGAGTAGGAGAACATGCAAAGACCTTGACTGGATCAGACCAGGAGTCCAAATAGTCTCACCCACCCAGCTGCCCTGAGGGGCCATCAAACAGAGAATAGAGGCCATGGTTTCCTCCTCTTCCTGATGTCGCATAGCACTGAGTTGTACTGCCTCTGAATGTGGAGGTTCTCTTTAACCACAAAGGCTAATAGGGCCAGCGATAAATCAACACTCCTATAAATCTAATCCCTCAAGAATCCATTCAGCTGCCTTCTACCACCAAGGTCTAGCAGCAGGTCTCCAAGATCCTGGGGGGTGAAATATCACCCAGGATATGCTCCATGGATCCTGGGCATCACCTACTACCCAGGCCTTTTAACTGGAGATGCCAGGGATTGAACCGGGGACCTTCTGCATGCCAAGTAGGTACTCTGCCACACCCCATTTTGGGCCAGAAAATATACTGCCGATCTGCAAAAGGTGCCAAAAAGGGCAACCAAAATTATCACTGAGGCACTATCCTTCCGGGGAAAAACCAGAGCACTGAGCTTCTCAGGTAAAACAAACAAAGGAGGAAAGCGAGAGAAAAAAAACATGACTGAGATTTATGAAAAGTACGCATAGAATGGGAAATGGGTCAGAAAGAGCTTGAAGGGCGGGAAACCTTCCCCAAAAATGAATCAATGGTCTAGAGCAGGGATTCCCAACTAGGGTAGTGGGGAACTCTGGGTTACATGGCCTTTCCCAGAAGTTCAGATGGCTGCTGACATCTCTAGACATCACTTCCCCTGCTGCTCTACTGGCCGCGTCTCTTTCTGCACAATGGGAAAATAGTAAATGATGGATGGATGGATGGATGGATGGATGGATGGATGGATGGATGGATGGATGGATGGATGGATGGATGGATGGATGGATGGATGGATGGATGGATGGATGGATGGATGGATGGATGGATGGGCTAACTCCTGCCTTTTACTTCCATTCCCACTTTTCTGAAGGTTCTCTGAAGCCTGAAAAATATTTCAGGGATTCTTCCACGGTCAAAAGGCTGATTGACAGAGTGTATTATCCCAGCCTGTTACAACGGCCTCAGGCCCTTTCCAAAGAGGAATCGGTGCATACACAGAGGAGACATGGATCACCCTCCGAGTGGTTGTGCCTCCGTGCTCAGGGGTGCAGTTGGGGAGCATGAGGCATCCCCACCCCTCTAGAGCAGGGGTAGTCAACCTGTGGTCCTCCAGATATCCATGGACTACAATTCCCATGAGCCCCTGCCAGCATTTGCTGGGAATTGTAGTCCATGGACATCTGGAGGACCACAGGTTGACTACACCTGCTCTAGAGCATGCATTTCAAACACGCAGCCACGGCTAGCCTTGCTGCAACCCCCACTGAGCCCATGAGCACATGAACCTCTGCCCCAAAGTTGAGTCCTGACCAGACCACCATCCCTGTGCCAAGGCAGGGAGCCATCTCTACCTGGGTCGCTAGAAAGTGGCAGCACCAGCCAATGAACCCCAAATAGCCTGATCTTCTCAGAACGTGGAAGCTAAGCAGGGTTAGCCTTAGGCTGGGAGACCACCAAGGACATCCAGGGCCGCTAGGCACAGAAAAGCACCTCTGCCTCAAAAATAAATTCCGGGTGGCCGAAATTCAGGTCCAGCTTACTGGCACCCAAGCGGGGGGGGGGGGGGGAACGCATTGCCTTTTGCGCTTCATTAACAGGCTGCTGGGAGCATCCAATTCCCTGCTGAGAAGGACCCCCAGGTCTGTCTAGTAGAGCTCAGGTGTTCCTTCCGTAGAGAGCTTCTCAAAAAGCATTGCCCGTGCAAGTCCTCCGTTACCCTGCTGGCATTGCCATCGTGGACAGTGTGCTGTCTTCAAGGGGAGCCCTAACTTCAGACGGCACATTAGCAGGCCCAATTAAAGCCACCTCTGTTCGAGGGAGATGCTCTTTAGCTTGGATCCGAGAGCTGCCGGTGCAGAAACACAATAGCTGCTCTGCTAGACCATGCAACACTCCCATCCCCAAGATCAAGATGCCACCCTGCCTCTGAGCAAACCTGCCCCCGAAAGCATTATTTGCCATTTAAAAAACAACTTTCCATCCACTGTTTCAAGTAGACCGCCTGCTTGGTCTGCAGAAGAAGAGCCAAGTTCAAACCAGGGAGCAGTGGCTTTCAGAGCTAAAATACCCTTTGTCAGATACAAGCAGCCAAGCAATTCTCCCCCACCTGTGTGATCTACCTTCACATCCTGACTCGGGTATAAGGACTCGGGGGTCTCTAGCCCTACTAGTATCTGTTGAAGAGAACATTGATGCTCGATAGCTTATAACCAAAGAGGCTAAGAAGTCTAAAATTATTATTTAAAAAATTTACACATTTTATTGCACTGTGCTAAAGGCCAATTTACAACAGGGCATAAAAATCTCAGAAGAAAATAAATACAAGAATGCTATGAGTAAGAGATGCAGGCCTAGGTAACAAAATAACTTATAACAAAACAACAAGACACATTTCGATCCAGGTGGATCTTCTGACCGTCACAATATAGATGCAGGATATTTACTGGCTGCTCTGTGTAGCATAATAAGGAATTTTTATTATTATTATTATTGATGATGATGATGATGAATCTATATGTTTATACACCTGTACTACATTTAGTAATATCTCATTATTTCTGTTGTTTTCAGGATTTTTATTCCACCTTCCTGGCTGTAAAAGGTTTTTTTTTTTAAAGGATATTTACATAAACCAAGTTCCAAAGAAGATCCATGTGGACCAAAACACGTCAGGTCATTTTGGCACAGTTTGTGTTACTCATAGCATAGCATTCTTGCATATATTTTCTACCAAGATGTTAATGCATTGTCTTTCATTGATCTTCACCACCATGCAATAAAATGTGTATTTCATAGATTTTTATGATAATAATTTTCAGACTTCTCGACCGCTTGATTCGTAGCTTGTTTTACAGGTTGGGGTTGTTTCTTTCCCCTTTCCTTCCTTTCCCTTCTTGTTTGTTTGTTTGCTTGTTCTCGACATCTGAAGCCCTGGAAACCTGGTTGGACTTTAAGGCTCTCCCAGACTACAGTCTGCTCTTTCCCATCACCACGGACTGAGCCTATTCTGTCCCAACACATTCCTTGCCCAACAGGCTCATCACAGCAGAGGAAAACTGACACTTAAACTAAAGTGGTGGCAGAAGTAGGATGAATGGGTGGCAGAAACCAGGGGAACCATAATGCTAATGGAACTTCACCAGCCGACCCCTGGTAATTCCCTGTAAAACAGCACCTTGCCCCATTTTAAAGACCAAGCAAATATAGACAAGTGGGATGGGATGGTTTGTAGCGAATAGAATAAGAGAAAGAAAAAACCTATCCCAAAGGCTACTATTGATATTACTAAAATTATTACAGACTAAAATAAAAGGGTTCTTCGTTCCTGTTTGTTTATTATCCTGTTGGATCCAACCAGAACGGTTTCTAGATATGTCCCGCTTTCAAATGGAAGTTTCCCACAATGGTTATCCTCTGAATGTAAATATCATTAAAATCCAAATTGGGAAATTCAACCTCTGTTGAATAATATAGCATATATGTTGGCCTCTGGCTCTTCCATTGGGGATGCTAGTAATAGCGACTGCTCCCACTTTAAAGACCAACAGATCTATGACGGCGTTATATCAACAGCCAGAAACATCCCTCCTAATAAAACGGTTAATGGTTAATGCACCACCAGACTGCAGCTTTGTTTTCCTGGCCGGAACGCATGTGACGCCGCAAGCTAGCTGCTCCGTGCCACATTTGTAACTTTTGCACATGTCACACACTGGAGCCTCACGTCACCGGCCATGTAGTATTACCTCCCGGCTTGGTTTCCGAAGCGGGCCAGGAAACCCAGCCGGGTGTTACGACGATCCTGCGCTTTCCAACAAGGTGCGGCTGCAGAGTCGGGACACAGAGCGACCTGTGCCAAAGCAACTTGCGCAAGGCAGCCGCACCTGGGAGCTCTACCTGCCACTCGCCCCTGCCCAACTCTCGGGCCAGGCAAGTGAGTATCTCTTGGACTCACCCGGGGGTGTTGATCCAGATGATGTCCAGGTGGCAAAAGTAGATGCATTCCTTGTCCATCCAGTTGTTGCAAGAGCAGCGCTTGGTCCGCAGGTGCCTGCTGCTGGCCGCCGCTCGAGGGGACTCCGCCGGGGGATGGCCCAGACCTGCCCGGAGAGAAAATGACCGAGCAAGAGATCAGCCGGCGGTCGAGATGAGCAGAGCCAGGAACGCAACACGGAAGGGACATGGGGTAATCGGCAGGGCTGAAGGTACAAGGGACGAAGGGTTTTCTTTTAAAAAGAGACTCCAGTAGCACCTTTAAGACCAACCAAGATTTATTCAAGGTGTGAGCTTTCGAGTGCAAGCACTCGAAAGCTCACGCCTTGAATAAATCTTGGTTGGTCTTAAAGGTGCTCCTGGACTCAGATTTTATGTGCTGCTTCAGACCAACACTGCTACTCGTTTGAATCTATCTTTTAAAAAGGGTTGGATCTGCCAGGCGGAGACTTTGGAGTCGCCCTAAAAGAGGGCCGGCCCGGAGAAGCCCAGCGGGTCTCTTCAGCTGGCAAGGACAGCAGGCGGCCAGAGGCGGCGCCTTCTCCTTATCGCGGATGCCTCCCCTGCTGGGCGAGCGCGGGCCACGATCTGCAGGCGGGCAAGCGGGCCGGGAGCGGAGCATTGGCTTCCACCGGAGGAGCGGGGAGAGGTTTTGCCTCGAGGAAGCGGCGATGGCCACGGCTCCCGGCTGAGGTCGGCCCAGAAGGAGGGGAGGGAGTCGCCTTCTTTTGCAACCGTCTGGCACGCTCTGTCCTCTCGTCTAAATTGCACCCGCAGCCCGCTTGCAGGACGGACCGGGCGAGGAAAGGAAAGCGGGCTGCGCCTCGAACGCGCACCCTTCGGAGTCGACCCGCGAAGGACAGGAGTCCCGGGGCCGAACTGCTCGGGAAGGGAGCGGAGAGAAGCATGCATTTTTTTCCCCCGTGCCGGGACAAGTTGGACAATCTTTTGCAAAGTTGCAAAAAGGGATATGCATTTAAAAAAAAATAAGCAAAAAGCCAACAATCCCGGAGGCGCCTCACCTTCGCCCAGCAGGACGCAAAGTGCGAGAAGAAGGGGGGGAAGCCTGGCCGGGTGGGCGAGCATTGCGGCGACAGCGGGATCCCTTTGGCAGGCGCCAAGCTGCGAGCGCGTTTCTCTCCTGGGGCTGCCCGAAGCGTTTGTGGAGCTGCCAGCGCTCCGGCAGGTGCTTTATAGGCCCGCGAGCGAGATGCGTCACGGCCCGCGGGCCACGCCTCCTCCCCCCCCCCTCTCCGTGGAGCCCGACCTCCCCCGTGGCGGGCGCGCTTGGAGCAGCGCGTGCTGGTCCCGGGGCGGTCCAGCGCTCAGGGAGCGGCCGAGGGACACCTCCCTCTGGGTCCTGATCTGGCCCGTGGAGATGCTGAAATGCACCAGGTGAGTTTGGGGGAGGGGGGCCTGGATTTGACTCACCTTCCTTGTCTCCTGCTTTCCTCTCCAGCAGGAACCCCAAGGAGTCAAGATAGCCTCCTTTTTATCCTCCCAGCGACCCTGAGAGGTAGGCCAGGTAGAAGAAGAAGAAGAAGTTTGCTGCTCGGTAGCTTTCTCAGTGCTGTGGCGAGCCCGAGGTCACCCAGCTGGCTGCATATGGGGGGGCGGGGAATCAAACCTGGATTAGAAGTCCGCACTCCTAACCGCTACACCAACCTGACAGTATGTGACCGGCCTGAGTTCACCCAGCAGGCGTCCGTGGCAGTGTGCGGATTCGAACCCGGGTCTCCCGCATCCTTATCTGGAGGAGTGAGCAGTGACTCAGGAAAGTCCATCCCCCGCCACAAATTATGTTAGTCATTAAGGCAGGGATTCCCAACCAGGGCTCTGGGGAACCCGGGGGTTACAATCCTACAATTGGACAATCCTAGGATCGCATGGCAATGCCACTCACACACTATACAAGAGATAAAGACTCAGGACACCTTTATCTAGGTAGGTAAAGGTAAAGGTATCCACTGTGCAAGCACCGGGTCATGTCTGACCCTTGGGGTGACGCCCTCCAGCGTTTTCATGGCAGACTCAATACAGGGTGGTTTGCCATTCCCTTCCCCAGTCATTGCCGTTTTACCCCCCAGCAAACTGGGTACTCATTTTACTGACCTCGGAAGGATGGAAGGCTGAGTCAACCTTGAGCCAGCTGCTGGGATTGAACTCCCAAGCTCATGGGCAGAGCTTTCAGACTGCATGTCTGCTGCCTTACCACTCTGCGCCACAAGAGGCTTTTCTAACTTATTCTATATTATGCCCATAAAGGTGTCTTGAGTCTTTATCTTGGGGGGGGGGGGGTATTGCCGTGCGATCCTAGGATTGTCTGGCAGCCAGGCTAGAGATGTTCGGAAGCAGTTTGCCATTGCCTGCCTCCGCATCATGACCCCCAAGTATTTGTTGGAGGCCTCCTATCCAAGTACTAGCCCGGGTCTGTCTTAGCTTCCAAGATAGTGTTTGCCTTGGGGCTGTGTCATTCTGGGCTGTTCAAAGGGGGGAAAGGCTAAAATCATGTTTCATATCATCACTTGCCAAACTCTCTCTGCGATGTCAGATCCGTCTATCACTAAACATTATAAAGTTCAAGTTGCGTGCAGACAACTGCCTGATTGGCCCTCCCTGGGCATGTGCCACCAATAGGGAGAGAGCACTCTGCTAAAGAGGGCCAACCAATTCCATTTGAGTGCAGACAACTCACTCCCTGCCTGATTTGCCCTCCCTGGGTGATGCTCCACCAATAGAGCACTGCCAATGAGGGTCAATCAATCAGTGAGAAGTGGGGGCGGGGGGGGGGAGAACCCAGGAAGGTCACAGTGCAGGTGTATATGCTAGCGCCCATTGTATTCCTGAGTGCAACGGGCTTTGCCTCTAGTCTGTAATAGTTTTTAATCCCACCTTTCCTCCGAAAAACTCACAGCAGTATACGCAATGCTCTTCTTCTCCTTTTAGCCTCACAACAACCCTGTGAGGTAGGTGACCCAGCAAGCTTCTGGGCAGAGTGGGTCTTGGATCCTGGGTCTCCTCCATCTGTATCTGTCACTCTAGCCATGAAACCCGTTCTTGATCTGTGCAGATTCACACATGCAAACAATCTCACGACTGTACAGGCACCGGTAAAGAGAGCCAGCTTGGTGTAGTGGTTAGGAGTGCAGACTTCTAATCTGGCGAGCCAGGTTCAATTCTGCGCTCCCCCACATGCAGCCAGCTGGGTGACCTTGGGCTTGCCATGGCACTGATAAAACTCTTCTGACTGAGTAGCAATATCAGGGCTCTCTCAGCCTCTCCCACCTCACAGGGTGTCTGTTGTGGGGAGAGGAAAGGGAAGGGGATTGTAAAATGCTTTGAGACTCTTTTGGGTAGAGAAAAGCAGCATATAAGAAACAATTCTTCTTCTAAATGACTGGGCATGGGTGAATTCACCTTTATATCTTCACTTCACCATTACTTCGTTCCTTTTGGTACTTGGGAGAACGTTGCTGGGAGTTGCCACCTGGGGGCGCCACAATGTCGAGAACACTGTCCTGACCTAGCAGTAATATCAGGGCTCTCTCAGCCTCACCCACCTCACAGGGTGTCTGTTCTGGGGAGAGGAAAGGGAAGGCGATTGTAAGCCGCTTTGAGACTCCTGGTAGAGAAAAGCGGCGTATAAGAACCAACTCTTCTTCTTCATATTTGGCTGCAACGGCTTCGCCTTTGCCAAGCTGAGCATTCAAGGGGATTGGATGTGCAAGCAGAATCTCACTGTCAAACCTTTTGGAGAGGTGGATTTTTGTGCCAGGCTACTGGCCATTCAAGGCCACACCTTGGTGACCCACATGTTGCTGCTCACCTGAAAAAGACAAAGGAAAACATGACCTGGTTTTTTGAGTCACTCAGCTATTGTAGAGCTGTCAGGCATATGAATTATGACTATCCTGCATGATCCTCCCAAGGAAACTTTGCAGCTTTAACAATATCTTGGGTACAAGTATAGGTTTGGGCCTGGGGAGTCTTGTGTTCAAATCTTCACTCAGGGAGGAACTGTGAACTAGGGAATGTGGACTCAATTGGACCTGCCTCTGTGGGTTGTTGTGAGGATTGTAAGGGGAGACACAGAAACCAAACTGAGCTCCTTGCAGGAGAAATGAATTCTTCCTGGGAAAAATGCATATGTTTTTACTCTGAATTTGTCAAAGACGTGGTTCCGTTAAGCACCTTCGTGTCTTAGGGCAGGGGTCCCCAATGCGGTGCCTGTGGGCATCATGGCACCTGCCAACACCCTCCCTGGTGCCCACCAAGTGTTTCTAGAAGAAAAGAAAGAAGAAGAGTTGGTTCTTATATGCTGCTTTTCTCTACCCAAAGGAGGCTCAAAGCGGCTTACAGTCGCCTTCCCTTTCCTCTCCCCACAACAGACACACTGTGAGGTGGGTGAGGCTGAGAGAGCCCTGATATTCCTGCTCGGTCAGAACAGCTTTCTCAGTGCTGTGATGAGCCCAAGATCACCCAGCTGGCTGCATATGGGGGAGTGGGGAATCAAACCTGGCTCACAAGATTAAAAGTCCACACTCCTAACTAACCAAGCTGGTGTCAGATCTCCAAAGGGTCAAAAAAGCTGGGGACCCCTGCTTTAGGAGATCATTCACCCAATCCTAACAGTGCAAGGGCAATATTTTATCCTCACCAGAACTATCTTGCTTGCTTGGAGGCTGCAAACTAACTCAGCCCTCACTGGGGACTAGAAACTTGTTGACAGAGTGATGGTGATGATGCCTGTTCAAGGACGGACAGTCCGAAAGTGTCAGCAGTAGCCGGCCCTATGCAAAGCTCGGTGTCTCCATTCATACCTGGCCATCATCTTCGATTTGCAGATCTTTGTGGCTCAGTGAAAAGTCCAGCCCCAAATATTTGGCATGTTTTGCCGGGGGGGGGGGGAGCAGATTGGTGGGTGAGGCAATCCCTTCAGGAAAACAAATTCCCTTGAAACAGCTCCGAGCCACAGAGAGGAAATCGAGAAGAGAAAGCGAGAGAAAGGAGAGCATATTAAACTGGAGAAGTATCCAGTTAACCAAAGCTAATCCTCTCTTGCCAAGGAGACCGCAGCCCATCTAGGGGCATGTTCGGTCTAGCTGGTGAAGGGGGGCGGGGTCAGGGAGGCAGAGTGTGAGGTGCAATTTACATTTTTAATAAGGACCGGTGGTGATTTCATTGGAGCAGCCCTCAGAGAGGGCAGCTTGGTTCAAACCATAGAAGGAATGCCAGATAACCTGGGATCCAGTGTACTCAATAAAGAACATAATACAAACTATTTAATGGTGCAAATCCCCTCTTTATAATAAATTTCACAATTAATTACAACCTTAAGGTAAAGGTAAAGGTATCCCCTGTGCAAGCACCGAGTCATGTCTGACCCTTGGGGTGATGCCCTCTAGCGTTTTCATGGCAGACTCAATACGGGGTGGTTTGCCAGTGCCTTCCCCAGTCATTACCGTTTACCCCCCCAGCAAGCTGGGTACTCATTTTACCGACCTCGGAAGGATGGAAGGCTGAGTCAACCTTGAGCCGGCTGCTGGGATTGAACTCCCTGCCTCATGGGCAAAGCTTTCAGACGGCTGCCTTACCACTCTGCGCCACAAGAGGCTCTATTTACAACCTTAATCACACATAATCAATAAGATTTACAAAGGTGTAGTTATGATTAGTATGTTCCAAAAACAAATATAGTAATCTCATAGACATAACTGGGGGGGGGGGCTTCAAACACAAAACAGCATCCACTATATCCTCCCCCCCCTCCCCCAATTTTGGTTTCCATCAAACCGAGGTTGGAAGATTCTCAAAGTACTCTCACAGTCGCACTGAAGGGGAGCGGGTGCATAATCCCTGCTTGACCATTTCTTTTCAACAGGAAAGCTAAATTTGTTCTTCTGAAGGTGACCTTGTCCTCTGATTGGATTCATTCTGGTCCATCTTTTTCTGCGGAGGATCTCATCTTCTTGTCCTGTGGGGGAAGCCCCTTTGCAAGCCATCTGTGAACAGAGCAGTTTGCAGGCCAAAGTATCTGATTTGGAGCCCACCTCCTAAAATATGTATTATCTGAGGCCACCAAGTCTCAGCTTTTGCCTCACCCTACATCAAGAGCACATTTCCATGTGTGTCAGAAAAAAACCAATACATATTTTAGAAGGTGGGCTCCAAACCAGGAACTTTAGAAACATTCGTTGGAGCTACACCGAACAGATTTTTTCTTTGCCACCCAGCAAGCCTTCAGATTTTGATAATAAAATCACAGTCCGGTAGTACCTTTAAGACCAACAAAGATTTATTCAAGGCGTGAGCTTTTGAGTGCAAGCACTCTTAATCTGAGGAAGAGTGCTTGCACTCGAAAGCTCATGCCCTGAATAAATCTTTGTTGGTCTTAAAGGTGCTACTGGACTCTGATTTTATTGTGCTACTTCAGACCAACACGGCTACCCATTTGAAACTATCCTTTTAGATTTTGATCTTATACAAGAGAGCATTTCACATAATAAATTAACCACCAAGGTGGGTCGAAGCGCATTTGGTCTATTCTGTCCTGTGCAGTTAGAGATGTGTTGTTTTTGCTTTGCTTTTACTATATTATTGGTGCACTTTGTTTAATGAATATTTGTATTGATTTTTTAATGTTGTTTTGCAGCTCAACTTTTGGGTTCCGGAGTTCTGTTCAGGTTGGGTTTCGGTTCCCTTTTTGGTTTTGTAACACAGTCTTCTCCCTCATCCCACAATCCTTCAGCAGGGGTGCAGAGCAGAAGAGAAAACAAACCTGAGACACCCCCTCCCTAAACAGGCTGAGGATCCCTACAAGGTTGTCCGTAAGTCCATAAGTACTTTTCACCACCAAGTTTAGGGGATTAACCAGGTTGCACCAACATTACAAAAGAAGAAGAGTTGTTTTTTATATCCCTGCTTTACTACGGAAAGGAGTCTCCAAGTGGCTTGCAATTGCCTTCTCTTCCTCTCCCCACAACAGACACCCTGTGAGGTAGGTGAGGCTGAGAGAGCTCTGAAAGAACTGCTATGTGAGAACAGCTCTAAGAGAACTGTGACTAGCCCAAGGTCGCCCAGGTGGCTGTATGTGGAGGAGCAGGGAATCAAACCCGGCTTGCCAGATTAGAAGCTGCCGCTCCTAGCCACTACACCAAGCTGGCTCTTCACCCTTGACATTCAAGAAAGTAGCTTATGTACAAATCAATATTTGCCTATTCAATGAATTGCTCTGACCTAGATAAGCCCAGGCTAACTTGATCTCATCAGCTCTCAGAAGCTAAGCAGGGTTGGCCCTGGCTGGTAATTGGGTGTGAGACCATTTGGGAAGGCCAGGGTTGCCATGCAGAGGCAGGCAATGGCAAAACCACTTCTGCCTGTCTCTGTCCTTAAAAACCCTACCAGGGGTCACTGTACATTCGCTGCAATGGCATTTTATACATACACGTTCCATGAATCAGCATTCATGGTTATTAATGGATTTATCTTCCTTATCCAATACTGCATATTAAACAATTTAATACATTTATTATGTCAATATTGCAAGAACTGAAATTCTATTATCTACCAACAATATTGTAGGGTAGGGTGAAGGTGGAGTCCCACAAATGAAGTTTGACCTCTCTGTGGCCCATCCTTTGAGATCAGCAGCCACTAGCTGATAATCAAGCAAAGAAAAACCTGCAAGTCCTTCCTTCCTTCCTTCCTTCCTTCCTTCCTTCCTTCCTTCCTTCCTTCCTTCCTTCCTTCCTTCCTTCCTTCCTTCCTTCCTTCCTTCCTTCCTTCCTTCCTTCTTACTGTCTGTCTTCCTTCTGTCTACAAATAAATCTACAAATAAATAGCAATACAAACCCAATTAGATCCATTTGCTAACATACCTATGTTTCATTTAGCAGTCACAAATCAAATGGAATCATTGAGGAAGAATCAGAAAATGGGAGAAATGTACCCAGGACCCCGTTCCGGTTGTCAAGAAGTTGAATGATTAATATACTTATTATACTTAACGATAAGAGTGGATGACTCATTATTTTGGCCTTTTGATTTCGTTTTTGGCTTACCTATAACACTGGGAAATGAACGGTGCAGCTTCTTTGCACTGAATCCATGTACCCAGGCAGCAATAGACATCACTGGTGCCCAAGGGGTTCAGCCAAGTGGAAACGTGCAGAACTGGCAACGTTGCTGTGGACTGGCTCACCTTGCTTCTGGACGCCCTCCGAGGCAATAAGCCCACAGGAACCTTTCCAGTCAGTGAAACTGCCGGTGCGCCTCCATGCAACACGATTTCACAGCAGATCCTAACAATGGCAGGGTCGAGATCCTGCAAAGAATCAGCCAGAAACATCTGTTATACCTGTGACGCTAAAGGAATTGGCAGGAAAGAATTTTTATTTTTAAGCTTGGTCTGGCGTTTTGTATCTATTTGCTCGGCACTGTTTGGCTTTGATTATACCGTTGTCAAGTGTGAATTGCTTTCAAGATAGGAAACTGGCCAAACCCTTGTGTAAAACATAACCAGCTTCAAAATAGGCTGGAGAGACTTGCAGTTGCCCTGATACGTAGAGTCCCGAGAAGGGACGTGGCAGAGTACAATACGGACTGGCAAGCAGGCAAAATCCGACTGTCCTGCAGTTTTAGATTGTTTTCCTTGAACTGTTTCCTCCATCATTTTTTGAAATGTTCTTTGGGGTGCTCTGAGATGATCTATAACCCTTCAGACATAAGATCCCCATTGTAAGGCAGCTTTAAAAGGATTGTGTCTTAGTGGTAGAACATCTGTTTGGTATGCAGAAGGTCCCAAGTCCAATCCATGGCACCTCCACTTAAGGGGATTGTGTAACAGGTCATGAGAAAGGCCTGGAGCACCCTGGAGAGCTTATTGCAGTAGGCAATACGGACCTTGCTAGACCAAGGGTTTCATTCAGAGGAAGGCAGCTTTTGGTGATCGTAGGAAAGACCAAAGAGACGAAGAAGAGTTGGTTCTTATATGCTGCTTTTCTCTCCCCGAAGGAGTCTCAAAGCGGCATCCAATCGCTTCCCTTTCCTCTCCCCACAACAGACACCCTGTGAGGTGGGTGGGGCTGAGAGAGCCCTGATATCACTGCTCTGTCAGAACAGCTCTATCAGTGCTGTGGTGAGCCCAAGGTCACCCAGCTGGCTGCATGTGGGGGAGCGGGGAATCAAGCCTGGCTTGCCAGATTAGAAGTCTGCACTCCTAACCACTACACCAAGCTGGCTCCCAGAGGGCTCTGGGAAAAACCTTTACTGACTTAAGGTCCTGGAAAGTCACCGCTAATAAGACGAGACAGTACTGAGCTAAATGCACCATGACAGCTTTATATAATGATAGAAGATATAAATATTTTACATCCCATCCAGCCGGAGTGAAGAAAGTCTTGGGGAATAAATCTTGATGCATTTCTGAAGGTTGGGAGTCGGAGGACCCCGATGAACCTTATGGGTTGAGTCCAAAAAGAGAAATATTAAGCCATCTCCAGTCTGTTGGGGGGGGGGGGGCGGGAGACCATCTTCCCAGACACCCAAGCAAAATGTGTTCTTAGAGGAGCATAGCAAGAAGAGATGGCATACATGAAAGTGTCTGAGATTAAGAACCTGAGAAGAGCCCTGCTGGATCAGACTGGGACGCCATCTAATCCAGCATCCTGTCTGGAGAGCCAAGAATAGGGCATAGAAGTTGAGGGCTTCCCCTAATGTTGCCTTCTGGCTCTGGAATTCAGGGGTTTATTGCCTCTGATTGTGGAGGTTCTCCTCAGTCACTATAGCTAACAAGAGGATAGATTTATCCTCCATTAATCTTTCAAATCCCCTTTTAAAACTGTGGCCATCACTACATCCTCTGGCCATCGCTGTGTAAAGAATATTTTATTTTCTCCATCCTCAGTCTATTGTCTGTCAGTTGTCTGTCAAAATTGAGAGATTGCCGAGGAGAGTGATGAAGATGATCCAGGGCCTGGGAGCCAAGCCCTCTTCGAAAGGGCTGAGGGGCTTGAAAATGTTCAGCCTGGAGAAGAGGAGGTTGAGGGGGGACGATTGCCCTCTTTAAGTGTGTAAAGGTTGTCAGCTGGAGGAGGGCAGGGAGTGGTTTCTGTTGGCAGTACAGGATAGGACCTGCAGTGATGGGTTTAAACTAGTATGGTACAGGCTAGATATCGGCAGGCGGGGGGGGGGGCGGATTTCACGGTCAGAGTAGTTCAGTAGTAGGACAGGCTGCCCAAGGAGGTGATGACCTCCCTTCATTGGTGATCTTCAAGCAGTAGCTGGACAGATACTTATCCTGGGCCTATTCTGCACACAACAGATAATGCACTTTCAATGCACTTTCGAAGTAGATTTTCCTGTTCTGCACAGGAAAATCCAGCTGCCAAAGCACATTGCAAGTGCATTATCTTATGTGTGCGGAATGGGCCCTGGATGCTTTGGCTGACTATGCAGGGGGTTGTATTAGATGGCTCTGATGACCCCTTCCAATGCTATGATTCTAGAGGTCACATCCTGGCTTTGAGTTTGGTCTTTCCAATAGCTACTTCTTGGCTGCGACTTATATTCCAGTCTGTAGCCCTGCAATTTCCAAATTCTTCCCTTACAGCCCTCTTTCTCAAATGATGCAAAGACCACGGGCCTTGCTTTAGGGAGACATCCTGTGTCAGTTTTGTGGAATGTGGTCTTTTGAGACTGGAGTGAACAGACAGGAAGCTGGGCTCACCGTCAAAAAGATGCCAACACGTTCACTGACGACACCAGTAACAATGGACTGATGTATTTCCGCTGAATTCCTGTAGGCAGCTGGACTTGGAATGCAGAGCTGAAATCCTGGCTCGAATGCATGCACTCCAGTAATAGGACTCTCCTCTCAAATACGCTTAGGTAAGGCAGGAAACAGGCCTTGAAAGATGAGGTTTCCTAAAGAAGAAGCCCGGCAAATCATGACTCAGACCTATTTTGCAGTACAAAAACACGGCTTGGCTTCAAAGAAGCCATGCACACTTCCGCCAGCAGGGGGCTCGAGGTGTTTTGCATTTCAGGCTGCAACTTGGATTTTTTTAATCCCTCTTAGAGTTTTGATTCACCTGTGTGGGACAGGGACTGAAAGATACCTTCGTTAAACCAGAACTGGCAAAATTATAAAAGGTTATTATTATTATTAATAATATATATATATATATATATATATATATTTAAAATGAGTATTGCAATTTTAAGCATAGTTACATGGAGTCAAACAAGAAAAACCACAGGGAATGAAGATCACGAGTTTGTTTTTATATTCAGAATGAGGCCTGCAGACTTGTGCAGCCTAGAAGAAGAAGAAGAAGAAGAAGAAGAAGAAGAAGAAGAAGAAGAAGAAGAAGAAGAAGAAGAAGAAGAAGAGTTGGTTCTTATATACCATTTTTCTCTACCTGAAGGAGGGTCAAAGCGGCTTATAATCGCCTTCCCTTTCCTCTCCCCACAACAGACACCCTGTGAGGGAGGTGAGGCTGAGAGAGCCCTAATATTACTGCTCAATCAGAGCAGTTCTATCAGTGCTGTGGTGGGCCCAAGGTCCGCCACTAGGAGTCAGACAGGGGCCAATCTACAGAGAGAACCTGGAGACCAACTGACATGACATCACAAAGAGCTGACCTGCGTTGCCTAGTGAAGAAGGAATGTCTCTTACTGGCCTTGTGGGGGGGGGGGTTATCTCTCAAGACACTAGGAGTCATACAGTGGGCCAAACTCTAGAGAGAAACTGTAGACCAACTGACATGACATCACAAAGAGCTCACTTGAGTTGCCTGGAGTCAAAGGGATGGCTCACTGGCCTTGTGGTGTGGGATATCTAAACACACTAGCGGTCAGACCAGGGGCCAACCTCCAGAGAGAAACTGGAGACCAACTGACATGACATCACAAAGAGCTCACTTGAGTAGCCTAGAGATGAAGAGATTACTCTTAGTGGCCTTGGCGGGTGGGATCTCTAAACACACTAGGAGTCAGACCAGGGGCTAACCTCCAGAGAGAAACTGGAGACCAACTGACATCACAAAGAGCTCACCTGAGTTGCTTGGAGAAGAAGTGATGACTTTTACTGGCCCTGGGGGGCAGGGACTCTAAACACACTAGGAGTCAGACAGGGGCCACCCTACAGAGAGAAGCTGGATACCAACAGACATGACATCACAAAGAGCTCAACTGTGTTGCCTGGAGTCGAAGGGATGACTCTTACTGGCCTTGCGGGGGGTGGGGGGGAGACCCTAAACACACCTGGAGTCAGACAGGGGGCCAGCCTCGAGAAACTGGAGACCAAGTAACAAGATATCACAAAGAGCTCACCTGAGTTGCCTGGAGTCGAAGGGATGTCTCTTACTTGCCTTGGATGGGGGGGATCTCTCAACACACTAGGAGTCAGACAGGGGTCCAACCTCCAGGTAGGAACTGGAGACCAACTGACATGACATCACAAAGAGCTCACCTGAGTTCCACTGGAGAGGAGGGGATGAGTCTTACTAGCCTAGGTGGGGGGCTGGCATGGAATATCTCAACACACTAGGTGTCAGACAGGAGGCCAACCTCCAGGTAGATACAGGAGAACATTCTGATGTGACATCACAAAGAGCTGGTTTGCGTTGCCTGGTGAAGATGGGATGTCTCTTACTGGCCTGGGGGGGATCTCTCAACACACTAGGAGTCATACAGTGGGCCAACCTCTAGATGTCAACTGTAGACCAGCTGACATGACATCACAAATAGCTCACCTCAGTTGCCTGGAGTCGAAGGGATGACTCACTGGCCTTGGGGTGTGGGATCTCTAAACACACTAGGAGTCAGACAGGAGGCCAAACTCCAGGTAGGAACTGGAGACCAACTGATATGACATCACAATGAGCTCTCCTGAGTTCCACTGTAGATTAGGGGATGAGTCTTACTGGCCTAGGCGGGGAGCTGGCATGAAATATCTCAACACACTAGGTGTCAGACAGAAGGCCAACCTCCAGGTAGAAACAGGAGACCAACTGATGTGACATCACAAAGAGCTCACCTGAGTTGCTTCGAGAGGAGGGGATGCCTATTACTGGCAAAGAGCTCACCTTAGTTCCCCTTTTACTGGCCTTGGCAGAGGTGTTAAGTGTGGCAGGCCCCCCTGCCTCATTGACAGGCACACTGTCTTCTATAACCAATGGCACCCCACAATAGTCTAGGCTTAAGCTAAAGCCAAGACAACACTGCTAGGGTCGGCCAAGCCAGGCCAGACTCCATCTCTGCCTTAGGTTTGGAATGACAGCCATTGCCTGACCCAGAGGTGCCTCTGGACTCAAGCTTGCATCAGCTCACCCCCCCCCCCATTGTATTTCTAAGCGAGTGGACTGGCTTCCTCCTGTTTGCCTAAGGGCTCCTAGGAAAATCTTTTGTCTTGCAACATTTTTCACACTTGGCCCCTCTGCCAGGGGAAATCTCCTCCCCACATCCTGCCAGCTAGACCTGATGGCTCTCTTCCTCAGAGCCATTAATACCTTTATCCAAATCCATTTATGGCCATCACCCCCACTTGGCCAGGTATTGTCTTAAGCTCCAGGGACCCTGGAAACTTCCAGCACATGCTTACCTGAGCCTTGTCACATAGCCCCCTTCCCAAAATCCTATAAAAACTGTGGCTTCACACAGCCACTCTGAGTGTCTTCCAACCCGGGACCTCCCACGCTGGTTCGTGCTTCTTCCTCTGACCCACCACTCCTCGGACAAGTAACTATCAAGCCTTCCACTCTTCCTCCCCCTTCTCTATATGACTGCTTGTAGGTGTGTTAGCTATTTGTGTGTCTTTTTGTTATTTTCCTTTCAATAAAAGCTTATATTACTATTTTACCATTTAAATCTGTGTTTGCCTTGAGTTCCTACGGGTGTAATCAACCCTCGTAGACATAGGTAACGATCTGATAAACGCTAAGTTACTCCCCTCTCGCAGCATTTGGGCTAATCTTCCCCACAAGCTCAAAGGTACGTGTTTTTAGTACACATGTCCACTCAATTTGGGTAACAGAGGGGGGGGAATCTCTAAACACACTAGGAATCAGGCAGGAGGCCAACCTCCAGAGCGAAACTGGAGACCAACTGGTCGGTCAGAGCAGTTTCATCAGTGCCATGGCGGGCCCAAGGTCACCCATCTGGTTGCACGTGGGGGAGTGCAGAATCAAACCCAGCTTGCCGGATTTAAGTCTGCACTCCTAACCACTACACCAAACTGGCATTCTGCCGTACAAAACTGAAAAATCTATTTCTGAAGTGGTTCTGGTTTTGACCGGATTATGCAGGGAGGGGGTTTAACCCTTCAGCCTCTGCTGAATTTTGCTTATCAAAATCAACCTTTTTGCTTTGCTAGTACCGTTCACATGAATAACAATGCGAGCCAGCATGGTGTTGCGGTTATAATGTTGGATTAAGATCTCAGAGACCCACGTGTTAGTCACTATCTTTCCATAGTAGCTTGCTGTGTGACCACAGGTCAATTATACACTCGTGGCCTACCCTACCTCAAAGGTGTTGTGATAATAAAATGTGGGAGAGAAGAACAAAGTAAACCACTTTGGAAAGAAAGGTGGGGTTAACATTAAGTTGAAAAATGTTAAGGGGGGGAAGCCATGCTCAACCTATTCTCCAGGTAAAATTTAAAGTCTTGAAATAGTATCTCTTAAGGTCATGATAGGCTAGGCCCAGCCTAGCCAGATCTCATCAGATCTCAAAAGCTAAGTAGGGTCAGCCAACAGCTGACCAACAGCGAAGTCCCGGTCTCTAAGTAGAGGAAAGTAATGTTTGTGAGATTTCTGCAGATTTCCACAATAACAAATCTTGACTGGGCACGAAGATCAAGTTAATGGTTAGATGCAAGCAAACCAGTTCAATACATTGCCAAGACTGAGATACAAAAGAAAAAGCAGACTTATATCAGTTCCCCCATCCCCACCCTCCTAGGTTCCAAATTCTAACTGGGAAAATGGTCCTGCTAATCAAAAACACCGGGCTGTTAACTAATGGACAATAAAGAGACAAATGGGGTCAGGGGTCATAGGGCAACCAAAGGGAAGGGTCTACCAAGGGGTGAAAAGCCATAAGCAATACAGAGATAACCACCAAAATATGCAAAGAAAGAGCTACATGACTACATGAGACATGGCGGAATAAAGATACTTCTGACATTCCGCATCACCAAAAACAGCCCCCTCCCATCACCCCAGGGATGGTGTGAAAGTCCCGGACCAGCCTGGGAATTTGAACATGAGCAGCGTCCACCCACTCCCTTTCCCAGATGTGACCCTCAAGGCGGGGACTTGGCTTGCAGATGTGCTTCGAAATGCAAAGACCTGGCAGATGCCATGTGGTGGATTCACACTCACTGTTTCCTCATCCTTGAACAAGCAAAGCCTTTGGGGAACACGCGTCAGCAAGAAGACTTTAATGCAGTTTAGTTGAATGTTGGTTACAGACCTTTCCCATATGTTTGCCTGTCTGCATAAGGCTGGTCTCGGTGTGTGCCCAGACAGACCCAGCATAAGTGCTTATTCACCTAGAGGCAGATGCCAGCAGAGGTTCAGAGAAGGGCAACTAGGATGGCTGAGGGGTTGGGATCCAAGCCTTACGAGGAAAGGCTGAGAGAGTTGGGTCTGCGTAGCCTGGAGAAGAGGAGGGCAAGGGCTGATAGGATAGCTGTGTTTAACTATGTGAAAAGTAGGCATGTTGAAGAGGGGGGCAGCTTGTTTACGGCAGCTTTAGAGACAAGGACAAGAAGCCATGGGTTAAAATTATGGGAAAGGATTAAATATTTGAAAGCTGCCTTGGAGGATGGCAGAGTCTCCTTTGTAGGAAGTTTTCAGGAGGAGATTGGATAAGCACTTGTCAGGAGTGTGTGTCTTTTAAGTCCCCGAGAAGGTGAGGGGCTGGACTGGGTGGCCCTCTGCAGTCTCTTCCAGATCTGTGAGATTTTGATTCAGCAGATACATGTTATCCTTATTGCAGATTTTTTCCTGCTTGAGGCTTGAACACCAGTGGTGCCATAAAATTGCTCTTGCCTTGTTTGAGGGCAGATGTGAGCTGGCCACCAAGTTTGCTCAGTTCACGCGGAAGGACTCCAATGCCTGCCAAATATCTTTATTCCAGGGGTTTTCAAAGCAATGCTTGTGCCAAAGCATAGTCCATCCAAAGAGACCAGTAGCTGATAACAGTGCAAAAGACTAGTTAGATGGACATCAAGTTGTATGGGGTTTTTTCTTACAAAAATATAGCATTTCTAAGTCCTGCTTTATATGGTTTTTGACTGATTCAACTGTCCTTGGATGCATCCAAGGTAGTAAGTCACCAGCTGCCCTTCATATACTTTCTGCCATACCATCACAGTAATTTTTGGAAAAAAAATAGGTTATAGTTATTGTGAATATGTGCACTAATCTAATGACACAACTCTAAAGAGAGCCAGCTTCATGTTGAGAGCCAGCTTGGTGTAGTGGTTAGGAGTGCGGATTTCTAATCTGGCGAGCTGGGTTTGATTCTCCTCTTCTCCACATGCAGCCAGCTGGGTGACCTTGGGCTCATCACAACCCTGATAGAGCTGTTCAGACCAAGCAGTAATATCAGGGCTCTCTCAGCATCACCTCCCTCACAGGATGTCTGTTGTGGAGAAAGGAAGGGAAGGCAATTGTAAGCTGCTTTGAGACTCCTTCACGCAGAGCAAAACAGCATATAAGAACCAACTGTTATTCTTCTTCTAAATATCCAGCTTCCATTTTTTTAAAAAACCCTCAAGCCTTTTTCATTACAGAGTTGTAAGAGGAAATGTGCTCCACATCATCATCCTTATAACTATGAGACGTTGGATTATGTGGCTAAACAACCATAGGGCAGCAGAAGTTTCAGCCAAACTAATATTTATTTGGACTATTTTGTAGAAACTTTTATCCTTTATCGTGACCTGTGATGATAAACTCAGAGATGGGATCAAACACTACATAGTTTTTAATTTTTTGTAACTTTTAAAATTCAGCTTTATAATGTGTGATATAAATTGAACTGCAGGGTGAAAATAGCAGGGGTGAGCAATTCAGAATCCTCCAACCTCAGGATTCAAAGAGCCATTTTGTATAGTTTTGCATTGTTCAAAGTCAAAACCTTGGCTGGAGATCAAAAATCCACAGGCCTCGGACTCAATAGCAATGACATAAAGGTAAAGGTATCCCCTGTGCAAGCACCGAGTCATGTCTGACCCTTGGGGTGACGCTCTCTAGCGTTTTCATGGCAGACTCAATACGGGGTGGTTTGCCATTCCATTCCCCAATCATGACCGTTTTACCCCCCAGCAAGCTGGGTACTCATTTTACCAATCTTGGAAGGATGGAAGGCTGAGTCAACCTTGAGCCGGCTGCTGGGATCGAACTGCCAGCCTCATGGTCAGAGCTTCAGACAACATGTCGGCTGCCTGACCACCCTGCACCACACACTGCTAAATTAGGAATCTTGCACATCAAATGGTGAGTCAGTGAAACATTAAGCACTTCCCCATTTTTCTGCCAATATATAGCTGGCTCTTCCCCAAAGCCGTTTTAAAAATGCTGTGTCCTAAACTGGCACGTATTTTGGCTTTAACATAATAGTGGCATGAAGGTACAAGCTCTCAAGAGACCTGGGCAGCCAGGAAGATTATCTCTCCCGTTGTTTTGGAAAAGGCTCCAACTTTGCAAAGATTTGCTCACCAAAGGAGCAGCAAGAAATACCATGGCCCTCTATTCTAAGCTCCTCCCTCCCTGTCTCTCCCTTTCACTCCCTGCCAGTAAGCTGATCTACGAACCCTACTGGTATGCACAGCCAGCCAGGTGGTTTGCGGTTGGCAACGCTCCTGTGCCAGTTTTGGTAACAGCATTCTTCTATGTGACTCTGGTGTTGAGTAAGCCAAGAGGAATGTGCAGGGACTCATTGTTCTTTGCAGACAGAGTTGAAATAGGAACGTGCCGGGCTGAGAAAAGCAGCCTCTTTGCATAAAGTAACCTGAAGAAGGCTGGAGTGTGACCTCATTGGGTTGAACCATGAAGATGGTGCCCAGCTGAGAAGGGATGAGGACCCAAAGGACTACCCCAGATGTCAACCATGGGGAGTCTGCACTTTGGTCCATCTCAATGAAGACTCAGCAAAGCTTCAGTGTGATAACTTGAGAGGAGGGTCAAGGTTCATGAGACACACATGGAGCAAGTGTGGGGTAGAGCCAGAATTGTGTGATGCAGCCTTTTCCAAACTTTTTGAACCATTGAGGAGCCCCTGAAATTTTTCAGGCTTTGAGGAGCCCCCAGAAGTGATGTCAGCTAGCCATGCCTCCCTACCACGCCCCTGGGAGTAGCATGTCACCCGAGGTGAAATCACTAACAGGCAGGCTCAAGAGGGACTGAGGGTGGTGGGAGAAACAGGAGCCAGTTTAAGGTAGGGGTAGGCGTGCAACCTCCGCCCCCTCCCAGGCATGAAGCTACAAGAGAAATCACTCATGCTTGGGAGGGGAAGCAATGGAAACAGCTGGTTCTCTAGCTCAGCAGTCCCCAACCCCCGGTCTGGAGACCGGGACTGGTCCATGGATCAGTCGGTACCGGGCTGCGGCTCCTTCTCGTCCTCCTCGCCGGCTGCTGCCTCGGGGGCTGCCCTGCCACTCTGCCACTGGGTCGCCTTTGGTGCTCTCTGGTGACTGCCATGGCTGGGGCTCCCCCTTGGCATGGAACTGCGCAGCTGCTGCTGGCAGCACCCCCCAGCAGGTGGTGGGAAGTCAGGGGCGCCGGTGGGAAAGCAAGTGGAGCAGGGTCTCAGGTGGCGGCGGCGGCGGCATCCCTCAGCATAAGTCTACCCCTCCTGGGCCTCAGTAAAATTGTCAAGCATTGATTGGTCCCCGGTGATAAAAAGGTTGGGGCCCACTGCTCTAGCTTGTGGCTGAGTCCATTATGGCAGGAGAGGAAAGTCCATTGACCTCTAGGGTCGCCAATCTCTAGTGTAATAGGTAGAGATCTGGGAGATTCACCCAGGTTCAAATCCCTACTCTGCTTTATATTGAATCAGACACTCGGCCAGTCAAGGTCATTGTTCCGTACAGGTCTCTGGGGACTCAGGCTGCATCACCTCCTACCTAAACCTTTTTATCGGGGATGCCAGGGGTTGATCCGGGGTCCTCCTGCATGCAGAGCAGATGCTCTACTATGGTTCTTTCTCAATGTCACGATCCCAACAGCATTGCCAAAATAATGCTAAGGACTAGACACTTGGTGGAACTAGATTTCCATGGGAGGTGGGTGGAGGAGATGCTGAATATGAACATTGGCCCTCATAATGAGCAGTGCAAAGATGAGCAAATTCATATTCCAAAGCCAAGTAACAAGGACTCCATCAGCACCACTAGTTCAGATGTCGTCCCAAACTGGCAAATGAGGTTACCATATCATGTTTTGGAGTCAGACCTCAGATCCCTCCACTCTGTCTAATGTTACTTTCTGTGTGGATGGACTCATGGTCTGGGTCACCGAGGATGGAGAGCATTGAATGATGTGGAACGGTCTAGATTTTGTACCTGCTGTCAAGTCAGAATCAACTTATGGCAACCCCAGCAAGGGGCATTCAAAGCAAGTGAAGAGCAGAAGTGATGTGCCATTGTCTTCTTTACCACATTCTTCCTTGGTGGTCTCCCATCTAAGTACTGTCCTTGCCTAGCTTCTGAGATCTGACAAGATCAGGTTATACCATAGGCTTATGGTGAACCCAGCAAGGGGCATTCAAAGCAATTGAGAACCAGAGATGGTTTGCCATTGCCTTCTTCTGCAGACTCTTCCTTGTTGATTCCCTCCACCAATTACTGATTCTGCTTAGCTTAGCTTCTAAGGTCTTATTAAACTGGGCTGTATCATGACATTCCATATCCCCAGGGTCTAGATTTTATAGTAACTTTACACCCTAAGATTGTATGACTCCTATCTCAACCTGCCAGCAATTTCTCCCCACAATTTAAATTAAAAGGTTGGTCCCATTCTGGCGCAATTCTCACAGATCTCTGCCGCATCTTCTTTGAACCTGTTGCTCCTCCGTGGCCATCGGCAATTGGATCCTTTTAATGATCAATAGTTAGAAACATGATCCAATGATACAGAACACTGTCTTCTTACTTCTTCGTAGCGGGGTGGGAAGGAATGCCAGGTAGGTTGAGGGGCTGCTAATGGAAAGGGTGTCCACCTGGTTCTCTCTTCCCCTTGATGGCACCTCCTCCTTGCCTCCTGGAATGTGCTCACGCGCTGTTCCTCCTGCAAGCTGGGTTTTTTTGGGCGTGTCGATACCAATCAGTACATCACGCACCATTCGCTCGTCAGCCAGGTGCAGAAATGCAGGTGGCCAGGAAGATCTCGGGTGCCAGAAGAGGACCTAAGATGTTTGGATGAAAATGCATTTATGCCACCTTGAATGTATTTTTATTAAGAGTGTAGGGGGCACAAATATTTGCAGTAAATCAGTGATGGGCAGACTAGGTTGCTGGCTTCATCAGAGAAGAGTACAATCCTCTGACTCTTTTGATCTCTTGCTGATCCGGTGTTTCAATCAAGTTAGGAGGAGGCCTGCTTGGTGTAGTGGTTAGGAGTGCGGACTTCTAATCTGGCATGCCAGGTTCGATTCTGGGCTCCCCCACATGCAACCAGCTGGGTGACCTTGGGCCCGCCACGGCACTGATAAAACTGTTCTGACCGAGCAGTAATATCAAGGCTCTCTCAGCCTCACCCACCTCACAGGGTGTCTGTTGTGGGGAGAGGAATGGGAAGGCGACTGTAAGCCGCTTTGAGCCTCCTTCGGGTAGGGAAACCGGCATATAAGAACCAACTCTTCTTCTTCTTCTGCTGCTGCTGCTGGTGGCTTCCTATGTTGACTTGGGAGTATCTTTCATAGGATCACTGGGGTGAAAACAAGGGATGATCTCCTACTTCTTGCTAAACCAAGTCCCTCCAGGGTTGGAAGACTCTTTCTTAGAACCATTTAGTGGGCAAGAACAAGGCATGGTCTCCTACTTTTGGCTTAAAGAAGTTCTTCCAGGGTAAGGAGACTTCTAGGGCTATTTAGGCTAGAGGACAACTTCAAACCTTCCTTAATAGAGTGAACACAGGACAGGAATGCATAAATCTGCCTTGTACTAGAATCAGAGGCTCAGTCCATCAGGGTCAGTGTTGTCTATTCAGACTGGCAGTGGTTCTCCAGTGTCTCAGGCAGAGACCTTTATGTCACGTCCTCCTTGATCTTTTCCCCTGTAGAGGCTTGAGATTTAACCTGGGCCTTCTGCACACCATAAGCACTAAACCAGGCTTTCTCAACCAGGGTTTTGTGAAACCCTGAGGTTTCTTGGTGAGTTTCCTGAATGGATGGAGAGTGGCGGGCTAAAAAAATATAATTGATTGATTGATTGATTTAAAAAATATATATTTTTTCAAATTTTGTTAAATGTTTATCAGGTGGTATGACCATATATCAGTGGTTCTCGACCTTCCTAATGTTGTGACTCCCTTTGGGTCGCCAAGGGCAGCGGCGGCGCGGCGGCGCAGTGGCCGTCACGCAACCCATGGGAAAAGGGTCGATCAACCCCCATAGGGGTCGTGACCCCCAGCTTGACAATCGCTGCCATATATGGTCATGCTGACCTCTCCCTCACAAATGGCCCAAGATGGGCCTGGAGGGGATGAGGAAGGGAGGGGCCCTTGGTGGGTGAGTACACAGCTATGCTTCCCAACCATATTCTGTATGATTGTGCCACTTTTGGGGTTTCTTGAAGCCTGAAGAGTATTTTAGGGGTTTCTCAATGGTAAAAAAGTTGAGAAAGGCTGCACTCAACACAAGCACTGTGTTGGAACAATACACACGCAGAAACAAAACACAGTGTAAGGCTACATAAAATTATACGCTTCACAAATCAAGAACCCACAATTTTACACTCTATATATCCATTGCACAAGTCTTCTGAGTAGACATCAGGTAGACATCACAGGCAACCTTGAGTAAGCTATGAAATATAAAGTCATCCAAGCAGATGCTGACAGGCTCCCATGTTTGTTATTCTTCATACAACTGTAGACAAATCTTATTAAATCGTTTAAATCTTTGATTTGTCTTTGAGTAGTGGGTGGGTAGCAGTGTTGTTTTGTGATGTATTGTGTATTGGCAGATTGCATGTAACTATACCCCACAAAGAACATTATGATCTTCCAATTCCAACAAATTGGTGGTCCCTGATCTATGTCTGGCCTCAACCAGGGACAAGACCTTTCCAGTCCTGGCCCAAACCTGATGGAACAAGTTCCCAGAACAGCTGCGGGCCCTCCAAGACTGGGAGCAGTTTCAAAGAGCTAGCAAGAGAGCTTTTCCGCCAGGCATGGGTGGGGACCAATGAATGGCATGACGATTTGAAACAAAACATCGATGGGCTCCCTCTATACGGATAGCCCCCCTCCCCAAAACTGAAAATTGAGGGCAGTAATGTTGGCAAAGGAGCCTCTTGTGGCGCACGGTGGTAAAGCAGCCGACATGCTGTCTGAAGCTCTGACCATGAGGCTGAGAGTTCAATCCCAGCAGCCGGCTCAAGGTTGACTCAGCCTTCCATCCTTCCGAGGTCGGTAAAATGAGTACCCAGCTTGCTGGGGGGTAAACAGTAATGACTGGGGAAGGCACTGGCAAACCACCCTGTACTGAGTCTTCCAAGAAAACGCTAGAGGGCATCACCCCAAGGGTCAGACATGACTCGGTGCTTGCACAGGGGATACCTTTACTTTTAATGTTGGCAAATCAGTCAGTACATTCAATTGTAAAGGTTTTAATGGTTTTAAGTTTTAATGTCTTAATTTAATGCTAATCTGCAGATAAATTATACCCCATAGTTATCTGTGATTTTAATATGATGGAAGCTGGCCCGCCCCAGCCTCCTGGGAAGGAAAGGGTATAAATCCCAATATAAAATAAATAAACGGATAAACAGGAATAACAAAACCGGGATCCCATTAGCATCTGCTTGGATCAAGTCATATTTCACAGCTTACCCAAGGTCACTTGCGATGTCTACATGAGGACTTCCATCCACTCAGAAAAACTGTGACATGGCGATCTAAATTGTAAAATTGTGGGTCAATTTGTGAAGAGTCTGCGCTTCATGCTTCATGCTTTATGTTTTCAACCATTGCATGTAGCCTTGCACTGGGTTTTCCTGCTGCATGTCAAGAACAGGCTCTTCCACGGTCCCACAATCCGTCCCCTGCTACGATACAGGCCAAGGTCTCTTGCCAAGCAGATTATGAAGACTTGTGTAAAGAGCGGACGTGTCGAGAAATAAGCTATAGGGAAATCTACCCATTGACTTGAGTAGGATTAACAGGATGCTTTGGGCTGATCCTGCATTAAGCAGGGGGTTGGACTAGATGGCCTGTATGGCCCCTTCCAACTCTATGGTTCTATGATACACCCTGAAGAAGGAAGACAGGAGGAGAATAGATGCTTTCCAATTATGGTGTTGGAGATTAATGCTTCGAATACCGTGTACAGCCAGAGTTACCAACAAGATAGTTTTAGGGAGGAGCAAGCCAACAATGTCATTAGAAGGGAAGATATGACGGCTAAAGCTCACTTACTCTGGACACATCATGGGATCAAACTCGCTAGAAAAATCATTAATGCTCGGCATGGTCAGCAGCAAAAGGAAACGTGGTCGCCAAAGGATCTGCTGGCTCGACACGATCAAAGCCGATAGAGGGATGACCATGAACCAACTGAAAGAAGCAGTCAGAGACAGGGGCGCAAGACGAAGATTTTCCTATAGAATCGCTGAGGGTCAGACACGACTGAACGGATAACAACAACAACAGTACACCTGTTTAAGTTGCCTTCCGCATGATGATTCTTTGAGTTATTCCTTGAGGATAAAATGGTAGTCGTGATGCAGGTGGTTTTAAAGCTGTCCCTTTGCTTATTTGTATGTGTTGTAGATTTTAAAAGCATTGTAATTCTTGGAGAGCATCAGGCTCCCTCTAGGAAGCCTCAGTCCTGCAGCCCAGGTGACCTTGAGGAGTCCTTGAGCCAGGAGCCTCTGGTGCTGATATTCTTGTTTGGACATGTGGGGGTGGACAGGCCCATGGTTGATGCCCAGGATGGAGCTCTGGACGATTCAACGGATTGATGTCAGGGAGTGTGAGATAGTTGGTGTAAGGGAGGTAGAGCATGTCCTCCTATTACGTTTCAAACCATTCAAGATAACGGAGTTCAGAAATGTTCTTGACACAGCTGTGCGATGTCTAAATGTACCGTGGGTGTTTTTCTGGTACAAGTTAAGTTTTTGGGATTTTTTGCAAGCAGAAGGTGTTCTTGTTTACAGTCCTTCACAAATATTTTTCTGGAGTAGGGCAGGGCAGGAGCAGGTCACAAAAACAGCTAAGCAGCTGTAGTGAGAGACTTTCCTTCTCTTGCCTCTGGTCTGGTGCTGCATTGGGCCAAATTGAGACAGAAAAGGGATGTCATGGCGATGGAAGGACGTCACTTGCAGTCATGGGACCAAAAGAGACAACAGGTTTCACTAGAATGCTCTAACAATCCATAAAACCTTTATGTAAAACCATTGGGGGGGTTGTTGGGAGAGTAGGGTTTCCTCTCTGGGAATTTGTGGGGAATTTGTGGCAATTTCAGAGGGGGTCTGCAGCCTTTCCCCTCCTGCCTTAATAGACTTGACCACAAGCTAGGGAACTGGCCTCATCCATTGGTCCTCCTCTCTCAAATAGGAGTTCTTTTGTAGTTTCTGCACCTTGGAGGGGACAGACCTAGCACACCTACTCACCTTAAACCATCTCTTGCCTCCCCCAGTTCTCCACACAAGTAGCAGGGCTGGGAAAGGAGGTTCCAATGGTAAGGTGCCCCCACCGAAGAAGCCCTATCTCTGCAGGTAGAGGTTCAGAGAGCAAGGTGATGTGAGGTTTCTAAATAAATAGATGTTTCCTTTGCTTTAGATGAAGTTTATTTTGGAGTGCAGTAGGTTGCCAGCTCTGGCCTGGGAAATATCTGGAGATTTTAGGGGTGGAGCCTGAGGAGGGCAGGGTTTGGGGAGGGGAGGGACTTCAATGGAGCTCAGGCACCTTCCAAAGCAGCCAATTTCTCCAGAGGAACTGATCTCTGTGGCCTGGAGATCAGTCATAATAGTGGAATATCTCCAGCGATTACCTAGAGGCTGGCAGCTCTAAGAATGGAGCAGGAGGAAGGTATTTGGGCAGGTGATCAGTTTTTTCTGATTGATGTGGAAAACATCTTCTAGTGCACTTGGTGAAACGGAAGACCTCATGGACATGACGTCCATGAGTCCCGCCCCCCTGAGTGTGCTAGAAGATGGTTGGAGGTGGCCACCATGGAGGTGGCCAGCAGTAGTGGTGTCAGTCAAGGAGGTCAGCCCAGCCCAGCTACAGGGAACCAACTGCAAAGTTCAGGGCAGCCACAGCAGCAGCACGGGTCAGCTCAGCCATGCCAACACTGCCCAGCAAGTCCTGGGCAGTGGCGAAGAAGGCGCGAGCCAGCCAAGCCCCACCAATGCCTCCCAGAAAGTCCAAGGCAGCAGCATAGGCAGTGTGGACTTGCCAAGCCTTACATTGCTTGAACATGCTTGGGAGCCTTAAATTGCTGGCCATGGATATTCCTCAATATTCATGGAATCTTTCAAGACCTGATCCTGAAATAGCCCAAATATTGTCCAGATAAGGTATTTTTCAGCTTTACAGCCAGGCCAGAAATGCACATTGAAGTGCACATCCCTATTCTGGAATGTTTTAAGAAAATTGGTGTGATGAAATGGGCAGAAGGTGCTCTCTCTCTTACACTCACGCACTGACCTATCTCACAGGATTGTTACCAGGATAAAATAATGAAGCTGAGAATGAGCTACAGCAGGGGTAGTCAACCTGTGGTCCTCCAGATGTCCATGGACTACAATTCGCATGAGCCCCTGCCAGCATTTGCTGGCAGGGGCTCATGGGAATCATAGTCCATTGACATCTGGAGGACCACAGGCTGACTACCCCTTAGCTATAGTACAGTTGGCTCAAGACTCCAGCCCCTGTAGGCACCCATGTTTTGAAGCTCTCTGGAAGAAGAGTGGGCTAAAACTGTAACAAATAGCCTGGATGTGTTATTCATCAAATACTCTCAGCCTCTTCCAAGCTGCATTGGGCATGTTCAACAGGGCCCTGTGCAGATTCCTGCATGCTGGAGACACTAGTTCAAATGACCTGGATAGCCAGGCTGGTGTGATCTCATCTGATCTTGGAAGCTAAGCAGGGTCAGCTCTGGTTGGCACTTGGATAAGAGACCACCAAAGAATACCAGGATCACTATACAGAGGCAGGCAATGGCAAATCACCTCTGAACATCCAGTGTCTTGAACATCCCACCAAGGATTGCTGAAAGTTGGCCCCAAAAGAAATCTGTTCCTTTCCCTTCATAACAACATCCCATAAATAAGGTGACCAGATTGTCCCACTTGTAGAGGGACATCTGGGGGCACCTGGCAAATTGTACTTACGTTGAAATTAAAACATATATATCACAATACTATTTTTGCGTTCTATGTGTTCTATGAAACTTTTTGTTGCTCCACATAGACCAAATTTTTAATCAAGACCCGCCCCCCCCCCCCGGTCAATGGTGTCCCGCTTTACCAATGTTAAAATCTGGTCACCTTACCATGGACCAGCTGGAAGCATGTTTGGGCATTCACTCCATGGAGTGAATCCTCTGTTGAAGAAAAGAAATGGAGGAGAGCATCTGAGAAAATAGCAAACAGGGCTGCAAGGTGGTAGCCAACAGATAACAATGAAGAACTTGTATGGCTCACTGTGTTTCTGGTTAAATATCAACACTTATTGGTTGATTGATTTTTTTAAAATGTATATGCTGCCTTTCCCCAAGGGCTCAGGGTGGCTCACAACATTTCATAGGATAAAACAGGGATTAAAACATTTAGAACAATCAGATTTACATTGAAAACAATCAAAGGACTCACCACCTTCTCTCCAGTAGAAGGGGGAGGGGGAGCTAAAGTGTTTTGTTCCTGACCACTGAATGACACACAAATGTTTTTCATTGGCGTAGGATGGCCAGCTTCTTGGTGGTCTTTGTGGGTCTCAACCATAGGCCCAGTGGAACAGCTCTTGCAGGCCCTGCGGAATGCACTCTGCTACAAAAGAAGATTGTCCAGGAGACAACAAAACGACTCCCAACATTGTGATGCAATTACTTCCCTTCCCTTTGTGTAGAGCCACCATATTTGCAGCCATAGTCAAAGAAAGGCCTGCAGAAACCAGTGGCACCAGCTGCCCCTTTTCACCCAATCGATGTCTTAGTGCTCCAATATGACCTACCCAAGATTCATCCTAGAATCTGGATCATTCTTGCCTTCATGGCTCTGGATGGAGGAAGAGGAGGACCATGCTCAAGGTGATGGCTGGAGGTCAGGGATTACAACTGATGTCCAGGTGATAGGGAGTCATTCACCTGGAGAAAATGGTATTTAGCAACCTAGAATGGCAAACAGTAAAGATGAAGCAGGTGCTAGGCTCAGCCTGGATTACCTCAAACCAGCCCCCCTCAGCCAAAATCCATCTACTAGGTATCTAAACTCTTTTTGAAGGAGAAAGTTCTTATTGATTCCTGGAAGGGAATGTTTGCAAGTGGATAAAAGTGTCCAAATTTTAAAATAACTGTTCTTATTATTCATGAGGGCATTGATCATGGCTTCTGCCTGCCAGCAGTTTTAAATTATTGTTTTTAATGAGTATGTATGATCTATATTGTAAAGCATTATTGAGTTCCTGTAAGGCAGAAAGGCAGCAGAAAGTGTTTTAGAAAAAGATGAAGGGTAAGTGTATATGCCCTGCTTTTCTCTACCTTAAGGAGTCTCCAAGCATCTTACAAGCACCTTTTCTTCTTCTCTCCACAACAGGCATCCTGTGAGATAGGTGAGGCTGAGAGACCCCTGAGAGAACTGTTCCTGGCCCAAAGTCACCCAGATGGCTGCATGTGAGGAGTGGGAACTCAAACCCAGGTGAGAGCCCACCGCTCTTAACCAGTACACCAAGCTGATAATTAAAGAAATAAATTATCCAGAATTTACATTTCTAATAGTAATATTTCACTGCCACTAAGTCAGGGCTTCTCAGCACCATAAAGCTTGTGGCCCTGACAAAATGGCTGCTGAGGAAATATATGTAGCAAGCCACAAAATGCCTTGGTGTAGTGGTGGTGGCCTCTAGTCTGGAGAGCTGGGTTTGATTCCCCACTCCTCCTCCACATGCCACCAGCTGGGTGACCTTAGGCCAGTCACAGTCCTGGTAGAGCTGTTCTCACAGTGCAGTTCTCTCAGAGTTCTCTCAGCTCCACCTACCTCACAGGGTGTCTGTTGCGGGGAGAGGAAGGGAAAGCAATTGTAAGCTCCTTTAAGACTCCTTTGGGTAATGAAAAGCAGGGAATAAAAACCAACTCTTCTTCTTCAAAGGGGAGAATGATGTCAGCAGCTTTGGTTTCCCGCTGGGAAGAAAAGAGAAGGATCAATATCTAAATAAATACATCTTTTTGTTCGTTTCTTTCCCTAGGGTGACCTCTGCCAGTGACGGCATCTACCTCCCCAAATGACTTTGGTGGCGTGCGGCCATGACCCTCTCTGGCTACGCTGATCCAAGGCAACGGCCTTTTAAGGAATTGTTGACAAGACTGAAAGGGAGACCCTGATTGGCTGGCAATGAGTCACGTCTGCAATACGGGTTTCAGCTTTCCCCTCACCTCTGAGGCCAGGCCCTATCGCTATCAACAGCTCTATTGAGAAGAGGAACTCAGGTGGAATAAGCTGCCCACTGAACGCGGTGCCCCTCTTTTCATGCCCTAAAAGGTAACCGAGAGCCAGACCGCGGATCACCTGTGCAACGTGGAGCGCTGCTGCGGAAAGCAAAGAGAGACGATCCGCTGACGGATTGCCCAGAGGTAATGCTCCGCAGGTAGATGAAGTTCAACCAATCAGAGGTCAGCATGGGGTGGCTGCTTCCATTCAAGGGTGAACTCATGTCGGGAATGCTTGTAATCTATCATCCAGACTCAAGAAGCTTAGTTGCTATCTATGGGCATCTCTGCACTGCTTTGTTTATTATCGCCCAGCTCTAACGCAAGCCAACTTTCTTTGCTTGTAACAGTGATGTGGTGCATGCACTATGCCTGCTTGCTGGGCATGGCGTAGCTGCAGACACCAGCACAGCTGGCAGAACTAGTGCCTCCAGCTTGCGGGAATCTCCACAGGGCCCTCTTGCACATGCCCAGTAGAGTTCCGTTGCAGCCTGGAAGAGGAGAGGTGTGAATCTAACCCGGCCTGCGCAAGTTGCGTGCGACATGAGTTGCCCCCAAAGCTGCCCTCCGGGGCGGTGTGTTTGCAGATGTGCATTGAGTAGAAACAGAATGGGCGATGCTGAACAGACAAACATGCACTCATCTACCATGCTTGTGCCTGTTTTGCTTAACAGAGAACCTGTCTGCCTATGCAGAGGGCCTATTTGAAAAACTGAAGCATAAGACTTTCCAACACAGACTTTTGACTGTGGAGGAACCCCTGAGATATTTTTCAGACTTTGAGGATCCCGGGAAGTTGTGTCATGTCCCTTCAGAGGATTGGGCGAGCCAATTAATCATTTACTGTTTCCATTGTGGAGAAAGCAACTAGGCCTGTAGAGCAACAGGGGAAGTGAGTTCCAGTGATGCCTAGTGAGGTCAGCAACCATCTGAACCCTGGGAAAGGCCACATAACCCATGGCTGGGAATCCCTGCTCTAAAGAGTCCTTATTATCTCAAGGAAACATCCTGGGGAAGATGCATAGGAGTCATTTAAAAGATGGCCTAGAATCTCTTTGATCATCTGCAGAGGGCCCGTATGGTATTCCTGGCTCGATCAGCTCTTTTGGTAGACTTTGGATCATACCGAATTGGGATCAGATTGAGGAAAACACTATCAGCCAATATGATGTCACGTTTATTTATGTACTGCAGCATTCCCTTTTCTAACTGGGCTTCCATTCTGCGTGGGCCATTTCTTACTGGCCCTTGTTCCTATGCAGAATTTGAGCCGGGACAGGAAGAGGAAGGGTGTTTTACTGTCAATACTATAAGCTTTGTGTTGTTAGACCTCACAGCAGCATTCGACATGGTACACCACAAGCTTCTTGCTGATCGCCCCACCGATGCTGGCATACAGGAGACAGCCCTCCAGTGGCTGAACTCCTTCCTCCAGCGTCACAAACAGAGACAAGGTTGCTGCGAGAGAGAATTACTCTCGATGTTGCCGACTCACTTGTGGAGTACCTCAGGGTGCAGTTCTCTCTCCAACTCTATTCAGCATCTTCATGTGCCTTCCAGCCCAGGTAGTTCAGGGTTTGGGGCTGGGATGCCATCAATATGCAGATGACACCCAGCTCTATTTCCTAGAGGCTGGCTGGCTGGACTCTCCCCCAGAAAAATTTGCCAGATGTTTGGAAGTTGTAGGTCTGATTTGAGCAGTGCCACCTGATGGAGGTCCTGTGGCTGGTAGGAAGCAGAATACCATGCTTATGGCTGTGCAATCCTTCCTTCAATGGAAGAGCAGGTCACTAAGGTATCTCAACTGGCATTTTACCATATGCGCCAGGCGAGGCTACTAGGGCCCTACCTGGCCCCAGAACACCTAGCCACAGAGATAGATGTGATGGTCACCTCCAGGCTGGACTTCTGTAACTCGCTTTACGTGGGCCTTCCCTTGATGTTGATTCAGAAACTGCAATTGATGCAGAATGTGGCATCACTCGTACACCATGGAGGAGCCACAACTGGCCTGCCCCGAGACAGCTGCATTGGTTCCCAGTTGAATTCTGAATGGGATTTAAGGTGCTGGTGTTGACCTTCAAAGCAGTTAGGACCCAGTGAACCTGAGGGACTGCTTGGATGTCTATGCCCCCCTTAAGGACACTAAGGTCATCCAATAGGAACAAACTAGTGACCTCTGGTCCCAAAGTCATCTGGCCTCAACCAGGGCCAGGGCCTTTTCTGTTCTGGCCTTGACCTGGTAGAATGAGCTCCCAGAAGAGTTAAGGGCCCTGAAGGGTCAGTTCTGCAAGGCCTGTAAAATGGAAATCTTTCACCAGGTATTTGGTTGGGTTCAATGAACACCAAGGTGACTTTGATTAAGCATCCTCTGGGCTCCCTCTATATGAATGCCCCCTCCCTTTGAAAACAGGGACACTCTTAATGGAATAATTTGTTTATACAGCTGGCATGACTGTTTTTAAGATGATGATTTTAATATTGTACATAATGTTAGTATTATATCTGTTTTAATGAAACAATTTTGGAAGCCGCGCCACGCCGACATGCGAAGAGGAGCAGGGCATCAAAGAATAAATAAATAAATAATTTTCACAGTCAGAATAGTTTGGCTGTGGAATCAGTTGCCAAAGGAGGTAGTGAGCTCACTGCAGTCTTCAAGCAACGGCTGGACAGATACTTATCTGGGATGCTATAGGCTGATCCTGCATTGACTAGATGGCCTGCATGGCCTCTGCCAAGTCTATGATTCTATTCTGTGATTCTATAAATTATGTGTCTTGAACACACAGTAGCTAGGGCCACTAGCTGTGGCACATGAACACATGAAATTGTCTTATACTGAATTGGACCTTCGATTCATCAAGGTCAGTAATGTCTCCTCAGTCTGGCCTTCCCTTCCTCTCTCTACAACAGGCACCCTGTGAGGTCAGTGGGACTGAGAGAACTCTGCTTTGAGGGTTATCATGTCCCCTTTTTATCACCGGGGACCATTCAACGCTGGGGACCACTCACCGGGGACCACTCAACACCTTTTACTGAGGCCCGGTGGGGGGTAGTTTACTCCTCTACTCTCAACCACTGCCCTAACGCTCTCTGGTCGCTATGGTAATGTTTAAACATCCCTTCAAAATAAGGTACAGACACGTCACAACAATCAAGTGTGTTGTAAAGGGCCAGGGGGGGTGAAGTAAAGGGCCGGGGGGGGGGGAAAGGCGTCCTTCGGGGCCCACCTCCAATTAGTTGAAGGACCACGTGTGGTCCACGGCCCACAGGTTGGGGATCGCTAGTATACGGCACTGGTCAGACCACACCTGGAGTACTGTGTGCAGTTCTGGAGGCCTCACTTCAAGAAGGACGTAGATAAAATTGAAAGGGTACAGAGGAGAGCGACGAAGATGATCTGGGGCAAAGGGACCAAGCCCTATGAAGATAGGCTGAGGGACTTGGGAATGTTCAGCCTGGAGAAAAGGAGGTTGAGAGGGGACATGATAGCCCTCTTTAAGTATTTGAAAGGGTGTCACTTGGAGGAGGGCAGGATGCCGTCTCTGTTGGCTGCAGAGGAAAGGAGGCGCAGTAATGGGTTTAAACTACAAGTACAACGATATAGGCTAGATATCAGGAAAAAAAATTTCACAGTCAGAGTAGTTCAGCAGTGGAATAGGCTGCCTAAGGAGGTGGTGAGCTCCCCCTCACTGGCAGTCTTCAAGCAAAGGTTGGATACACACTTTTCTTGGATGCTTTAGGATGCTTAGGGCTGATCCTGCGTTGAGCAGGGGGTTGGACTAGATGGCCTGTATGGCCCCTTCCAACTCTATGATTCTATGATCTGTCCTGTGAAAAACACCAAACTTGGTATTGTGATCTCTGAAAATTAGGAAGCCAAGGCAAAGTGGACTTTTCAAATGGAAAGCACGTGAGGCCATGAAATCCCATGGCATCTCTCGAGAAGGCGGGTGAGTGTGTGGCAGGAGACCAGCCTGCCCACCCCATCTGTGTACTCCAGATACTCAAAGGACTTGTGTGTACGGTGTCTGCACATGAACATGCAGGCACAATCTGAGACACTAGTAAACGAAGAATCTCAGAATTGTTATATTGCTTGTTTTATTTCTTTAGTGGGGAGGGAATAGGGAACAAAATGTACTGGGTTATATATATACCCTAGCTCAAATTGAAAGCAAATATGATGCCTTCCTAAGATCTCATTGCTAGTAAATATTCCCTGATGACGTTCTCCTAGAGATGACATGGGGGAATTCTAAACAGAGTTCTACACTTCTACACCAACGAGCTTCAATGGGATGAGAAGGGTATAACTCTGTTTAGGATTGCTGTGTAATTAGCTTCGCTTTTCGAAAGTGGGATTGGAAGGATTACATTTCAGGCCCTCACTAAGAACAGGTGTTTGTCTGTCTGCATAGCAGTGCTTTGGTGCAATGAAGGAATACAAACTTCAACTAGACAGAGCCCTCTTGAGGTTAGGCAATGAACATATGAAGCAGATCTTTGATGTGTCAAGGTCCATATTACTTAGACTGGCAGCTCCAGATCTCAGGCAGAGGTCTTTCAGTTCACCTATTAGCTGGTCCTTTTGTTTGTCTTAAAAGTGCCCCTGGACTCTCAATTTGTTCTGACCAACACCCACTTGAATTTAACAAAAAGATGTCGGGACGAAATCCAGGGGACTCAGTTCCCCCATCTGTTTAACATTTGCATTAGTTTGCTGCCATTCACGGGTCTTATAGACAGCTTTGATTTAATCTTAGCCATATTTAACGCTCAGTTACTCTCCGGTGGGTAGGGATGTTGGTCTGAAGCGAAAGAACACGCACACAAAGGCTTATCCCCAGAATGAAACTTCCTTGGTCTTTGCCGTGCGCCTCGTTTTGGCCACATCCATCTTCATGCTCCTCTCTTGACTTGAGTTGTCCTCCTGGTCTGTGCCTCTCCCAACTCTGTGTATCTGGCTTTCATCTACCCCTAAGAAGTGTAGACCATCTGACCGTTGTGTTGAAGCCTTATTGGATGTTCCTGGGGAAGAGGGAAACATGTTGTGTTGCTGTTCCTTACACTGGGTTGTGACTGTCTCTGCTTGTCACACTCTCCCGGATCAAACGGGTCCACTGTGGGAACAGATCCTTCCCACCAGAAATATGATGGTGGGGGGGGGAGCATGGGCCTGAGGGTCTAGTTGCCTTGGTCCTTCGAGGTACAGGTGTCTTCAATGATGCCTTTGCCTTTGTATTCACTTTCATCTGATGCTTCCTGATTTTCCTCAATAAATACCAACTTCAGTTTTGTTCCTATGCCTGGGACTCCTGTTTGTGGGTTCTGAGGCGAACTGTGGTTCGAACTCCTTGGAGGAGGAGGAAGAGAAGAAGAAGAGTTGGTTCTTATATGCTGCTTTTCTTTACCAGAAGGAGTCTCAAAGTGGCTTACATTCACCTCCCCTTTCCTCTCCCTACAACAGACCCCCTGTGAGAGAGGTGAGGCTGAGAGAGCCCTGATATTCCTGCTCAGTCAGAACAGCTTTATCAGTGCTGTGGCCAGCCCAAGGTCACCCAGCAGGCTGCATGAGGGGGAGCGGGTAATCAAACCCTGCTCACCAGATTAGAAGTCTGCACTCCCAACCACTACATCAAGCTGGGCCATGACAATCTTATAGGTGCTGCTGGATTCAAATTTTGCTCAGTTACTTGTGCATCTTGACTCTAACTAGTCCTTCCTGGCAACTATAGGAACGCACCTATATGTAAGTTTTGAGGAAGCCTGTTTTAACATAACTGGAAAAGTGTGCATGTTCACTGAATCTTATACCCAGAATTACATTTTGTTGATCTTAGAGGCAACTCACCAAACAAAGAACTGAAGATACCAGACAACAGAAGGACATTGCAAGCACTTCTACAACCTTCTTAGCACCAGCACCTCCAGGATATACTCTAGCACCAGCTGCCTATTGATCAACTATCAACTTCCACAAACCCAGAAGAGCCTTTACCTTGGTTAGATGGTCGGCTTTGCCTTCTGCAGTCCTGGAGGGCAGATGCAGCAGAATTCCTCTTGCAGAGAGACTCTGTTCTTGTCCTCTGAAAGAAGTTGAGGCAATAGAAGACATTCTCCTCCACTGCCTGCTTTACGCTTATTGGCCCACTTATTAGCCCACTAATAGACAAGATGCCACATCAAACCGATGCTGAGCAGATTAGAGAACCTTCTCAGTGAAAAGCCTCAGTTCTCTCTGCAGACGGCGAAATCCTGTGTGTTTGTGATCCAAACTCTCCAGAAGGACAAGAACTATATTGAAAGATCTAGAATTCTGAACTTTTAATCTCTTTAAATTTAAATTTTTCTCCCTGTTAATTTTTCATAATGATCTTTTTTAGCTTAATACACCCATAAATTGTTTCCAATGCTTGAGTATCACAAGCATTTTGTTTTTATCCTTTATGTTTTCGTATTCTGGTCTAAGACCGTGTAACTCAGTAAAAATATAATTTTGTTGATCTTAAAGGTGGCCCTGGGCTCAAATTTTGCTCAGTTACTTATGCATCTTGACACTAACTCCCCCCCCCTCCACACACACACACACAAATATCCCTATATGTAAGGTTTGAGGAAGACTGTTTCCATTGATTATATCCAGAATTAAACTTTTTTGGTATTAAACCTGCCGCTGGCGTAACTGCATGTCTGCGTGGCATAGTAGTTAAGACCAGCAGCCTCTAAACTGGAGAACTGGGTTTGATTCTCCACTCCTCCTCCACATGCAGCCAGCTGGGTGACTTTGGGCTAGTCCCAGTTCTCTTAGAGCTGTTCTCACAGAGCAGTTCTGTCAGAGCTCTTTCAGCCCCATCAACCTCACAGGGTGTCGGCTGTGGGGAGAGGAAGGGAAGGCAACTGTAAGCCACTTTGAGACTCCTTTGGGTAGAGAAAAGTGTTGTATAAGAACCAACTCTTTTTCTTCTGCAGTAATCTCAGGGCTCTCTCAGCCTCACCTCCCTCACAGGGGGTCTGTTGTGGGGAGAGGAAGGGAAGATGTTATTGTAAGCCTGTTTGAGATTCCTTTGGGTAGTGAAAAGTGAGACAAAAAGGGAACTGAGGAACACGTGATCCCCATGGCGGGATAACCAGGGCTTGTGCAGTTCCTTTTGTCAGGGACATCTCCTTTGTACAGCTTTACATTGTAGAAAAATGCTCCACAGCCAGCCGGCCGGCACAAGCACGATCCCAATGCGGGGCTGCACGATAAGTCAGAAGACAAACCCCTTTATGAATGAGTGCAATTAAGGCTTCCCTGCTGAACCTGCCCTTGCTGTGACCAGAAGAGGCCAGGAGATGGTGCCAAGCGACAGAGTCCCACGCCCAGAGCCAGGCCTGTAGGTTATATTGACGCATCAGTCCTGCTGCTGCATCAGTGGAGGGAGGTTACTGCCTCGCTGCTAGTCTTCTCCTAGGGAGGATTCCAAATTACCCCCAATCCCTCCCCCCCCCCAGCACAAGTGCCTGGAAGTCTAGATTTGTTTCCAGGTAGCCGCAATAGCTCCTCTATGCTCCTTAATTAGGACAAGCTCAGCGGCCCAGTGGGGCCCATTCACAGCACAAGCGGCTGCCTGGATTTATTTTGGGTTTATAGGGAAGTACCATGGCAACATGCCTGGCAGAAATGCCCTTCTGATCAATGCTTATGCCTCCTTTCTCTCCTGGGATCTGCCCACGACCTCCAGGCAGAGCCTGGGCTTCTCCTGCTATTCTGACTGATTTGCGGACTACAGAGGCCCGTTCCCCTGGAGGAGGGAGAACAGAGGGGTTTTCTGCCCCACTTTTCACTACCTGAAGGAGTCTCAAAGCGGCCTTCCTTTCCCTTCCTCGCGACAGACGCCCTGCAAGGTGCAGGGCTGAGAAAGCGCTGACAGAACTGCTCTGTGAGAACAGCTCTGAGAGGACTGGGACCGGCCTAAGGTCCCCCAGCTGGCTGCATGTGGAGGAGGAATGGCCACCCTAGCCATAGATGTATGGACCGAGGCTGTGGGGCAAAGTTTTCTAGAAGCCTTTCCCTCACACGCACACAGGGGCCTTTCTGTCCATTTTCCTGCAGGCCTACATTTCCCAGGTGCCCTCCAGGCCTCAGGCCTGTTAAAACGGGAGCTGAGTAGGGATGCCAGACCCCCGCAGGAGCTGGGGGGAGGACCTCCACTTTGGCATTGCTCCCCCTGCTTTGGGGGTTTCAGAAAGTGGGGGGAAATCCCCCCCCCAAACAGCTGCCTTCGCAGAGCCACTCCCCTCCCATTCCGTCGGAGCAAGGACAACATCCTGATGGGCGGCTGATGCTGGGGTCGTCAGGGAGAGACATTCTGGGTCTGGGGCAAAACACCTTTTTCCCCATAGAGGTTTCCTCAAAACCAGAGCATTGCCCCCCACATGCCAAAGTCACTTCTGGGTGATGTCAGCATGCCAGACTCATCTGGGTTCGGATATGGGAGGGATTTTTTGGAGAATGCGCTCCCTCCCCCGCAGTGGTGCTGGGCAACCCTAAAGCCAATCGCTGTCCAAGAGTCACACTTTGGTGAGGAAGCATCTCGGAGCATTTGCTTCCTGCCCCCGGGTGGCACGGAAGCTGCTTTTGGAGGGAACAGAGACGTCCATCCCCAAGCGAGGCTGGTTTGACCTACAGGAGATCATCGGGCGTTAATAGAGGTCGGAATACAGGTTGTCGCATTCAGAAATTTTATTGTTTTCCCGTCAGTTTCTTTTCCATGGGAGTTTGGTCCTGTGTGATTGTAGCATACCTACATTTTCTTCTCCGTTTTTATAACTGTCCTCTGACTTAACCATGACAGTATTTTCTGAGTACGTTTGTTTTTCTGGACACTCTAGGGCTGTGTAGGGTTGCTAGCTCCGGCGCAGGAAATTCCTAGAGATTTGGGGACAAAGTCTGGGAAGGGATCTCAGCAGGGACGTGACGCTCTAGCATTTGCTTCAAACTCTATGGTTTTACCACAGAGGTGGGGATGCCAGTCCCCAGGGGGGACCTTCGGATTCCGTGGAGAAAATGGGTGTTTTCTAAGAGGGAATCCAAAGCATTATACTCCATGGAGGTTCTTTCCTGCCCCAAATCCCACTAACTCCCAGCTCCACCCTCAAAGTTCCCAACCCAGAGCTGCCAGCCCTAAGAACTGGCATCATGGTGTTGCTAATAAAGCAAATACTCCCCTACCCCCTACCCCCATCTCCCACTACACAGATAAAGGAATTGCCTGGAGGTCAGGAATGATGCTTTGGCTGGAAATGACCACTGCCCACAAATGGAGTTTGTTTTTACACCCCGCTTTTCACTATCCAAAGGAGACTTAAAGGAGCTTACGATCACCTTTCCTGTCTCCCTCCACAAGACACCTTGTGAAGGTGGGGCTGAGAGAGCTTTGACAGAACCGTTCTGTGAGAACAGCTCTAACAGGACTGTGACTAGCCCAAGGTCACCCAGCTGGCTGCATGTGGAAGAGCGGGAAATCAAACCGGTTCTCCAGATTAGAGGCAGCTGATCTTAATTACTACACCACCTGGCTCATAGTAAGACCTGTCCTATGACTCCCTCACAGAAGAGCAGATTCACAGGGCCATTCTGCACTCAATAAATATAGTGTAATGCTTACCTTCTGCAGATGCAATATTTTTGGCTTTTCACACGATGTTGCCAACATCCAGCATCCAAGCAGCAAACCGGTAGCTACATCTACTTTAAAGTGCTAGCTGGGGAATCTCATAAAGTGGATTCCCAAAACTATGTAGCACAAGCTAGAGGAGAGCAACCAACAAGCCATACGCCAAGGAAATGTATGGAGCTGAAGTAGCGCTATCTCCACCTCCAGTTCCCACCCTCTCTCCTGCCTCCCTCTCCCAGTGACAGAGTTTGTTTTGTTTTGTTTGAAGCCAACTGCCTGGAGCAACGAATAGGCTTTAAATCATTCAGGCAAAGGGGGAAAAAATCCACCCCCAGTTAAAACACAAAGCATGCCTCTCTAAAGTTCCCCCCACAAAAAAAGAATTGGGGCTAGGGATTAATTTTTAAAAGATTCAAGGCTCATGATTCCAAAAGGGGTGGCATGAAGAAAAAAAAGCATTATACATCTATGATCAGATGCACACGCGTTTCAATGGAGAAATTTTATTTTTTTAAAAAAATAGCTGGCACTGCAGGCCCTTTAAAACATGGAGAAAGCTCATTGGCTGCCTGGCTTGGTTGACAGGTGGAGGAGAGTCGTGTGTGAAGCGTGTTGCTCTCTTCCACCATTTCAATCATGCATGCGGCAGAGGCGTGCTAAGAAGTGCGAGAAGGTGGCAGAGAGCCAGAAGGTAAGGAAAGCCCAGAGGCGCGTTATTTTTTAGCAGTATGCCATTTTGCTGACATAACACTATTTTTTTCAATGTGCGAACCTGCCCACACTTCTCCTCTAACCGTGGTCCACACCCACGAAGCAAGAAATTCCTTGGAAAGAAGGGCTCCCCCACTGGACAAACAACTGCCAAACAGGCCACAGGTGATAGGTTGGGACTTGAAAATTTATTCCAACGTGCTGTTGCTTTTTTAATTAAAAAAAAATTGGCTCAGGCTGAATAGTACAGACTGAAGTGTAGTAAAGGCAATATACTCGTAAAAACTTTTTTCATTCACAGTACAGATGTCATTTACAAGAAGAGTCACAAACATCAAATGCTGAGATTTTTTTTCTTTTTTCTCTTCTTTTTTTTTACATTATATTCTGTGCTTTTGACCTCCAATTTTTTTTTTGCACTCATAACCATTATAGACATTGTAAGATGCAAATGTAAAAACGGAACTGAAAATAAAATTACAGGCAAAACAACCAAATGACACTGCACTCTGTACATATTTACAGTACCTGTTTTTGGAATGTATTGCCATTTTAAGAACATATAGAAACTGGCTAAAGGACTATCCCACTTACAGAATACATACACCTTTTATAAAAAAGGCAAATATTTATCTTACATGAGACCATGTATATTAAATTTTGCGTACACATTATAGTTGTTTTTTTTTTTACATTACATTTACTAAAGTGAGCGTAAGTGCCGTAACATTTCAATAACGTAAAACTTGTTAGGACCCAATTTGGTATTTCCTTTTTTTAAAAAAATATTTTACCTTTTAAAATTCATGAACACTGTGCAATAACTGGACAAAGCAAATCTGAAGATACACACACTCACATACACACGCGCACTCTCACAGACAAAATCAAGTGGGGGATAAAATGCAGGGGAAAGTTATTGTAGAGACACAATAAAAGGGCTAGATCAAAACATCTCAACTTGTCTCCAGAAATGGTTTCCTTAAAAACAGGAGATATTGCTTGCCTGAATACTTTGTAAAAAGCCAATTGTAATAAAATGTAGCAAAAGAGATTTCCTCAAGCTTTGCTGTTTTGAGGAGCGTCCATCGTCTTAACAGTAAAGGCCAAATCAGTTTTTTGGGTGTGAAAAAAATATATCTTGAGTCTTAAACCCATTGGAACCAGTTTTCCCATGGAGACATGTGAAGATCTCCCAGCTGGGTTAGCCCCAAAGATGTCCCTTCCTCATTTGAAACGTTTCACATGTCACACTACAGCCGTGCAACAGAAAAGTGCCACTAAACCCAACGGGAACGCTTATGTACACATGTATGTACGTTTGAAGCTGCCTTATCATGAATCAGACCATTGGTCCATCCTGGCCAGCACTGTCTACTCAACATAGCAGTAGCTTTCCAGGTTCTCCGTTAGGTCACCCTTAATTTGATTCTTTTAACTGGAGATGTGGGGGATTGAACCTGGGACCTTTTGCGTGCCAGGCCGATGCTCCACCATGGAGACACAGCCCATCTTCCCAATTCTTGCGCAAAACAGTGTGCAATGAGAGTGGTCTTTTTTTCACCTCCTCCCTGTTCTGCAGCTCCAACTCATGCTCATTCCAAGCATGAGGAACATTTGCCCTGTCTTCATATGGAAATTTAGGTGCAGACCCCTAGAATTCTCGATCAGAGTCATTTGGCTCACAGCCAAGTATTTTCTTCACTGGATTGTGGACTACAATGTAGATGTCTTCAACACTGTTAATTAGAAGCCAGGTTTTTAATGCCCTGTATATCCTTACTATATACCTTCAGAGGAAATTATTAGATGAATTCACATTGCTGGGGTTGACAACCAACTGGTTTGAAATGCTGACCCCTAATGAACTGTTAAAGTCTGCCCTGCCGTAGTCTAGCCGCACAAACATTCGGAAAACACACAGCGTATCTTGGTGCTTTAATGAGAACTTCTTCATAAATCCAAAATAAAGCACTTTATAGATTAACACAAAGATAGACTGTTTGTTTCATTACCTTCTTTTCTGTTTTCTTTGGCCTCACGTAGGGATAAAGACAGAGGATCCTGCCTCTGGAAATGTTCACATTTTCTGACTAAGTTTAAGAATGATCAGCTCATATTTTGTAAGTTATCTTCATGGAAAATTCCTTGAAAATAATGCTTTTCTCAAAAAACTGACCTCCATGCAGAAAAGGAAAGCTATAGAATTCAGGATTTGGGGGGGAGAGGGGGAGAAAATGACAACAGTACTTTGTTGCCCAGATGATTAAAATCTGAAACAATTTTAAACAACCATCACAACAGGTTCAAAGACATGATAAGGGAACAATCTGTCACCTGGCTCTCTCCTTAGGTCTTCCCTATAGCACCACACTGTGGGGACTACACAACAACTGCTGGGAATGAACCCTGGCTTCTGTGGTTGTCCTAGAGCTCCTCATTTGGGGCAATTAATGTGCTTCTGGTTAAGCACATTCTTAAGGCGTAGCTAGGTCTGCTCAGCACCTTGCAGTATGAGCCCTTAGTGTGTTACGGTAGCTGGCCAGAGGGAGGACCGGCTCCAACTAGCCAATCAGTGCATTCAGCAGGCTGCCTAGAAATGCCCTGGAGACAACAGAAGTAGGATAGATGGTTGGAAGGGTATTGCCACCTCCTTTATGTTGCAGACTATCTCAGAGCTGCCCCAACAAGCCAATCTCGCATGTGAAGCTTAACCCAATGTTGACTTCAACCCGTCTCTCAAGAGAATGTCAAGCCAACTGTTCTTCACCTTTTGCTAGTGGCACAAGTGAGACATGTTGAAGCTTCACGCATGGAAATCAAGGCCGGCAGGACCTTCACCGTCGAGCTAAGCCTTGAAGGGGGGGGGGGCAACATCAGAGATTCAGGCCATCATACTAGTATCCAAAAAGATGGAAAACTGATCTTTGTAGATATGCAGATGCTAATGTTTAGGACCTGGACATCTGCTGGACCACAAATTTGGCGGCAGGGGGAGTAGACAGTATTGTCTACCAACGCTACAGACAAGCCGCCCTGCAGCATGTCGTACATGCTCTGCTTGTGCAGTCCAGTGCCAATGGCCCTCGTGCTTCTCCAAAAACATATGTGCTCTTGATAGTACAATAAGTACAAGATGCTCTTTGCAACAACCAGTTGCCTGTCTATACAGGCAAGTGGAGAAAATGTTCTTCTGCTGAAGCCTAAACAAAAGCAAAAGGTAACCAGACCCAGATAGTTATTTTATTTTTTTTAAAAAAACCCAAACACATGTGCCGGATTGTTAACAGACTCCACTGGAGTTGAAAGAAAATGTAACTTTCCATGCACTGAAAGGAGAAAAGTGTAAAAGGTAAAAAACTTGAGTGTCCTGTGCCATTTGATCTAGCCCCCTTCCCCAAAAGGAAACACAACATCAAATACACAAAATATGAATGGATAATAAATGTGCAGGTATCCCCATAATGGCTCAGGGACAGTTTCAAGACCCGGAACCATTTGGTGCAAATAGAACTGCGTGAAAATGAAAGAAGAGAAGGGGTAGAGGGAGAGCGGAAATTAATTAGCCAAAATGGCAGCTAACGTGGAGACAGAATGTTTTCCAGTAATGCCCACAGAGGTTTTGATCCAGGGCTTTCTCTCTCTCCTGAAGCTGAGAGGTGACATTCTAGAACATTCACCATTATTGAAAACGCAGCGGACATTTCACCAGAGCTGGACTTTAACCCCGTGGTAAATGTCTAGACCCATAACCTGTCGAAAAGGGGGTTGTATTAAGCCTTTCGATAAAGTCTGTGGGATAGGTCCAGGGTGGGCTTGCTACTAAGAGCATTCTGGGCTTCTGCGACAAGAGAGACTTCGGAAGTGGAAGTAAACAGAGAAGAAACACTCCTAGACCATGAATGGCGTTTTCCAGTGAATACTGAAATTCCAGAGTCAGTTTGGTCACCATCACATTCATGATGTTATTTAAAAAAAATACATCCTGTAGTCTGTAATGTCAGATACAAACACAAACATGAAATGATCATTGCAGATAATTAATTTAACCCCCCCTCCCCCAGGCCATTCCATGTTATTCAGCTGTGCTACAATTCCCGGTTTATTTTAAGACCGCTTAAATCAATTCACCATTTTATTTGCTCCTTTTGGGGGAGGGAGACAGTGTTAGTATGTACATAATAATTTGGAACATCTTGGAAAGAAGGAAGGAGAAGAAGAAGAAGAAGAAGAGTTGGTTCTTAGATGCCACTTTTCTCTACCCGAAGGAGTCTCAAAGCGGCTTACAATCGCCTTCCCTTTCCTCTCCCCACAACAGGCACCCTGTGAGGTGGGTGAGGCTGAGAGAGCCATGATATCATTGCTTGTTCAGAACAGTTTTATCAGCGCCGTTGCGAGCCCAAGGTCACCCAGCTGGTTGCATGTGGGGGAGTGCAGAATCGAACCCGGCATGCCAGATTAGAAGTCCACACTCCTAACCACTACACCAAGCTGGCTCTCTGTGGGTCTGTGGGTTAATTATTGGTGGAATGGTTTTGGCCAAGAGTTTGTACATGGCTCGTCCGTAGGGAGGGAGCCTCCAAATCTATAATCCACACTTCCAATGTGCTTTCGCAGCTGGATTTTCCAGGAAAAGCCGCTTCTAAAATGCATTATCTAATGTATGCAGAGTGAGCTGAGATGGTTCTTTTTCGGAGCAAACATTTATGAGTGGCTGTATTAAAGCTGCATCAGCGGGGCAAATTTGTATGCTTCTGATGTGACTTCTTGGTGTCACGTCGTTGAGCGGCAGGAAGTGCTGCTTTTTTTTTTTGATAGCATCATTCTTCCCTTCTGATAGAAAACTTCGAGATGGAATAGGGCAGTGAATAAGGCCACCTACAAGCACTGCAGGCCTTTTTGCTTACATGGCAGCAGGTGGTGGGGTAGAGACACACTCTCCAGGTATGCCGAAAGACTTTGGAAACGAAAAAGAGGAAGACAAAAATTAAAAATTAGCTGGACAAGGACTAGGCGTGTTGTTTATGCGCTAAGAGGCATGGGATGTCAAAGTCAGTTTGGGAGAGAAAGGAGAAATGAATCTGTAAGGGTCTGTAGGAAGATAGGAAGTGGGTATCCTGTCTCCTGTCGCCCAAAAAAACCCTATTCTATATAGCAGAGGGAAGGAGAAGTAGGAATAGTCTTTTCCAAACATTGTGACAGGTTTGTGGATGCCTGAGCAGAATTCCCTAGCTAATGACCATGATGGGGCCAAACATTGTATGGTTTTAGATGGCTGAGATGCAGCATTAAGGGGGGGCAAGCTTTAAAACATATATATATTATTACTTTACATAAGTGTAACATATATGCAAGATCGCTAGTCTTCCTTTCAGCTAAATAAGATATCGAAAAGTGCCTTACGCGATTGCACTGTAGGCGACGGAGGGGACGGAGGGGGAAGAAGCTCCTCGGGATTCCTTGAGAGCCTCCATCTTGTGGCATTTGCCAAAACGAGCTGATTGGGTGACCGTGCGCAACGACTGCTGAGAGGCCCACTGGACAAATACAGATTAACCTTCTGTGGGTTTTCTTTTTTAAAAATCCTCAAAGGAACAAAAGGGGTGGGGGAAGACCATTTTCCACCCAGGGATGCTTGGGTTGGATTCCCCTTCCCTCCCCCCCCAATTGGGAGTGTGGGAATTTGTTTCTTTTTAATGGCTTACAAAGCTGAGATTTCATTTCTCAAACCGGAGAGCGAACTTTCAAAGGGTAGCCTTTTTTAAAGGAAACCAGGGGCTGGGGTTTACAGCCAAGTCTCTGTCTTGCAGAGGCCGGTGAAAGGCACCCTACAGGGATTGTGTGCGTTTGTTAAAGCAGCCGCCCGTCCTGGAATTTAAAGCAAGGAGAACGCTGGGGGGGGGGGGGGGGACTAAGGATGAGATACTATTAATGGAAAAAACTTTTTACATTCAATATGTTCTATTTTCTTTACATGCTAATTCTTTTTTGGGGGGTGGGAATACCCTTTTTTATGGGTCCCTCTTTTTTAAAAAAGTGCTTTGGAGGGGATTGTGTGCAAAAAAGACACATCGTATATCCTTTTTTTTTCTGGGAGAGGGGAATATGCATTCATGGCCCTTGGGGCCTCCCCCTACAAAATAAGTGCTATTCAGTTCAAATTCAAGGGTAAACACTCCCCCCACCCCCAAATTAAAGCTATCTCAGCTGTCCTTAAAGCACATTTATAGGCAACCAGAATAATGCAAATCATAATTATAGTATAAGCACTTGGGCACATATTAAATAAAACACCTAATAAATAGGGAGTTGCTGCTGTCTGTACAAGGGGCACCGGGTCGTTTTGCCTAATAACTCAAACCAGTATATTTTAAGAGGTTGTTCTGGTTTTCCCCTAAATGTTTTTGTTTTTTCAGTGCATCTCTTCAACATGCCTCTCGACCCCTTTCTCGTTCTGCAAACGATGCGAACAGACGTCCCGACGGCGGAGGAGATGCAATCTAATAAACCTCTTTCCAAAACTCTCTTAAAAAAAAAAAATTCAGACCCTCGACATCTGTCTATTTCAAGCAACAGAACGGTCTAGAAAAAGGCACAGGTACACATGGAAATAAGACCAGACGGAAACGAAAAGAGAACCAGCAACTTCTCTGCGAGTTTGGTCACAACTCCAAAGTCCTCCTTGAACCAATAGGCGTTGACCAAGGTGCCTCAGTTGACATGGAAAACCGGTGACAAAAGGTGAAAGGTGGCCTCAAGTACTTCCTGTATCGTCATCCCTCTGTGGTAGGCCGAAGCCTGCTTGTTCCAGGGGCGGGCTGTTCCTCCGATGTGCCCCCACCGGGAGGGCTAGCTCTCCTGAGAAGTTCCTTCTCCTAACGGAGAGTGGGCAGGAGGTCGACTGGCCTGACAGGGGCTCCGCCAAACAGCCAGTGCTGCTGCTCCTGTCTAGCGTCTGGGCCGGAAAGTCTGAGATGAAAGTGCGGGTAGGTTCAAAGGAAGTGCTCAAGCAGCTTGGGCTTTCCTTCCCTGTCTTTACCAAGGGTTCTTCCCCACTTGTCAAAGATCCGGGAGAGAACTCACCCTTTGGGCCACCAGGAGCAGAACAGCCTTCCTGCTCTCTGCCGCCGAGTTCGACACACATTTTGACCCTGTATTCCTCCTCGGCTACCCTCCTCTGAAGCTTACTAGTCCTCGTCGTCCCTTCTGAGCAGCTGCTGCTACCAAGTGGTAGAGTTGTTGATGATGACGCCGTTTCTTGTGGACCCTGGGTCTCTTGGCTCTTTCCTTTCGCTGGGCCAACTTCAGATAAGGTACCTCCAGGGGCATAACGGCTGGCATGCAGTGACATTACGGATCCACGACCCAGAGCTGGATGACTGCTTGGCCTCGTTTGGACCATCTGGATGCCCCCTATCGGAATCATCGGACACGGGCTCCTGGGGAGCTGCTGGGAATGCAGTGGGAGATGGCTGAAGACGTAGTCTTCTGCTCGGCTTGGAGTGTGGGTGTGTATCTCATGAGGGGATTGCCAAGGTCTCAGGCAGAGTTGCTGAGCAGCGCCCGGGAAACTTGTTGGGCTCCTTGAAGCTGTCTTCTGCAAGGACTAGAAGGAAGAGTACCAATCAGCATAGTTGTTCGCAAAAATCATACTTTGTGCCCTCAAACAATGGGTTTCTATGACAGCTACTTATTTAAAGGGGGAGGCAGCTTTGCTAACAACTTCAGGAAGAGTACTGTAGGGCAGGGGTAGTCAACCTGTGGTCCCCCAGATGTTTATGTACTACAATTCCCATGAGCCCCTGCCAGCGTTTGCTGACTACCCCTGCTGTAGGTTGACTAGGGGTAGTCAACCTACCCCGGCTGTAGGTTGACTACCCCTGCTGTATGGCATACGAACAACCACGGAGAACATCTTAGATCTATCAGCGACTGACCTAGCTACCTGACAAGGAGGAATCACCAATGGTATTGATAACATGAAAACAGTAGGAATTAAACAGTATGTCAGATTAGCGTTTAGAAGGAAGACACCGTAAATCTTCTGCTTCATTCTTCCATAACAAACATCCTAAACAGCAAGACACCAGGTACTAATTGGGAAGCCCAATGCAGCCTTTTTCAACATTTTGACTGCGGAGTAACGCCTGGAAAATGTTGCAGGCTTTAAGGTAACCTTGAAGTGATGTCAGCTGGCCACGCCCCCAGGAAGTGACATGTTACCCCTTCTCTGCCTCCAACCCACCTACCCAAAGTTTTTCAAAAAAAGAAACATCTCTCCTCCAACCAACTGCAAGAGCACTCACTGCACTGGGTTCCATCCGCCACTAAAAGGTCAGCCACAAAAGAAGAGCTTCAACCAGCAAAGGTTTGTATGGCCAGGGCCCCTTCCCTTCCCTTCCCTTCCCTTCCCTTCCCTTCCCTTCCCTTCCCTTCCCTTCCCTTCCCTTCCCTTCCCTTCCCTTCCCTTCCCTTCCCTTCCCTTCCCTTCCCTTCCCTTCCCTTCCCTTCCCTTCCCTTCCCTTCCCTTCCCTTCCCACCGCCTCTAGGGCCATCACTGGACATTCTGGGAGGGGGTGGGTTGACCTGCCCCAATGACGTAAAAACCACCCTGTGTCCTTTTAATAATCTTGAAAAAATTGTTTTGAAATGAATTCCCCCCTCCAACATGTGACCCTGTTTGGGGTTACATGCAACCCTGGTTGGAAAACACTGGCCTGAGGTTTGCTACCTGAGTTACAATATGATTTTACTACAGCAGCTGACCATTTAGCCACATGTGAAGTTACTTTGTTTGTCCATCTCTTAGTAACCTAAAAGACTTAGCTTCTAGAGCAGGGGTAGTCAAACTGCGGCCCTCCAGATGTCCAGGGACTACAATTCCCATGAGCCCCTGCCAGCGAATGCTGGCCCTTCTCTGGGTCCATGTTTGTGACCCCCCTCTAATTGAAAAGAAACTATTTTTGGAGGGAAGGAATCCAAAATTGAAAGACGGGCCGGAGGAAGTACATCTTACCCATTTAGGCTCTTCACACAACTTTGTATTTCTGCCAAGTGACTTGTGAGGTAGAGGCATTGACGACGATCTCTCGTGCTGATTTTTACGCCAGCCGTGATTCTTTTCGTTGGATGCCGACTGACTCCTAGAAGGCAAATCATCTCTCCCTGGGGATGGGTAGCGTGAAGGTGGCTCTGAATAGCTCTGGGGAAACATCTTCTTCATGGATAAGTATCTGCCGGAAGACATTTCCCGGCTTGGCGAGAGTTCAAGTCTCGGAGACAAATTCTGCAGAGGAAACGTCTCCCCTCTTGGGGTCATGCGATGGCAAGGGGAAATCCCGACTCCTGGGGAGAGGGTCCTCGGGGAAGCTGTTTCTCCAGTCGGCGAAAACATTGGAGGCGAAGTTTCGTTTTTGGTTAACAAAGGCTTTCGAGCTAGTATGGACTGATTACTGCCAGCGCCGCCCGAGTCCTTGCTTGGGGACCGCTTCCTGCGAGGGGAGGTTTCTTTGGAGATCGACAAGTTCATTGCTAAGAACATCTGGGACCTCGTGACCGATTCCTTTTCTGCAGAAGCCGAGTGCTCACTGGAGGTCAGGACGGGTCGATGGTGTCTGAAGTAGCTATGGCAGACAGCGACGTCGCTACTGTCCGCCGACCATTTCATTTCTAACCCTGAGGAGGGGGCCCCGTGTCTTGGATCGGCACGCTTGCCGCTCAAGAGCTCTTCTGATACGGACAACGCTGTCTTGGTGCCTTTTTCGTGGGTAGAAGAAGGACTTCTAGGAAGCTGTCCTGGGCAGAGGGAGGTAGTCTTATTTTCTGAGAGCTTTTCAGATGACTCCTCTTGGCTTTCCTCTTCTTCCTCTTCCTCCTCCTCTTCCTCCTCCTCTTCCTCATCGTCCTCAGACTCCTCTAAGTCTGAAAACTGGTGTTCTTCAAGTGGCTCAGATCCCTCCTGCCCTTCTGAATCTTGAAAGACGTCTTCACTGGTTCCTAAGAGGGGAACAAACAGTCAGGGATGAATGAACTTTCACACTCGTCTCCGAACACTCGTCTGTCTCGTGATACCCTAGAACAGGGGTAGTCAACCTGTGGTCCTCCAGATGTTCATGGACTACAATTCCCATGAGCCACTGCCAGCATTTGAATTGTAGTCCATGAATGGGAATTGTAGTCCATGAACATCTGGAGGACCACAGGTTGACTACCCCTGCCTTAGAAAGCAACCTCTGTTGAACTCGGGGCTAGTGGCCAAGCCGACTTTACCAAGTCCTTTGACTATTATGTCTTGTCCATTTAGTTCAGCCTCCTCTCTCACATGGGGGCCAAATGTTCTTAGCAAAGCCCCATTTATTGCTAATGGACTCTTGGAAGAGAACTGCCAGATGATTTATGCTCCCACATTACTTGGTTATTGACTCATTTTCACCAACTGTCAAGGTATTTGGCACGAATGCTTACTCATCTGGTTGACAGATAGATGATTTACGTTCCCTTCGTCATTTTCCAGGGCAGAATTATTCATTAGTGTGAGCAAAGGATAGAGAAAATGAATTGTTGTAGGGCGAGGAGTAGTTTCACATTCAGAGGCATCCTACGATGTAGACACTGGGGAATGTAAGATTGTTTTCAGGAGCCAACTAAGGCATCAGTTATTATAAGTAACAGTGGACTTCATGATTTTTCCTTTTACCTTATGCAGAATGTTCCTGTTGATTTTCATTGTCCCACCCACCTCCAGCCCACTTTCTAATTATCAGACCGTTGTGGTCCGTGATAAGCGTTTGGTGTAGTGGTGAGCGCGGACTTCTAATCTGGCAAGCCAGGTTTGATTCTGAACTCCCCCACATGCAGCCAGCTGGGTGACCTTGGGCTTGTCACAGCACTGATAAAACTGTTCTGACAGAGCAATAATATCAGGGCTCTCTCAGCCTCACCCACCTCACAGGGTGTCTGTTGTGGAGAGAGGAAAGGGAAGGCGACTGTTAGAGAAAAGCGGCATATAAGAACCAACTCTTCTTCTTCTTCTTCTAAAGGCACTAAAATATTGATATATCACTAAAGCACTATAACAATAGGCCTAGCCATTTCTCTGAATTCCAAACGTTCGTTTTAAGGACATCTCCAGCCTTTTCCTGTCTGGAGATACACTTTTCTCCTTTGTATCTCTGTGAGAGGAAAGCTGGGAATCAGAGAACCTGTTAAACCTATCATTACAATGCTCTAGCGATAAATCAATATTTTCATGTCATTTTTAAAAAGGGAGGCTGCTACAACACTACCAATGACACTATGAATGATAGTAGTACCTTCCTTTGAAAATCCCAACTTTTCAACCATGAAATACAGCGAGAGGATGGATGAATGGATGAATGGTGCCCAAAACAATTCCAGTGCTTGTGGATCAATTGCCAAGAAAATTTAGGTGTAAACTGAGTATGTGTGTGTGTGTGTGTGGGGGGGGGACCCCTGTGTATAAAGAAAAATATCTGGACAGAGGTTTTAATAAGAGTGGAGAAGACTTCTCCTGGGCCTTCTATGAATTTACCCAGTGCAAAAACACTACTGTGCCAAGGTTCTGGCAAATATAAGCAAGGAGAAGACTTCATATTCAGCAGAACACAATTCTCCCCACTCCATTTTAACTAGACCAACTTTCCCAGTCAGCTTGAAATTTTAAAACTCTGCCAAGGAGCCAAAATGTCACCCTTCTCACAATGAGTCATGGTTCAACTCAGCAGGGAAGTCAGCAATGATTGACAGCCTGGTGCAATTAACAGCAAGGTTCCTTTGACAGGCAGCACAGAGTCCTCCGGGCTGCAGCTCTGACATCTTGGAGTTGCCCGCAGCACAGACCGGAGCGGTGGCTCGCAGGGGGGGGTTCGGCGCACAGGGGAATAACAACCAGTTTGGTCTAATTTCCTTTCATTACAAAGCTTCAAATGAAACGGGGCTGGTGGCACCACTGTTTGTCTGGTGCCACCCAAAGGTTCCTCGATCCAAGAAGGAAATGCCTCCGCTTAGTCCCTTCCAAGAGCAGGGAAGGGGTTCTGACAGCTCAACGGGGCTAATCAGTTATCCCCAGTCAATAAAAGAGAGTCCCTGAGCCCTCCAGCAATCTGACACTGGAGCAGATGTCTGCTGGCTGACACCTAAAGTGAATGCATCTCCCCCATGGCTGCCATGAGGCTAGATTCCTTTTTATTTATTTCTTTATTTGCACATTCTTCTCTCCTCAGGGTAAAACTTTGGCGATGCACCAGCCCTTCCAAAGAAAGGGTTTTTCTGCATGGGAGAAAATAGCAACCAAGAAGACTGCAGCCGCTTCTGATTTGAAAGGGAAAAAAGCCCTTTAGGCAACGCAATTTGTAACGGCACCATGGAGAGGGGAAAAAGCCACAATGCTTTCTCCCTCAAGACCACCTGAGTACCAAGACAGCAACCGTGTCTAGCTTCATCAAAGCAATAGACCCAAATCTTTCTAAGTGATCCGAGTTCTACAGCATCCAGGGCTGGGGGGGGGGGGGCTACCTAGGTAACAGAGTGCTGTTGCTTAGGTTAGGCAAGCATGACTCCTTTTCCTCCAGTCATTAAGGACCCCGCATGTCTGGAAGAGGACTCTTTAGGTATAGGCGCATTCACAAATTGCAAAGGACACAGGCTGGGTCTGGGTTTCCTATCCAGAGTAATATATGTGAGTTGTAGCATCTCAGTTCATACATCTGCAGTGCCAAATTAGGAAAATGGTACTGGGGAGGGGGGAGGCTTAAGTCCTTCATCCACACACTGCAGTCCTGATATTAATTGGGTATTGCATGTGAAGGAACTCACATTTGACTTTTTTCTGGGTATTAAAACCTGGTCTTCTATGAGAACAAGGATTGCATACCTGTAACCGTTGTTCATCAAGTATCTTCTGTGTAGGTACACATGGGGACTGTACATGAGCCAGTCTGTCACTGGAGAGGTTTTGTAGCTAAAATGTTTCTAGAGGGCATTGTGTGATAGAGTCAAAGCCTTTGATCTCACCCAGGGATGACATACGCCAGCATGGCCACACCCAACCTCAGTATTTCAAATGCTGCCAAAGTCAATGAGCATGCAGCAAGGCAGGAGGGAGGGTATGTGTGCCTGCACAGAAGATACTCAATGAACAACAGTTACAGATAATCAACCCAGTTTTCATCATCTATCATATGTACAGTCCCACATGGGGATTTTAGCAAGCTACTCATCAGGAAGTGAGGCATGCTTGATTCTCTTGAAGAGCAAATGCGGAACAGCTTTCCCCACTTGCACTTCTCATCTGGCCTGGGCATTCAAGCGAAAATGACAGACAAATGTATCGGCTGAACACTAAGTCACAGCTCTACAAATCTCAAATACTGACTCCACCATGGAATAGCTGTTGAGATGAAGCTACTGCTCTAGTTTAGTGCCCCCTAATCCCTGATGGACATTCTACAGCTGAACCATAACATCTTTTAAATGTGGATATATTCCACCTGGATCATGTTTGCAATTAGGCACATCTCCCCCCTCTTGGGACTGTCAGACAAATAATTACACAGTAAATTCCTTTCTAGGGTTTTCTAAGGTAAAAGAAAAGAGCTCCCCTGACATGCAACAGCCCCTCACCTTTAGACGTGGGATAGAGGAAAATCACAGGTAAAATATTTCTTTTTCTTTTTTGGGGGGAGGGGGAGTGGTCAACCTGCTTGCCAACTCACCTTGCTGAGGTGATAGGAACTAAAAACAGACTTTCATAGGGAGTAACGCTAAAGGACACACAATCTTTAAATGGTTTGTGCATCAGCTGTTAGAGAACTATGAACAAGGACCACTGAAGAATGACAGGAGGGCAAAGATTTTGTAACCTTTTAAGGAACCTCTTTGATGGATGATGAGAGAAGGACACACCTTACCCAGAGTGTAACGGTGCACTAAGAGGTGACTGCCCTTTTTACAGACACGAGGCTGAGAACATTCTCCATTTATGAACATAGGATTTCTTCATACTGGGCTCACGAGAATTTAACAGAACTTTGTTCAGTTGCTGGGGAAAAGTGAAATCCTTACCTCAAACTCCTAAGCTATTAGCTTAAGATGATTCTGGTAGTCGTGCAACAGACCATTGAGCATCAGGAGATTTGGATCTTTGGGCAGTATCAGGAACTTCCCTTCTGAAATGTCTAATAGAGCGGGGAACCATATCTGACATGGCTAGAAGGGAGCTATTAAGATCATATCTGAACCCTCCCTCCTGGCTTTCTCCTATATCCTGTGTATTAAGGGAATGGAACACATAGAATTGACATCCTTCCCAATAGATCTGAAAGGCATCCCCTAGTGACCCCATACTCATGTCAGCCCAGGAGCAGAACTTCCTGGCCTTTGCATTGTATTTTGTCATGAATAGGTCAATCTTGGAGCCAACCCAAATGGCAAAAAAGTGATCTGCATATTTCTGTTTTAGGGCCCATTCTTGGGAGACAGCAGAGGTGATAAGACCATAGGGCATGGAGGAAGGAGCAGTGGCAGTGGTGAGGCAGCAGTGGGCAAGGAAGGGACTGAACTTAATTGGTTTTGTCTGTGCCCTTTATACCTTCAGCAGCTAACATTACATTGTATGACACACATGCCTCATCCCGACAAAGGGACACTTAAATCAAATACATCCCATGTGACCAATGAGTTTGACGCATCAGCTCTAGACAGTATAGTACTACGGTATACAGTATAACATGCCATACAGTCTTTACCTTCTTCTGCTTCTAGCTCGACCAGTGAAGACACTAACACCCCCATTTCCTGACATTTTTTGCTGTGGGCTTTTGACTTCATGTGTTTAGTCAGATTCCCTGGAAAAAAAGAAAGAAAACACACACACATTTGTCAGTCACAGTTTCAATCTCAGCATGCAGTGACCAGTTAAACCATTCTGTGCAAGCCAACCATCTCCAGCACAGCCTGAGCTGGTTTCGTTTGAAGACTTCTCCACCACTCTTCCCAGCAGCCTGTCTTAATACACTCCAGGTCCACGTTTCGCTTGGTGGCTTTTTTGGGGGGCAGCCTCGCACAATAACTCGCTCTCATGCAAAGCAGAAAAGCAAGCCAGGCGCAGGCTTTTGCAGGATGGGGGGGAGGCACCATCCAAAAATACTCTTTGCCGGAGCACACACAGAACAAGCAGGAAGAGGGGGGGGGGACCTTGGGAAGTGGGAGATGTCTACTTATCAGGAAGGCACGGCTCCTGGCTTGGCAGAGCAAATCAGGTCGTATCAAACACAAGGCAAAATTCAGATGCCAAATGTCCTGGCTATTAGGGGAAACGGGAAAAGAAGACACAAGAAGTAGTAGAAATAAAGACTGGAACAAAATGTCACTCCTACAGAGCCGAGATTCTCTGGTCTTAATTTAAGATAACTGGCCCCAAGGAAAGGCTGACTCAATAGAAGAGGGATAAGCCATCAAATGGCAACAGATTCAAGGTGACCCCAAATCCGTGGGGCGTTCCAAACAAGATGCAAGCAGGGGTGGCTTACCATTGCCTTTCACCAGTGTAGTAACCCCAGACTTCCCTAGTGGGCTCCTGTCCAAATATTCTATGGTTGACCCTGCTTGGCTTGCAAGTTCTAACAAGGTGGGCTTTTCAGGTCAGACTCATATGCAATTAAAAGAAGAATGGAGGAGGTGAATGGTCTAGAAATTACATGGATTCGGGATCCGGAAATGAGAGCAGATAATTCACCTCCCTCATCCCTCCCAGTCAGTTTGCATGTCATTAGATCTCAGCACCTTGAGTGCCATCACAGCACTATGAAAGGACACGTATGGTGTGTCCCGCTTTTTCTTCCACATCCATGACCTTAAATGAGGTAGAAAGGGAAGAAGCAGGGGAAATAATTAGTGTAGTGTCATCAATCAGATATGAACTCTTAGGGAAGAAGGAACTCCTACTGGTAGTTCCACAGTATGTTGGAGTCCGACTGTGGGCCAACTCAAACTAGCAGGATCCTAACTTTGTGCTGAATCTGACGTCTACATGCCTGTAATGGTTTTATTAATTCTATTGTCCCTTTTATCACGCTAATAAAGGCTTATGATGATGGTGCTGAATCTGTCAAAGAACCACCAAAGCAGATAATTGTTTGGTGTCCCAAGGCTGAGGTGGTTTGACTCCACAGGTGCAGACTGCTTCCAACTTCTCAAATTAGTGATTCAGAGAACTGGGTTGGAGAAGCATTTTAGCCCAAAGGTGCTCTGTGTGGGTTGGGTAGGAAGACCAGGCGGGTCTCCCTGCCCACTGGTATCTTGGTCCTACTTCCAAACATCCATCTTGCGCAGGGGTGGCCAAACTGTGGCTCTCCAGATGCCAATGGACTGCAGTTCCCATGAATCTCTGCTAGCACACGCTGGCAAAGGCCCATGGGAACTGTATTCCATGGACATCTGGAGAGCCACAGTCTGGTCATCCCTGATCCAGGGGCTCCCCAGTCACATGCAGTGTAGTTTTCAAAGTCAATTTCTGATATTTTGTTAACCAGCAAAGCAGTGCCCTGAGCAGGATGGCTCAGACTAGAATAATCTTGTCAGATCTCAGAAGCTAAGCAAGGGTTGCTATGCAAAGGCAGGCAATGGAAAACCACCTCTATGCATCCCTTGCTTTAAAAATTCTATGGTCTCACCATGACTTGGCAGCAACTTGATAGCGCTTTACACACCATTAAACTGGCCCCTCCACCTGTATCCGTGCAGCTTGATTTGTGCTTTAAAAGTACAGTCCCAAGAACAGTTTTGTGGGGTATACATCTGCATAGGATTGCTCTCTAAGCCTTCATGCCATTGATCAGGGTGGGACAGGTATGTCCTCACTCTAAACTATTGACCGGGGACCTTCTGGCAAAAGGTCTTGGACAGCCTAATCCTTAACACATGGGAAGGTGCCACCAAAAACCCAGTCTGCATAGTCCGGTCTCCATGAAGCTCCAGAGATATCTGGACTTCACTACTGCTGAGGGACCAGACAAATGTATGTGCAAGTGCCATTCCGGGCCACACTGCCAAGGACACTTACTACCAGGGGTCCACAAATGGTGGGTGGGGTTGGAAGGCAACCATTATTTTCTATCAGCCAGCTATGAAGCTGAATCCAACGGAAGGATACCTGGGAAATACTATCTGGACTAGTCAGAATTTCACGCGACTGCATTTATAAAAGGAAGACCAACTGGTTAAACATTTGAACGTAAATAACAAGATACATTTGGATGAATTACTCCAGAGGAATTCGCTTACCAGGATTTTCAAAACAAAATGTTGCCGCAAGTGATTTGGGGGAGATTGTTTGCGGTGCAATTTGTGGAAGCAACGATGCTGATGCAAATGGTATTTGAAACGGGCCCCTGGGAGCCCCAAGAGGTAGGGAAGCTTGGCTGGAAGCAACGGTATAATCCAGAGGGATCTTGACCCAACATTCCGCTGGGAATCCCAGTGGAGATCCTCACATGCAACTGCACCTGAATCATTGTGCTCTTCAGATCTTGTTCAATTCACATACCCCTTTCTGCTGCACTTATCTTGTGATGGTACTGAAACAAGTACGGGCATCACTCTAAAATCCAACGGCTGAAAATGGCTGTGGATATTTGCCTGTCCCAAAAGTGTGTGTGTGGGGGAAGGGAACCCTCTTTTGTATTCGTGTCTACTCCTGAGTGCACTAAGAGCTACTTTTTAAATGCTGAAAAGAAAACTAAAGAGCACTAAGGTATTTATTTTCTTTGAATCGCTAAGATGGTGAATGGGAGCCCTTCCTTTTTTTGAACTGGAGTCAGGAGTGTGTCTGGGTGTGATTGAACGTAAGAGGAATGACCAAGGAGAGATCTGTGGGGAAGAGCAGGAAGGAACATTTCTCTTCTCTTCCTCATCCTTATGCCTTCACCTTGGTTGGACAGGGCCATCAATGACTACTAGCCATGATGAGTAAAGAGAACCTCTATATTCAGAGGCACTCAATCTGTGACCTCCAGTTCTAGGAGGAGACATCAAGGGAGGGTCTTGGGCTCTACGCCCTGTCTGATGGCCCCCTAAGGCAACTCATTGGCCACTGTGTGAAGCAGGATGCTGGACAGGTCTGGTCCAGCAGGGTTCATCTAAAGTTCATGGACTGACATGGATATATAACCTTGATGGCACGTCTTCAAAGGTCAGAATAGTTACCCATCATGTTGTGCTATCTAGGTTCTTCAGACACACGCTATCAAACCAGCAGAGTGGTTAGGTTACAGGACATTTTACCTCTCTGCAACTTATTACAGAAAACTATCCACAGGGTGCCCTCCTCCCAACTAAGTGTTGGTGGTTCCAATAACAACATTGAATGGTATCACTGGAGAATCTGATCATTCCTACGAATGGCAAAGTGGCTCGTTACAACCACAAGAGCCGTGCATCCAAGGTAACCCAAAGGCAAGACTGGGGTACCAGCCCACTAGGGTGCAGGTCTGCAGGAAACTATGACTTTAAAAAACCCTTCCCACCAATGGTCTGAAGAAGGCTACATATTCTCCAGGTGGCAGCTGAGAATCAGTTGAAGGGCAACAATGGATGGGAAAGGGCTTCTGGAGGGGGTCTTTCCAAATTCCACTTCTCAGCCAGTGGCTCCTAAGAAACTTCAGCTTGTTAGAAACAGCATAACATCTCGAGTGTCCTTATGTAGAAATGAGGTTTGTGTCCTGCAGAGTCTGGAGGGTTCTTTCTCATTAAACTGCCCAAGAACTGTTTTTACCAGGGCAATCCTAGCTAAATAAATCATGTGTAATGCTGCAAAAGGCATAAGCACGCCAATCTAATGGAGAGACTGTAATTGAATTTTCACCAAGGCCATCGACTTGGGTTTTGGGTACAAAGTCTTCAGACTACAACTCTCGCGTGATAGTCAGTTTTCACAGGATGGCCAGTCTACCTGTTTTGGCCTTAAAAGAACCCATAGTGATTTACCAATTCCTGGACACAATGATAAACAAAAGCAAAAAAAAACAAGAGCACCATCTAGCTCTCTTTCAACATGACCAACCCCAATGAACTCTCTCCTACTGGGACCAAAGGCAATTCAAAACAACAGTGGATTTCACCATGAATGGGAAAAAGCAAGAACTAGAAGATGGTGCTAGCAATTTGGATTACTGATCTTCTCCTCGATGATCTGGCATCTGCGTAAGCCCGGTTGGAAAGTGTCCAATTGTACATTGATAGACAAACAAATTGAATTTGGGGGAAGCAGTAGCATGCACAGGGGAGACACACAAAAGCATGCACACAGAGACCTGCATCAACCATTGCCTGCTAATCAATGAGCTTTCGTATCTGCCTAAACTCTTAATTTGGCTTCTGCTGGACTTCTTTCACTTTGCCTTTGGGAAAGGTTAACACGCTTTGGCATTGCCAAAACCACAAAGCCCCTATCCTGTTGCTTTTCAAGCTGAAGCAGGAGAAGGGAAGATGATCAGCACTGTGGCGGCTGAGTTTACAAGGCCCAGTGGGAAAGTCCAGGATCCCATAAATATAACCAAAGCGCATCTCATCAGCTGCTTCTTTCCCGCTCAATTGCCATTAATGAGAAGCCAATCTCATCACAATGCATGAGGTTTACACTGCACCCAATCCACCCTCCCCTCCTCCCCAACCCACAATATGAACTGCTCCTCTGGGATTTCTGCAGAAGAGGCATCATAATACAAGAGGCCCAAACTGGAATCGGGGAGATGCACGAAGGAGGAAAAAAATCATGGCACTGCAGATAACCAGTCTTCCATAGCACCAGAATATAGAGGTCAGGGATGAATTGCATATCGTTCCATTATGGGCATTTGTCCCTTGAAATACAGCTGAAAATGGAGTCTGGGAAAGACCTTGAATTAATATTCTATTTAATAGCATCATTTGAACAGCTTGATAGCACGAGGCAGGCATTAACATCAGACCAACGGTGACCCGCTAACTCCAGGAGGTATCTGTGTTGGAAGTTTTGCCTACATTCTGGAGCTAAGGACAGATGGGATCTCCCGCCTGTATCTTAGGCCTCAGCATGGCATTGAGGGTATCCCAGATATTTTCAACCCTGCACAGCATCCGTATCCTATGCATGACGTGCCCAGCTGAATTCAGAATTCCTTCCAGCAGTCTTCTTCCCACTTATCAATACACCCTCCCTTCTATTTTTATACAAATTCAGCTGCAATTCTGATCCTGTCCGTTTCACAGCTACATTCCTAGTGTGATATATGTCGGCAAGGGATCACTGAGAGCAGATTTAATATCATGGCTTTCCCTGTACCTATTCTTGTTGTGTCTCCAAAATCAGTTTTCCAAATCTTGGGAACACGGACTGCTGGCAAAGCTTGCCCTAACTGGCAGGAGCTGTCCAAAAGCACGGAAGAGGCTTCTTACCGCCCAAGATTCTTTAACTGGAGATAACCCGGGACCTTCTGTAGCCCAAATGCAGCTTCCTTCCCAAGGTTAAGGTCAGAAAAGAAAACAGAAATCCTTTGGCATGTTTGGGATTAGCATGTTGGCTTCGTTCAGACATTACGTGAAGCCAGTTTAAGACTGCCTGGATGTGGGTGAGTCAAGTAGCTGTGCTTAGCGGGCATATGAGGCGAGTTTTTCACTATAAGCAGGATTGATTCAGGCATCACAGATGATCACTCATATCTACGTGGCCTCAACGAACGCTAGTGCTGTGGCCTTCTTCCTTTAGCCTAGGAATGAGCCAGCATTAAGCCATGATTAAGCCAGGAGGCCTGTACATCATGTAAAATCAAAGCTTGTGTGGTTAATCAAACGAACCAAAACTAGTTTCTGATCCTGGTCTGATGGACCTTTAAATAACTATGCTCTAATGGGCTATGCACTCAAACATAAATCAGGTCAGCCACCGAGTCTTATCCTTAACTCTGCAAGTACAGACACCCTGGTTTAATCCTGGCCGTGGGATAATAATGCATTTTTACTGTGCTTTTGCATCTGCTTCTTCCTGTGCGGAACAGGAAGATCTGCTTCTAAAGTGCCCTGAAAGTGCATTATCCAACGTGTGCAGAATGAGCCCTGGTTTCATTCTGGTCAATGCCCTGCTGGACCACACATTGAACCATCATCTGTCAAGGCAAACCAGGAGATGAGTGGTCCCCTGACAGCTGAATCCTGGATTCACAAACAGGCCATGGTTTGACATCATGTACAAACTGAGCCGCTGCATCCTTCTCCTTCTCAATCATCTATTCCTGTTTCTTCTTTGCATCGCCATCTAGCAAACTGCCTGTGACAATGACGACTGGGTTGTTATTACAGTTTTAACTCAGCCTTTCTCCAAAGAACTCGGAGGGGTGCAGGTAATCCTCCACATCTCCCTCCTGACCTTAGAAGACATGCAAGGTTATGACACAAAACATTCAGTACCACAGAGCAAGCTTCACGACTAACTGGGGATTCGAACTCCAGTCTAGTCCAAGGCTATATTCTGCCATGCAAGCCTGGCATCCTTTGCTTGCATGGATTCGGGAATACCGGAAAGCAGGCTACAACATGCTGAGCGCGTGGCAGTTGGCAGCATAGCCTATCAGGAAACCAAGACACCGCAGTATTAAACTGAAATATATCAGGGAAGCCAAGGAGATGCTAAGGATTTCAGCCGCTCTCTAAGCTCAAAGGACTAAACGTAGCAGCAGAAAGGGGAAAGGCCTAGCTGGAAAAAGAAGGGAGGACTGTAAGTTGATGACATCATGAATCAGTGAAGGAAGAACCACTGGCCAAGGTGGGAGACACAGCGGCAGGAGAATTACTTGATGGGGAACTTTATGGCTGCATGGTGGATGAAGAGGCGTTGCAATTCCACTAGACCTGGAAGAGCTCAGTGTTAAGTTGGGCTGTGCCTCAATACTTTTGCGGCTTTGAATACACTTTGGGATGGTTCTTGAATCATGATCTTTAACGTAGCCCAAACCTCTAAAAACAAATCAGAGTTCAGCACTGTTCCAGTTCTTCTGAAGGGCTTCACTCTTAAATACACAGAAATGAATCGCACAGATCTTCAAAGGCTTCCTTCCCATGGTTAAGGTCAGAAAAGGCGATCCTTTGGCATGTTTGGGATTAGCGCGTCGGGGTTTTAAAAGGAAAAACCAATTTTATAGGGTAGTTTGGAATTCGTCACATTACCCCTTCCAAAAATTGCTTTTCATCCCTTTTTTTTTAAAGTGAGCCATACAGAGTTCTGTTACGTGCATTTTCCTAGAGGTTGTGTGTGTTTAAAGCATTATGTTGTGCTGGAGAGACTGGAGTTAGCACAACAGGGAGCTAGTCTCCAGGACTAACAGCCTAGGTAGAAATGGCTGGAAACCTCTTCCTCAAGGTGCTGGAACTCATCCTGTTTCTTTAAAATGCTGTCTCTCGCCACACTGAGCTGACCCACAGCATGGGGGACCATAGTGAAATCCGACAGCGCTACTGATAAAGGTCCTAGCTCTTAAATTCTGCAAGCATCCTCATCCCCCCCCCCCATTAATCGGGACCATGCCTGCCATATCTGATCTTCTCCTTTGTCGCTAAAAGATCTTCGTGCCAAAATTTAGTGAGAAAGTTAAACCCCCTGCTAATCCATTCAATAGTCATCCAAGGGATCTGATTCTGTCAATCATTCACAGCAGCCTCACAAAACTGCAATTTTCCAGGATTCTTCGGGGAGGGGAGGAACCATGAGAATCCTATGGCTTCCAGATTTTGTAGCAAAGGTATTAATTCCTGGAAAGAACCTAGTGCATTCTTCGCTAGCACATTGCAATGCCAGTCTTTGTCACAGGCGCAAGTCATTCCACGGTCTGACTGCCTCAAGCAGGACTAGTGTCATGGCGAGAATGATGGTTCTACATATATATTACTCACTGCCTAAGAACAGCTTTTGAAATGAAGGTAAGTCTGAAGGAAAGGGGAAGAATAAACCAAGAATGAAGAAAAGAATGACGAGATACATGACGGGGTCATGGGACAGGGATGTGTACGTTTGTGTTTCTTTGTGTATTTCCTCGTTTTTTTTACGTAGTCATTTTAACCTATCTTTGTTGTCGTTATAGGTGTTCCCACAATGTAATGCTTTTGGCCTTCACAGCCTTTTTAAGCAACTGATACAAAAAAACCAATAATGTTTCAAAGCAGCACGTTGAATAGAAGGGGAAACAGGGTGTGAAGAAATGGAAAATGGCACAACAATCTAGATTCAATCTGATGGGATCTACTTTTAAAATGAAGGGGTAACAGCAGAGCTGCCGAATTTGGGCATGTCGCTGGAGAAGCTCAGTAGGCGGGTAGGGATGCCCATGGGGATAATGAAGCTCACTATAGACAACATGATTGCTTGCTGAGAAGTCGAGTGTGAGGAGACCTCTCAGGGCCAGGTAAGCCCAGGTGATCACCTAGGGCACCAAAAGAGTCAAAGGGCCACAAGAGTCCAAAGGCCATGTCAAAGACTCATTTTCAATTTTCCATAAACATATGTGCTTGTACTTCCCCTCCTGGGGCTGTATAACCCCCAATCAAGTCCTATTTCCTAGAATCTGAAAGACTTTCTGATATACTGACCAAAGGCTTGGATAGTTGAAGCCGCCCTAGACCACGCCAGACCACTGGCGCACCAGGCTCGTTTTGGGTTTTTCTCAAGGGCAGAAGCACTCTGCCCTCTTCGAAAGGTACCATGAACTGAGCATGGGGAGCATGTGATCTACCCATGAGCTACAGCCCCTCTTGATATTGGTTCCTGCTGGCCCCTGCATCTTCTGCCAAAGCCCAGCTGAAGAACAACCTACCACCCCCCACGGCTGGTTCTTGTAAGCTCTCCCACTTTAACTAAAACCCATTGCAATTCTTCTTAAGGTGCAATCTCTAAAATCTGGCCCGGTTCCTCCTTGGTGGGAATATTAATCCCCACTTATCGATAACTCCATTCAAAAGCCTAAGCATTTTTTTAAATTGCAGTTGTCATGACTCACTGAGATATTCTCTTGCACAAACTCCCACAGAAAGGGAAAGCGGGGCTCTTAAGCTTTTCAGTAAAGGCAGCACAGAAGTCTCACCGTGGACTGAATACATACAAGCAGCATAAATTGACTGGCATTATCGAGAGTCTGTCTGGATCTCCTGGAATTTTGTTTAAGGCTTGTTACAAAAGTCAGGCAAATTCTGCTTTCGTTTTTATTCAGATAGGAATTACTGTTTGCCCCTACCTTGCACTTATATGGATTACCTGCTCTCCATTTGATTAAAACCTGGGATTTTTGTAAAATCCAAGACTGGATCCATGGAAAAGATGCCCTTTGACAGGGTTGGGCAACTGTGGCCCTCCAGATGTTCATGGACTACAATTCCCAGCTGGTGGGGGCTCATGGGAATTGTAGTCCATGCACATCTGGAGGGCCACAGTTGCCCACCCCTGTCCTGTGAGATAGGCACCTGGTCCATACCTCCAATTCTCCAAGTGGTGCCCAAGGCTTAAACATGTTAACTCCTTCTCAGGCTGTTCAATCTGACCAAAGCCAATCTCAGAAGAGCCTTAACTAGTGTAGGGTTCCAGAACTTTCCTTCAGCATATTTGTACGGCAGGTTTAATTAGGTCTCACTAGATGGTTGGCTCTGCCCTTGTGGACTTAACCAAGTAGAAGACCTCATTCGTTATGTCTTGTGTAGTCCCTTACGTGATGTCATCTGACTCAAGTTGAATACAATATTGAACCCTGTCTCTGACTCTCATGAAGATAAAATAACATTCCTTTTGGCCGAAGTCTTCCCCTCTTGTCCTCTTAATGATTGCTAAATTCATTTCCTCATCCATAATTAGTAGGCTAAGAAAACATCATTGTAGCCTATGCTTAATTCTTCCCTTTTATTTTATTTCACCTTGTGATAGTAACCTTTTTTGCTATCTTTCATAACTTTCAACTGATTTCATTTTCACTAAAGTGAGGGTGTGGTTATGCTGGTACCTAGAGTAATGTGTATTTTTATGCTTTTGTTTGGTTGGTTTGGTTCGGCTTCAACAATAACCTATGGATGACGATGACGATCGGCCTTTATTGGGCTTTTTCAATGTGTTTCTTTGACTTACAAGGAGCAACACTGGAAAAGTAGGACCCCACAAACCATTAGATGGACTACAAAACGTTTTCCTTTTAAAACTCTCAAATTTCGGCCTGGTCACATTTCGACATCTCTTTGCCAACCTTTGGGTTACAGTCTTGTCATATCATTCAAGCTTTCCTTAGCCAGGAGGACAGGGAGCTCCCTTGACTAAAACGTCAATGAAAGCCAAAACAGGAGGGTCATAATTCTCAGAAGAGGATGCTGAAAGGGAAGGGGAAGGGGGACAAAACTGCCATTCCCAAGAGCAGGCAATCCTGCAAGCTTTGGATTGCAAAGCAGATCCTGGCGGGAAAAAGGCTCTTGGCATGACTCATAACCTCTGCAGGCAAGGAAATCAGGGGTGGTCACAACACAGCAGATATAGAAGCTTGAAAAGCATGAGCACAGATGGCCCCCGGCCCCTCAGGTGGGCCTGTGAAGCCTTCCTGGTTTGACTGGTGGTTCACTTGCTGAGAGTTGAGTGCGGATTCATTTTTAGCTGCAATGGCCGAGGTCAAACATCATGCAAATCCTAGTTTATTTTAACACCGGAGAGGTCGTGAAACCAGACTTCAGCTCACAGATGATCTGCTTGGCCTCAGAAAACGTTGGGTTCATTGCCTTTGCCCTGACGTACGTGTAAAGGCAGCACAACTGTGGTTAACAGACCCGGTGTAACTAGGACCGTTTATGCACTGGAGGTCTCATGCTGGGCTGCAGGTTGGAGTTTTAGTCGTGGCAGGTTGCCTTACCTCTTCCTGCACCCACATGGGGGCACATTTGTCTTGGTGCACCTCATCTGCCCCTGATTTGCGCTCCTGCATGGAAGCTAGGGCAGTGAAGTTCCCAGTGCGTAAATGGTCTAGTAGAGCAACTTCCAATCGTGATTTTAGATCCTTGTTTGACAGGCACAAATTAACTACAAAAACAGCAGGGAGGCCTGCCTTTGGAGGCTCAGGCTTACCACAGCCAGCTTCGTCAAACCGCGGTTTTCCATGACGAACAAACCGGGCCGATTAAAAACAGTCCTTCAAAATCCTCCTTCCAGTTAAAGGCCAGCAGGGAAGGCAGGAGGCAAACTCTTGGAGCAGCCTGGCCGTCCCTCTCCCGGGTTGACGCGGCCAATTTGGCGGCGAGTCAGCAGATTGCAATCTAGCTTTTGCAAGACTCAGCACATTTGGCGGCGAGTCAGCAGATTGCAGCCTTGCTCCGGGCACGACTCGGCCGATTGAGAAATTCAGCGACCCGCCCGCCATCGTTCAAGGTCATTCGCTCTTCCGGCCTCGCCAGCGCCCCCATGCGAGACCAACTAAGCAAGCCAATGCGCTAGCCCAGGTGCTTTGCCGCCGACCGTTGCTTACCTTTGGTTTTAAAAGCAAAGTGACAGTACTTGCAGGCGTACGGCCTGACGTCTGTATGCGTGCGAATGTGTTTCTTCAGCATGCTGGGTTTCTTGCAGCGAATTCCACACTCCTCACATACATACTTCCCTCGTCCGCGGCCTCGCACATACACATACTCTTCATTAGATTTGTACCTATGAGCAACAGGGTGTCATGGTAACAAACACAAAAGATTCCCACCTCAAAAGGAGCAACGCATCCTCATAAAACAGAACAAAAGAAACACGCACACACAATCCATTGCATTATTCATTGCCAAAGACAAAAAAACCCACTGGAGCGGAAAGGTTATTAATTGTCGTGGGGGAGTGGGGAACACTGCAAGATGTGAGTCTGGAGCTTCTGTCTAGATGCCCTGGCTCGTCTGCCCATTTGAATATAGACACACACACACACCCTTCATATATACTCCTTCCTTACTGTATGTGGCTTAAGAACTACCATGAAGGAATAAGGGAACTCCATGCAAACACAGGATCAATGTGCCCCTTACAGCAGGGGTGGTCAACCTGTGGTCCTCCAGATGTCCATGTTTGCTGGCAGGGGCTCATGGGAATTGTAGTCCATGGACATCTGGAGGACCACAGGTTGACTACCCCCGCCTTAGAGCATGAACACATGTCCTGACAGCGGGCATATTATTCCCATGCTGCTTGTCTTCCCTTCACGGATGTGGGCTGCAGCTATTCCCGGTTTCCCCTAGCCAAGACCTTGTTCCTCGGGTTAATGTTTAGAATGCTACCTAAATTTTACGGAGAGGGTGTTCTGAAACCAGTGGCTAAAAATTCAAAGGACAGGGAAGACAAACACGTGCACATTCTAGACAGGATTCCATAACTCTTTCCTGGAATCCTAGAAAAGCCTTCTGATACTCCTCCCTCTGTTGGGAAAAGCCATTTTCCACTGGCGGAAGACTATAGCCATCCAGGGAATTGTTAATGGAAAGGAACTACACGGCCCAAGCCTTTCCAAGTTACACCCTTCCCGTACAAAGGTCAATGGGCTTTGAAAGATTTAACTCGGTTTAGGGTTTTGCTGAAGCCACATGGCTTGAGCTTTCATTTCCTTTCGTGCCAAGACCATTCAAACGTCCTGTTTCTTTCTGCCGGTTGCTCGTGAGTGCTGCTAGCAAAAAGTGATGTCCACCAATCGCTGCCTAAAATGTTCCTCTATTCACAACATACAGATCTTCCTGATTTTAAAGCACATTCATCTTACAACGATATTCGGGTGCTATTTTGAAATGGGGGGGGGGGGAGGCTAGCATGTGAAAGAGGACAGATTAGCCTCAGAAGTTATTTAAATAGTTTTTAACACAAACACAGGAGCGGAGGGAGGGGGAATCCCCAACGATAAAACTAAAGCATTCAGAATGACTGGATGAAAAGCACTGGGTAATAAGCTCAATGAATTGTGGCCTTAAATTCCCCTCTCCCACCATGTCTTATATTCAAAACATCCTTGAGTGGGGGTGGGAAACCTTATATCCCGTGAATGCGATAAGTGTTTCTACCTCCAAATCAAATTTCCCATGTGCCCAGGGTAAAAATGTCCCATAAACCAGGGGTAGTCAACCTGGCAGGGGCTTATGGGAATTGTAGTCCATGGACATCTGGAGGACCACAGGTTGACTACCCTTGCCATAAACGTTTTGCTTGTTGATTTGTTCATGGCTGTCATGAAGGGCTGTACCTCTTCAGAGCACTGAAAAACGATTCCCTAAATCATTGTTTCTTAATAAACTCATTGAGTAGTAAATGGGGAGGAAATCATAGCTCGGGGACCTATCTTCTGCCCAAGTGCTTAAAATATGAGAAAAGGATCTGAATCCAAAAGCACCTTAGAGACTAACAAGATTTTCAGCATATGAGCTTTCAAGGGCTCATGGGAATTGTAGTCCATGGAATAGCAGCTATTCACAACCTTTTTTTGGCCACGGTCCTTTTTGGAGGTCTTCTCTGGTTCCAGGGCCCCCTGCAATAGGCTGGCCACTTGTGCAAAGAGCGAGGCTAAAAAAGCCTAAGAGTGAACTAATATACTCGACATCGTCTTATATATAAGCAAGATACATCTCGAGCATTTGATCAAGAGATGTAGGTGTGTGTGTTTTTTTCTTTTTCTTGAATGCGTTAATATTCAAACACACGCAAAGGAACGGATTACATGATTTCTTTTTCTTTCCCTTGACGGTCATATTTTCTAACAGCTAATGACATCATACCTAAAGAAAAGGGTATTTCATTGGTTCCACTAGGGGGGCTCCCCATAAATCCTTTGGGGTCTCCTTCTCACATTTTTCCATCTGTGACCCCCTTGGTGTAGTGGTGAAAAGCGCTGACTTCTAACTTGGCAAGCCAGGTTTGATTCCCTGCTCCTCCCCCACATGCAGCCAGCTGGGTGGCCTTGGGCTCAAGACAGCACTGAGAAAGCTGTTCTGACCAAGCAGGAATATCTGGGCTCTCTCAGCCTCACCCACCTCACAGGGTGTCTGTTGTGGGGAGAAGAAAAAGAAGGTGATTGTAAGCCGCTTTGAAACTCCTTTCGATAGAGAAAAACGGCATATAGGAACCAACTCTTCCTCTTCTTCAGTAATATCAGGGCTCTCTCAGCCTCACCCACATCACAGGGTGTTTGTTGTGGGGAGAGGAAAGGGAAGGTGATTGTAAGCCGCTTTGAGACTCCTTTGGATAGAGAAAAGAGGCATATAAGAACCAATTCTTCTTCAAATGTGCCATATGGACTATGGAAGGGAGCTTTGACTCTTGAAAGCATCTATCCTGAACATGTTGCTGTTTTCTAAGGTGTTACTGGATTCAAATGTAGCTGTTTTGCTGCAGGCCAACGCAGCTACCTTCTGAAACTACACTGTATGTGTTAAGTGGCTGTACTTTGGCGACATTGTTTACCACTGCACCAGTGACAGTGTGCTCAGAGGAAAAGATGTTAGAGCCATTTCTCTCTGAATTCAACCAAAAGGTACAAATAGGGTCGCCCATTCAGGCCAACAGGGTTGTCATGTTTAAAGCTTATCCAGGAAAACCAAAAGGGGTTAGTGCTACAGAAAACAACAAGCCTAACCAACCAAGTAGTTACGACTCAAGAGGTTAGGTATTCACAGTATGTAAATATTCAAGTTATGTTAACATTTATTGTGCAGAACTTATAAGGCTGAAAATTCAAAAACAGACAAAGCCCATAGGCTAATCACTGAAATCTCAAAACATGCACCATACATTTCAACCTCAAAATGGGTCTTCCTCAGAGGTGTAATCCTGAGCACACATGTGATGCAGTACATTATGCAGCCAGTGAGACAAAAGAAATTAATCTCCATAAATAACAAGATCAGTTAAAATGGAATTGATAGGTGCCCGTTTATCCAACGTAAGTCTCCTTCTTTATAATTGCTAAAATATTCCAGTGTGTGCCTGTACAGGACTGGACGATGTTTATGCATCAACCTCTTGATTGATTGACTGATTGGCTGATTGATTGGCTTTTTAGGTTGCCCCTCCCCAGCAAAAGTCTCGGGAAGGCTGACAATATCTAAAACCCCTTAAATAAAATCTATACAAATCATTTACAGTAAAAAGAATCAGTTTTAAAAATTGCTCTGACACTGCCCCCAAAACCTAGGATCCACATGGTCTAGAAATTAGGTTGACATATCCAGGGTTAGATGGAAGGAGAGTGAGGAATAGGGAAATGTGGGGAGGGGGCAATTCAGATGTCGGAAGGTGCATGCCTTGGCCTTAACCATATGACTGGTGGAAGAACACCATTTGGTTAAGGCCCTATGGAACTTTGGCAGCTCCGGTAGGGCCAAGATCTCTGCTGGCTGCTCTTTACACCAGGCAGGACCAGGGACACAAAAGCACACTTCTCTGGAGCCAGGGACCACCAAAAAGTTCAAGGTGATGAAGGAGAGTGTTCTTGGGTGGGGGGGAGGTGTACTCAGAGAGGTGGTCCCTCAGGTATGCAGGTCACAGACTCATCAAAACCAACTCAAATGGACCACACTCCTCACCCTGCCATTAGCCCTTGGAAAAGGGTTTTTTGGGGGGGTGATGGGGGGACACAAAGTCTCTCCCCCCATTCTAAATGCCTCTGCAGCTTCAACGTTCCTTGAAAAACCACTGGGCTGGTCCAATCACATCTACTTCGAACAGCCTTTCTTGTCCCTTTTACCACTGAGAAACCCCTGAAACATTCTTTAAGAAACTCCCAAAGTGGCATGATTGTGGAGAATATGGTTGGGACACATAGCTGCGGACACGCCCACTTGGGGCTCCTCCCCTTTCCACCCCCTCCAGGCCCATCACTGGCTATTTTAGGAGGGAAAGGGCAGGGCAACAGGACCATATATGGTAATATCATCCAATAAATGTTTAACAAATGAAAAAAAAATCAGGGCCATCAAGAAACTCCAGGATTTCATGAAAGCCTGACTCATTCATGTCTCTATGAGTTTTGAGTTAGAAGAGATTCATTTATAAGAGCTTAAGAAATTAACTACCACAATAACAATGCGCTCACGGTTTGAAATTCATGTAACTTCTGATGTACAAAATGCCTGCAAAGTGTCAAAAGCTGTTTGGCAAAATCAACAATGCGAATTAATTCAGCATCAGCCCATTTCCCACTGTCCCAGAAATATTAACAATATGCTTTAAGAAGTATGCCAATATCCAAAGCCAAAACAAAATTACTTCAAGTATCTTCTAACTAACACATGCTGGCGCAGACAAGATAAACCACACCATCAAGCCGGAAAATATAGAAGCACCAATTACACACATTAAAAGTTCCTCTAAATCACTCCACAGGTGGGCTATCACCACATGGGGAGCTGTTAGCAAGAGGAAGTTCACGATTACAAATGGGCAGTTTTCCTTACCCCACCAGTCTCTTGCGCACACACACCAAAACACAGTCTCTCTTCATGTGGTGAAAATGGCTGCAATTAACATCATGTATGTACCAAAATTATAAGTGGGTCTGCTAGAGGCCTAGAGGGAATGATTAAATGATTCCTCCAGTTTACATGAGTTTCCATGGGAACCAAGTTCCCCTACAGGCCTTGCAATTATTACCCACCATTTCTGATTTCTCACCAAGAGCGGAACGGATCACTGTGGAAAACGGTCCCGACGGGGCAGTAAAGGTTGCCGGACTTCAGAACCTGACCTGAACAATCAAGGTTTTTTGCTTACTTTCAAGAAGGGAAGAAATACAATTTGTTACGTTCCCCCTGACAAACTTGGGATGACTGGGACAAGATCGCTCCATGAGCTGTGGTTCGGATTTGAACCCAGGCTCCTACTCTGAGTCACTGGATTTCCGAATGCCCCAAGTGAACAGTCACAAACAGAAAGGGTATAGAATCACAGAATCATAGAGTTGGAAGGGACCTCATGGGTCATCTAGTCCAACCCCCTGCTCTATGCAGGACACTCACATCCCAATCGCTCATCTACTGTAACCTGCCACCCCTGTTATCAACTTGGCTTGATAGTCTTTGTGCTTTTGCCCTCACCAAGCTCAGCCTGAGGCACTGGGCACTGTCAGGTTGTCCTTCCTACCCACCGGCACTGCTCCTGCCTGGCTCCACCCCCTGATCTGCAAGGGCTGTCCATGACTCAGGAACCAAGCTTCTGGAGGCCTAGCAACCCTACAGCTATGGCTCTGTGATCTGTGTTTGAGAGGGCACAGCTCGCCTTTTGCCACAGCAATTATAAAGAGATGGAAGGATAGAGTCTACCTGCCCCCTTGCACTCGTTTTCAATACAGCGTGTTTTCCAATACAAAACCTTGAGTAACTACAGAAGCCTATGTTGTAGAACTTCCAAGTTAACCATGACTACATTCAGAGTTTCAAACGTATGCTGGCTTGCATGTAATAAGAATGAATCTGGTTTATCCTGTGCTTCTGAGTGCTACCTAGTTCCTGTCCTTGTGCAGAGAGCTGAGACGCCTTTGCTTGAAAGAAACCTTCCTTTGTTTACAGCATTCAGATTTGGATATTTTAACCAGTGTTGGTTTCTTGACTAGAAACCAGAGTTCTGCACTGCAACTTTCATTCTGGATTAGAACCCCAGTTTGTAGGGAGAGAAACTAGCTGCAATATATTAAGCTGCTCATGATCACAATATACTACTATTTCAAGCCAACCGGGGCTCTGGCTCTCTGCACAGGGCCTCTCCATGTGCCGACTGAACGCATGGGGGCGGAGCATGAGTGCAATGGCGCCACCCCCCAGCTCCACGTGATCACTAGCACACACTTCCTTCCCTATGACCGGTAAAGCGGCTTTCCAATAATTGCCCACCACCAGGAGGGAATGTATGTGGCCTCTATACATAGGTGCTATGCTCACAGGCCAATGGTCACACGCAGGCAAGGATTGGGAGCCAGCATGCTCGTGCCTGCTTTCTTTTTCTGTGTGCCCAGTCGATGCAGGGAGGAGTCTTGCAGCAGCCCCAATTCGCCCATGCTAGCCTGATCCCGGCAGAGCATGAAAGCAAAGTGGGATTGGTCCTTGAATGGGAGACTGCCGAGGAAGACTGAGGCTGCTGTGCAGAGAGCATCCCACAGCTCTTCTCTCGCCCTGGAAACCCCATGAAGTGGGACTTCCACAGGGTCGCCTTGAGCCAGTCGCGACTTGAGCCAGCTTGGTGTAGTGGTTAGGAGTGCAAACTTCTAATCTGGTGAGCCGGGTTCGATTCTGCGCTCCCCCACATGCAGCCAGCTGGGTGACCTTGGGCTAGCCACAGCACTGATAAAACTGTTCTGACTGAGCAGTGATATGAGGGCTCTCTCAGCCTCACCTACCTGACAGGGTGTCTGCTGAAGGGAAAGAAAAGGGAAGGTGAATGTAAGCCGCTTTGAGACTCCTTCGGGCAGAGAAAAGCAGCATATAAAAACCAACTCTTCTTCTTCAGTAATATCAGGGCTTTCTCAGCCTCACCTCTCTCACAGGGTGTCTGTGGTGGGGAGAGGAAAGGGAAGGCAAATGTAAGGCACTTTGAGACTCCTTTGGGTAGAGAATAGTGGCATATAAGAACCAACTCTTCTTCTTCAGTAATATCAGGGCTCTCTCAGCCTCACCTCCCTCACAGGGTGTCTGTTGTGGGGAGAGGAAAGGGAAGGCAATTGTAAACTGCTTTGAAACTCCTTTGGGTAGAGAAAAGTCTTCTTCAACTCTTCTTCTTCTACTACTAATTAACATTTCATTCATACCGTGGAAAACACAGAATCGAATCCACACCTGCCATGAAAGCTCACAGGGTGACCTTGGTCAGCCCCCCCCTCCCCCACCCCCCGCCTCTGCTTAACAGACATGTCAGGTTTTTTGTTCAGAGAATAAAAAGGAAGGAGGACGGGTGATATTGTAAACAACTTCAGATATAAGCTTCCACATGGACAAGTATATAAACCCATCACCTATGGTGACAAGAAGCCACAGTGAAATTTATAGCTTTCTTTTCATGCTTCCTTCAAAGTCTTTGGCGCCAAACGTGACCACGATTTTACCCTTCCCAGCAAAACAAACCTAGGAGTGTTGTTGTTTTTTAATGCAGGAAGTCAAGCGACAATTCTGAATGTCTACAAAATGCGGTTTCCAAGCCCTCCAGGATACAAAGCCTCCTAGCCCCTGCCCCCTGTTTGAGCCTGTGTTCCGTTCCTAAAGTGGAAGCCACGCTCGGAGAGCCTCTCACCTCCTCACCAGCTGATCGCTTGCTGGAATAAACGGGGACAGACTGGAAGGCACAACAAAGAAACCTCTTCCCACGAGAGGCCCAGGTTTAGAAGCAAGGGCATTTTAAGCTGACGGCATCCGTGAGACTTTCCCCAGACAGGAGGTGACTAGCGTCCTCCTCCTCCTCCTTGCGGCTATGCTCTGTCGAGGCAGAGTGCCCGCCTCTCTTGTGCCCTTTCCTGCGCCAACAGAAATCTCTGCCAGAAAGACTTGGCACAGCTGGGAGCGACTGGGCGTTTGCCAGCAACTTTTGGAACAGTCGACAGACACGGCCTGGAGAAAGGAGAGCCGTTTGGAAGCAGACCAATGCTTTATCATTCCAGCCACTCTGCTATAACTGGAGAGAAGAGGCGAATTTGCAACACCACGGGACGGGAGGGGGGCAGTTCAATAGTGTGCATTGTATGCAAAGACATTACGCACATATAGGATGTTGTGCAGTCACGGGGAAGGACTTGCGGGGTTTCGGGAAGAGAGACAGGCATGGAAAAAGTCAAATGAGTCTTGGGTCCACAGTGGAAGTCAAAGCCTGTGGTTCAGAAGAGAGGTCGTCTTTGGGATTTGGGGGCTCTAGGGAGATTCATTGCCAGTCCTGCTAACCCCCTGCTGGGGCCAAGCCAGGTGGCTCATGTGAGGTGGGAGGGAAGCCAGCTACTTGAGTCCCAGATGGAGCAGGTACAATAGGTAAAGGAATAAATCTTTATTTTTATAGCCCACCCTTCCTGGGTAACAACCTAAATGACAGATTCAAGTGGATAGCCATGTTGGTCTGAAGTAGCACAACAAAATTTGGATCCAATAGCACCTTGAAGACCAACAAAGATTTATTCAAGGTGTGAGTTTTCGAGTGCATGCACTCTTCCTCAAACAGGGATCATAAGAGTACAGCTATAAGGAAAAGTAAATTAGTAGCAAATTAGTAAACTGTGTCATAACATCCAAATTATGTGTTATGATAATACCGTGCTGACATGGCTTGTCAATTGTGGGGATGCTTCCATGCTTGGGTGGAGACGGATGGGGCAAGCAACTAGGCTCTTTTAATTATTTTTTCTCATAATCGGGAAGGTGTCTGCCATTAATTACTAGCCTTGGCATTTTAATTTCTCCGATCTACACCTGAACCCAAAAGACTGACTAGCTTTTTAAAGCAAAGAATTATCATATTGCATAATTTGGATGCTATGACTATTACTAATTTGCTACTAATTTACATCCTCCTTATATCTGTACTCTCATGATCCCTGTTCCGTTTTGTCTGAGGAAGAATGCTTGCACTCGAAAGCTCACGCCTTGAATAAATCTTTGTTGGTCTTAAAAGTGCTACTGGTAGCATAAATGACAATCATTAAAGTACAAAACATATAAATATTCAATAAAACATCTGTGTTTCCCAACTAGTTTATGTTGGGGGAGGGGTCATCAGGGCCTTGACCAGCTCTGCATAAAACTGGTTATGGTCCCACGGGGTCCTGATCTCTCTCAGCAGAACATTCCAGCAGGCAGAGGCCAAGGCCAGACTTACCTCCTTTGGGCTGGGGATCCCAAGCTTGTTTAGGTTGGAAGCTCTTAACACCCTTTGGGGGGCATAGTGGAAAACGTGGTCCTGTAGGTACACCAGGCCCAGACCGTTTAAAGGTTAATACCAGAACCTTGAATCTGATCTGGCAGTAGTCTGTTCTTATTTCCCCGCTCCTTGAAAGGGGGTGAACAGCCCCTCCCGTAAGCATAGAGGCCAAGACAGCTGTCTCTGTAGCCCACTGGCTCAGACTACCCACATTTTGCAAGAGGCCTCTCAACCAAATCCTGGCCAGATCTCTTGAGCTCCACCAAGCTTACTGCTTCAGTAAAGAAGTTACAAAGGAGGATGTCGTTAGGGAAGAGTTAATGTTTGCAGCAGAGGCCAAATGGCCTCCTGGTGGTGTCTGAGAAGAAGTTATGGTTTTTGTTAAGGTGGTTGCCGGAGTTGCTGCAGACGAGGCCCCTAAGGCCCAAGTAGTATTCTTGTCTTGTAAATAAAACCTGATGAGTTCCTTCCCAAGCAGCTGGGATCAATTCTTTGTGGGACCTGGAGGAGCTCTCAAAGGTCCCATTGCAACAGCTGTGCCACGCGCTTTCCAGCTGTAGCCTTGGACATGCTTGGCCCTGCCGTTTGTGAAATGTGCATCCATGTATCGAATCATAGAATCATAGAGTTGGAAGAGACCTCCTGGGTCATCTAGTCCTACCCCTGCACTATGCAGAACACTCACAACCCTATTGCTCATCCTCTGTAACCTGCTACCCCCTTGAACCTACACATAATCATCCTCTACATCAGATGGCTATCCAGCCTCTATGTAAAAATTTCCAAAGATAGAGAACCCACCACCTCCCAATGAAGCCTATTCCACTGAGAAACCGTTCTAATTGTCAGGAACTTCTTCCGGGTGTTTACACGGAATTTCTTTTGAATTAATTTCATCCCATTGGTTCTGGTCCCTCTTTCCGGGATGATGAATGATGCATGCATTTTATCCAGGAATAGGGAAGTCCTTCCTCTCTTCCGGTGGCTGCAGCATGGGGTGGGGTAGGGTGGGCGCATGGTGAATTTGAGGCCAGTTTGAGCTGCTGCCATGGAGGAGCCCTCCTTCAAAGAGCCACAGCACCTACATGGCAACATCTTGGGGCCACTCACAGAGAGGGTAGAGCCCGGTGACAGCAGATGGTCCATCTTCCAACCCTTTCCGAGAAGACACACACTCCCCAGAAACTGGAGCAACTGGGGAGTATGTGCAGCTGCCTCCCCTGTCTTCAACAGGGCTGAGGGGGTTAAAAACGCAGTTCCTGACTACCCCCTGTAAAGGAGGGCAGCCAATTCAAGAGGGTGCTTTGTGACCCTCCTTAACTGAGACTATGGATCTGGTTCAGGGACACGGGGAGGACCAAGCCTGACAAAGGGGCTGGGGTGCCCACTCTGTTCTCAGAAATTAACAGCCGAACAAATGTAAAATATCATACGTCAGGTAAAAGACAATGACAGAAAATCAATAAAACCTCATACATACTTGCAGATATACCTAGCCACTGGGACCTATAGATCTACATTTTAACTATTCCTTCTGGTCTTTTATTATCAAGCTACCGTACTTAGCAACTTTGAATGAGATCTCTTCGTTCTTATCGCCTAAAAATCTGCAAAGATAAAAACGTGTCTTTCCTGGATGTTTCTGTGCACACGGGTTCTAGGCAAGTATCTGTGAGTATACAGTCTACCCCAAATATACTCCATGGACTCAACCCTCCCATTCCCACACACACATAAGCAGCCTTGATATGGAATCCTCCTAAATTTGCCATCCATACAGCACTTGTTAAAGCATCTTGTCTTAAGAGAGTAAAATTCCTCTCAAAGTGTGGATTATCTAAGTATTTTAAATAAGGAATTGGAGTAATCCTATTACGATTATTCTGGGCAGATAACTGCTCCTAAACTTGATTGTAGTCGTGCTGCCTTTTGATACCCAAGACTCTTTGTTTAACAAAGACCATGGCTTGATTATGTTCAGTACTTAATGGAAATTGATAGGACAAACCATCATGGCCCAGTTTATTCTTGACCATTCTCACCCGTGTTGCCCCATGTTTCTTTGAAGGACTTTGAGGAGACCACTTGGAGAAGACTTTATGCTTACTTAGACAGCTGCAGACATACACAGAAGACTACACAATGAAACACGGACTGATGTGGGTGGGGTGAGGCTTTACTGGGGTTGATCGCTTTAATGGTTTCATTGCTTTATGTTAAAAGCAACCCGGAGCAGTTTCTGGAGAGGCGAGGGATACGTTTTCTACATAAATGAAAAGAAACTGGCTCTCAACCCGGAAGCTCATTGGTGAGTCCCAAATCAATATCTGACCCTCTGGCTAAGGGAGGCCCTGAACTCTTGAGGGTAACAGAAAGAGTGGGTATGGTCAGGAAATCTACCAAGACTGGGTCCCATCATCAAGATCTCACTTCTTTAGACAGCTGAGCAGACTCAATCGCATCACATTGCAGGAGATTTTCAATGTGTCATCTGATCCAGGAACAATCCGAGGATTCCGTGGGTCTGGAGAGCTTTTCTGAGCTACTTGAATCAAACCCTGCCTCAAACTGTTTCCTTTCTCCATCCCCCCGGCCTCTTTGAGCACAGCAGGGAGGTGTGGCCATCTGACAGCACTTCTGGCCCTGTTCTGGGGCTCCCTGAAGCCTGACAAATATTTCAGGGGTTGTCCATGGTCACAAGGTTGAAAAAGACTGCTCTAACCTTTACACCACACTGGGTCCCAGCGGCACCATGCTGTCTTTCATGTTGATGACCCAGTGTCACCTCTCTTTCTGTTTGCTGAGCTATCTCTAGAACAAGGATAGTCAAACTGGGGCCCTCCAGATGCCCATCGACTACAATCCCCATAAGCCCCTGCCAGCATTTGCAGGGGCTCATGGGAATCCTAAGTCCATGGACATCTAGAGGGCCACAGTTTGACTGACTGAATCGTGTCACTTCCCTTGGGGAGGGGAATGAAACCAGAGAAGCTGAAAATGTGCGCAGCCCATAAGAATAAAATTTAACAACCATAAACAGTACGTGATCCACTGCCATGCCAAATGCCCGCAACCCCATTTCCTGTGCAAATTAAGTCCTTCCTCACATCTTCTGGGAGATCTTCCTCCCTGTCGGCAGCCAATAATATGTGTTCAGGTCAAGACAACGTATGCCCATTAAAATTCTGGGTTTTAACTTTGATTGTACTGCAGCAGATTTTTAAAAACCCTAAAATAGAACCACATAAAAAATACTTGCCACCTACTGCGTAAGACAGCCTTTTCCAACCTTTGGACTGTGGAGTAGCCCCTGAAATACTTTCAGGCTTCAAGGAACACCAGAAGTCGTGGTATCCCATTTCTGAGAAGTGGGTGCAGAAGCAAGAGGTGGGAGCCAACCAATCCATCGATCATTGACCGTTTCCATTGTTGAGAAAGAGACTAGGCCTGTAGAGCAACAGGGGAGGTGGGCTTCAGGGATGTCAGTGGATATACAAACTTCTGAAAAAGGCTTTGCTACCCTTTCTCAGGGAGCTTTTGAATAACCCCAGGGTTTCCTGGAGCAGTTGGGAAAAAATGCAATCAAAAAGACAATGGAATATTAAATGCATGTGGAGAAATCTAAGTTTTCCATTGTCTCTTGAGTGTACCCTTCCTTCAAGGTGGTGAACATGGTTCTCTCTCTCTTCCATTTTATCTTCATAACTAGACTGTGAAAGAGTGATCGGATTGAGGTTTCACAGGGGGCTTCGTGGCCCAGTCAGAATTCCATCTAGTCTTCATTTTCCCATAGGTGGAAAATCACATGCAATAAATTTCACACCAACCCTAACATAAAGAGACAGAAATGTCTCATTCCTACTGCCAGGTGGGATCAGTCTAGCTGTTCAGCTCACTTCTTCCAGAAGTTCACTCAAAAGCTAATGGGTTGTAAATTATGCCCTCTTGCCTTTTTCTTGATGAGAAACAGGTGGCTTTTGAGACACTGAAAATGCAAGCCTAACTTCCCCAGCAGACTCCACAGCCCTCCAAAGGTTGCTCTGCAGCCCTGATGGGAACACACTGTCTCCATGTGGGTAGAGGGAGACCTCTGGGGCTATGGGATTTTGTCAGGCCCCAAGATGCCATGCCACACCCCCATGCGAGATCAGAGCCACAAGCTGCAGGGAACCTGACAGAAGGGGAATGAGATCCCTTGCCGAACTTTCTCACACGAACTCCCGAGTGTGTGTGTGTGTGTGTGTAAAAACAAAAGCGATTTCCACGTCATTCATAGAAATTGGCTTTGGGCCTGAACCACTTCCTCCCTTGAGGTTTGCGTCATACTTGGAAGTCCTCCCAGTGAGCCATGGGAGGGCTGGGGGAGGGGGATAATTTCCCAACTCTCACAAAAGAAGCAATGCCTTCCCATGGAGGGTATCTAGCGCAGGATTACGGTTGCCAACCCAATTCAAATAGTATTAGGAATTAAACAGGTGGATGAATCTGCCTAGGAAAAGAAACAGCAAAAAATCGATGCGGTGGCTTTTCAATATAGATACACTTAATCTGTTCATTTGAAGTCTTCTCCATACACACACACACTGAGAAGAAATATAACTAAAATGGATTCCGGATATTTTACAAGCAAGTTTTCAAAAATGGTATCTTTCCTCAGTGGCTTAATCCTGTAGTACAAATAATCATCAATAAGTCAGGGCATTTCCGTACCCTTTAAATGTAGTGAAATGCTTACCTTATGTAGTCATTATATTACGGCCCCTCCATATGACATCGCCACCATCCAGTGTCTGGGCAGTAACCAGCCAGCTACATCCTCCATTTTTAAGTGCTAGTTGGGGAATCGCATAAAGTGGATTCCCCAACCTAATTAGCACGAGCTACAGGAGAGCAACCAGCAGGTGACCAGCAGAGGGAAGGTATGAAGGCTCAATCGCACTAAAGGCATCTGCCTCATGCCACCCTTACACCCACCTCCCTCTCCCTTGTTCCCGGGGATGGGGATTTCTTTTTTAAAGGGTCTAACATCCTGGAGCAACGAATAGGCGGACAAGCATGCAGGTGATGCCAGAAATTTTTTTCCCCAAAGTTGTAGCACAAAGCATGCCTCTCTAAAGTTTCCCCTCCCCTAAATCAGGAATGAGATTAATTTTTTTAAGTTATATGCATAGGCGTTTAAATGGAGAACTATGAATTAAAAAAAATTAGCAGGCATCGCGGGACCTTTAAAACATGGAGAAAGGAAATTGGCTGCCTGGATTGATTGACAGGCGGAACAGTGTCATGTGTAATGCTCTCTTCCGCCATTTCCAGCAGCACTTGTTGAGACAGCAGAAAGGTGAGGAGGGGCTTGGAGATGCAATAATATTTAGCGTTACGCCATTCATCTGGCATAACGGTATTTTTTCTAATGTGCGGAAATGCCCTCAGTATGTACATGCAATTCACAGCAGCAACAAAATAATAAACCAATCAATTAACAGGAATTCCCACCTTTCTTAGTATTTTTCCCCACTTATTTTACATCAAAGAATCCTCATTTATCTGTGCAAAACATAAAATCCTGTAAGAATAAATTATATCTCATGCAGCTATCAATGACTAAACAAATCATTTATATAAATGTTGCATTGTACTGAAAAATATTACCTCATAGTATAAATTGGCCATGTATATACTGATTTGTTGGTGATTATTTGTACTACAGGATTTAGCCACTGAGGAAAGTACTACTTTTGAAAATGGGCTTGTAAAATACCCAGAACCTGTTTGGGTTATATTTCTTCTGTGTATATATATATATGGAGAAGACTTCAAATGAATAGATTAAACATGTCTGTATTGAAAAACCAACACGTCAATTTTTTTCTGTTTCTTTCAGCCTTCTTTGTCTCTTTAGGGGCCAGGTTCAAAGAGAGAAATCCAGGGAACTGTGAGCAGAGATTCTTCTACACAACAAGGCTTTCTCAGCCCCTCGGCATTGATGGAAAAGCTTCTTCTGAGGGTTGGGGGGACAGCGACGATGACAATGACTTGAGATAGACACCATGCAAAATTATTCTCTAATTAAACCAACTATAATTAACATGGCCTTGCCTGGATGTTCAGGATTGCCGAATCTCATCAGATTGAGGAAGCTAAGCAGGGTTGGCCTTGGTTTGCCATGCAGAAAGAGGCAATGGCAAGCCACCTCTAGTCATTTATCGCCTTGAAAACACTACAGAGTTGCCTGTGGCTTGATGACGCTTCCCATGACCATAGTTAGATTGTCTCACTGCAAGGCACTCCACCAATTACGGTTCGTCTATCAAGCCCGGATCTGAAACCACGGTTTGCAATCGGTTTATCGGTAGCAGATATTGCAAGAGGCTTTTGAAGACTACAGCTGAAGATGGGGATGAACTGGCAGAAGCTCTCTGGGTTTGCCGCCGGAAGTGCTTCCTGCACGCAGCAGGGGCTTTTCAGCTTCAAGCCTGCCATGACCTACCAGATCCTTCAGACACAACTCTCCCCCAAATATTGCAATGGCTGCTATCCACCATTTTTTCCCAGTGGGGTGAAGGAAAAGCAAATGCCACAGACTTTTCTACACTGATTGACCAGAAGCTTGCTTTGCATCGAAAGCTTAAATTGGGTGGTCTTGACTTCCCTTCCTCACTGATCAGAAATGGAGGGAAGAAACCCACCTAGCACAGAGGTGTGAAACATAACACAATATCTCAGCCAGTCATCACTGCTGGCCTATTGGCACAGTACAAACTAGTGAAGGATCAGCACAGGTGGGGGCATGGATGTACTAAAGCAGCACATTCAGATTAGTAAAGGAATCCTCTGCAGTTGTGAATATCCTTGACAGTGAAAGAGCATGCATTTTTCTACTGAGAGCCGTTCTGCCTTACCCCCTAGGGGCTCCCTGGCCTTTCTCCTGTTTCTTGTTTTAATGGAGTTGGCCACAAGCTATTCCCGGCATTGCCGTGAAAGCAGGGAATCGGCCGGTTCCATTGATGGTGTTTTCGCAGGATTACCGCACCTGAGAAAGGGGTCTGTCAAGGGCAGGATCATCTATTCTGATGGGCAGCAGCTCTCCAGGGTTTCAGGTCTAGGGCTTGCACATCACTTACTCCCCAATTGTATAACTGGAGATGCCAGGGACAGAATATGGAATCTACTGTGCCTAAATGCATATATGAACTTGCTGTGTATGGAGTCAGCAAAGCAAGAGAAACAAGGAACCATGTGGCCGACTAGATCTTCGGAGCGCAATGAAGAAAGGGTGAAAATAAAGTCTCTTTGATGCATGTCCTTTAAGCAAGAAGAAGTAGAAAAACAAGAAAAAGAAGAAGAACAACAACAACAACAAGTTTTCTCAGTGCTGTGGTGAGCCCAAGGTCACCCAGCTGGTTGCATGTGGGGGAGTGCAGAATCAAACCTGGCATACCAGATTAGAAGTCCGCACTCCTAACCACTACACCAAGCTGGCTCTAAGAAAACAGCTCTAAGAAGGAACCAAGCTCAAAGTTGCTGTTATAGCTCGTCTTTCTCTAATCAAAAAATGGAGGGAAAAAATATGGGTGGAGATTAACCAAAATTACATAATTATTTCCCTCCATTTTTTTTATTAGCGCAAGACAAGTTATAACAGCCACTTTGAGCTTGGTTCCTTCTTGAAAACTGTGACTGAGGACTTAGATTTTGTATTGTTGATTATCTTATTTCTCATCTTTAGCTTTCACAGCTGATGACACACTATTGAAACAAGGATCTTGCTTTCAGCATCAACCCTCAAAACTGTTCAAAGGACGTACAATAAAGAGATTTTATTTTCACCCTTTCTTCATTGCGCTCCTAAGTGGAATAGGCTGCCTAAGGAGGTGGTGAGCTCCCCCTCACTGGCAGTCTTCAAGCAAAGGTTGGATACACACTTTTCTTGGATGCTTAAGGACAGTGGTCCCCAACCTGCGGGCCTCGGCCCGGTGCCGGGCCGCGAAGGCCATGGCACCGGGCCGCGGCTCCCTCTCCCCACCCACCCCCGCAGTAAAAAACTTCCCAGGCCGCAAGCTTGCGGCCCGGGAAGCTTCTTCCTGCGGGAGGGCAGGGAGAGGGAATCAGGGCCGCGCCCGCGCTGTGATGCGCGGGCGGGCGGGCCGGTTGCCCTGCCGGTCCCCAGCCTCAAAAAGGTTGGGGACCACTGCTTTAGGATGCTTTGGGCTGATCCTGCGTTAAGCAGGGGGTTGGACTAGATGGCCTGTATGGCCCCTTCCAATTCTATGATTCTGTGATTCATACTCTATGAACTCTGTGATTCTGTGATATAGTTGGCCACACGATTCGTTGTTGTTTCTTTTGCTTGGCTCTATTGTTTTCGTGCTCCTAGAGTGCTTCTGTTGTCTACTGAGTCAAGCCATTGAGTCACGCCTACACTCACTGGCAGTGGGCTCTCCAGGTTCAGGAGATCTTTCGCCTTCTCCCTGATCTTGTGGAGAGGCCAGGGATTGAATCTGGGGCCTTCCACATACAAAGCAGATTGCTCTTCTGCTGAGCCACAGCCCTTTCCTGCTTCACTGACAGCAGTCTCGACGGTCTGTCATGTCCTCTGGAGAGAATTTGCCTCGACAGAACCATCTGCAGTCTAGGCAGAAGTCATACGAAGGCGGCCACTCGATCTGCAGTTCCAGATGCGGCCCTTCACGTCAACGCTTCCCCAGTATCTCCAGTGGCATTCGTCCACAGAGGCTGCTCACGCAGGGCCAATGAGCGGCTATTTGCTTGTGATGTATCGCAAGATCTCGACTTTCTGTGTCTACCAGGGAGAACTGGAAATCTGCAGACAGATAGCAATGTCTTATCACTTCAGCCAGATTAACAGGCTGAGGCTTCCACCGCTGATATCTTTCCCTCCAGACGTATCTGAGCCCTTGGCTGTAATCTAAAATGAGCTAATGGCTCTGAGAAATCATAAAAAACAAGACTGATGTTCCGAATGAACATCCTTTGCGCATTCTTGGCCAGGCAGTGGCACTGGAAGCCACACTGTCTCTCAATGCAGCTTAATGCAACTTCCTTGGTGTTTTTCGTCAGGAAAAGAAACTTTCCCCTCATAACCTCTCAGAAACATGGAGATACAATTTCTGCAAAATTCTTGCAAAGAGGGAGGGGAGAATTAAAGCTCATCCCTTCCTTCCTGTTCACCTCCCTCCAACCTATTTTGATCTTGGCTGGACAGCAAAACCAGAAGCAACAGCAACCACAAGGGGGGAAATTAATTTGGATTCGGGTGAGTGGGTAAGAAACTGAGCTTATGCTACACTGCAAATTCTTGTCCCCCTGTCTTGTGAATCTGGCAAGCCCTTAACCTGATACTTTCTGGGTGATTCCTGGCACAGTGGTAGATGGGACTGCAAGTTCTTCCCTTCCCAATTACAATTGAGTACTCAGAACTTGCTCAAGATCTCAGCCCAGGAGAAATGAAATAGGCATCAACCAGCACCAGGGCCTTCTCAGCCCTGGCACAGGCCTGGTGGAACACTCTTCTGAGCAAGACCTGCGGGACTTAAAACATAAAACAGCTATTCTACCAGACCTATGATTGAGGCCAAAGCATATACCATTAAGCAAGCTAGCCTCCCTTCAAAAACAAAGAACACCTGGACATCGGCGATCACCGGGCATTCACTCGATGTACTAACAAAGAACTTTATTCTCCTTCTGCTCTGAAGAGAGAATTGGCAGTGAATCTTTGAATTTTTGGACTGTTTTTAAATGTAAATTATTAATTTATTGAAATATTTAACTGTTTTAAGCTGCCCTGAGCCCTCAGGGAGAGGGGATTGTTAAATGGTTACTATGTTGTTTTGGACATGTATTTATATGATTGTAAATCTTCTCCCTTGTGGACACATTTGCCTCACAGGGAAACAGTCCTGTTCCTTCTGCTTAGGGCAGTGGTTCTCAACCTTCCTAATGCCATGGCCCTTTAAGACAGTTCCTCATGTTGTGGTGACCCCCGACCATAAAATTAGGCAAGTGTTCTTTCACAGAAATTAAACCGAAACCGACCAATGGTGTGAAGATCCATTGTTCGTGATTGCAGAAGGTCCCAGTTTCATCTTGCCAGCAAGTTCATCTTGGCATCTCCAGGATGCAATAAGAGGTGTTGTGAGAAGTCCTAAGCTTCAGAACTTGCTGGCAATCAAAACAGGCGATGGCAAAAAGGTTCAAAAGAGGACAGCTTCTTGCATTCATACTATGTCTTTGTAGCACTTAACTACAGGATCAAATTGGGGTGGAGGTGCATGGATCTCGAAGAAGGTTCGCATCTAATTGGTCTGTGCTGCACTTGACAGATCTGCATTATCCGTTCAAAGATCTCAAGGACAATCCATCATTCCACAACACAAAAGGCATACTTGAGCAGGCTGCCTTTCTACTTCCATGGAGTCTCCTCCATGTTCGGCTTTTCTTGCATCCGGAACAAGAAGTCCTGTCTAATTTACTTAAAAAACCAAGAGAGATGAATTACAGAGGTCAGATCCTTCCTAATCTTCTAAAGCAAAGAAACATCCAACAGAGCAGTGACAGAGGAATGAAAAATGACACAGGATGGTGCAGACAGCAACTTTAAAACATCTATCAATCAATTTTATAGCTACCTGCTATCCCCACATTAGAGCCTCTTGTGGCGCAGAGCGGTAAGGCAGCAGACATGCAGTCTGAAAGCTCTGCCCATGAGGCTGGGAGTTCAACCCCAGCAGGCGGCTCAAGGTCGACTCAGCCTTCCATCCTTCCGAGGTCGGTAAAATGAGTACCCAACTTGCTGGGGGGTAAACGGTAATGACTGGGGAAGGCACTGGCAAACCACCCCGTATTGAGTCTGCCTTGAAAATGCTAGAGGGCATCACCCCAAGGGTCAGACATGCACAGGGGATGCTTTTACCTTTTATCCCCACATTTGGGGTATATGTTTGTATTGGTGTGTGTGGGGGGGGGAGGGGATTAGCGTTCTTCATAATGGCTCATGGATCCTTTCGCTGTGGATATCTGGCTTACATCTGGCCTTCCACAGGGGAGAAAGTGACAGTGACAACACCAGCATTCGTCGAGGCAAACCTGGGTTGGAAGAATTATCTCAGAGCCGGATCTCAAAGTCACAGACTAACCACACTAAACCACGGTTTGGTATTACGTCTGAATCAAACCGCAATACATCTCTCACTTGTGTCCACTCACTATGCTAGAACTTGCTTTCTCATTTCTCTTCCATGTAAATCTGCAAAATAATGCAAATGCTGGGAATTAAACAAATGAAGTTGGGATTCTGGGCTCCAACGTGCATTACTTTGCACTTGCCCACGTTGAAGCTTCTTTGCCACATCGATGCCCACTCACCCAGCCTCAACAGATCCCTCTGGACTGCCCACAGTCCTCTCTGGCTCTCAGTGCCCTGAACAACTTAGTGCCATCTGAAAATTTAGCCACTTCATTGCTTACCCCCAACTCCAAATTATTAATGAACATGTTAAAAAGCACCGGACTTACGACCAAGCCCTGCAGTACTCCTCTGCCTACCACCATCCATTGTCATGGCTTTATGTCATGGCTTTATCAGAAGACTTTCTAAAAAGTCCAGGTAAGCATCTTCTGGGTCATTCTTGTCCATACAGAATCATAGAGTTGGAAGGGACGTCCTGGGTCATCTAGCCCAACCCTCTGCACCATGCAGGACACCCACAACCCTATCACTCATCCACTGTCACCTGCCACCCCCTTGAACCTTCACAGAATCAGCCTCTCCATCGGATGGCTACCCAGCCTCTGTTTGAAAATTTCCAAAGATGGAGAACTCACTGCCTCCTGAAGAAGCCTGTTCCACTGAGAAACCGTTCTGTCAGGAACTTCTTCCCGAGATTTAGACAGAATTTCTTTTGCATTAATTTCATCCCACTGGTTCTGGTCCATTCCTTCGGGGCAAGAGAGAACAACTCTGCTCCATTCTCTATATGGCACCCTTTTAATTACTTGAAGATGGCTATCAGATCCCCTCTCAGTTGTCTCCTCTCCAGGCTAAACAGACCAAGCTCCCTCAACCTTTCCTCATATGTCTTGGTCTCCAAACCCCTCACCATCTTTGTTGCCCTCCTCTGGACACACTCCAGTTTGTCTACATCCCTCTTCAACTGTGGTGCCCAAAACTGAACATGGTACTCCAAGTGATGCCAAACAAGAGCAGAGTTGTTTACCCCCTCAAAGAACTCTAAAAATTTAACTTACAGAATCCATGCTGGCATACCAGTTGAAGGTGGGCAAAAGGACTACAAAGCATTGCAGCTACATGGTTTTCTAAAGTTACTGTTGTTGTTGTTGTTGTTGTTGTTATTATTATTTAATTTTTAGACCGCCCTTCTCCAAATAGGTCTCAGGGCGGTTTACAACATAAACAGTTAAAACACAATAAAATCCCCATAAAAACCCCAATTAACATCAACAACAAGTCACATATAACATATGACGAGTAGCAATCCTAAGATGCAAACCTGACTTTTCAAGGGAAGTAGAACCCCATCCAATACAAGAGTGATCTCAAATTCCTGGTCTGCTTTCTACTAAGCAAAAGAACCCCTGTCTTTGAGATTGTTTCAGCTTGTTCACCCTCATCCAGCCCATTACTGACTCCAAGAACCAATTCAGAAGATGAATAATATCCTTGGAGTTAGGTGGAACAAAAAGCTATCTCAGGTAGCCCAAACCTCCTGAGGACCTCATCCGGTGGCTTCATAGAAATGTTAAATAACATGGGGGATAAGATCAAATCTTGCAGAACCCCACAGGCCAATGGGCACAGGGCAGAAGCAGAATCCCCAAGCACTATCTTCTGTGATAGACCTTCCAGATAGGATTTGAACAGCTGTAGCCCCTTGTCCTAACACTGAGAAGTGACTCGGTAGAATATTATGATTGTCAGCATCAAAGGCTGGATGAGAGATCCAAAAGAACTATCAGGTCATCAGCCCAGGTGACCAAAGCAGTTGCCATATCTGAACACAGCCTGAAGCCAAACTGATATATGTCCAGAAAATTAGTCTCTCCTATATTGAAATACAGGGGGATTTGGGAAAGGAGTTTCCTCCTGCTAGACGCTTTCATCAAACCTCGGATCCTATTCTTCATTGTAACCAACCAAAGAGCCAAGAGCCGATGGGATGGTCGAGGCTAAGCAAGAGAGACAGTTGAGCACGTATCGGAACAGATTTATATTAGGGAAAATGCTAACCCACAAGTTTTGAGGTGGTTTATCTCATCTTAAACCACGACAACATCGTCAACCTACACAGTTTCAAAACTGAACGGCATCTGGGGGTAAACTTTCAGAAAGTATTGCTGATGCCACAAAGCCACAGGAAGAAGTGAATCGACGCCTCATGTAGAAAAGTGGGTCTGCTGCTTTCAATATGCAGATGAATCATCTACAGGCAACCTCCAGCACATGTGCTGGACGACAGCACACCAGATCACTGTATCTGGCACGCAGTCAAGCAACCAAGGAGAGACATTGAGATTCCACATCCCTGTTGCTCATTCCAAGACCCATGATGCCACTGCCAGCCAGGTTTAAGTCAAGCTGCTGAGAGGTTGGCAGCTCCTCCTTCACTCAGGTCTGCTCCCAGCATGTTTACCCAAGTCAGACCCTTGCCTTGCCACCCCCTTTGGCTCGCCAGCATGCCAAAAATCTTCATAGAATCATAGAGTTGGAAGGGGCCATACAGGCCATCTAGTCCAACTCCCTGCTCAACGCAAGATCAGCCCTAAGCAACCTAAAGCATCCTAACAATGGGGAATTCCCATTGGGCAGAAGGAAACCTCTAATACTCCCCAATATGAAACAGGCTTACAAAATGCCTCTGTCTTCAGGGTTAGTCGATATTGCAAGCGTTATCCAGGTTGCATCTAAAAAAAAAAAACCGGAGAGGCTCAATGAGGTATAGAAACTATAGAGTGAGATCCCTGAATTCAAACCCTGAAGTTCACTGGGCGACTTTGGGCACTTGAGTCTCTCTCACTCCTGGCAGGGTTGTTGTGGGAGGGCAGGATTAAAGTGGAGGAATGGATACTTATGAATGCTTCCATTAACTCCTTGGATGAAGACAAGAGGATACCTCAGTAAGTGAGGCAAGAATTGCCAAATACCATCCCTCCTGTTTCACATCAATCCCAGATGAACATAGGGCCAGGACTGTTGGAGAACCAAGTCACTTGGTAGAGCCAAGTCTTTCAGATCAACAGTTTTGCCCTCCCTTATCCAGGTGTCTGTCATGCATGCTGGGTCTACTTTATGCTCTGCAAAATAAGTTTGCAGAGCGATGGTCTTATTATCGATAGCCCTGACATTATACAACATCGGTGTTGGAACCAGATTATTTCCCCTAGCCTCCCCCTCTGCATCTCTCAGGATGGGATGAAGGTTGGAAGGAGTCCGAACATTCTTGTATCTCTGACCTCTTCTCCCAATACACCTTCTCCCACCAACTTCTTGTTTATGTCATAGTCTTGGCGGCAACATCCAATCTGGTTTGGGGAGGAGGGGCAGTTCTATCACCAAACCTCCCTCCTCTCCTCTCTCTCCTTGTTGGTCTGTGAGGAAGTATACTGGGGGCACTTTTGATGTCAGCAGTTGGGGAGCAGATGTTAGTAACAGAGATGGTTCTCCAATTCACCTCCCTTGCAATTTCCCAGGGGGCCATCAGGGCTCCCTCCCTGTCCGTGCCCTTCTCCCTCTCCTTTGACGCTCCCTTTCCAATCACTGCTTCCGCTGTTGCTGCTGTGATTTACAGGCCTGCTGGTCTTCAAAGACACCAAAAGCTGCTCCTTGGAAACCCACTAGGGTGACTAGGCTTTGAGCCATGTGCTGTTCCTGGGGTGGTGAGCCAGCCCATTGCTCTCAGTTGCTCTCTGCCAGCCAAATGCTTCAGTAATTACTCTCCTGGCCTAAGCTACCTCACAGGGCTGTTGTGAGGAGAAACTAGAGGAAGGGAGACTGAGGTTGAAAGATGCTCTGAGTCCCCAATCAAGAGAAACTGGGGAATAAGATGTAAAAATAATGTACAGTCCGCCCAAAGGAAATTAGAAAATGTAGGGCAAAAAAAGCCTCATGTGGCACAGGGTGGTAAGGCAGTCGACATGCTGTCTGAAGCTCTGACCATGAGGCTGGAAGTTTGATCCCAGCAGCCGGCTTAAGGTTGGCTCAGCCTTCCATCCTTCTGAAGTCGGTAAAATGACCACCCAGCTTGCTGGGGGGTAGAACGGTAATGACTGGGGAAGGGAATGGCAAACCACCCTGTATTGAGTCTGCCAAGAAAATGCTAGAGGGCATCACTTCAAGGGTCAGACATGACTCGGTGCTTGCACAGGGGATACCTTTAGGGCAAAAAATGAGGTCCTTTTAAGTTCTTGCCGGCCACACCTTCCTGCTGCTTTTTGAAGTAGATTTCATTCACTGCAGGGGGAAAAAATACTTCCTTTCCAATAAAGGTCACCAACAGTGCACTGAGCAAAGCAATTTAAATGCAAAAGTCAAGATATCTTCAGCCCAAAATGACTCCAATTTGCAAACGTTCACATTTACCAGAATAAGCAGCGTGTTCAACAAACATTAACAAAAAAGAGGCGGGGAAGAGAAGGCGAGAAAGAGGAAGAAGTCTACACAGAAAACTCAGGAAGGGTTAGGCTGATTAAATTAAGTTACGCTGTTCAAAATATAAACCAAAAGAAGCATCTCAGATACTTCTCAGATACTGCCATGGCTGCTCTTACTTGTTTAAAAAGTCTAAGCTGTCAGAGCCTCTTCAAGAATTGCATCAAGGCCCTGTTCACATGTTGCCTGTTCTCAGGTTTGGCCATGGATGTTTCCTTGACCTGTTTATGCCCTGCTTTAACTTCGAAGAAGCCAACAGACCTGCAGGACTGGGCAAGCAAAATCAGACACATGGCCAAAACGTGTCCACTCTAGCTAAAGCAAAAGAGTCCTACAAACAGTGTGCAGATCACAAGGGGTCACTCCGGGGGGCCAGATGTATACTTCCAAACAACTCTCAAAAGTGTAGGCAACCCAGTGAATTATGTGGGTCCTTTCACCATTGTCAGGGTGATTAACAATGTGACTTTGAAGTTAATTGCCTGAATCTTACAGACCCTGCTTTTCTTTCCTACTTGCTTAAGGAAGTGCCAATCCGACTGTTTCCGCACTGGGAACTTCGCTGCCCTGGCTCCCGTATGGGAGCACAAATCCGGGGTGGACGAGATGCACTGGGCCAAAGGCTCCAACGTGCAGGAGCAGGAAGTGGCAGGGCAATGGACTCCTGGATTTACCACCACTGGATCCCCAATGTGTGTGTCAGGTCAGAGCCCTCGCTCCCAGGGAAAGAGCTTTTGACCCATGTGCTGAACTGGTGTGGGTTGGGGTGGTGGAGTTTTTTGGATTTCCTAACGACTGTCATCTTGTTAATTGTTAATTTATTAAGGGGCGTTTTTAGGGGTTTAACTGTGTTTTTATCATTTTATTGTAAACCGCTGCGAGCCAACCGAGAGTGGTGGTACAGAAATCAATCAATCAGTCAGTCAATCAATCAACCTGCCCCAGCTCAAACTCCAGGCTGCAGCCCGGCACGAAGTCTCCAGTGTAGAAATGGTCTCCCTGACAAATGCCTCCCCGTCTGCAAGGTCTGTGCCCATCATGGTAGATGAGAACGCGCACTAGGACATTTCACAAGTTCTTGACTCACGGTTCCGCAGAGGACAGCTTCAGAATTTTGTGGCCTGGGAACATTTTCCCACTTCTGAGAATCAGTGGGTTGACGCTGGCCAAGTTTGCACCCCCGCATTGATCCAAGTCTTTCACAGATGCTACTGGGCCTTAGGCCAATCACAGGGTACTGGAAGGTTCTAAGCCCAGGATCAGGTCTGTTATAGAACGTGGACTCCTGTCTGGCAAGAAAGATGATGTCTCCTGTGAAGTATCTTCCCCGCCAGTTAGATGGATGAAAGCCAGGACTGGCTCTTTCCTTTGTGTGTGTATGTGAAAGGCTAAAGGGTCACAGCTGACTCGTGGTAACCCTGTAAGGTTTTCAAGGCGAGAGACTAACAGAGGTGGTGTGTCATTGCCTGTCTAGGCATAACGACCCTGGACTTCCTTGGTAGCCTCGTATCCAAATACTAACCCTGTTTAGCTTCTGAGATCTGACGAGACCAGGTTAGCCTGGGCCATCGTTTGGGAAAGAAGAAATGGATTGGAAACACACGAGCAAGAGCCACACTGGGGCTTCATTGCGCTACATGGTTTAACCTTGGGCTGCCCGATCCCTCTCAGGACTGTTGTTGTTGTTGTTAATAATAATTTGATTTCTATACCGCCCTTCCATATGGCTCAGGGCAGTTTACATACAACATCACAGGGGGATACATGGAACGAGTCAACATACAACATAGTCAAATACAACAACAACAATCCAACAGTGGTTCTAAACAACGCAACTTAAGTGATCCCAACAACAACAATAAAACAAGGACAGAACCTTAGCTAAAACCCCTAGAGAGGTCAGACTGGTTCAGGCCATGGAGGGGATGTTTGAGGGGGACCTGAGGTCGGCCTCAGGCAAATGCCTGGTGGAGGAGTTCCCTTTTGCAGGCCCTGCGGAACTGTGGGAGTTCAGGCAGGGCCCTGATCTCTTCAGGGAGCTCGTTCCACCAGGTGGGGCCCAGGACAGAAAAAGCTCTAGCCTTCGTTGAGGACCGATGTGCTTGTTTGGGGCCATCAAGTGATAACTTATTATGGTGTGTGCATAACAATTTGATAAACCCGTTAGCAAAACCCATGAGCAACAAGCTCAGGGGTACAAAAGGCACCGAGAAGTAGCATAGGATAGGGTTGTCAGGTCCAGGACCAGAAGTACCTGGAGATTTTGCAGATGGGCCCTAAAGAGGGCCGGGTTTGGAGCAGAGGGACCTTAGCAGGGCAGAACGCCTCAAAGTCCACCTTCCAAATGGGCCGTTTTCTCCAGGATAACTGTTCTCTGTTGCCTGGAGATCAGTCGTAATCCCAAGAGATCTCCAGCCCCCACGTGGCAACCCTAGATGAAACCCTCCCGCAAGGGTAGGCACGTGCAGCTCTGCAACCATTGAATGAGGCTGTGAATTTAGCAGGACGTTTTGGGTTCAAAGCTAAACATGGAGGGTTGCGGGAACACCTCACCGATAAAACTTGCACGCTGAACACCAGTGGCCCTCGCGTTTTGAAGGGCAGCTGTGTTTTCCTCGCTACTATTTTAATACCTCTCAGCAAGGGGATGAATTGCCTTCCATCTGTCATGCATCGCGGCTTAATGCGTGCGATACAAACTGTGTTTTGCACGATCAAACGCTTACATGTGGATAAGAAGTCTGAAAGTAAACTCCCCACGATTGTGGGGTGGAGACAAGCCTAGTTTCCAAGGAATTAAATATCAAAAGCACAAATGGCAGGGGGGGAGGGGCGGGAAGCAAAGACTCATCCAAGAACAACAAACAAGAAAAGGAAACAGCATCAAGCAAAAGGACAGGAGACATTCCGCAATGCTGAGTACGGTTTTTCTTACTTCTGTCATAATAAATGTGAAGCCATGCCTTCACCCCCGCAGTGAGAAAATCAATCTCTCCCTCTCAACCGGAGAATTCCCAGAAGGGATGAAAGAGGCAGTGGTACAGTCACTACTAAAGAAGTCATCTCTGGACCTACAGGAACCCGCCCAGACTCACACCTAGCGTTTCTAGGGAAAGTGGTAGAACGACTGCCGAAGACCAATGGTCAACATTCCTGTATGAAGCTTCGGTCCTAGACCCAGACCCGTTGGCCATGGGGTTGAAACAGCGCTGGTGGCCCTGATGGATGACCTCTGCCACCAGCTGGACCAAGGTGGGTCAAGCGCTGCTTGTGTTGCTCGACCTCACGGCAGTGTTTGACACAGTCGATCATGAGCTCCTGGCTTGCTGCCTTGTCAACGCCGGAATACGAGGGACAGCCTCTTTTCTTCAGGGTGGCAGAAAGAGGGTAGCAATCGGAGAGAACCGACCGCATTGCTCTCAGTATTGGCTCCCCTTCCCTCTAGGCTTAGGATTAAGTATTAATCCATTGAGCCATTATAAATCTTCCCTGTCTTCGGCCACATGTATCATCTGTCACCAACTACTAGAAATGTTGGAGGGGAAATTCTATAAATTTGTACCACAATTATTTGTACCACATTATTATCATTATAAATATTGTTAGTGTTTTAGGGGAACTTTTAATGAAGCATGTTTTTATTGTTGAGATATTGTTTGTATTATATGCTTGTGAACCAGCAAATGCTAAGAGTGGCGGTATAAAAAAATAAATAATAAATAATAAATAACTCTCATGCGGGGTACTGCAAGGAGTGGTTCTCTCCCCAATCCTGTTCAATATCTTCATGTGCCCTCTTGCCCAGATGGTACAAAGGTTCGGACTGGGATGTCATCAATATGTTGATGATACCCAGCTCTTCTTCCAGATGGATGGCTGCCCTGATTCACCCCTTCAAAGACAGAGGTCCTGTGGTTCTGTAGGAAGGGCCCAGAATGGAAGTGCGATCGCCCTACCTGGATGGGTTGCAGGTATTAGTGGAACACTCAGTCAGGAACCTGGACATGGTCTTTGACACCTCCCTTTCCATGGAAGAACAGATCACAAGAGTAGCCTAACTGGCATTCTTCTACCTACACCAAGCCCAATTACTAGCGCCCTACCTGGTCCCAGAACACCTAGCCTCAGTGATCCATGCAATGGTCGCCTCTAGAATAGATTTCTGCAACTCGCTCTATGCAGGCTGACCCTTATCCCCACTCTGGAAACTCCAACTAGTGCAGAAGCTCCAGCCAGGGTTCTCACAGGAGTGCCCTGGAAGGCCCATATCCGACCCACACTCCGACAACTGCACTGGCTGCTGGTTGAATTCTGGATCAGGCTTAAGATTTCGGTAATCACCTTAAGCCATACACGGTCTGGTTCCTACATACCTGAGGGACCGCCTCTCTGCTTATGTTCCCCAGAGAGCTTTCTAAAAGGTGGAGAAGGTCAAGACTTCAAAGTTGGGGTAACAGTCTCCAGGTGGGGCTGGGAGATCTGGAGTGACATCTGATCTCCAGAATACCAAAATTGGTCTCCCTGGAGAAAATAGTGGCTTTGGAGGGTGGGCTTTATGGTGTTGCATCCCCCCTCCCATCTCCAAACTCTTGGTTTTGTAGACTGGTATATGTAAAGCAGTTTTCCTGCATAATCTGCCCATTATATGAGCATATGATGGGTATTGTTTATATGTAAAAACTGCCCAGCCAGTTTATTTGATGTGCCATGTAACAAAAATTATTTGTGCTACGAAATACTTCAGTGCAAGTAAACAAACACAGTGCAAAAGCAAATTTAGAATTGTAAGTTCATTTCACACAAAAGAAAGGGAAATCAAAATAAAGAATCCTCAAGATTTTTCCACATACACACATCAGTGCCCGATAGTTACAGATCGCCTTTCAAAGGAAAAACCAATCGCTGTGAGATTTACAACCATTTTAAAATGAAAATGAAAATCATACACGCTATGGAAAAAAATCAAGTCAGCTAAACTAATCAATATGATTCAAGTAAAACACCAAACAACAATCTCTACAAATTCCCGGTGGAATCAAATGTTTTCACTTATCTAAAGGAGGAGACTAAGAACGAACACACAATGGAGATCCTAAGGGAAAGTCTCTCTCTCTCTCGCTTTCTCTCTCTCTCTCTCGCTTTCTCTCTCACACACGTTCCCAAGTGAAGCCCAAGGAGGAGGGCAGAATAATGATTAGCAGATCAAGCAGAGGCCAGTGAGGCACTGATGTCTTCAGGCCTGGATTTTGGGAAAGATGCCTGAGGTTGTGGTTCACAGGGGGGCCCTGAAGCAAGCTGCAGTTTTGCATCTGGTATCTACGTTGCCATGGGGCATCTACGGTGGATGGGGCTGAGACCATTGGGGTGGATCCAACCACCTTTTCTGCTGATAAAAAGGGCAGGAAGGGTCCCTGCTGACCACCCACAAAGGTTACAGGAAGAGGAGGGTCATGGGCCCTGCATAGACATGAGCCATGTGAGACAGGAGGTGCAGTGGGAGGGGGGGGGAGAATTAAGCAAGATTCTGTAGAAAAGCTGGCTAGAGCCACCTTACAACCCTGTTATTATAACCAAACCGCTCCCCTGATACTAGGCTATCTCAGGGACAGCACAACTCCTCAGCTGTTGCCCAAGGCAACCTTTTCAGGCTTCTGCAGGAGTGGCCTAATTCTGAGGATGTATCAATGCCTTCCAAACCAGCCCTGAAAAAATTCAGCATGTACAGAATTTGTCTGCTTCTTCATTAAGATTTTTTTAAAGGTTCTATCTTGTTCAAAGGGCAGATTTGCACGTGGACACTGGTAATCCACCCAACTTTATAAGCAAAGTCCTTGTTGACAGGCAAACCTGGTTTTGTGGGGGGTAGAAGGCTAAATGCTAGAGCACTCCGGCCCATGTGCAGAAAGAAGCAACTTGCTTGGAGGGAGGAGAAAAACTTTCTATTGGTTGGTTACATGTGGGAGTATCCCATTAAAAGTCAACATACACCTTGCCAAACACCGAGTCAGATCACGAGTCCATCTAACTCAGTGTTGCCTACTCTGAATGGCAGCGGCTCTCCATGGCAACAAAGCAAAAACAACCTTCTGCTGTTTTCTGCTACCCAAGATACTTTAATGATGGATTCCAGGGACTGGACCAGGAACTGAATGTATGCAAAGAAACTGCTCTGCAACAGAGTCTCAAATCCTGCCCCTAGCCTACTGCATGCATAACCACATCCAAATTCAACATGGACGCATGTGTGGGAGCAACGAATAAGTTAGACCTATGAATGGGTGGCCACGTTCTGATGGGTCGCTGCCTACATGTGTGTAAGCGTCATCTGCCTCCTGGTCAACACGGAAGATGGCCCTCACTTCCAGTAAGATGCTTAACAGAGCTCCGTCCAAACTCTAGGGAAAGTTGGCCAACACGGTGTGCTTCCACATCATGATATTCTGTCTGTCTACAAACCTCTGCAAGATAAACCTCCTGTTTCCCACTCTGGATCACTTGCTAGAGCAGGGATGGGGCATATGGACCTCTAACGGGAAGATGATGGACAGACACAGAAGAAGGAAATAACTGGAGTCCGTACCTGGTATAGCCCTCTACTGATTTCAATGTGGCATGGAGTTGCTTTGAAAAGGGCAGTTGTCCATCAGGTGGACACTACCCAAGGTGGACCTTCCAGACAACACTCACCCTCCTTCAAAGATCTTGATCCTGGCAGGTTCCCCTCTTTTGGGTATGGGAACGTCGTCTTCCGATTTCACTCTTTTCTCCTCTTCTTTGTCAATTCTTGCTATGTCTTTTCGACCTTCCTCAGGAAGGAGTGATGGCAGATGAACCTACCTCCCCAAAAGATCAAAGCATTAGTTTGTTATGATTCAAAGGGCTCCAACAAGGCTTTTCTGCAGAAGGAAAGGGGGAAAGTTCAATAGCCACCCATGGACTAAAGCTTTTCTATTGGGGATTTGTTGCTGTTTGTCTCAGCAAATGGTGCAGGGGGACAGGCAGAGGCCCAGTTCTAACTGGGCTGTGTGGCCCTCAGGAAAGTAACCGGCATTACTAGATTTTATTTTACACGTAAGGAAATTAAAAAATTAGGACTGCATCCACTAGCTTGCGTCAGGGCACATTTGGAATTTTGACACAGCCTGATGGACACAGGCATAAATGGCTGCCACAGGATTTCAGCCCAGCCATAAAATGATTGCTAAAGCTTAACGTCAGGTGTGCCAGCAGCTCCTGCCAAAGCAGCATATTTTCCTTTAAAATCTCCACAGCCAATTAAATCTCCAGGTGTCATTCAGAAGCCTTGCTGGGCAAAAGCCATACTTGGCATAACCCATCTCCAGGAAAGGGGTGGGAAGACTCTATGGCAGTGGTCCCCAACCACCGGACGCAGCCCGCTGCCGGGCCACGAAGGCCACAGCACAGGGCCATGGCTCCCTCTCCCCGCCCCCCGCCAGCAAGAAACTTGCGGCCAATTAGTTTGCAGCCCGGCAAGCTTCTTTCTGTGGGAAGGGGGGGGGAGAGGGAAGCATGTCTGCACATGTGCGTTTGTGGCCCCACGAGGCGCAAATGCAAATGCATGGACTTGCCGCACATGCGCATTTGTGCAGGGGCTGCTGCGCGTGCGCAGTGCCCGGATCGCCCTCCCCCCACCACCGGTCCGCAACCCCAAAAAGGTTGCGGACCACTGCTCTATGGTACCCACGGGCCCCAAGTTGGGGACCCCTGCTGTAGGCGTTCTTGTGGACTCTCCTGCTGTTTGGTGACCAGTTGCAGCTTAAGCATGCAACTAGTGTCTGGGGAAATTAAGGCACGGTTTTTATCAAGAGCCTAAAACTGCTTATGTAGTCAGTCTGTTAAATTAGGATGATCCCTGTCTGCCTGGGTCTCCTGTTCTGCTTTTTAGAGTGCTTCCTGTTTACCGGACATCCCTCATGTCCTGCTGAATATATACCCTCTGGAGTTCTACCCTTGGCTTGTTTTCATGGCTTCCCCCAGATATTTTCCTGCAATCTGTTGTCTGTGTTTGGAGACCCTCTTGTATCTGGATTGCCTATTCCTGGGATTTACTCTGATCCACAGCCTGGGGATGAATCCCAAAAGGAGGTCCCTATCCCAAGTCATTAAAACACTGAGCCCAGCCAATGCTGAAGGTGGCTCAAATAAGCAGAGTCTTAAGGCAATTACTGGGGAACACGGGAGGGAGGCTGTGCATGAAGTTGGCAAAAATGTTAGTAACATCCCCCCCCCCAAACAGTCTTAATTTGATCACCTTTCTCCCCGAAGCAGTACTGTTAATGCACAATTAAATCCTGTATACAATGCCCTGTCCAGAGTGTGCTCCACAAGTGATCTTTATCTCAACACATCATAAAATATTTATTCATTTATTTTTATTATTATTAGACTTCTATACCACCCCTCTGGGCCAGCCGGGGAGGTTGATAGCAATAGAAAATGCCATTTAAAACCAGAACAGAAGAACGAACAGCCACAAACAAACCCTCCCCATCCCCCCCCCCCGCCATGCAATGGCTGGAAATGCTACCTCCCACCACAGGTGGGGTGGTTCGAGGGAGGAACCCAATCAATGTTCTGCCACCCAGCCTCAACCGTAGGCCTGATGGAAGAGCTCTGACTTGCAGGCCCTCCGTCGGGGCCCTCAGCTCTCCCGGGAGCTCATTCCACCAGGTAGGGGCCGGAACCGAAAAGGCCCTGGGGCCCAGGTCGAGGCCAGGTGGACCTCTCTTGGGCTGAGGATCACTAGCTTGTTCAGATTTGCAGAGCGAATATATGCTAGCTGACAAAACACTGCAAAAAAGCAATCTTCATCGGATCATTCATTCATAAGAAAGATGTGGCGTTTCACTGCGACGTACACGCATTCGAGCTCTTGTTAAAATACCAGCTCCTATGCAACAACAGATCTAGTGCTCTGGAAAGCCTTTTGGATCAAGTGCTTGCCAGCAGAAGCAAGTTTCTCTCATCCAGTTTTTAAAGCACATCCCAAGCACTCCCTCCCCCGCCCCCCAACCCTAATTATTGCTAGTAAACAGGCAAAGCCAAAGGAAGCCATATCCTTACCTCAGACATTTTGGGATTCCTGGAGCTTGCGGGTACAAGCCTCCCTGCCTCTGGACGTGGAGCAGTCGCCATGGTGTACGTTTCTTTGCTCCCTTTCTGCTTGGAGCACAGGAGCGAGAGGGCCACCTTCGTGGGTATACCTGGGAGGTTGGGATTATACAAACTAACGCACCAGCTGGCATACACTGAGGATCGTCGGTCAGCTTGCTGGATGTGGTTTGGCTTAATGTAATTTAAATAGCACCAACTGACATTAGTAGTTGTATGGAGACTAGGGAACTGGAGTACCTTCTTAACATCTGTACCGTCTTGAGACTTCTTGGAATTTTGAGCAGCCTCGGAGGGAAGAGCTGGGCTGGGAGGGTTCGCGGAAGGCAGTTCCACTGGATCTTTGGGATCTTCCTTCTTCACCATCTGCAGAGGGTCCTGGTTCCCAAATGGTTCGGCAGCCTGGGGGTCATCGTCCTCTTGGCCCTCAGGCTGCAGCAATACCGCCCGTAAAGTCCTCTGGGTTTCCTGTGGTTTCGATGGTTCAGGGGACACGTCTGGTGGTCTTTCAGCCTTGGCTCTCCTTTGGTCCTGCTTCTCCTCTTCCTCTATTGCACTAGGGGCCTTCACCGCTTCCAACTTCTCTTCTGATTCAGAGAATTCTTCTTCCTTCACCCTTTTTTGCTGCTGCGTTTCCATGGTGAGCTCCAAGCTCCCAGCTGGAGACAGCATCCGTTTGCTTCCTCCAACAGTCGACGTGCTCACCTCTAGACCCAAGATGCTTTCTGCTGTGGAACTTAGGGGAATGTAACCTTTTCTTTCGGACAGGGACAATGGGAGCCTCAAATATGGCGTCTGGAATAAGTCCCTCTGCTCGTCTGTGATCATCTGTGCCAAATCGAGACCGATTCCATGAATGTTAGCCGTGCAGACCAAGGTCCCCTTCGTTTGATACTCATCAAATTTTGGCAGGATGATAGAAGAGGTGCTACAGTGGGACTGAGTGACCAGGATCTGAGAAAGGGTTGTGTACATGGCATTCCCATAGGAGGGCATGTTGGTCTGAATGCGAACGGGGACGACGAGGGACACGACGGGGTCCGAACAAGCAGGAACAACCAACTGAGATATGCAGACGGACGCCGAGGGACTAGCTGGGCGAGTTAAAATATGTAGCCTGCTTTCAGAGCCGTAGTCCGCAGATGGGGGAAAACTGGACCTTCCGATTGGCGGACATAAGCTGGATTTGATTTGGGGAAAATGGGCTCCAATATCGCTTGGCAGCTGGAGAGCCAGCTGGGACTGCAGGGGAAGAAAAAAGGCAGAAGGGAGTGGTGGGGAGCCCGGGTAGTGCACAGGGATGAGGGATGGGCTTTGCTGGAGCTGCACATCAACTGGGTGTGACATTAGCGGAGGCGTAATGTGTAGCTGGCCTGGGTGCAGCAATGCTTCTTGCAGAGGAAGGGGAGGGTTCTGAAATATGGAATGAGGTATCTGAGGAATGGAGTAGGGACCAGAGAAGATGTCCGCCATGACGTGGCTGGAGAAGAGCTCGACAGATGGTCCTCCTGAGTGGGGCAAAAGGTGCTGGAATGGCAAGAGGGAGATCTGGGGCCCCACATATTGCTTTTCATGGAGTGTGAACTGTGGGGTGGGATGGTGGAACACTTGCAGAGCTTCTGTGTAAGGATGGGGATAAGTGGCCTCCGAGCAGTCTTTGGGCTGGCCCTTTTCACTCGCGTAGCCTCCACGAGAGGAAGACGAAGACGAGGAAGGGTGCTGGAGAGGCAAGCCCCCGACTGAAGACTTGCTTGAAGGCTGCAAGACGTCCTCTGTCTCCGTCCCTCCTTTGGGAGCCGAGTCCGGCTCGTGCTCCGGATGCCTGGTGAGGGAGGCCTGTCGGACCAGAAAACATTTCCGCCTCTCCGGCGTCGGCGCCGTCGTAGTTGTCGGGGTGCGGGATGCCGAGGCGGGGGAGGATGACAGGCTCCCGTAGTCGAACGATTTGCTGCGGGTCTCAGACATTGCGGAAGAGTGAGAGACATTGGGTGTCTGCTCAGAGGCCGACCTCCGCATTTCTCGCGAGTGGTGGGGGTGCTGGTGGCTTGGTACCATCAACATGTGTGGCCCGATGCCGAGAGGTTTTGCATGGGATTCCGAGGCCTGGGAACCAGCTTCCTCTCGCTCAAAGGAAGTCGAATGGCTGGAGCCATGGGAGATGCTACTTTCCTGACTGGGGCTTCTCACAGACTCAAAACTGGACTCGCCAGAAGACTGAGCCATTTCCGCTAGTCGGAGTCTCTTTTTCTTGGGTGGCAGTTTCTCTGCGGGAAGCTGGGAGAGAGACTGGCTTCTCTGTGGCCACTGAAATTCCTCTGTTTTTTCTGGCTCTTTAGGGGGAGGTTCAGGTTCTGTCTCAGGTCTGTCTGGCTCTTCTGTAACTAGGATCTCGGGGACTTGGATGTTGGGTTGACGGACAAGCTTTGGCTGCAGGGAATGAGTTGGCCGGCCGTGTGGAATGGCAGGCTGAGATGAATACTGCACATGAAGCTTCTCTTCTCCTTCTAAGCTGCTTAGCTGTTCTAATGAGTCGGACTTCTCAAAGGAGCTTGTGTGTTGGATAACTGAGATCTCCTTCGAGGTGGTTCTCCTCTCCTTGATTTCCATGCTAAAAGCAGGCTTTTCACGCCGAGAGAGAAAGCTGACGCTGATGTCAGACACTGGCATAGACGTACTGGGTTCTGCTGGTGACTTGATGGACTCAGAAGTTCGGGTCAAGGCTGCATCAGTGGATTTCCGGCTCATATACTGACTGGCTGGCCTGGCGCTGGATGAGGAAGCGTCTGTCAACTCAAAGGAAGGAGGGTCTTCATCATCACCAAGACTCTTCTCTTTACGCCTTTTCCTCAGCGGTGTAAGCTCCAAGCCGCTTCCCAGCTTATAATGCATCGCCTGGGGCCAAGGATCAGATTCTGCAAACACTTTCTCAGATTCCAATGAGGTATGAGAACTGGAAGAACGAGGCTTGGAGATCTGGAGTTCTGAACAATAATATTTTTTGTGCGCTTCGTAGTTGTCCCTTTTCTTGTACCGAGCACCACAAATGTTACATTCGTACATGAACCCTTTCGCTTTCAGGCCCTTCCTAGACTTTTTGGTCTGCTCGCTCTCCTTGGTGTCTGGCTCTTCCGCTGGCTTGGAAACAGTCTCTTTGCTGGCTGCGCTCCCCTCTTCCGTAACGTATTCCACCCCTAAAGGTAGCTCAATGGCAGGCTGCCGCTTGAGCATCCGAGGGTGGGATGAAACCTGACCGCGGCTCAAGACCTCTGATTCTGTGCCGCGGTCGTCAAAAGAATAGCTCCCTCGAAAGGGATGAGCGGAACTCATAGAGCATGCAGCAGAAGGCATCGAGTGGCTTCTTAGGAGAGGCACTGTCTCGGCGGCACTGTGGGATTGCTGGAGGGATAGCAGTGATTGTTCAGGCTTCATTTTTTCCATGTGGGAGGTCAAAGACTTGGACGAATCCAGCTGACTGCCCGACTTGCCTTCTAACTGAAACGGTTCTCGGTAGGCGCCGGATTTCGGTGACTCGATGCTGCTCCGTCTGGACAGTGAACTGCGCCTCGGCTTCACGCTGTCTATTTCGCTGGTATCCACCACCGCTTCGTTGATGGTGATCAGCTTGGTGATATGCTCGATAACCTGGGTTCGGGGCACAGACAAGGGGACCGCACTCCCTTTCTCTTCCGTCGAAACCTGCGGAAATTCCGGGGCAGTGGTAGCGGACAGCATGGCGGTCCGTTGGCCGATCCTCCCGCATTTGCCAAAAATTATTTCTGCGTACGATTTTGCATTGGTGTTGGGAGGGCTGACCTGCTGTTCTGCACTTTCAGACCTGGAAAAATAGCCCGATTCGGTGCTCCCTTTGCTACCAGGGCTAAGGAAAGCTTGTTCTTCAATCACCTTTTTCCTTTCACTCAGCCGGAGAGCAAGCTTCTGTTTGATGGTATGCGTTTCTTCTGATTTATGACCCTGGGCATGCTCGGGGACTGGCTCTACAAACTGGCTGCTGTCTTCAAATGACACAGACATACTGGAATGGGAAAAGGAGCTGCTCTCTTGACTAGACCCTTGGCTCCCTGCCCCGTACAGCATGGTTTGCTTCTGACGGGGAGTCAGTTCTATCAACTGGCTCGATGTGGTCCGGGTCTCCTCCTCTGAATCCGTGCTCTCCCCTTCAGTAGGCTCTTTGAATTCCTCCGCAACCATCCTCTCCATTTCCAAGCCAGAGGGATACAATTCTGATCCACTTCCTGAAGCCAGCCCAGCTTTGATCCTGTGAGCATGCGACTTCCTGTGTTTATACAAATTGCTCTTGGTTTTGAAGGAGAAACCACACGGGACACACGGATACGGTCGCTCCCCTGTGTGTGACCGGATGTGTTTTTGAAGCACGCTTGGCTTCGCGCAAGGCCGGCTACAGTACTGGCAAATGTACTTGCCTGGTTTCTGGGGCTTCTTCTCCTTCTTGTGGACTTCTTCCGATGGCTTCGTGGACACCTGCGAAGCCCGGGGGACGTAGACCTTTTGAACGGGTGGCATCTCTTCTCCAGGAATGACGGAGGAGTGAGAAGATAAGAGCTGGCCACGACTGGAATGAAGCCCGGCCGATGGGAATGAACTGGAGGTACCTGCTCGCGCTGGGTCAACTAGCTGCCACGCGGACCCTTCCAGGACGTGCTCCTGTTTCCGGGGAGGCATGAATGCAGGTGATAGGGAGTGTGGCGGAAGCTGGCTAAGGTGGGACGCGGGTTCAAAAGAGGAGTGCTTGACTTGTGATTGAGCTCCTTGCTCCTGGGTCTCCTCCCTTGGAAAATGCTGCTGCGGTGCAATATCCTGGAGGGGAGACCCTTGCAAAGGGATGGAGCTGCCCAGATACGTTGTGGTGGTGGATGAAACAGTGCCTTGGAAAGCCTCCCCTTTGACCAGCCTTTTCCTCAGACCTTCCTCGCCCTTCTTTGTGCTCTTCTGGCTTTGTTCAGGATCCATGACCTTTTCGCAGAGGGAGTTGGAAAATGCTATTTCAGGAAGGCTTGGGCAGGCTTCATTTACAAGCAAGAAAGGTCTCCTCCATTGATTCCCCCGCCTTGCCTGAGTTTGCTGCGAAGCGAAGCTGCCAAGAAAGGCTTGTTGACTCGAGATTTCAAGTGTCACTAGTTGCTATTTGATACCGGAGGGGGGGAAAGGGGGAGGCTGCGGTTCAATAAAGTTCACATTGGTAATGTACGACAAACTACTTCAAAGACGGAAACGCTTCCAGGGCTTGGAGTCCAAATATTTGCCTTGCGAACTCAGTTGAGGCTTTAAACCAGGCCATGTTAGCGCCGTTGAGAGTGGAAAGCCTTCAAAGATGAGAAGCCATCCACTATGTCTTTTTGTTCTCCTTTTATGCAAACCCTTGCAAACTTGAGTCTCTAATGCTCATCTCACAGCCGTTGTTCGACTTGGATTGGAAAAACAACACTCAATGGCAAGTGAGTGTATACGTTCCTTCCTTTGTCTTCCTGGTCATCCAACTTCTGTGCTCGGAGACCTCAGAAAACTTACTGCTCACATTCCTGTAATGACAGCAGTCAAGAGAAGAAGAAGAAGGGGGGGGACAGAAAATGATTTGCATTTGTAAGAACTCAAGAATCGTTCAAAGACCCCCAACTCCCAAGGACAACTGTTTTGACCATTAGAGGTAGGGGAGGCAGCAGACAAGACCCTGACCCTACTGAGCATCCGTTCCCTCCTGTTTTTGGTGCTATGGATGATGGGAAAAGAGTGCACCAGTCAGAGACGACTCCAGCCTGCCCAGATTCTCCTCCGGTTGAGCATCTCCTCCTTCCCACTGCTAATTGGTATGGATAGAGCCATAAGGAGAAGGGAGGGAGCAGCCAGGGACTGTTCCAACATGCCTATATGCTGCTTCAGCTGAGCATCTCCTCTTTCCTGCTTCCACCATGGATGGGGTAATAAGGGGAAGGGTGGCAGCAGCCAGGTGCCCCTTCAACATGCCTAGACCATTCTCTAACTGAACATCTCCTCTCTCCAACTGCTGCAGATGGGCGTCATAAAGGGAAAGGGAAGGGGGATTTACCGTGGATGGGGTAATAAGGGAAAGGAGGCAGCAGCTAGGTACCACATGCCTAAATTGCACTCCAAATAAGCATCTCCTTCCATCTTCCAACCAACGTGAATGGAGTGACAGTGGGAAGGGAGGCATTGGCCAGGGACTCCTCCAACATGCCCAGACCCTGATCCAGCCAAACATTTCCTTCTTCCTACTTTCCAGCACTATTGATGGAGTCATAAGAGGAATGGAGGCAGCAGCTGGCCACCGGGACGACACATCACACCTTCCCTTGAATCATCCTATCCTTCCAGCTTCCAACTGCTATGGAAGGAGTCAGAAGGGAATCACAATAACACAGAACTGGAAGAGACCATAGAGGGCTGTCCAGTCTAGCCCCGCACCTTCTTGAAAACTTAAACATACATGCACACACCTGACAGGTGGTCACTGAATCTCCTCCAATGAAGGAGACTCCATCACCATCTGAGACGGCACATTCCATCTACGAACAGCCATCACCATCAGAAAATGCTTTCTAATATTGAAATGAAATCTCCTTTCCGGTAATTTGAACCCATTGCTCCTAGTCCTTATCTCTAAAGTGGCAGTAAACAAGTTGGCCAACTCTTCAACAGGTCTACTTTTAAAATAATTAAGCATAGCTTTCTTATCACCCCTTGACCTCCTCTTCTCCAAGCTACACATACCCAGTTCTCTCAAACTTCCCTCACAATTGAGGCAGGCCACGGCGGACCACCTCTGCTTTTCACCTGTCTTGAAAGCCCCTTGCTGGGTTCACCATAAGTCGACTGCAATTTGACAGCTCGTTTGCCCGTAACTACACAAACCACCCTGAGAACACCAGGGGTTGGAAAGCGTCATGGGCATGTGCCAGATAAAACAGTAAAAGAAAAGTATGCTGGAATCCAAGGTTCAGACTGAACACAACCATTAAAAAAATATTGGTAGGAACACCTTATTTGATTTTGCCCATCACAAGGATGTGTACAAATGCAGATTGAACCATTCAGATTGAACACAACCATTAAAAAAATATCAGTAGGAACACCTTATTTGATTTTGCCCATCATAAGGATGTATACAAATGCACGGAAAACCCAGAATCAATAGAAAATGTTTTCTTTGACAGCAAGTTCTACCATAACACCAGAGACGTTTTTATGAACCCCACTCTTGCTTCTTGTCCCAATAGAAGCAGAGGGACCCTTCTTGCAATTCTGCTGGCTGATAAGAATCAGAAGCTGCCATGGAAGGCTGCCAAGTACGGATGGTGGACCTATCGAATTAGGAAAGAGCTTAGGGCTGTGCCTAATTTAATTACACACGGCCATCCTGAGTTGGCTCGCTGGGAGGGAAGTATAGATATTAAATTAATAATAATGATGACGATGATGTATGCTTTATCAAAACCGCTAATATTCTGCATTCATTTTCAATGTTGTAATCCAGATTGTATCACAGAGTCAATTGTTGTCTTATACGGTAGGGACTCCATTTTTCATTACTGTGTTTATTTTCTTTATTTCGTCAATGATGGTAAAAATAAATAAGGAAGTACAAATGCTTCTGAAGTTCAGGCTAAGGCTTCAGTCCTGTGTGCATTTATGTGAATGTCAGGTATACTGGACAGAGTGCAACCTTTCACTGTAAACTGGAGGGGGCGGGGAAGAGCTTCTCATTGGCCCTCAATGGGGGAGTGGCATCACCCTACTGGGGGCAATGAGGGCCCATCAAATGCCCAGCACGTCATCATAAGGACCTGATGCTTTTAATGAGGTATGATGCTGGTACATTTCTTAGACTGTTTCATGAATGGTGGAGAAGAAGAGGAAGAAGAAGAGGAAGAAGAAGAGGAAGAGGAAGAAGGAAGAAGAGGAAGAGGAAGAAGGACCACCTCCTCAGAGTGGAGAAATGGGGGGGGGGGCGATCTGTAACAGATGCCATCTATGAATCCAGAATCCATAAGGCAACTGTTCAGAAGTTAAGACATGAACTGCCAGGAGAATCTTACCATCTCAATACCGCTTCTTAAGGACTCAGAGAAAGCATTCACAATGTAAGGTACAAGGACTTTCCATTCTTAGCACCCCTCTCCTCACATATATGTTCATGTGAAAAAGCCACAAGAAAAATATCATTACAACTAGGGTTCCCAACCTCCAGGTGGAGCCTGGAGATCTCTTGGAATTACATCTGCTCTCCGGACTATAAACATTAGTTCCGCAGGAGTAGGATGGCTGCTCTGGAGGATGGACTATATGGCATTATTCTTTGCTGAGGTTCCTTTCCTGCCCAAACCCTGCCCTCTGCAGGCTCACCCTCCCCTCACAAATTTCCAGGAAATTCCCAGTCGGGCGTAATTACAACTTCTCAAAATATTGGTGCAAGAGATGACGCTATTGCAAATTGTTAGAAGGAAATTATGTCCTTGGTAACATTTTTCAGGCATAGAGCAGGAATACTTACAATAATGTTGATTTTTGGTGGCTTCAACGTTGCTTGTTCTTGTTATTTGTTTTTTTGCCCAGGGCTTAGTTCAACCTGAAGAAGAAAAAGAAGAACACCGTGACATCAGCATCGAAGAAAACTTGTTTTTAAAAGTTCACATCTTTTACAACTGCGTGGGCAGACATGGAGGCCCCAGTCAAATACACAGCCTAGTAACAGAAACGGTACACAAACTTGGTCATAACAACTGGGTCAAGGCTTGGAGAGACATTTAACCCCACATGAGGGTTCTGTGAAGATTCAAGGGGGTGGCAGATTACAGTGGATGAGCAATAGGGTTGTGAGTGTCCTGCATAATGCAGGGGGTTGGACTAGATGACCCAGGAAGTACCTTCCAACTCTATTATTCTATGATTCTAGGAGTCTACTGTCACAGAAACATATGCATTCATTATCAAGGGAGATAAGTCTGCTGCCTGCAGAAGACCATTGGGGGAGAATCATAGCATAGGATTGCCACAGAGAGCCAATCTGGTATAGTGGCTAAGAGGGGCAGACTGTAATTGGGAGAATGGTGTTTGATTCCCTACTCCTCCATGTGAAACCTCCTAGGTCAGTCACAAGACTCGAACTCTTTCAGCCCCACTGGAAGCTGTTTTGTGACTCCTTAAAAAGTATAGAAAAGAAGGGTGTATAGAAAACTACATTTCTTCTTCCAGTGAATGACATCACTGATGGTGAGGTTAGTTGTAATTATACATAATGTCAGGGCTTCCATAGCCTACCATTACCACATTTTGAGGTAGGGGGTCCAAAACTTTAGGAGCTCCATACAGAAACAAAAATGGATGTGGTATCCAAGAGTCACCTAGTCCAACCCCTGGAAATTCAGTTATCCTCTCTGCTAGTGACCTTCTATGGCCACAGAGGAGGGATGCCCAACCAGAGTTTTGGCGAATACTCTGGTTATACAAGAGTCCCCCAGGGGTTCCACGGCCTTTCCCAGAAGTTCAGATGGCCACTGACATCACTAGACGTCACTGGAGTCCACTTCCCCTGTTGCTATTCAGGCCTAGTCTCTTTCTCCACATTGGAAATGGTCAATGGTTGACTTGATTGATTGATTAATTGATTGATTGACTGATTGATTGGCTGGCTCCCAAATCTTACTTCCTGGGAGGGGAATGCAGAAAAGTAGATTGGGTTACCCCCCCCCCAGCACATATACCATTTTTTAGAGGTGCTAACTCTGAACTATAATAGTAGCAAATAGTAGATTTGCTACTATTATAGTACCAGCTATAGTACCAAATACTCAAGATAGCTCTACATCTGATGGGCTGTGCCTGTGGAAGGTGAATTCTACAGGAAGATTTCACGTAGAATCAATGGCATATCATCAAGTTTTCCCTCTGAAATGGTTTTCCCCCGGATGAAGAGTTCACTGTTGTTTGGAGATGAGTTGTAATTCTGGGAGATCTTTGGGCCTCCCTTGGAAGTTGGCAACCCTGGCATATATGTGCCTACATCTTTTTGTATGAAAACATCAATACAAGTTCACCTTACAAATGAAACTGGGGGAAATGTGAGGGTTTAAAACATGGTCAGCTTTACATGCATTAAATTTAATGTGAGAATTACTCAAATGCAGGTATAAAGAAAAGTCAAGTGTTCAGTGTACACAGATTGTACATGCATTCATTATAACTTCTGAACAGGGCTAGTGGGCATGCAAGCATGGAAGGTTTGTTTTTGTAAGCTTTGTGCAAAACACCTGCAGGAATTTTAAAAAAAAATTAAATAAAAAGGGAATTGCTGAACGTTGGGATGATAAAAGGAAGAGAGCAAACACATTTAAATTCAGATTCCATCTCCAAAACCCATCATCTTTTGTCACATTACAAAATAAAGCAGAATCAATTAAGAAAGTGGCAATAAAACCCTGAATAAAATAGAATGGGAACAGCCACCAAATTTCTTTTATGGCCTCGCTAAAATGACAACGTGGTCTTATAAGCTGAGGAAGACTCCCCTCATTTGCCGGGAACAGAGAAACAAGAGGGAAGGACAAAAACCAAAGGCTTCAGGATAAATAATGTAGCACATTTTGGGTCCAATCCCTTGACTTTGACAAGTGTCCTCAAATGAGATTGTTTAAAACAGCATCCCTATTAGAACCAAGGTCTTGACAAAACTGTTTTGAGATGGTGGCAAAAAAGTTGCTACTATTATAGTACCAGCTATAGTACCAAATACTCAAGATAGCTCTACATCTGATGGCTAAAACTGAGCCTCCAACTTCCCAGGAACAATTATTAGCTATGACAATTCAGCCAAGTTCTTTTGCTGATAAAATATCAAGAAAACACTCTGATCAGGATGTTAGTTGTAACACAGGTATGCCATAAGAAAGACCTAATGCACCATCTGGTCTATGTATGGACCATTTTGACCCAGTTTCCAGGATGAACAAGGTCCAGGAGTTCATGAAGCCACTGCTTGTACTCTGGATCCTTCCCAATCCTGACTGCTAAAATCAACAAACCTTTAGCATCTACTATAAATCAGTCACTAATTCCAGGCACATTCCCTGGGCCACTCAAGGAGGTGATTATCCATATGCTACTTATTTATATTTAGAAGAAGAAAAAGAAGAAGAAGAGTTGGTACTTATACGCCGCTTTTCTCAACCAGGAGGAGCCTCAAAGCAGCTTACAATCGCTTTCCCTTTCCTCTCCCCACAACAGACATCCTGTGAAGGAGGTGAGGCTGAACAGCTTTATCAGTGCTGTGGTGAGCCCAAGATCACCCAGCTGGCTGCATGTGGGGAAAACGCAGAATCGAACCCAGCTCGCCAGATTAGGGGTCGGAACTCCTAACCATGACACCAATATATTTATATTTATTTCCCCCCTCTCGCTGGATTCAAGGTGGGATTACAACAGAAATAAAATTACATAAATAAGAAGTACAGGAACAAAAATAGAAATTTAAGTTAAATTAGGTTTTAAAATAGGAAAAGAATTAGTAACTGAATTGCCCGATCTCTCTATTCTTTGGGAAAGAAGTGGGAGGGTCCTACCAATAAACTTTCGAGTGGAGTTCAGTTTGGTGGCTGGCACAGAGAAGCAAGGAGGCTGGCACAGCTACTAGGAAAGCCTGCCAGAAAAGGTTGAAAAAATCTGATCTACATAAAGCAATATTCACAGGTAGAATTCTTTCTGCACACTCAGGAACTCAGGAGAGCATGTTAATTAATGCACCTGGATGGGGAAGAAGGAGTAGAGCTGGCCTCCCCAATCCCACTCCACCTTATTCGCCCTTGGAATGGCTGAAAGGGGCTAAGATGCAAAATGCTTGATGCTCTCTGCAGTTAAATAACTTTAGGGAATGCCAGACTTTGGGAGAGCCAGGTGCACATCCCTGCTTGGCCATGGAAGCTCCCTAGGTGACCTTGGGCAAGGGGAGGGGGATGTGGCTCAGAGGCAGAGCATTTGCTTGGTATGCAGAAGGTCCTCGGTTCAGTTTCTAACATCTCCAGCTAAAAGGATCCAGTGGTAGATGATGTGAATGACCTTGACCTAAGACTCTGTATCCTTGGCAAGTACAACTATTTTGTTCCAAGTATCATTGTTTTGTTGTTGCCCCCCCCCCAATTTTGTCTGTTTGCATTACTGTTATCCTCCCTACGGTCTCAAAAAGTTAATGAACTCCCTCAATGAAGAGAGCCTTGGTCTTGTGAGGTAGGCCACATCCCTCTTGTCCAGCCTTTTGACTGTGAATGAACCCCTGACAGGTTTTTCAGGCTCCAAATGGTGAGATGCCGTTCAGAGAAGTGGGTGCAAAATGAGGGAGCCAGCTAAGCTATCAACCAAGTTCTTCTATTGTGGAGAAAGAGACTAGGCCTGTAGAACAACAGCAGAAGTGGGCTCCAGTGATGCCAGTGGCCACCCAAACTTCTGGGGAAGGTCACATAACCCATGCAAAGCCTTCATCTAGGCCCAGGTTTCCCCAAAACTCTGGTTTGGAATCCTTCCTCTTGGCCTTGAAGGAGGATAGATAGCAGTGACATGTGCAGTTTAGTTCCGTATCTCACTTTTATTCTATTATTATTATTATTATTATTATTATTATTATTATTATTATTTAATTTGTTACCTGTTACTCCCAAGCAGGCTTGTGGTAGGTTACAGATATCCAGTTAACCCCCCCCCCAATTAAAACCCCATTAAATGGACAGAAAAATACCAATACAATAGACCAACAACCCAACAACATGGCGGAGAAACCCTCCTTATCCCCAATCCCTACCCCTACCTCTAGAGAGAGGAGGAAGGAGAGACGAGGTAATCAATGTTTCAGCTTGACACCAGAGGGGGGCCATTCTAGTTATTTATTTATTTTGAATGTGGGAAGGTGACAAATTGTGTTTTTGATTTTTTTTTTTTGTATTTCTTGTGCAATAATAGAATTTTGCTTAATAGTTCAAATCCAAAGTCCTCTCTGGAAGTTCTTGGGCCAGTCTCTCTCAACCTGACTGACTTCCCAGAATTATTGTGTCAATATAATGGAGAATCATGAATGCCACCTCCCCGAAGACTCTGAAGAAAGGACAGGAGAAGAATGTGATAAAACCCAAAAGCTTTTCTGGTTACGTGTGGCCCCTCTGAATGGTCAGTAAATAGAATTGAACCAATTTAACCACAAGCTCAAGCCCCTAAAAGATGGATTCAGGGCTTGGGGGAGAATCACTTGCATGGAAATCAAAACAGAACTGGAATCAAATAGAAAACGCTCCTCCGCTTAAGTGCCCATCCGCTAGCGCAAGCAGTTTTCTAAATCCTAATTAGGAAAGGGAGGGGGGACACCCCTACCCATAACTACAACAACAACAAAAAACCTGCACAGCGATTTATTTGTGGCAATGGCTTTAAATAGTCATCCTGCTACCTTGTTATAACCTCACCTGTCTATTTTTGTATGCGGTGACTCAAGAAAAACATTCTTGAGCAGCAGAGCAGGAGGACTGCAATCCCACACTTTGGGAGGCTGCCTTGAATTCCCGTGGTGACCTGACATGGCCCGATGCTGGAATCCAAACACCCTAAGCCCTTACATTTCACATATTGCTTCTTTGGGGCTTTTGTTGCCAACCTCTGGCACCCCTGTGAATTCGGACACGCACAAAGACACAAAAGGCACAGGGAAAGATTAAATGTCTGTCCTTCCAAACTCCCAGCCTCCGGATGTTTAAGCATGGTATGCAATAAATCATAATCTTCTCTCCCATGCCACCAAAAGCAAATTGCAAGACTCTGATGGTTGCACACGATGTAGGTGAAGACATCAAACATTAAAACGCCATATTTTGTTGAATCTTTCAAAAATTTCATGTCAAATTATTTTTAGGCCAAGTTAACGAGCTCAACAGGAGGAAACTGTTGGTATTCCAAGTTTCGAAATGAAAAAATAGCACAAATATTGCATTACAATGCAATCTTGTGACAAACATAGAAATATATTCCATTTGAACTGCAGCCCCTCCAACAACATATGGAGGAAGCTGTATGCATTTCACTGATCTTCACTGGAATGAGGTACCATCTATACAAAATGTTTTCAGAAGCTCTCTCAGAGTGGTGCAGAACTAGATTTTAAAGGGAAAATATTTCAAGATGGCATTCCGTGGTCTGGAGGGAATTCTATTTTAAGATTTGTTTCCCCAGCGTGATGTACAGCGTTCGGTCCTGCAAAGGTGCCGTTTTTGTAAGTGACAGGCTCCATTCATTTACCCAGAAACGAAAGACCCATCAGCCGAGGGTTAACAGCTGCACGTATTCACACTTATGGGAAAGGCAGGTAGAAAGGACAGAAGCTCAACACAGAGAGCTGCTTCCCTGCATGCCAGGAACAACAGTACCTGTTCAACGGCTGGCTGATTAGCGTATCTTAAAGGCACGTGGCACAGGTTTGACAACTTCTTAGACCTTTAACAACCATGAGCCAAGAAGATTATTTCAACAGTGTGGCTTAGACTTGGCACAGTCCCGAGCTAGCAGTGTGCAGAAATCCTCACACAATCCAGTTCCTGTGGTAGGAGACGAAGTATGGTGCGGGGCCTTCTGCAGGCTCTGCCCGCCCTCCCCCGAAGCCACCAACCAGTGGAAAAACATCTGGGACAGCCCAGCTTGGATTTGGCTGGCTCCACTGGCAGCCCACCTACACTTCTTCGCCGGCCCGCTGCTCCCCTTGATCAGCACCACCACAACACTGCAGCAGCTGCAGGTCGCCATGTCCCGCTCCCCTTGCCCACCGGCCCCACAGGTTGCTGTGCCGATGCGCCTGCAATTGAGGTCGCCATCCAATGCCCCTTCACTAACAGAGGGCCCATAACCCCCCTCCCCAAACACTGAGCACGGTGCAGAAAATATGCCCTACATGCCACCCTGCGTCCCAAGCCACCCTGCCGCACAGATGCTAGGACAGAAGGTACGCTGCCTGCCCGCTGCCACCGCTCCCGTAACATGGAGATCCACCAGCCCCCAACGCCCTGCACCTGCCCCACTACCTTGCCTGATGCGAGCCCACAAACCTGGTATGGAGGACGCTCCACCCACCCGACTCCCCCAACCCCCCCCAAAAAACAACCATCCCCGCTAGCGCCCGCTGCATTGCATACTGCAGCGGGTTTTCCTGCTAGTATATCATATCACCCAAAACATGCTTAACACATTTAAAATATATATATAATAAATTAACTCCCACCCATTCAAGAAACCCTTCCAGGGCTGTCAAGAGATGCCAGGGTTTCATGAAACTCTGGTTGAGTAAGCCTGGGCTGATCAGCCATGGCACAGAACCCAGGGCCTGATGAAGCTTGCCTGTAAAGTCATGTTTTGTATACCTCCCCTCAAAGGAGAGAAAGTCCTGAAACAGAGAATCCCAGAATCATAGAGTTGGAAGAGGGCCATACAGGCCATCTAGTCCAACCCCCTGATCAACGCAGGATCAGACCAAAGCATCCTAGAGCATCCAAGAAAAGTGTGTATCCAATCTTTGCTTTAAAACTGCCCAGTGAGGGGGAGCTCACCACCTCCTTAGGCAGCCTATTCCAGGCGCATCGCTTCCGGGAGCAAGAGCCGCTATTGGCCTCAGTAGGGTATATTCTACCAATAGGGAAAAGACAGTCTGGTTTCATCACCCGTTGCTGGGCAGATCCCTCAGGCTGCCTTTTTCCTATTAGAATACCCCGCTCAGAGCTAATCACCTTTTGTTTTAAGGACTCAGTCTTCTGCCAGTAGGGCACACGGTTTATTATATGGAAGGATGCCTCACTTGAGGATTCGTAACAGCTCACAATATCAATCTCCCTTTCTCCATTTTAGATTTTAAAAACCACCCTGTGAGCTATGTTAGAATGAGAAAGAATGGCGGTCGCAAGGCCACCCAGCAAACTTCCATGGGAAACAGGGTTACTAACAAGCTTTAAGGAAAATGTCCTGTCCCATAAGCTATATAGTGCGGAAATGGGTCACCAAGCTTTTCATGACAGGGAGGTAAATACCAGACCATTAAGCCTCTTTTAAAGGGACAGATTTTTCTCCCCCTCCACGCAGCTGGCAACCCTAACGACAAAGTTGGATTCAAACTTGTCCCTCCCAAATCCTAATCTGGATCAAGACATGTGATTTCTGTCTCATCTGTTTAAGGATGGGAGATATTTATAATTCATGCGTACCCTGTCTTTCTCCTTAACGGGGACCCAATGCCGCTTACATAGTTCTCCTGGCCTCCATTTTATCCTCACAACAATCCTGTGAGGTAGGTTAGGCTGAGAGCACGTGACTGGCCCAAAGTCACCCAGCGAGTTTTCACAGAACAATTGGGAATACACTACACTGGATTTGAACTCAGGTCTCTTCAGCGATAGTCTGACCACTACACCACACTGGCTAGCATCTCTTTATGGGCCAGGTCAATAGCTCTAATATGTTGGAATTTTTTTTTTATTTCAGGTGTACAAAACTGAATCACAGTGGATATCATTAGTAAGCATAGACCACAACAAACCTCCACAAACTAAAATTATTTTACAGCTGAGGTGGCCACAGTAAATCTGGTCTCTTACAGGTGACAGCTGCCTCCTGCCAAGTTCAGCTCTCCCATACTTGAGTCTACACAGCAGGTCTCTGGACAGACACTAAAGGATATGCAATACTATCCTAAAAGAGAACATATACAATGGAGACAGCTGGAATTTTAAGTGAACTCAAACCTCCCTGCCTTCAGCTGCTTTGAAGTAGCATAATGAATAAATAAATTAAAATAATTTATACTGTCTGTGGGAAAAACAAAGACTATCCCTTCCATGGTCTATTCTACTACTGCCTATATATGGGTTCACTACGAACTGCCAAATAATTTGAGCCATTTGCAGATTGTACATTAAACACACATTGGGAACTTTAACAGGAGTTGGCTGAAAAAGAGAAGGGCTTTCCCTTGTGCTTTCCCTCACTTTCACTGGCCATGTCCCTCGGGTTTTCTTTGTTGTTCAGCCTTGATTTGCTTCCCTTGAGCTTGGTTTTCAGTCACTGTTTTCCTGGGTGGTTTGGGAGTGCATGTGGCGATTTTTCCCTTGTTTCACTTTCAAGTCAAAGGTAGTTCAGATGTATACAAATTTTGCCACCTCTCAAAGGTCAATCCCCTGCCCACATCGAGGACATTCCACCTTCTCTGCAACTTCCACCATCCTCCCCCTTTCATCAGTGTACAAGTTCAATTTTCCCATTTTTAAATATTTACTTTTATTTATCAAGCAGCATGAGTCTAGTGATATGAGGCTATTGCTAGTCTTGGAATTTTTTTTAAATTAAAAAAGACGGAGGGGAGTTTAAAAGGAGTTACGTGAGGTTTAGTTTCCTGTTGGTACTGGCTTGAAAGGGGGATTGGAGAGGAAAGAAAGGGCAGTGTCCCCAGTGCAAAAATACAAATATTTCAGTGCTCCGTGCACATAAAATTAAGGGGGGGGGCTTGTTAGTGTGGAATGAAATTGATGTGTGTGTGTGTGTGTGTGTGTGTGTGTGTGTGTGTGTGTGTGAGAGAGAGAGAGAGAGAGAGAGAGAGAGAGAGAGAGAGAGAGAGAGAGAGAGAGACTGACTGTGATGGGAAGCCTAAAGCTTTGAAAACATTTTTTGCTTTAATGTTTTAGTGAATAAGCTGTTTTGGGTGGGAAGGGAGTGAACCATTTTGACAGTCTCCAGAAGCCTACCATTAAAATGGTGGCTGAGCCACTTGGACCTTCTGCAAACCACCAAACTTAAGGATCACTTGGGATCGATCCTTTTGGAGAACAGAGCACAATCCACACCGGTTCTTCCCCCCCCCCCCTTTTGTCTGACTTCCTTTCTCTGTTCCCTTGCATTCAATGAACTAATGCTAAAATGCATGTGTAAAACCTGAACCACAAGGATTTAAACAGTAGGTACTTGCCGGGCACTACTGTGCTGCTGTGATAAGGCAATTAAAAAAAACCCACACAATTTTGCATACCACTCCCCATTCATCACAAGTAACATTCCACCCTGATTTAGAAAACTGCATTTTTAAAATACACCAAAGGGGAAAAAAATGGTGCATAAGGCAGGCGCAGAATCCGAAGCCAAGATTAAAGGCACTCTGCTTTTTAAAGCCCCGCAGTTACCCGATTTGGCTCAGGGAAACAGTGCGTGGAGAGAAGAGGCACTTGACTTTCCCTTGTGACATTTTTAAAAGTTGAAATTACCCCAGGGAGCATGATTTCCCCTGTGCTAAAGCTGCACATACACAGCATACCACGTGTAGGGATTGAACCGAGCGCCTTCTGTATGCTAAGCAGGTGCTCTGCCAAAAGCCATGGCCCCCTCCAGGACCCCATTCATGAAAGCTCTGTTGGAGGGAGCAAATCTGACCTCAGGGCCTTGCAGTTCCATGACTAAGCCAGCCTGAGACCCAGGGTAGTTGAAACCGAAAGTGGCTTTTTTCCCTACCCCCTGAATTCTTCTGCCGATCAGATTTAGTGCCTCCCTTTAAATACACTTAAAGGGGTTAAACAGCCCAAAAGGCTTCTGGGTTCCTGTGACTCATCCTCCGCAGGAAGGAGGGCACCGACGCATGGCTATAAAATATTAAAGATAATAGGCCTCTTTGCCCCGAGACCAAAAGCAATATGCACGTGCTAATAGGCCCCAGGTTCCTGCCTCCGTTCTAAAACTTACTAATGGCCTTCAGGGTCCAGGAGGAGATGGCAGTGCTATAACACGGGTACTGCGTTTAATTCACTGCAGATTGCTCCTTTGCGCTGGATCTCCTCCCCCACTACCCTAGGCTGGCCCCATGCGCCAGAAGCCAATCTGCTGAGATCCCACTGGAACCCAGCCGGGCCAAGAAAAATAGAGCAAGGACCAAGTCACTGGATGAAAGGTACTTTCCTTATTAAACAAGCAAACAAACCAAAAAAGCCCCAGATCAGTTGCCAACCACACACTGGACACAGCAGAGTGTCATGCTAGTCTACTGTATATTAAACAGAAGTTGCCCGTTGCATTCTGGGAAACTATGATGCCAGCATTAAGAGACGAGCTCCCTTGGCAACAAGGGGGGTATTTGTCTCTGAATGACACGAGTTTTTATTTTTTTTTTAGGGATTTATATATTCCATGCTTTCACCCAAAGCTCCCAGAGCAGGTCACAACAATACAGAATAAAATAATCTAAAATACATTTTAAAATATTTGAAACATAACCCTCCCTCCTTCACACTCTGGAAGTAAAGCATCCAGAGGAAACTAGAGCCAGTGGTTAACAGTGGTGACCTCTAATCTGGGGAGCTGGGTTTGATTCCTCACATGCAGCCAGCTGGGTGACCTTGGGATAGTCACAGTCCTGATAGAGCTGTTCTCACAGAGCAGTCCTGTCAGAGTTTTCTCAGCCTAACCTGCCTCACAGGGTGTCTGTTGTCAGAAGGGAAGCCACTTCGAGACTCCTTCAGGCACTGAAAAGCAGAGTATAAAAACCACCTCCCTGATAAGTCCAGCAGCTGCTTGAAGACTGCCAGCTTGATGTACTGGTTAAGAGTGCGGCCTTCTAATCTGGCGATCTGAGTTTGATTCCACGCTCTCCCACATGCAGCCAGCTGGGTGACCTTGGGCTCGCCACAGCACTGATAAAGCTGTTCTGACCGCGCAGTGATATCAGGGCTCTCTCAACCTCACAAGGTGTCTGCTGTGGGGAAAGGAAAGGTGACTGTAAGCCACTTTGAGACTCCTTCGGATAGAGAAAAGCAGCATATAAGAACCAGCTCTTCTTCTTCACTTCCTTTGGCAGGCAGTTCCACTGATGAACGACTCTGTGATATCTAGCCGGCAGGGTTCTGTGCATAGTTTCTAGCCATTAGTGATGGACCTCTTCTCTGTTGCCACCAGGAACCATTCTTGGCCCTCCCTCCTCCTAGTGACCACCTTTCAAATATTTAAAGAGAGCAATCATGCCCCCTCTCAACCACCTCTTCTCCAGGTTTTTAAACCTAAGACCTGTACCCGTGCTAGGATGCTATTCCCCACCGTCTTTCAGAAAAATCATTAGAACTGTGTTCCCTTAGGCAGGGTGCTCACATTGTAAATGATCCTACAGTCTCCCCCCTCATGTCTGTTATAGCAAATAGCACAGCAAGAATTGCATTCTCCCTGGAACATTCATTTTCTACCTGCAGGGAATTTTTGTAAGGAAGCATCTGAAGGTGCAGTTCCCGCACCCATGACCTACATGGCTGGGGACCGGAGTAAGCAATATGTCCCCCGTGAGGTCATACACAAACTGAGCTCTATGACCTCATTTGCTAACACAAAAGATGAGGATTGTCTCAAGTACCTCCATGGACAGTCACTAGAGGGAGCCATGTTATTGCAATGTGGCCAATTCTCCTGGGACCCAGGAGACCCGTTTTGTGTGGCCAGTTCAGGAGAAATGGCAACCCATTTTATAAGCCAAGCAGGCCAGAGGTGTAGCAATATCAACAATAACTATCTAGATCAGACATTTCTGCTGAAAACAGAAGGGAAGCCCTGGATTACTGAATACTAGCTAACCACAGGTTATTCATGCTTAGGTTCATAACCTGGCAGTCCCCATTGCCATTGCAGATTCTAAACCCTCCTGCAAAGATCTGCCCCAGCTCATGAAATTCACACACAGAAGCTTGATATGCCAACACACTGGCTTTCTCTGTGAGGGCAACCTTGCCAACAGAGCTAGAGAAATGAGAAACAAGCTAAAGAGATTGCAGCGCTAATACCAGAAAATAAGAATGCCCTGCATGAGGATTCTAGTTCACCTTCTTCCCTGACACCCTAGCTTTCTCTATGCAAAGAATTTTAAAATGTCTACCGAGGGACATTTAAGTCCCCAATGGCAGTCTGAAACGTCATGTCCTGGGAGCTAGCTGACCACCACCACGAGAATAAAGCCTCTGAAACTCAGGGCTCGCAACTGCAACTTGAAAAAGCCTTGAAGCTAAGGGGGTGGGGGTTTGTGGAGGGTGGTGTCTGTGAGCGAGCTCAGTGGGATGCGATGACCCTCTAGGCAGGATGTCTCTTTCCCCTAGATGCAGAGACACCACAGTGTTCACCTGATGCAACGGCCATTCGTAATCGGAAGATCAGTCGTAATTCCAGGAGAACACAGGCTCTGACCCTTTTAAAGAAATACATTGTCCACTCAAATGTGAAATGAAGCATCTGACAGGGCTTTCTTCTTCGGCTGGGACCGACCAGAACTGACCCCAAGATCAGGCTAGGCAGTTCAAGGCCTTGATGGGATTACCTAATGCAAAATGTTCACCTTTCTAAACTTTACTGTGACACTTCTAGGTTGTTGCACTATGGTAGATGCAATCCAAGCGAGGGCCCTCACGATGAAGAGTGAAAGCAAGATGTCGAAGCTACGGTGAATTCATCACACCAACTTGCCAGACTCTCTCCTCCTACCACGAGCAGGAGGGGCTCTCATTTCCTAAGTGGAGAAAATGTTTCTCTAAAAGCTGCCCTAATGTTCCTTTTGGGGGCCGCAGAAATCAACAGCAATGGCTCATCCAGCAAGTAAGTCACTGCATGTGTGGGAGATCCCTTCCTCCCCCCTGCAGCAACATCTCCGGAACAGCACTTCAGAAGATGGTTTTAGATATCTGAAACTCAAAACAAAAAAGCCCAGAATCCTCCTTAGGAAAACAGTTTCTTCTACTTTATTCACTCCCCATGAACTTTCATCTCCTATTATAAACTTTGGGACCAAAACCCTTTATTTTATGTAGCCATCTCTCTGTGATGACTGAACTCACGAAGATCCAATGGCCAGCTTGGTGTAATGATTAAGAAAAAGAAGAAGTTGGTTCTTATATGCTGCTTTTCTCTACCCAAAGGAGGCTCAAAGCGGCTTACAGTCGCCTTCCCTTTCCTCTCCCCACAACAGACACCCTGTGAGGTGGGTGAGGCTGAGAGAGCCCTGATATTCCTGCTCGGTGAAAACAGTTTTATCAGTGCCATGGCGAGCCCAAGGACACCCAGCTGGCTGCATGTTGGGGAGCGTGGAATCGAACCCGGCTCACCGGATTAGAAGTCCGCACTCCTAACCACTACACCAAACTGGAGGCCTCTAATCTGGAAAGCCGGGTTTGATTCCCCGCTCCTCCCCCACATGCGGCCAGCAGGGTGACGATGAGCTCGTCACAGTCCTGGTAGAGCTGTTCTCACAGAGCAGACTTGTCAGAGCTCTCTCAGAGGAGGTAATTGTAAGCTGCTTTGAGACTCCAACTCTTCTTCAGCTTACTGGAAGAAACTTGTGACTACAAGTGATTCTAGAACGGCCGCTTTGGCGGCCAAAGCGCACAACCCTACGCTAGAAGAAGGGGTTGGAAACAAATTTTAACAGCGAGCTTCTCATCCTGCCAAAAACCAATGGTCCATCCAATCCAACATCCTGTTTCTCAGAGTGGCCGGCATGTTGCCTAGGAAGTCCAACAAACTGGTCATAGGGGTCCAATTCCTCAAGTGTTGCCCCCAAGCACTGGGCTTTGGAGGCTATTGCCACTGAATACAGAGTTTCCCTTTAGGCCTTAAGGTAGCTGAAGGGACTCTGCTCCGTGGTATACAAGCACACATACAATACCACTTATTGCTTTATTTAGAGAAATCAAGTTTAAGGTCCTGGTTCTAACCTTCAAAGCCTTACTCGAACCTTCAAAGCCCAGACTATCTGAGGGACTGCCTCTCTCAGTATGCCCCTCAGAAGAACATTATGGTCACCAAATGCTAACATGTTGGCGGTCCCCGGCCCGAAAGAAGTGGGTCTGGCCCTGGCTCCAACCTGGGGGGATCAGTTACTGGCCTGGTGGAACTATTCATGCTCTGGAGGGTCTACAAAATGGCCCTATTCCACCGGGCGTATAACTGAGACCAGAACAAGCAAATAAAATCACACCAGGCCTCCCTCATTCCCTCTCCAGAATAAACTCCCACCGCTAAATACTGAATTTTTGGAAAACTCATGGGCATACCAAAGTATTCGGAGTATTTATGGCTTTATCATTTTTGTTGTGTTTTAAACTGATTTTATCATGTTGTAAACCGTCCTGAGCTTGTTTGCGGAAAGGATCAGTGCATAAATTAATTAGACAGACAAAAGCCTGCCGTCAATCAGTCAATTGATCTCAAATAAATCAACGTGTTATTGAAACTTTGCTACAACTGCCTTTGGGTGTACACAGAAAGAATGCCCGAAGTAACACTCACTTTGATAAATCCAAACAACAAAGCCTTCTTTAATATATCCCGTTTTCATTCCTCTTTTAGAACTAGTCGCTGGGGCCAAAAACAGGCTCTGCAGGATAAACATCAATTAAAACTGACTCTCTATGGATTAATGAACTCAAACATGTCTTGATTAATCTAACAACTATTGGTCATGTCTAGGGTTGACAGCTTCAGGTTGGGAAATGCCTGGAGATTTCGGTGGAGGGGGGGTGCAACGTGAGGAGGGCAGGGCTTGGGGAAGGCAGGGGAGAGACCCCAGCAGGGTAGAACACTATTGAGTCTGTCCTCCAACACGGATATTTCCCTCAAGGAAAGTAATCTTGGTTGGCTGGAGATCATTTGTAATAGCTGGAGATCTCCAGGCCCCATCTGGAGGTTGGCAAGCCAAGTCATGTCTCTTTTCCTGTGGATCTGTTCTGCAACAGGGAATTTATGATCAAACACTCATGGACGCAAACATGGCATCCTCTTCAGCCACTCAACCAAGTCCGACCTGCGATTCTTATGCACAGTGCGGATTCCATTGTTCGCTTCATTGATTCCAAGTTATTGCCCAGGACTTTTGATGTGACACTACAGTGGACATAAAGATCCCTTAGAATTACTAACAGCCCTCCCCCATGGCGAGAAACCCGCACAGGATACTCTCCTACTCAGAGAGAGCTGCTGATCGTTACCCAAGGCCCAGTAGTTAACAACGGATCAATACTTCACAGCAATCATTCATCACAAACCGACCCTCGGAAACAGGATACATATTGTGGTTATTCTGCATTAGCGAGAAGAAAGATGGGGGTGTCCAGAATAAAATCTATGTATGCCCAAATCCTAAATCATGATGCTTTGTCCCAGAACATCTGGACTCAGGAGTGACCCACCCAGTGAGCCTCATGATCAATGAGATATTTGAATCTTGCTCTCTCAAGGCCTAATCAGATACTGTAACCCAGGGGTAGTCAAACTGTGGTCCTCCAGATGTCCATGGACTACAATTATAGTCCATTGACATTCATGGGAATTGTAGTCCATTGACATCTGGAGGGCCGCAGTTTGACTACCCTTGCTCTAACTACTATTCAGATTTCTCTCTCCACATTTCTTTTTGCAAAATCGCAGCTGACTTATGGTGATGCAGTGAGGTTATCAAGGCAACAGATGATCAGAGGGGGTTTGCTGTCATCTTTGATGGCTGCCAATCCAAGTGTTAACCAATGTTCACCTGCCTTAGCTTCTGAGATTTGACACAATTTGGCTAACCTGAGCTACCCAGGTCAGAGCCTCTTTGCAAAACTTAAAGTAAAAAAAAAAACCCTCTCCTCAAGAGCTAACCTTGCTGCTCGACCTTCAGGCTCCTGACTTGTTTTCTCAGGTTGGCTTTTTGATCCCTTTTGTGTTTTTCATCACAGCAACTCTCGCCAGCCATGGGAAACAGACCTGCATTTAATCACAGACCTTTTGTGAGCTATGAGGCACGTTGCTTTATGAGAAGAAATAGGTGCGAAGGACGGAGAAGCAAATATTTAGGGTCCTATAAAAAGCCTTCTGCACAAGCTGTTGGGTTATCAAACATACAGGACATTTCTACTCTACAGTGACACAGACCTACTACACATTGCACTTGTGTTTGGGACAGGATCCCGCCTCCCTTGACAGGCCCCCCCCCCCACTGTAGCTGGTTTCCTATGTAAGGCCCTCTGCCACCGCCCAACTGGATAATGCTCGTCTAATTTTTTATGTGTGTGTATATATAGATATATGTTGATGATCTAATTTTAGAGTTTTTGTTCTTTCCCTTTTCAGTATGCTATTATATTCTGATCTATTGTTACCCTGTTTTTTATAATTCATGCCATTAAAGGTTTATTGATTTTTTGAATTATTAAATTATAAATAAATAAAACATTTATCCAAGGGACAGCCATTCCCTGGCCCGTACCTGTTGCCTGGGTCTCAACTTCCCACAATGCAAGGAATGAAAAGCTAATTCTTGTATAGGAAGATTTTAACCCCTTGCAAAGAAGAATGATCCCACCCACATAGAAGCATGGACTCCATGGAATGATCCCCATATGATTAAATAGGGAGAAGTCTAAAGTACTACATTAAATAGGGAGAAGTCTAAAGTACTACATTTGGGTAATAAAAATGTGATGCATAAAGATAAGATGGTGGATACCTGGCTTGATAGTATTACATGTGAAAAGGACTTAGAAGTTCTGGTGGACAATGAGTTGCATATGAACCAATAAACTGCATACAATCCTTAATATATCATTAGATCATCACCCTGGAGCCAGAGCATGGCGAGGTGGGCTGGAGAACAGGTGTGAGACTGGGTTGGGATTTTTCTATTTTATTGTTTTACTATATGAATATTTATTGTTGAGAGCCACCACGAGCCAGCTGTGTTGTGAGTAGTTGCATACAAATATAATTAAGTAAAATAAATGTGATAAGGAAGCAAAGAAGACTAGCATAACTTTAGGTTGCATTACTAGGAGCATAGAATTTAGAGCAAGAGATGTTATATTACCATTCTGTTCCACATTGGTTAAATCTCATTTGGAATATTGTGTCCTGTTCTGAGTTCCGCAGATCAAGCAGGATATTAGCAAGCTGCAATTGTTCAAAGGGCAACTAGGATGGTTGAAGGGTTGGAATTCATGCCTTACAAGGAGAGGTTGAGAGACATGGGTAAGTATAACTTGGAGAAGAGGAGGGCAAGGGGTGATAGGATACCTGTGTTTAATTCTACCAAATGCAGACATGTTGAAGAGCCAACTTGTTTACTGCAGCTGCAGAGACAAGAACTAGGAGCAATGGGTTCAAATTATGGCAAAGGAAGGTCCAGGTAAATATTAGGAAGCATTTTCTCATGGTGAGGGCTGTTCGTAGATGGAATATGCCGTCTCAGTGGATGGTAGAGCCCTCTTCGTTGGAAGTTTTAAGGATGAGATTGGATGAGCACCTGTCAGGAGTGTGTGTTTGTGTGTGTGGCTTTAAATCCCTAAGTAGGTAGGGGCCTGAATTGGATGACCCTTTTGTGATCCTTGCCAGCTCTGCATGATTCTGAATGTGGACTTAAAGGAATGGCATACAAATGGCAAAACAGAGAGAGAGAGAGAGGGAGAGAGAAAGGTGCCATCAGGTTGTAACCAAATTATGGTGACCCCCTAAAGCTTTCTGTGCAAGATATGTTCAGACAGGGCTTTCCATTGCCTTTTATCTTCTGAGATCTGTCAAGATCAGGCAAAGCTGGGCCATCTAGGTCAAGAGGATGCAACCAAGAGGACGTGCTAAATTTCCCATAATAAGGAATCTCTCCTTCATAAGACAACTCGTATTTGAGTGCTACGGTTGCTGATCAGAGTGCTATCTGACTATGGCCTGAATTCAGCCTCATATTAGCATAGCACAGCTGAGAAACCAATGGCATTGCGTTCTCTGATACTTCAGGAGGACACCAAAATGCTCTCTCTATATGCGCGTGTATAAATAAAATAACTATGTCTATACATATGTGAAGCCTACATCTCAAACAGTTCTAATTGTTCTTGACTGGCAACTCTCTCTTCAGCACCCACTATGTACTGCAATATTTAAAGAAATAGTCTCTTCGCAGATGGAGAGCTTTAAGTTCAAATCCTTCCCTTGGATCCACGGGAACAGGCTGCAGGTGGAAGGATTATCACTCCCAAAAGGACGGGAAAGAATTGAGAGGTTGCAGAGGAAGAACGACAAGGAAGACCAAGCCCTATGAGGAAAGGCTGAGGGACCTGGGAATGTTCAGCCTAGAGCAGAGGAGGTTGAAAGGGGACAGGATTACTCTCTTTAAGTATTTGAAAGGTTGTCACTTAGAGGAGGGCAGGGAAAAGTTCCAGCTGGCAGAAGAGCAGAGGACCCACAGTAATAGGTTTAAACTATGTGTAGTGGCTAGATATCGGTGGGTGGGGGGGTCACCGTCAGAGTAGTTCATTAGTGGAATAGGCTCCCTACAGAGATGGTGAGCTCCCCCTCACTGAGGTCTTCAAGCAGCAGCTGGACAGATATTTATTATGGATGCTTTAAGCTGATCTTGCATTGAGCAGGAGGCTGGACTAGATGGCCTGTATGGCCCCTTCCAACTCTATGGTTCTATGACTTTCTCACCAAATGCCTCCTCACTTAAATCCCAAATTCTTCCTCACCTAGAATATTGCAGTGGGAGGATGCAGGCTAACAAGCTGTGCTCTGTCAGCAGAAATCCTTCCATCCATAAAAGCTCTTGGGCAGATCCAAGACCTGCCACTCATAAAATGTACCTCGTGACTTCACCCCAGTCATTTCCTTACAGTCTTACTAGCCTCACAGGACTGTTGTTGTCCCGCCTTTCTTCAGTGAGCTCAGGACAATGGACACGGTTCTTTAATTATGGTATAGGTGGACATTAGAGAACATTAGATTCAAGTGGGTAGCCGTGTTGGTCTGAAATAGCACAACAAAATCAGAGTCCAAATCTGTGTTGGTCTCAAAAGTGCTACTGGACTCTGATTACAGAACATCGTTGTGGAACTGCTGAATAGGACTGAAAGTTACCAATAGGCGACCAGGTGTCCAGTACTGTTGTAACCAATTAAATGCTTTATCTAACAACCAATCACGGGACCCTGTTAATGGCCAATCAGTATCCTTGGCATGAAGCCTTGACTGTAAATAAGTTTGCTATGTTCCCATGTTCTTTGTTCAGTGCTTCTGGTTGGAGTTGGAATTTAATAAACAGCTGTTGTTTTCAAAGAACCTGAGTCTGTGTTTTGCCAAACCCACAGAGCCAGCTTGGTGTAGTGGTTAGGAGTGGGTATTTCTAATCTGGCGAACCGGGTTTGATTCCCTGCTCCCCCACATGCAGCCAGCTGGGTGACCTTGGGCTTGTCACAGCACTGATAAAACTGTTCTGACCAAGCAGTGATATCAGGGCTCTCTCAGCCTCACCTACCTCACAGGATGTCTGTCGTGGGGAGAGGAAAGGGAAGGCTAATATAAGCCACTTTGAGACTCCTTAGGGTAGAGAAAAACGACATATAAGACCCATCTTTTCTTCTTCTAATACCTGTCCTCAATTTTATATTGTAAGCTCAGTGAACCTGCAAAAGATAATGTGATGGAACCATCTTTACCCAGTGAGATTCATGGTTCAATGACGATTTGAACCCAGGTCTTTCCAGTCCTAGTCCAACACTGTCCCACAGTGACCCTTCCTGAAAATCAGAAAGGTTCAGAATTGCATTTGGGACAGTCATTATCAAAAGCAAAGGATGGGAGGGGGGCCCTTATGAAGGGGGAGCACAATGAAGTGTTTGGTGTGCTAGGCCTCTGAGAGCCTGAGTTCAAATCCCCCCTCAGTCATTTGCTGGCAGGGGGCTCATGGGAATTGTAGTCCATGGACATCTGGAGGGCCACAGTTTGACTACCCCTGGTTTAAGGATTTGCAGGGCCCGTAGCACCAGAACTGTGGTTTAAGGATTCATGGGGCCTTCACAGAGTACAACTGGTGCTGTTACTTGTCGTGCACAAATAACAATGAGGCCAATTCCCAGGGACAATTGGGACTTAGGAAGCAACTGATCACTCCCCCCCCCTGCCCTGTTCTTGCAGTCCACAAGCCGCACAAGTATAAAGGCCCCCTAAAAATCACTGTGTGAAAATACAGCATTATGGTGTCCCTGGACCTGCCAGACCTATAGCATGTGCTACCTGTGCTACCAGGAGAAACCGCCTCTGGCTCAATGGGTGACCCTTGGCCAACTGTTCTCCCCAAGTCTAGCCCACCTCAAAGGCCAGGCGGAGGCAAACAGGGGAGAACCACATGGGCCACCTGATTCCTTCAGAGGAAGGGCACAAGGCAAATTCAATGACTCAAAGCTACAAGACAGTAAAGGACAATGGAGGCAGTAATTCTTAGCAGCAGTGAAACAAATACAGGATGAGGTTCACAGTAGCCTACATTCGCTCAGCAACAACGGTTGTGAAGGGAGTCATTCTCCCTCCCCCAGAAAACTGTCTGGAAACTGTTGGCGAATCTGCTTCTCTTGTGGGGTGAGCAATGCAGACCCCTAGGTAGGCATCCGTTGCGAACACTAAAGCAACCACTACTTATCTGATTTTACCAATACCTATCTGATTTTATGTACCTATCCACTCCCTATCTGATTTTATACAACCTTCCTTGTATTCCTGTCTATCGCGGTGTAGTTACGCAGAGACCTTGTTTTCACCGTTCTTTCCCCTTTTTGCATGAGCGTCCTGTCTCTCCTAGAATAGAATCAGCTCTCATTAACACAAGTTCTCCAGCAATTTCCATCTCCACGGCGGATTCGCGCAGGCACCCGACCGCTCAAACCCCGCGAGCTGCAAACCAAGCACGGCAGCGAGGAATTAATGGCCAACTCAAAGTGGAGTCATATTCCCTGTAGAGAAGATGGCAAGGGACACCTCCCTCCCTTGAACTGGCTTTTCAAGAGCCGAGCCACGAATTAAACCTACGCAAAGGCAAGTAATTGTCCAGTCCGCACACATCTCTTCCTCCAGGCAAATGCAAGAGAGACAGAGAGAGAGAGAGAAAGGAGAAGTTTTGAATTTGAACGAGTCTGAGGTTGCTTCACACATGAGGGTGAGCCGAGCCCAGGTTTGCCATTGGGTGCTCACCGCAACAACAGGCTCAGCCAATCACAGCTCCTCCCCGTGCATCTTGGTGTACGCCTCCAAGCACATTTTATTACACTACACTTTCAAAACTAGTAATGATGCGGCGAGTTTATAGCTTGCAGTGTTCAGAGTCCTACTCACGCCCAATAAAATCAGAGTCCAGTAGCACCAACAAAGATTTATTCAGGGATTTATTAAATGCCAGTTTAACAATTTGCAAGGCCCGTAGCATCACAGCCACATGTCCCGATATCTAAGGGGACCGTCCTACTTATGCGGCTTGTGGTCCGCACACATACTCAATGAACGAAGTGCAGGCTCAGAGCGTGCATGTCACCCTTTTTTCATTCCTGAGGCACACGAACCACATAAGTATGAAGCCCCCCTAGAAATCATACAGGTCCCCTGAACATACAGCACCACAGGCCCTCTGGAACCGTGCAGCCCACAGCACTTGCTACAAGGATAAACTGCTTCTGTGTCTATTTGTACATTGGGTGTTGGATGGTGCCATAGTCACACCTGACTTACAACAACCCCGAGAGGTGGTTTGTCATTAGAGCGGCCCTGGACTTGTTTGATGGTTTCCCATCTGCGTACGAACCAGGGGAGACTTTGCTTAACTTCTAAGATCTGATCAGCCTAGCCTGGACCATCCAGGGCTGATTCTGCACTTACTTTGTTTATTCCGTTGTGGATCCTACTGAATTCAGATCGATTTGAACGGGTCTTTCTCTATCCCAACCTCCCCATTGAAATAGAAAGTGTTCTGCACTTGATTAGAGAAGCTCAGAAAGGAGAGGGGAGCCAAGCACATCAGGAGCCTCTTTCTTTCTTTTCTTGAAGGGGGGGAAGGATTGGAGACAGCAGAGGAAGGGGAATAAATCCAAGAGGAAAATCTCTGCCAAGAGAAACTAGGGTTTCTGGAGCTTCTGCTAAGAGAAGTTAGGGTTTCCCCTTTAAGGAAAGCCTTGCAACCTGGGAGCTAGGAACTGATACCCTGGCCAATCAGGACTTTCCTACAGCATTCAAGGCTCAACAGCAAGTTATTTTGGGAGAAGCACCTTTACTCATTCTGATTTTTCAAATATCAAGGCTTTTATCCACTCCAGGATACTGCAGGGGAAAGATAGGGTCACTCCAGATCATCCCTGTTTGTGGCAGAGGGAAAATTTAAATTGCCCCAAATCAAAATAGAAATTGCATTCAGTGTAGATGGCAGAGATTGAATCGACCTGAGATTGGAATAAAAGTGTGCAGATTCAGTCGAGATCAGGACATTCATACATTATCTTGCACTAACCCTTACAAGTTGGTGGGAGAGGGAAGCACGTAAACCCGAATAGCTGGCTAGCAGCCATTCAGTAAGCTCTCGCCGAGTTAGTTTCTCCTCTGTTGACAGGTTGTCAAGCCTGGGCAAGGCTGGAGGCATGACCCCATGCTCTGTTTGGTGCATTTTGCGTGGCTTAAATTGCATTTATTTACATTGGCTATTCCACTGTAGCTATTACGTTGTATTTTGGCATTTCTATGAGCGGCTTTGGTCCCCTTTGGCTGCTGTAGCTGACCTTCCATCATACCCTCTTGAGCTGTGGTGGCAGCTGCTGGTGAAGCAACAGGTCTAAAAATCTGTACAGCTAATCAGAAGCCTTGCTGGACTCTATGGTTTTACCCCAGAATTCCTGGCAATTCCCTGAGTCACTACTGTCACGTCCCAGTATTCTCCAGAAGTTCTACCACGTGAGCAATATCCCCCCTCCCCGCCCTTCTGCTGGTTGCCAGGCTCAGCTCGGAAACCCTAACCAAATAGCATCTACCTCTGTCTCTAATGGCTTCCGAATGCCAGTGAGTCAAATAAAGAACTGGGCGAAACTAATTCTCAGGCTGAGATTCAGTGGAGACAGGAGAAGAAATGCAGTGGGTACAACTAGGGAGAACGTGGCCACTATGACAGAGAACTGAGCGGCCCATGGACATCCGGTGTGCAAGAAAACCAATGGGCATTCTGTTTTGCCTTCAATGTAGATCCCAGTGTTGTGTGGTGGTTATAGCAGCCATTCTTAACCTCTTTCCAGTCACGGCTCTTTTAGTTCTTCTCAGGGTCCAGGGCCCTCTGCAGTAGGCTAGCCGCTTGTTCGATGAGCTAGACTTTAAAAGGCCTGAACTAAGAGTAAACCCGCTATGCTCAACGTACCTTGTCTTACATATGTGCGAGGCAGATTTCTAGAACATTTGACCAAGAGAAGCATGTGCGTTCATTTTTTTCCCCTTTAAATGCATTAATTCATACACACGCAAAGGAACGGATTACATGATTTCTTTTTTCCCCTTGCCAAAGATCAAACTTTCTAGCAATTAATGATGTCACACGGGACAAAATGGGTATTTCATCGGTCCAGCTAGGAGGGCCCCCCATAAACCCCTTAGGCTCCCCTTCTCACATTTTTCTGTCCCCCCCGGGGGGGGTTCATATGGCCCCTGCTGAGAATGGCTGAAGCCCCAGGTTCAAACCCCACTTAGCCAGGGTCTCATTCATTTCTCTGGAATCAGCCACTATGCCTCGGTTTCACCTACCTCACAAGGTTGTTGTGACAAAGGAAAACAATGGTGCCTGTGGCCCTAATCTCCTTAGAAGAAAGGAGGGTTAATAAAACGAGACGACCATCTCATTGCGAAAGGAACACAAAGGCTGAACCAGCCGTGAAAAGAGGAAGCTGTGAAGGAGGAGGAGTGATTCATCGGAAGCAAGTCATAAAGTTTATCTTAGGCCATATCTGCTTGAACTGCCTTAGAAAATTCCATTCATTCTCTGTCAGGGATCTCCTACAAAATCATGCTGCTCATATTGTGTCTAATACGGACATTTTTAAGGCTTTCACAACTCCTCTCTGAACATCTACAGAATGAAGTTTGCCACACTTCCAAATGCACACTGTAGTCAGCTCCCTTTGGTTCTTTCATTTAATATATCGTTATTCCACTCTTCCTAGAAGGAGCCCATGGCAGCACATACTCCCCCATTTCACCCCTTACAACAACCCTGCAAGGTAGGTTTTGTCAACCACAAGATGGAGTCTGGATTTCTCTTAGAATTATTAGTGATCTCCAAACTACAGCGATCAGTCCCCCTGAAGGAAATGGCAGCTTAGGAGAGTGGATTCTAAGGCATCACATCTTTACTGTCCCCCCCCCCAACCTCTGCCCTTCAGGGGCACACCCCCCAAAAAATCTCTAGGAATTCATCAAGCCAGATTTGGCAGCCATACTGTGCGGGAAGCTAGGCCGAGAAAATGTGATTGAGACTGTCTTAAATTCAGGATCCTCTTTAGAGGTAAATATGCGAACTACCTCATATCTGTCATGAAAAGACTTCGCTGAAGAGGAGGGAAATGGTCTGTCACAACATCTTCCCCAGAACATACTGCGCTGTCTACATTTCCCCTCACCCAGAATTGTGGCTTGAGCCCCCAGCAAGAATGACCTACGCCCAATTGTCATATGGGTGCCAAATTTGGCTGCAAAGTTCACTTCTTCCAAGGGGGACTGCTGGTCACACGCCCAAACCAAACAACTTGTTCCATCTAGAGAGGGAGACTCTGCCTTGTGCGGAAGGTCCCAGGTTTGATCCCCAGTGTCTCCAGTTAAGGGGACCAGGTGGTAGGAGATGTGAAAGACCTGTCTGAGACCCTGAAGTGCTCTCACCAGCCTGAGTAGATCAAACTGATCTGGACGGACTGACTGTCTGATACAGCAGAAGACAGTTTCATGTGTCTACATATGAGAGATCAATTATGCGGGGTGGAAAATTGTCCCCATGGAAATGATAATCCTAAATTCCGGCTCACTGTCAGTTGTTAGCAGAGAAAGACTGTTTTCCTGAAGCCAAACTCATTCTTCTTCTTTTTTCCTACAGAAAATTGTCCCGCTTCTAAAGAGTCATTGTGGGACAAAATCAATAATAATGAATGGATGCCATTGAAAAGACAAGGCAAGACAAGCATGGTGATTCTGAAGTTGTAGTTCATGTTTTTCAGCTGATTATCCGCAGAAACGACCTCTGCGTTTTATTGATTGGTAAACTGTGGGTTGGGGGAGTAAAATCATCCAAATTGTGTGCATGTATTTTTTTTCCCACTTGGCTGGCTGCGGAGATCCAGTCCAAACCAAACGTTGATTTCTATTTAAAACCTCATGGGTTGCCTAAATCAGCTGTGACTTGGCCGCAAAAAAGGAAGAGGAAGAAAAGCACAAAAATGTCCATTTTATCATGGAAGCGAAACTCAACCGTGTCTCTTTCCCAGATCATAGAATCATAGAATCATAGAGTTGGAAGGGGCCATACAGGCCATCTAGTCCAACCCCCTGCTCAACGCAGGATTAGCCCTAAGCATCCTAAAGCATCCAAGAAAAGTGTGTATCCAACCTTTGCTTGAAGACTGCCAGTGAGGGGGAGCTCACCACCTCCTTAGGCAGCCTATTCCACTGCTGAACTACTCTGACTGTGAAAAATTTTTCTTCCTCTTAAGAAGTTAGGGATTCCTTCAGGGCAGGGCACTTTCTAGTTACTAATACCTTTGCTTTGGAAAGTAGGCCCAAATACCCCTGGAGGTTCTTACCCAAGTGACTCACTGCCTCAAACTCATGGCTTGATCTTGTAATATCCTTATCCATGGTTCCTCTGTATATTTGTGAAACAGCCTGGGGGGTGGAATGTGTCCAGGTGCCAGAGTTGGAATAGGGCAAATCAGGGTGCAGCCAGCAATGCTGGCCCTGCCCCTACAGCTCCCGCCATCCCTCCCTGGATGCTAGCCATGTTCCTCTCAGACTTGCCAGAGAGAGAGAGAGAGACAGAGACAGAGCCCTGCCAGACCGAACATGAGCCCTCATTCCCTCCTACCACTCCTGGCTGCAAGGGAGGCAGAGAGAGACACAGAGAGAGCTACCCCAAGCTGCTGACCAGCCCTGCTTCCCTCCTAAGCACGAGCCCTAATTACTTGCTATGGCTCCTGCTGCCACGGAAAGAGAGACACTGAGAGAGCTGCCCCTGCTGCAATGGAGGGAGAGAGAGACAGAGAGCTGCTCCAAACTGCACGCCAGCCCTGCTTCCCTCCTACAAACCCGCCCTGATTATCTGCTATGCCTCCTGCTGGGAGGCACAAGAGACACGCAGCGAGAGGGAGGGAGAGACACAGAGAGAGAGATCTGCACTTCCCAGTGTCCCCTGGGTCCTAGCGCCCATTTCATTCCTGGCTGCAACGGGCTTTCTTGCTAGTAAATGAAATAATATAATTAGTCCAGAGTCTGAAATCAAGGGAGGAAGAAACAGCAGTCTGGGTGGGGAGTGGTTGGTTCACCCGCCCCCCAATTAGAAGCTCCCCATCTCTTCTGCTTTGCCACCTCCAGGGGAAAGGATGTGGTCCGTTGTCTCCCAGGGATGAGAAAGCAGTTCCGAGGGCTTTTTAAAGTACACGGCCTATTTTAAGCGCATAGCGGGGAACCAATGACATAGACACTTCCTTCTACCCTTCTTCGCCCGCCCATCTGCACCTTACAAAGTGGTTTTGGATTTGGTATTCGGTTTAAAAAAAGATTTAAAAATAGTGGAGGAAAAGAAACGTGCCACAGCCGTGACATTACCAGGCACATCCTGTTACTTCTGAATTTTGTAATCTGCCTAGAGTGTCCGTGAGAAAGGAACTCAAATTTTCAGTCTTGTTTTTTCTTAATATTCCGTTTGGCTCAGTGTTGCGGTAAATGACTCCTCTACTTGTATGATGCCTGAATTCGGCCAGTCAAGAGAGGCACATGAAATCTGGAGACCAACAGAATTAGCAAGAGAGGATGAATATAAAAAGCCAATATACAGTCATAACTACCTAATTTGGCTTCAGTTGACTACATAGTACCATAACGTTATAAAATCACCTCTTGAACACAATAACTTTCAAGTGATTTCTATTACTTCTCATGAAAAGGGTTTCATCTCTGGTTAAGGGTGAGATTAAAAATTAAGGGTGGGGGGTGGTTGTTGATGTGGAGTTTTATTACCTATTGTTTTTATTTTATGGCCCCTAGCCCGGAGAAAATTGAAACCTGATTCCTCCTTGCATAGCGGCAACTTAAAAAAAAATAACATTTACGTGCTTTGCCTATCAGCAGATCCACTATACACTGGCTTTGAGAAAGAATTTGTAAGACTATGCCCCACAAGCTCTGCTTCAGATTCTGTAACATTTATTTAACTATGTTTATTGTCCACCTTTATAGAGAGATTCTAGGGAGATTACACCACATAAATCAGTTTGATGTGATGTTTTGGGATTGGCCTGAATAAAACTTAATAGATGGACTGCGCTCTGAACGAGAAAAGTGGGTTATAAATAAAACAAACATTGCACAAAAGTGGAGTTTAAACCTCTACCTGATCCTGGTTCAACTCTGGGCTGTCTTGCAGACCCCCGGGCAAAGCAGAGCACCTACACAACCATTCACAGGAATAAAAACGTAAATTAGCGATAAACTGAAGCTTATATTTATCGGTAACTCCAACGAAATCCGTGATTATACATTAAAAAAACAAGGCCTACATTTTACAATTTTAATATATAAATGTTGTCCATCCACATATCATGGTTAAACCTGACTTGGAGTACTGTGTTCAGTTTTGGGCACCACAACTGAAGAAAGATGTAGAGAAACTGGAGTGTGTCCAGAGAAGCGCTAAGAAGATGAGGGGTTTGGAGACCAAGTCATATGAGGAAAGGTTGAGGGAGCTCGGTCTGTTTAGACTGGAGAGAAGACAACTAAGAGGTGATACGATAGCCATCTTCAAGTACTTGAAGGGCTGTCAGATAGAAGATGGAGCAGAGTTGTTTTCTGTTGCCCCAGTGGTCCGACCAGAAGCAATCAGCTGAAATTAATTCAAAAGAATTTTTGGCTAAGCATCCGGAAGAAGATCCTGACAATTAAAGTGATTCCTCAGTGGAACAAGCTTCAGCAAAGGCTAGATAGTCATCTGACAGAAAGGCTGATTTTATGAACTTAGGCAGATTATGAGTGGGTGGGCAGGTAGTTACAAGTTTCTGCACTATGAAGGGGCTGGAATAGATGACACTGGAGGACCCTTCCAAATCTATGATTTTATTATTCATAACTATCAATACATACATAGATTAGAATGGGCTCTGCTGCAGAAGAGAAGTTGAAAACTCACCTTATATGCCTACAGTTCTTTTACCCTGGCACTGCCTTTCTCCAAGACAGTGGTTTGGGGCTACGGTATTTGTGGGAAGGTGACATCGCATATCCCGATCTCAGCAGAATTCAGAAGTTAAGCAGGGTCAGTACAGGGAAGAGAGACCACCAAGGAAGGCTTTGCAGAGGGCGGCAACAGAAAACTACCTCTCCTTCACACTTGCCTTGAAAGCCCCTTGCTTGGCTCACCAAAAGTCAATGGTATATAAAAGTCCTAAGCAGGGTTCCTGGAAGACAGACCACCAAGGAAGGCTCTGCAGAGGAAGGCAATGGCAAACCACCCCTGCTTCTCACTTGTCTTGGAAGCCCCTTGCTGGGGTCGCTCTAAGTCACCTGTAACTTGATGGGACACACCCACATGCAGAGGGCAAGAAAAGGAGAGGCATCTCACTCTTACACACAACCATAATCACAGCTGTAAATTCTCCCTAAAGGAGCATAAAAACTGAGATGGTCTTCTAAAAAATAGCAGGATAAAAAAAAAACTATCAAACAGTAGCAGGCCTTTCCTATGTGCAGCTGGACTGAGGTTCCTGACTTCCAATAAGAGAGGCAACAGGAATTTGGGGGTGATCTTTGGTGCCTCCCTCTCCATGCAAACTCAGATCATGAATGTAGCCCATGAGGTATTTTTCCACCTGCGCCAGGCAAAGCTATTAGCTCCCTATTTGGCCCCGAAAGACCTAGCCACAGTGATCCATGTGATGGTCACCTCTAGACTGGATTACTGTAACTCTCTCTATGCTAGCCTCACCTTGGCTTTGATGTGGAAATTGCAACTGGTACAAAATGCAGCGGTGCTAGTCCTCACAAGGACTCCCTGGCGGCCCACATTCAATCTGTCCACCAAGTTCAAGGTGCTGGGGTTAACTTTAAGGCCTGAATACTCAGTATGGGCTGTGTGTATCTGTGAGACCACCTCTCCCAGTACGTCCCGCCCCCGGAAAGCTCTGCACTCAGCAAATACCAACTTGTTGGCGATCCCTGGCCCAAGAGAAATCTGACTGGTCTCAACCAGAGCTGGGGTCCTTTGGGCCTTGGCCCGCCTGGTGAAATGAGTTCCCAGCACAGACCCAGGCTGTAACAAAACTAGAAAAACTCTTCCACCAGGCCTACGGTTGAGGCCAGGACAACAGAAGATCAACTCCAGCCCTCCCACTGCATCCCCAACTCCCATCCTCTCGACTTCAAATTCTCGACACAGTGCCAAGACGGAACAGCTAATAAAACCACCGCGGAAACAGAAATGGCAACAGCAGAATTTTTAAAAATGCTTTATCATGTTTTAATGACTGTAATGTATGCATATGTTGTACAATGCCCTGAGCTCACTTGGCAGGACAGGGCGGTCTAAAAGTTAAAAAACAAATAAAGGAAGGAAGGAAAAGCTGCCAGTCCAGTAGTACTTCCTCTAAGGTCAAGGCATAAGAGCTTTTCCCTTTCACAAGAAATCCCCAGTCACGGTTTCTTCTACAGCCAAATTTGCCCCTCAGCAATCCTGAATTCAGATCACAGGACAAGCTAACATTTCTTCTGGGGATATCCATCCAATATGAACGCATTGCCTTTTCCCACTTTGCCCTCTCCCAAACCTGAGTATGAGGTTTGGCAGTCTTCAAGCAAAGGTTGGATACACACTTTTCTTGGATGCTTTAGGATGCTTTGGGCTGATCCTGCCTTGAGCAGGGGGTTGGACTAGATGGCCTCTATGGCCCCTTCCAACTCTATGATTTTATGAGGGTCCCCAGGATTTGACCCCAGGGGTTGGGGGCAGCACAAACTTTGCTTTTTGGCCATAAATTTAGTGCACAGCCGATGGTATTAATTTCCACCAAGTGGGATTAAGAAGCTTAAACCATTATAGCTCATTTAGTAAAGGATTAAGCCATTAAAAATAATACACGGTGCCTAATGCTCAGCTGGTTTTTGGACCTTCATCTGCAACCAGAGAAAGCCTGCTGCAAGACGCCTAATTTTAAAACACTTTATTGGTAAGTTGTCTTTGCAACCAGAAAACAAACATAACACAAAAGTTACAGGCGACCAGCTGGACTTCTTTAAAAATCCGCCCCATCATTTTCGGCCAAAGTCGCTTCCAAGCAAATACACCTTAAGATCAAAGCTTAAACCGAAGAAGAACATACAAGTTAGAATGAAAGGAGGCCCTGACACAGCCGGGGTGTTCCTACTCTGCTTGGAAGCCGGAACAATTATCACTTTGTGCAGCTGGTGAACAATAGCTCCACATTGCCATCCTAGGCTATGTTAATCCACTGTGAGGCCACAGAAATCAATGGTTTTAGATGGATGCAAACAAGCCCTTCGTTTGGTTGCCCGTAGCACAACGCACACTTGATCACCACCAACCCCCTCTCCATCACTTCTCTTACCCCCAATTCCATCAAAGAGGGCATTCTTAAGGACCCATTCTGACCATACCTGGGCATTTCAAGACAACATTCTTAGAAAATCAAAGTCCACAATCTTAGGAAGCAAGCTCTATGGGACTGAGCCTGAACAAGTATTCCAAAGATCTAGATTCGAGTCCAGGAGCACCTCACGAACCAACGAGATTGGGAAAGGGGGGTACACTTTTGAAAGTCAAAGTTTCCACTCTCAGACATCCTGAAAGCTGGTATGCACAAAATGTCTCCAAGTCACAGCTGGTTTATGGCCAGAGAAAGTGTGATGTACCACTGTTAAGAGCAGCAGCAACTTCTAATCCAGCTGGGTTTGATTAACCCATTCCTCCACATGCAGCCAGCTGGGTGACCTGGGGTTGTCATGATCCTGTTAGAGCTGTTCTCACAAGAGCAGTTCTGTCAAGAGTTCTCAGCCTCACCTACCTCACTGGGCGCCTGCTGTGGGGAGTGGAAGGGAAGGCAATCGGAAGCCGTTTGGAGACCCCTTTTGGGATATGAAACCCTACTCTTCTTCAGCAGCCATGGAATGAGGGGTCTCACGGACTGGATGGTCTCCAATTTGAATAACTAACCTTGATTACCCCTACTTACCTTCTGAGATCAAGCTAGCCTCACCATCCAGGTCACGGCTTATACCCCCCCACACACACAATCCTGTTGGGACTCCGAAGTGCCTCCTGGCCTCGAATCCAGGTCTTCTCCCACAGACCACCCCAACAACCTTTCCGGAACGACAGCCCTGCGGAGTCACCATATCAGGGTGCTGCAGCCCAAACAGAGCCAAGCCTTGTAACACAATCTGAAGACAAGAAGTCCACGCTGGGTGCCCTTGCTGGCCGTCGGGAGCAGGGTGCGTTCCTAGCTACTTTTACTTCTAAGCAGCCCTATCCGTGGGCCCACCTCCCAACCCTCCCTCCAGAGGAACCGCGCCTCAGTAGCCGAGCACACGCTTGGCATACAGAAGGTGCCAACCCAGTGCGATTCCTGGCAGGCTGCAGGGAGAGGATCAGGTTGCCGGCGAGCCCCCTCGCTCTCCCCACCCCGCTTTGTTTTCCTGCCTCGACAGCAGGGGCCACACGGCGGGGGGACAGGCGGCTGGGTCAAGGGGGCGCCCCACACCCATTCATTCAAGGGACAGGACGGGACGTCCCCCCTTCCCCCGACCAAGCAAGGCTGAGCTGCAAAAGGGGTCTCGGGGCCACCCCTCAGAGCGCCGCTCGGCGACTTTCCCGCGCTGGCGCCCGGCCGGCCCTGGCAGCGGCTCAAGAGCGGCAACAGCCCGACGGTGACTCCGGACCGCCGGCCAAGCCCCGGCGTCGGCGGGTGACACCGCCGCTGACCTCATCGGGGAGCCGCGCTTACTCCTCAGCGGGGAAGGAGGAGGAAGAGGACGACAAGGAGCTGCCCGGCCCGGCCCCAGCGCGCCGCTTCACCTACCGAGCCTCCGCAGCCGCGCCCGCCCCATGCCTGCCTGCCTGGCCCGACGGAGGAAGCCCGGCAGACGCCGGCCCGGGGAGAGAGAGGGGGGGGGAAGGGGGTGTTCTGCCGCGCCGTGGCAGAAAAGGGTTATTTCCAAGCTCCTTATTTGGGCAGTGATGTCAAGGGAAGTCGTCGCGCCAAGCCCCGCCCCCCCCCGGCGGCCTCGCTCGGCTCGCTCCCCGCCCACCCGCGCCGCGCGCTTTCCTTTCCCTTCAGGGCGCATTGTTTCCTGGGGCCCGGCCGCGGCTCTCGCGGGGGCGCACAAGGGGCTCCTTCAAGCCCCGCGGCCGCCCCGCCGCCGGCAATGGCACGAGGCGCCCCCCACCCTTCGTCAACACGGCGCCCGCCCTGGGCGAAGCATGTGATCCCGGGAGCCGCGCGGCGAGAGATGAATGCCCGCTGGGGGGGAGGGGGGGAGAAGGGGGGTTTCCTCGTGAGTAAATCTCGCGGGGTTCCGGTGGTGCTTCCAAGCGGGCAGCCCGCCCCACCCCGCCCCCCCGGCAAGATCCCAGGCAGGTTTACTAGGGAGTAAGTCCAAAGCCAGGTGCAAACTCTCCAACGCGACCACCCTACCCGAGCCTTGGCGGGCTTGCACGGAAGCAAGTGCCGCTTTCGGCCCCAACGCTAGAGGAGCTCCATTCAGTGAGCTGAGCAAATGTTTTAACTAATTTGTATCTAAGTGTTTTAACTGTAGCCGAGGCCGTTTTTCTCCCCAGTAAAAGGCCGCTGTTTTCCCTAGGGCAGGGGTAGTCAACCTGTGGTCCTCCAGATGTTCAGCAAATGCTGATGTTCAGCAAATGCTGCCAGCAAATGCTCATCTGGAGGACCACAGGTTGACTACCCATGGCCTAGGGAAACAAACAGGGTTTAAGGAGAAACTATCCCTCTCCCCCACCCCCCAAAGAAATTTAAAGCCAGTCCCCTGTCTCAGACGCCCTGGCATCGGCTTGTTGTGGCTACAGTGGAGGGGAAAACACTCTGCACACGCTCAGGCTGCCACCACTGGGGACTCCGATCCCTCCCCGGTTGACTCAGAAGCAGCTTCCCAGATTATCACCTGTGCAAAGTCTCACAGGGGTGGCCCAACTGGGGCTCTACAGATGTCCATGGAGTGCGATTACCATGAGCCACATGGACATTGGGAGAGCCACAGTTCCCCCCCCCCTCCATGGGCCATCTGTATGGTTGGCCTGCCTGCTGGCCAGGCCTTGCACATTCCTCAGCCAGCTCCCTGTAGCTGGTGTTCACCAATGACATCCAGAGGCCTCTTAAAACTTCTTTTTAAAATTATTTTGCAGAAGTACAACATTTTGGCTGGCACTGAGTAAGCGCATCCCACTGACTCCGCTATGTGCCATAAGGAGCAACTACAATCTTGAGTCATTCATTGTGTCTTTCCCCCTCTCTCCACACAGCTTTTGTAGGCATACCAGTTGGGTGGTTTGATACGGTCTGAAAGGTCGACTCTTGATCAATGCAGAACAGGAAAAGAATCCTCCGGTTTTGAAACCAGAAAAGCCTGAGCAACAGTTTCCAGGTCTGAATTGGAAAGAGAAGGCCCTTAAGTCAAAATAATTCGGTCTGTGGCACCCTAGAAGCCTCGCCTCACACCTTTTTATCTAAGTCACAAACTTGCAGCACATGTCTCCTCTGTTGGACCAAGTTGGAAACAATCAGTTGCTTTGGGGAGGTGCTGTCTGCCCACCCGACCCAGCCCACTCTCTTACCTAAGGACTTGGCTAGGTTGCATTTCAGCTGGGGAAGAGGGAGCCTGCTACTAGCAACTTGCCTTCTAAACTTTTGCTGCAGGGAAGAAAAACCACAGAGATGGGGAAACAGAACAAATGCAGAGTCCAGTGGCACTTTTAAGGCCAGCAAAGTTACAAAGCTCTCCTGTGCCTGCACACTTCCTCAGATGCAATGAGGAATGTATCCATGGCATTGTGCCGGAGGAAGTGTGCCTGCACACGAAAACTCATGCCTTGAATAAAACTTTTCTGGTCTTAAAGGTGCCACGAGACTCTAAATTTGTTCTGCCGCTTCAGACCAACATGGCTACCCACTTGAATCTATGTGGGGAAACAGGGATTCTTCTGGTTAACATTCCTAGGATATAGGGTTGCCAGGTTCCTCCGTCCTCCTGGCCTTTGGGGGTTTCTAGATCCGGGTTATCCTGAGATTTGGGGATGGAGCCTGGAGTAGACGGGCCTCTGAGGGGTACAATGCCACTCTCCAAAGTATTTTAAAACTTAACAAATAAATAATATAAAATAAATACATTCCTTCCCCCCAGGGGGTCTGATCTCTGTAGAATGGAGATGAGATTTCATTCTGGGGGCTCTGGAGACTGACATCCCTACTGGGACAGCACCATCACAAGGAGAACACAATGTTCTGCTTTCCCCCCCCCCCCCGCCCCTCCAAAAAAGGAAATTCAGCGGTGGGACTGCCAACAGCCATTGGAATGATAGTCTTCTGAAAGGAGGGATATCCCTTGTGGGCTCTGGAATGTCTGGCAGCCCTGCAGCGCAAGAAAGGAAGGAGAGGGCCTCAGAAATTATTCACACCCAACCGCATCTCGGGACTTCAGCCAGCCCAAAGGCAGTGTTACTGTTTCTTGAGCGTGGACAGCCCGATCCCGCTGGGGCTGTATCAGTGCTTGCTAGCGAGAGTCCTTCCCAAGCACGTGCTAGAAGACTATTTGAACTGCAGACAGACCCTCTCTGCATAATATTTACATTCCCAGAGAGAGTGGGGAGTGAGACCTTGGTGACTTTAAAAAAAGAAATTCCAAGAGTCGGGAAAGACCAATTTAAAAGCGCTGGAGTATTTTTAAAAATCCAGATTCTGAAACCTCAGTGTCTATGTCGAGAGCAGAGTTGTCTTTTTATATCCCACTTTCCACTCCTCGGAGGAGTCTCGAAATGGCTTCTGATTGCCTTCCCTTCCTCTCCTCACAACAGACACCCTGTGAGTCATGTGGGCCTTAGAGAGCTCTGACAGAATTGCTCAGTGAAAGTAGCTGATGGGACTATGACTAACCCAAGGTCCCCTGGCTGGCTGTACATGGAGGAGGGGGGAAACAAACCAAGCTTGACAAGAGTAGAGGCCACTGACCTCAGGCAAGCTATTCCACCAAAGGGGTAGGGGGGCCTCATTTTCTGCCACAATGGATCTCCCCCTCCAAGCTTAGTGTAATGGTTAAGAACCAGCTTGGGCTAGTCACAGTCCTGTTGGAGCCGTTCTCACATCAGTTCTGTCAGAGCTCTCTCAGCCCCACCTACCTCACAAGGTGTCAGTTGTGGGGAGAGGAAGGGAAGCCGCTTTGAGACTCCTTAGGGTCATAAAAAGCAGAGTATAAAAATCAACTCTTCTGTTATTCCACAGAATATGCATAAGCACATTCTGTGGAATAACAGAAGAGTTGATTTTTATACCCTGCTTTTTAGGAGGATGTTTCAGTAAGGAATACCTACCAGATGTTTCCAAAGTTCTAATGCTTTGGGAAGCTTTCCGAATAATTTCTATGTTCTGTATTTTGGGTGGTTGTTGTACGGTGGCCATGACAGACCCAGGCTGCCCCATCTCATCAGCTCTTGAAAGCTAAGCAGCATCTGCCTTGGCTAGTGCTTGAAGCAATGGCGAACCACCTCCCATGGTCTCTTGCCTTGACAACCCTACAGGGTCGCCATCAACCAACTTGGTGGCATTTCCCACTGTTTGTGCTTTCACCGAATCTGCCTGGCGTATCAACTCACCCCCAACAGGTTTTCAAATCTTAATGTTTTATTTTATATCCTGCTCTGTGAACATACAAATAAATGTAAAGTTAAAAGCGTTAAAGGCACACTCCAAGGAAAATAAATGAAATAAATCAAAGAAAACTACCCCTCCTGCAGCCAGAGTTGGCTTCTTCTCTTACTCAAAAGCCCAAAGGGGAAGCAAAGTTATATATTCTGAGCAAAAATGCGGAAAAGTCTGTTGCTCTCTTTTAGGCACAGGCCTTACATTCAATCTAATGTTACACTAAATCCTTTTCTGAGATAGTGACCTCCCCCCTCCCCCTTTAAAAGCAGTTTCCTGCTTCTTTACTACTGAATCACCCTGAGGGCTGATGGGGATTTCCCCAGACATTGTCCCATCTCCTGCCTTCCCCGCCTGAGCTGCCTTTGGGAAGGGGCCGGCCTCAGATCCGGCCACACAGACATGAGCTGTGTGAGCCAATTTGGATTTGGACCGCAGCACAAAAGGGTGGGGGACTTAACCCTCCCCCTTGCCCTGTAGGTGGAAGGGCAAGACCATCAGGGTTTAGGCCATTGGTGCAGTGGGACAAAGAGAGGATCCCTGGGGCCACTGCAGTTTTGGAAATGGCTCAAGGGGAAGGCTTGTACCCCTGATCCTCCAAGCACCATCCACATGGTCCTGTAAGATTTTGGTGGGCAGCCATCGAGGTGTACAGTAGAGTCACAGTGAGGGGAAGGAAGGAAGGAAGGAAGGAAGGAAGGAAGGAAGGAAGGAAGGAAGGAAGGAAGGAAGGAAGGAAGGAAGGAAGGAAGGAAGGAAGGAAGGAAGGAAGGAAGGAAGGAAGGAAATAGTGTGTTCCTGGAGTCCTGGAACACCATAGAGGCCAACACGACTTTCAGGGTAAAAGCTGCCTTCATTAGCTACAAGCAGGAATGGAAATCCTGGAGTCTCCCCCAGTGTGGGGAAGTGTGTTGCAAGAAAAGGTCTCCAGATGCAAAGGTACCACACAGAATGTAATCTGCTTGCTTAGAACCAGAGGTAAATGCTTTAGGGGCAGAAAATGAGCATCGGTGTTTGGCAAAGGGAGTTTTGACGCTTGCAAGCTTGCAGCCTGGAAATCTTGTTAGCCTTTAAAGTGCTAGTGGGCTGGAAGTGCTAGCTGTCCTGAGAATCCACGTTTCAACTATGAATTTCAGCACATTTGTTTGACAAGACTGAGGAACACTGCATCATGTAGACCTCTTGCACCAGGGATTCCCAACCAGGGTCCCAGGGAACGCCACCAGAGAGCTAGAAGCCTGAATTCATATTGTCTTTTATTATTATCTATGGACTACCGCATGTATTGTTCTAATTCTTTTACTGTTTTTATATCAACTTATATGATTGCATTGTAATGGCCTATGGCTGGAAACAATAAAGTCTTATACATACATAAAAAAACCCGAAACTGACCAATGGCATGAAGATCCATTTTTCATGATTGGGTTTTCCCCCCGGGGTTTCTCAGTTCAGTTCTGCCTCTTGTCCCACCATGCCGATCTCGTTCTTTTCCGCTGCTCCAGACAGACGAACTCTCTATCACGATCTACCCAACAAGGCTGTTGTGTGGATGGCGCCCCCCCCCCCCGGCCAAGCTGCTTGCCCTACCGTGACCCCTGTGAAAGGGTCGTTCGACCCCCAAAGGGGTCCCTACCCCCAGGCTGAGAACCACTGCTCTACAGGCCTCATCTCTTTCTCCACAATAGAAAAGATAAATGATAGATCGATTGATTGGCTGGCCTGTTCATCTGACTTCCGCGCCCACTTCTCTGAAGGGGCATGGCATCACTTCCGGGATTCCTCAAAGCCTGGAAAACATTGCAGAGGTACCCCCATGGGCAAAAGATTGGGAAAGACTGTTTTCACTATCATCGGAGTGTTATAGAGCATTTCACCAGCGGCACATGTCACATTGACGCACCCCCGTCTGGAGCCATATTGGACTCAAAGGCTCAGAGGGACTACCATGCAACACTCCCCACCCACCCCTTCCCATCTCAACTTGTTTACTACCATCTCCCCCACCCCCCCCACCACCACCCCATCTAAATGCTTTGCAAAGAGGCCTGGGGAGGCAATGAACACATGTTGCCTTGGCTATGTACAACTGTCCTGGGGCAACGCTGGTGGTTTTACAGTCGCTGTAAAAAAGAAAATTTGTCCAAAAAGTTTGTGGTGGGCATGGGGTATGGGTGAAGACAAAATCCCAATTCCGCTGCATTGGGGAGAAATGGGGAGGGGGGGGAGCAGGAAGACTGCGTGAAGCAGGAAGCGTCTCGGAGATGTATTTCTCGCAGCCGGCTCGGCCTTGCTCCACGCCGTCTGCATCGGCATCAATGAGAGCTCTGTGCTGCCACTGGAAGCCAAGGGACCCCGCCTGTTTGTGGTCGTACAGGAACATTTTGATCACATGCCACCAGCCACCGAGGACACAGGCCTGGCCCGGGTTCTGACTGTGCTGTTTCTGCATGGCTTAGAGGGAGGGTGGCCAACTTCCAGGTGTAGCCTGGAGATATCCAAGACTTACAACAAGATGGCAGAGATCTGTTCCGTGGAAGAAAACTGCTGCTTTGGAGGGCCTCTTTTCTCCAGGCGCCGTCTCCAAACCTCCGGGGAGAGGGATTGGCCCAAGCTCTCCCAGCAAGTTCCCGTGGTATTGTCAAGATTCGAACCTGGGTCTTTCAGACCCTCGTCCAACACGCTACTGATACCCGCTCAGCGACTCAAGAGCTGTATGTGGCTCTTTGACATGCAGCCTGGAGCTCTCCCGAGGAACATCCCCCAAGTCTGCGATCTTGATTTGCAGGGGAAATTCAAGCCACGGTTTGGGTGTAATGGAATTTTTTGCTGCAGAGCTGAAGTCCTCTGGTGAGCAGGTCCTCATGCACTGGGGGAGGGGAACTGGAAGAGGAATGCAGGGCCATGGATCCTCAGCAGCCAAACCCTGGTTTGCTATGAGGCCTGAGCTGCCCAGGGAATGGGAAAGCCAGTGATGGGGAGCTCACATCTTAAACCATCATTGGAGACCATGCCACAATCAGAAAGAAATAGATTCGTTGGTTCGTTTGTTTATGATTGGACTTTTAGCCCGACACTCCCGCAAGCAGCTTTGTGATGGGTAACAATGATTCAATAAAATCCCCAGTAAAATTCCAACAAAAAAAAAACAGCATCACAAAACACATAACAGCAAATAACAGCCTTACCCCTACCCACCATACAGACAGCCCCCATGGGAGAATGAGGGTCCGCCTGATGACCTTGCATAGACTTAGGAGAGGCCCCTGATCTTGCCTCCTCTGGCCTCAACCAAAGACCCGGCAGAAGAGCTCCATCTTTCAGGCCTTGTGGAACTGTGACAGCTCCATCAGGGCCCTCAGCTCACCTGGGAGCTCATTCCACCAGGCCGGGGCCAGGACTGAGAAGGCCCTGGTTGAGGCCAGGTGAACTTCCCTTGGGCCAGGGATCTCTAGCAGAGCAAAGAGCCCTACAGGAGGCCTATATAGCAGAACAATCCATTTTACACGTGATGCTGATCAGGGACAACAGCAAGACTAAGAGTCTTGCCTAAATTATTTGGGGTGATCAATCTCTTTCCAATGGGACCATCCCCACTGGCTGTATTATCAACAGGTCCGACAGAGGGAGGGTAGGATGCACCGGAATTTATTTATGTAGACCACATAAAATCGTAACCGTGTTTCCAATGATGTAATGGACCTCTGATTGGCCCTCGGGCGGGGGGGCTCCTCCCCACTGAAGGACAGTCAGAGGGACTGGCATGCAGTTAGGAAGAACTGGGGGGCTTCTGATTGGCCCTCACTGAGACCGTACGTTCAATGCTGATTCTAATCTCCTTCATGTGCACTTTGTAGCAAATATTTGTATTTTAATTTTTATCTATTATTGTTACTCAGCCTCCAGGTTCCTGGCTTGTTTTCTCAGGCGGGGCTTTTGTCTCCTTTTTGTTTTTCATCATAGCCTGCTTTTGTCAGCCTGGTCACCCACACAGAAGCCAAACATTTTACTATTATTATGCAGCAAATCAGGTAGACCTATGATGTTGCCTTCAGAGACTAAAGGGAAGCCTGAACAACCAAGAGGCTGAGTGTTAGGGAATCGCATAGTTTACTTGGAAGCAAACCTGTGTTTACTGTTGGCCTCTTTTCTCCTCCCACACGTTTCTTCCCAAGACACGCACTTGCATTTGGGAAGTCTATGGTCGTTTTATATTAAAGAGTCTGAGAAAGTAACATTCCAACATCATGGAAATGCATAGAGATCAGTAGGGATGTCTCAGGAAACTCGACATGACCTTCAAATTGCAGATCAGTCTTCCAAATGAGAAACAGATGCTTCCCCTTGGAAATCAGCATTGAGACAAGGCAGTACTACAGGCAGAGCCTGTCCTGAAGTGAGTGGGGCTAAATTGTCTGCATGGATCCAAAGCAACCAAGTTTTGTCCTTTGGCCCAAGCTCTCCCAGCTGTCTCTATTGCTCTATAGCAGTCTCTATTGCTCTGCTAACTAAAAGCTCCTCAAATAAAGGCTGTAGTTTGATTAATTTGAACAGGAACCATTTCTTTAAAATTAGTTAAGCAGATCCCTCCTCAGTGAATCAGGCAGCAGACTTAAAGAAATGAATTTCCAACCAAATCCAGTAAGGAGTAGTGGGATTAAAACATCAGACTAGGATCTGGGAGTCCCGGGTTCGAATCCCCATGCTGCAGAGGAAGCTTGCAGGGTGACCTTGGGCCAGTCACACACACTCAGCCTCACCTACCTCACAGGGTTGTTGTGAAGATTAAAACAGTGGAAAAGAGAATGAGGCAAGGTGACCTTGGGCCAGTCACACACACTCAGCCTCACCTACCTCACAGGGTTGTTGTGAAGATTAAAACAGTGGAAAAGAGAATGAGGCAGGGCAGTTGGGTCAGCCCAAGACAAAGGTAGGTGAAGGAGAGGTAAAAACTGAAGGCAGCATCTCTATCTTTAAAAATGCATTCTCTCTCCTTGCTCATGGCTCTCCTGAGCAGCCAACGCCCATGGCTCAGTGACAGAGCACCCTGCTTCATATACAGAAGGGCTTTGGCTGAGTCCCCAGCATTTCTAGTTAAGAGATCCCCAGTAACTCTATTCCACGCATGTTGGATGATTCACTTTCAATACACTCTAGAAGCAGAGTTTCCTGTTTCGCACAGAAAAATCCAACTCAAAAAGCCCAGTGAAACTGTATTGTCCTACATGTGCAGAAGGCTCCTGCTGGATCAGATCTATGGCCTATCTAATTCAGCATCCTTTTTCCAGCAATGGCCAGTCAGAAGCTACAGGAAAGCATGCAAGCAAGGTCCACAGGCAGTAGTCTCGCCCGCCCCCCAACTCTTCCCCACTATCTGATAATCCAGAGGTCCCATTTGGTTATCCCATGACTAATATCCAGTAATAAACGTATCCTACATAAACCTGTAGAGTCCCTGTTTAAAGGTAAAGGTATCCCCTGTGCAAGCACCGAGTCATGTCTGACCCTTGCGTTCTCTTGGCAAACTCAATACGGGGTGGTTTGCCAGTGCTTTCCCCAGTCATTACTGTTTACCCCCCAGGAAGCTGGGTAGTCATTTTACCAACCTCAGAAGGATGGAAGGCTGAGTCAACCTTGAGCCGGCTGCTGGGATTGAACTCCCAGCCTCATGGTCAGAGCTTCAGACAGCATGTTGGCTGCCTTACCACCCTGCGCCCCTGTTTAAACTCATCTAAGTCAGAGGTCATCACCAGATCTTAGGGCAGTGAGTTCCACCTGGCAGCAACTCACTGTGTCTTTTGTTGTGTCTTGAAACTACCACCGATCAGTTCCTTAAGAGGAAAGGTTGAAATACAGTCGTACAACCACCTCCCTGCATGGATTGCAATTGATTCTGAACCCAATCCAAACACTTCGACAACTGCTACACAGACATGCCAAACATGGGACAGTTCTGAAAAAGTTCTTCCAGCCACAGGTCTGATTTGGCTCTGAAATCTAGGAAAACCACCTACAAATATAGTGTTGTTATTGTAAGACTTTCAACCCCGTCAGTCTTGTTTTGTTTCAAAAATACAAGCCGGCCTTATGTTTTACATTTTTTTGCTTAGGTGATCTTTTTTATTTTTACATTTTGGCCAAGTCAGCATCTCATGTTTTTCTGGGAAAGACAAAAGATAGATAGTTTATAATACTATCTCCTTATGCACGCAACTCAGCTGCCTTCTTAAGTTATCTTCGGGGTATCAAGAGCCAACTTGGAGACTGGATGTTTCTTTCTTCTCAAACCCATTTAAGGCATCAAAAAAAGTTTCAAAAAGTGACTTCTCTCCCAAGCCAGAACTTTCTTTTTCTATGCAACGACGGCTGCAAATTTAGTATTGGCTAAGAACTGGAAGTCCTTGGAGATACCGACCATTGAGTCATGGTTGGATAAAGTTGCGGAGCTATTGAAAATGGTGAAGCTTACATCTATAATCAACAAAAAGCCAATGGAAGATTGGAGCAATGGAGGTTCTATATGGATGATCTTGCCAAAGGAAGAGTCAAGGAGACATCAAGGACTATGGGAGGATGAGGGACAGAGATTTACTGTAATCGACTGTTAATTTTTTTCTTTTTTGTATACTTTTATAGTTTTTTAAAGAGCCTCTTGTGGTGCAGAGTGGTAAGGCAGCAGACATGCAGTCTGAAGCTCTGCCCATGAGGCTGGGAGTTCAATCCCAGCAGCCAGCTCAAGGTTGACTCAGCCTTCCATCCTTCCGAGGTTGGTAAAATGAGTGCCCAGCTTGACTGGGGAAGGCACTGGCAAACCACCCCGTATTGAGTCTGCCATGAAAACGCTAGAGGGCGTCACCCCAAGGGTCAAACATAACCCGGTGCTTGCACAGGGGGATACCTTTACCTTTATAGTTTTTTTAAAAAAATATAAGATTTGTAAAGTTTCAAAAGGACAGGCAGAAACTTCTAGAAGAGCACGGACTTCCCAGACCTAGGGCCACATTTAGCTCCTAGGAGGCAGTTTTGGACCAGGCATGCCTTTTGCCACCCTCAACCCCAGTCCCCCCACCCTTGATGATATGAGGAGTTGGAGAAAAGGGGGAGGGAACAGTAGGGAGGGAAGAACAAATTTAGAGTCCAGGGGCATCTTTAAGACCATGCAGAAGGTCCTGGGTTCAATCCCCAGCATCTCCAGGCAATAAGCATGAGACCCGAGAGATCCACTGACAGTCAGAGTAGCCATTGTCTCCCAACTTGTAGGCCGGGACCCACAAGTGGGTTGCAAAGCCCTCCTAATGGGTGTCCCTGCCCTTTCCATTTCCATTGTAGCCTGAAAACCAAGATCTGACCCCGGAAACAGGACCTTTTGTGCCGCCCATATGTACTTGAAGTTATTGTATTACACTGTACTTATCCCCATGTTCTATGTAAACTGCCCTGAGCCGCAAGGGAGGGTAGTATATAAATTGAATGAAGGAACGATAATCATTATTTTTTCTTCACGGCAAGTACATGTTGATCAAGTAAAATGCGGCCTGATGGTAGTAGAGTGAGTGTCTTTTTTGTATGTTGGATTTTTAGGCCGCCCCTCTCTTAGGGCAGCTGACAACATTTAAAATTCCACACGTAAAAACATAAAACCATTTACAATTAAAAGCAAAATCCATTTTAAAACGTGCTCCATCACAACCTCAAAAACCTGGGCTCAAATAGATCTAAAACAAGTTTACATACCCAGGCTTAGGTGGAAAGGGGGTGAGGAGTAGGGGAGGGGGGTATCCAGATGTGAATGAATGTTGGCCTTGGTCTCAACCATATGAGGTCTTAGGATCTTAGGAGGGATCAGAGGGAGTAATCGAGGAGGAGAAGGTGGTCCAAGGCTGCAATGTGAACCTCCGTGTGCAAAGGCTATGCATGTTGGATTGCTGGATTGCCGGGGGGGGGGGGGGGCGGTATACAAATATTGTAAATAAGTAAATACCTGGTTAGCCACTGTGGAAAACCACATGCTGAACTAGACAACAACCAAGGTCATAGTTTACTTAGGGCTTAAAAAAACAAACCCTTGGGCCATCCCTGTATGGGTCATCATCCCAAGTCTATTTGGACTTGTAGGTCTCCATATCGAAAAGGTCGTGAATCTCTGGGGTATCCAGTAGTGACAGCGATGGACCAATGGTCTGATTTGGCTTTGTGTGTCCTCAAGATATTCTGTGATAGTTGCAGCACAGGTTGAGAGTTGCCTGAGGACAACGAAGTGATGAGGGGATAAGATTTCCTTTTCAAACTCTGCAACACTGTGGGCCAATACGTTTATATTTTAAACCTATTATTATTATATTACTACTACTACTACTACCACCACCACCACCACTACTACTATATTTTGATTTATTACCTGCCATTCCCAAATGGCTCGTGGCGAGTTACATCAGTCTGAATAACCCCCCCCCCGATAAAACCCCATAAAAACCCCAGACATAAAAGCATCACAATCCAATCGTCGCAATATAAAAGAAGAAGAAGAAGAGTTGGTTCTTATCAAAGAGAAGATGCGGCGGAAAAACAGTACAAAACCTATACCTTCTCCCAGTACAAGACTCATAAAGGGAGGGGGCAGAATCTGAATAGCCTCGGATTCATACTGATGGGCCGATCCCTCATTATCAACTCATGAGCATGCATCCACGTCCGTACAATGGCTGGCTTGGGAGGACGAGGCTTTTCAAAAACCCCGTGGATGATGGGAATGTAATTCCATCCCATAATAACAACGCTAAAAGACAAGGTTGTTCAGGTTTGAAATTAAAATGCTGCCATGGTCCCGCCACTAACAGCAACCCAAAACGTACCCCCAGTTGGGAGAGAGTACAAAGTCAAAGGAGTCGAATGCAAAATGGCAAAAGTCGGAGCTCTACGCAGGCCCAGTGGAAGAAAGCAACGCGTTTCTACTGTCAGAAAAGGCACATTTCATCTGTCAGAGAGATATAGTGACCAAAGCCAAGGGTACGTTCCCAAAGTGAATGTCTCATTCCCTTCTAGACAAGAGAAACAGGACATGCATGCAAGATGCCAAAGCTGCTAAGCAGAATTCTCCCAGCGCTCTACAAAAACGACAAGGTATGTCCCACAGCCCTGCCATTTCCCCCCCTTATGCAGACTGACAATGTCTCAACTATCAGGGAGTGGACCAGCAGCAAGGAGAAGGACAGTGGCTGGGTGGAAGTAGAAGATAGCCAGGTGCTTAATGGCCGTACTTTCTAAAAAGGCCAGAGAATCCCACAGGAAAAAAAAGGACAGCCCAAAGCAACTTTCTGTCCTGCTGAGTTTTTAATTAAAACCTTGTCACCTGGGGGAACCGCAGTTGACCCAGTACCCATACCCACTACTGAAGAAGAACAAGAAGAGTTGGTTCTTATATGCCGCTTTTCTCTACCTGAAGGAGTCTCAAAGTGGCTTACCTTTCCTTTCCTCTCCCCACAACAGGCACCTTGTTACATAGGTGAGGCTGAGAGAGCCCTGATATTCCTGCTCGGTCAGAATAGCTTTCTCAGTGCTGTGGGGAGCCCAAAGTCACCCAGTTGGCTGGATGTGGGGGAGAAGTAGGGAATCATACCCGGCTCGCCAGGTTAGAAGTCTGCACTCCTAACCACTACAACAACTGCCCAGGAGTCTGAGGGGCTGATCCCAATGGGTGTGGAAATTCGATCAACTCACCCAGAGGGCAGAGGTGGTAACAGAAGGTGGGAAAGATACTCAACTCTGAGGTATGACCCCTACGTCACAAGTGCCAGTCTGCATTCTGCTAGAGATGGCATGTTCTACCTAAGAATGATACTAGCCAAAAGGTGCCCGTAAGAACCTAAGAGGAGCCATGCTTGATCAGACTCGGGGTCCATCGAGTCAAGCAAGCTGTCTCACACAGTGGCCAACCAGTTCCTCTGGACAGCCAGCATAGAGGTTGAGGCCTTCCCCCTGATGTTGCCTCCAGGCATTGGTATCCAAAAGCTGACTGCCCCTGAATCTTGAGGTTCACTTCAATCACCACGATCCCCTATTTTGCATGTATACGGACTACCCTCCGTTGATGTGATCAAAACCTGGGAATTTTGCAAAATTCAAGATTGGGTTCGTAGGAGAGGGATCCAAAACATGACAGGGATCCAAAACTCTAAATCGTCCAGTTAGTATCAGAGGGTTACATATGTCAGATCTTTCCCTGGATACCTAAATGATCTAACAAACGCCCATCTTAGAAAAGCCTTGATTTGTGTAAAGTTTCAGGCCTTCCCTTCTGCATACTTGCACGGCGGATTTAATCAGGTCCCACCAGATTGTCGGTTGTGCCCTTGTGGGCTTAACCAAGTTGAAGACCATGTTGAAGACCTCATTGACCACATTTCAGTGAGGTTGAACACAGTGCTGTCCATGGTCCCTGGCTCAGATGATGAGAAAATAATATTTCTTTTGGCAGACGTTTTCCCTCCTGTCATTTTAATGGTTGCTAATTTCATTTCCTCATCCATTATTATTAGAGAAGGGTTCGTTTCAAGTACGGCTGAGGGATCCTTGTTTTTTTTTTGTGTATTTTTTTTCCATTTTACTGTTTTAATGCTTTGTTGGTTTGCAGGATTGACTTCTGCTTCAACAATAACTTCAAATTCACTCACCATGGCTAAGAGCCACAGACAGACCTCTCACCTGTACACCTGTCCAGCCCCCTTTAAAAGTTATCTGTGCTTGTGGCCATCACAGAGGCCACTATTTAATCTGTGGTTGTTGTTGTTGTTGTTGTTGGATTTATAGCTCGAAACTCCTGAAAGGCTCGTGGCGGGTCACAACACATATAATCCCCAATAAAAATTTCCCTAATACAATAAAATAGTTTAAAAGACCTAAAAAACCCGAAAACAAGAAACCAAGTGCTGGCGGAACATACACAACCTAGCCCAACCCGCCCACAGCCCAGTGGGCAAAGGGGTCATTAATCATTTCACTACATTTCACCGCCAAGAATAGTCCGGGGGGGGGGGTCCAGCTCTTCCTTAAGGTGCTGGCCTCAACCATAAACGAGACATAAGAGCTCTGTCTTACAGGCCCTGCGGAAAGCTGAAAGCTTTGCGTGATGTATTTCCCTTTGTCCGTCCTGAATCTACTGGCCCTCAGCTTCGTTGACTGCCCTCAAGGTCTACTATCTTAGGAGAGAAAAGAAGTTCCCTTTGCGAATAATCTATGCCCGATGCCCAATAGATCTTTTCAGCCAAATGAGGACACTGGTAGCCAAAAACTCCAAGGCACTGTTTTGCTTACCTGTTCATTGTCCTTGCCTCCCAGTGATCCTTAAACATTTGTCTAGCTAAAACAATAGGTTTTAATGTACAAGGGTGCGCATGAGGTGCTCTGAATTCCAAAGAGGCGTAAATCACCCACCTACTGTTTATTTGCTTTAGCGAAGAACAAGAAAACATTTTATAGCCCATACATGGCCTGTAAGGTACCAGCAATATTTTTTGACGTAATGTGATATCGCCATATACAGGAACTGTTGCATTTGTGACTTGTAAGGCAGTGTGATGTCCTTTTCTCACAGACAAGCGATTCATGTTCTAATCACACTGAACATGCTTCTGCCCCTGAGCCTCAGTTCCCCGAGTAACTATTGTCTATTTAGCCGAACATCAGCACAGTTCACAATTAAAAGGGATGCTCTGCATTATTGATCGTCGGCACGAGTTTCAAATGCCTTAGAATTCTTACCAAGCAAATTAAATATGAAAGGGCCTCAAGCAATTATGTCCGACAATCTGTAGTCTACAATTGCAGCAGAATTCCCTCCCTGGCTCTTAAGCTATTCTGTTCCGCAACCTTTTGATCGTGGGACAACCCCTGGAATAATTTTTCAGTCTTCGAGGAGTCTCAGAAGTGATGTCAGCTGGCCACGCCTCCTTGCCATGCCCCCTGGAAGTGACATCACCACCCTTCGCCCTCCCCCACCATCTTTAGCACAACGATGGTGACTCCACCATGTGTAGGCCAGAAAAACTCAGCTATGTGGTTCCTCGCATCCAGAGTAGTGCCATGGATCTCCATGGTCTCATTCTGCTGCATGAACAGTGTTCTCCTGAAATGACTCGTGCGTTATATCCCATGTCCAATGCATCTACCAGTAAAAAGTCAGAAACCATAGAGGAATAAATTGTGCACTGCCCAGTCCCGTGCATAATGGCTGAAGGAGAATGTCCCACTGTTCTTATTCGGGCATCCTCCCTGATGAAAACGCAGAGCAAGGCAGTTTTATCCTGCTTGTTGTGGATTAACCAAGGAAGTGGTTGTGCTGAAGCGCCAAAGCTTCACTCTATTGCCATTCTTTCAGAACATCTGTAGACCTTCCTCTCCTTGGAACGCTGAAGGGGACTAAACAATTTATACATTGTCAATATACCTAATTCTCAACATGGCCAAATACGTGGATACTTAAATCCAGAGACTGGAGCCATGAACAGATAAGATAGATCATTCTGCAAACATAAGAAAAACCCAACTGGGGGGAGGATAATCCCTCCAAAACAACAGGAATAATGCCTCTAAGAAAGAAATGTCCTTGGTAGCGTTGCTTGGCAATCACAACAGTGTTGCCAGTTGAAGCCTTGGTTTCTGTCAGTATAGGGCAATGGGATGGGGCAGGGCCATTTCCAGGGCTGTGTTGGTCTTTGCCAGATTAGGGCCAGGTACAGCAGCCACTACTGAGGTCCATTCTGCACATATTGAATAATCCCCACTTTCAATGTGATATTCCATCTGGATTTTCCTGTGCAAAACAGGAAAATCTAGTTCAAAAGTATACTGAAAGTGCATTAGCCAACCTGTATGGAATGGGCCTGGGTGACTTGATAACTATGCAAATTGGATGACTTACCCAGGTCAGGTTCCTTGCTACACATAGACTTTATTACAGTTGTCAGATTTGGACATCTCCACAGCATGAACGATAGTGGCCAGTGTTCAACAGAAACGGCTGTTCAAATCTGCCCTCCCTAAACTTTCACTTGGCACTGTCAGCATACTTTCAAACCTATGACCCAGCCTCACCCACCTCACAGGATGTCTGTTGTGGGGAGAGGAAAGGGAAGGCGAATGTAAACCACTTTGAGCCTCCTTCGGGTAGAGAAAAGTGGCATATAAAAACCAACTCTTCTTCTTCAGTAATATCAGGGCTCTCTCAGCCTCACCTACCTCACATGGTGTCTGTTGTGGGGAGAGGAAAGGGAAGGTGACTATAAGCCCCTTTGAGACTCCTTCGGGTAGGGAATAGCGGCATATAAGAACCAACTCTTCTTCTTCTTTCAAGTTGGAGCAGGTTCTTTATGGTTCCCTGGTGATCTCCCATCCAAGCAACGGCCGGGGCACCCCTGAGGATGGGAGGTCTCCAGATGCTGTGTTTCTGCACTCGATACCAAATTATATGCAAGTGAGATCCTTGTGGGAAATGGCGGGATCACATTCACAAGCCTCACCTGTCTGCTTGTCTGAACAGTTCCCGGTGGGGTGGCCCATTTTTTTTTCCTTCTCAGGAAACAGCTCGGACACCTTAAACAACCGTGTGATGCATAACAATTCAGCAAGTGAAGGTTTCTCTCGGTGTCCCTGTGCCTCTATAGTGTGAAATCCTTTGCGTGCTGAACTAGATGGGGGAATTCGCATCCTCAGTTCTGGCAGACTTAGGGCAGCCCTGCAAATTTTTTAAAAATAATAATCTTGGATGGCTTCTTATGAAACCTTCCCCAGTCCCCCTGCGTGGAGAGGAAGGCGTCCAAATTAAACAGGCTGCTTTCAACCTCAACCAAAGGCTTGCCTAGGTGGGAGATGAAATTGAGCACGCTCCAGAAACCACCATAAATCTCTCCCCTCCCGTCTAGCGCTCTTCCCCCAAAATAGCTCCAATGGCAACAGTTACTCTCTCACTTACAAGAGATGGGAAGGGCCAGGAAAAACATCGCCTCGTCCCGGTAGGAAATCACGGATGCATTTTAATGTGCCACCTGCTTATACAGCTCCACATCTACCCAGCCTTCTGAATAAACAGATATCCCCTTCCTGGCTGGTAGACGGAACACTGCCCAAGCTTGTTCTAAGAACATGCCAAAATTACAGGGCTTTGACAAACAAGGAATATTTTAGGAATGGATGTGCCCCCCTCCCCAGTCTTTTTTTTTTAAGTCAATCAACGGGGTATTCATTGACCTCAACATGTTTTGTCGTGTTGGATTCTAAAAGCCACGCTCAGTTGCCTTTATTTAGAACTCCCAAGTGATTATTCCAGGTTAGAGGTCAAGATCCATGTCACGCAGGCCATCTGTGGTTGGCTCCCCCATCATGTTTTTGAGGTTTAATAAGTTCTCGGGGAGCGAATTTAGATAAGGTCATTGTACAGTGGGAGGAGTGGTCCTTTCTCCCTCCCTGCCCCCCCCCATGTGCAATGTAGTCCCAAAAGAACCTTGTTCTCCCCTCTCCAAGCTATCATTAGTCTTGGAAGGAAAAGACAGGCACCACACAAATGCCCGTCTCTTTTCCCTACTGGGGCTCTGAGCTGCTTGAAAAGGGACCATTTCTGCCATGAAACTGGCATGGGAGAGCTAGTGTTGCATGCCGTCAATAGAGCGGCTAAAATCTGGGAGAGATTTCCATCTCTACTCAGCCTCAAAGCTCTTTGGGGAAACCTGAGGCCAGACCGTTTCCAGCCTCTGGGAGGCCCTGGTTTGAATTCTCACTTGGTTGTGGAAGCTTGCTGAAGGAACTTAGGGCAGCCTAACTTTCCTCAGTGGGTTGCTGTGAGGGGGCAAAATGGTGGCGGGGAGAGCTGTGAGCTCCTTGCGGGTAAAAATGCTTCTCCAATTGCTGTTTCTAGAGGTCCCCTGTTCCTCCAAAGCAACATTTCTGTGGCCAATTGGGGTTGAACGGCAATGGAAGGGTGGGATCAAGGAGCTCACATTCCAGAGAAAGCAGTCCTTCCACCCATGGCAAGACTCTGTTAGATTTGAGTGCTTGGAGGGCAGCAACTTGTCTATGCCGCCTTACTCTGCCAGGCATCTGGCTTGCTGTGCTGACTTTGCCCGTTTATAATAATGACGATAATAATGACGATGACTCAAAATAGCAGTATTCATGTCAGGGCACGAAAGGTCAGATTATTCACTTAGTTATTACTAATGACTGCTGCTTTACAAGACCTCTTCCGCAGGGCCTGTAAGACGGAGCTCTTCCGCCAGGCTTATAGTTGAGGCCGGGCGGTAAGAAGATCAGCCCCCCCCCACAAACTGGCGGTAGAGAGTGTCACCCCCCCTCCCATAGTTGAGGATGCGGAGACTAAATGAGTAAGATTAAGCCATCATTGTTGCCACTGTGACCAATTGGTCACCAACTATTGTAAATTTATTGGAACTTATTGTTATTTTATGGTTTTTAGGAGATGGGGTTATGCTCCAGCCAAATACCATGTGGATGAGTTGTCTTACAAGCCCTGCAGAACTGAGTCAGTTCCGCCTGGGGCCTCACCACCACTGAACCGCTGTCCCTTGTCTACCAGCATTGGCAAGGTGGTGAACAAGAAACTCATTATATTAATTAATTAATTAATTAATTAATTAACTTACTTACTTACTTACTTACTTACTTACTTACTTACTTACTTACTTACTTACTTACTTACTTACTTACTTATTTATTTATGTTTTGATTTATAGCTCACCGCTCTCAGCAAGATAGCTCTCAGCGGGGCACACTAAAAAACCCCAATAAAATACACATTTGTCCCTATTAAAACACCCATTAAAAAAAAAACCCTATGGCGGCAACAATTCAAATCCTATAGAGCTAGCTAAAATCCGGTTACAGGGGGACCCCAAGCGCCACCCCACCATCCACAGCGATAGATGGCTAGTGGGGACTTCCAATTCAGATGTTTCTTCTTCTTCTCTGCCAACCACATCTCTGATCAACCACGTTGAATGCTATCATGAGTTCTAATAACACAACCAGTGCTGACCCGTCTCTACCCAGCTGTCCTTGGAGGACATGCATCAGGGAGACGAAAGCCGTCTTCACCCCAGGGCCAGGACGGAATCCAGATTAAAATGAGTCAAGAACCGAGCTGACCAGCGAAAGACACACCCAGGCTACAGATTTCTGCCAAGGTACCTTTGTCTCCCTAGTAATGGAGGCCCCAGTTTAAGTGGGATACTGGGCAAGTGAAAATTCACCCAAGCAAAAGTGCATCTCCTTGGCCAATGCCCTCTTCCAATCAGGTGCCTGTCCCAACGAATTCCAACCATAGAGAGATCTCTTACCTGTGAAGATAACAGTCGTTTTTGTTTGTTTTCAGCAGCACCCCATAAGGTGATCAGAAGACAGAAGATACACATGGGAACCTAAGGAAGAAAACAGAAATTATTTTGAATACATGAAAACAATGCCTACACCATGGAAAGAGAGACATTCACACCAAATGGTAACTTAATGCATCTCCCCACAAACCTATTCAAAGGTTATGGAGCAACTGTGAGAAGATCTAAGAACTTCATCATAAGGGTGTCCATAACCAAGAAAAAATGGTGATTTGAGTTCTCATGCAAACACACAGCAAGCTGTGCTTTACTCAATCAGACTTTGGGTCCATCAAGGTCTGTATTGTCTACTCTGACCAGCAGCAGCATTAATTGTCTCATAGAGAGGTCTCTCACAATACTCACTGCCTGGTCCTTTTAAACTGGAGATGCAGGGGACTGAACCGGAGGCCTTCTGTCTGTCAAGCAGAGGCTTTCCTATGGAGCCATGACCCCTCCCCAATTTATTTGTTATTGTACTTATATCCTGGCTTCCTCCCATCACAATGCCCAAGGTGGTTTACAAGCATTATTTTGGAGGCTTCCACTCCACACTCCAAGCGTCCAAGCAAGGTTGCTTCATCATGTATCCTAGGACCATATCCAGGGGAAACGGACACAACTGTGCCATCCTAAGCAGACTTAGGTAATATACACCAACAGTTAGGAAATGTTTACCTCTAACCTGATTCTTCTAACCAGTCTTAGATGAAAGGGCCATGGCTCAGAACATCTGTTTGTGTGCAAAAGACCCAGCAGGGCTGCATCCACACTGGGGGCTTCTCTACCTTTGCTTCCAAACTGTAGTATCTTTTGGGGGAGCACTCACACAACACACACACACACACACCCTCCATAATCATTCACCTCCCAGACTTTCCCTGTCCTCAAGGCATTCTATCACAAAACCTGACACATCTAGGGATAGAAGTAAGCAAGATAGAGTGTCTGGGTGGCAGGTTGACATGGACAGAGAGGTTGTTGTGGGGCACCTGGCTGCACTGCATGAGTTCAAATCCCCTGGGCTGGGTGGTGTGCACCAGAGAGCAAAGAACTTTCTGGAGAGCTTGTGGAACCCTTGTGGAACCCCTGCCCATCATCTTTAGGACTCCTTGGGAGAATGGATAGGAGCCAGAAGACTGGAAGAGAGCGAATGCTATCCCAGTCTTCAAAAAAGGGAGGAGAGATGACCTGGGAAACTACAGGCCAGTGAGTCTGACTTCAAGTGCAGGGAAGATAATGGAGCAAATTTGAAAGGGGGAGATCTGCAATCATCTGAAGGACAATTTGGTGATTCTGGAAAGTCAGCATGGATTTGTCTCTAACAGGTCCTACCAGACCAACCTGGTTTCCTTCACTGACTGAGTGATGGGCTTGATGGGCTTATTAGATCGTGGAAACTCAGTCAATGTTGTTGACCTGGATTGCAGTAAGGCCTTTGACAAGGTCTCCCATGATGTTCTGATGGGTAAACTGGAGGGCTGTAGACTGGAATTTCAGGTGGTTAGGTGGATAGGAACTGACTAGAAAACCACAACCAAAGAGTGGTTGTCAGTGATATTCTATCAGAGTGGAGGGAGATGACCAGCGGAGTGCCACATAGTGCTGGGTCTGGTACTTTTCCAAATTTTTATCAATGATCTGAATGAAGGGGTAGGGGGACTCCTCATTAAATTTGCAGATGACATCAAATTGGGAGGAGTAACATCCCAGAAAACAGAGATAGAGTTCAATGAGATCTGAACGTGCTGGGAAAGTGGGCAAACGAAAACAAGATGCAATTCAATAAGGATAAGTGCAGAGTTCCATATCTGGGTCGCATCTGTGAACTGTAAGCTAAATATGAGCAGACAGTGTGATGCGGCAGTAAAGAAGGTGAATGCAGTCTTGGGTTGTGTCAACTGTGGCATCACATCAAAATCACAAGATGTCACAGTCTCAATGTATACTGCAACGGTCACACTACACCTGGAGTACTGTGTGCAGTTCTGGATACCTAAATTTGTAAAGGATGTGGACAAATTTAAGAGGGTTCAGAGCAGAGCAACAAGAATGATCCAAGGCCTGGGGACCAACCCCTATGAGGAAAAGCTGAGACACTTGGGAATGTTCAGCCTGGAGAAGAGGAGATTGCAAGGGGACATAATGGCTGTCTTTAAGTATTTGAACGGTTGCCCCTTTCAGAAGGGGGAGGGAAAAGTCCCTGTTGGCAGAGAGGATCGGACCTGCAGTAATTGGTTTAAACTATGTACAGAACAGTATTGGCTAGATATCAGGGGGGAGAAATTACAGTCAGAGCAGTTTAGCAGTGGAATCAGTTGCCTAAGGAGGTGGTGAGCACCCCCTTTACTTTAAGCAGCAGCTAGACAGATATTTTGCATGGATGGTTCAGGCTGCTCCTGCATTGAGCCAGGGGCTGAACTAGATGGCCTGTATGGCCCCTTCCAACTCTATGATTCTAATATAAGTCTTCATGATGGTGCCAGCCAAGAGACTTCTGTCCAAAGCGGAGAATAAGACTAAATTATTTGTGACTGGAGTGGTGATTCACACCACCAGTTCTCTCTGTTTGGATGACAAGTATCAGGAACGGTCTTTCTTTGTCCCAGATTCTGGACTATATGCGGCAGGGGTAGTCAAACTGCAGCCCTCCAGATGTCCATGGACTACAATTCCCATGAGCCCCTGCCAGCATTTGCTGGCAGGGGCTTATGGGAATTTTAGTCCATGGACATCTGAAGGACTCCAGTTTGACTACCCCTGATTTGGGGCAAACCCATGGGAACATCTGCTGGCTGGCTGGCTGGCTTTGCTAGCAAAGATGGTTAAAGTTTCAGTTCATCAGAGAATTGAATTTCTTCGAAAAGACAAATGCAGGTTTGTAACCTTAAATTTACCTAATTCACAATCGCTGCAAGAGAGAGGTGGGGGAAGACACAGCACATTCCGCTGCATCAAGGATGAAGTACGTTGTTATGGTGACCATTTCCAGCCTTGGGTCAATTTTAGCTATGCACATTTTCATCCATTGCAATATTGTGCGTTTCGCCTCATACACAGCCACACATTTCCTTCGCTACAAAACGATGTGTGTCACTTTGGGTTAACGAAATACGGCACATTCATTTTAGGCAAATGGCACGTCGGATGGACTAATTCAGTACCTTTCATTAGCCTTCTTGGCTCAAGACGTTCTTGTCGAAATCCAACCGTTCCGCCGTTTTTATCCCAGCCTTCTTTCAAGAAGCAAAGAGCCTCCTGCCCTCTACACCACCAACACCCATTCTGTCCTCAGAACAACCCTGCGAGGTAGGTTAGGCGGATGGTGTGGGACAGATTCAAGAACACTCAGCACTCCTTGCCAGAGTGGGGATTTGAACCCGGGCCTCCCAGATCACAGTCTAATCCAAAGAAACCTATGGTCTAGCACAGGGGTAGTCAACCTGTGGCCCTCCAGATGTCCATGGACTACAATTCCCATGAGCCCCTGCCAGCTTTGCTGGCAGGGGCTCATGGGAATTGTAGTCCATGGACATCTGGTGGACCACAGGTTGACTACCCCTGGTCTAGCATACAAAATCTGCTCAAGAGCCTCAGCCTCAGAGAAGTCACATGGGCTTCCACCAGCCCTTCTGCAGGGCCTGCTAGACAAAGCTGTTCCGCCAGGCCTATGGTTGAGGCCTATAAAGGCAACACCATCAATAACTGGCCTTCCAAAGGAGAGTCTGTCCCATAGGATATACTGGAGTGGATGGGGGCACCTTCTTTGGGAACCCCTAGACGTGCACCACTTGGGCCAACCCTGAGCTGGCAACCCAATGTGGAGGAGTGGGGAATCAAACCAGGTTCTCCTGATTAGGGGTCCTTGCTCTTAACTAGTACACCAAGCCAGCTCAAAGGCATAGCTCCTTGGGAAATCAAGGTGGCAGTGGAAGAGGGGGAGAATGAATTTGTTGTGGGGCATTAGATGGTCCAAAACCTAGAGGGAAATAAGACTTCGAGAAGTTATCAAAGGAGTGATATTTCCAGCTCTGAGTACGACCAATGGCACTCGCTTTGGAAGTAAGTTGAGGAAGACATTTTGGGGTGCCACCCTTGGCTTCTTTGAGAGCCAGAGTGGTGTCATAATTAAGAGCAGTGGCCTCTAATCCGGATAATTGGGTTTGATTCCCCGCTTCTCCACATGCAGCCAGCTGGGGGACCTTGTTCTCGCCATAGAGCTGTTCTCAAAGAGCAGTTCTATCAGAGCTCTCGCAGCTTCACTTCCGTCACTGGGTATCTGTTGCGGGCAGAGGAAAGGAAGGCGGTTATAAACTGCTCTAGGACTCTTTTGTGTAATGAAAAGGAATTATAATAACCAACTCTTCTTCTTCTTAGTGTGCAAACCTAAACAGACCTTTTAAATCCACTGACTTCTACAGAATCAGAAAGGTATAACTCTGCTAAGGATTGTACTGTCAAGGCGTTCCTTTGCCCTCCACCAAGGCTACAGTTGCATGTTTAATAGAGCAATGAGAGCCCAGAAGATGTGTCGATCCCATTTTGGAACTTAAAGAACCCCCCAGAATCCTGACAGTCGACAACCAACAGATTTGCAAAATAATTTTTCAGGTCTTCTTGGGTTGCTGTTACCACCTCTGCCGACAACGTTCGATCCCTCCAGGCCCCTGTTTATTCTTCAGCAGCAGGACTATCGCTTTGGCTTCCAGGCTGCTGGTCACAGCAGTTTCTGTGATGTATAATTGATCAGCCCCTGGCAGGCACGGAGTTTCTTTTTCTGTGCAGCCATGAGTGTGAACTCTAGATTGTTCTGGGTTGCTGGAGAGAAAGGAGGCAGGGAATCACACACACACACACCCTAGAGAAAACAGTACAGATACTGCAGAATCCCCGCTGTAAGGCAGGTTGGTCACTCCAGGCAGCAAAACAACAGACGGAGCCACAGGCAGCACCGTGTGTGTGTGTGTGTGTGTGTGTGTGTGTGTGTGTGTGTGTGCCTGTCTCACACACACTAGCTGCTCGGGGAGGGGTAGAATCTCTAGCATAATGAACCTCAGCGGTTTTTGGTCCTGCAGTTTGCAAAAGGAGCGGAAAGCAGCTGCCGATTTCTTGGGAAAGAAATGCAACGTTGGAAAAGAAATGCACAGAGAAAAGTGCAAGAGTCCAGGAGCACCCCAAAAGCTAACAAAATTTGCAGCAGGGGGTCAAGGAGCTTTGGTGAGTCGCCGTCCGCTTCTTCAGATGCAACGGTGCTCCGTGAAAGCACCGACCCTGCCCCAAATGTTGTTAGTCTTCACGGTGTTCCCGGACGCTTGCTCTTTTCTACTGCTACAGACCAACACGGCTACCCATCTTGATCTAAAAACTGGAATGCTGCTTTGTTTTTTTTTTTGTTTTTTTAAGGACGGTTGTTATAGCAACCCAGGTTTCTATATTTAAAACCACTCTTTTTTGCCAGGAACCCAATTCTGTGCTACGGGGGGGGGGGGGAGCTTTCCCGCTTTTGGGACTTGGCTTGACCCCCTGAAGGACGGAAGCCCAGGACGGGTCATGACGTGACAGCACCCGCGGGCAAATCGCAGCCGGCGGCCACGTTCCCCTGCCGTGACACGAGTGATTCAGCTTCTCATGAAAGGAAGAATCACTTTGTTTTCTTCGGTCGCCTCCTCCCCACAGGCTGCTGCCGCGGATTACCTCAGCTGGGCAGCACAGAGCCGCGGCACCTGCCCAAAACAGATGGTTGCACAGAAAGGCCTGGCGTCACCTCACCCGCCGGTTCGTGCTCTTTTCAGCCCGCCTCGTAGGGCTGGCGCGCTTTCTGGGGTCCACAAGCCAAGGCAGATGGTCAAGGGCAGCCTTTGAGGCCAAATCAGGGACCAACTGATCTACCTGGAGGCTCGGTTTCCAACAGCGGCTGGCAGTCCAAACGGCGCCGTTTGAGGATGGCACCCGGACCCCCGTCAGCCTGGGGTTTGCCTCAGCTGTTTGCCTCAAATCGCCAAGCGAGGCCCATTGTACAAGGCCGGTTCCAGCACATAGGAAAGATCTATCAGGGAAACAGTCCCCCACACAGGTCTGCCATTATCAAGCATGGAAAAAGAAAACACGGCATGGCTGTTAGAAGTCCGGAATGGCATCTGAGAGACCCGAGTACAAAATCCACTTGGCCAAACTGACTGGATGACCTCGGGCGAGTCGCTCTGTCTCAGCCTAACCTAACTCACCTCCTGGAAAGCCCGCTCTAGTTTCTCTGGATTTCAGTAAAGCTTTTGATACGGTTCCACACGGTATTCTTGTTCACAAGTTGGTAAAATGCGGCATGGATCCTCATTCTGTCAGGGGGATCAATAACTGGTTGACAAAACGTACCCAGAGGGTACTTGTTAATGGTAAAGCGTCTTCTTGGAAAAGAGTGACACGTGGAGTACCCCAAGGATCTGTCCTGGGGCCTGCGTTGTTCAACATATCTTTAAACCGCCCGTGGCGCCACGGGCGCCACGGACTAAATAAAAGGCTAAGGGGTTCTAGGGCGGGATGTGTCTGTGATGAGGAAGGGTCCGGAATGGACCCTTCCTCCGGACAGACAATCGGAGGCACCAACACCTTAATTCAGAGGGTTGTTCTTGTAAGGATACCTCAGAGGAAGGGTGAATGATAATACTTTGTGTCTCTGTTGGGAAGGAGAGAGAAAGAAAGAGAGAGAGAGACAGACAGACAGAGACAGACAGACAGAGAGACAGAGAGACAGAGAGAAAGAGAGAAAGAAAGAGAGAAAGAAAGAAAGAAAGAAAGATGGTTCCTATATGCCGCTTTTCTCTACCCAAAGGAGTCTCAAAGCAGTTTACAATCGCCTTCCCTTTCCTCTCCCCACAACAGACACCCTGTGAGGGAGGTGAGGCTGAAAGAGCCCTGATATTCCTGCTCGGTCAGAACGACTATCAGTTCTCTGGCGAGCCCAAGGTCACCCAGCTGACTGCGTGTGGGGGAGCAGCGGGGAATCAAACCTGGCTCGCCAAATTAGACATCCACACTCCTAACCACTACAGAGAGGGGGGGGAGGGAGAGAGAGAGAGATCCATCAAGCTGCGGCCCATAGGGTTTTTAAGGCAAGACATTTTCAGAGGTGGGTTAGCATCGCCTACCTCTGTGTAGCAACCTTCAACTTCCTTGGTGGTCTCCCCTCCAAATATTTACCAGAACTGGCTCTGCTTAGCTTCCATATTCTCATGAGATCTGGCGAGTCTGACCCATCCAGGTCAAAACTAAGTAAATGTTTCAAATGTGGTGTAGAAGGAGCATCTGCAGCAGAGTATAGTTCTCTATCTGTTCTTTTCTGGAAGGTGGCTGCATGAGGAACAAGCTTCTGAGTCACATTACTGAAGAAAACAGAAAGGCTAAATGGGAGGTTTCAAGGCCTACCATGATGCCACCATTTGTCATCTCTTCCTCCAACATTTTGTTTCCTTGGGAGGACAAAATGGATCTCTGCCTACCGTCTGGCTCTTTTTGGAGGGAGGGAAGGATCAGAAAATCTCAATAAATCCAGGGAATCTCAAGTTGTGAACATTTAAAAGAACAACAAAATACAAATAAAAATAAGGAGAATTCAGTTCAGCCAATTGGCCGGAGTTTTTTTCTTATTTTCTCAACCAAATTCCTGGCAGAAGTGTTCCACTTTGCAGGCCCTGATGAAATTTGGTAGTTCCGTCAGGGCCCAGGTCTCAATTGGCAGCTCATTCCATCAGGTTGGGGTCACGGCTGAAAAGTCCTGGCTCAGGTTGTGGCCAGATGCGCTTCTTTCAGGCCAGGGACCACCAACATGTTGGTGTTTGACGATCTTAGCCTTCTTCTGGGGGCATGATGGGAGATACACAGAGCCCAGTATGCATATGGCCTTCAAGGTTGAAACCAAAACCTTAAAATTAATCAGGAGTTCAACCAGCAACCAATGCAGCTGTTGGAGGGGAGGTCATACATGTGGCCTCCACAATGTCTTAGTGAGGACCAGACCAGTAGCATTCTGCACCCGCTGCAGTTTCCGGGTCAGGCGAAGGGTAGACCAGAATACAGTAAGTTATAGACAGATAATGGAAAGCTCCATGTATAAAGTAAAAATCAAAATGCAGAGGGCAAGTCTCTCTGGTCCCTATGATCCTAGTGGGATTAGAAAGGGACTTAAGGCACAACTTATTGGTTTAAATGAGTGACAGGTGAGGCTAGACGGCACCTCTTGACAAACCAAAACAAGCAACATGAAACGGCAGCCAAATACACGAGGGGACATTGATCATGCCCTGACCTGGGCCCATTCCGCACACATAGGATAATGCACTTTCAATGTGCTTTGGCAGCTGGATTTTCCAGTGCAGAACAGGAAACTCTACTTCTAAAGTGCACTGAAAGTGCATTATCTATTGTCTTGCAGAATAGGCCCTGGACAGCCTCGCCTAGTCTGACCTCATCAGATCTCGAAAGCTAAGCAGAGTCCGCCCTGGTGAGCACTTGGCAGGGAGACCACTGAGGAACTTCAAGGTTGCTATGTAGAGGCGGTCATCAGGACTATGAGGTGGTCTCTGCACGCCAGGAAGAGGAGAAGCCCCCTCCCATTTGCAGTGTTCACTGTGTGGCTGGAGAAAGCACTTAAGAGGCAGCACAGGAAACACTCAACTCCGTCTCCGAAGACAAAGGCCAGGCGTGCTCTGATGCCTTCAGCCGTCACCCCCTTGAGGCATCCTTTCGTCAGGCTCTTTCAGCATGCACTTTAAAACCACAGGCTGCAGGAGTGTGCGTTTTAAAGGCCCGTCCCCGCCAAACTAACGGATCCATCATACTTAAGATACAAGAGCAGACTGATTTGACGAGGCTTTGTCCCGGCTATGATTTTTTGACATCAACCCGATCTTTGTGGTCAGCCAAGCAAGGGAGTAAACAACTGAGTCACCTGGATGGATGGTGAGGAGGAGGACACTGGGACAGACGGCCCACCTGTGCACAAATCTCTAAAATGATGCAAGTGTGCTTTCACAAAAATTAAACCGAAACTGACCAATGGCGTGAAGATCCATGGTTCATGATTGTAGATTGGTTTTTTCCCAGGGTTTCTCAGTTCAGTTCTGCCTCTTGTCCCACCGTGCCGATCTCGCTCTTTTCCGCTGCTCCAGACAGAGGAACGCTCTACCTCGATCTACCCCGCAAGGCTGTTGTGTGGATGGAGCCCCCCTCCCCTGGCCAAACTGCTTGCCCTGCTGCGCCCCCCCGTGAAAGGGCCATTCGACCCCCAAAGGGATCCTGACCCCCAGCTTGAGAACCACTGCTTCAGATCTTGTGCCCAACCATCTTGTTCCCACTTCCATGCTTCAGAACCTAATCCTCCACGTGAGCTTCCCAATGTATGCTCAAAGCGTGGTTGACTGGCTTACTCTCCTTTCTCATCCACTCAGCACTCCAGAGGTCTCCTGAGGTGTAACATCAGCCCTAGCTATGGTTTGCACACACATCCCAAAACCAGAGTTTATTCATTCAGATCCGACATCACGTTAGCCTTCCTTAGCACGACCAAGTCTTCACTGGCATGCAGCCTGTTGGTGAACCTTAGGGTTGCCAACTCCCAGCTTGGGAAATTCCTGGAGATGGGGGGGGCAGTGTTTGGGGAAGGCAGGGCTTGCCAGAGTCCATCCCCTGCAGCAGCCATTTCATCCCGTGAATTAAACTCTATTGTCTGGAGAGCCCTGATCTGGATGGCCCAGGCTAAGCCAGTCCTATCACATCCTGGAAGCAGGGTCTTCCTTGGTTTTTATTTGGATGGGAGACCACTGAGGAGCTGTTCAGAGGCAGGCCATGGCAACCCACCAGCTTGGCGTAGTGGTGAAGATCCAGGACTGTAATCCGGGATGGATTCCCCATTCCTCCCCATGCAGCCAGTTGGGTGACCTTGGGCTAATCACAGTCCTGATACTGCTGTTCTGATGTCAAAGCGGACAGAACAACGGCAATACCCATGACTGAATCCCCATAAAGAAAAATTCTCTTTCGTCAGACTGAGTACTTAGAAGCCCCTTTATACAAAAAAAATGCATGAAAGCAGATATTTGTTGCACTCAATTCCTCCCCCCCCCCCCTACACACACACACACTTTAAACTCTAGGGCAGTGCTGCCCTAATAAACAGAATGCTCCAGTATTAACTATGTGCTACAACCCCGGCTTATACAATAGCTATGTGATTAATTAAAATTTACAACAGCCAGCCCCGCATTCTTAAACATGCTTCTTGGCTTCGGCACCCACAGCTCGGTGCCAATAACCTCTTAAAACAAACAGCCACCTCTAAGCTGACCTTTGGGAGCTGTGAAAAGCCTCGCTTAAGCTGCTCCATAACCCAAGAAAAGGCAGAGAAGATATATGGGTTTGAATGAAAACAGAGACCCATCTGATACAGTAATAGATGGGAGGTTTTGGACAGCCCAAGGGAACCCGGTTCGTAAACTGCAGGCCAGAGATGCACGGCTACAAACATTAGAAATGCAGAGAATGGTGTATAAATGTTTCTGCGGAGGCAAACGTAAGAAAAGAGAAATATAGAAGGAGCGGCGCTTAAGAGCTACCATCTATCACAGCCAACTTATGGCGACCCTGGAGGGTTTTCGAGGCAAGAGATCAAAAGAGGTGGTTGGCCACTGTCTGCCTCTGTGCCATGACCCTTGGCGGTACCACGTCCAAATACTCACCAGGGCTGACCCTGTTAGCTGGGGTTATCCATCTCAGGGTGAGAGATCATTACTGTGTGTGTTATGTAATTCTCACGAGAGATTTCACCGAAGCTTAAAAATAACCAGCTCCAGTGAGGTTCAGGATGGACAAAAGGAAATACCAATCCACACAGAAGAGTGATTAAAATGTGACATTTGCTCCAGGAGTATGTATTAATGGCCACAGAAATAAACAACTTTCAAAAAGGAATTACATAGATTTGTGCAGGATACGTCTGCCAATTACTACTTTTCATGGTGACTGGGGTGAACCTCCACATTCAAAGGGGAACCTCCACATGAATCCCAGAGCCAGGAGGCAACATGGGGGAAGGTCTCAGCCTCTATGCCCTGTACCAGAGAATACTGTTTTAGCCACCATGGATGTGAAATCCCTGCATACCAACATCCCACACAGAGATGGATTACAAGACATAAGGAATACAATTTCTAACTACAATACAGGTGACTCCAGAGGAAGTGGTTGGCCACCGTGTAAGACAGGATGCTGGACAAGATGGACCTCTGGTCTGATCCAGCAGAGCTCTTCTATTCAGTTAACATTTCTTTTCACAGTCACAATGATTGAATCGAGTCCTTTCACATTTATCAATTTCTTGCCTAATCAGGTCATCATCAAGGAAAGATTCAAACCTGGAACCATTACCCTCCACCTTTCTTTTCAATAGTGGCCCAAATAGCCCCCTTTAGCGTGATCTCATCCAAGAGAGACCACCGATGACGTCCAGGTTTCCTACACAGAGGCAGGCAGTGTCCAGCCACTTCTGCTCATCGCTTTCCTGGAATGCTCCATGGGACAGGATCCCAGGAGTTGGTCACAACTTGACTGCATTTCCTTCTTTCTCCCCAATGGGGACCCAACCTGACTTACAGTATTCTCCTTGCCTCTATTCATCCTTACAACAACCGTGTCAGGTAATTAAGGCTGAATCAGAACCACACAGAGCTGGAAGAGACCACAAAGGGCCATCCAGTCCAGCCCTCCATCTTCTTGGGGACTTAAAAATAACACTGTCCTGACAGGTGCTCATCTAATCTTCTAAAAACTTCCAACGAAGGAGACCCCACCACCCTATAAGGCAGCATGTTCCATCTACAAACAGCCCTCACAGTTAGAAAATGTTTTCTAATATTTAAGCAGAAACTCCTTTCTCATAATTTGAACCCATTGCTCCTAGTCCTTGTCTCCAAAGATGCAATAAACAAGTTGCCCCCCTATTCAACATGCCTACCTTTCAGGTATTTAAACACAGCTAGTTTGGTGTAGTGGTTAGGAGTGCGGACTTCTAATCTGGCATGCCGGGTTTGATTCTGCACTCCTCCACATGCAGCCTGCTGGGTGACCTTGGGCTCACCACGGCACTGATAAAGCTGTTCTGACCGAGCAGGAATATCAGGGCTCCCTTAGCCTCACCCACCCCACAGGGTGTCTGTTGTGGGGAGAGGAATGGGAAGGTGACTATAAGACACTTTGAGACTCCTTTGGGTAGAGAAAAGCGGCATATAAGAACCAACTCTTCTCCTTCTCCTTCTCCTTCTCCTTCTTCCTTATCACCCCTTGCCCTCCTCTTCTCCAAGCTACACATACCCAGCTCTCTCAACCTCTCCTTGTAAGGCTTGGATTCCAACCCCTCCACCCTCCAAGGCGCCCTTCTCTGAACACATTCCAACTTGTCTGCATCCATCGTGAACTAAGTTGCCCAGAACCGGACCCAACATTCCAAATGAGGTCCGACCAATGAGTGTGTGTGACTGTCCCAGGGTCACCTAGTGAACTTCCACACCAGATTCAGATCCTGGCTCGCCTAAGTTCTATCCGGACACCCTAACCACTAGACCATACTGCCTCCCCAATGCATGGCTCTGCTACAACAGCTGCAAGACTTCCTCACTGCAGCAAGCCCAACCCCGCAGCCCCCAGTGCCCCTTTGCCTGTCCTTGCAGTTTGCCTCTGGTTACCATAGGCTGATTAACATGAAGAATCACTGATGTCCAATCCATGCATGAAGCGAAAGAACCTTTCAAAAGAATTCTAGTTTAATGCCTCCCACAAGGGCTTTCCAACAAGATATACAGTCAGATGCTCCCTGCATGTTTCAAACTTCAGGACTGGGAGATCTTGTTGATCAACTGGCTTCGGGAAGGTATGGAGCTGGGGTAAGCGATCAGCGCATTCAGAAGTTGGACCCGTCTTACTCCGTGACACCTCCAGGGCAGCAGCTGGACGGTGTTGCGGGTCAGCTCCCAAACACCATCTGTCCTCTCCTGTCCTGTGCTGGCACCACTGCTCCAATTTACCATTCTGTTACTATTAAAAGGGCATTGTGTCAGAGTCACCTTTGAAGCGCTGTTGTAATTCTTTTTGATTGACAGTTCAGGTTTAATGAGCATGCTTGCAGGGGAGGGCCACAGGCAAGAAGGAAGCCCTAAATAGACCTGTCAGAGAGAGGCGGAAGAGACATGCCAGAGCTCACACACAATCTTTTTAAAAGTGTATTTCCAATTAGAAAAGTTTACCGGAGCCTAAAACCTATAAGCAATGCCTGCTTCATTTCTATTAATTAATTAGAGCTGGCATTCAGAATTTACAACAGGATTTCTCTGTATGGCACCCATATGACAGTCCTCCCAGAAGATCAGGGGCCAGCTACAGTTTGAGCTTCATTTGCAGGGGAGAGGAGCAGATGGGGTTGGTAAGCCTCAGGCTGGTGCTAAGAGAAGTAGAATTGCTGGTGCAGTGTGCCCCACTTTTGACCACCGGAAGGATTCTTAAAGCGGCTCACAATCACCTTCCCCAAGACAGCCAGCTTGGTGTAGTGGTTGGGAGTGCAGACTTCTAATCTAGCGAGCTGGGTTTGATTCCCCGCTCCCCCACATGCGGCCAGCTGGGTGACCTTGGGCTCGCCCCAGCACTGATAAAGCTGTTCGGACCGAGCAGCAATATCAGGGCTCTCTCAGCCTTACCTCATTCACAGGGTGTCTGTTCTTAGGAGAGGAAAGGGAAGGTGACTGTAAGCCCCCTTGAGACTCCTTCGTGCAGAGAAAAGCAGCCTATAAGAACCAACTCTTCTTCTTCTTCCCACAACAGGCACCCTTTGAGGTAGGTGAGGCTGAGAGAGCTCAGAGAGAATTGTGACTGGCCCAAGGTCACCCAGCTGGCTCCGTGTGGGGAATCAAGCCTTAATTATAATTCAGTTTTTATGATTATTCACTATGTGTTGTTTTATTGGTCAAATGTTGAGTATTCCTTCAACATTCACTGCTCCGTGACAGCCAATCTGAAAGGGGCAGTAGTTTGGTGTAGTGGTCAGGAGTGCGGATTTCTAATCTGGCATGCTGGGTTCGATTCTGCACTTCCCCACATGCAGCCAGCTGGGTGACCTTGGGCTTGCTACAGCCCTGATAAAGCTGTTCTGACCAAGCAGTAATATCAGGGCTCTCTCAGCCTCACCCACCTCACAAGGTGTCTGTTGTGGGGAGAGGAAAGGGAAGGCGACTGTAAGCCGCTTTGAGCCTCCTTCGGGTATAGAAAAGTAGCATATAAGAACCAACTCTTCTTCTTCTTAATTCATTGGACTTTGTACATCCATCTCCTAGTTCCTGGTCCAGAGAGGATCTGGAAGGAGTGAAGAAGCAACATTTGGTTCCTAAAGCACTTTTACGGAAGCCCCCATCTTAATATATTATTTTATCTTTACTATTCTCATGTATTAACCAGAGAAATGCTATTTTACTTCTTGGTTTAACAGGCTAAATTTTGTGTTCTAAAGGTCTTTGGTCATATACAATAAATATTTATCATTCTATCAACATTCAGTTCCTCCCAGGGAGGGACAGAGAAGGGGAGAGCACGACGGTGTTTCACATATCATGCAGGCACACTAAATTGGGGGGGGGGGTGAAAGCATTTCCATAACCCCCCCCCAAAAAATCTTCCCCCCTACTTCCCAAAATTACCCTGTCATTCCAGCTATTGTGAAATGGGCAGCTCTCTCTTCCCAAAGCCCAAGCTGTCGTGCCAATAAGGGGCAAGAAATACCAGCTCCGAAATTCCAAAGCAGAGTCTTTGCAAAAGTGCCCAGAAGTAGACTTGTCAAAATGAACCCGGAGGGTGGGCTGCTGTTCTTTCCCGTCTGCTTGTGGGTGAGTGGCATGTCCATTCTGAACCAGCATTCATCCCGCTGCAAGAGGGAACCTGCACCCCTTCTCCCCCGTTCTCCACAATAGCGCTCGAGGGGCCGGCTCACAAGTGTAGAAAGCAGATGAGGAGGAGGGCTTCTGAATGGGGGAAATTGTGTTGTTTTTTGCTGAAGCTGAGAAAGAGGCAGAATATGCACCCCAGGGGTCTTCAGCACACACTATGCATAGCTTGGCTGGAGCTATTCACCAAGTGAAAGCAACAGCTTCTTGGCCCAGATGGCAAGAAAGAATCTACCCCCTCCCCGGGTTCCTCAGGAGGAAGGGGGCACCCCAAATTTAAACTCAGAGAGATTTTTTTATTGTCTTTTATTTTTCACACTGTGGAACAGCACACCCATCACAAATTGCCTTTCCATCAAAGTTCTACACCCCGCTCCTCAGATTTTAAAGCCAGGGGCCATTTGTCAAGGCCATCCGGACAAGTTGTGGGGAAGCTGGGGTTGTAGTGATTACTAAGACCAGGGAGGCCCAGGTTCAAATCCCCGCTCCAGATTTTTAGCACATGTTTGAGTGACATGCGTCTGACCTCTAGAGAAAAGAAGTAGAATCACAGAATCATAGAGATGGAAGAGACCTTCAGGGTTATCTAGTCCAGGGGTAGTCAACCTGTGGTCCTCCAGATGTTCATGGACTACAATTCCCATGAGCCCCTGCCAGCAAACACTGGCAGTGGCTCATGGGAATTGTAGTCCATGAACATCTGGAGGACCACAGGTTGACTACCCCTGATCTAGTGCCCCCCCACACACACACAGAATGCAGGGAATTAATAACTACTTGCCTACCACAGTGACCCAGTTCCATGCCCAGATGATGCCCCCTCCTCAAAAAAAAAGCCCAGAATCCCTGGGCAGTTTGGTCTGGAGGAAATTCGCTTCCTGACCCCAAAGTGGTGATCAGCATTTCCCTGGGCGTGCAAGGAAAGGCCACAAGAGCCAAGCATGGACACAATCCCTTCTGCCTAAATTACAATCTGTCTAGGTTCACAGAATCAGCATTTCTATCTAGCCTCTGCTTAAAAACCTTCAAAGAAGGGGAACTTACCACCCCCTGAGGAAGCCTGTTCCACTGAGTAACTGCTCTAGCTGTCCAGGTGTTTAGCCGGAAATTCGTTTGAATTAATTTCATCCCGTTGATTCTGATCCGACCCTCTGGGGGCAACAGAAAACAACTCTGCTCCATCTTCTATCTGGTAGCCCTTCAAGTACTTGAAGATGACTATCGTATCACATCTTAGTCACCTTCTCTCCAGGCTAAGCAGATCATCCACCCTAGAGCATCATATTTAGTAAACATAACAACACGTAAACTTAGAGTGGCACTAACATGTCTGCAGTTTGAAATGATGTCATCAGCCATAGTTTTCAGGCGCTATTCCCAAATACCCACAGCCCAATGCCTATGTATATGTGGTAATTCATCTGTGGAGGACCTGTCCCACTGTGTTTTGGCTTGTCCCCTGTATTCCGAACCCAAATTCCTTGCCAAGTTATCACCCAACTCACACCCTATTTCTGATTTTGACAAACTCATCTACCTGTTACCAGATGTCGACTCCTATGTTTCATACAGGGTGGCACTTTTCGCTTTGGCTGCCAGGAAGATTTGAGCTGAAGCATTTGTACAGGAGCCTCCACCTTGATACACCAATTTTTTTTATCTTATCATGACTCAGTAGTCCTTGTTTACAGTTTTATGTATGCAATATTGGAGAAATATTGTTTTATTAGCATTTGTACTCTACTGTTTTAATTGTGCTTTGTAATGGCGTTTGGCTACATACAATAAATGTTATCATATCGTATCGAGTGCTTCATTATTTTTTAAAATGTTTGCCTTGTTGTCATGTCAAAGATGACTTTTGGCAACCACCAAAGTATTTTCAAAGCAAGAGACTTTTGGAGGCCTCAGCATAGCAACCCTGGGCTTCCTCAATGGTCTCCCATCCAAATTGCCACCACGGCCGACCCAGCTTAGCTTCCAAGATGTGTCGAGATGGACCAGCTGCTACAGCTGCAGCTGGGAAGGGAGGACGGGACAATGTTGCCCACACAAATGCTGTTAATTTACTTCACTGATACCCCACATGCCTCCCTAGGAGGGACCCAAAAATGGCTCACATCGTTCTCCTCTCCTTCTCACAACAACCCTATCAGCTCGGTGTGGCTACCATTGTGTGGATTGCCCAAGGTCACCCAACAAGCTTCTATAGCAGAGTGGGGATTTCAACCTGGGTCTTCTGGATCACAGTCCGTCACTCTTAGTGGCTGCACAACATTGGCACTGTGAGCCATCAAAGGCACGTTAGCATTCATTGTTGCAACGTCAACCCCCCCTTCCCCATTGCTGCCCCAATATTCCCTGGTTCCTACAGAGCTCTCCACAAGGGAAGCCCCAGTCTTCAAAGAACTTCAAGTGCCAATGCGGGAGAGAGAGTCTGCTTTGACAGACAGGCTGCAGAATGTAACATACAGAAGGAATCCAAAATCAGCACCTTGGCCAGCGCACAGTGGGACCCAGAGACTAGCCAGCCTTTCTCAACCTTTTGACCGTGGAGGAACCCGAGATATTTTGCATTCTTCAAGGAACCCCGAAAATGGGGCCGTGCCCCTTCGGAGAAGTGGGTGCGGACGTTATGGGCGGGAGCCAGCCAATCAATGCAATCGATCATTTCTCATTTCCATTGTGGAGAAACAGACGTGAGCAACAGGAGAAGTGGACTCCAATAACTTCTGGAGATGTCATCGGCCATCCAAGCTTCTTGGAAATGCCGCGTAACCCCTGGAAAACCTTTGCATAACCTCAGATTTCCCCGGAATCCTGGTTGGGAACCCCTGGATTCGGTCAAAAGTGCAATCTGAAACAGAATGACACCCATTGAAGTCAGTGGGTTTGGAAAGGTGCAATTGTATTGAACATTGCACACCTGGGAGTCAGCTCACCCAAATCAGAGGCACTTACTTCTAATTGGATATGGACAAAGCTGAGCAGCTGGTTAACACGCCTGATCTTGTTTTGGGAAAATGTCAATCTGGAGTGTTGATCCAGAAGATCTGGTGCCTACTTGGCAGGCCCTGCTTCCCTAGAGGAAATCCGTTCTCTGTTAAAGAGAGATTTGGAGATTCTTTCGGCTAACTTTGCTCCGGATGTAGAATGGCCCAATGGAATCACATCTCAGAAGCAAAACTGGGTTGGGACTTGGATGGGAGACCACGAAGGAAAGATTTGCAAAGGAAGGCAATGGCAAACCACCCCTATTTAATCGCTTGCCTGGAAAACCCTGTGGGGTCACCTTAAGTCAGCTGAGACTCAATGGCCCTTTGAACACATCCTTGCTTTATTTATTATTTAGGTGATTTATATCCCACCAATCCCATACAATGGCTCACGGTGGGTCACAAGTTCCTCATTAAAAATCCCATTAAAACCAACCCTCAGATCCAGCTGTTTTCTAGGCCCAAGAACACACCCCACCTTTTGCTTCCACCTGCAAGAGTAAACTGAGCCACAGTGGGGCTGGGAGCACCACAGAGAGCCAAGTTCAGACCTAGCCCATCTGCGTGGGTCCAGAATGACATCATCCCATTTGGGGTTTTGTTTCTCAGTCACACTAAGCCCTATGAAGATAGTTTGAGGGACTTGGGAATGTTCAGCCTGGAGAAAAGGAGATTGAGAGGGGACATGATAGCCCTCTTTAAGTATTTGAAAGGTTGTCACTTGGAGGAGGGCAGGATGCTGTTTCTGCTGGCTGCAGAGGAGAGAACACGCAGTAATGGGTTTAAACTACAAGTACAATGATATAGGCTAGATAACAGGAAAAAAATTTTCACAGTCAGAGTAGTTCAGCAGTGGAATAGGCTGCCTAAGGAGGTGGTGAGCTCCCCCTCACTGGGCAGTCTTCAAGCAAAGGTTGGATACACACTTTTATTGGATGCTTTAGGATGCTTTGGGCTGATCCTGCGTTGAGCAGGGGGTTGGACTAGATGGCCTGTATGACCCCTTCCAACTCTATAATTCACACTAGAATTCCAGGACCCCTGGCTATGGCGCTTGTGTGTGCATGCATCCAAATGTTTATACCCCACCTTTTCCACCAAAGGTTCTCAGGGCCATTTTCAACTTGATAACAATTGTGCAGTAAAAGCAAAGCATCAAGAATGGGGAAATAGACAACACAGCAAATGACAAAAAGTTGTCGCTACATACCAGGGAGCCATGTGTTGTAGCGGTTTCTTTGCCCAACTAGAATCTGGGGGACCCGGGACTGAATCCCTCCTCTTGCTTGCTGGAGGACCTTGGGCCAGACATGCAATGTCACTACCTCGCAAGAATAAAATGGGTGAGAGGAGGAAGATGTAAGGCATTTTGGATCCTCATTGGGGGAAGTAGCAGGCTATAAAGGACACCCACAAGTAAATGGCATAAATCCTATCCTGATACCCATAAGCCTGTAGTGGGGACGAAATGGTCTCCACCCTGCCCACTCAGGAGTCTGAACTAAGGACGTTTTTGGGACATCTGATCGGTCAATTGGGGCAACCACCAAAAAGACCTTGCTTGATGCTGCTGCCACAAAACATGCAACAGAGGCAACATTCTGGGAAGATAACCCAAGTGTGCATGTGCCTGCAAGGACGGATAACAGCCAATAATACTCTTGTAAGGAAAGGTTGTATAAGTCCAATTCATCACAAACCCTTTCCAGTATCCCCCCCCCAAAAAAGGTATTCTTATATAACATTAAGATTTCCCCCTCTCCCCATCCCCACCCCCAACTCACAAAAAAAAAGTCCCTAATCTGCTGGCAATTCATTGTTCGGAGAATTAAGTTCTTTTCTTTCCCTAAAACTGAAAACACAAGAAAAGCTCAGTGATTGGTGGGGGGGGGGGGGTGAAGGAAGCCTCTGCTTTTCACCCTCCTCCCAGCCACCCACACACGATCTTAATTCATCGGCAGACAATGCCCGTCCTTTGTCTCGGCGGCTCCATCTCTGCCATTCATTTCGGGTGAGGCACAGCCTCCAGTAATCACATTCAGGAAGGGGAAGGGGAAGTGGGAGGAAGGCAGAAAAGAAGATTCAAGCCTCCACCCCCACCCCCAAAGACAAGGGGGAAAGGCAGAGAGAGAACCTTGCTGGATCAGCCCAAAGGTTGTAGAGACTCCCCCCCCCTTACAACACAGCCATTTCCCCCAAACCCTGAGCACAACTGTTACTGGTGGAGATCTCCAGGTGCCAACCAGAGGCTGGCAGCCCTATGCCTAGTGGCCAAATCAATGAGCAAAGAAATGACCGCAATCAGGGCAACAGCCCTCCCCACCAGAGCATATGCATGGACCAGTGGTGTAGCTAGCCTACTTGACACCCAGGATGAGTGGGTGGGGCTTGATGATGCTGGGGAGGGTGGGGATGCCAACCGACTGGTGAGTCCCCCAACCTGAACTGGCAACTCCTCATCCCTTGCTGCTGCTGGTGGTGGGGGGACACCTGGCAGTCCTAACAGCCAACCACTCCCCCCTGCGTCCAGGGTCCCCCAGCATCATTCATGGCTGAAGCTCACCTGGGCAGTGGCCTCTCCCATTCATCAGTGGGGTGGGCGGGAGGCAGAGGGAGCAGTGGCTGTGCACAGGGCAGGTAGGCAGGCAGGAGGACTTCTCCGCCATTGATGTTGCCAACTGGTTGGTGTTGTTGATGCAGTGGCTGGCTGGGCCAGCAGGGAGGCAAAGACCATGAGGCTCCTGCCTCCTTCTGCAACTGCAGCCAGGGGAAGCCAGGCAGCCCTTGGTGGGCAGGAGAGAAAGGGAATGGGCCCTGGCCGCCATGCCAGCAGTACACCACTGGCATGGGCTGCCATATCTAGAGCCAGTTCACCAAGGTCAGTACTGTATACTCTGCCTGAGAGCCGCTATCCAATAGAGGTCTACATACATGAGACCATTACCGGCATCATACAGAAGATGTCTGGTTAACAACAATACAATTCCAGATAAATTGTTAACTGGCAGCTCTGTGAGTCAACAGAACACTGTAAAAAACTGGCAACCTTCTCAAGTCTCTCTGGAACCATACCGGCAAGAAGGCTATGAAGTTTAATGAAGTCGGAGGTATTAGTGTTCTCAGCTAAAAAACTCTCCACGTAAAATTTACATCGAGGGTCATAAAAAGCACAATAAAATATCATACGAACTAAGGACTCACTGGTGCCAGCACCGCATGGACATACTCTATCTTCAGAGGGTGCCCCTCAATCCAATAGAAGTCTTTCCCATCCCCTGTGAACTGGAAATGTTGGGGAAGGAACACAGGACCTTTGACAGGCAAGGCAGATGTTCTACCATTGAGTTATGGCTCGACTTAAAGAGGACG